>NC_083732.1:67422832-68743189 GCF_028564815.1 Eubalaena glacialis
ATAGTTTAACAAATCTTTCTATATTCGATAGACCAAGAATATAA
The DNA here is from genome assembly GCF_028564815.1 of Eubalaena glacialis. Classification (NCBI taxonomy): domain Eukaryota; kingdom Metazoa; phylum Chordata; class Mammalia; order Artiodactyla; family Balaenidae; genus Eubalaena; species Eubalaena glacialis. The sequence continues at coordinate 67,422,877 of NC_083732.1, forward strand.
AGTCAGCAAGAATATAGAAGGGATTTAATTACATAATTAAAAAATTAGCAAGCATAATTAAGATTTAAGATATATACATAGTAGAACAATGCACCCCCAACCGGAGAATACACTTTTTTTTTTTTAACATCTTTATTGGAGTATAATTGCTTTACAATGGTGTGTTAGTTTCTGCTTTATAACAAAGTGAATCAGCTATACATATACATATATACCCATATCTCCTCCCTCTTGCGTCTCCCTCCCACCCTCCCTATCCCACCCCTCTAGGTGGTCACAAAGCACCGAGCTGATCTCCCTGTGCTATGTGGCTGCTTCCAACTAGCTATCTATTTTACATTTGGTAGTGTATATATGTCCATGCCACTCTCTCACTTTGTCCCAGCTTCCCCTTCCCCCTCCCTGTGTCCTCAAGTACATTCTCTATGTCTGCGTCTTTATTCCTGTCCTGCCCCTGGTTCTTCAGAACCATTCAAAAAAATAATTTTGGAAGCATAAAAAATAGATAAGCAGGATCACATTTGTTGATTTCTGAAAATTATAGCATATTTTTGCTGAATTAAATGTGGAGGAGGGGATGAATAGAGATATTCAGGTAACTCTGAATGTGCTGCAAAATTATAGCTCCTCAAGAAAGACCATTGGGTAATGCTAAAATGTTTGCTGAAGCACAATGTTAAATTTTTTGACAGTGTTCTTTAGTGCTAGAAACAAAATAAGAAATGATGTTAGGCTTCTATTTACATATCTATTGCCAGCACAACTGATAATGAAAGAACTCCAAAGCTACACTGGATAAAATTAGAAAAGATTACTTGATTGATTAGTGATGTCTGCCATGAGGATGAGGAGTGCATGCCCATATATTTACCATCTCAGGACTGTGCCATCTACCTTGTCATTCAATTGGATAGCAAGAACTGAAAACTAACTTCCAATTCCTGAGGTTGAAACCATGGTATTTAAGTTCTTATTCTGTTGGGTTCTGTCATAAGGTATACTATATAGTAGTTTTGGTGTTATAAAACACTAAGTAAAAGATTTTGGATTTGTTTTTATTTGCCCTTTCATGTTTGTTCCTAAAATCTAGGTTTTGGAAACATTTGTTGCCCCTGTAAGGAGGTGGAGCCTAATATCTACCATTCCCCTTGAGTTTGGCTTCCAAAGAATAGTGTATGGAAAGGAAAAAAAAAAAAAAAATATATATATATATATATATATATATAATTCTACAGTGGAGGAAACTGGCAAACACTCCCTAACCAAGTAATCAAGGTGAACATCCCCAATGATAAGCCATGTTGATACCATGTACTCTCTCTTATGATGATAAGGGCACCTCACCTCCGTGGTATTCCTCCCCAAATCCTGTAACTCCAAGTTTGATTATGAGAAAGCACCAGCCAACCCCAAATTAAGGAGCGTTGCACAAATATCTGACCAGTACTTCCCCAAACTGTCAAAATCATGCAAAAACAAGGAAAGACTGAGAAACTGTCAGAGCCAAGAGCTATCTAAGCTGATATGATGTCTAAATGCAATGTGGTATCCTAGAACAGAAAAAGAACATTAGTGGAAAACCACTGAAATCAAGTAAGTCTGAAGTTTAGTTAATAGCAATGTACCAGTGTAGGTTTCTTGGTTTTGACAAATGTATCATGATAATGGAAGATGTTAATATTAGGGGAAACTAAGTGAGTGGTACACAGGAACTCCTTATTATCTTTGCAACATTTTTGTAGATCTCTAATTATTCTAAAATGAAAAGTTTATTTAACCAACCAACTACACAAAATTTGTTAGTGAGGTATATGTATTCTTGTTTGGGGGGGTGTGTGTGTGTGTCTGTGTGTGTGGGTGTGTGTACTAAAACCTTGTTCAAATAACATATGTGAAACCTAGGCTTCAGAATACGATTTTACCTGGGGAGAATTTTGCCAGGGAAATGCTATTGGTAACTTATTTAGTTATTATATTTACCATTTTATTTTTAAGTTACCCTCACTTTACAGTAATGAGACTTCTTCTTCCTCCTTTTCTCTTTATAAAAGAAGTACTAGAAGAATAGTCAGCATTTCCATTATTTTTTCTTGTACATCCTCTACTTTCAAATACTAATTCTGCTATCTTCTAACAAAAATTTCTCCTTTTTGGGGAGTAGAAGGACGAGCCCTCACCCCTTCTTGCGAGAGCACCAGAATCATAACTAACTGCTGAACAGTCATTGACAGGAAGACACTGGAACTCACCAGAAAAGATACCCCACATCCAAAGACAAAGGAGAAGCCACAATGAGACGGTAGGAGGGGCGCAATCACAATAAAATCAAATCCCATAACTGCTGGATGGGTGGCTCACAAACTGGAGAACACTTATACCACAGAAGTCCACCCACTGGAGTGAAGGTTCTGAGCCCCACGTCAGGCTTCCCAACCTGGGGGTCTGGAAATGGGAGGAGGAATTCCAAGAGAATCAGACTTTGAAGGCTAGCGGGATTTGACTGCAGGACTTTGACAGGACTGGGGGAAACAGAGACTCCACTCTTGGAGAGCACACACAAAGTAGTGTGCGCATCAGGACCCAGGGGAAGGAGCACTGACCCCATAGGAGACTGAACCAGACCTATCTGCTAGTGTTGGAGGGTCTCCTGCAGAGGCGGGGGGTGGCTGTGTCTCACCGTGAGGACAAGGACACTGGCAGCAGAAGTTCTGGGAAGTACTCCTTGGTGTGAGCCCTCCCAGAGTCTGCCATTAGCCCCACCAAAGAGCCCAGGTAGGCTCCAGTGTTGGGTCGCCTCAGGCCAAACAATCAACAAAGAGGGAACCCAGCCCCACCCATCAGCAGACAAGTGGATTAAAGTTTTACTGAGCTCTGCCCACCAGAGCAACACCCAGCTCTACCCACCACCAGTCCCTCCCATCAGGAAACTTGTACAAGCCTCTTAGATAGCCTCATCCACCGGAAGGCAGACAGCAGAAGCAAGAAGAACAACAATCCTGCAGCCTGTGGAATTAAAACCACATTCACAGAAAGATAGACAAGATGAAAAGACAGAGGGCTAAGTACCAGATGAAGGAAGAAGACAAAACCCCAGAAAAACAACTAAATGAAGTGGAGATAGGCAACTTCCAGAAAAATAATTCAGAATAATGATAGTGAAGATGATCCAGGACCTCAGAAAAAGAATGAGGGAAAGATCAAGAAGATGCAAGAAATGTTTAACAAAGACCTAGAAGAATTAAAGAACAAACAAACAGAGATGAACAATACAATAACTGAAATGAAAAATACACTAGAAGGAATCAATAGCAGAATAACTGAGGCAGAAGAACGGATAAGTGACCTGGAAGACAGAATGGTGGAATTCACTGCTGTGTAACAGAATAAAGAAAAAAGAATGAAAAGAAATGAAGACAGCCTAAGAGACCTCTGGGACAACATTAAATGCAACAACATTCGCATTATAGGGGCCCCAGAAGGAGAAGAGAGAGAGAAAGGACCCGAGAAAATATTTGAAGAACTTATAGTTGAAAACTTCCCTAACGTGGGAAAGGAAATAGCCACCTGAGTCCAGGAAGTGCAGAGAGTCCCATACAGGATAAAGCCAAGGAGAAACACATCGAGACACACAGTAATCAAATTGGCAAAAATTAAAGACAAAGAAAAATTACTGAAAGCAGCAAGGGGAAAATGACAAATAACATACAAGGTAACTCCCATAAGGTTAACAGCTGATTTCTTGGCAGAAACTCTACAAGCCAGACGGGAGTGGCATGACATATTTAAAGTGATGAGAGGGAAGAACGTACAACCAAGATTACTCTGCCCAGCAAGGATCTCATTCAGATTTGATGGAGAAATCAGAAGCTTTACAGACAAACAAAAGCTAAGAGAATTCAGCACCACCAAACCAGCTCTCCAACAAATGCTAAAGGAACTTCTCCAAGTGGGAAACACAAGAGAAGAAAAGGACCTACAAAAACAAACCCAAAAACAATTGAGAAAATGGTAATAGGAACATACATATCGATAATTATCTTAAATGTGAATGGATTAAATGCTCCAACCAAAATACACAGGCTCTCTGAATGGATACAAAAACAAGACTCATATATATGCTGTCTACAAGAGACCCACTTCAGACCTAGGGACACATACAGACTGAAAGTAAGGGGATGGAAAAAGATATTCCATGCAGATGGAAATCAAAAGAAAGCTGGAGTAGCAATACTCATATAAGATAAAATAGATTTTAAAATAAAGAATGTTACAAGAGACAAGGAAGGACACTACATAATGATCAAGGGATCAATCCAAGAAGAAGATATAACAATTATAAATATATATGCACCCAACATAGGAGCACCTCAATACATAAGGCAACTGCTAACAGCTATAAAAGAGGAAATCGACAGTAACACAATAATAGTGGGGTACGTTAACACCTCACTTACACCAATGGACAGGTCATCCAAACAGAAAATTAATAAGGAAACACAAGCTTTAAATGACACAATGGACCGGATAGATTTAATTGATATTTATAGGACATTCCATCCCAAAACAGCAGATTACACTTTATTCTCAAGTGCGCATGGAACATTCTCTGGGACAGATAATATCTTAGGTCACAAATCAAGCCTCAGAAAATTTAAGAAAATTGAAATCATATCAAACATCTTTTCTGACCACAACGCTATGAGATTAGATATCAATTACAGGGAAAAAACTGTAAAAAACACAAACACATGGAGGCTAAACAATACATTACTAAATAACCAAGAGATCACTAAAGAAATCAAAGAGGAAATAAAAAAATACCTAGAGACAAATGACAATGAAAACACGATGATCCAAAACATATGGGATGCAGCAAAAGCAGTTCTAAGACGGAAGTTTACAGCAATACAATCCTACCTCAAAAAACAAGAAAAACAAGAAAAATCTCAAATAAACAACCTAACCTTACACCTAAAGCAATTACAGAAAGAACAAAATAACCCCCAAAGTTAGCAGAAGGAAAGAAATGATAAAGATCAGATCAGAAATAAATGAAAAAGAAATGAAGGAAACAATAGCAAAGATCAATAAAACTAAAAGCTTGTTCTCTGAGAAGATAAACAAAATTGATAAACCATTAGCCAGACTCATCAAGAAAAAGAGGGGTAGGACTCAAATCAATAAATTTTGAAATGAAAAAGGAGAAGTTACAACAGACACCACAGAAATACAAAGCATCCTAAGAGATAACTACAAGCAACTCTATGCCAATAAAATGGACAACCTGGAAGAAATGGACAAATTCTTAGAAAGGTATAACCTTCCAAGACTGAACCAGGAAGAAATAGAAAATATGAACAGACCAATCACAAGTAATGAAACTGAAACTGTGATTTAAAATCTTCAACAAACAAAGTCCAGGACCAGATGGCTTCACAGGTGAACTCTATGAAACATTTAGAGAAGAGCTAACACCCATCCTTCTCAAACTCTTCCAAAAAACTGTAGAGGAAGGAACGCTCCCAAACTCATTCTATGAGGCCACCATCACCCTTATACCAAAACCAGACAAAGATACTACAAAAAAAAGAATATTACAGACCAATATCACTGATGAATATAGATGCAAAAATCCTCAACCAAATACTAGCAAACAGAATCCAACAACACAGTAAAAGGATCATACACCATGATCAAGTGGGATTTATCCCAGGGATGCAAGGATTCTTCAATATACACAAATCAATGTGATACACCATAGTAACAAATTGAAGAAGAAAAACCATATGATCATCTCAATAGATGCAGAAAAAGCTTTTGACAAAATTCAACACCCATTTATGATAAAAACTCTCCAGAAAGCGGGCATAGAGGGAACCTACCTCAACATAATAAAGGCCATATATGACAAACCCACAGCAAACATCGTTCTCAATGGTGAAAAACTGAAAGCATTGCCTTTAAGATCAGGAACAAGACAAGGATATCCACTCTCACCACTATTATTCAACATAGTTTTGGAAGTCCTAGCCACAGCAATCAGAGAAGGAAAAGAAATAAAAGGAATACAAATTGGAAAAGAAGAAGTAAAACTATCACTGTTTGCAGATGACATGATACTATACATAGAGAATCCTAAAGATGCCATCTGAAAACTACTAGAGCCAATCAATGAATTTGGTAAGGTTGCAGAACACAAAATGAATGCACAGAAATCTCCTGCATTCCTATACACTAATGATGAAAAATCTGAAAGAGAAATTAAGGAAACACTCCCATTTACTATTGCAACAAAAAGAATAAAATACCTAGGAATAAACCTACCTAGGGAGACAAAAGACCTGTATGCAGAAAACTCTGAGACACTGATGAAAGAAATTAAAGATGATACAAGAGATGGAGAGATATACCATGTTCTTGGATTGGAAGAATCAATACTGTGAAAATGACTATACTATCCAAAGCAATCTACAGATTCAATGCAATCCCTATCAAACTACCAATGACATTTTTCACAGAACTAGAACAAAAAATTTCACAATTTGTATGGAAACACAAAAGACCCCGAATAGCCAAAGTGGTCTTGAGGGATAAAAATGGAGCTGGAGGAATCAGACTCCCCTGACTTCAGACTATACTACAAAGCTACAGTAATCAAGACAATATGGTACTGGCACAAAAGCAGAAATATAGATCAATGGAACAGGATAGAACGCCCAGAGATAAACCCACACACCTATGGTCAACTAATCTATGACAAAGGAGGCAAGGATATACAATGGAGAAAAGACAGTCTCTTCAATAAGTGGTGCTGGGAAAACTGGACAGGTACATGTAAAAGAATGAAATTAGAACACTCCCTAATACCATACAGAAAAATAAACTCAAAATGGATTAGAGACCTAAATGTAAGACCGGACACTATAAAACTCTTAGAGGAAAGCATAGGAAGAACACACTTTGACATAAATCACAGCAAGATCTTTTCTGATCCACCTCCTAGAGTAATGGAAATAAAAACAAAAATAAACAAATGGGACCTAATGAAACTTAAAAGCTTTTGCACAGCAAAGGAAACTACAAACAAGACGAAAAGACAACCCTCAGAATGGGAGAAAATATTTGCAAACGAATCAACGGACAAAGGATTAATCTCCAAAATACATAAACAGCTCATGCAGCTCAATATTAAAAAAACAAACAACCCAACCCAAAAATGGGCAGAAGACCTAAATAGACATTTCTCCAAAGAAGATATACAGATGGCCAAGAAGCACATGAAAAGCTGCTCTACATCACTAGTTATTAGAGAAATGCAAATGAAAACTACAATGAGGTATCACCTCACACCAGTTAGAATGGGCATCATCAGAAAATCTACAAACAGCAAATGCTGGAAAGGGTGTGGAGAAAAGGGAACCCTCTTGCACTGCTGGTGGGAATGTAAATTGATACAGCCACTATGGAGAGTGGTATGGAGGTTCCTTAAAAAACTAAAAATAGAATTACCATATGACCCAGCAATCCCACTACTGGGCATATACCCAGAGAAAACCACAATTCAAAAAGACACATGCACCCCAATGTTCATTGCAGCACTATTTACAATAGCCAGGACATGGAAGCATCTTAAATGCCCATCGACAGACGAATGGATAAAGAAGTTGTGGTACATATATACAATGGAATATTACTCAGCCATATAAAGGAACGAAATTGGGTCATTTGTAGAGACGTGGATGGATCTAGAGACTGTCATACAGAGTGAAGTAAGTCAGAAAGAGAAAAACAAATACTGTATACTAACGCATATATGTGGAACCTAGAAAAATGGTACAGATGAACCGGTTTGCAGGGCAGAAATTGAGACACAGAAGTAGAGGACAAATGTATGGACACCAAGGGGGGAAAGTGGCGGGGGGTGGTGGTGGTGGGATGAACTGGGAGATTGGGGTAGACATATATACACTCATATGTATAAAATGGGTAACTAATGAGAACCTGCTGTATAAAAAAATAAATTAAATAAAATTCAAAAAAAAATTTCTCCTTTTTGGATGTTTACCTGCATTTTTATATGTTTTTCTGAACTGCTTTACTTTCTATTTTCTTCCAATTTACTTGCAAAACTCAGACACACTTTTATCACTCATGGCATCAGATGTGAATCTTAATCTTTAAGCAAAATAAAAGATTTGGCGGGACAACAGATATGTAAATTCAGCCGTTTTATCCTTTATTTTCCTCCCGATATTAGTTGGTACAGATTCATAATATTGGAATTTAAATTACTTTCCCTGACTAGAAAATATATTCCCTCTGACTTGTAGCCTGAGAAATCATGCAAGGGTCTGCTGCTGATGTGGAAAAAGGAGAACACAAGGGCCACATTTGATGATGCTATCAAAGTCTATTTAATTCCACAGTAAGTGTCCTGTGGCCCTTAAGACTGGCAGTGCAGGGTCTACAGCCTAGAATAACATCCTGCTCTTCAACAGCTATAAAATTAATTCAAAATTTATGGTTTTGGCAAGTACTTCTGGCTTTTAATATGTTCGTTATTAACTAAGAATATTTCACTGGGGAGATTTATTTGACTAAAATGCATTGAAATTACTTGCATCAATGAACTATATTATAGGTGAAACTCGGTATAAATTATGTAGGAGGGGATTCAAAAATAACAAGACGACAAAGACTAGAAAAACCAGTCACGCCATCTCTTCCCTTGATTTGATTTTAGTTTATTTTAACTTCCAGGCCAGAACTAGAAAATGGTTCTGGTAGACAGTCAAAATGAAAATGCAAGCGCAGGATTTTTGCATTGACAGTAACTTGTATCAGACTAACTCTTCTGCTGAGAATAACTATGCAAGTTGAGTTAAAGCACAAAACAAAGGAAAAAGCAGATGTTTGAAAGTATTAGAAATCAACTAAGATGACCAGAAGAAATATGGGGCCATGATTCAATAGGGAATGAACATACATTATAAGCCCTAAGTTTATCATGGTCTTATCCTCTCATAAGAGCATTTGCTTATACTTAATATGAGCTTTAGAAGCTAAGAAAAAGTGGTGTCCTAGAACTTGTGGCAGTCTCATGCGTAGGGAAGACAAAAATTGGAGAAGAAGCCTACCAAGGCAGTCACAAAAATGTGAGCCCCAAAATATGTATGCAGTCTCCCCATGAGGCATCTACTAGTTATAAAAGGATGCATGCACGGGGCAAGATGCTCAGAAACTAAAAGAGAGGCAGCTAAGAGGCTAATACCTAAGGAGAAGAGACGTCTCTTATCTGGTACTGGACTCACCCTATTGTTATAAATGCATATAAGAGGTGGATAAAATATGTAAAATAACTATTTGCAGTCATTGGAGAGCAACCAACATAGGGCTTTAATCCTTGAGAGAAGGAAAGCATAAAAGGTAATCCCCATATTCCTGATGCTTTCTCCCTGACAGTAGTTTCCAATTTACAGAGCAAGAACATGGAGCCTGAATAGAGAATTGTGGTCTTGCTAAGTAAAAAAAGACAGGATTGAAATTTTAGACTGCCAAGGTGACTGCGATTTGGGAACATGGTTCCAGAGTAAAGGCAGCCAAGTTGTTAGGGGGAAAGCTCCCCAAATCTGAGTAAATAAACCCCTTGTATCTTTGGGTTGATGCTAAACTACAGGCACAGGGTACAACTCTGAGATGCTTAGCCAAGAATACTTGTTGTGAGGCTGACAGCCAAGCAAAGACTTTCAGAAGCTGTACAGTGCTATGGAGACAGAGTTTGGAGTCAAAACCGAGACAGAGTGGAGAGACCTTAGGAGCACCTTGGAACTTCAGTTTAGATAGCAGGAAGGTCAAATTTTAGAGTAAGGACAATGCCCTAAGAGTATGGGCAAAACTAAAACCTAAGACCCACACTGATGAAGCCTAAAACTAAGCTTGATAAGATCTAGATGATTTGCTTGTCATTTAACTGTCTACCCCCAAAAAACTTAATACTCTTGAGAGGAAGAGAACATAATTCAAAGTATCTACAATGTCTAAAAAATTACTGACATGCAAAAAAGCATGAAAAGTGATCAATAATCAAGAGAAAAGACAGAACTAGAACCAGAGATAATCCAGATGTTGTAGTTAGCATTTGAACATATCAAATGACTATAAATATTATGTTAAAAATAGAAGAAAAGATGGAAAATGCATGACAATGTGGAGACTATAAACAAATAATCAGAATCTATAAAAAAAGGAATCAAACTGACATTCTAGAACTGCAAAACATGATATCTGAAATTGAGAACTCATTGAATGAATTTAAAAGCAGAATGTGCAGCAACATGGATGGACCTAGGGATTATCATATTAAGTGAAGCAAGTCAGAAAGAGAAAGACAAAATACCATATGATATCACTTATATGTGGAATCTAAAATATGCACAAATGAACTTATCTACAAAACAGAAACAGACTCACAGACATAGAGAAGAGACTTGTGGTTGCCAAGGGGGAGGGGGGGTGGGGGAGGGATGGATTGGGAGTTTGGGATTAGCAGATGCAAACTATTATATAGAGAATGAATAAACAACAAGGTCCCACTGTATAGCACAAGGAACTAAATTCAACATCTTGTGATAAATGATAACGGAAAAGAATATGAAAAATAATGTATATATATGTATAACTGAATCACTTTGCTGTACAGCAGAAGTTAACACAAAATTGTAAATCAACTATACTTCAACAAAATAAAATTTTTTAAAAAGCAGAATGGACAGAACTCAAAGACATGTTAACAGATAATGCCCAATTTAAAAGACAGTATGTAAAAAAAGAATAAAACATAAAATGAATGAGAATATAATCAAAAAGTTTACATAACTGTACTAATAGTCCCCAAAAGAGGAGAGACAGAAAATAGAACAGAAACAATACTTGAAGAAATAACGACCAAGAATTTCCCAAATCTGATAAAAAGACTATCCCATTAATTTAAGAAGTGGAGTGAATACCAAGCAGAACAAATACAAAAAAAACCACACCTGGCAAACTATAGTCAAGATGTTAAAATCCAAAAACAAAGAGAAGATATTAAAAGCAGCCAGAGAGAAAAAATAGATTACAATTAATAGCTAAATTCCTAACGAAAATAACAGAAGACAGAAAACAATCAAATAACATTTGTAAAGTACTGGAAAAATCACCTACAATGCCATACATGGGAAAATATTTCTGAAAAAATGAAAGCAAAATAAACATATTTTTAGGCAAAGTGAAACTGAAAACCTCATTAGCAGCAGACTCACACTGCAAGAAACATTATGAGAATTCTTCTTGCTGAGGGAAAATGATCCCAGATGAAAGCACAAAAGTGCAGAAAGGAATAAAGTATATCATAAAAGGTAAAATGTGAGTATAAATGAATGTTGACTGTTTAAAACAATAAAACAATAAAGTCTTCTGCAACTCATAACATCAATAAAAGTAATATATGTGACAACAATAGCACAAAGGACATGAGAATAGAAAAATGGAGATAGTCTCTTTACATTTCTTGTGTTGTTTGGGCAGTGGTAAAGGTAACAATTTAAAGTATATTATAATAGAATAAGAAAGTATACTGTAATTTTAGTGTTACAACTATAAGAATGCTACTAGAAGGTATAATAAAATAGCTAATAGATGAGACGATAGAATACGTAAAAGACTTGATTAATACACAGAATGCAGAAAGGAGAACTAAAGGAACAAAGAACAGATGGAACAGAGGAAAAATAACAATATTATAGACATAAATTCAACTATATCAGTAACTACATTAAATGTATATGGACTAAGACACACCAATTAAAAGACAAAAATTGTCAGATTTGAGTAACAAAAAGAAAGAAAAAGACAAACTACATGTAGTTTACAAGAACCACATATAAAATCAAGACACAGATTGTGTTTAAAAGCATGGAAAAACATATACTACACTAAGCAGAAGAAAGGTATTATGTCTACATTTATATCACTCAAAGTAGACTTTAAGGCAGAGAAATGTAAGAAATAATAAAAGATATTTGATAATAATAGAGGGTTGACTCAACAGGAAGATATAATAATGTTAAATGTGAATGCACCTAATAACACAGCTTCAAAATATATGAAGTTAAAAATTAACCAAATGAAAAAGAGTTTTAACTAAATAATGATGCAAACTCAATATATAAAAACTAGTAGTGTGTAGCTAAAGCAGTGATGAAGAGAAATGAATAGCTTTAAATGTACATAGCATAAAAGAAGAAACATAAAACCAATAATCTATTATCCAACTTGAGAAATTAGAAAAGAATAAATTAAATGCAAATAAGTACAGACTATAATAAAAATAAGAGCAGAAATCAATGTACTAGAAAAAAGGCACACAACTGAGAATATCAATAAAGTAAAAATTTAATCAGAAAATCTTATTAAATTAATAATTGAGACTGATAAGAAAAAACTAATTAGAATAGCAGAAATAAGAAGGGACACTAGTAGAGAACCTACAGATAATACCAAGATAATAAGAGGATATTGTGTAAAATGTAATACCAATACATTTAAAATTTAGAGTTAATGGAAAAATCTCTTGAAAAACACAATGTGCCAAAACTGATAGAAGAAATAGAAAATCTTAACAGTCCCACAACTGTTAAATAAATTGAATCTGTAATTTAAAATCTTCCTCAAACAAAAAAACAAAAATCCTCCAGGCCCAGATAGCTTCACTAGTGAATTCTTCAGAACTTTTAAAGAAGAAATAAAACTAACCTTACAGAAATTATTCAAGAGAACATAAAATAGAGGGAATATAGAGCAGCTAGACCTCTCATATACTGCTTGTGGGAGTGTAAATTGATGCAATTGCTTTGGAAAACTATTTTGCACTATCTACCAAGTCAGAACTATGCAGCCCCCATTACCATTTGATAGGGACGCTTGACCTAAGCAAATGTTGCAAAGTGACAGATGCTTACTTTGTTTGACTTAACACAGTATGCATTAAAAAAAAAAAAAGGAAGTGGAAACCAATCAAGATGATGTAGTCAACTGATGCTTTGATGTACCCAAACGTAGAGCAATGAGAGATTAAATGTAAAAATAGAAAGCTTAGCAGGCATAGCTAGGTTCAAAAACAATGCAAACATCTTTAAGAACTAGAAATGGAACAGACACACGAACAGGTGGTAGGGCTAGAGTGAAGATGCACTGTGCCCTCAACTGGCAGTGATGGCCAGGAATTTTGTTTCTTCAGGGGACTGAGGGTCTTCTACATGAGAGAAGACGTCCCTCCAACACCATTTTTGTAAAGTGGGAAAAAATACTGTAGATTACTGTCTGGGTCAAGGAACTTAGAAACAGCCTTGTGACTGGGAGGTGAATGAAAGCATCCAATGGCTTGGTAACTGTGTCTTTGTTCTCCTCCATAGAATCATAGGGTCTGTGACTTGCAGTGGGTTGAACAGACACCCCCCAACCCTGCAAAAATCCATGGCCATCCAGAACCTCAGAATGTGACCTTATTCGGAAATAAGGTCTTTGCAGATGTAATTAGTTAAGAATCTGGACACTAAATCATCCTGCATTTAGGGTGGTCCCTAAACCCAATGACCGAGATGTCCTTATAAAATGAGCAGGACACATAGAGACAAACTGGGGAGAAGGCCACGTGAAGACAGAAGCAGAGATTGGAGTGATGCAGCTACTGCAAGCCAAGGAATGCCAGTAGCCACCAGAAGCTGGGAAGAGGCAAGGAAGGATTCTTTCCTAAACTCTTCAGAAGGAGCATGGACTTGCTGACACCTTGATTTCAGGCTTTTGGCCTCCAGAACTATGGGAGTGTAAATTTCTGTTGTTTGAGGGCACCAAGCTTGTGGTAATTTATTATGGCAGGCTTAGGAAACGAATATATGCCCCAAACCTCCAAACCTTAAAAGACCCGGTTCTGGACTGGGGCTGGGTGTGCAGAGGGCATATCGAGGCAACTGTAGAGGGAGGCACATGGGGGCATGTGGAGAGATGCGCACAGGAAGCAAGAGCAGGGGGTATAGACGGAAGGTGAGTGAGAGCGTGTTCACAGGCAGATGTCAGAGAACCGAAGCCCAAATCCAAACCCAAACCCAAAAGGCTTCCATTCAAAATGCGCCTGCAAGCCCAAATTCATACACACGTGAAGAAAACTAGCTTTAAGAAAAACAGCAACAGAATCAACTATGGAGACATCAATGTACTCCAGATGCAATGAATTCTAGAGCTGTGTCTGACAAAGACATTACTTATTTATCTTGTTAACGTATGAGGTTTTCCACATTTACACCATAAATTCTGGGATAGTTTATATTGATCTAGACTTTAAAATAATTATGTTTAGTATGCTTAAAGAGACAAACTAAGGTTTCATAGCCACACAAAGGAAAAGAAATGATGAAACAAGCTTCCATTTAGAGCTGCTTGAACATGTTGCTGTATTTTAAGTGTCTGCCTCAGACCCAAGGAGTGTTAGCTTTACTCTTGTGTTACAGATAGCACTTGGCATTTCTTGAACTTAGCACTAGCCTTAGAGACAGGAGTGGGGCCGATGAGGTGGGGTGGGTAGCGTGAGGGAAACTGGCACAAATTAATTACCCTGATCCAGGGGTCTGGTCCTGGGCTCCGGCACCTATTCATATTTTGTGTAAAGATTTCTAGCCAGCCCATGCTTACGGTGGGCCCTGACCCCTGACAGTCCAGGTCAGGCTTATAGAAATTCTGACCAGGTTTGTTATAAGGACCAAAGGAGCTAATGCAGGCCCTACGCCTTTGTCAACCCTGAAGAACTACAGAAGTATATACATTGTAAACTTAAAATGAAGAGCAAGTATTTTATCTCCTTCAATGCATTTGGCTTTGTGCCTGGATCTAGGCATTTGGTGACCTGAAAAATGAAACTGATTGTGATGTAGTATATTAATCCAAATTCTTTGGCTATATCTATATGACACTCTCATGTTAAAATAGAAAATGGAAAAATGGAATAAAAAGTCACCATATTTTGGAAAGTAAAAAAGCCTAGTGGTTATTATGAAAAGTGGATGTTGGTTGGGTAGTCTATGCCAGGAATTGTTCTAAATGGTTTAAAAAGTAGACTGGACTTTGGAGTCTGATGGCCTGGATTCAAATATTGACTCCTCACACAGTGTCTGTGTGGACTTTGGATAAGTTATTTAACCTCTCTAGGCTTCATTTATTTCATATAAAATGGAGACGATAATGGATACATTGTAAGAATTATATATATGTGATAATATATAGTGTTTAGTCTCTACCTTTCAATTATATGAGCTAATAAATTTCCTTTATTGTTTGTTCTGAGTGGAGTTTTTCTCTTAATTGCAATTGAAAGCATCCTGATGCAAGTATTATTATTGCAACATGACATATAACTGACTCATTCTAAAATGATGATAATTATTGGCAAAATATTATTTCAGATTAATATTGTTGGAAAAATACTCAGGTGACTAATTTTTCCTTTTTCATGTGAGCATTTAAATTTAATAATAAGGTCATATTTCTGAAATAATAAAATCGGGCTTTAGCCACATTGATTGGGAGTTGAAGAAGAATGAAAATCAAACTGTAAAGGTCAGATTTATCCAGACAAACTCCATTGCCATAGAAACAATAATATTATATCAGCCACTATTTATCAGTCACCTACTGTATTCCAGGAACTCTGCTAAGTGCTTTGCTTATATTTTCTTTCATTCTTTCTTAGATTTAACGTGAGAAAACAGAAGCTTAGAGAGTGGTTTCAGGGCCTAATACCTAAAATAGTACCCAGCACAAGCCAAGCTCTCAATAAATCACTGTGGCATGCTAATTAACTGCTCAAGTACATGTAAAGCCAGGGTGCAGACCCGTCTTCTTTCAAAGTCTTTGTTCCTGTCACTGTACTACATTGCTTTCATGCATCAACAGTTCTGTCCTGCTATTAGTAAAAGTGTGTCCATTGGTCTAATTTACTGGATTGGTATCTAAGGCAAGTATCTGTCAATTGAGAAAGTTTAGCTTCATCAGGGTCAATTCTTAATTTGAACACATTTACCTCCTTTTCAGAAGCTAGACTCTTAGATCATCGCCAAGAGCAAGATAAGATATATAAACTCCAGGTTGCTAAGCTCAAGTAGTTTGTAGCCCTCAAAGGAATTCTTTGTTACAAATTACATGTCTTAAATTGACATTCACACCTTGCCCCAAGGACTTTAACATCTTTATTGGAGTATAATTGTTTTACAATGTTGTGTTAGTTTCTGCTGTATAACAAAGTGAATCAGCTATATATATACATATATCCCCATATCTCTTCTCTCTTGCGTCTCCCTCCCACCCTCCCTATCCCACCCCTCTGGGAGGTCACAGAGCACCGAGCTGATCTCCCTGTGCTATACAGCTGCTTCCCACTAGCTAGCTATTTTACATTTGGTAGTGTGTATATGTCAATGCTACTCTCTCACTTCATCCCAGCTTACCCTTCCCCCTCCCCGTTTCCTCAAAAGAGCTGAAAACTTGTATTCCAGACCGAAGAGTGGTTATTCCAAATAAAGTTTTGGAATTCTTACCCAACTTTGAAATGACTATAAAAATATAATTCTTCTTTCAATTTTTCTTAAAATAAAAAAAAATTATCTAGAATAAAAATATTCAATTTATAATGTTTTAGTAAATGTTGGTATTGATATATTCTATTTTTTAGCATCCATTAATTGTGAGATTACAATATTTTGAAATATATTATCATGCTCAGATGAATCAACTTCGAACTCATACAGTAAATTATGGTCAAAAGTGCTCTGTGTCTATGGAGAGTGGCCTTATTTTTGTCAAGAAAAAAAAAAAAGAGAAATGGTATACATCAAATCTTGTTGAATTTTATAGCCTTTGATACTTTATGCTGTAGCTTTTGCTGCTCAGTGTAAAATTCAAGGTCCAGGTTGTCTACAGTAAATGAAAAACCCAGGCCCTCTGAGGCCACAGGGGTTAATGTGGTCTTTAAAACTTCCCATTAGGGCCTATATGGTCAATCAATAAACTGGTATTGTCAGCATGTATGTAATAAGAACTACGATTTGTTAAGTGCTTCCTAAGCGGTAGATGAAGTGAGAAAGGTAGGATAATGAAATGGAATATGCATATTTGTTGAAGCTTGAAGACTAGCTTATTAAATGTGTTGTCTTAAGTTACTGAACTATTCAGTTTCCTCGGCTTTACAGTGGAGAACAATCATAACCACATTGTAGGTTGTGATGAGGATTAGAAATACTGTATTGCATACTTTGTGTACGGTAAGGTTTCAATAAATGTCATCATTAGATTTGAAAGGCAAACTTATTTGCCTAAAGTCACTTAGCCAAGAGTGGCAGAGCCAGGACTCAAACTCTGATGTAAAGTCTACTAAGATATCCTTTGTATTCAGCCAATTTTCTTATGTATGACAGAGAAAACCGGCACGGTGGATTTGGGGCAGCGGAAACCCATTCCTGGGCGTGGACATTCAGGGCTTCATGGAAGGGATGATGTTTGATCTGGGTCTTAAAGGTTGAGTAGGATTTTGATAAATGAAAGCAATCAGCACTTTATCCTTCAGGCTCTTTAGAATTTCATTAGCATACAAAGTGATGGCAAATGGGTTTCCCTATTAATTTATTTACAATAATTCACTGGCAGAGTGCTGGTATCGATTAGTGGACCAGAAGGAAAATTTATGGCATCTCTGCCTTTGCTTACTCTTCTCTACAAGTTTTTTTCCCCTCTTGTTAATCTTTGAGCCTTAGAAGAATGCCTCCATTAAAGCCAAAATTTCAGATGTTGTATGTTAAAATACCCACTTTATCCAATATGACTTTACACAGATGTGTTTGAAGAGACAACTATGTATTTTGTTTAGGTCAAAGACGTGGTGGGAGATATTGGTAATTAAAACTGACATGTGTGATCTGAGCTCTAGCCAAACTCAGCAGCATAGCATTGTCAAATCCCTGTTTACATACCTCCCATCCTTGGTTTACACAGCTGTATCCAGTTCAGTGGGATATTCATGGTCACAACAGCCCTTTAAATTGCCTCTTCAATCGTCACACATACTCATTTCTTTGTTCTTCAAGAGATTTCCTCATGACAGTCCCATCACAGCTAAAGGATATGCGATTTAAAATGTCAAAAAGGTATTGTAAGATAAACCTAACTAGACAAGGAGCTAGGAGATACATTTTGAATGGATCTTTTCCAGTCCTCTTCAAAATAGTTCCATTATAATGCCCAGTCTTTGAAGAAAGTCCTGGAAAATATATACTAAGCTGAGCACATATGATGCTTGGTAGAAAGTAATTCCTCTCGGGATCCTTGATTTCTCTGACATGAGACATCAAATGTAAAAGAGCTTTTGACAGCACCCACAAATATGTCTCCATCTCAGTGGACAGAAACTCCTTCTTTTCCGAGGAAAACTGGTGCCAGAAAAGGAGCTCTAAAAGCAGATCCACTTCACAAGGTACCAATATTGGATGGTGAATAATCAATCATCAATCATCAAAAGGTTTGATCGAAATGTTATTTTTAAACAGAGATCAAAAATTATGTGAATAAGGGAGTTTTCTCTTACATCTAATACAGTGAAGGTTATGAATCTCTGTACTAATTAAAACAAGAATGTTGACTGTTTTTCATTTTCTTTTTGCGGTAATTTTTCTGGGTAAACTATATAATAGCACCAAATACCATCTTTCTCTGAACATTTGACTTCAACAAGTTGTTGATTTTAGTATTTTTTTCAGCCAAACTAATGTATTTTCCTTCTAAACAGCCATGTGTTCACCTGGCAGATGGGCAAAATCTCATGGTAAGTCATTTTCAATGGCTTCCTTCAAATACAGGGTCATAATGTGAGAATTAAAGAGATAACAATAAGGGTTTTACACACCTTATCTCATTTGACCCTCACAGCAGCCTTACTGGATAGATTTTCATCTTACCCTTACTAAAACTGAGGTGCAGAGAGATTAAGTAACTTTTGCAAGGCCATGCACTAGAAAATACTAGAACTGGGACTTGAATCAAAGACTATCTGGTTCCAAAACCCATGTTCTTAACCTTATGCTGTTTTCCCAGTACATCATAATATTTTTGAGCTCCACATCTAACATTCCAAGATGAGAAAAGGTTAGTACTAGAATTGTGGTTAATGAATAGATAACTTAGTATAAATCTGGGGGGACTTGGGTCAACTTTGTCTAAGCCCAGTGATACAAATGCAGCCCTGTTATACTTGGAGAACTAAAATTGTTGTACCTGGGAGTCCATTTCCTACTTCAAACTCCTAAGAGTTGTTGGTATTGCAGGGAGAAGCACTGTGGACAATCTATAGCAGTAGATAATCCCAAAGAGAATGCTGTTTTATTTGGGAATCAATCTGTAGCCTCACATAGAGAACTACATATATGGTACGTTCAGGTGACTCCCCTCTCTGCTTGTCTCCAAAAGTCCTGTTCAGAGCCACCTAACTCTGAGTGTGGGCTGAGGAAACCGTTGGTCAGACTGATGTACCAAACAGCTAAGAAGCTACAGTCCAGAGTGGACGTTCTCTGGCGCCAAAGGTTTTAATGAGTTTACAGATGCTCTTGGCCTTGTTTGCAGGGGAGGTGGCCCTTCTACTTCATGGGGACTATTCATCTATTTGTTGCGAAGGAGCCCTTTATCCCGGGGCCCCTTCAGGTTCATGTCATGCTTTGTGTAGTACCATGTTACCTTAGGTCCCATGGCCTAGTGCAGTGATGATCATGAGGCTAAGCACTTGTGTTTTAGTTCCTTTTTCCTCTTCATTCTTCACTTTTCTACCCTAATGACACGATCTTCTCCCCTGATGAGTCCGGTGTTTTTAGAGGATCGTGCTGTTCCGTTGGGCAGGCCCACACATGGAGCCCACGTCTGGTACCTTCTAGGTACATGATATTGGACAATCTAGCTACTTTTCTAAAACTCAATTTCCTTACCAATAAAGGAGGGATAATACAGGGCTAATATAGGGTTAAATGAGGACCAAATGAGGTTGTACCTGTAAAGTGTCTTGAACAAATAATTGTTCTACCAGTGCTGGTTTCCTACCCCATCTCTCTACCCAACAACTTAGTCATCAAAACCACCTGCTTTCAAAAGTTGTTGGCAAACTCAGTCATACTTATACTGAACTGCAGTGGACTGAAAAGGTTTAAGGCTTGCTATTGCCTTGGCCACCTTTGACTGATACTAGAGAAAGAATTTCTAATGGTGGAATTGCAAATATCCTCAAGTCAATGAGGGGATGTATTTGGGAGAGCATGGGGGCCTTTCTGGAATTCCAGAAACTGTAACATGGGTGCCACTCTTTCCTACTGAAAAACATTGAGAGAGAAGGAAAAAATATTACCATTTTCTAGAAGGACTAGATGAAGTTAAGGCATCCTTCAAGGATGGACAAAGTGGTCTTTGTTTCTTGTCTTTCTTACTGTGGTTTCTGTTGTAACTCAGTCTGAAGTTGAGGATTGGCAACTTTGTGTCTATTTGACACACCACAGGACTCAATGAATATTAACAAATTCCCAGTGACCTAGGAGTGCAGGACTCCATGGTTACTCCTCAAGGAAACAATTTGTATCTAAACCGTTTCTGAGGTGCAGGCGAGCTCCACATTGTAAAACTCCATAAAGGAGAAACTGCTAAATGCAGGCTGTTCATCAAACAGTTGAATTTGCCAGGAAGACAGGAAAGAGTAAACCAATATGACGAAGGTCTTCTGCTCAGCTTTGTAATCGAGAACATAAAATATTGTAATAGAGGACATGAAAAATTGTTGACTAGGTCCACAATTCACATAAAATTATGCTACCTTTTTGAGTACGTCATGGGAATATTTTTTGTTCCCTGTTTGGAAATTGTTCATTTTCAAAACTTCATAATTCATTTCACAATATCTCTTTGGAGTTAAGCAGGCAAAGTCAACAAACTTGATTTGAAGAGGTAGTTTTTGATAAAGGTCAACAGCTCAGGCTTCGAGCTTGTTTGAAACAGAACCTGAAATGGAGTTTTGTGCATGTGAGTTTTGCCACGGGTACACTTGGGAACAACACATGTAAGGAAGTGGGGGAAGTAAAACTGGGCAGAAGCTAAAGTTTAACTGTGACGCAGTTGTAACAGAGGCATCTAACGATCCCATGGGAAGTTCTCTGTAGTCTCCCAAATTGAGGCGAGGTGATTGGGTCTTGGTACCTTTTATCAAGGGGGCACAACCTTGGATGAAGCACCTCCCTTTCTTGAGGGAGCTCCCTTTCTGAAGGGAGATTTTGGGGAGAGGACAGTTATGAGTCCCCAGCAGCCAACACTTTGGTTAATGTCCAGAGTGTCCTGCACAGGAATCATATGTACTGACCTGGGTTTTCAAATACGGCAGCGCCATGGTTTAGTGGTTATGTGAATTTGGGCAAGTCATTTAGATCTCTGAGACTCTCTCACAGAATTTTGAAGGTTCAATGAGGTTTATTGCTTAGTTAACTGCCTGGCATACAGGTGATGCTCAATAAATGTTGCTATCATTAGTTCATGGAGCTCTATGGAAATTATTAATTGAGCCCTTTGTCTTGAGCTCTGTACTCATATATCTGATCACTGACTGACTTCTGATATCTGGTTGTGCCACAGTTTCTTCAAACTCCACTCTCGTATACTCAACTCTTTGTCTACTCCATCTTCAGGCTACGGTCTAAGAGAATGTGGGTAATTCATACGGAGAAATAGCTATGAGAACAGGAGCAAGAAAGAGAGCCAGAGAGCATGAGAGCCAAAAGTTTTGATGATCTGGAGACCCTGAAGCCAGATTCTCTCCTGGACTTTTCAGTGACATGAACCAGTTCTCTTTCTGATTCAACAAGTTTCTTTTTTTTTTTTCTTACTTGCAATGTTTTTATTTTTTATACAAATAATTAAATATTTTTTCTGCGAGATTAAAAAGAAATGAAAGTTTTATGAAGGCTTGTTGTTTTATTTCCTTCTGTGATTAAACGAGTTTTAATTGGGTTTCTGTCACTTGAGATCAAGAGTCTTGACCAGTGTCTCATGTTTCAGATTCTGTCCTCCTTGCCTGAATGAAACTAATCTTTTTAGTCTGCCCTCTTATTGGGAAGTTCCTTCAAGTGCCAAGCAGCTCAATATTTCTGAGACCCCCGAGGTAAACTTCCTAAGAAGTAGATAGCTTCCAAATTAAACACTTCCACCCTGCTCTACATTCCAAGCCTGGGATAGAGAAAAGCCTGAAGAGCTGACAGCAGAAGTCACTCCTTGCCAGCCTCAGGGCTTCAGACTTGTTGATTCAGAGTCTGGGGTGGACCCTGTGTAGCTCTGGGATGGACTGTGGATAACTTTGCACTATCCTTGGGCACTGGCAAAAAACAGTACGCAATCTTATTGAGGGGGAAAAAAACTAGGGATGATGTTGATATTGGACTTCTTTGGGAGAAAGAAAATACCCAATCCTCTAAAGCTTCTTAAAGAAGTTTTATGGCATTTTGTTGCATATTAATAATCATCTAATGGCAAATGATTTTTGAATATTCAATAAAACATAAACAGGATACTATTTGTAAATACATTTAAAGCTTCTAGCTTATGTATATTTATGGAAGTATTAAGATTGAATAATTTCAAAAGATTATGTACAATGTAGATTTCAATAAATCAGAAGGTTTTCTGGTTCCATAGTGGCTAAGTATGGAGTAAACAGTTTCACTCTCTGTAAAACATACAGAAATTGTATGTACTTAGCTTACTTTGGAGAGAATCCAGAATAATTCCCAGGCTGCTTTCTCTTCTGAACTTTTGTACTATTTGCCTGTACACGTATCACTCATTTTATATTTAGCATATGCTTCTTACATTTTTAACTTATTTTTAAAAATCTGAAGGGTATGTAGCAAAGAAAAATATATATAAAATTAAAGGCAGTCAGAAAACACATAGAGTTCCTTTCCTATAAGTTCCTTTATTTCTTATTTTTAATTTGTATAGACTGTTTTGTTCTGTATTTTCTGTTAATATTATTTTTTAAATGATAGCCTATTGTAATATTTTACTAGTTAATCTTCCCAATCTAATTTTCTAATTCCAAACTTAATTTTCCCAATTATCATCATGTATACACACACACATATATATCCCAATTATATAATTAAATATAATATATAATCCCAAATTATATACATATATATGCTTATGTATACACACATACACACAAGATCCTCAAATAGACTGTAAACCTTTGATGGCAGAAATCACAGATTTCATGTAACCGTTTGACTCTCCAGTGCCAAAAAACGTACTTTGCACTTTGTAGGAACTCAGTAAGCAGTGTCTCCACTGCATGATGCCTTCTCATTTCCACACCTGAAATAGTTTTTGCAAAGCACAAAGTATTTAGTAACAAAAATTGGGACACAAGGACTGAGCAGCAGAGGCACTAAGTAGGAAATATGACCAAATCATTTAGGTATCCCTTTTTGAACAGCCCCTAGTCTTGTTCTAGGTAGGATAAAAGAAGAAAATACACATGTAAAGAAGGAAAATAATACTACTATTCACCCATTTTTTTTCATTACATAAATATTTATCTGTTGCCCGTAATGTGGTAGGCGTATTATATAGCACTTTACAGCTTGAAAATTACAACCATAAATATACCTAGAGTTGGAGCCAGACTTTTTGGTAAAACTGGAAATCCTTCTTAGGGGAGATTAAAGAGACATAAGAATTGTCTTAGGAGGGATAGAGGTGAGGAGACGAGAAGTGCTGTCTTTCAAACCAACCTGAATCTTTTTTTAATTTTTCTTTCCTAATCTAGTTTCATTTTTAAAAGATTTTAGTTGTATATAGATGTGTAAAAAGAACAAATCCTCACTGTAGTTCACGTGAGAATTAGCTCATCATTATCCACCATTTTTCAATGACAGTAGATTGAAGCATAAATTGTTAGCAATTAAGTTAATGAAACCCTTGGGCCTTCATAGCTACAGAATCTCTAGCTTAGAATATTTTGGAAAAAAAGGGTGGTACAGACTAGCAATATGTTTTCATTTGCCTCCTGGTGAACTCAAGCACTGCTATTGTACCTGAGCTTGTGAGAGTTGAACATGCAGGGGCCAGGAATGATTCTGAAGAGGTGGTCAGACCACTAGAATAAATTGATATCTACATTGATAACTTAGTGGGGTTCTTTTTGGAAGTGAATGTGTGTGATCATATTGACCTTTTGCTCCTGGCCAGTCCTTCTTAGCTCCCAGAGTGTGGGTGAGAGTAATGAGAGTGTGACAAATGAAGTCTTTAAACAGAATCAGCCTATCAGCTTCGAGGACATCCTCACTGGGCTGGCCAAGGAAGGACCACGTTTGCCCAGCTCTATGGCTGGGAGTCCCTATGCCTTCATCTTACTCCCTCACCTGCCATGATTTAGCTGTTGAAACATGACCACATCACATAAATACGATGAGCCGATAAAATATGAGTATGGGATGGTCTTTTAGGCCCTTTCAGACTTAGAGTAAAACACATGTCTATGAGAGGATGGGTTGCAAAATAAATATTCAGTATCACAACCATATAGATACTGACGTGGAGCTAGACTTTGGGATGAAGCTACAAATTCTTGGGAACAATGAAAGGGATCAGAAGTTAGCGAGGGGAGCTTAGGGGAGCTGCAAGCAGCATAAACAGAAGTAAGGATCTCTCTATCACACATAAAACTTCTAAAAAATTGCCCTGAATCTGACTTTCCTTATATGTCCTAGGCTGGATATGGATTCAGGACATATTACATCATTATTCCAATGAAAGGCCAATCACCTTACCATGAAACTAAGCAATCAGCTCATACTTATTTTTTACCTTCTACTCATAAACACAAACACACACATTTGTGCTTTGTTTACTTCTGTTTTGTGCTGTGCATCTTTCTCTCTGCACCATTCCAAGGTAAAGTTCCTTTGAAGGTGGAAAATATTTCTGGTTCATCTTTGTCTCCTTTTAGGAAAGCTGCATTTCCTAAAGTGGATTCAATGGGGACATTAGGGATGTTATTTAAAAAAAATGGGTTTCCTGTGTCAAACCAGTTTGTGACACAAGAAGGGAATGTAGAACACAGGATTTCCTGCACAGAACTTTTTTTTTCATGTGGTACCTCTCTTAGGATCAGTTTCTTGGGATATACTCTGGGACACATGCCTAAAGTAGAATAATTTGCATTAAGCAGGAAATAGTAAATATCACAGATGATTCTAAGCCACATTCTTCTCCTCAAATGGTCCTAACTGGTATTATGTTTTATTTCACTGGTGTTCTAGAAATGGGTACATTTGGAATAGCCATGGGGTCATTAATAGAATATTCAGAACAGTACACAGAAATATTTATTGTTTAGTAAGTCAACTTTGGGCCCAAGTGATGGGTGTGTAATGATTTTGGTGAAGAGGAAGGAGGAGTAATGGAATGCACTTGGTTAAGAAGGACCGGGAGCAGACATTGGGAAGAGAAGGGAGATAACACTGGGAGTATAGACCATCTTAAATCAGGTAAAGTAATCCCGGAGAAGTCCCCCAAGGCTGTCTGTCCAGACCAGGGAGAAGAAACCAGAAATGCAAGCTGGGATACTGAAGAAAAAAAGGAATAGGTGCCAAGGAAAATAGTTTGGGGATTAAGAATCTAGGCAACAAATCTAGTCTTGTGCACAGCACATGCGAAGTATATATTCATTGAATGGATGGGCACCAATGGCTAATGGAAGTTGATATTTAACTGAAGGCTTTTTTTTTTTTAACATCTTTACTGGAGTATAATTGCTCTACAATGGTGTGTTAGTTTCTGCTTTATAACAAGTGAATCAGCTATACGTATACATATATCCCCATATCTCCTCCCTCTTGAGTCTCCCTTCCACCCTCCCTATCCCACCCCTCTAGGCAGTCACAAAGCACCAAGCTGATCTACCTGTGCTATGCGGCTGCTTCCCACTAGCTATCTATTTTACATTTGGTAGTGTATATATGTCCATGCCACCCTCTCACTTCGTCCCAGCTTACCCTTCCCCCTCCCCATGTCCTCAAGTCTATTCTCAACGTCTGCATCTTTATTCCTGTCCTGCCCCTAGGTTCTTCAGAACCATTTTTTTTTTTTTTTTTTTTAGATTCTATATATATGTGTTAGCATACGGTATTTGGTTTTCTCTTTCTGACTTACTTCACTCGGTATGACAGACTCTAGGTCCATCCACCTCACTACAAATAACTCAATTTCGTGTCTTTTTTATGGCTGAGTACTATTCCATTGTATATATGTGCCACATCTTCTTTATCCATTCATCTGCCGATATGAGTCTGTGGGTGGGCCGGGCTCTACAGGAAGAGGACAATCAGGTTACCTCAACTGAGTCAGGGAGGAAAGGGGTAGGGAGCAAGGAGGCTCTCAACTGAATGTTGAGGCTGAAGTACCTGCAAATGCATAAATCTCTCCTCTCTCCTGTTGAAATGTGCCTCAGAGGCTCTAGTTTAATTTCTACTTTGGGTAGACTTAAAACAGATATATTCATCATTTTAATAGGGGATATCTGTAGATACCACAAGTTTCACATATATTTATGTAGAAAGCTTACAACCAACTGACAAATTGCTCTGATGAGCATACAAGAGATTAAAGTATATAAATACACTTAAGGCTAAACAGAAAAAATTTGCCTCATTTTCCCCCTGTCATGAGGGTGGCTGCTTAACACAGTATGAAAAACAGTTATTCTTCTTTCTCCATTTATTCTGAAGTTTTACTGTTCATTGTTACAATAATAGTCCCATTCACTTTTTAAACAGATTTGTAAAAGATCTATGTTTCTAATCCATGCTATGCAATACTCTTTTAGCACGGTCACAATAGGATAAAGCCAATAAAATCAGGGGAACACAGTGAGGTTTAATTATAGCCAGATGGTTAAGAGAATCAGAGTGCCTGGGTTTATACCTTGCCTCTGACACATATAAGCTGTGTGACCTTCGGTAAGTCACTTTACTTTCTTTCTCTTTTAAAAATTATTTTCCAATTTATTATTTATTTTCTTGTTGAAGTATAGTTGATTTACAGTAATATGTTAGTTTCAGGTGTACAACATAGTGATTCAGTATTTTTATAGATTATACTCCATTTAACATTATTACAAATTAATGGCTATATTTCCCTGTGCTGTACAATATCACTTCATTTTCTATGCCTCAGTTACTTCATCTGTGAAAAGAAGGTAATAATAGTGTCTCTCTTACAGGATAGTTTAGGGATTAAATTATTTAACATACGAAAAGCACTTAGAACTGTGTCTGGCAGAAAATAAATGTACCAGAGTACTAATGTTGTTGTTGCTTTTATTATTATTATTATTAAAGAACATAGTCATAAGCATCAATGGCTTGGGTAAACTTTGTCTTGTGTTCTAATATCAAGTTGCTTGCAAGCTCTTTGCTTCAGTTTCTGAAACTGCCAAATAATAACTAGAAAGCAAGGTTTCCTCATGCCTCCCCTTAATTTTTATCTCAGTCTCTTCAACAGCATCTCATTTCTGTATTTGCCACGTTTATAGTTCTTTCATTCAATCAAAGTATTTACTAAACACTTACTCTGTTCTGGCATAGTTTTAGACCTAATGCAAGCAAGGCAAAAGGCATTACCAGATGGCCAACCTGACCTGGAACCATAGTGAAGAAGATTGGAAAGGGGTCTTGTCTTGTGGAATTGACATTCTAATTCAGGGAGGCAGAGAATAAGTAAGGAACCAAAAAATATGAAAATTCCAGAAATATCTGTGAAGAAAATAAAGAAACATGATACGACAGTTACTGAATCACAGAGAGAAGTTCAAATTTGATTGGCTTCCCAGGCCAGGGAAAACTTTGCTAAGAAGATTCTTGGTTGAGGAGGGAATGCAGAAAAGATGAGGGTTTGTTTTTTGTTTTTTTTTAATTTTTTATTTATTTTTAATTTTTGGCTGCGTTGGGTCTTCGTTGCGGTGCACGGGCTTCTAATTGCAGTGGCTTCTCTTGTTGCGGAGCACAGGCTCTAGGCACGCGGGCTTCAGTAGCTGTGGCATGTGGGCTCAGTAGTTGTGGCTCACGGGCTCCAGAGCACAGACTCAGTAGTTGTGGCACACGGGCTTAGTTGTTCCGCGGCATGTGGGATCTTCCCGGACCAGGGCTCGAACCCACGTCCCCTGCATTGGCAGGTGGATTCTCAACCACTGCGCCAGTAGGGTTCTGAAGGAGACTAGTCAGCATTGCCAAATTTATTTTTTAAATGACAATAATAGATTTCTCAATGAATTTCTTGAATGACTAATGTTCTTTGTGATACCCTTGCACGGTTAGGCATGTAATAAAATGTACTTTGAGTGAATGAATGAATGAATTGATAGTGAGTTAGGGACAATGGTATCACTATTCTCCATCCAGAGGGTCAAAGGGAATAAGCAGCAGAAACTCAAATACCTACTTCCAGTTCCATTCACATTTTCTTGGCCCATATTTTTCTTTGATGCAGGGCTGATTGACCCTATCTGTCTATGGCAGAAAATTTAGTTACCTTTTCACGAGAACCACAGCCTTTGAAATCTGACTAGCTTTCCTAATAAGGCTTTAATAGCAAACCTGAACTTCTGGTGGCCTTACAGCCAATCATATTTCAGGGAAAGATGCTACTATGCTGAATGCCTGATGGATACCCTTCTTGGGAGAAGAAAGTGTCAGTGAATGGCCTCAAGCTTAAGGTTACAGAGATAGCACCAGGCTCTCTGCAGTCCCTGGGCTTTCCAAACATCCCCTGGGCATGAGCCACTGAGAAGGTTTCCTTACTTTCTCAGGCTTACAGCACATTTGTTCCTAGCATGGAGTTGCACTTTAGGAGTTATGTAGGCAAGGCAGAAGGGAGATGCAGAAAGGGAATGAGGAGAGAGATGTGCATATCTCCTTCACAGCAAAGAACAAAGTGTTCATTCAGTGAATCTTGGTGACTGCAATCTTCTGGCTGACTTCTGTGTGCTTCAGTTATATTAACTTCTATACATTTTGTTGGGATTAGTGTCTTGTCGGCATTTCTGGAACTTAGTACTGAGTACTGGATGTAATAACACTATTTATCTTCCATGTGGGCACATTTTATGGTGATGGATAAAGATAAGTCAAGAGCACCCACATGATTTAATCGAACTTCCATTTGTTTTTTCCTTTTAAGGAAGCATAGGGCAGGATGGTTTTTTTTCCTTCTTCTTTTGCTCAGCAGAAATAGCAAAGAGAAATGTTTAATAGAAGTATGCCCTTAAGAAATTCTTGTGTAAGAGTTTTTAGATCAATGCTCAAACTAATCCCATGCTTCCAGAAATTGACCTTTCTCTCGCTGTACATGATACCCTCTCCCGTAGGGTGGAAAAAGGTTTATTAGCCTCCTTTTACTTTGCAGTGATTCATGGCAGTAGAGGGAAAAAAGCACTTAGATGAAGTATCCAAAGTTTTGGTTCTAGCATCTCCTAAATGTGCAAGCTTAGACAAGTCACTATCTGCAGATGGGGTGGGATGGGGTGGAAATATGTACAAGTATTGTGCACTGACTACCTGCCAGGCCCTATGCTATGCAATCTTGATACTTTATCTTGCTTATTCCTCACAGAATGAATGCCGCAAGATAGTTGTTTCCTTTTTGAAATGAGGAACCTGGGATCTAGAAAGGTGAGGTGACCTGAAGTCACACAGCTATGAAGTAGCAGAACTTTGCTCTGTGCCCAGGTGTGACAGCCAGGCCCATGGCTACTACACTACACTAATATTCTGGTTGTCATGAGGAAGAAAAAAGGATGCCAGGAAGTTCACTGTAATTTACAAATCCCACAAAATGTGAGGCATTATCACTGAGTAGCATTCATAGTGGTTACTGAGGGCTTGGTCCTACAGGAGGTATTAAGAATGAGAGTACAGTGTGCTTCCTGACTGGGGGCATTGTACAAAATAAAGAGCTTTGAGCTTGGCTGTTGACAAAAGGAAGAAAGTAGAATATAGGGAGAGGAACAACACCCTCATCTTAGCCTGAAGGCCCTGCCTAGTCAGCAGCCATCTTTCACTCCAGCACCATCTCGTATCACCCACCCTGGTGCTCACAAGGCTACATCAGTAGCCTGCTTTTCAGTTTCTTCTAAGTCAAGCTCTTTCCTGCCCCAGGGCCTTTGCATTTGCTCTTCTTTCTGCCTAGGAAATTCTACCTACAGCTGTTCCTTCCCAGTCTTCGGATCTCAAACCAAAAGTCAACTTCATAGAGAAGCCCAGATAACCCAATTATTTTGTTTATGTTTTTGTTTGTCTACCTGTTAATTGTTTGGGTATTCTGAACAGAGACTCTTGTTCACTGGGCTACATTGGTGACCTGCACAGTGTTAGGCTTTTATTAGGCACCCAATAAACTAGTGTTGAGTGAAGAAATTAATGACTGCTTTAGAGGAGACCAGTGAAACCTGGGTCCTGGGGCATGCTAACCTATACTCTTCAGTCTCACTGGGATTCCTACAGATCATTTCTATTGGAAGAACAAGATAATGAATTCTCATTTCTTCACTTCTGAATAGATGTTCCTTCCATTCTAATGTTCACGTGCCACCCTGCTTCCTGCCACTGTCCTTGGAGAAGGTGTAAGTTATAGGAAAGAGTAGTAGGGTCTTTGAAGTTACATGGAACTGGGGTTAAATCCTAATTCTATCATTTACCGTGTGTGAACTTGGGTATGTCACTCAAGTTCTTTGAGCCTAAGTTTCTTCATGTATAAAATACTTCGTAGGATTATTTTTGCTTAAATAAGATGTTTGCGAAGCATTCATAACGGTGTCTGGCAAACTGTTTTTTTTTTTCTTTTTCCCAAGGAATTTAACTTGCTTGAAAATAAATTTTGATCTTGAAGGATGCTGCCTGTTAGTTGGCTATTGTTTAGTTTGTTAATGTTGGAGGGGAACAAAAAGTGGAGAAACAGCAGATGGATAATTTTAGATGATATCATGATCTTCTGGAGGGCAAGGTTTTTTGTCTGCCCTCATATCGACATCACCGATACCAGTTAGGCTATTGGTAGTCATGGAAAAATAGATAGTGAGAGAGTTAGATAGTGATTTTTTAAAAAACCCTTAAAATGTCAAATCTTTTGTGTAAGGAACCACTTAAACTGCTGCCCTAAAATATGAATACAACAAAGATTTTATGAAATGGTTTCAAAAAAAAGCTTAAGAAGTACAAACACAGCATTACTGTTCCCAGTTTTTGGGGACAGTCTTTAGATCCCAAAGGGTTGCTGTATATGTAGTACTGGAAACCTTGGAATTAGGTATCACAGGTATATGCATCTGTCCAAACTCATCAAGATACATACATTACATGCATACAATATTTTTTGTATATCAATTATACCTTGATAAAACTTAAACAAACAAAAAACTTGAGCCAGTTTTAATGCTTTCCTGGGGTTTTCTGACATGTATGGATCTCTGCATCTTCCTAACACATTCAGTGTGTTTTTCTTGTACGTAGTACTAGATTAGGAAGACTATTAAAGAGAGGGATGTTCTTTTTGTTGAAGTAGAAAAAAGATAATTCTTCCAACACTGAACCTATAAAAACCTCAAGTCTTTGAGTGTCTGAATCCTTTTCTCTTAGCTTAAATCAACAGGTGAAAGAATTATACATGATAGACATGTCTTTATATAGACATATATAAAGAAAAATGCATATGATATATGTGTTTATAAATAATAAAGAACAAATATAATTAATAGATAAAGGTTATAAATTACTGGTAACTTTGTCTAAGGTAATAGTAGAGGACACTGTTAAGGACAAGCTGACATAGTATCAACTTAGAAGATAATCAGAACTAGTTTTCAATTGCCACATTACATCCTCTTGAGCAAATAATGTCAGTATTGTTTTATTTTATCCCCTATAACCTACTGGAAAAGAAATCAATGTTGATGGAAAAAACATATTCATTTCAAGGAATACCAGATAGCAAGGCCAAGTAAGGGCAAAACTGCTATTTCCAACATTTTAAAATGGGGTGGGTGTCCCTTGCCCACGGTGTTGAGCTTATTCATTTTTCTAAGGTAAATTGCATTGGCTCTGCCAGAATTACTCACTGTTTTCTCCATTTATTTACAGGTAGCAACATCCAATGATTTAATTATCTTAATTATAAGATGTGAACCTTTATAAGATAGATAAGAATTATAGATAAGACATGAATGTTTCTATCAGCTAAAAGGTGGACATATTACTGATTTTTGATACTCAGGCCCTTGCAATTGTCATAGGAAATTTAACACTGTATTCTGGTAATCTATTCGCCTTTCAGTTGTGAGATTTCAGTGCGTCTAGCACATAGACTATTTTAGTTTTTTAAAAAGAGAATTAGAGTATGATCAGAAATTTAGTGTCAGAGATAAATATTCAAGGTTAGGACATCAGAGCAAAGCTCAAAAAAAAAAAAAAAAAAGACAACCACAGAAACTATTGTGTTTAACAATTTTTGACTTGCCTTGAAAACTAAAGTGAAAGTTTTAAAATTCATCAACCCACAGTCATAACACCCCCCGCAGCACTCCGATGCTTTGCTGGTGGATCAATAGTTCTACATTTTCTTTACTCACTGCGATAGCTAATGAAGTTCAGTGTCTCTCACATAAAGACAAAGAGCCAATGTAATGGAACGATAATTATAAAGAAGTAAATTATTGGAATGGAACGGAAACCAACTTTAGGGCACAGTTTTTCTTCTGTAAAAAGTTTTGTTTGTTTGTTTGGAGTCATCTGACACCACGAACAGATTCAAAATGACCCAGTCCAATGTCAAGAGTATTTGACATTGAAGGAGAAAATCACTCTTTGAGCAGTCATTTGGAAACCAATCATTAAACAAGATGAAGGCGATGATTTTCCAAATACAATGGCAAGATTTAAAGTAGGGAAGTTCCAGAAGGTTGCAACGTTTGTTTGATTTCTAAACTGAAGTCCATATGCCTCATTTTTTTAAGTTTGATGAAAATGCAGCATCTAATAAGGGCAGATCTTAGACAATTTCAGAGCACAGGAAGTTCCCTACAGATTACAGAGCTAAGAATAGCCTAGAAACAGCAGTAGAGCACATGAAGAAGTGATCCTGAGTCACTCATTGGTTTATCAGAGGAAATGTAGTTATATGGCAAATAATTGCTAATGACTATATAAATTGTCAGATTTTAAGCAAATCAGTCATACATTGCCATTATGGCGGGCATTTCTTGCTTTTGTTAAAAACAAAACAAAGACCAATAAAAAAGAAAAACGTTTCCTTAGGAAAAGATGCTCTGCATGTAAAAATACAGTGTTTTCTGCTCTCTCAAACTTATTGTGAATTCTTGACCAGGCATGTTTCCTAATTCCCAGGTATGGTTTCCCTGATGTGTTTATGTTGCCTCCCATATTTCTCTTTATGTAAATTTAATAATATTTCCAATGTTCTTACCAGTTCTTTTTTGAGTGAAGCCAAGGCATGCTCAATGTCTGAACTTGATCACTTTGGTCTGTTTCCTCTTTGTCACGCTGAAAAGTGTAAACATCTGCCCGGACACAGTTGTCAAATGTGACAGATTTCGAAGAAAAGTCTTTAAGCTGTGTCAGAATCATCTCCATTTCTCTAAATGTAATTTCACCTCAGGATAGAGCATCGTCAAGGTAGGTTCAGCTTTTGCTGAGTTATTTAGACAGTCCGGAATGTAAAACTTGGAGAAGTTGCAAGGTTTTGAATAGCAAGCACTCATGTAATATACATGAAATTCTGTCAGCCAGTAGGAGACTACTGTTACTAAAATCTTGAGTTCTCTCCCTTAGTCACTCTTGACCTTTTTTTTCCAGGGACATGTTCAAGAAGTATAGGGAAATATCATCACAGAGATGTGTGCTGTCTCTGCTGAGATCACTTCTTGGGAAATTCCCAAGAGAAAAAATCTGTTTAGGGTGCAACCAAGAACCAGAAAGCATACACTTTTTTCCTTTCCAAGCCAACTAACAAAAAAGTCCAGATCTTTTCAGGATTTTGGTGATAAAGATTTTGTCGCTTTAACTGACCCCTTGACCCAAATGTTTCATAAGAGGAAGTCGAAGTATACAGTTTTCCCTAGATACCAAATCAGTTTGAATCCCTAGAGCTTCTCATTAAGAATAATCTTAAATCACATTTATAAACGCTTACTATGTGCTTAGTACTATAGTAAGAACTGTAGGACTTCCCTGGTGGCGCAGTGGTTGAGAATCTGCCTGCCAATGCAGGGGACATGGGTTCGAGCCCTGGTCTGGGAAGATCCCACACGCCGTGGAGCAACTAGGCCCGTGAGCCACAATTACTGAGCTTGCGCTCTGCAACAAGAGAGGCCGCGATAATGAGAGGCCCGCACACCGCGAAGAAGAGGGGCCCCCACTTGATGCAACTAGAGAAAGCCCTTGCGCAGAAACGAAGACACAACACAGCCATAAGTAAATAAATAAATAAAAACAAAAAAGAACAGAACTGTATGCACATTTTGGTCATTTAATCCTCTCAAAACTTCTCAAGGCAGATATTTTCATGAGGCCCATTTTACAGGTAAGAAAACTGATACTTAGAGGGAAAAAACAGTCACCCAAGGCTATTTTATTGCAAAGCTTATATGCTTATATACTATACAATAGAGCTTTCTAGGATTTTGACAAATACGTTTAGAAATTCAGAGAAATGCCCTTCTGAGGTCTTGAAATCTTCTAAATGGTACCCCCAGAAGTAAGGCACACATCGCTGCATGTGCCTGATGCCAACGCTTAGCCAGTGTGGGTAAGTGATACCCCAGAGGCCTCTCATTGTCAGGAGTGGGCTGCTTTCTAAGGGGTCAGTCTCATGCTGGCAGGGTCACTTCATTTTGGCTGGGAGTAAGACCAATTTACTTTCCAATTTCACCCTCTCATACCCACCTTCACACGCCCTATTATTTTTAGATATACTTGATTGTTTAAAGATTCCCTTAACTGTGCCCTGCAGTTGTGTACTCCCAAGCCTTTGATCATAGCAGCCTTGGCCTCAGCCCGTCTCTGAGGACCACCTTCCTACTCATGCTTGACGGCTGAGCTAAAAATTTTTCCTGTCAAGCCTTTTTCAGCTTCTTAGGTACGATTAACTCTTCCATCTCCTGCACCCCGACAACATTCTGCCCAACCCTGTTCTTAGCGCTTGTCAGGCTCTAACATGATTATTTGTTTACCATCTGTTTTCCTAGCCAGCTCACGGGTTCTCTGATAACAGGGATCATGTTATTTAATCAGGGCATGATGCTAGGCACATAGCAGGCAGTTAACGTGCTTTTCTCAAATGAATAAAAGTTTCGATATAAAGAAATACTTCATGAAGACTGTGAAATTGCAATTGCTTTTCTTTTCAACTTCTAAAAGCCAGCTGGCTCATTTGACCTTACGCTACTTCTTACATTTACAAAACATCTACCATATTTTGAGCCTGTGTCTGGAACAGCATAGGGCAGCTTCATCAAAGTTTCCAAAGGTCTACAGCTCTTTAGAAAGCCTTGCCAGTCTCCTGGGAGTTTCTGGCAGTTTTTAACATGCAGAACGTTCTTTAGGTGGCTTCCTGCTTTAGTAAATGTCAGAGGAACCCCTGCAATCCTGGGAGGTGTTAGCTGAAGGGGGTCCCATGAAAGGGGGGGAGTGTAGTTCTCTGGAGATGTATTAAAATTAAGGGTAACTTGGTTCAGCTGCTGTGCAGAACAGTTTGGTGGCTCTTTAAAAAGTTAAACATATAATTACCATGTGACCCAACAATTCTACTCCTTGGTAGCTATCCGAAAGAATTGAAGACAGATACTCAAACACATGCACAAGTATTTTCATAGCAGCATTATTCACAATAGCTAAAAGGTGGAAACAGTCCAAATGTCCATCAATTGAAAAATGGGTAAACAAATTGTAGTATATTCATGCAATGAAATATTATTCAACCATGAAAGGGAATTAATGCTTGTACATGGTAATACAGGATGAAGCTCAAAAATATTAAGTGAAAGAAGCCAGACACAAAAGGTCAAATATTATATGATTCCATTTATATGAAGTATCAGTATAGGTAAATCCATAGAGATTGAAACCAGACTGATGGTTGCAAAGGGTAGAGAGAGCAGAAGATGGGGAGCAACCGCTCAATAAGCATGGGATTTCCTTTTGGGGGATGAAATGTTTTGGAACTAGATAGAAGTGGTGATTGCAAAACATTGTGAATGCATGAAATGCCACTGAATTGTTTACATTAAAATGGTTAATTTTAGTGGTTGCCAAGATGGGGGGGTAGGCGAGGGAAGGATTGGGAGTTTGGGATTAGCAGAGGTAAACTATTATATATAGGATGGATAAACAACAAGGTCCTACTGTATAGCACAGGGAACTATACTAAATATCCTATGACAAACCATAATGGAAAAGAATATGAAAAAGAATATATATGTATATATGTATAACTGAGTCACTTTGCTGTACAGAAGAAATTAACACAACATTGTAAATCAACTATACTTCAATAAAATTAAAAACAAAAAACCCTGGGGTGGGGAGGATAAATTAGGAATTTGGGGTTAACAGATACACACTACTATATATAAAATAGATAAACAACAAGGACCTATTGTATAGCACAGGTAACTATATTTAATATCTTATAATAACCTATAATGGAAAAGAATCTGAAAAAGAATATATCTATATCTATATCTAAATTACTCTGCTGTATACCTGAAACATTGTAAATCAACTGTACTTCAATTTAAAAAAACCCCAAATGGTTAATTTTACATGACATGAATTTGACCTCAATTAAAAGAAATAAAGTGGGAGGGGGTTAAAGAAAAAAAAAAAGTAGAAAAGGAGGTCAGAGTGTTATGCTGTGAGAAGGGCTTGACCAGGTAATACTGCTTTTGAAGATGTAGGAAGATCAGAAGCAAGGAATGAGAGCAGCCTCTAGAAGCTGGAAAAGGCAAATAACAATTTCCCCCCTAGAGCCTCCAAGAAGGAATGCAGATCTGTCATCACCTTGATTTTAGCCCAGTGAGACCAATGTTGGACTTCTAATCTACAGAACTGTAAAATAATACATTTGTATTTTTCAAAGCTAGAAAAGGTAACAAAATATCATGCCTTGGCTTCACAGCTGAAAAGAACTTTCGAGATCTTCTAGTGCAATCATGATGAAAATAGGGTGAGGAAGATTGCACGCCTTTCCAATGTCACATAGCTAGTTGTCCTATTTACTTCAAAAACAGTGTTTCCTTCCCAAAGTAGATAGGAAGGGAACAAACACTGAATGGGGTTATCGTCCTAATTTTAGGAGAAGAAACAGACTCACTAAAATTAAGTAACTTGACCAATATTTCATATCTAATACTGTGAGTTTTATTTTCTTAAGTATTTAAAAACTATCAAAGTAATGAAGGCACATGAACAATAATAAAAAATCACATCACAGAGGATAGAAGGACTTAAGATGAAAACCATCCACTTCTAATATACCTCAAACCCAGTCCTGATCCTCTGCACTTATTAGTTCCTCTTCCCTATCTGGTATACCTTAAATATTACTGTATAATGTTACTATGCATTGATATTTAACAAATATTTCTATGGTACTTCTCAAGTGCTTTACAAAAATAACTCACTGAATCTTTATAACAACCCTATGAGGTAGGTACTAGTATTTGCTCTACTTTACGGGTGGGGAAACTGAGGCATGGAGTAGTTAAGACTTGCCCAACATAACACACCTAGAAGGTGCTGGAACTGGGATTTAGGACCATGTGGCTCAGACTCTATGCTGTTAACTACGACACCACACTGCTTACAAGCACTAGCTCTGTTGTACGAGGCTCACTGTGGCCAAGCAGCACGCCCACGTTCATGGTCAAGCTGGGCTCTGAGCCCAGCTAGGCTCCAAGGCCCTGGTGCTTTCTGCTAAATCTTTTGCCTCAGAAGGGGGCTGTCCACTGAAGGAATAGGACCCATGGCTGTCTTAACCCTGCCTCGGACTAGTGAGGGAGAGTTGGTTGAAAGTAACAGAGCTTTCTAGAAAAAACAAAAACAAAAACCAGAGCTTTCTAGCACATCATTTTTTAAAAATGTGTTTTAAAAAAAAAAATCAGAAAAACAGGTTTTATAGGTCTAATTTTTTTTGATAATGTATTTTCTTGGAGTCAAAAAAAATTAAAATCCTTTTTATTTTCTCTTTAAAAATATAGGTTTTTGGAAAGCAGAAATCTGTTCAGCTGCCCTTTAACTGTTTGTGTTGTGGTTGTCCTGGAAGGCTGGTACACAAAGTGTTTTTAGGCATTTTCTGTAGCTCAGACTAGAAGACCTGGGTCCTGGAGCTACTCCTTCTCCAACCACACCAGAGTAACTTTGCCTTCTTTCTGACAATATTGACTTGAGCTTAAGTTTCCCTTACTGCTGGCTTTCCTTGTTCTACAGAGAGGTTTTCAAACTCTACTGGGCAACCTTAGGTACCCTTGGTGACACTTCAAAATTGTCTGAAGGGTTTGGGGTGAGAAAAGTGGATAGTCAGGGACAAATGGGCAAGGGGAAGAAAAGACATGCAGGTGGGTCAGCGTCCCCATCTCTCCTTAACCCAGAGAAGCCCATGTTGACCCTACAGATTTTCCCACAGTATTTTGTAGGAAGAAAATATTTTATTGAGAAAAAAATACCATAGTGGGTAAAGAAGAATACATAGAACCAGAGAAACTGGGGTTAGGAGGGAATAAAATAAAAACGTCATTTAGAATGATAAGAAAACAAACCATCTAAGGTGGGCGTCTAAACGTTATTCCTTAGCTACGGCAAGATTCTGGAAGCTGACCACCTATCAAGCTGGTAAGGGGAAAACTCCACTGTGCATTCTGTGGTGGGGGGAGGCCAGACTGTTACACCAGGTTGTATTCCTAGTGGAAGGCAGGCATCAGTAAATACTAGTTGTGAGAATTTAAAAGAGAAAGAAAGTTAGACAAGAAAAAGATCAGGTGAATTAAATATAATAAAACTAAAGTCTTTTTTTTCTGGGGAAGGAGCTCCTTAATAATTAAATTCACTGTGGACTCCGAAGTTGCAGGTGAAGCCAGAGAACACTCAGAGGAAACCAAATTAAATTTTTGCTGGAGAAAGAAAAAATGGAAGAACTAGACTGCCATCCTGAGGCAGAACGCTAGGAAACGGTGATTGGAGTATTGCTGGAGTGTTTGTAGCCCGATTTGGCACCTACTGTAGTATCGGAATACCCTTAAGCTGTTCTGTTTTCCTAAACAGTAGTTTTATAAAACTTACCTTAAAAACCAATGTGGTTACATGGTAAAAACTATACAAATGATACAGAAAAGTCTACATGATCATTTAAGGGTCTCTATTACTCCAAGTTTCCCTTACAAGAGGCAACTATTGTTTCCAGTTTATTGTACATCTTATAAAAGAGATTCTATGCACCTATAATTAGTTATATATTGCAAACATTCCTTTGAAACCATCAATGATGCCTACTGCTCTGTACTCTGACTTCTTTTCATTTAACAGTGTGTCTTGGAGCTCGTTTTCTTCCTTTTCTTGATTGCATCGTCTTTTACTAGATGAATATACCAGACCTCATTGAATCATTCTTATACTAATGCACATTTAGTTTACTTTCAGTATTTTGCTACCACAAGCAATGCTGCAATAGATATCTTTGTCCATAAATCACTGCACACACGGGGATAAGTGTAGAAAAAATTCCTAGAAGTGGAAATATTAAAAGGCATATGAATTTAAATTTGTAGTAGTTGTAGTAAAACTGCACAACAGGGCGATGAAGCTATTCTGTCAATCATGTTTGAGAATGATGGTCTACACCTTTGCCAACCTTAAATTACTTTGTCCCAATTGACCAGAATTATTTTCTTTCTGCATCTTCTGTATTTTTCAAGACAGTTTCCCTGTACAGTGAATCAAATGATCTTAAACTAAAAGACAGCAGGTTATTCGGTCACTGCAATCACTCCACCAGCATTTCGCTCTTGTGGTTGAAGGGATCTCTGAGGAAGCATTAGAAATCATTCTTGGCTTTCAGGACTTTCAAGCATGGTTGGAGAGTATTTGAAACTGCCATTGATGAAGACAAGGCAGTGGCAGCTAAAATAGCAGACAGATAAGCTAGAAGTGCACAGGTTGGGGAGACTTGGGGGAGTGATTCCAGAAATACTCATGGAGCATCTCACCTCTGACCTGGAACTCAATGAATAAATGAAGATTTATATGTTAATTATTCAGACAATCTTGTGCACTCATCGTGAACCAGACCCTGTGCTGGAGGCTGGGGCTAGAAGAGTGAACAAGATATATTTCCTGCCATCAGTTTACTTGCTCATCCTTTCAGCTTCTCTTAGGAGAGAGCATACTTGTTTTCTGATGTAACAGTGCTTACTTATATCAATACATACTTTACATGTGTATGTTGTTTATTTATACATACATATTATGTTATTTATTTACACATATATGTTTTGTAGTATGCATTTTTATTTTTGTCTTTCTTAATAGATAAAACTATCCCAAATGGGCAAATACTTCTTAACACTTTTGCTACTTCTTTACTTCTACTCTACACATTTTACGGAGTTCAAGTCCTCTTTCACTCATGAACCTCTTCTGACATGTGCAACCACATTACAGTGTGTCCCAAACCTTATACAAACATGTGGCACAACTGTCTTGAACACCTGCCTCCCCTGAGCTTTAATTTCAGAGGACAGGAGAAGACATTATTGAGGTCTTAAACAATACTCTCTACCCAAGAGGTCCCTTGATAGCAATGGTTGTATTCCTAGTGGAAGGCAGGCATCAGTAAATATTAGCTGAATGAATACATTGACCCTACTCTGCTTTTGGCTCTTCTAATGACTTCTGAATGACTAGTATGTATATGACAGGTGCTTAGTAAATATTTACACTTTTTAAGTGTTGCCTGCAATATGGGGCAAAATGGTCTCCCATACCATTTTTTAATGGATTTTGGATTTCTTCTGACCTTTTCTGGACCTTACTAGATCTTTTGGTAAATTACTTTTTTTTTTTTTTTTATTTCCCCTGGGGAAGATGCTCCCTTTAGGTTATGATGCTGATATTTTTGCACCAACATCTGAAATTCAGGCTTTACAGTTTTTTTCCTATCACATGTAGCCTGGTATGCGCATTCACCCACGGACAGTAGACACACACACAAATCCCTTTCTGATCACTGCTGCGTGCCAAGCTCATGCCTTCTGAGGTCATTTTCCTGAGAGCTTGTGACTAATTCAAAACACAGAGGAGCTCTTAGATATATTTTCATACAAGAGAAGGAAGCAATTTGTGACCTAACAAGAGGGTTAATACCAGCTGGTCATAGTTTAGTGAGTTTAATTAG
Organism: Eubalaena glacialis; assembly: GCF_028564815.1. Lineage (NCBI taxonomy): Eukaryota > Metazoa > Chordata > Mammalia > Artiodactyla > Balaenidae > Eubalaena > Eubalaena glacialis. The sequence continues at coordinate 67,464,484 of NC_083732.1, forward strand.
TGGAATTTCTATATAATATCACCCCAAATGACTTCTGGCTTGGAACTGAACATGAGATTCCTTTTGGGTGAGCAAAATAAAACAGGCCATGCAAAGCTTTGCTCTGTCTAATCCTTGTGCCTGATGCACATGGGCTACAGTGACATTTCTGAGACTGATTTGTACTTAGCCAAGATGAGCTTTTTAGCAAAACTGCAAGATAAAATCGGCATTAGCTACTTTTAACAAGGAAGCAAGATATACAGTTGCAAAGTGAGAATGAAAAATGCCTAAATAAAAGATCAAAGAATTCTTCCTTTTACACCTACCTCCTTCCCTGGGTTAATTGATAATCTGTTTTAATTGCCTAGCAAGTACTGGCCCCAAATAGAAATGACTTGGATATTTTCACAAACGTTATGAATTGGACTAATTTCAAATTTGTTTTAAGTCAAGTGCAAGCATTGACTTAATTGCCAGAAGCCCAGTCTGGTATAGGGTGAGTTAACCCTATGTTGGGCTAACCCCTTTCATTTCAAAGTGTGGTCCATGAACCTCCATCATCAGCATCATCTGGGAGCTTGTTAGGAATGCAGAGTCTTAGGCCCTACACACAGACCTAACGAATCAGAATATGCATTTAGCAAGACTCCCAAGCGATATCTATGCACATGAAAATTGAGAATCACCGGCCCATAATGTTGCCTTTCTTTTAAAGGGCTTTCTCCCATACGGTAACTGAAAGACCAGTTGCATGAATAACATAAACCAAGGACCAGATGTGAGAAGTTTACAGCCTTCCAGCCACACAGAGAGGAATGCACAGATGCATGCTCCATTCCATGGTGCCAAGCTGAAAGGTTTGCCATTTGTTCTGCTGTTTTATTGGCCTCAAACTCTGCACTCAGCTTCTTGTGAGGCTTCCAAAACACAATGAATCCATGGAAAAATTAATAATGTAAAGGTTTTCTAAGGCTCTTGGCAGCAGAAGGAATTTTCTTCCGCTCATATTGAGGTGGGGTGGAGGAGGAAGGAACTTTGACATACAACATCATAGCAGGGAATTCCTAGATATGTGTCCAGGCTTCCTCATTTCAGCCTGCTGAAAAGAAATTTGTGTGTGATGGTTCTAGGATTTGCCCTTAAGAATTTCTGACAGCTTAGTAGACAAGAGCCTCAATATTTTGAGCAAAGGACTTTTACATATCGTTTGCTTTATATCTTCAGTTTTGTGTGATTTAGTGAGAAGTGAGTTGCTTCTGCCATCTCCAATAAGATATATTTCAGTTAGTATCTTCGTCTCCTCCCGCTTTTAGTATTTTCATTTGGGAAGTAGACAGCTGAAATATTGGCCACTGAAGGAAAACAGATTTCCCAATGAATAGTTCTACACCATGAAAAAATGAGATTAGAGGGATGCCTAAACTAATTCCAGGTTATTACAATCTTCATCTCAAGCCTAATTCTCTGTAGTTTCACTCCTGGTTTACAGACAGAAATTTAAAGCCAGGACATTTTATCATCTGTATCATTTAGTCCCCCTTTGACCGAAGCTTTGCAATGTTCTCTTCAATTTCCATGAGAATGAATTTCACCTTTTATGACAGTCAAAGACAATTATGGTGTCTTTATGAAAAATGATGTCACTGGTACCAGCAATAAAATAACAATGTCCTAGTGCTGAGAAATGTATTAATCATACCAGTCATCTTTCAGCTTTTCTGGTTTTGCTTCGGGAACTGCAGAAAACCTTAAGGTTTTTAATTTGTGAGCTATCTAGAAACATGGTGAGAACACTTGTCATCTTCCTTTGATTGAGTGCTCAGGAAATGGAGTAGAATTAAGTGACTATCCCACCAACAGGCAGGATTATTAGGCCAATGCATAAATCAGAAAGGATTTTGCAGACTCTCACACATATGTATCTATGAGGTGGGGTAGTGATGGGGAAAGGTATTCTCAGGTGCCCTCTGGTCTGTCTCCATGGAATCCAGTGCTGTTTCACTCCTTGCTTTTGAAGTTCTTCGAATGTTGCCCTCTGGGAAACACTGAATTCCTGTTAAAGTGCTAGCCCAAAGTCCTCCTGGGATCAGGAAAAGGCCTGGGACCTCTCACGTTCTTAGGTGCAAATCTGTTCTTGTGATAAGGCTGCTGAGACTTGGAATAGGTTAAATAATTATAGATTTTTTTTCATATTAATCAGTCAATTTACAGAGTGGCCTTCTCTACACAAATCAACATATGGAGTATTTACTTCATGCCTAGACTCAAATAAGGAGCTTCCTGGATATCAAAAACACGTAACACAAAGCTTTCATTGAGTAGCTTATTTTTTGGTTGGGGAGAATATGCTTATGACAGGAAATAATTGGAGAATAAGCAGAATGTATCGTTTATACTTTCAGTTAGCATACAGCATTTTCTGGTATCCTAGCATAATCCATTTTAATCTAGTTGTGATTTTGGTTTCAGAAGTCATGGTCTCTGGGTACAGACCCTTGGGGGTTGGCTTTCAGAGATGGAGAATCACTGTGGACTTCAATAGTGGGGAGAAACTTCTGGGCAAAGAGAGGACCTAAGAGCATTTGTGAGGCTGAGTGGGAATTGCATGAATAAAGAGACACCAGGGAAGTCATCCAAAATCAGGTGGTCAGAATAAGTCACAAAAGTGAGAGGAGGATGGCATATGTCTGGAAAAGTGAGACACATACCTGATAGGGAAGAAAAGTACCAACTGGGCAATAAAGGTGGAGGTAAAAATAGGGCCAGATTTTAGAACAAATCAACTGCCAAGCAGGGATATTTATTTGATCCTGTGAGCTATGATACTCAGACATTTTTTACCCTATAGAAAAATATAATACAGATGACATTGTGACACATTACCATGAGTTACTCAGAGATTTTCACAATTCTCTACACATTCTAATTATAATCCGCCCACTCAGCTGAAACAATATATTGAAATTCAAGTGAAAGAGAGGTCTCAAAACCAACAATGGTTTTCAAGTGAAAGAGAGGTCTCAAAACCAACATTTTTTTTATATGAAAAAGTAAGTTCTTCACCATCCACTTATGATAAAAACTTGCAAAAAAAGTGGGTATAGTGGGAACATACCTCAACATAATAAAGGACATATACAGCAATCCCACAGCTAACATCACACTCAACAGTAAAAAACTTCAAGCTTTTCCTCTCAGGAACAATATAAGGATGCTCACTCTTGCCACATTATTCAACATAGTATTGGAAGTCCTAGCTGGAGCAATTAGGCAAGAAAAAGAAATAAAAGGCATCAAAATTAGAAAGGAAGAGATAAAAATGTCACTATTCACAGATGACATGATGTTACAGAATACCCTAAAGAATCCATCAAAAAACCATTAAAACTAATACATGAAATCAGATATGGGAACATATGTATACGTATAACTGATTCACTTTGTTATAAAGCAGAAACTAACACACCATTGTAAAGCAATTATACTCCAATAAAGATGTTAAAAAATAAAGTTGCAGAATACAAAATTAATATATATAAATCAGCTGTATTTCTCTACACTAATAATGAACTATCAGAAAGAGGAATTAAGAAAACAATTCAATCTACAGTTGCATCACAAAGAATAAAATACCTAGGAATAAATTTAACCAAGGAGGTAAAAGACCCACACACTGAAAAGTAAAAGACATTAATGAAAGAAATTGAAAAATACTTAAATAAATGGAAAGATATTCTGTGCTCATGGATTGAAAGAATTAATACTGTTAAAATGTCATACTATCCAAAGCAATCTACTGATTCAATGCAATCCCTATCAAAATTCCAATGGCATTTTTCACAGAAATAGATTAAACAATCCTAAAATATGTATGGAACCATGAAAGACCCCAAATAGCCAAAGCAAGCTCGAGAAAGAAGAACAAAGCCGGAGGCATTATGCCCCCTGATTTCAAACTATATTACGAAGCGATAGTAATAAAAACAGTATAGTATTGGCATTAAAAACAGACACATAGATAAATGGAACAGAATAGACAGCCCAGAAATAAGCCCACACATATATGGTCAGTTAATTTATGATAAAGAAACCAAGGATATACAATGGGAAAGGACAGTCTCTTCAATAAATGGTGTTGAGAAAACTGAACAGCCACATGCAAAAGAATGAAACTGGACCACTATCTTACACCATACACAAAAATTAACTCAAAATGGACTAAAGACATGAACATAAGACCTGAAACCATAAAACCCCTAGTAGAAAACATAGGTAGTAATCTCCTTGACATAGGTCTTGGTGGTGATTTTTTTGAAGCTGACACCAAAAGCAAAATCCAGAAAAGCAAAAATAAACAAGTGGGACTATATCAAATTAAAAGCTTCTGCACAGCAAAGAAAACCATCAACAAAATGAAAAGACAACCTACTGAATGGGAGAAAATATTGCAAATCATATATCTGATACACTGAAAATATTTAAAGAACTCATACAATTCAATAGCAGAAAAACCAATCTAATTTAAAAAGATCAAGTAGACATATTTCCAAAGAAGGCACATAGATGGCCAACAGACACATGAAAAGATGCTCAACATCACTAGTCATCAGGGAAATGCAAATCAAAACCACAATGAGATATCACCTCACACCTGTTAGAATGGCTATTATCAAAAAGACAACAAATAAAAAGTGTTGCAGAGGATGTGGAGAAAAGGGAACTCTCGTCCACCGTCGATGGGAATGTAAATTGGTGCATCCACTACAGAAAACAGTACGTAGGTTCCTAAGAAAAATAAAAAAATAAAACTACCATTTGACCCATCAATGTCACTTCTGAGATTTATCCAAAGAAAACAAAACACTAATTTGAGAACATACACGCACCACCATGTTCATTTCAACACTATTTACAATAGCCAAGATATGGAAACAACCTAAGGGTTCGTTGATGGATGAATGGATAAAGAAAATGTCCTATCTATCTATCTATCTATCTATCTATCTATCTATCTATCTATCTAATCTATCTACCTATACAATGAAATAGTACTGAGCCATAAAAAAGAATAAAATCTTGACGTTTCTGAAAACATGAATGGACCTTGGGGGCATTATGCTAAGTGAAATAAGTCAGACAGAGAAAGACAAATACTGTATTATCTTACTTATATGTGGAATTTAAACACACACACACACAAAACCCATAAAAAACAAAGAAAAAACAAGCTCATAGATACAAAGAACAGATTGGTGGTTGTCAGAGGTGGGGGTGGGTGAAATGGGTGAAGGGTTCAAAAGGTAAACACTTTCAGTTATAAAATAAATAAGTCATGGGCACAGGGAGATCAGCTTGGTGCTTTGTGACCACCTAGAGGGGTGGTATAGGGAGGGGGTGGGAGGGAGACACAAGAGGGAGGGGATATGGGGATATATGTATGCATATAGCTGATTCACTTTGTTATACAGCAGAAACTAACACAACATTGTAAAGCAATTATACTCCAATAAAGATGTTAAAAAAAATAAGTCATGGGGATGTAATGTACAGCATGGTGATTATAGTTAATAATACTGTATTGCATATTTGAAACTTTTAAGAGATTAAAAAAAAGTTTTGTAACTACATAAGGTGATGGATGTTAACTAGACTTGTGGTGATCATTTTGTAATGTATACAAACATTGAATCATTATGTTGTACACCTGAAACTAATATAATATATAATCTGTTAACTACCCCTCAATAGAAAAATAAGAAAAAAATGGAAAAAGAGGAATTAAAGACATTTATGAACACCTACTATGTGCCACATACAAATACTTGACTTACATTGCAGAGAGTTTTTGAAACAACAGTTTTATTAAAATATAATTCACATACCATAGTATTCACTTTTGAAAAGTGTACTATTGAGTGATTTTTAGTATATTCACAGTTGTGCAACTTTTATCACTATCTAATTTTAGAACATTTTCATTACCTTCAAAAGAAACCTCATACTCATTAGTAGTCACTTTCCACTTTCCCCAACATCTCAGCCCCTGTCAACCACTAATTTACTTTCTGTCTCTATGATTTGCAGATTCTGGATATACCGTATAAAAGAAATCAAGCAAAATGTGACCTTTTGTTGACTGACTTCTTGAACTTAATATGGTGTTTTCAAGGTTCATCCATTTGTAGCATAGATACACATTATTTTTTAAACCCTACTACAATCTTATAAACTAGGCATACTTACCTGTTTTACTGATAAGGAAATTGAAAGCATAAATGCTTTGCCCAAGGACTCACAAAGTTAGCAGAGAAATATTCACACCTAGGCCTCTGTCTCATGGTTCAACCATTTCCACCATGCCACATTGATTCTCAAATGCCTCAAAGTTCTCCATATTTTTAAACTGAAAAATACGACACCTTGTAATACACCAGAACTAGCAAAATGATCTTTTTTCTTCCCGTCTCTATGCTCACTCAAGACGCACCTGCATCCAAGGGCAAGGGGACTGGTATCCTATTCCCATGGCTGCCACGACAACCCCACTACTTTTGAAATTGTGAGACAATTCAAACCCAGCAGAAGACTGTGGTGAACAGGCAGCGCCACACTGTATTCTTTCAGACAAGAGGGTATTCTCTACTCAGACCAGCAAGTAGTTTAGAATAAAGCTCCAATAAGAAGACAACAAACAATGAGCAGAACCAGCCTTTAATTCACCAGTCACCACCAGGCAGCTGAAGTGTGAAGCCCACAAACACCATGAATCTAAGCCACAAACACAATCAAGACTCCCTCATCCCACCTCAGGACGCTCTACACTAAAGGTGAGTTCCCAAATCTCATAGCCAGTACCTATATCCTTCGTTCTCACAGCCCACTTACCTTCTTGTCTCCCATGTATCCTTCAGAAGCACCAAAGCCCTTGGTGGGTTTCCAACATAGCGTCCACATCCTCAGGATCCAGGCCAATGTAATCCACCACACTTCGACCTGTAGAGCCCGGAGCCCCGATGCTGTGAGCTTCATCTAGTTACAAGTATGCCTTGCATTTCTTCTTAAGGACAATCATTTCAGGAAGGCGAACAGTAGATCCCTCCATGCTGGCAAAACAGGGTAAAAAAAAATACATACACTGAGACTTCTTAACTCTCAAAATTGGGAGTTGGTCCCTTATTATTACGCATTTTAACAGTTTATTGCTTTTCAAATGGTCTGACAACTCTGCCTGAGGTTTGAAACCAGCAAAGTTGGCCGATGCTATGGCTGGGCAGACATCAAGGGGAAAGGAGATTGGATCCTTCAAAACAAGCAGCAGAACACAAGTGATCTTAATTCACCACAGAAGGCTAAATGTCACAGCAGATTCTCCTAGAGCGTGTAATTAGAGGCAACATCAGGCTTTGCATCACATTACGTTCGTTATTAAAATTACACAAAAGAATAAAACAATTAGGAGGTAAGAGAATAAGCATGAGGGCTGCAAATAGGTTACCAAAATAAATATTTCTTAAAATTAAGAAAGTAAGTTCACGAATTTTAGCATGCTTTTAATTCTACAGTTATTTAATTCAATAAATATTGATTAAGCACCTTCATGCTAAGGGCTGTAGGGTAAACTAAGCCAGATGGAGACGCGGCTCTTGAGGAGCTTATAGTCTTTGGTAGGGGAGGGGGTAGAATACTGATTCATCAACCTGAGGTTATTCCGTAATGCTAGAAGGACTGTAATGATGAAAGTTTAGGCTGTTACGGGAACCATGGGAAGGCCATTTCATGTGGACTTGGCCTTGACAACTGACATACTTAACAAAGGAAGTGACACTTAGATTGAGAACTAGAGAAGGTAGTGACATTAGCCAAGTAAAGAGAGGGGGCGGGAGTGCTTTCAGCAGAGCGTAACTGCACACACACAAAGTTCTGGAAGCTAGAGAGAGCCATGTCCAAGGATTCATCATTGTTTTGGGGGCTGCTGTCATAAGCACGGGGAGTCAGTATGGAAGGAAGACCATGAGAACAGTAATATTGTTTATTTAATGAACAAATAACTGAATACACATTTGAGGCTGTGTATCTTCATTAAGTGATGTTATTACTTGAAAAAAGGCAATGAACATTCTAGTAATAGGACCTTGAAGCCAAAGGGCAAATTTATCACCTTTTAAAATATGCCAACTAGTCCTGAGAGGAAGGTAACAGCAGGTGACTCTTGTTCAATAAACAAACAATTAGGTTCGGACTAGAAAGCTAAAACCTCCCTAGGGGAAGAGGACCGCTCCCTGGAGGCCTGTCAGCGGGTAACCTAGCACAAGCATTGCTCCTGACAATACTGAGAGAACAGGTTTGTCTTTGGGGTATAATTATTTGGCCTACTTAATAGAAGCCTCAAGCAGGTCAACCCTTGAAATAGGGCTCTCTCCTCTTTTTAGCAGAGCTTGAACAAAAGGAAACTTAAAATCAGTTAGAGGGAAGGAGGAAACATATTTCTGTCTTTCTGGAGACAAAAGATGTAATACAATTGGTTAAAATTCAAGGGGAATAGAAACCTCTTGGGGCGGAGGGGTTTTGCTGCCCTCAAGTAGAGCCTTTGCTTCCAACGCAGACTTGTGCTGCCATCGCGTGTTGGAAAGGCTCACTCCACCTCAGCACCAGCTGGTAATTGCCTGGTTTCTGACTGCGCTCCTTATGGCTCCATCAGCAAGATGCATTAAACAAGTACGAGGCACAGAATCCAACAGGGGATTTAACACTTCATGGCCTGCCAGGAATTAAATTCCCTACTGACAATATTCCCTTCTTCATCCTCTTTCTTCTTGAAAAAGCAGCAGAATTTCATTCTTTTAGCAGCCTGATTGGAAGCCAGCCCAGCCGTGATGAAGCCACAATTTGATCTTTTAAAGCATGCTGGAGGGTGGTAGTTTGCACCATTAACTTCCCCCTTAGGAAGGCCCTAGTGTTTTGCCTGCAGGGACCTCTTGAGGGTGTTTTTTACAGCCTGAATGCAGGAAAGCTGAAATGCTCTATCAATAAAGTCCTGCAAGAATACTTCCATTTGTCTTCCCACCAAGCTCACCTTTTATTTTCCCCATCTTATCTTTGAAAGATTTTCACCTATCCACCAAATTAGCTTTATTTAATCGAACGATTCATTGATTGCCTGTCTGGTATTAATCAAAGAGGTCCCTGTTGCCAAGTCAGGTTTCTAGTTACTTGGGAATGACAAACACAGCCAGCCTGGGTTAATATCTATTTCAGGCCAAAGAGAAGAGGTTTGATGTTCTGGCAGCCTGTGCAGTCTTACTGTGGATAAACAGGCAGGATCTGTTAGGCTGCGGAGATACTGAGAACAGGCCATCCTCTCCCACTGGCATCTTTGAAGAACCAGGTTGGAGTGCCTGACCAGGTGAGTGGACTCCAGGCCTCCGCCGGGTAGGAACATGACATCTACTCTGCTGTTAGCGGCAGTTCTTTGAAAACATGCCCAATGCGGAGCGTGAAACAAATCAACATTCACGAGACAAGCCATCTGTTTGTTTAACATTTGGACATAAATGTGAACCTGAGCTTGCAGACCTCTTCAGACCAGCCAGTTGCCCCAAGATCTCTGACACTGTCTCTTTGTGCATCTCGGTCTTTACCCTTCTTTAAGAGAGACTGAGCAGACTTTCCTCCTTTTTTTTTTAAGCTGAAAGAGGAAAATGACCCACAGATTTAAAGCTGGTTTACTCTGAGCTGTCAACATCCCTGTGCCAGATGATGGTATATGAGAAAGTCTAAGGAATGAGCAGGAGAAAAGAAACACATTTCATGAGCCACGGAGGGCAGGACCAGCGGAAGATGTTGTAAAGGTCCCTCTCCAAGTCTGAGCATGTTGGGCGACATAAAGAGAGATTTCAGACCTGAAAATCTGGTAGTTTAGTCTGGGCTCTGGGGCTGATGCTGGAGCTCACTGGGCTCAGCTGCTCAGAATTAAGAGAGGGCAGCCCCTTCCAGGAACATCTGATGAGCCTTGCACTAATTCCCTAAATATCTCCCTCACCGTGACAGTCACTCCTGTGTGTCTTGTCTTGCTCTCCCATGCCTAGATAAATGCAAAAATAGTATTTGGGAAGGATACAAGTTAAGGCCTCAGTATAAATATGGCAGATATGATGTACCTGGAACACTGTAGGTGGTCAAGAATTATTTAACTTAATACATAAATTAATGAAGGGATGCATGAATAAATGACGAGACAAATAACCAGATAAGTAAATAAGACAAGGGAACTAACATGTATTGAGTGCCTAATCAGACCTCGTTTGTTCCACCCAAGTTATCTCACTAAAAAGGAGGCTGTTCTAAGGATTCCCATGGACTGGAAATGGAATCAGAATAGAAAGCTCAGGAACTGAGAGAAAATTGTACCTTTTTCTGCATGTCTGCTTTGTTCTCCTTTTTATATAGAGGTCTTAGTCTCCACTCCTAAATTTTCTACTTGCTCATAAAGTATGCCTACCCATGATTTTGGCATGTCATACCACCAAAACAGCCATCTTGCTCTTTTTTTTATCTTCTCCTTCGTTGTTAACTATTTCAGCCTCCTCTTTTTCTAACTAAAATCCAGAAAGAAGAATTTGATCAGCCCAACTTGCTAATTTGTTTGTTTGTTTTTGAGCCAGGCCAATTGGCTATGGCTGCTGACTAGTCTGTGCATTGTCTGCTCTGGGGTCAGGTGACTACCTTGGTCCAATCACTGTGGATGAGTAGAAGGTGGGATCCCAGAGCACCAACATGGACATTACACAGCAGAGACTACAGGGACCTAATTTCCCTTTGGTGGGGCTGTGGGAGGATATGTACTTTAAGCATGTCTGGAAAACTCCTAGATGCCAAGTTCTGGTGAAATTACTCACCTAAGCATTAACATATTTAATCTTCACTATGATCTTATGAGTGTAGCCAAGTTTGCTCTGCTTTATAGATGAAGAAAGCAAGGCTCAGCTAAGCGAAGTAACCTGCTTGAGACGAAAAGGCTATTAAGTGACAGGTCCTGGATTTGATCCAAAGCTCAAGCTCTATTCCCTAATTACTCCCTAAACAGAGGGAATGGCACAAAAATAATATTTATTTATTTATTTTTTAACATCTTTATTGGCCTACAATTGCTTTACAATGGTGTGTTAGTTTCTGCTGTATAACAAAGTGAATCAGCTATATGCATACATATATGCCCATATCCCCTCCCTCTTGCGCCTCCCTCCCTCCCACCCTCCCTATCCCACCCCTCTAGCTGGTCACAAAGCACCGAGCTGATCTCCCTGTGCTACGCGGCTGCTTCCCACTAGCTATCTATTTTAAGTTTGGTAGTGTATATATGTCCATGCCACTCTCTAACTTTGTCACAGCTTACCCTTCCCCCTCCCCATATCCTCAAGTCTTCTCTAGTAGGTCTGTCTCTTTATTCCCATCTTGCCCCCTAGGTTCTTCATGACCTTTTTTCTCTTAGATTCCATATATATGTGTTAGCATACGGTATTTGTTTTTCTCTTTCTGACTTACTTCACTCTGTATGACAGACTCTAGGTCCATCCACCTCACTACAAATAACTCAATTTCGTTTCTTTTTATGGCTGAGTAATATTCCATTGTATATATGTGCCACATCTTCTTTATCCATTCATCTATCGATGGACACTTAGGTTGCTTCCATGTCCTGGCTATTGTAAATAGAACTGCAATGAACATTTTGGTACATGACTCTTTTTTGAATTATGGTTTTCTCAGGGTATAATGCCCAGTAGTGGGATTGCTGGGTCATATGGTAGTTCTATTTTTAGTTTTTTAAAGAACCTCCATACTGTTCTCCATAGTGGCTGTATCAATTTACATTCCCACCAACAGTGCAAGAGGGTTCCCTTTTCTCCACACCCTCTCCAGCATTTGTTGTTTGTAGATTTTCTGATGATGCCCATTCTAACTGGTGTGAGGTGATACCTCACTGTAGTTTTGATTTGCATTTCTCTAATGACTAATGATACTGAGCATCCTTTCATGTGTTTGTTGACAATCTGTATATCTTCTTTGCAGAAATGTCTACTTAGGTCTTCTGCCCATTTTTGGATTGAGTTGTTTGTTTTTTTGATATTGAGCTGCATGAGCTGTTTGTATATTTTGGAGATTAATCCTTTGTCAGTTGCTTCATTTGTAAATATTTTCTCCCATTCTGAGGGTTGTCTTTTGGTCTTGTTTATGGTTTCCTTTGCTGTGCAAAAGCTTTTAAGTTTCATTAGGTCCCATTTGTTTATTTTTGTTTTTATTTCCATTTCTCTAGGAGGTGGGTTAAAAAGGACCTTGCTGTAATTTATGTCATACAGTGTTCTGCCTATGTTTACCTCTAAGAGTTTTATAGTGTCTGGCCTTACATTTAGGTCTTTAATCCATTTTGAGTTTATTTTTGTATGGTGTTAGGCAGTGTTCTAATTTCATTCTTTTACATGTAGCTGTCCAGTTTTCCCAGCACCACTTATTGAAGAGGCTGTCTTTTCTCCATTGTATATTCTTGCCTCCTTTATCAAAGATAAGGTGACCATATGTGCGTGGGTTTATCTCTGGGCTTTCTATCCTGTTCTGTTGATCTATATTTCTGTTTTTGTGCCAGTACCATATTGTGTTGATTACTGTAGATTTGTAGTATAGCCAGAAGTCAGGGAGCCTGATTCCTCCAGCTCCATTTTTCTTTCTCAAGATTGCTTTGACTATTCGGGGTCTTTTGTGTTTCCATACAAATTATGAAATTTTTTGCTCTAGTTCTGTGAAAAATGCCATTGGTAGTTTGATAGGGATTGCAATGAATCTGTAGATTGCTTTGGGTAGTATAGTCATTATCACAATGTTGATTCTTCCAATCCAAGAACATGGTATATCTCTCCATCTGTTTGTATCATCTTTAATTTCTTTCATCAGTGTCTTATAGTTTTCTGCATACAGGTCTTTTGTCCCCTTCAGTAGGTTTATGCCTAGGTGTTTTATTTCTCTTCTTGCAATGGTAAATGGGAGTGTTTCCTTAATTTCTCTTTCTGATTTTTCATCATTACTGTATAGGAATGCAAGAGATTTCTTGCATTAATTTTGTATCCTGCTACTTTTCCAAATTCATTGATTAGCTCTAGTAGTTTTCTGGTAGCATCTTTAGGATTCTCTGTGTATAGTATCATGTCATCTGCAAACAGTGACAGCTTTACTTCTTCTTTTCCAATTTGGATTCCTTTTATTTCTTTTTCTTCCCTGATTGCTGTGGCTAAAACTTCCAAAACTATGTTGAATAATAGTGGTGAGAGTGGGCAACCTTTTCTTGTTCCTGATCTTAGGGGAAATGGTTTCAGTTTTTCACCACTGAGAACGATGTTGGCTGTGGGTTTGTCATATATGGCCTTTATTATGTTAAGTTCCCTCTATGCCTACTTTCTGGAGGGTTTTTATCATAAATGGGTGTTGATTTTGTTGAAAGCTTTTTCTGCGTCTATTGAGATGATCATATGGTTTTTATCCTTCTGTTTGTTAATATCGTGTATCACATTGATTGATTTGTGTATATTGAAGAATCCTTGCATTCCTGGGATAAAGCCCACTTGATCAAGGTGTATGATCCTTTTAATGTGCTATTGGATTCTGTTTGCTAGTATTTTGTTGAGGATTTTTGCATCTGTGTTCATCAGTGATATTGGCTTGTAGTCTTTCTTTGTGACATCTTTGTCTGGTTTTGGTATCAGGGTGATGGTGGCCTCATAGAATGAGTTTGGGAGTGTTCCTCCCTCTGCTATATTTTGGAAGAGTTTGAGAAGGATAGGTGTTAGCTCTTCTTAAATGTTTGATAGAATTCACCTGTGAAGCCATCTGGTCCTGGGCTTTTGTGTGTTGGAGGATTTTTAATCACAGTTTCAATTTCAGTGCTTGTGATTGGTCTGTTTATATTTTCTATTTCTTCCTGGTTCAGTCTTGGAAGGTTGTGCTTTTCTAAGAATTTGTCCATTTCTTCCAGGGTGTTCATTTTATTGGCATAGAGTTGCTTGTAGTAATCTCTCATGATCCTTTGTATTTCTGCAGTGTCAGTTGTTACTTCTCCTTTTTCATTTGTAATTCTACTGATTTGAGTCTTCTCCCCTTTTTTCTTGATGAGTCTGGCTAATGGTTTATCAATTTGTTTATCTTCTCAAAGAACCAGCTTTTAGTTTTATTGATCTTTCCTATCGTTTCTTCATTTCTTTTTCATTTATTTCTGATCCGATTTTTATGATTTCTTTCCTTCTGCTAACTTTGGGGGTTTTTTGTTCTTCTTTCTCTAATTGCTTTAGGTTGTTTATTTGAGATGTTTCTTGTTTCTTGGGGTAGGATTGTATTGCTATAAACTTCCCTCTTAGAACTGCTTTTGCTGCATCCCATAGGTTTTCGGTCATCGTGTTTTCATTGTCATTTGTTTCTAGGAATTTTTTGATTTCCTCTTTGTTTTCATCAGTGATCTCTTGGTTATTTAGTAGCGTATTGTTTAGCCTGCATGTGTTTGTATTTTTTACAGATTTTTTCCTGTAATTGATATCTAGTCTCATAGCATTGTGGTCAGAAAAGATACTTGATACACTTTCAATGTTCTTATATTTACCAAAGCTTGATTTGTGACCCAAGATATGATCTATCCTGGAGAATATTCCATGAGCACTTGAGAAGAAAGTGTATTATGTTGTTTTTGGATGGAATGTCCTATAAATATCAATTAAGTCCATCTTGTTTAATGTGTCATTGAAAGCTTGTGTTTCCTTATTTATTTTCATTTTGGTTGATCTGTCCATTGGTGAAAGTGGGGTGTTAAAGTCCCCTACTATGATTGTGTTACTGTTGATTTCCCCTTTTATGGCTCTTAACATTTGCCTTATGTATTGAGGTGCTCTTATGTCAGATGCATAAATATTTACAATTGTTATATCTTCTTCTTGGATTGATCCCTGGATCATTGTGCAGTGTCCTTCTTTGTCTCTTGTAATAGTCTTTATTTTAAAGTCTATTTTGTCTGATATGAGAATTACAACTCCAGCTTTCTTTTGACTTCCATTTGCATGGAATATCTTTTTCCATCCCCTCACTTTCAGTCTGTATGTGTCCCTAGGTCTGAAGTGGGTCTCTTGTAGACAGCATATATATGGGTCTTGTTTTTGTATACATTCAGCCAGTCTATGTCTTTTGCTTGGAGCATCTAAAACATTTACATTTAAGTTAATTATCGATATATATGTTCCTATTACCATTTTCTTAATTGTTTTGGGTTTGTTTTTGTAGGTCTTTTCCTTCTCTTGTGTTTCCTGCCTAGAGAAGTTCCTTTAGCATTTGCTGTAAAGCTGGCTTGGTGGTGCTGAATTCTCTTACCTTTTGCTTGTCTGTAAAGGTTTTAATTTCTCTGTCGAATCTGAATGAGAGCCTTGCTTGGTGGAGTCATCTTGGTTGTAGGTTTTCCCCTTTCATCACTTTAAATATATCCTGCCACTCCCTTCTGGCTTGCAGAGTTTCTGCTGAAAGATCAGCTGTTAACCTTATGGGGATTCTCTTGTATGTTATTTGTTGCTTTTCCCTTGCTGCTTTTAATATTTTTTGTTTGCATTTAATTTTTGATAGTTTTTTAATATGTGTCTTGGCATGTTTCTCCTTGGATTTAATCTGTATGGGACTCTCTGCACTTCCTGGACGTGACTGACTATTTCCTTTCCCATATTAGGGAAGTTTTCAACTATAATCTCTTCAAATATTTTCTCAGTCCCTTTCTTTTTCTCTTCTTCTTCTGGGACCTCTATAAGCTGAATGTTGGTGCCTTTAATGTAGTCCCAGAGGTCTCTGAGACTGTCCTCAATTCTTTTCATTCTTTTTTCTTTATTCTCCTCTGTGGTAGTTATTTCCACTATTTTATCTTCCAGGTCACTTATCCGTTCTTCTGCCTCAGTTATTCTGCTATCGATTCCTTCTAGAGAATTTTTAATTTCATTTATTGTGTTGGTCATCATTGTTTGTTTGCTCTTTAGTCCTTCTAGGTCTTTGTTAAATGTTTCTTGTATTTTCTCCATTCTATTTCCAAGATTTTGGATCATCTTTACAATTATTACTCTGAATTCTTTTTCAGGCAGACTGCCTATTTCCTCTTCATTTGTTTGGTCTGGTGGGTTTTTACCTTGCTCCTTCATCTGCTGGGTATTTCTCTGTCTTCTCATTTTGCTTAACTTACTGTGTTTGGGGTCTCCTTTTCGCAGGCTTCAGGTTCGTAGTTCCCGTTGTTTTTGGTGTCTGCCCCCAGTGGGTAAGGTTGGTTCAGTGGGTTGTGTAGGCTTCCTGGTGGAGGGCACTGGTGCCTGTGTTCTGGTGGATGAGGCTGGATCTTGTCTTTCTGGTGGGCAGGACTGCATCTGGTGGTGTGTTTTGGGGTGTCTGTGAACTTGCTATGATTTTAGGCAGCCTCTCTGCTAATGGGTGTGGTTGTGTTCCTGTCTTGCTAGTTATTTGGCATAGGGTGTCCAGCACTGGAGCTTGCTGGTCATTGAGTGGAGCTGGGTCTTAGCATTGAGATGGCAATCTCTGGGAGAGCTCTTGCCAATTGATATTACATGGGGCCAGGAGGTCTCTGGTGGTCCACTGTCCTGAACTTGGCTCTCCCACCTCAGAGGCTCAGGCCTGACACCCAGCTGGAGCACCAAGACACTGTCAGCCACACGGCCAGGTACGTGGGGAGTTTCTTGCCTTTTGGGAAGTCTGAGGTCTTCTGCCAGCATTCAGTAGGTGTTCTGTAGGAGTTGTTCCACATGTAGATGTATTTTTGATGTATTTGTGGGGAAGAAGGTGATCTCCACATCTTACTCCTCTGCCATCTTGAAGGCTCTCCTGAAAATAATATTTATAAAAATGCTTTTGGGTCTCATGTAGTCCAGGAGGTTCAGAAGCTGAAAGCCCTGCTGATAAGTGTGAGTTGGCACAGTTTCAGGGTGACTGACATCAGTTCCGAAGCCCAACAAGTAGGATGACCTTGGAAAGTAGTGCATATGGTCCCTCACTATCTTTATGGCTAGGAAGTCAAAAAGATCAGGATATGAGACTGGATCTGCTGGCCACAGATCGTTAGAGCTCATGTGACCTTGGTAGATCATTCTCTCCCAAGGGCGGTCATACTGAATATGTTCAGTGTGATTGACCAGGATGGAAAGAATTGATTGCATGTGTTCATCAGATTTGCTGTCAGGAGGCGAGTAAATGGATGATTATTGGAACAAGGATCAGGTGGCTGGGTTAGGGGGGTGGTTGGGGTGGAGGTGGAGGGAGAGAAACGAAGACTAGAAAAACATCAAGATATTTTCTTTTCTCATGCTCTCCTCCTATATCCCTAAAGTTTTATTTCAAGTGCCTTAATTGCCATAATTGTTGAAAAATGCATCTTTATGTACCTACTGTGGTAACACTTTATGCCTCCCATCCTTCTGTTTAATTGCCTCATTTATCACTAGATCCAGCTGATTGTGATTATTTTCAATATCTTTAAAACAGTCCGACCTTATTCTTCCTTTCTTTTTCTATCTGGTTTAGTAGGATGGCTCATTAGATAATAAATATTTGGACAAAAAGGCTGACCATTCTGTCCCTACTGCCTGGCAAAGTGCCTGGCATGGGTGCTCAACAAATATCTGTTGAATGAAGGAATGCAATAAATCTTCACCTAAAACCATAGTGTTCATTGCTAAAAATAAGACTGGGTTATCCTAAGGTCATTGCCCTTGTAACATTCCCTACTGGATTAAAATACAATCTCAGTTCCATTTCTTTTATAGAGTGAACATGAGCATAGCAAAAAGAGAAATAAACCTTGATCCTAATGTGCTGCCTTCATGGCTATAGTTAAATTCCCACTGATGTGGACCTTACTGAAAATTTTAAAAGGGGGCTTTTATTTACCTTTTGGCCGCACTGCATGGCATGTGGGATCTTAGTTCCCCAACCAGGGATCAAATCCGTGCCCCCTGCTGTGGAAGCGCAGATTCCTAACCACTGGACCGCCAGGGTATTCCCCTAAAAGGGGGCTTTTAGAAACATATGTCTTAATTTAAAAGACTGGAGATTTTTACCTATTAGTATCATATTAGATAGCTTCACAGAATTTTAGGGTGAGTTAAATAAGATGAAAATGAGGGCTTTGTAAACTAGAAGTCACTAAGCAAATGTAGGGTATTAACAATATCAGTGATAATGACAATTCCAACTCGGGAGATCTTTGGTGTGTGTAGGGTTTCTTTGCACTCCTTAAATGAAAATACATAAAGCTGTATTTCTATTCTTTCTACCTTACATCAGCCTTTAATGGTGCCCTAGCTCTCCCTGTGGTCACTACATAATGCTTTCCACACATTAGACACTTGTGACATGAAATTCTCCCAATAACCTTCTGAAGTAGGTATGTATATAGTTACGGAAACAAATGAAGAGATTATTTAAGTTTCCTAAAGTTGCAAATAGTATGTTCTATTGGCTTTTAGAAGCTAGGTTACCATCTGGGTGATAATAATACCTGAATAAACCCTGTAGTCAAGCCTTTAAAATACCCCCTTTCTATCCAAGGAGGTCCCAGCTACAATCATTGCAACTTGGAGGCTGCAAAGTTCCACTTATCATTTTACAGCCCTCAGGAATACATCAGTTGTTTGGAAGCTCTGAAAATGTTTTTACAAATTGCCATCTTCTTTACCTACGGTCTGATGTGTGTTTCCAAGTGGGCACTGTGCCTTTCTCCTTTTGAAAACACTGAATAAATACTTTGAATCACTTCATGAAATGACAGGTCTCTTGATCAGAATTAGCAAGAACCCACCTGCCCCATTAGAAAATGGCTTTTCCAAAAGTGAGAGCTGATGTATAGCTGCTCACGAGAATGGCCCACAGTGATTAAGAAGAACAAGTCCATCGTCACTCACAGAGGTAGCATTGTGTGGCAATCCCCTCCAGCTTCCTTGCCCGCTCTGCAAAACAATCTTCATGATATATTGGGATGCTTCACATGGGATCTATTTTAAAGTGCTTGAAGTGACCCTGGCTTGTGTGTTTTTTTTCCCTTGGGCACTGTATTTTTTTAGTTCAGTATTTCTCTACTGAGAAAGAGTGAAAATGTCAGGACCTTGCACAAATTGTACCGACTTGACCCTTGGAAGGCAACAGCATGCTTTCTTCCACGTCATTACTTTTCATTACACTCCCTGACACATCTCTGCAAAGGAGGGAGACAGGAAGCACGGTGCACGGCTTGTCCCCTGGCTGAACGAGTCTGTGGCTTGACCCTGCTTTATCATGTCTGGGTGTGTTCATCAACCGCTCCTCCTCTTAGGCAGGTTCAATGATGGATTTGCACTCAATGGAGGAGCAGCCTTGGTGGTGGCCAGCAGTTCTCTAAGAGCTAGGGTGCAATTAATCATGCACACGAGGGAGGGCAAGAGCTTGGATGAATGGAGACCCATTTTGGGAGTCTCCTCCTCCACCACTGATTTCTTACCAGACAGGTTGACCAACAGCCAAACAGAGAGACTGGGGTTTTACCTGCTGTTCCACCCACCCCTTCTTAAAAGGCTAATGAAGTCATAGGTCTATGAGGGAATTGGGAGGAAAAGGGGTTCAGTGGTCAGACCTGAATGATAGAGATTCTAGTCAATCCCTGCAGACAGGTTGTGGCATGACCTTGGGAGAGTTACCTGCATTCATTTGCTCAGTCTTCTCCTCTGTGAAATGGGACTAAAATTACTGATGAATTGGGTTCTGATACCCACTGATCATAGTGGATGCATGAGTCAGAGAAAAGACACAGTATTCTTGCTAAATCTGATCTCAGTGTGGCCAGAGCGTAATTTGAAAAGATAATTTAATATAAAAGTAGAGACAAAAAGAGGGAGAGTGGTCTGGGATTTTTAGGATGAAACAGGAGCACAGAGGAAGGGACAGATTATGAAGTTGATTATTATAGTTTTATGATTTTGTTAAGATTATATTAACTTTTTGGAACAGTAGTTCTCAGTGGGTATAGTACCACCCCCTAAAGAGTGTTTTTGAAATTTATGGAACTGTTTTGGTTATTACAACAATTAGGGAAGCTCTTAGTGGATCAGGGCAGAAATACTAGAAGTCTTGTGATGTGTGTTATAGTCCTGCCCCAAACGAATTATCCCATACCCATCTAACTTTTGAATGTCTACCTAGACATTTATTAGATAAAGGCCTATTTATTATTATCTAAGCCTAACAACTTATTTTTTTGTCAGCATGATAATTTTTTGCATACTTTTAATATACACTGAATTTTCCAAGAATTCAGCATGAGTTATAATTCACCTGTATAAATTGAGAGAACATTATATTTCCTCTTTTTATAACATCATTAGGATTTTTTTTTTCAGAAAATTACATCACCATTGGCAACACCACTTGGGATGTGTGAACTGCCAATATTACAGACTTGTGGGTCAGCTGGATTGTAGCAGCATGATTCTATAAAAAGGTACAAGCTTCTGATTATTTCATTTAATATCCCAGTGTTATCACCTCCCAGCTGTTACTTTATGAAGTGCAGATGATTTTATTATAAATTACTTTTCTTTTTACTTCTCCTTCATATTATAGTTAAGCCATTTTATTGACTTTAAAAAACATTATGTATGTAGATAGGTCCTATTATCTCTGAATTTCATTTCAGGATAATAAAGGATGTATTAAGTCTTCTTTTAGTCGTCAGTTGTAGTGGCTCTTTCTCACTAAGATTTTTGTCTCTTAGGGGTTCGATATTCTTTTTCTACAATCTGACTTCCATCCATACCAATCCAGTCAGAGAATCAAAACTGTGTATGTTTAAACCCCGGTTATAGACTAGATTCAAGTTTTCTCTGTGTCTCAGGCAAATAGAGGATGCAGACAGAAAACAGGGCCATGTTGCCCAGATTCACATTCTGGGATGTCTGAGCCTTAGCCCTAACCCAGCTGTTATAGGAACCTCTATTACAATAGGCTTTATTATCCCCATTGAACATACGTAGAAATCAAGGTTCTGAGAGGTTCATGACTTTCCCAAGGTCTTAAAGCAAATCAGTGGGTGGTAGAACTGGGATTGAACTCCATTCTGTCTGGAGCCTAAGTTTGCTACATTATTCTACCATGACTCACACCCTTCAATATGAAGGCAATGAACTCACTGTTATCACATAGCAGTAACTTCACAGCAAGAATGACTAAAATAATTACTCACACTTTTGTGCATAGACTTTTAATGTTTTCAAGTATACTGAAAACCACCAGCATATTTGATCCTTTCTATAAATTTGAGAAGACTGAACAGGTATTGATACCCATGTTAGACAGAAGAAGGAGGTCTTTTGGAGTTATACAAACGAGCGCTCAATGCTAGATCCATAATTGGAACATAAATCTCTGGATTAATTCTAACCTTATGCTCTTTCTACCATATTGCATGCATGAAAGATTCATTAAAAAATAATACCTATTTGAAAGATGCCTAGTGTATATCAGACGTGCTGCTAAATCCTTTACATATACCATCAAATTTAATCTTCAAACAACCCTATGGGTTGGAACCTCATTTTGTAGGTGAGGTAACTGATAAGAGCAAATGATGTGAAATTCTTAATAGAATTCAATTCATCATCATCAACATGCAAACAGACAGGGCAATGCCCAAATCCCTGCCTTGTTGGACTGAACAACACTCAAAAAGTTTCTAGGTGTGACTGGTGAGAAATTTTCCCCCCTTTCATCTTGGTGAGACTAGAATAACAGAGGCAAAGGGTTAAAATGGTCAGAGCTACAGAAAATATTAATTAGATATGAGGTATGCCAGGAAAATGGTAAAGGATTGCAGAGGAGAAGGAAAATAAGAGTTTTATCCAGAGCTAGTCATAGTCACAAGGGTCTACTTTCGATAGTTTGACAAAAAATGCTTGCTACCAAACCTCATGTGGATTCTGCAGAGCGTTTTATTCGGAGACCTAAGACTCATACCACATTTTTTACTTTACTCTGATTTTCTCAAAATGTTTTGATGAGGGAGAGAAAATAGTTTTCGGTGTGGAAAGGGCAGACCTTGATCTCCAGTTCAAGGTCCTTGAAATTCAGTCTCTGGGAGACTGTGCCAACTATTTAACCTCGCTGGACCTTAATTTGGCCATCTGTGAAATGGGGCGGATAAAACTGAACTACAGAAACACCTTGGTGATAATGAGCTTCAATCAGTGCTTGGAAATGCCCGGTTACCAGTCCCTCTCCAGGGAGTGGAACTCAAAAAGCTAACATAGGGGCTCAGAGCTGATAATCTTCAGATAGGGCTGATTAGTGATCTTTTTTTCCTACTTGGTCTTCTCTCTAATTGCAAAAAGATGACAGAGAATAGAAAAGCTGTGGCATGAGCCCATAGGTTCTACATTGTGGATAGAAATCTCCTTGGTTATATGCGTGTGGAGTGCTCAGCTTCAAGTCCCAATGCCCTTACTCTTAAATTACAGCTACTGAAGCAAATCCTAAATTGGCTCCCCCAAAGACAGCAGCAGTTGTTGGGCTGCATAGTATGACTTCTGATCTCAGCAGCAGTCATCACAGGACCAGCAGGGTCCCCTCTCCAGCTCCTTTTAGGATGTCATTTTGATTTAGATTCCAAATGTCACTTAAAATCTGCATTCCTTGTTTGCTACTTCAATTAGTAAGCATTTCGTTTCTATTATTCTGTGCATTCTTACCCTAATGTGATCAGCATTATAGTTTCAGTTCAGTAGGCCTTGTTGGAGTCATTTGAGCACCCCACATGAAATGTTGAAATAAATAATGAAAAAAAAAATTAAATGACCACTAATATGAACGAATGTATAGAGAATGTCTGTGTATATGTCCTTCAGTAAGGACATATACTAGGCTCTGGGGTACAAAGGTATTAGGAAAAAGACTAAAGGAATTCTACATATATTTGTGGTTATTAAAATGTAGATCAGTTACCCTGTGATTAAATCCACATATATACATTTTAATGCACTCTCACGTTGACCTCCTAGCTGCAGCTTAAATTTCCTTCAGATAGGTAGAATATCAGATTTTCTTCTATCCTGTAAGCATCACTGGAAACTTATCAAACAGACTGGGGAATATAAGCACAATGCAATTGAAAGCTTGTTTTTAGTTTTACTTATTGAATGTTTGTAGTACTAGCATCTTCCTGAAAAAACTGGTGCCTGCCCTTAGGGCCTAATGTAGTCAAAGTTATGGCCAAGAAATTTCAAATGTTAAGTTTCCTAAACGCAGAAGGTGACTAAATCTTAGGTGAGGAAGGAAATACATGCAATGGAGGGAAGGGAAGTCCATCCAGCCCCTCTGCAACTGAGGGTGAGAGGTGGGTCTGGAAGAGAATAGGCTCTGGATCCATATCTGATTGGAAGCAGATGAAGGTCAAGGACAAAACTCTGACCAAGAGAGAAGACGAAGGGTCAACATAGGGGAAAAGCAATCTCTTGTCGGGTCTTAGCCAGAAATAGAAAGTCAGGAGATTCTAGCAACTGCCTCAGTTTTCTCAGTGTGTGATAGCAGTTAGGTCCAGAGAGACACAGATTAAAGCAAGCCCAAAGTTAATTAGAGGACCTCTTGGGCATGACCAAGAGAAGGACCACACCATTTCCAATACTCTCTACACACAGACACGTGTACACACACACAGCCCTGACACCCAAATTCACTTATTCAGGCTCTAAATATGTCCAAGCATTTTTCCTTATTAAAATAATATTATCAGGCTCTATGGAGTAATAGTTCATTGTCTTGATATAGGCCACTGGATATCACTAAGATCTTTATTGGCTAGAACTCATTTCCTGACCTTTAAAAATTTATACCCATGCTACTTGGCATAAACTTGCCATTAATAGGTGGATAGATTACTTAAAACACAAAAAGGTGACAGCATGGTCTAGGGAAGCCTGTTTTTTTGGAAAATGCCAAAGTGGAAGGAATGGATAACAAAATGAGTCCATGCAGCAGCTCCTCCATTCAAGGAAAAAATTCTAAAATTAAGATAGATGTAAATGAAGAAGGATCTGGAGACTTGGATAATCTAGATGTTCTTCTTGGTGATCTGACCCGTTATGACTTTTACAATAATTCTATGCCCATAAATGGTACTAACCTGGGGAGCAAACAACAAATGTTTCAAGAAACTAATTCTTTGTATTCACACAGCTGTGCAGTGTACCCACAGTCTGTTCAGTCCATTCAGCTGCCATATAACTGAGCAGTTTCTCTAGATAGCCCTGTTTTTGTTGACTTAAGCCCACCAGCAAAGAATATTGGTGCATTCTCCATGTTACCAACCCATGCTTTCAAATTATAGTGTAGCATCTGACCATGAACCATAAAATCAGTACTGTCAAGGGGAACCCTTCAGGTTCAGGGCGCTTCTGGAATCCTACTTCTCCCAATCTCCTCCCCCAGCCACCATTACTGTCATCCAAGATGATGCTAACCAGTCACTTCTGCTGCTGTCCCCATCAATGCTCATTTTCCATCACCATAGTGGTAACTATAAAGGGAAAGGCTTCTGGCCAAAGTCAGGGCTCTGTGCTATTTGTGCCTTTAACGCTCTAGTCCCTTTGTAGGGCATGGATCTGTGAGTTTACCCTCCCTAAGAAGCACCATCCTGACAAGAAGACTGGGTAGGTCCCAGGAATAGCACAACTTCAACCTTCTTTTTTTGCTAAAACTGGACACAGTAGGCCAAGGGCTGCAGGCCAAGAATGAGGTCTAGTTGAGAAGAGGGTTCAGAGGAGCTGGGCTAAAGTTTGGTCAAGGAGGGAGTCTTTGTCAATGAAAACCCACACATAATTTTTGCGTTTAGTTTTGGGGAGGATGTCACAGACCACCCATGAGCCCTTTGAGGAAGATGAAATGTTGTGATTCTTTGGTCTTATTTCAGACACTCTTCTCCATGTTGGATGCAGTGTTCATTGCTTGGAAGAATGGGCGGCTACTCTTAGATGTTTACAAATGTAGGGAGGCATTGCTGTAGAGCAAGGGCATTAGACTTCTGGTCAGATGACATGGCCTAGACTTTCACTAATAATCATGGTATCATCTTGTGTGATTTCAGACACAAGTCATTTCAACTTTTGAGCTACAGAATCTCATCTGTAGAATGAGGAAAGCACTATAAATAGGAGTTGGCAAACTCTGGCCCATGGGCCAAATCCAGCCCACCTCCTCTTTTCATATGGCCCATATGCTAGGAATAGTTTTTTTATATTCTTAAGTGGTTGAATAAAAAGTCAGAAGAAGAATGATATTTTGTGACATATAAAAATCATATTAAATTCAAATTTCAGCATCTATAAATAACATTGTTTTGGAACATAGACATACCCATATCTTTACATATTATCTATGGCTGCTTTTGTGCTACAAAGGTAGAGTTGAGTGGTTGAGGCAGAGACTACTGCCTAGAATATTTACTATTTAGCTCTTTATAGAAAAAGTTTGCCAATCCCTTCACTATACCTTCTTTGCCTAACTTAAAAAATAGCTGTTGGAAGAAAAGTCTGTAAAGCCTGTGAAAGAATTTTTCATAGTACAGAGCACTTACAACCCTGGGAAATGATTATTATTGTTATTTTGTTTTTATATTGGAATCACATTTATGGGAGTCTGAATATCCAACAGTATGACTAACTGATCCCTAAACAATTTGACTCTGCAGACTTTTCATTGACTTCTGCATGACTTGTTAGTTGAGAGATGAAAGAGAAAAGGACTGCTGTTTTTAATCTGGCTGCAGTGGAAGTTGGTCCTTCCTCCCCATCAAAAATATAGCTGAGTCCTCGCCTGGGGAATGTATTTGTAACAGAGTGTATATTAGCAGAAAGCTGAGAATAATAAGCCATATTGATTTATAAAAGCATAAGAAAATATCTGCTCTTTGATTGAGATTTGTCCAAATGTAACATTCTAGCTTAAAATGCAGTAAAAGCAAGTTGCTTTGCAAGAATTCATGGAGTATCTACTATTTCCAGAGTAATGAGCTGTGGAAAGAACTATGCAATTGGCAGGTCTTGTCTTGGACAACCCCTCTTTGCCTTTGGGCCACTGCCTGACATTCCCACACCCCTACCCATGAATAATACGCATACCTGAACTTCTAGGCAAAAGCCCAATTCTGGACCTTTCTTGAGTTCTTCCCTATCACATTGGTGTAGCTGGACCATAGACAGAAGTGGTTGATAAATCTCAATAGATGGGTCGAGGTTCTATTGTAAAGTTACTTGAATGGCAGGATGAAGTGTTTGTGCTTCATCCCAAAGACAGTGAGATATTTTAAAGTTTTACAGCTGGGGGTGGACAAGGAAATTGGGGCTGTATTTCAGGATGATTAATCTGGTAGCTGTGTGTGTAGGATGGATTGGAGTGGGTGAAGGCAGAAAGATCAATGGAGTAGTTTTCCTGGTTGACCAGGCAAAGACTAATGAGGCTCTGAACTAGTGTGGGGCCTAAGGGGATAAGACAGAGAAAACAGACAGAAGAATCACCGCAGAAGAAATTGATTGAATGTGGGAGCTAAAGAAGAAGAGCTTTGAGCTATAGACGCCATTAATGGAAGCAGGAAAATTAGGAGGAGGAGCTGATTTGGGAGGGAGAGAGTAAGTTTAGTTCTGGATATGTTGAGTTGAAAGTGGCAGCAGGACATGCAGGTTGAGTGGTCAAAATAGAGGATGGAGATACTGTTCCAGAGCCCAGGAGATGATGTCAGGAGATGGAAAAGGAGGGGCACGTCTACTCTGACACTGAGCTCAGATGCCGACAGCAAGACAGGAAGAAAGAGAGTGGGAACAATCTAGGAAACCAGATAAAGATTTCAGGGTTTCATCTTAAGAAGTCTACTGAACAAAGCAAAAGACAAGCCAGTAGGGTTAGTGCTGATCAGAAAGAGAAATCATGGAGGAGAGGATGGCATGGGAGAGGCTGTAAAGACCACAAGGCCAAACAAAAATCAGTCAGCAGAGGGACTCAACAAAGCCAAAATATAGATGCAGGAAACAAAGCCAGTTTGTAGTAAACTTTGCAATAAAAATTTCATTACCTGGTAGCTCGTCAGTGTTCCAGAGAGAAGTAAATAATGTTCTCCCAATATGCTCTATAAAACTTCTTCCTTCCATTTCTCCACTCCAGAGACAACTTGGCTTTTCTTAAATCTGATTAGACTGAAATCCCCTGTTGACTCAGTTACGTCTTTGTTTTATCACATACGTTTCCTGGCCGCCAAAAGCTGGGGAAGCAAATTTTCTAAAGGAAAATGTTCCTTTTCCTCTATCAAACCACCAGGTAATTCATAGCAGGCTTTGTTTTCCCCAGGTAAACACTTTATTTTTGTTCCTTTAGTTCGGAATACATTTTGGGAACGAAAATATTACAAATGAACTTCACGTTCATATTTCTTTCTCTATGCTTGCCTTTTTTTTCATTCCCTATTTTTTGAGTGACCATTGAGGGTTTCTGGGTCTGTAAAGAATTAGAAGACTTTTTGGTCGTGCTATTTACCATGCTTTACTCAGCAAGCCTGCTCTTTTGCTCAGAGAGATAGCTAGTGTTGTTTTGTTATTAATCGATAGATGAAGCAGCAGAAACTGATGAGCTTTCTGGTCAATTACATCAAATCATGGTTTTCATGATTAAAGTCCTTTTTCAGTTGTTCTCACTATGACTCTAGGTTGATTTTTCAGTGATAAAAGTCCAAACAGCAAAACCAGAAGCCATCTAACTACCCATCACCCATTTGCTTATACTCAGTGGATTAGGAAAGTACGTGTGTGCACGTGCACACACACACACAAGTACGTGTGAGCATGCACGCCTGTGTATGGTGTCAGTGGCAAGATGTGTGCAAACCTAGCCAGATAAGCTTTCTCAGCTTTCTTATTACTGATAAGTGGCGCATTACAGAAAATTCACAGACCAAGTTGTTGCCTCTTTATCTTTACTCTGCAGATGAGTCCTATAAATATGAACATGTTTAAAACAAAGATCATCTCAGAAGAAGCTCTTCAGCAGCTCATAAAATATATCCTAGGCATTTTCCATTGTAAAGATGAAAATAGCATTATTTCCATTTTTAAATATCAAAACATTAAAAGGCCCCTTGGACAATGACCTTCTTCTAGGTTGTCATAATCAGCCATATGTCTCTCTAAGTTATAAGCCAAGATCGGGGCTGCCCAAGCTGTGGGCTGCACTGGGCCATGAAGACCCTTGGCAGAGACCTGGGTGTGTGTTCAGCCACCAGCTTTGTCTGAGATCTAGAGGGCTGTTTCAGCAAATGGCATTTTACTTGTCCAGTCCCTGAGAGTCATCCCGGCAGGGCTGAGCTCGGAATCATGTGCGATCGCCAAGTAAGAGAGGCAAGAGGAGACCCAAATGAGGGACAAAGCCTGTGCGTGAATCAGAAAGAACACCTGGGTATCACGAATAAGAAGAGGAAAGACCAGACACAGGGCTGTGTGGAGGAGTCTGCAGAATGGTTTGTTACTCTCTCAGCCAAATTCACCAGCCCAGTCATGAAGGCAGAAGTCTCGTCCCACTGTGGAACCTCTAAGTCCCTGCTTCTCATAATTGTAATGCAGCACAATAAAATAAGATGTGCAATTCTTTTATATGGAGGTACATTTATGGAAGACTGAATATCCAACAGCACGACTAACTTTTCCCTAAACAGTTTGAATCTGCAGACATTGCACTGACAATGGATATACTGTTAGTTGAAATTTACACTTCTTATATATACCGCCAAGCCAAGACTGAAGTTCTTGGTACAGAATGCTAACATACTACAGAATAGCAGAGCGACCACCACCACCTTCACAAGGTGGTGTGAATACTGTGGCGGGGTGTTATGTTACTGAGAATCGGACCAACTCTTTCTTGGCCTTGGCCCCCATCTACCTTCACACTTTTCCCCATGTGCTTGAAACCATTCAGATGCGTCCTAGAAATAGGAGTTATTAAAGCAGCAGCATCGCCTGGGAAGGAGTTGGGTCTTCCGTAAAGAAACCCAAGCAGGATCAGGCAGGTAAATGTTGATACTGAACCACTGGATCTAGATAGCCAGGCTTAGGGGTGAATGTGAATTTCGTTGGATGCAGGGCAGGGAGTTAGCAGAATGGCAGCAGGAATGACATGGGAAAGGAGCAGTCTCTGTGTGGCCAGAGACAGAGGTGTGGCCATAAACCTGAGGTCAGAACTAGGAAAACTGGAGGGAGGTGAGGCAGCAGGCATGTGGCCTTTGGAGTCTGGTTAGACCTGGGGGTGGCTGAGGGATGCTGTCCTCTTCTCTCTTGCTTCAGGACTGAGTCTCTTGGATGCCTGTGATCTCTTCCTGGACTTAACCTATGGTTTTGGTCCACAGTAGTGATGTTAAAGGGAGTTTAAAGCTCCTTTGGCAGAAATAATCTTTTTCTGATTGAAGTCTTCACTTAAAACGGATCCCCTCTTTTCCCAGTGTGAGACCTTTCCTGCGTAGCACCACTAGACGTCTCCAGGTAACAGCTGCTCCTGACATAATGCTTAATCACTTCACGCCCAACAATGTGAGCTCATGGAATTACTGAGAGACCAACACAAGCCAGATTATAATCAGGGTCTAGAGTTTCCCATCAATATACAAATCTGTAAATATTTATTCTTGGCAGAAATGTTTTGGATGGCTGCTCACCTTCTTTCCAAAATGCTTCCTTTTCTCAGTTCATTTAATTACAGTAGGGGGAATGTCTCATTTTTTCTTTAGCAGTTGCTAAATCTCTTTTTTTATCAGAGAAGTTATGAGCCAGGCAGAGCTGGAGTAAGACAGGGTCAGTCAGAGGACTTTTCTTTGGCGTCCATTTATGAAAGGATGTGAAAACCTCACGGGAATAAAACAGAAATGGTCTCTTTTATCCAGGATTCTACATATGACTCCTTACAGAACAGGTAAAATATAAATCAGGCCAGCTCCTTCCAAAGGAGGCAACAACTTCAAATGAAAAGGAAAAGGCAACTCTGAGAGCAAACATACACGTGTAAATGGGATAATACCTTGAACATATTAAATAGTGTGGTTTGTTATTCCTCATTCTCACATGTCTTGTTCTCTGGTAGCCACCTGACAGTACAGACTCAGAGAAAGTAGCACTGAAAATTCTAGCTTGGTAAGGAAGAAGAGGTGGTGTAGAGAAAGTTCTGATTTGAAAAGTAGAGAATATAGAAACCTTAATTCTTTCACCTCCCAGTTCATCATCAAAAGGAGAAGAGAATGTAAGTAAGTCAAAATAAGAGTTGAGACATATTTGTCCTGACTTTCCCATTCTGCATTAAAAATCTAACAGACAGATACAGCCACTGTGGAAAACGGTATGGAGGTTCCTCAGATAGCTAAAAATAGAATTACCAAATGATCCAGCAATCCCACTCCTCGACATATATCTGGACAAAACTATAATTCACAATTACATGTTCATAGCACCTCTATGTTCATAGCAGCACTATTCACAATAGCTAAGAAACAACCTAAATGTCCATTGACAGATGAATAGATAAAGAAGATGTAGTAGATATATGCAATGGAATACTACTCAGCCATAAAAAGAATGAAATAATGCCATTTGCAGCAACATGGATGCAACTAGAGATTATCACACTAAGTGAAGTAAGTCAGAAAGAGAAAGACAAATACCATACGATATCACTTATATGTGGAATCTGAAATATGACACAAATGAAACTATCTACGGAACAGAAACAGAATCATGGACCTAGAGATCAGACTGGTGGTTGCCAAGGGAGAGGGGGTTGGGGGAGGGATGGAGTGGAAAGTGGAGGTTAGCAGATGTAAACTTACAACAAGGTCCTACTGTATAGCACAGAGAACTATATCCAATATCCTATGATAAACCATAATGGAAAAGAATATTAAAAAGAAACATATATGTATATATAACTGAATCACTTTGCTGTACAGCAGTAATTAATACAACATTGTAAATCAACTATACTTCAATAAAAAAATTTTTTTTAAATCTAACAGACTAATACAGAGATGCAGTAGGTGAGTTGAGGGAAGGTCTAAAAGTTGAGGTACTTTTTGACTTACTTTTCCATTACAGGGTCTGAGAAGAGACCAACTTTCACAGTAACTCCTCCCATGCCATCTGTGGTGACCATCTCAAAATAAAATCCTTGATGTACAGTGTTTATGCAGAGAGAGGACTCCATCTCTGCAGTGTGGAAGGTATCAAGACATTCTTACACATTCTGCAGAGATGTGGGAAGTGGCTGGTGGTGCTTGTTGGTGAGCTAACCAGGAGGGATGTCACAGGGTGTGAAGTGACCCTAACCGTTGACTACTGGGGAGCAGACCATTCCGCTGGGGATCAACAGGGAGTTACAGTGAGATCTCAGGGGTGTACACAACACCAGCAATTACCAAGGAAGACCAAGTTCAGCAGGGGTGATAATAGGATACTGATCACAGTAAGAGAATCCGCCACAGATTTTATCATTTGATGCTAGCAGGATGATTCATAGCCAGGCTGCCAAAGACCTCTATCCCAGTCATCAAGGTCGCCAGAGAACACAAGGATTTTTGTGTGGGAAATGATACCTCCTCTCCCTGCCACCAGGAGGCCATGTGAGCCCTCCTTCCCCATGCCCGCAACGATCACCTGCCATCTTGGAGAGAAGCAAGGGGAGGGGAAGGAAATCTGCAAGGGGAAGGAACTTTACCTAAACAAGTTTGGATCATGTAAAGAGGCTGTTTAGTTTATTGGGTTGGGCCAAATTTAAGAGACGCAATTGATTTTGTTTCCCCTTTACTATCCAATAGGGTAAGGGCTTGTGAGGAAGATTAGATTAACTCTGGGAAATGAGGAAGCTCAGTGTCTTTATACATCTGAATGTTTAATTCTGACCTCACTATGTTAATTATGGTCTCTATTTATTTTTCTATTTTATTTTATCATCTAAATTTTAAGAACTTTACTATGTCTCCTAAGAAGTTACCTGGGTCAGAAAAATTGCACAAGTAAACTGGAGACAGTGAGCTACAGAAAAGTGAGAGATATATCCTCTGAAAGTGAGAAAGGTGCTCCAACTTTAAACCTGGAAACGAAGTTTAAAAAAACCTTATACTTATAGAAGTACATGTCTATACAGGTATACATCCATGCTTAGCAAGAATGTGTGTCTAACATTTGAGTTATTACTGATAGAAGAATTAGTGAAATGAGTTAAAAAGTCATGCAATAAATTCCTTATTTGGAACATAACAAAGGAAGAATATGATTTATATTAATACAAAATATTTATTTCCTTTTACAGTAAATAAATGAATGGACACCAAATTATTAGCTTGCTAGTGTCCCTGCATATCTTGTCCTAAGATCTAGGGTTTTCTGCTGGCAGCAGCAATAGGAGCACCAGCTAGAGGCAGTGGAATTACCCTGACCTGGACACCTGTTGTATTGTCTGCTCTTCCCTCATTCCAGTTTTTTTGGAACCCTCTCCCCTTGATTTACACTGTCACCATGAGAACAGCCAATTTTCCCCCCATGTTCTCACTCTCTGGCTACAATTGGATGGTCCATGTTGGACAAATAATACAAGCTGGGGCAACTGGTTCCTTCTCCAGGAATGTTGAAACCAAGAAGGAAGAGAGAACTCAGGTCAGTCTTGTCTGTATGGCTAATATAAGCCTTAAGAAGCAGGTTAGCAGATGATCCCATATCTGCACATGGGATCAGATGCAGAGGTTGCAGAAGATGTCCTGTGGAATATAGAACTCCCAATTATAAATAAGACTAGGGCTGGCAGAGCCTGGTCTGACTGGCCCTCAGAAAAATTGAGAAAACTGGGAAGTTTGCCACTGATGGGTCCCATTGCCCCATTCTGGCACTACTACTGTCCTCAACACTTCATTTGGGCCCCCATTTGCTCTTAACTGACTTTAGTCTCTACTTTTTGCTGTTAATTCATGTGTTAGTGAAACACATAATACAGAACACAGGAAGGCTTTACCTTGGGTATAAGGGGGACCATCTTCTTTCTGTCTCTCATAGACCCTTGGGATGTCAAACTCTCAGCCTCACGTTGAATGGAGCAGCAATACGGAGGAAGAGACTCCAGCCAAACCAAGACTGGGCAGTGAGACTCCAGCCAAACCAAGACTGGGCAGTGAGTGCAAGAAGGAGAGCCCCTTCTCTCCCTGTCCTATTGCTCAGTGGTCCTGAGGAATAAGCAAGCTGCTTAGAAAGCTCTGCGGTTTTTGTGTTTAGTCCACTGAGTCTCCCTACTCTATCCATTGCTTGTTGATTTGCTGTCTTCTCTTTCTCAAAGCTTATTCAGAGATTTTTAATTACAAGACAAGGAGAGCTGGTGGAGATAGCCCCTTTCTTGAAGTCAGGGGCCAGTGACCCAGATGCTGTTTGGCTGCTGTTGTGGGCATTTGTGGTTTTTACCACCCAGCATTCCCTGATAACAGAATAATGATCTTCCTCTGAAGAACCACTCTGATCCCACTCTCACTCCACATATTTCAGATGCAGTTGATTCCCACTGGATCAAGGTGAGTGTGTGACACAGACTGGGCCAATAAGAACATCTAATCTCTTGGCCAGAGTGATTGATTGAAGACTGGTCACTTGACCCACCAGTGTCCATGAGATCCAGTGAAGCTTGCTCTAGAACTTCTGGGGATGATGCATACTTTTTTCCTTTTCCTTCTGGGATATTTGGCAATAAGGAAGAAGCTGGCCTAGACTTCTAGGGATCACTCTGTGGAGGCTGAAGCTAATTTACAATGATCTGGAGAGGCAAAGTTGAGAGAGAAAGAGAAGCCAATGCTTGATGACATCTTTTGAGCTCCTGTATCCAGTTTTTCCTGAAAACCTCCTCTACTGGATTTTAGTCATACAAATCAATAGATGACATTCATGCTTGAGCCACTTGGAGGCCTGTTTTTACTTTAAAAAAAGTCTCTTTAAAAAAGTCTTATCAGTTCACCATCTCTCTGTGACTTTGGGAAAAGTATGCAATCTCTGTAGAGCTCAATTTTTTCAGTCATTCATTCAATATATAAAACATCAGTACATACCAACAAACATTAGTCATTCCCTATGCTCAGAAGGTTTGTAAACTGAAGAGGACAGCATGTGTGATTCCTTCCCAGCAGTCCCAGTTTCAGTCTTCATGTATCTCACTGATTTGGGTCACATACCTCTCCTTGGATCACTCACTATGGCCAGGAGAATGTGATGCTCTAATCGACCAAGTCAGATTGTGTGATTTCTATGGGCCCTTCTATTCTACCCTTTTAAGTTTGTAAATAGATTGGCTTTCAAGTTGAACAAGAATCCACTTTAACAGCACAAGGGAAGTCTATACAATCTAAAGTGGTCATGCACTCTGGAGGACTCACACTTCTGTGACACCCTGAAAATGCAGATGCCGATGGGCAAGGTCTTATTCTGATGAAGCTATTCAGTCTTTTGTTGACACTTAGAAAATGTTAAGTAATCATTCTCTAACTTTGGGTGACTACATATGGGCAGTGTAGTAATTTTATTGATAACTATCTCCTGCTCCTCGTTTCTCCCATAAAAGAAAAAAAGAAACTATGTAATGTCCTAGTCATACCAAATGTCCTTTTAAAAATAATATTTTATTGATCTGAGGGAGAGAAGTGAGGGGCTTCTTAATTGAAAGCAATTTTAGGTGACTAATTTCACCAAAATAATGGAGTATTCCAAATTGACTACAATGGTGAAGCGGAGAACAACTCTATGAAAACTTACCTACTGTTTCCAAGCAGATCAGAAATAGCTTGGACCTTATAAGACTTTGAACAGATTTATTTTTTATATAAGAAGTAAAAAAAATGTTGAAAGTCATTCCTAATGAAAATCAATCTTTTTGTTCTCTTATGCATTGATGAAAGAAGTTTCATGATCGTTAGAACGATTGAAGTCTGAATTCTTTTTAATGAATATTACATTTCTACCCATTAATGGAAGGCACTGCAGCCAGCCAGACTTGAACCCAGTTTTCATCCCCTGTAGTGTTTCCATCAGGGGTCCTAGGAGTCAACTCCTTAGAGCCTGCCTGTAGTGTTGTAGGAGGAGTGTTTCACTAGCAAAATCTAATGTCGGGCAAAATAAAAGCAAGAAAGGGCTTCAGATCCAAATAGACTTGTTAAAAGTGAGCAAATGGGGTGATTACTTTAAAACAAGAATGATCATGGCTTTACATAATTGGAAGATGAATCATACTGTGATGCCATTCTCCCCAGCCTCATCTGTTCTCCACATGCAGCATTTGGGCATTTAATTATTATCTTTACCTTCTCAATTGCTTCCCTACTCATGGTCGTCCCCATTTCAATGAATGACACTATCTTCTTATTAACTGCACTTGGTTCTTCCTCTCTCTCCTCTTCAACTCTGACCTTCTATTCTATCTCCAAGATGTGTATAAATTTCTTCCCAAATATGTCTTGAATTCTCCCTTTCTTGCTATCCATTTTGCTACTTTCTTGGCTCAGGGAATTAGCCATAGAATACTTTCATAGTTTTGTATACTGTTTGAGTGTTTTTTACCTTTTTATTTTATTACAGAGCAATACGAATGCATTATTAAAGAACACACAAGAAAATACACACAGTAATAGAAGACTATAAAGAATAGCTATAACCCCATCTACATTTCAGATTCCTCTTTAAAAAGAATTAGAAATGAGAGTATAAAAAACAAACAAAATTGCTTAAAGTTGATGTAACTTGATAAAAAGTTGATGTAAAGTTGATGGTTTGCAAAACCATCTCACAGTTTTCCAAAATTTAAGATATTGGGGATATTTATTTTCAACCAAAGAGTTATTTCACTAATTATCGAGCACCACCTTTCAGAGTCTTCAGCACATAGCAAGGACGATACTTGTTCAACTGAAATTCAAATGATGGAAAAATTATCACGTGAATGTGTAATGGGGAATAATATTTTGATGGGCACTCAGCGGTGAGTGGACCCCCATTTAGAGGGTTAGGGACTACTTCTAACATTTGTGGGGTCCCGGAGAAGAGTACAATGGAGGCCTAGAAAACATAAGTTTAAACTTTTTAGTTTTAAATCAAATTAACAAACTTCAAATGTTTTATGTTATTTTGGTTAATACACCTTCATCATAACTTGCAAGGCCAGATTTGAATTTAGAATTCTTAAATTCTTCAGACTTCTGCTCTGGAATTTGATGGTGTTGGGAAAATCCGTGAGTCACTCGTTTTGTCTCTCCACAGTGGTTGTGTCCTGTGCTCTGAGGCACCTTGGTTGCTCAGGGTTGAGTGCACTGGCAGCGTGGTCTGTTCATGGGGGATGGACCCCAAGAAGCTCACACACGCCCTGGAAGTGGGTTTGCTCTTTAGCTGTGGTGTGGTTTACACATACAATTAAGTTTACTAATCACCTCTTCCTCTCAAAAACTAACACGTCTTGATTTTTATCCGCTTCTACATGCTTCTTTCACATTCAGTTTCTTCATTTACTTCTGGGAGAAAAGTTTCATGATCTGTTGCTTCCTGTATCTGTATTGCAGGATAAAACTGAAATTAATCGGTGACTCAGAGATGTGTCCTCTTAGGAGATCTATATCTGTTAATGACTGCCGAGAAACAGTCCCTTCCAAAATTGAGTGGCTCAAACAAAAATGACTTATTTTTTCTCACAATTCTGTGGGTTGCACTGCTGGTTTTGCCTGAGCTTGCTCATGTCGCTGCATTCAACTGCAGGGTTGGATGGCCTGGACGGTCCAATATGGCCTCACTCACATGCCTGGCTGTTGGTGTTGGCTGCAGCCAGAGGCACCCAGTTCTCCTCCACATGAGGAGCCTTAGCCTTTGCTAGGCTTCCTTCCATGGCTGGTCAGGGCAGTGTCCCAAGAGGCAAAGGCAGAAGCTTCAAAGTCTCAGTTCTAGAATTCCCATAACATCACTTCTGTCACATTCTACTTACTGGTCAAAGCAAGGCACAAGGCCAGCCCATAGTTAAGGGGTGGGGAAATATACTCCACCTTTAGATGGGAGCAGTTGCAAAATACTGTGGCCATGTTTTTCCAATCTGCCATAGGATCTTAGTTTCTTTCTTTGTTTACCTGAAGAGTAGATTATTTAAAAGTATAATTTAGATGGTTTCAGCAAATCGCCTTCCCATCATCATTCTATATTTCTGTCTGTCTTCCTAAATTTAAAATAACTCATTTCAGATGTCAATGGTGGATTATAATAGCCAAATTATGATTTAATGATTATAAAACAATAAGGAATTCTAAAAATTGGAAGTCTCCTACAAATTTATGCTTTGAACACTAAAAAATATAATGGTAGAAAATAATTTGTGGCAGCAAGACATTTATACCTAAAACACCTAGGGAATAAATTGACACCAGAACAACTTATTTCAAATGATTCCTTGTGTAAAAGAAGAACCAGGAAAAGACAGGAACTCAATTCCCTAGAGAAGAAATAGACAGTGAAACTGAAAACACGTTTAATATTACCAGTAATAAAAAAAATGCAAATTAAAATAAGATCAAGTTTTTCACCAACTGAAATGGCAAAATTAAAAATATAAAAATGCCTGGTATTGGTGAGTTTGTACTGAAATGGGCACTCTCATGTACTGTTAGGAGGAGAATTTGGTATATGTACCAAGGATTTTAAACCGTGCTCAGATCTTGTGATCTAGTAACTCTAGGAAGTTATAATACAATTATGAGATAAGTACAAAAATTTTGATAAAGGAGAATATTTGGAGGAGAAAAAAAATAATTTATATGCTTCAAGTAAATTATAACATATCCTGTTGACAAAATGCTACAAGGTCATAAAAAATTATGCCACAGGAAAACTTTTAATAACATAGAAAAATGGTCATTGATGTAATGTTAACTGAAAGTGTAATATGCAAAGCTGTCAGTATATTATATTTCCCATTTTAATATACATGCTAGTTGATCTTTAATTGCCTGCCTCCCATCAGATTGATTTTCCATTCTTGTCTGCCTTGCTGTGTGCCCTGAAGGGCTGGCTCCTATAAACTGTATTTCAGATGTTTCTTCATCAGTGGTCTTCCAATTGGTTGTGGCCAATGGAAGTTACTAGCTTAAGATTGGATGGTTGGAGAAGAAAGTGGTCTGGTGTTTGATTTTTTCCCCTTTGGCACCAAATCTATGACTCTCTATGACTACAGCTTCTGCCAAGTAAATGTATTCTCTTCCCTTGGCCTTTGGCTAAGGGGTTGTGACACCTTTCCACTTTTACTATTTCCTGTGTGTCTCACCATCCCTTGTGAGAGGTCTTCTCACCATCCCTTGTGAGAGGTTCTCTCACCATCCCTGCCCACACTTCTGAAAGCAGTCCCTTCATTAAGTCTCTTTATTTGAACCATCTTTATTTGAATTCAATTTTCTACCAAGTCTCTGACAGACACAACATTCATAGATAGTCATGAAATATATATAGGTATTGAATACATGAACAGTAGTTTTTTTCTTTTTTTTTGATGGCAACATTTATGGTTGACTTTTATTCCCTTCTATATATGTTTTGTATTTTTACATTTTTATTTTAAATAAGAATATATTATAATGCATTATAAAAATAAAATGAGATAAAAATTTTTATAAACTGACTCTTTTAGATGAAATTGAGCTAATGTGCATTTTAGCATTGTTTATACCACAACTAACACTCTGTAGGTGTCATTGTAGTTGGAAATACAGCTTATCATCTGTTCTTCCTAATTCTGTGAAGTGAGTGGGTAACCATCACTGTCCTGATTTTACCTATTAGGAAACAGAAGCTTAGAGACCGAAAATGATATATCCAAATTCTATAGCTGGTAATAGGCATTGGAAGCTAGATCTTCTAACTCATATTCAGTTCTTTTCTGCAATGTGGAAGTTGTGTAGGCTGAAGTTGTGGGCCATTCTATTATTATAAAAGCTGATGATGCTTGAAGTTTAAGATTTTACTTAGAAAGTAATCATGTATATTTAAATTAAGTCATTTTCCCATTCTCATTCCCATCCCATTCTCATTCCCATGAGAAACAAACATCCTCATTTGTAAAATGCAGCTATAGTGAAAGCATTTTTAAAAAGTCTGTTCCTAATGACACTATTAGAATATGCTTACACTTATTTTTGTGTTTTGAAAGAGATACTATTTCTTCTTTAATACCATCAAATGTCTAATCAAGGATGAAATTTACCAGATCACCCCAAAAAGACTGTCCAATTCTTTATGATCCCTAATTAAGTCCTTTTTCTGACTCCCCTTCAAAATGTAATACTCTTCCCTACACAGTATTTTATTTTTTGTCACCACCTAACTTTGATTTTATTCTGTTCGTTCATTCCCAGATGTTTTAGGGACCCACCTATATGAGCTGTTTTGTCAGTGTCTACATTAAAGGGACATAAAAGGAAGTCCAATTGAGAATATCCTAATAAACCAATAGCACTCCGCCCCTATCAAGAAAAAATGGCTCAAATCCTAAATCCTACCTTTCCAAGGTTGTAGGGGCCCTTCTGATCCATTTTTGGTCTTAGCAATTCAAATCTTCCTTTCATGTATCCAAATGCCAGAGTCTTTGTACCTGTAAAATTCCCATTAAATTTAATGGCATATTTGGGTATAAAATATATGGTGTCTGACATTTATGTGTGATGTGAGAGTAGTGTCATGTCTGGAGCTTTATTTCAGTTGCTGAGATTGCTTTATATCTTTTGATTTCTCAATCATTTTACTGCATTTCAATAGCCACCATTGTGGCTCTACTTGAAAAATGTTCATTTTGCACCTTTGAAAGTAGATGTAATTTTTCATGGTTGAGCGCACACTACTTCCAAGACTAGTGGGGTTTTTTTGGGCAGTATTGCTTTTGTTTCCTTCTCCAGGCTCCTTCACTACTTCTTCCTACTCCACAAATAGTTCTTGCTTTTTGCCTTTAAATAGGCCATATTCTTTTAAAATTTTCTTCCGAAATCCTATTCATCCCATTCAATACCATTTCACCTCAAATATCCAAAACTCTTTCCCTCTGGAAAATAAATTGCTTCTTCCTTAAGAGTTGTAAGCGGTTTCTTGTGAGATATGTTTTAGGTTAGAGAATATTCTGATGAGTCACTTGGATCCTAAACCCCAATGGTACAGTTGATGACATTGCTCTTCTGTGATTTTGTGCCCACCTAAGATCCCTGTCAAACCTCCATGAATAGTCCAGAAGGATGGTACGTGGGATCTGACCGTCTACTCATTCTGTTCTCTCTGCATGTTTATGAATCAGGTACATGGCACAGGACAACTGAATTCTTCTTGCCGTAGGAGAGCAAGTAGAGGGCATCATAACACTTGGTTAATTGGGAAACTCTTTTTTCCCTG
Source organism: Eubalaena glacialis (assembly GCF_028564815.1). Lineage (NCBI taxonomy): Eukaryota > Metazoa > Chordata > Mammalia > Artiodactyla > Balaenidae > Eubalaena > Eubalaena glacialis. Next base: position 67,504,989 of record NC_083732.1, read on the forward strand.
TGACAGGAGGTGGGAGATTTCTAACATACAATGTGAAGGAGGCAGATGTCAACTGTGGGAGGAACGTAATTATCTACAGTCCTTTTGGAATGAAGCATGTGGTAAGTTTGTATGTGTTTAAGTGGCTGTGATTTTAGTGCGATGGAGAATTTGAAATTTGTTTCTGAGTGATTACGTTTACCTAAGTTGGAGAGCACAGTATTTAGCCCCAAGGCCTTTCCCATGGATTTGTACACAATGGTTTCATTATGAGTCAACAAGGAACAACAGAAAGAACACTAGGATTGGAGTCGGAGCATCTGAATTCTAGGGTGGACTTGTGAATCTGGGCAAGTTTTAACCTGTTTGTCCTTAGTGTATTCATCTGTAAAATGGGAACAACTGCTTTTGAACTACCTACATCAGATGAGATATTATATGGTAAGTGTGCTTAGAAAATCACCACACGTCATACAAATGTGAAGGATTATTACCTCAGTGGGTATCAATGTCACAGCTATGGCTATCACGGATTCATTGACAATCTTAAAATCTTCATTGCCAACCCCAGTCTCCCTGCTGAGCTCAGGTCCATACTTTCAACTACCTGTTTAACATCCCCTTGAATGGTAGTAACTAAAGGCATATTCAGTTTGATATGCCTTGAACCATATGTGTTATCTTTTGAAGTTTCTCTTTCTCCTGTATTTTGGTTAATGACACCACTATATTCCTCATCACTTGAAACAGATATCTGAGCAGTATCCTCCACTCTCTCTCATCATTCATAGCCTATAAATGAGTAAGACCCACTTAGTTGCCTCTATAACATCACTTAACTCCATCTGTTCCTCTCCATTACCATCTGTGTTCTAGGTTATAATCCTTGTCATTGTGGAATAAATAGACTTCTTTGTTTAGAATGAATCACTTGGAATTATGCATTCTTTTTTTTTTTTTTTGAAAACAATTATGTCTGTAGGGAAAAAGGCAACAACAAGGATCAACATTTTCAAATTCATGCCTCTTATGTAAGTGGAGGAGCTCCAGAAAGAAGTCAATGTATATTAAAATTTCAGTGAGTAAACTCAATTTTCTACAACTAACATAATCTAGCAAGTGCAAATTCCTATAGCAAAAATACAGTGAGTAGACTACATCTAATAACAAACATGCAAAACAAGCTTGCAGTAACCTGGAGATTAAGGATTATATTCCATGGGAGAAAGCTACAAATCTTACTGGTTAGAAAGCAAAGTATTACAGGAAATTCTTGTCCCCTTTCTAGCAAAATGGCCAGAATCTCAATATTATGGTAACAGTATATGGAATACTACAGGTTTAATTTTGTTTACAACAGTGACTAATTCTTTGTATTTATCATGTTTTTGTGGTAGTGGGTTTGCAAATATTTTTCAACTTTCCTCCATATTTTTATAACAAATCATGATGTCTAGTCCAGTGCTTTGCCGTCTCAAGGGTTCTTATGCCAAAACGTTCCTTCCTCTTGAGATTTCTCATAAAATGCCATTGTGAGATGTGCTCTATGGTTTCAACTGCAATTTTAATCAAATTTGAATCAAAATGTGGGTGGTCTTATGATTTTCTATTTCCACATAATATTTCATTGGAATATTTAAATAGCCTTCTTATGGGTTTCCTCATCCTTAGCTTCACATTCCTCCAATTCATTCTCCATATTGACACCCTGCTCTTTTCAAAATGCAGACATAATCAAATCACTTTCCTATTCCACACCCTTCAGTCAGGTTGGGAACCCTACAAAAAGCAAGTGAAAAACCTTAGCATCAAAAATACAAACACATGGAGGCTAAAAAATACACTACTAAATAACCAAGAGATCACTGAAGAAATCAAAGCAGAAATAAAAAAATACATAGAAACAAATGACAATGAAAACACGACTACCGAAAACCTATGGGATACAGCAAAAGCAGTTCTAAGAGGGAAGTTTATAGCAATACAATCCTACCTCAAGAAACAAGAAACACCTCAAATAAACAACCTAACCTTACAACTAAAGCAATAATAGAAAGAAGTACAAAAAAACCCCAAAGTTAGCAGAAGGAAAGAAATCATAAAGATCAGATCAGAAATAAATGAAAAAGAAATGAAGCAAACGATAGGAAAGATCAATAAAACTAAAAGCTGGTTCTTTGAGAAGATAAACAAAATTGATAAACCATTAGCCAGACTCATCAAGAAAAAAAGGGAAAAGACTCAAATCAACAGAATTAGAAATGAAAAGGGAGAAGTAACAACTGACACTGCAGATATACAAAGGATCATGAGAGATTACTACAAGCAACTATATGCCAATAAAATGGACAACCTGGAAGAAATGGACAAAGTCTTAGAATAGCACAACCTTCCAAGACTGAACCAGGAAGAAACAGAAAATATAAACAGACCAATTACAAGCACTGAAATTGAGACTGTGATTAAAAATCTTCCAACAAACAAAAGCCCAGGACCAGATGGCTTCACAGGCAAATTCTATCAAACATTTAAGAAGAGCTAACACCTATCCTTCTCAAACTCTTCTGAAATATAACAAAGGGAGGAACACCCCCAAACTCATTCTATGAGGCCACCATCACCCTGATACCAAAACCAAAGATGTCACAAAGAAAGAAAACTATAGGCCAATATCACTGATGAACATAGATGCAAAAATCCTCAACAAAATACTAGCAAACAGAATCCAACAGCACATTAAAAGGATCATACACCATGATCAAGTGGGGTTTATTCCAAGAATGCAAGAATTCTTCAATATACGCAAATCAATCAGTATGATAAACCATATTAACAAACTGAAGGAGAAAAACCATATGATCATCTGAATAGATGCAAAAAAAGCTTTTGACAAAATTCAACACCCATTTATGATAAAAACCCTCCAGAGAGTAGGCACAGAGGGAACTTACTTCAACATAATAAAGGCCATGTATGACAAACGCACAGCCAAGATTGTTTTCAATGGTGAAAAACTGAAACAATTTCCTCTAAGATCAGGACCAAGACAAGGTTGTCCACTCTCACCACTATTATTCAACATAGTTTTGGAAGTTTTAGACACAGCAATCAGAGAAGAAAAAGAGATAAAAGGAATCCAAATCAGAAAAGAAGTAAAACTGTCACTGTTTGCAGATGACGTGATACTATACATACAGAATCCTAAAGATGTTACCAGAAAACTACTGGAGCTAATCAATGAATTTGGTAAAGTAGCAGGATACAAAATTAATGCAAGAAATCTCTTGCATTCCTATACACTAATGATGAAAAATCTGAAAGAGAAATTAAGGAAACACTCCCATTTACCATTGCAACAAAAAGAATAAAACACCTAGGCATAAACCTACCGAAGGAGACAAAAGACCTGTATGCAGAAAACTATAAGACACTGATGAAGGAAATTAAAGATGATTCAAACACTTGAAGAGATATACCATGTCCTTGGATTGGAAGAATAACATTGTGAAAATGGCTCTACTACCTAAAGCAATCTACAGATTCAATGCAATCCCTATCAAACTACCAATGGCATTTTTCACAGAACTAGAACAAAAAATTTCACAATTTGTATGGAAACACAAAAGACCCCGAATAGCCAGAGTAATCTTGAGAAAGAAAAACGGAGCTGGAGGAATCAGGCTCCCTGACTTCAGACTATATTACAAAGCTACAGCAATCAAGACAGTATGGTACTGGCACAAAAACAGAAATGTAGATCAATGGAACAGGATAGAAAGCCCAGAGATAAACCCATTCACATATATGGTCACCTTATCTTTGATAAAGGAGGCAAGAATATACAATGGAGAAAAGACAGCCTCTTCAATAAGTGGTGCTGGGAAAACTGGACAGCTACATGTAAAAGAATGAAATTAGAACACTCCCTAACACCATACACAAAAATAAACTCAAAATGGATTAAAGACCTAAATGTAAGGCCAGACACTATTAAACTCTTAGAGGAAAACATAGGCAGAACACTCTATGACATAAATCACAGCAAGATCCTTTTTGACCCACCTCCTAGAGAAATGGAAATAAAAACAAAAATAAACAAATGGGACCTAATGAAACTTAAAACCTTTTGAACAGCCAAGGAAACCATAAACAAGACTAAAAGACAACCTTCAGAATGGGAGAAAATATTTGCAAATGAAGCAACTGACAAAGGATTAATCTCCAAAACATACAAGCAGCTCATGCAGCTCAATATCCAAAAAACAAACAAACCAATCCAAAAATGAGCAGAAGACCTAAATAGACATTTCTCCAAAGAAGATATACAGATTGCCAACAAACACATGAAAGAATGCTCAATATCATTAATTATTAGAGAAATGCAAATCAAAACTACAATGAGATATCATCTCACACCAGTCAGAATGGCCATCATCAAAAAATCTACAAACAATAAATGCTGGAGAGGGTGTGGAGAAAAGGGAACCCTCTTGCACTGTTGGTGAGAATGTACATTGATACAACCACTATGGAGAACAGTATGGAGGTTCCTTAAAAAACTAAAAATAGAACTACCATATGACCCAGCAATCCCACTACTGGGCATATACTCTCAGAAAACCATAATTCAAAAAGAGTCATATACCACAATGTTCATTGCAGCACTATTTACAATAGCCAGGACATGGAAGCAACCTAAGTGTCCATCGACAGATGGATGGATAAAGAAGATGTGGCACATATATACAATGGAATATTACTCAGCCATAAAAAGAAACGAAATTGAGTTATTTGTAGTGAGGTGGATGGACCTACAGTCTGTCATACAGAGTGAAGTAAGTCAGAAAGAGAACAACAAATACCATATGGTAACATGTATATATATATGGAATGTTAAAAAAAAAAAAAGGTTCTGAAGAACCTAGGGGCAGGACAGAATAAAGACGCAGACGTAGAGAATGGACTTGAGGACACGGGGAGGGGGAAGGGTAATCTGGGACGAAGTCAGAGAGTGGCATGGACATATATACACTCCCAAATGTAAAATAGATAGCTAGTGGGAAGCAGCCGCATAGCATAGGGAGATCAGCTCAGTGCTTTGTGACCACCTAGAGGGGTGGGATAGGGAGGGTGGGAGGGAGATGCAAGGGGGAGGGGATATGGGGATATATGTTTAAGTATAGCTGATTCACTTTGTTATAAAGCAGAAACTAACACACCATTGCAAAGCAATTATACTCCAATAAAGATGTTAAAAAAATAAAATGAAGACTATTTACTTGGAGGTAATCTTCACGATGAAAATAAACAACAACAAAAAAACCCCCTTAGCATCGTATATAAGTTCCTCTATGATCTTTTCTCTGTTATACTTTTCCATGTTCTTCCCTATCCACTCTGCCTTCAATATCTCATATTCCAGCCTTTCAAACTCCTTGCAGTCACCTGGATACACCATGTCAGTTTATGTCTCTGTACCCATGCCTTGAATTTCTTCTCTTACTATACCTTCTCTTGCCTTTGCCATCCCAGTGAAATCCTGCTCTATTCTTTTTTCTTTTCTTTTCTTTTCTTTGTATCTTTTTAAACTTTTCACTTTGAAATAATTTCAGACTTTAAACAGTTACAAAATAAAATAGTACAAAACAATCTCTGTATCCTTTTCATCCAGAGTCCCTTGGTTTTTAAATGGTATTCAATTAATATCATGCCAGGTATGCTAATAAAGTTCATCCCAAGTGATTCTTATCAAAACATCCAGGTAACAAAAAGTTCCAAACATTTCTGGTTAAATAAGTGTCTCAAGAGGAGGAGAAAGTCTACTTTTCTGTATTTACTGAAATGGGCATGGCCAAAAACCCAAAGGTAATCAGATATGAAATTGGTTCCCTCTCCTGTTCTTGGTGCTTCAAAAATTTAAACTACAGTGAATTCTGAGAAACAGAGTTACTCACCAAGACGAGTGAAGAAAATTGCAAAGCTTTCTGCAAATAGTCATCATACCACTTGTCTTATATACCGATTACCTAAGAAAGATGGGAAACATGGACTGGGTGCTTCCAGGAAGAACCAGGCTATAATTAACCATAGGGAGTATTCTCTTCTCCAAGACAGGCCTATAAGTTTGAGGTCAGTTACTTCTTTTCCTCTTCTGCTTCTTTCTAGCAAACTACACATCACAGTCTTTTAAAATCATTATCTTATTTATCTGTCTCCACTAGACTCTGATCTCTTAAGGAAGAAGGGTCAAGTCTTAGTCCTTTTTCTATTTGGCAGCATCTATGACAGTGCCTGGCTAAGAATAGGAATTTAAAGATGATTGTTGACGGGTTGACTGACTGATTGATGAACTAAATTAATGAAACGCAGCAGAAATTGATAAACATGACCTTGAAGTTTGTGAAATATCTCTTGAAGGGACATCTTATCATTAAAAGAAGAAACGTTCTACTCTTGCAGCAAGTCTTGGTAGGATATGTTCTATTTCTCTAAATCTTCTTGGCTGACATAACTAATTATAAGACTTTTAGACAACTACAGGGATGTTTCTGAACTCTGCAAAGTTATTAACAGATGTGGCATTTAAGAGACCTGTCTATCCTCATGCATCTTGAGATGTTGGTGGTTGTATCTGTCAGACAGTGGCACCATCCCACCCTGTGAACTTTAAAGCTTGAACTAGCTCAATTTTTCATCCAAAGAAGAAATCTTAAATCTTTTCATTAAAATAACTAACAGGAAGTCAGAGAGGCTTTTTTTTTTTTTTTTTTTTTACAGAGCAGGTTTTAAACAGTAAAGGGGTAGTGAGAAAGAATCAAGTGATTAAAAGAGAAAAAACTAGGTGATCACAGAAATGTACTTTCAAAGAACTTTAAGGTTGAGAAGTTATCTCTTTCTTTCTATCCCAGTTTAGTGGTCTTGGCTGAATCCTGGGGCTTCAGGGTTTGGGGTACCAGAAATTCAACTAGGTACGTGGTTAGGGAAACCAGCCTGAAAGATCCAACACAAGGCAATTGGTAGGTGTCCAACCAAAGATGTTCATCATGATGATGTGAATTATGAGAGTAGGCAACTAGAAGAGAACTGAATGCCATGTAATAGGATATACTAGAATAATGTAGGGTCCAGGACTCTGAATTAATGGAGAGGATTGATGTGAATAAAGGCCTAGATCCCTTGCCTTAAGGTGAGACAACTCTGAACTACCATTTCAGTTCCAGAACTCCCTGTGGGGTTGCCAAGATCTTTGTTGTTACCCTGTCATAATTCAATACTTCTCTTTGCCCAGCCAATTTCCCTCTCTCTCGTAGATGTCAATTCTGAGTTTACTCCCCAATAACCTTTCAGCACAGAAATTATCCTGAGCTGTTTCCTATGTAGCCGGACCTGAGACACTTCTCTTGCTGATTAGAGAGGTAAGTGTTCCAGATGATATAGCTACGAAATGGCAAAGCCTCAGTTAATCTGGGTCTGTGAGTGGAACAGAGCTTTGTAGACCTGCAGTGGACATGTGGCATAAGGGAGAAATAAACCTTTATTGTATTAAACCACTGAGATTTGGGGTTAATTTGCCACCACAGCCTAATCTCGCCTATCTTGACTAATAAATACACTCATGGTGTCATCTGTGTCCTTGGTCCTCTGGATGGGCTTCTGCCAGTAGCATCCGAGTCCCTGTCTTCAGGCCACTTTCAAAATGGTCCCCCTGGCCTTTGCCAGTGCCAGGACAAGAATACAGAGATTAAGTAATAGAGCCTTTATATACTCAATTCTGCCAAGAGACTTCAAATATTTTTGGCTGTAATTGTCTCTGAGAGCAACATGATGGATCTATTTAACAGATGAGACCATTTCAGGCCAACGAAGTATGGCAGGGCTCTCTTCTTCTGTTTTATATTGTGTGATTCTCCCAAGTCTATTGGAGAGGGGAGGTTAGGTGGAAAAGAGGAGAGGAACAGAGAACTGGCTTCTACTCCCTCATGCTTATGGAGTCTGGCAGTCAGAATTTCTTCCTGAGCCATCCCATTCACCTGGGAGTGACAGAAGTAAGTCATCCCCAACTTTTGTAGTAGGCTGAATTCCCAAATTCCTGAGCAGTACAGATGGGGTATTATGACTTTACATATCTAATTTGACCCTTGTATCACATAAAAGAAGAAATAAGGAAGAACTTGCCATTTTATTAGGATGTTCCAAGGGAATGTGCCATTTCTCCTGTGCTCTGCCCTGGCAGGTGCCCCCCACCTCTGCCCCATCTTCCCTGTATAATCTTGGTCAAACCAAGCTGTGTTCTCTAGAAATTCCATTCTTGTCCCCTTAGGAAGGACTACCTATTCCAGGTAGAAGTTTGGCCCTTCGATTCTTCTTGTGTTTTGTAAACGCCTGCGTTTTAGTCTTTTTCTAGGTGTGAATGGTTGCTCCAAAGTAGGTGGTTGGGAAAGGTAAAATCCACAGGGAGATCCTCTGATTCCAGTACAGTCGCCTCACCAAAGACTTATAACTGGCTTCCACGTGAGCTACGTAGAATCAAGCACATCTTACCACATGGAGTAAGGAAGAAGAGAGAGTCCTCATGTGAACCTGACTTTGACTCCCCTCCTTGTGAAATAATAGCCGAGGAATCACTGGATTAAGGGTGTCTGATTCCTTCCTGGTGACATTATAAAGGTTCAGATTAAGCAAAATAGCTCTGAGCTATGTGAAACAAATGATATCAATGCCAAAGAGATTTATTATTTTTCTACGTTCAAATATTTCTTTTGATGAGGTTTCGGGAATTCATCCTGTTTCAGAAACAAATATGTACATAACAGAGAAAGAAATAGCTTAGGCTACAAAGTCTTCATTTTTCCCTTGGCTCTTCAGTAAGTTAAAAAACAATTATAACATATTTATTGAGTAGTTGCTATGTGCCAGGAAGTTTACATACACATTATTAAATACTCACAACAACTCGTTTTTACAGATGGGAAAAAACAGAGGTTAGTTAAATTTCTTAAGATCACTCTATTATTTATAGTTCTCAGCATAGTGAGGATTTAAACCCATGTTTCTCTTATTTGCTAATCAATCCTTCTCACCATTATACCCACCCATCTCTCTGTGTAATGAATAAAAAGTTTGTAGGAATCACTCATCCTCTAGAGATTTCATTATTGATGTCTACATTAAATGGGATTTCAAGTTACTTCTGAATGTGAGAAGTACAATTAGAGCTACTCAGACCTGAAGTAACTTATTATAAAACTATCTTTAGAATGTCATAGGACAGAAGAATATGTACAGAAAAAATATGAAGAAAAATCTGAGGGTCCTATCTGGATAAATACCATCAGCAGCATAACGTTCACTTACCAAGCCTTTCTTAGGTGGCTGATGCTGTGCTAAAGGGTTCTTATGAATTGTCTAATATAATTATCAGGAAATTCCTAGCAGATAAGGACTATTATTATCTCCACTTTACAGATAGGGGAACTGAGATGCAGAGAGTTGAATTATATAGGTCATGGAGCTAATAAGAGGTGGACCCAGGAATTGAACTTCGGCAGTCTAACTCCAAATGTGTGCCCTTATTTATAAGGAGCTTCTGTAGGATAACTGTACAAGGGTATCAAAGACAATTTAAAAGTTCTTGTGGTTAGGGGGGCTTCCTTGGTGGCGCAGTGGTTGAGAATCTGCCTGCCAATGCAGGGGACATGGGTTCAAGCCCTGGTCTGGGAAGATCCCACATGCCGCGGAGCAACTGGGCCCGTGAGCCACCACTACTGAGCCTGTGCGTCTGGAGCCTGTGCTCCGCAACAAGAGAGGCTGCGACAGTGAGAGGCCCGCGCACCGCGATGAAGAGTGGCCCCCACTCGCCGCGACTAGAGAAAGCCCTCGCACAGAAACGAAGACCCAACACAGCCAAAAGTAAATAAATAAATTTATTAAAAAAAAAAAAAGTTCTTGTGGTTACATAAAAAAGAAGATTATGATATTTGTTGGGCAAGCATGAAGAACAAAGTAACTCCAAGAGAGTCTGAGGATTTTCGAGAAGGGATGATGGATAAACGAAGAGTCTGGAACTGCTCTCTCTTCCTTGCACATGAACTGAGTCAAGTCATGGCTCTTCTGAGAATGTTTCTCATATTTGATGTCAAGAAATAGAGGATTAACTAAAATCAGACACTCCATTTCCCAAACCAAATTTTGTTGGAACGATGGGTTTATAACACTGGTCCTTAACTGTCTGTCAACCCCAGAGACCCCAAGATCACTCCTCTGAAGCTCTTTTATATCTTCTTGGGAACTAATAACTGTAAGTGCTCAGCAAGGGTCAGGAAGCTTAATCCTTTTGAGAGAAGAGGAGGGCTTCCTGCTAGGGCTCTGCTGCAAAAAAGAGTGCTCTAGTTCCTGGATAGAAGATTAGGAGAAGGAAATTGAGGCCTATACCACGTGTAACATTTTGTTCTTTGCACTCCAATAACAGGCTCCTGCTTTAAAAGTCCATACCCAGTGCTGCAGCCAGAGTGAGTTTCGTAAATAACAAATCTGATCACATGCCTTTCCTGCTTCCAACCTTTCGGGGGCACTGTACTGCCCTTTGTGTAAAGTCCAATCCCCGCCCAAGATGACATCTAAAGCTCACTTCTGCAGGCATGTCTCTCACCTCTCGCCTTCTCACACCCTACAGTCTGGCCACAGTGATCTCTTTGGACTTTCCTGGACATGCCTTGCTGTCTTTTGCACCTGGGATTCTGCACTTTTTCTTTCTGCATAGAACAATTTTGATAACTCCTAATATATTTTTGAAAGACTAGCCATATATACTAACTCCTATGAGAAGCTCTTTCTTCACTTATTCATTCATGCATTCACCAAATATTTGTTAAGCATCCACTCTGTGCTAGGAACCTAGGCAAGGGTTTTATGTCAGCCCCCAGGATGTCCCATAAAACCCCTGCTTAGCTCTATATACTTGTCACATTGTATTACATTTGCTTTTTATGTAAATGTTTCTCCCACTAGGCTGAGGATACCACCAGGGAAAACACAATGGCTTTTTTTTTTTTTCAACCTTATCACTGTGTATTCTTTTTTTTTTTAACATCTTTATTGGAGTATAATTGCTTTGCAATGGTGTGTTAGTTTCTGCTTTATAACAAAGTGAATCAGTTATACATATATGTATGTCCCCATATCTCTTCTCTCTTGCATCTCCCTCTCTCCCACCCTCCCTATTGCACCCCTCTAGGTGGTCACAAAGCACGGAGCTGATCTCCCTGTGCTATGCGGCTGCTTCCCACTAGCTATCTATTTTACGTTTGGTAGTGTATATATGTCCATGCCACTCTCTCACTTTGTCCCAGCTTACCCTACCCCCTCCCCATATCCTCAAGTCCATTCTCTACTAGGTCTGTGTCTTTATTCCCGTCTTGCCCCTAGGTTCTTCAGAACTTCTTTTCTTTTTTTTTTTTTTATATTCCATATATGTGTGTTAGCATACGGTATTTGTTTTTCTCTTTCTGACTTACTTCACTCTGTATGACAGACTGTAGGTCCATCCATCTCACTACAAATAACTCAATTTCGTTTCTTTTTATGGCTGAGTAATATTCCATTGTATATATGTTTCACATCTTCTTTATCTATTCATCTGTTGATGGACACTTAGGTTGCTTCCATGTCCTGGCTATTGTAAATAGAGCTGCAGTGAACATTGTGGTACATGACTCTTTCTGAATTATGGTTTTCTGAGAGTATATGCCCAGTAGTGGGATTGCTGGGTCATATGGTAGTTCTATTTTTAGTTTTTTAAGGAACCTCCATACTGTTCTCCATAGTCTAATTCTGTTGATTTGAGTCTTCTCCCTTTTTTTCTTGATGAGTCTGGCTAATGGTTTATCAATTTTATTTATCTTCTGAAAGAACCAGCTTTTAGTTTTATTGATCTTTCCTATCGTTTCCTTCGTTTCTTTTTCATTTATTTCTGATCTGATCTTTATGATTTCTTTCCTTCTGCTAACTTTGGGGGTTTTTTGTTCTTCTTTCTCTAATTGCTTTAGGTGTAAGGTTAGGTTGTTTATTTGAGATGTTTCTTGTTTCTTAAGGTAGGATTGTATTGCTATAAACTTCCCTCTTAGAACTGCTTTTGCTGCATCCCATAGGTTTTGGGTAGTCGTGTTTTCATTGTCATTTGTTTCTATGTATTTTTTTTATTTCCGCTTTGATTTCTTCAGTGATCTCTTGGTTATTAAGTAGTGTATTTTTTAACCTCCATGTGTTTGTACTTTTTACAGATTTTTTTCCTGTAATTGATATCTGGCCTCATAGCGTTGTGGTCGGAAAAGATATCTGATACGATTTCATTTTTCTTAAATTTACCAATGCTTGATTTGTGACCCAAGATATGATCTATCCTGGAGAATAATCCATGAGCACTTGAGAAGAATGTGTATTCTGTTGTTTTTGGATGGACTGTCCTATAAATATCAATTAAGTCCATCTTGTTTAAAGTATCATTTAAAGCTTGTGTTTCCTTATTTATTTTCATTTTGACTAATCTGTCCATTGGTGAAAGTGGGGTGTTAAAGTCTCCTACTATGATTGTGTGACTGTCGATTTCCCCTTTTATGGTTGTTAGTATTTGCCTTATGTATTGAGGTGCTCCTATGTTGGGTGCATAAATATTTACAATTGTTGTATCTTCTTCTTGGATTGATCCCTTGATCATTATGTAATGTCCTTCTTTGTCTCTTGTAGTAGTCTTTGTTTTAAAGTCTGTTGTGTCTGATATGAGAATTGCTACTCCAGCTTTCTTTTGATTTCCATTTGCATGGAATATCTTTTTCCATCCCCTCACTTTCAGTCTGTCTGTGTCCCTAGGTCTGAAGGGGGTCTCTTGTAGACAGCATATATATGGGTGTTGTTTTTGTATACATTCAGCCAGTCTATGTCTTTTGGTTGGAGCATTTAATCCATTTACATTTAAGGTAATTATCGATATGTATGTTCCTATTACCAATTTCTTAACTGTTTTTGGTTTGTTATTGTATGTCTTTTCCTTCTCTTGTGTTTCCTGCCTCGAGAAGTTCCTTTAGCATTTGCTGTAAAGCTGGTTTGGTGGTGCTGAATTCTCTTAGCTTTTGCTTGTCTGTAAAGGTTTAAATTTCTCTGTCAAATCTGAATGAGATCCTTGCTGGGTAGAGTAATCTTGGTTGTAGGTTTTTCTCCTTCATCACGTTAAATATGTCCTGCCACCCCCTTCTGGTTTGCAGAGTTTCTGCTGAAAGATCAGCTGTTAACCTTATGGGGATTCCTTTGTGTGTTTTTTGTTGTTTTTCCTTTGCTGCTTTTAATATTTGTTCTTTGTATTTAATTTTTGATAGTTTGATTAATACGTGTCTTGGCGTGTTTCTCCTTGGACTTATCCGTACGGGACTCTCTGTGAGAGTCTTACTCTTCCGCCATCTTGAAGCTCCTCCCAACACAATGTCTTATTTGTAGTTTTGTTGCAACATGCAGCTCAATGCTTGACATATAGGTTAGGTGTTCAGAAATTATTTCTAGAATGAACGGATGAATGAACCATTTCTTCTCAAATCTTTCCTTTACTTCTAGAACATAAAACAGTCAGATTATGTTCACAATTAATCTGAAAATGCCTTTCTTTTTTCTTTTTTATTGCATTTAGGTTGGGAGAACCCTTCATTTCAGCAAAGCCTGACCACCTGCCCTCAAGGTAAATCTATGGCAGTCCTTCCAGAATCTCTAGGCAGCTCTTCCTGATGTAACCTCTCTAGCTTCAATGAGTCAAAGACAGAAAGCCAAAGCTCTCTTAACATGCCCCTAGGTTCCCTTTTCTTACTGTAATTTATCTTGAAAGAGTGCTAACAAAGCCAACGTCAGGGTGAGGAAGTGAACAATTGTGCAGTCACCAAAGATGAGATGTGGTTTCCTATATAGCATCTCCCTTTCCTTTTTGGAAGCCTTTTAGTCCCCTTTGCTGAATATTCGTGTGGTTCCTAGGGAGAAAAGCTTGATTTACAGCCAGCTCTGTTTCTGCCTTGCCTCCTTAGCTGGTCTTGGCATTGTCACAGCAAGCATATGGTAAAACTCAATAAATATTTGTTGAATTGAATTATCTTGATGGTAAGGGAAATGAACTCTGTAGAGCTCCAGAAGCCACATTGGTCAGGATCTATGTTTGTATTTAATCAGTTTGGAACCCTTGGGACTAGAAATATGATGGATAAAAATTGGCCACAGCAATCTCTTTTTATGTATTTCCCTCACTGTCTTTCTCCTCTTTACCTCTAGCCACATAGACAAATCTTATAAAATAATGAAGGTATTTCTATGGGCTATGTGAAAACAATGCAGTTGATTAGACTTTCGTGGTAGTTTGGGGGCTGATTCAATTGCTAATATACTGCGCCTGTTACAGAGCATTGGAGTGAATGCTCACAGGGTTCTCACTATGACAGGCAATGGGGGTTCAAAGAAACATAAAAGACTAAGAAATCCTATTACATCTTTTTTTGCTCATTTATACTTCCCTGTATTAGCCAATCACCTATGCTGAAAATGATAACACAGAAGAACTGGGAAAGATAGGATGACCCATTGTTCTTTTTCTTTTCAGTTTCCTTACTCATCTGTAATCATCTATAAGCCTAAGGTAGATAGTATTGGTAGAATTATAACATGGAGGGAAATAAAAACAGTTGAGTTCATTTTATGCACTATTTCCACTGTTCTGTTAAAAAAAAATACAAGTGCTTGTATGACCTACGGAAATAGGAACTGTGTAATTTCAGTGATTCTATGTATGAGCTAAATGTGCTTATATTTGCATTTAAAACTATCATTGCACCATAAAAGATAAACAGTAAATAATTTCAATTTCAAATTTCTCTTTGCTGAGAACAAATTAAGTAGTGAATAAACATCATGACAAAGTGAGAGAGAAGACAAGGTAGGAAGGGAACACTTTGTATCTTAGTACTTTCAACAACATCTTCCCTCAGGTTTTTAAACAAGAGACCCCACATTTTCATCTTGCACTGGGACTTGCAAATGATGTTGCTGGCCCAGGTTACTAAGCTGATGGTGAGAATGTTCATTCATCCAGCAGATACTGAATTGAGTGCCTGCCAGTGCCTAGGCCTAAAGAGATAGATGAGATAGAGGAGAGCTGAATCTATAAAGTAGAAAGTGAGAAGCCAAACCTGGGAGGCACAGACAAGTGCCCTTAAGGTGAGACACTGGCACCAGCTGGGGAGGCTGCTCTTTTGCCCCTGGGAGACACTGGGTGAAGACTCCCATGGGTACTGCTTGGAGCAAGGCTCCATTTCGTGTTGGAATCTGTGCTGTGTCTCCTTGTTTGGGACTGGAATGAGAGACAACTTACCTGAATACTCATTGTCTTTCACTGATTATTCTGGGTTCTACTCTGCTCCTAGCATTGCTTGCATCCCCCTGGGAGATGTGTTTCAGATGTCTCCTAGGTTAACTAAAGGTACCAAGGTATCAACATGGGCTATTGACCCATCTCAGTCCTTCCTAACCTATCCTTACAAGGAGCTGACAGAATCAAGCTCTTAATGCCACGCTTCCAAAAAGGGACAGGACCCTGCTTCCTTGAGTTTGGTAGTCAGCCTCCTCTCTCCCCTCTTCTCCTTGTGAGACAGGCTGGGACCTGGGACCCTTTGCTGTAGTGCTTGCACCTGGACAAACGTCTCCTAGCACAACAATATACAAAGTAACCATGTGGGACTAAAAATAGCTGTGTACATGCCCAGTTGGGGAAAATTATAGACAACAAGATACAGAAAGACCAGAAACCCAACTGCCACTTCCGAAGAGCCAGGAGCCAAAGCAGGGTACTGGACATGCCCCCCTGTGCACAACACCACCAAAGGGTGGGAAAACCACCTAAGCCACCTTTCCGGCCAGACTCCTGGAGCTGCCCCTACCCCTACCCCATCTAAGGAACCAGCTTGTGCCCCCTTGGGGAGCGAGCAAGGACACCTTGTACTTGTTTTCACTCCCTCCTGCTGCAGCAGGGGCCCCAGTGAAGCCTTGCCTAGAATTTTTGTCTGTTAATTAGGGAAGGTCAAGAATGTTGGTCGGTAACACTTGGTCATGAAGTAAGATACTCATATGGCCCAGTTATCCTCCTTTTCTTGGAATGAAAGTAGCTGGTGACAATTACATGACTCCTCTTAGACCGTGGCTTGCAGCTTGGGGACCTCAACTTCAGCAGCTTACTTAGAAAGAAAATTCAAGGAGTTGAGATGGGGTTTGCATCCTCAACCAAGTAAGCTGAATGTGTCTCCATTCTTATCAAATCCTATCCAGTCATTGATCTTCTAGAGTATTTCTCTCCTCCGTGGCCCATATGCCCCAGAACTGTTGGATCAGTTGCAGGAACTTATATCATTTTGGCTTATACACCTTTAAGGTTTGGTCATTGCTAGTGGGGGACTATTTTTATTTGCTCAACTGTTTTGTTCTATTAAAATAATTTTCAGTAACACTAAGAACTAAAACTTTCTTGAGGTCAGGATTTATTGTTAGAAAAATGCTCTTATTTTTTCTTAGAAAGGTATTTGCTTGACATAAGGAAACTTGGCATTCATTCTGCTTTCCTCACCTCCCAAACTGAGTTAAACACAAAGTGAATTCAAAAACAATGACACTGTACAAATGATGTCCCATGAGATAGTGAGACAGTCAAACCTCTCAGTAAGCATTTCCAAAATTCTATTGCTTCATTCACTCATTTAGTCACATACTTGATATTTATTGAGGGCTTGCTGGGCAGTGAAGTGGAAGGTATTCAGACTCTATCAGAGCTTTTTAGTAAAGTGTTTTCAACATTCCCATTTCTTAACACCAGGGGCAGGACAAAGAGAGCTGGGTCTGCTGACTTGTCCTGGTGATCAGAATGCATGTTTATGATCTTACACGTGATAAAATTATTGAAATACCTGGAGAAAACATCATCCCACAAAGCATGTATTCATAGCAAAATGAGACCATCTTCAGCTCAATTTTGTTTCAGAGAAGTCTTCATTAACCAGATGCTCCAATGTTAGATTAGGCCTCCCTGTCTTTCCCTCTCTTGCACGCCACTACTGAGCTTCTTAGAAATTACATACATTTAAAATTATGTGTTTATTTATTTAACACCTCTTCCTTTTCCAGACTGCAAGCCCCATGAAGGAAAGAATGGTGTCTATTAATTCACTATTTTCCTTTAGTTCTCTGCCTCTGTACTGGAATGTGAGCTCCTTAAAGACAGGGACTAGGGTAATTTTCCTTAGTATCCCCAGCTCCTGGTGGCCCTGGTGGCCCTGGTAAAGCAAAGAGGCCAGAAGATCCAGGACCCATGGTTTTATGCATGGAAGTGTGGTGGGGAGAGGTGCAGGCTTCAAGGACAAGTAGAATGTGAAGTTAAAATATTGCTAAGAACTCAACATCACTAATTATCAGATAAATGCAATTCGAAACTATAATGAGGTATCACCTCACACCAGTCAGAATGGCCATCATTACAAACAATAAATGCTGGACAGGGTGTGGAGAAAAGGGAACCCTCCTACACTGTTGGTGGGAATGTAAGTTGGTACAGCCACTATGGAGAACAGTATGGAGGTTCCTTAAAAAACGAAAAATAGAGCTACCATATGATCCAGCAATCCCACTTCTGGGCATATGTCTGGAGGAAACCATAATTTGAAGAGATACAGGCACCCCAGCGTTCATTGCAGCACTATTTAGAATAGCCAGGACATGGAAGCAACCTAAAGTCCATCGATGGAGGAATGGATAAAGAAGATTTGGTGTATATATACAATGGAATACTACTCAGCCATAAAAAAGAATGAAATAATGCCATTCGCAGCAACATGGAGGGACCTAGAGATTGTCATACTGAGTGAAGTAAGTCAGACAGAGAAAGACAAATATCATATGATATCACTTATATGTGGAATCTAAAATAATGGTACAAATGAACTATTTACAAAACATAAATAGAGTCATCGATGTAGAAAACAAACTTATGGTTACCAAGGGGGAAAGGGGTTGGGATAAATTGGGAGATTGGGATTGACATATACACAGTACTATATATAAAATAGATAACTAATAAGAACCTACTGTATAGCACAGGGAACTCTAGTCAATACTCCGTAATGACCTATATGGGAATAAAATCTAAAAAAGAGTGGGGAGATATATACATATATATATATATATATATATATATATCCCCCCACTCTTTTTATATATATATAACTGATTCACCTTGCTGTACAGCAGAAACTAACACAACATCGTAAATCAACTATACTCCAATAAAAATTAATTAAAAAAATACTGCTAAGAAAACCCTGTCTGTGCTCACAGACAATATGCCATTCCCTCACTCTTAGCTACAGTTCTTCCTTAGATCCCTACTCTCACTGCTCCCTGGGAGCAATGCCCTTTCTCTTACAATAATTTTACTAGTAATGATGAGAGTTTAAAATGATATTTATTTATTGTTTTTTAATAAGTATTTACTTATGTCAATTTATCAAATACTAGGTGCCAAATACTATTCTAAGCAGTTTACACTACTAATTTAATAACTTATGCATGTGTTCCCTGGAGGCTGGAACTGTGCCAGAGTCTGATTTGCATAAATCTGAAAGAAGAGATTTCCTTGACCTCAAGATTAGATGAAGCATAAGTCAGGAGCAGACCCACAACACTGGAAGCAACAAGTTGTCCCAAGCCTAGATGGAATCAATTGTGTTCCAGTTTCCAAGCAAGGCAGAAATGTGGGATGTGGGATGATACCTAGGCTTTATTCCTCATTACAACTCTAATCATTTGGAAGCAACAACTGGACGTTTCATAAGAACCACTCAGCTCAGCAAAAACAAGCACCTCTATCGATTAGCAATGTCTGCCACAAACGTGGATGAGCAGTGGTCTCCTAACTCATTCACCAAACCTAGCGCTTCTGCAGAGAAGAGGAATTCTCCTTCCCAGCCAGGCTGCTGGAAAAGGGCAGAGTTCAAATCCCATCCACACAGAAGAGAGACTAAAACATCATTTCCCTTCCTTCTTTTCAGAATCCCTGGCCACAAATATGGCCACAGAGAAAGAGATGATTAAAGGATGAACCCAAAAATGTGCAAAAGAAGAGTTGAGAGTTGCTTCCTCCACAACAGCTCGGTATTTTAGCTCATTACACACCCTTAGGAAAATGTTCCCTAAACTCTCTTCCCTCTACTAAGCCTGACCACCTGTTCTATGATACTACAGGTTTGTTTTTTTTTTTTCCATTTAATATACATTTACTTCATAGAACTAAGCACAGTTTGTAATTATTTCAATTTATGATCAGTTGAAAATTGTATGTGCCTCCCACTAGACTATGAGCTGACTGAGCTCCATGAAGGCTGAAACTCTGTTTTGCATCTGTCCTACTTAAACCTTTGTCCTCATATGGAACCAGAGTCTCGGGAAAGAACGTGGCTTCCTTCTTGCCCCAAACCCATGTCAGGGATTAAACTGCTATTGAATATACTACATGGACAATAAATGCTCAGCAATGCTCTTATGGGGAAGGGTGCATGGCATATTGTAATCAAGAAAACATGTGAATATGTAATTGAGATAAAATTTAGGTTTCACATCAGAGATGTTTGGCTTATCTGTTGGGAGAGATCCATGGTAATGGTATAAACTTCCGTTGGGAATCAACCCACATGAATCTCCTTCTATTAGTGAAGGCCATGTGGCCACCTCTCAAGCTTACCAATGCCTGGACATAGTAAATCTTCAAATAATGCTAGCTTGCCCCTCCTACCCTTTATCTTTTAGTTCCCCCTGGTATTTATTTCTTTTCCCCAGATATAACCTATGACTTATAGACCCTGAGAGTGGAAAGGGGCCTACAGGATCATCTAGTCCAGGGGTTTAGAAATTATATTTTGAGGGTTTCCAGGGACCCATGGAGGACTATCCAGAGTATGAACAGATAGATGGACTGAGCAGTTCCAAATCCAAATTCCAACAGTGCCATTTTGGTCTGTTGAATTCAACTGGAATTACAAGTGAATGTGTTACTAAAAAATTTCCAGTGCTAAAAGAATGTTTAGAAATCACTAAGAGTTCCAGGCCATGTTTTATAAAAGATGAAACAGCACCAGAGAGGGGGAATCAGCTGACTTAAGGCCACACAGAATGCACAGTGAGACACAAGCCAAACCCAGGCCTCTGGACTCCTAGAAAGGCACTTGGAGTTCTGTCCTAAAAGTAATCTGCCTCAGGCCTCTATCTCATCTCAGGAAAAGCAGTGTTTCTAGTGGATTTCTGTCTGAGGAACAGCAGAGTTAAGAATTTCTGATTTTATTAATTTAGGATTATATGCTCACAGTTGGCTGGATTCCCTAAGACACTACTGAATACAGAGATAATTGAGAAATGCCTCCAGACATAAAATGGCAGAAAGTATGGACTGAATTGAAGTTGAGTTTCAATTCGAAAAAGTGCACCACCATCTGGGGAAAGGATATCTGAAACAGACTCTAAGTGGGCAAGAAAAATCCTGGAAAGCCAGCTGGGAGAATGGCATGAGAGTCGTGGGCAGGAAAACACATTTGTGTTTGTAATGGGATCCAGTCACAGAAAATAGACAGTGTGGGATGGGGCACAATAAAACTCCAAGTCACAGCACACTGGGGAGATTGTCCCTCTGGTCTTCGGTAATACTCTTCTGAGAAAAAAGGCTGTTCCATTTGTTAGCTCAGCAGCAGAAGGATAGAGATTAATTGGAGGAAGTTCTGAACAGAGCAATGAATGGGATGAATAATTGGCTTCTGAAAACATATAATGCTTTTTTTTAAAGTGTTTTTTTACTAATTAATTAATTAATTTTTATTTTTGGCTGCGTTGGGTCATCATTGCTGGTGGCGGGCTTTCTCTAGTTGCAGCGAGCAGGGGCTACTCTTCGTTGTGGTGCGCTGGTTTCTCGTTGTGGTGGCTTCTCTTGTTGCGGAGCACGGGCTCTAGGGGCATGGGCTTCAGTAGTTGTGGCACATGGGCTCACTAGTTGTGGCTCGCAGGCTCTAGAGCGCAGGCTCAGTAGTTGCGGCGCACGGGCTTAGTTGCTCCGCGGCATGTGGGACCTTCCTGGACCAGGGCTCGAACACGTGTCCCCTGCATTGGCAGGCGTGTTCTTAACCACTGCGCCACCAGGGAAGTCCCTGAAAATGTATAATGCTTTTGAGGGACTGTCCTAATAGTTCCCCGTTACAATGCTAGAAACCAGTGGCACCAAGTGGGGAGTGAAATTACTTGGATGCACAGAGATTCGGTGGAAAATGATTGTATATGGTTAAAAATATCAGAAAATAGATTACACTTGGGCTAAAGTTTTAGTAGAAAGAATCAATTTATCAGCAAATTGAGTCGCCATGCTAGAAGTAGGAGCAGCTTTATATAAAGTATGAGATACGTATTTTTCTCATAAACTTTCAGCTATGGGATGCCTCCAGCCAAACCATTTTCTTTTTTCTTGAAAAATATTTGTTCTCTCCTGAGGGTCTTTGCACCTGTTGTTTCTTTTGTCTAGATTAGTGCTTGTTTACCTCCTCTCCCTCCGCCTTGAGTGACTGGCTCCTTCTTTCTATTCAGGTCTCATGCCTCAGCTAAAATGTCACCTTCCTGTCTTTTAAAATGAGGCTTTGAGTGGTTGAGTAACTTGACAAATATCACAGTGTCTCACCCTAGAACCCAAACTTTCCAGTTTCAATACTGCTTTACTTAATGAGAAGTATATATTTCAATTAAAGAAAAAATAGTTTATTGATATCATAGGAGACAGAGATGTAAGAGCCTCTCACCATAAGTCTGGGAAAGGGCAACCAAAGAGAAAGAGTACCTGGTGACCACAAGTCATCATCTGGGGTATGTTGAAGAAAGCTTTATGGCAAAAATGGATGGGGTCCTGTGAGAGCCACCAGTTTAGGGAATGCCAAATTGATGGGCTTTCTATAAATTTTACCAAAATCATTATAAATACGATCCCTGAGAGCTAATCATCAGTCTTTGATATAAATTTTGGTACCAGGAAGTGAGTTAAGTATGAAATAATCACATATATATAATCACAACATACATATATGATGTTACTATATATATTTTATATATGATATCATAACTAACTATCTAACTATCCACTTTATTTTAAGGAACTAGTTCATACAGTTATGAGGGCTGGCTGACAAACCTGAAATCTGTCAGGCTGGAAACTGAAGCAGGCTATCTATGTTGCAGTTTTGAGGCACGATTTCTTGTTTGGAAAATCTCCATTTTGTTCTTAAGGCCTTTTAACTGCCTGGAGAAGGCCCATCCACATTATTGAGAGTAATCTCTTTCACTTAACATCAACTGTCGATGTTAAACACATCTGCAAAATGTCTTCACAGCAATACCTAGGCTAGCGTGTGATTAAATAACTGGGTACCAGAGCCTACGCAAGTTGACACATAAAACTAACCATCATAGGTACTTGTCTCTGTATGTTCTCCATTTCCTGCTTACTTTTCTTAACTTGTAAAGTTAAGAGAAAAACCATACATGACAGTTCAGGAGTGACTTCACCAAGAATCTAAGAATAGAAGAGGGATTTCTTTCCATTTTCAATGCACATCACCATTTTGGGGATACTTTTTCAGTAGTAGCTCTTTGTTGGGCTGGTATTGGTATTGGCTTTTTTCATCTCTCATTCTCTTATTTATTCATTCATTCCACAAATACTTATAAAATGCAACCAGGCTCTAGGGAGTGGAAAATAGTCTTTATAAGTCAGTGCTTTCTGCAATGATGGAAATGTTTTATAATCCACACTATTTACTATAGTAGCCACTAGCCACATGTGGCTATTGGACACTTGAAGTGTGGCTAGTATGACTGAGAAACTGGATTTTTCATTTCCATTTAATTTTATTCAATTTAGATTTACATTCAAATACCCAAATGAGATTACTGTATTAGGCAATGTAGTTCTAAACTATTGCGTTTCTTTTACTAAGATCTAGGCATAAATTGGATTCTGATTTTTGATCCAGAGAATGTCAGAGTTAGAAGGGACTTCAGGGTTCATTTGGCCAACCTTCTTCTATAGATGGGGATACAGAAGTCAGATGAGTTGCTGAAGGTTAGAGCTTGTTAGCAGCAGTGCAGGACCCAGCACCTGGATCGGCTGAGTCTCAGCCCAGTGTTTATTCCCTTAGTCTGTACTATCTCCCCATCTAATTAGACCATTTGATTTTCCACTTGGAATCTCCAGTCCATCTTGACTATAATTAACAAATGCTTCTAAAAATGGAACTCAACCACACACATGGTTTCAGAATGATTATATCTTGCCCGCGCTGTGGCAGAATGATCTGGCATTTTCCTCTTTCAGAAGCCAGTTGGCTTATGACACATCTATCACCTCTGCATTGTTGCCAATGGGATGTTCTCTCCAGTCATGATGACCCCCATATGCTTTATTGAAGACAGAAAACCATTTTATCTGCATTGCACTTAGTCTTCAGTATTTTCTTTGGAGGAAAATGTCACTTGACCCACATGATACAATTTTTGACACGGTACTTTCTTTGATAAATCTCTAGGTGACAGAAACAGACTGGACAGATTTTCTGCGATTCTCCTAAGATTTTTTCACATGGCCACTGGTTGACCTTCCTGTACTACGAATCTTTCTATGTTCATTTCCACTGTGCAAAATAAACAGCCTTATATTGACAGTTTATGTTTGCCAGGACATTGTCCTTGTTAAAATAAGCTTGAAACCATTTTGCACTGTACCAAAGCAGGATGTCATATTGACTCTGCATTTAATTTTTATCAAAGTATAAAATATAGGCCATGAAGCACTCAGAGGAAAGTTTGCCTTTGCTCTTTTTAGATAAAGTAAATTCAAAAAGTAATGGCAATCAGTAGTTGCATGAATGGACCCGTGTCTCAGAATGGGCACTGGATTTGAGGAGCAGATGGAAAGTGTCTCTGGGATGAGACTGATTGAATAATATCATTTTAAACATGCTTTGCCAACAACAGATTTTCTGTCACAGTGATCCATTATTGAAGATGAAATTCTTATACCAGATAGAAATGAAGATTGTAACTTAAGGGAAGGAGGCAATACTATCTCTTGGTGCAGAGTTTTATTATTTGGGGCCCGACTTTCCAATCCACTATCTGTGATTGACACAATGATCCGAGTTCCATCAATCCTCTGAGAGGTGAGTTGTCCGTCCATGGCTATCAGAGAACCAAATTTAGATTGGATGTTTGAGCCATAGGCTCAACTCCTCCAAATCTGCTCAGCTAAAAAAAAAAAAAAGCAATAACTAACACTGAAAAAAATCTATGGGGTAAGTCAAGCCATTACAAAATCAACTACAATTTAAAGATAGCGGTTTGGGGTTAGGATAATTATTTTTATTTTGTTTTTATAGAAAAGGCTCAAGAGTTATAGTAAGTACAGCAAAACCAAGTTAATTCAAATGACCTCTCCTTCACTCATTCTGTTACTAACGAGCTTGCTCTGAAATAAAGAGTTAGTGAGGTATAGGGTGCCTGACGTTTTAGGGAAAAAAGCTTTAAGAGAGTTTATTGTTTAATATTTATCAGCATCATTTTATATTTGTATAAAGTTTTATTTTGATGAGTTAAAACTACCTTTCTCCTTAAACCAGCCTTGGGGCACCAGTGGCACCAATTACAACATTTAAAATAATCATCAGTAGTAAGCATAAAATATCAGCCACCTCCTAACAATATTTCATGTTTAAAACTTTTATTAGGGCTTCCCTGGTGGCGCAGTGGTTGAGAATCTGCCTGCCAATGCAGGGGACACGGGTTCGAGCCCTGGTCTGGGAGGATCCCACATGCCGCGAAGCAACTAGGCCCGTGAGCCACAACTACTGAGCCTGCGCGACTGGAGCCTGTGCTCCGCAACAAGAGAGGCCACGATAGTGAGAGGTCCGCACACCGCGATGAAGAGTGTCCCCCGCTTGCTGCAACTAGAGAAAGCCCTCGCACAGAAACGAAGACCCAACACAGCCATAAATAAATAAATAAAAAATAAAAAAAAAAAGTTAATGGGAGCTTTGCCTGCACAAGGACTGCTGGATGGACAATCTATAGAGGCCAATATTTAAACAGGCAAATTAAAATCAAATGCTCCCAGATGACAAGAATAAACAGAATGGTGTTTAGAGTGATATGTAACAATGGCCACAGCAGGTCTAATACGTTATATGCAGACTTTTCCAATTTTATTTGTATAGAAACTCCAGAAATGGCTTCAAGGAGTGAATTGCCAGTGCTGCTTTAGCAAGGGAGTGCAGGATGCTCGGAGGAGGTGCCCAGCTGAACTGATGAATGGAGAATGACTCCTCCCCTCACTGTCTCATTAGATCCTCACAGCTGTCCTAAAAAATGTTTAGAAAACCACCACTACCCCTCCTTCTCAGATGATGAAGCCAAAGTGAAGATCAGGTATGTGGTCTGCCTCACTCATACAGCTTCTTTGTGACCGACAGAGGATTCCAAAAGTTGCTGAGAAACCTTGAAGTTGGGTGGATAAGCATGGACCTCTGGCTTTTAGTCCTGTTGGCTCCACTGTACAAGATAAACCAATTCTCAGGATGTTGAGCAGAATTTCTAAGAGTTGAGCAACACAAGATTTAAAATGTCCTTATCGACTCCACTAACAAATTGAGTATCTGCTGTGAACAATCCTATCTAGGGGATGTTGGCTATTTGAAATCTACATTTCTGGTTTCAGTGTCACCATTTTATTTGATAATTTTCTTTCCTCTGTGTCAGTGTCACTCTCTGGCAGGCCCTCTCCATGAGGAGGCATCCCATAGCTCTAGCCTTCATTCTCCTAAACTGGGTAACGCACGGAAAGAGAATGTGTCTTGACTGATGATTCCAGTAGAAGTCCTGAGGCTGAATGTTACTGGATTGATCTGCAGCATATGCTCATACCTGAACCAATCACAGTGGTCAGCGGGATTGAACACTGACTGGTCAGGCCTGTGTCATACACCTATCCTTAAATGAAGGGTGTATGGGGACAGCCCCATATAAATTTCATTAGCATGGGAAAGGAATGATTCTCCAAAGAAAATTAAGGTATCATTATCAGAAAAAGGAGGATATAATGATGGGCAGGCAATAACTGTCCTCTAGAGGTAAGTTAAAACAGTCTTCATTTTATAAATGAGAAAACTGAGGCTCAGAGGGGTCAAGTAGCTTGACTAAGGACAGTGGTGATCGGTAGAGACAAAGTCCTTAACTTCTAGCTCTTGAGAAAATCTTCCCAGAGCATCCATCACATCACTGATCACTGAGGTTAAGAAAAAGTGTTATATTCACCTTTTAAACCCATCCACTGCAAATAGGAAAAAACAAGAGAAGCAACTAATCAGATTTTATAAATACCCGATACCCGAATTTATTTTGGCTGAAAAGTTGTTTGTTCACTTGTGTTTAGTGAATGGCCACTTATTTGACAATGCTGAAACACTCATTTAAACTACAACATCTGTATTTACGTTTGCTGAAGACACGCTGTTATTAAGTTGAAAAATTGCTGTCTCCACAGTCTTGTATGCTTTCAACTTTGTCTACCAAGGTAAAAAGTCTTTAACAAAAAGGCTTAGTGCTGTTAAGGACAAATACTGAGAATTCAAAGAAGACATTCTTTTGAGGGGATGATCTAAGAAGAATTACCACCCTGGATACCACTCAGGAAACAGCTTCACAGAAGAGCCAGCTCAGCATTTATAGTGATTAAGATGCTTACAATTACCCTTTCTTTATTGACTTTTTCAAGCCCTCTCTGTTCTGAAAAACTAAGCTGAAGTGCAAAGCATTTTGTTCACTTAAAGTGTTTCTGAAAAATTTTATATCCCCATTATAGCTTGTAAGATAGGTATACCTGGTAAGATTATTAGAATAAAAATATGTTGATTAAAAACCCTCCTTGAGAAGATGACAGAAGACCTGGCTGCTACTGATGTTTGGGGTGGACTCCAGAGAGACATGCTGAGACTTGTCAAAATTCGTCTACCCCTGTGAATTTTATAGGAATTCAGCAACATTCACTTAAAGAAAAGCCATCAAATAGGTGGAAATCGTAGTCTAACCATGGGCATTCTGTCACTTGCTCATTCAGGGTGACAGACTGAGGACTTCTTTCCAGTCCTATGGGTATAAATGCCAAAAAGATAACACAAGCAGGAGCAATGGCATAAGGTTACCGTGTGTCCCGGTGCACTGGGGGGCAGAGCATGGTGACCCAGAGAACAGCAAGATGTTCTCCCAGGGCTGGACATCAGACTTGCAGAGCAGGATTGTATAAAAAGCTGAGAGTGAGGGATATTCAGGAGGCGGTGGGACACCAGGACACACATGTGGCATACAATGAAGCTTCTCCTCTTAGAGGGATAAAGTACACTGAGTCCCAGAGTATTTGAGAGGATCAGGGAACTGGCTGAAAAGGGTGTGTGTTCTCGGCAAAGCTAGAAGTAAGTGACTACGGGAACTGGTGGGGTGTATGTATTTCTATATTCAAATTTATACCCACATCTGTAATTCTGCTTGATTATATAAGGAATAATCATAATCACAATGCTACATGTACATCACCTTATTGGATCTCACAGTAGACCTAAGAGATGAGATAGGCAGATCAGGGCAGGTACCACCATTCTCATTTTACAGGTGAGGATGCTAAGGTCTGAGGACATTAAGTGATTTGCCAGCATTAACTGTAGACAAGTCCATGAAAACATAGCCAGGCAACACAGCATGGTGATTAATTACTTAGACTCTGAAATCAAACAGAACTTTATATCCTGGTTCTCCCATAATCGTCATGTTAGCTTAGGAAAGCTACCTCAGTCTGAGCCCCAGTTGTCTCAACTAAACATGGAGTTATGAAAAACACATCTTCAGGTGTTTGTGGTGATAAAATTACATATAATATATAATGCACTTAGCACAAGTTATGGCACAAAGCAAGTATTTGGTAAACATGACTAGCTATTATTACTGTTGTTTGCAGGCAGGTTGCCAAGACGGCACCCAGATACAGGAAAGATAGGTAGTCAGTTATCAGAAATGGTGTTCAGGTTAGGTACCAGGTTTTGGAACCTAGCAGAAACCTAGTTATCAGAATTCAGACAAAATGTAAGATCAGACTTAGTAGCAGACCTCTCTTGCTTGCCTGTGCACCATCCCTTCCCTCTTCTTTTAGTCACAGCACCCCAAGTATCCTTTGGGGTACTACTCCTTCCAAGTTCTTGGTGGCTGTGCTTCAGTGGGGCTCGACACTCCAGCCCTGGAGGGGGCATTCCCCCAGGCCCAACTAAATAGAAGCCACGCTCTCTGGCTCTGGTGATGGGTTTAGCCTTGGGCAGGTGGACGAGGCTAACCCAATTAGAGTGAGTCCTGGGACTTCTGTGCAAACAACTAGAAAAAGAGGCCCTTTCTCTCCCACTGGGGCTGCCGAGCTAGTACAACATAGGTCTGAGGGGCTGGAGGCCACCTTGCCACCCGAGGGGACACCTTCCCGATAGTGATGTCAACCTGGAGAAATGTGGAGCTGACAGATGTAGGGAAACTTGAGTCCTGATTACACGGTTCAAGGCAGCTAGACAGCAAACCAGCTCTGCTCCTGGTTGACGCTTTTTTTTTCCTCTTTATAATTGGAGAGTTTTTGATTCTCAGTTCCAAAATGTCTTTCTTGCTTATCATCTGGAAATGTCCTAGATAATGAGGCTAGTCTGTGTGCCAGGTGGGTGAGAGGAAGGCTGCAGAGATCAGCCAAGCAGCAGGAGCATCCACGCTGGGTCCCTCTGTAAAGAGGGGGGTGATGTTCCGCCCCCTCTCTTCTAGTTATTGTTCCCCCTGACCCTGCCAACCCCATTTCTTGAAAAAATGTATCTGCTACTAAGAGTTTGTGAAAGTAACACCGTTCCTGGGTTAATTTATAAATGACAAGTGCTTTCATGATTTCCTGAGACAGATTCCAAGTGTGAGAGTGTCTTGTGCCCCAGACCTTGAGAAATGGGATTCCTAGAAAATGGTTTAATGTGGTTTGTATTGTTTTATCTCACCAACTATTAAGAGCATTTTAATTAAGCTCTGTTGTATGCATCCCTTACTCTTACTAAAACCCTTTATTTCATAACTCAGTTCAGAACAATTAAATATTTCATTTGAAGTGCAATCCCCCATTCACCACCCTGCCGTATTGTGCAGATAAAGGAGTTGGGGTATATGAAAAACTCCTTGAGACTCAGCCGAGTGTCATGATCTGGGATGAGAGGCAGAAAGCCCGGGCTCTAATTTCAGCACTGCCTGAGAGGCTGGGGCAACTCAGACTTCTTTTCCAGAGCAAAAATGAGAATGCTGAAATTGGTTTCCTTCACTGAGCCTTGGCAGGAAGTATTAGGGAGACAGTGTCTTCAAAGCACAAAACGAACTTGGGAAAAAAAAATTCACATTACTTATGGGGTCAAGAAGATATTCTGATGGATGCAACTACATAAGCAAAATGCGTTATTATGGACTCAAAAGCTAGCACAGGGAGAACACTGGGGTGTGTCCCAAGAATGCTCCTGCTCTAGAAGTCCTTTATTTTTCTATCAATTATGATCACATGGAGTTCTACACAGTCAGCACTTTGCTTCATTGACTGCTCCATTAATTCATTAATTCACTACTTATTTCCTGAGTGTTTTACTATTTATGCAGCACTAGAGACACCCGAAGTAGCTCAAGCAAGGTTGGTCATTCATTATTTCATTAAGCCAACAAATATTTATTGAGCACGTACTATGTGCCAAGCAATGGAGAAATGAAGATGTGAAGACCAGCGGCATCAACATCCCCTAGGAGTTTGTCAGAAATACAGAATTTTGGGTACTACCTCAGACATAGTGAATCAGAATTTGTGTATTCACAAGATCCTCAGGCAATCTGTATGCACGTGAAACTATGAAAAGTGCAGCATTAGGAAGGCATATGTCATAATGGAGTTTAGCGGGAAAAGAATGGACTACTAGTCCAGAAGCCTGGGTGCTACTGGCTGCCAACTTTCTGCTCTGATGCTTGCTATGGAACTGAAACAAGTCACTTATTTATGTTATGACTCAACATATTATCTTCAAAATGGAGATAATAATATCTGCCCTTCCTCTCTCAGGTGCTATTGTGAAGATCAGATGAGAAAATAGTTGGAAAAATGTTAGTGCCATCCAAAAGCAAGGCATTGCTATTGCATATGACATTGAAGGTTTGGAGAAATTTCTGTGTATCGTGCCTGGCTTATTGCCAGGAACTGGGATTTGATTCTGATTTAACAATTTCCTGCATTATGACTCTATGTTAAAGCATTCTTATTTCTAGGATTCAGAGATGTGAATAATGGGTTTGTTAAGGTGCCAGCGTGCTGTCAGGTTCTAGTGCTTTTTAACAAACATATACAGAGATTGTCGTGGTAGACATTTTATGTATTCAACTCATTTTTGTAAAACTTATTACGGGCTTGACTGCTGGGAAAAACTGTTGGGTATGGCAGGCTTGGTTTCCGCCCCCCCGCCACCCCACGGAAAGTGTATTTTAGGATGGTGATGTAATATACAAAATAATTAAAATTCATGGTACAATAATTTAGTTGCTCTGGGAGAGGTTCAGACAATAGGTGAGGACACCGGTAGATGAATAAAGCAAAGAGATTTGTAAAACCAGAACATGACAGATTTTAGAGACTATATTTTTCTCACTTGCTTCTTTAGCAAGCTCTCAGGGAAGATGGGGCATAGGACACCCACAGGTGCTGGAGAAAACCATCACTAGATCACTAGAAAGTGATGACCCAGCTCCAGGTGGGAACGGATACCTTGTCTTAGCCATCATTAAATTAGAGAATTCAAACACATATCACTTAAAAACAGGGGCTATTTTCTTTCCTTTCCTATGATTTATAAAGTTTCTGCAGAAAAAGTGCTGTCATACTGCCTGTCTACAGCTAGAAATGATTGTTAGGGGAAATTAGATTAGGATTTGGATGAGAAAAACAATGCTCATGTTCAACTGAAAGGACTGTCGGGGAACCCCTGCATTCCTGGTTCATAGCCCCCTTCCCCCTTGCCCTTCCTCTGAATTGCTAATCAGATTCCACAGCAGGGCATTGGAACCCAAGGGAGTATACTTGGTGGAGTAGCAACGATCTGGTGATGATAGAGCCTGGAAAATCAATCTGGAGGAATTAAGTTTTGTGACTGAACGCTTAAGCTGTGGGGTAATCAACTAGAGCGAATTCCCCCATCAAAGGTTAAGCTGAACCCTGTCAGCTTTAAATCCCTAGCCCTCCTATTACACAGTGTTTTGTTTTAAAAAAGTGAATTAATTAGCTGTTTCATGAGCCAGAGGCTCACGATTCCTACTTCAGCAGATTCTCAGCCATGTGAGACCCAGAGACTGGAGGATACTGAGAAAATAAGTGGGGATGGAGGTGACAGAAAGCCATCCTTTTGTAGGCTATGCTTCTCCGGCCATAGACTATCCCATAGCTGTGTGAAAAATGACCAAGTCAGCCCTCCAGAATGACGGCTAGAGAGACCTCAGAAATAAGAATGAGGAGATCTGAGTTATATTCTAGGCTGTATGAGATAACCACCTTCTTTGTTTCTCTAAATGGAAAACCAGCAAGAGGAACTGCTCTAGTGAGCATGTGTTGAACGCAAACTTGTAAACAGCTAAAGGTTATCTTTGCCAAGTATTATCCCTACCTGCCACTCTGCCGTCCCATCAGTCTTCCGTTCCAGTTCTCTTGGTTCATTCTAGGGTACTTACTTCTTCCCCGCGCACCCTTCACCCTGGATCCTCCTGGTCACACCCCGAAGTCCTCCAAGAGCTTTGCACTATTTTTTAATAGAAGTAAGTATTCGTGTTACAAGCATTCTTTCGTGATTGTAGTTTTCTTTTACTCCACAAGTAGGCATTGAGCACCTACTAAGTGTTAGAAGACAAGGTCCTTTCTCTCCCTGAGATTCTTTCTGGGCAAGGGAGGCAGATGCCAAATAAATTGACAGATGAAATCAGTTCATTTCATTAGCAACAAGTGGAAGAAAGACAGTTCTTTTGACTGAAGATGGGGTATGGGTTGGGAGCCAGTTTCTAGAGCATTGGGTAAAGCTCATTGAGGCTGTGGGAGATGAGCTGAGAAGTAAATGATGAGAAGGGGCCAGTCATCCTGAGACCTGGAGAAAACCATTCCAGAGGAATGGCAGATTCAAAGCCATTGGCTGGTTTTAATACAGAAAGTGCTTGGGTGTAGGCTGATAGGAAGGGGGGTTTCAGGATTTACTGGAACCTGCATTTGCAGAGTAAACACATTCTTTTTCCTTATATTGTGTTGATTATGTGCTTTTATTGTGAGTGGCTTGGGGAAGATTTATAGAGATTTTTATGAGCAGGGAAGAGCTCTCTTGCCAGTGACACATGTGTGACTTCTGCTCAGAAGGGCTATGGCTTAGATATACTACAGGGTAGAATATCGGCCATTCCAAGTGTCCAAGCTATAAAGTCCGCTCTTTTCTGATCGGCTCCAAAAAAATACCAGAATGCATAAGTGGCATAATTATGGGTATTACTTTCAAGTGTGCCTCTAATTTTTTTACATAAAAAATTAGAATTATTAATTACACATTATTCCCAGCATACCTCACAAACCGGTAGGTAGTCTGGCTGTCCTCTAGATCACTCTTTTTTCTTGCCACCATTAAAATTTCTTCTCAGGTAGCTATTACAGTGAAACTGGAAGAATTCTGACGGCTTAGTTTGCACTCAGGTGTCCTAGGAAATAGTGACTGAAGATGTTCATTCTCCAAATATATGTATTTGAAGAGGGACAATGGTTTGACCAGCAGAAAGTGTTTGGACATGGGTGAGTTCACACATAAGTCAGGATTGTAGAAGACCAATATTCAGGCAAGAGTCCTTCCTAGAACTCCTGAAACTACGTCCTGTAGCTCTTTTCCATCCATACAGTGTTGCCTACGATGCTAACATTTTAGAACACTGCTCCTTCCCCCTACTACTTTGTGGGCTTTAGGTTCTTGAAGATTAATGTTGTGTCATTCTAGAAATGCTTAAGATTCATAAAGTAATGAAAAACAATTTTTTAGCTATCATCATTTTTGTCCTCCTACAAGGGCTTTTCCTTTGGAGAATTTCTCATTCGTGTGAAGTAAAAAGGTTCTGCTGAATAACGCAAAAACATAACAATTGTAACAATAGCCAACATGTGTAGTGTTTTCTGTTTGCCAGGCTCTATTCTGAGCACTTCATTCATATTGACTCGTTTAATCCTGTGTAGTGGGTACTACTGCCCATCTCCATTTTATGAATGAAAAAATAGAGACACTTATGCTAAATTCCAACACTTGTAAATGGGTGGATAATTTGGGAACTCTGAATATGTAATGTCACCTCCATGAGAGCTTCAACCATGGAGTCACATCCTGGAGGATAGGATTTACTAATCACTAAACTCATTCCTGCAGAATATGCCAATGGCTTCCACTGTTTGGGAGAAGGATGCCTTATCAAGAAAATTTATTCTCGATAGAGAGTGCTATAAAGCTACAGAGAGGTTTTTGACTTTTAATTATTAACCAGTGAAATAGAATTTCAAATGACTCCCTCAGATGTAGTTTATATTGTAATGTTTTATATTGCTTTATGTACAGAAGTCAGGAAAGATGGCTCTCAATGAACTTTACAGGACTAAGGGAGAGCTAGAGGTCTCAGCTTAGCGATGAAGGCCCTCTGGCTTCATCTCAGCAGGGAGCCACCAGCATCTCAAGAACCAAGATGATGAAATCTTCACTGAAACCTGAAAAGGTCAAAGGTACAAGGCCTTTCGACCTAAATATTTGGCTTTTAAGGGAAAATTGCAAGTTAATGCTAACAGCAAGGTATGTCTCATTTCTTTTCTTTTTATGATATTTGCCTTTTCCTTATGAACATGACCAAGAATTCATTTCCTAGAGGTTACCAAAATTGTGTAATTGCTTTTATACTACCTTTGTAAAGACTTTTAACTCTTGCAAATGTAACTCAGAAACCTTCTGGGTCCAGATATTGTACCCGCTCTCCCTTTTTCTCTCTCTCTCTCAAAAAAAAAAGGAAAAAAAGCCTTTCAAAAAGCAACAGTTGCTCACAAATAAAATAAAAGCAACTGCCCATCTGTCATTATTGGTCTTTTAAAACTATAAGTTGTCTTTCTAATTTCTCTTCAACTTTTGACATACAACTCAAAACATCTTTTCACAGACAGGTTACGTGGTTATTTCAAATACTGTCTAAAAACTCTATAAGGAGATTTAATTAAATTCAAAGCACAGATGACTGATACTCTTAAAATAACTGCTGTCTTACTGATTCAACACAGGAACCTGCTGTTTATTGCACTTTTAAGTGAACTAATCTAAATTAAAATCTTCTAAGATCAATAGATCATTTTTTTTAAACCACAGAGTATTCTCAATGCATTACCAGACTGGGTAAGTCATATTTTCAGAACTTGAAAGCCTACAGCAATCCAAAGCTAATGTAGATTTGGGGTAATATTTTACAGCAGGTCCCCCCTTTTTATTATTATTATTATTATTAGGCTGCGCCGCGCAGCATGCGGGATCTTAGTTCCCCAATCAGGGATCGAAACTGTGTCCCCTGCAGTGGAAGCGCAGAATCCTAAACACTGGACCACCAGGGAATTCCTCTACTCCCCCACACATTTTTTGCACAAACATATTAAAAGAGATCAGCCGTCCAAAGTGTAAATGTCTCTAAACATTCCTGTTCATTCTCTAAGCATACCTCCTCACTTGAAAGACATCATTTCCTTCTGATGTATGAAAGTACTCATCAGCCTGGTCTTTTATTACCTGAATAATAATTTGAGTCATTCATCTTCTCACTGCTGTTAGGTGAAGGTAAAATTTTGCTGAATTTATAGAGAGAAAATAGTGGAAACCATTCAGTTAAAGTTGAAAGTCACTCAGAGTTTGGAAATCAGGCAAATACTTCTGAGCCTCTGAGACAGGCCCAACGTCCACAGAGAGTCAAAGTTGGTAGAAGTCAAGTATAGCAGCCCCCTTTTCTTGGCTTCCATGGCAAGCAATATTGAAGCCTTAATTTGGAAAGGACAGATCCAAGTTTTGATCACCTTTGTCAGTAAGAGTGTTCTGAAAAGTCTCCAGCCAGGTTCTATTTACAAGCTAAGAGAAACCTGAATGTATAATAAACTGTGAGATTACCAGCTAAGAGTGTTTTCTAAACAATAATGTCAGAGTTCCACCGTATTCACAAAGCACTTCACAGCATTAGCTATTGTCTCTCACCCCCTTAGTTCATTCACTTTGTGTTAAGGAAACATTTGAGACCAGCTCTGAGCTAGGATTCTTTGGGAGTCAGTCCATGCTGCCTCTTTTCCATGTTCATAATTTAGACAGAGTTTGCAAACAAGAAAGAAGACTCCTGGCCAATGCCTGGGTTCTGGCTGCTGAAGTAACCCTCTTCATTTGCAACATTCACTTCAGTCAAAGAGGAAGCTAAGGGAAATGTGAGAAGAATACATTCTCTTAAGAATTATTCTACTATCTTAACCTGACCACCCATTCAGCCCTTCTTCCTTCCTCTGTACTGCAACCTTCCCTGCCCCCCAGTGTTATTTCACATCATGTGGTCATAAGTGTGGTCATTAAGCCTAAGTTTCATTCTGCATGGCTTACACCCCATCCTTAAGATGCTCTCAGGAGGCCTAGTGTCTTGAGAAGTGGTAGAAGCTATAGTACTGGGAAGGCACAGTGCTATATGAACATAAAATGTCAAGTGTTCTTACAGCATCATCTATGGCATGTGGACTTTTACTGAAATGGAAAGCAGGGTATCAGAGTTGTCATTTACATTCGACATGAGTCATTGGGTATTTATACTCAAGCTAATTACTTATTAGTAACTAAGGTTTAGAAGCAATGATAAGACTAGCTTTTGTCTGGCCTGTAGACTCACTCTAATTGGTTTACAGTAGGATCTTAGTGTGGGGAAATGAGATCAAGAGATCTATTTGCTGCTGCAAAGATTGGGCCCCGGCACCTTTAATAACAGGCAACATATTAAGAGTTTGTGGAGGGTTAGGCAATATTCTAAGCACTGTTCATATATTATCTCATTTAATAATCACAACAATCCAATAAATTAGATTCTATTATAATCATTGACATTTTACACCTAAAGACACTGATTACACCACTTGCCCAAAGTTGCCTAGCTCACGCGTGGTAGAGCTGGGATTCCAACCCAGGTTTTCTGCTCCCAGGGCTCATACCCTTCACCACTGCCATACAGACCCTCCTTGTCTGTACTCATCATAGCTTCCAACAGCTGGCCTCACCATCTATAAGGACTCTACATCTGAGGTCTGACATCCACTGAGGGCCCCAGATGAAGTCACAGTTGAGGCAGGAAAATTCAAAGATTCTCACACCCTCATTTAGTAGGACTTGGTATTAGGATCTACACCACGCTCAATCTCTGTGTGTTCCACTGAAGACCTCTGAGCTGCCTGATCCCTGCCTGATCCCTCATCGAAGTCTAAGTCTCCCTTCTGACAAGTGAGGACCACAGAGCCTTGTGTTCTTGTTGAGGATCACGCTCTGCCTTAATTCCACAGAGGACCTCAGTCTCCCTTCCCCTCCATGGGGCTCTGCTCCTCTGTATGGGAATCCTTGAATCAATTGCTCCTTAAATCATGACTAAGTTTGCATGGTTTTTGACATTGTCCTGGGCATTCCTCTTTACCATTAGAATACACACTCCATAGGAGAGAGACCTGCCGGACTTGGTTACCATTGCAGGCAGCAATGAGCACATTACTTGTCATAGAGTAGGTATGCAACAGACATTTGTCAAATGAACGAAAGGGAAGCTTCCGCATCTTCTGTCTCAAGTTAGAGGGCAGGCTTCAGCCAGG
This sequence comes from Eubalaena glacialis, assembly GCF_028564815.1. Classification (NCBI taxonomy): domain Eukaryota; kingdom Metazoa; phylum Chordata; class Mammalia; order Artiodactyla; family Balaenidae; genus Eubalaena; species Eubalaena glacialis. The sequence continues at coordinate 67,542,088 of NC_083732.1, forward strand.
CTCTGTCTCCTCTACCTACACTATTTGCTTCTTGCCACTGAGAAATTAACCACCCTTTCCTGGGCCTAAGTTTTAAAACATGACAATAGACAGAATGTGCCAACATTTAAGCTTTCCCATTTTTAAAAAAAATTTTTATGTATTTATTTTATTTTTGGTTGCAGTGGGTCTTCATTGCTGCGCGCGGTCTTTATCTAGTTGCGGTGAGCAGGGCTACTCTTCATTGCGGTGCGGTGGCTTCTCTTGTTGCGGAGCCCGGGCTCTAGGCATGTGGGCTTCAGTAGTTGTGGCACGTGGGCTTAGTAGTTGTGGCTCGTGGGCTCTAGAGTACAGGCTCAGTAGTTGTGGCTCACGGGCTTAGCTGCTCTGCGGCATGTGGGATCTTCCCGGACCAGGGCTCAAACCTGTGTCCCCTGCATTGGCAGGCAGATTCTTAACCACTGCGCCACCAGGGAAGCCCAAGCTTTCCCATTTTACTCAGATGACACAGAGACTAAAGGTCTATTCCCCTGACCACAAGCCTTCATGTTTTACAAATGTGACCTCCCTGATTTTATGCAACGAATAAACAGACGTCGGAATAAGACTAACGATGACATTTACATAAATAGGCCATCAATGTTAAAATAACACACGATGGATGGAATCTTTAAATGTAAATTAATTAGAAACCTGAACTAATTTCATTACTAGTCATTAATACCTGGGGGATATGAGCATACTTCTTGAAATACTGAAATGAAAGTTTATGGTATCTTTTGTGTGTAAAGTAATGTGAAAGTTTCATAACATAAAGCAGTATTTGGTTTTTAAAATTATAATTTTTTTAAAGAAATCATATATTTCACTTTGTCATTTTTAAGATATTTTGAGCTGTGATTTACCACTTGTTTTATGTAGTCACTTCAAGGCTTTTTAGTACATCTATACAGATATGCAATATCGTCACTTTCTAATTTAGAACATAACATGTCATTCTTAATATACCTTACATACAAGATAGTTGCTTATTTTAATTTCTCAATTCACTTTGAGATGTGGTGGTACAGAAAGGACACTAAGACATTGGGAACTATTGATGAAGAAAATGAGCAAAGACTCTGCACTGGGTATTACTGGCCAGTAAAAATGTATATTGACTTGCTGTGGGGAAACCTCCCTTCTGTTCACAGTTGAGAAGCAAGTGCTTGGTTAGTTGCAACTTGATAGGCTCTTGGTAGGCAATGTCCAAAGCAGAGGCAAAGCTCCGGCGGGGAGTGAATGGGCAAAAAGATCCACTAATCCCCGTGAGCAAATTCTCCAAAAATGATGCCTTTTCAGGCCTTAAGACTCAAAGAGAACATTGTCAAAAGGTAGAAACTGTTTTAAACTGCTCATTCCCCTGAGAGTAAAATCTGGTTTAAGGGGATGCAGTCTTTTACTGCAGGGAGAGGTGAGTGAGGTTTGTGTCAAGCCTTTGTGATAAGAACACTGTATAAGTCAGAAGAGGCTAGGTTATGCTGTAAAAACAAACAAGCCACAGATCCTAGATGCTCACAGTAGCGAAGATTTGTTTCTCTTTGTTTTACAAGTCCAGTGCAGGTCAGTAGGGAGGCTCTGCTGATTCACTGTTGTCATTTAGGTACCCAGGATGAGGCAGACTCAACTTCTACGCAGATTTTTGTGGTTGTCAAAATCACGGGGCAAAATCAATACTGGGGGATCTCACATTGACATTTCAATACCTCAAACAGAAAGTAATTCATGTAACTTTCACTCTCAGCCCATTGGGCTGAATTAGCATCCAGTCTCAAGAGGGCAGAGAAGTCCTCCCCTGTGTCCAGAAAGAGAGGAGAATAAAAATCAGGGAATGGCAGTAAAGACTGCCACATATATAGCACTATTTAATGAAATGGGGAGGGGGGAGTTGTGATACTAAAATTCTAGCATCAGAATTATATTCAGTGAGAAAACTCTTCTCATTTGGGAAAATATCTTGATAGGCATCTCAGTGTGAGGGTTGAGAGCTGACTAATCAGGCAATAGAAGATTATCCCTGAATTACTCTGAGTGTGATAAATTTAAGAATTTGCTGTGATTCCAAGAGGAAGAAGAGAAAAGAAAAGAAAAAGAATAAAGAGATAGATGTCAGCAAGATGCAGAGATTGAGACAAGATGAGTAAAAGATCATGGAAAACCTTAAGTCCTTTAGTAAGATAACTGATGTATCTTTTCAGAACAATGATCACTACAGGTCCAGTTTAGATTTTTTACATGGCTGCAATTTAACTTCTTCATTTTAGCCTGCAGTCTTCAATAAGTCTGCTACATTCATCAATGCACTGTGTGCACAGATTTTTTCTGTGAAAAAATGAAGGAAAGTTTCTTTTCTGGTTTAATACATGGCTACATAGAAACAGAAGCTGAAGGCAGACACCCTCCTACTGCTTATGCCCAAGAAAGTTGCCAAAATACAGGGAAGACTTTGGATGCCCATAGGCCATGGAATTTGGGGTTAAAGCCAAATCTTTCAAGGAGCCAGGAGATCCCAAATTGGTTATATCAGTATATACCCAGGATTTTGTCAGGATAAGAAATGTAGGTGTCTAAGAAAGTTCTTTCTTGCATTTATTGAGATTCTTGAATCTAGTCCCCAAATTTGGGTATGTAACTTTGTCTTATGGGTTTTGGTTCTTTCCTTTAAATTTTTCCATTCTCCTATACTTTCATTATTCCTTCTCTACTTCACATGAAGAGACACCAGCCCAGAATTGCGTGACTCTAATGTGGTCAATGGAGGAACCAGGAGTTTATGCCACCAATATTCATTTCTACTTCTGGAGTCTTAGATAAGTATATTTTAGGAATTTCTTTTCAGCTCAAAAAAAAATTCAGCAAATGCTGGTATAATTGGAGATGCACATGGAAAACTGGTGCCGTCAATGGGGTGACATTATGGAGAGCAATGACTTCTATCACAGTGGTTCTTGAGGCCTGGGAAGCCAATGTGGCTAGGATGCTGGGAAGTGCAAAGCTTCCTGCTCCAGATTTTGCCAGGTGGTTGTGCCCTCTTTTAATTTCAACTGCAATTATAAGGATGATAAAATGGAAAAACAAATATTTGTGCAATGAATGGGAAAAGCCAATTAGTTTTGCACCAACGAGAAATAACGCAGAACTCCTCGCGTCTTATAATAAAATTGGCTCTTTCCACATACATTTTTAAAATGCATATATACTGTCCAAATGTACTTAGAAATTTAAATAGCACTGGGATAAAATATATTCTGCAAGTTTTATTAAAAGAAATCAGCAATAAAGTTTCTGAATTTTAAGAAGAAAAATAATTATAATAGGATCTAGGTGTATAATAATTTAGTAAATGTCAGGGTTGTGTTTTTTTGCTTCCATAATATGTTCTTGCATGATCTTCTCTTCCCTCTTGCTGTCTCTACCCGCATCCAAAGGAAGCATAGATATATCTAAGACTTAACCAGTTAGCAGTGCAATTTCAAGCTTAATACCCCTGCCAGCTCCAATTTTTTTTTTTAAGGTAGAGAAGTCCAGTCTATTATAGCTTTTTCTCCGACTTAGTTGAAACTTGACAACCAGATCTGAAAGTACTTTGTGATTTTTTTTCATATTTGATAAGACAAAAATTTCCTGTGTGACTACAGGCTGGTTTTATATATGAAGTATTAATATAGATATCCTTTATTTACTAAGCAGTTACTATTAGCTTTATATGTGAAATTCATTTTATATAAATTATTGCATTTAATCTTTATAACAGTTCTATGAGAAAAATCTAATTATCCCCATTTTACAGATAACAAAACAGGTTAAGAAATGTTATGATAACCCAGCTACTGAGGAGAGAGATACACAAGTCTACATGAGTGCAAAAGGTTTACTCTGAATCACTAGTAAGTACATTACTCTGAATGTAGTTCTTACTAGTATCTTCTATCCACCCATCCATCCAATCATCCATTCAATCAATCATTCCTTCATTTATTGATTTCTAAAAATTGTATTATTCACCCATGATATACCAGATGCTGTGTACCAAGAACTGGGGATACAACAGTGTGAAACAGCAAAGCCCCTTCCCCCAAGAGCTTACATTCTTATAGGAATAGATGAGGCCAGAAACAAAAAAACAAAGAAGGTAACATAGATAGTGATAAGGGCTCTGAAGGGAATGAAGAGTGCACTGTGGAGGAGAGAAACTGGATATGGCTGAGACCCCACTGCTTTTCACAAAAAGATCTGAGAAGGACTCTCTGAGGAGGGGATATCTGAGCTGAGACCCTCAAGATGAGAAGGTGGCATCCACATTCATGGCCAGAAGGAGGAGTGTCCCAAGAAGAGGATGCAGTATCGGGGAGGTGTCTAAGAGGGCCAATTCCAGGTAATGGAAGCTTCTTTTTTAAGTGCCTATTTAAAAAACCAGGTACCTAGTTCAGTGGAAATGATCCACAATCAATACCACACCATGCTGCTTTCTAGAAGAGAGGTCACTGGACTACTCCTCTGGTTTCTGTTGATTACCTTAAGGCCAGTATTACATCTTCAGGTGTTCATTTTAGATAACTCTCAAGTCTATTTATTGTATGTACCACATTTATTTTTGAAACTTAGGAGAAAGGAGTCTCATGTGGATGTTCTTGGGGAAAATGATGGGCAAGTCACACTTCTAATTAGTCTTTTCACATTACTTAATGTCTTAGTTAAATTACTTTTTTTTGGTATCCTTTCCATTTCCTCTCATCTACTGAATAATAATTTGCTGAGTGTTTGTAAACACTATGCTGAAGAGTAATAACTGAAATTCTCCATAAAAGAGATGTGCAATGTAGAGTGACAAGGATAATTTGGCCCTTAGGGTGTTGGAAGAGATATTATATCTTGTGCACTGCCATTACTTCCGCAATAAGACTAAGCCAGACGAGATTCACCTTCTTGTGACATTTCCCTGAAAGACAGGAAAATATCTGGACTCATATGACAAAGTAAACGTTTCATTTTAAGTTGTCTAACTCTTCAGAACAATGTTGTAAGTGTCAGTGTCTGTAATTTCAGGCTCTAGAGAATGAGATTTTCTTTTAAAGCTCTGAACAACTGTAAGATAACGCATGATGTGTGATACTGTTTTTGATTGACAGAGCCAGATCTGATAATCCAAGGGGCTAAGATAGGAGTTCTAATTTTTAATGTTGGCATGGAAAGTGACTGGGGCTGGTGACATTCACTTTAATATTCACTCTGTTCAGGTTTTGTGAACAAATGCTATATATATTCTTCAAGTATAAGTATGTTGGCAGTCCTGGGACATGTTTGCTGGTTTGTGATGACCTATAGTATGTCACCCAGTACTGTACCGAATGGATTGCTTTGCAAAGGCAGTTCTACCCTCGATTATACATTCTCAGAGAGCAATACTTTGTCTGTATAATTCACTAGAGCTTAGGATAAGCTTGGAGCCTAGCTATTAGCAGCAGGAATTTCATCAAGGCTTGGGAGGAAGGGGAGGATGAGATTGATGCCAAATGTTGGGTTGAACAAAAAGCTGAGGTATCTCTGAGGGCTTCTTGCTTTCTTCTTTAACTTTCCTCCCAACGAAAAGAAACTGCTGGGAATTTTAGCCTGTTCAATTTGCTGGTAAACAAGACATGAGGTGGGACATGGACCTGGACTTGCTGACTTGTGGAGGTTGTGGGACAGGAGCCACAACCATCAAATCATCTTGGTCCAGTAGGTGGTGGACAGGCCTGGGAGTCTCCCAGCAAGAGCAGAAGGAAAGAAAAGACCTTTATTTTGATGCTACCTTAGGATTCACCAGACAGCAACCTCATAAAAATAGGGCGAATTTGGTGGATAAAGGTGTGTGTGAAAGAGTTTTTAGGTCAGTGAAACTACTGTGTATGTTACTATAAGAGTGGACACATGTCATTATACATCTGTCCAACAAGACAGATACACCAAGAGCGAGCCCTAATGGAAACTATGGACTTTGGGTGTACTACAGATGTATCACTCTGGTGGGGATGTTGATAATGGGGGAGGCTACAGGTATGTGGGAGCAGCGGGTATATGGGAAATCTGTACCTTCCACTCAATTTCTCTGTGAACCTAAAACTGTTGTAGAAAAGAAAGTCTATTAATAATTAAGAAATGACACATAAATAATTAACTGCTGACAGGCTTATAAGTCATTCCTAAAATACACGCTGTAAAAAAAAGTTCGTGTACGTCTGCCCATAAATGCACAAAGAATTCCATGAAGATATTCAGGATATTCTTAAAAATGGTTTATTCCCTGTATCTTAGCCTAGGATCTTAGGTAGGAGGACTTACTGTCCATGTCTACCTTCTTCAATTTTAAAGATATTTTGCTGTGGATATATGTTACTTTTTAAATTAAAAATAGGCTAAAATTTTTATGTAGGTGGTATTTACCTTAAGGTATGTTTCTTTGATTTTTTTTACGTAAATGACTTCTCAATATTTAATGTGAGTATTCAACAGTATTAAATACTTCGGAAGTGCTTTTTAATCTCTGAAAGAGGAAGGGGATTATTTTTACTCAGAAGAGTCTTCTGAAGTAGCTTAGTACTGTCATTCAACATTTTCTGGTTAGGAAATTGGGGCAGAAAGAAGCAAACGTATTCACTGACGCACTGAAAATTTGTAAAAAGGACAGAATTAGAACTCCCAGCAGCCAAATCACAAACTGGGCGCATTCAGCATGACAGCGTGGTCAGTGTAGCAGCAGCATCAGTTAAAAATGGGTGGCTGGGCTGGATCAAATAAGTCAAATAAGCCAGCCCTGAGGACCAATATCCTCAGAGAAGAGTTCAATACAGGGGAAGTATACCATGCTGTCTAAGCCATTAGGTAGAAATTAAATAATTGCATCTTCCTAGCAAAGAGTTTGAATTAGTAGCAAATGACCATGTGGATTAGAGTGGAATGCCTGAGGCCTGTAATCTGGCCAGCCAATAGTGGAAAGGGTATATTTGAGCAGACAATGAATCCAGTGTGTTCAAATATTAGGTCTAACCAGTATACCTCAATCTAGCTGGGGGCCTGGTCTTTATTAAAAAGGAGAAATGACTGTGTATTATAAAGCAGATTAAAAAGAACTATTCCTGATATATTTTGGATAGTAACCCTTTATTGGATATATCATTTGTAAATATCTTCTTCCATGTGGTAGGTTGTCTCTTTGTTTTGTTGATGGTTCCCTAGGCTGTGCAAAAGTTTTTTAGTTTGATATAGTCCCATTTGTTTATTTTTGCTTTTGTTTCCCTTGCCTGAGGAGACATAGCTAGAAAGACATTGCTAAGACATGTCAAAGAGCGTACTGCCTGTGCTTTCTTCTAGGAGTTTTATGGTTTCAGGTCTTACTGTAGCATTGTTTACAATAGCTAGGATATGGAAATAACCTAAGTGCTCATCAGTGGATGAATGGATAAAAAGGATGTGGTACATGTACACAATGGAATACTACTAAGCCATAAAAAGATGAAATCTTGCCATTTGTGACAACATGGATGGAAATAAGGGAAATAAGTCAGATGGAGAAAGAAAAATATTATATGATTTCACTTTATATGGCATATAAAAAACAAGCAAACAAATGAACAAACTAAACAAAAGCAAACATGTAAATACAGAGAACAGAGTATTGATTACCAGAAGGAAAAGGGGGCAAGGGGAGGACGGAATGGATAAACGGGAATCAACTATATGGTGCTGAATGGAAACTAAATTTTTGGTGGTAAGCATGCTGTAGGGTATACAGAAATAAAAATATAATATTGTACACATAAAACTATATAATGTTTAAACCAATGTTACGTCAATGAAAAATAAATTAAAAAAAGAACTATTCCCCATCTGCTGACAGCAACATCCATAATAACAATGATTCTAAGAAGTGATGGAGAATTAGTACTCATTGGGACATTACATTAATCATAGAATGGAGTTCTCCTTCTGTTTCCTTCAACTGAAAATGGCAAAGGGGCATCTGAGTTTATTATTTACCAGCTTTCTTGGAAACTAACTTGTGACTAGGAAATGCAGGTTATGACAAATCCCATTCTAGCGAACTTGTATCAAAAACTGTTCATACTGTTTTGTCATGTTGATTCTTGTTGCATAAATAATATTTAAAATATAGGAGGACACTGATTGCCATTGTCTGTGTCTTGGGTATCATTTTTGTAGCAGTTTAATCTGAATGTTTATAATGTTTAAAATGAAATGCTTATTCAGTGAATGATGAAGTATCACAATTCTGGTGAAGACTCAGAAAAATCTTAGTTTCAGATTCTGAAGGGTAAAGGGGAATATTAGGCACATAAAAAATCTGTTGCCAAATATAATATTTTCAATGATGTGTTATGTGTTAGCTTGTTATAATTAAATATTTTTCTTCTCTTTCAGAGTTAGCTGACTGTGAAGGAAATGGAAATTCCCATCTTTTTCTCACTGACCAATGTCTGGGTGACTGAGAGTCTTGGGGTGCAAAAGGTAATATGATGTCTCACTTGTCTTACTGGATGCAAATTCAAAGAACTCATCCCCTGGCGGTGGTGGTGAAATTTGCTACAGTTGGATTAGCAGCATTTAAAAATGTGGACTCACTGGATGCAAATTCACTGATACCAAAAGAAGAGGTGAGTTAGTTGTGATGTCTTGTGGTTGTGCTTCCAAGCAGAAAGCCCTGCTGCTGTCCTCTGATGCACTTTGGGTTTGACATAAAAAGTGATGGCTCAGCCTTTCAGAGGAAAGCTTCGAGGCAGCTTTTGTCTTATCTCCTGGACTATCTCCTGAGAGGCAGGCTTGTCAGCTTCGAGTCAAATAAATCCAGGCTTTGAGATTCGGAGGAGAAGATGAGCTATGCCTTTGCTCTCTTGGCAGTCATCTGGGGACTTGCTGTGAAAATCCTTTGCCTAAGATGAATTATCAGCCCCTCAAGACTTTCACTAAAGGAAAGTAAACTGTACTCATGAAAATTAAATGGTGGCATTTCAGATAATGACAAGAGGGTGCTCTCTCTCTCTCTCTCTTTTATTTTTATTTTTTTTATTTTTTAGTAATCATTTATTTATTTATTTTTATGTTTATTTATGGCTGTGTTGGGTCTTCGTTTCTGTGCGAGGGCTTTCTCCAGTTGCGGCAAGCGGGAGCCACTCTTCATCGCGGTGTGCGGGCCTCTCACTATCGCGGCCTATCTTGTTGCGGAGCACAGGCTCCAGACGCGCAGGCTCAGTAGTTGTGGCTCACGAGCCCAGTTGCTCCGCGGCATGTGGGATCTTCCCAGACCAGGGCTCGAACCCGTGTCCCCTGAATTAGCAGGCAGATTCTCAACCACTGCGCCACCAGGGAAGCCCTCTCTCTTTTAAATTCAGGAATTCAGTGCTTTGGTTTTCAGTGATGCTCTGTGCATTTATAGATCAAGGAGCTGGAATATTAGGAAGCGTGTTTTTGTCTGCCTTTCTTATTCCAATGCCTTAAAATCATGGCTTAGGTCCTTGGAACCTTTTCTTGCTTGCCAATGTAAATAAAATAAAGAAGAGAGACACATACTGTGGTGAGAATATGAAGTCAGCAGAAAACTGCTTTGGAGTTTGCAAGACACAGTCAACTATATCTAGCTCAGAAGGTGCATTTAAGGGTTAATTAGTTTAAGTTGCAGAATATTTGGAAAAGGAAGCATGAGGCATGGAGACTAATCAATAAAATATACACTTCCTAAACATTTTAACCACCTAGCCCCAATATTTCTCCCCACCAAAACACTGTTTATTTTTATATTATTTATTTGCATCTATCAGCCTTAATAAAATATTTCTTTTATTGTTTTAGTATCGATATTTTATCAAGTCTTTCTTTTCTCAACAAATACAAGCTGTATTTGCACTGGAGCATTTCTATAGCTCAATCTCTTTAAAAATAAAAATGCCCCCCCCCGAAAAAAAAGAGTTAGTGCCAATTTATCAAGAAGAAAATAAAACTCAGATGGCTTTCAGTCCATTTTCAAGTAAAGTATGAAATATCAGGAGATGGTTTGTTTTATACATGCTCACTTTAGATTAAAATGAAAATTTCATAATGTTCTTTAAAATACAATCCAATTAAATTTCCAGTGTCTTTGTTTACAAGTTCCTAGATGGAACTTTCGAAAAGCTCATACTGTAGTAATAACCATAAAGCCACCTTGCTAAGAAAATGTTACCCAACTTAGAAATAATGTCTTTATAGTCTGTGTGGGAATACGTAAGTCCAGAATCTTTAGTAGGTGATGATACTGTTTGAGTCTGCATTTTCTCTCCTGTTGTGTCCTCTTTATTGAGGACACATTCTGAATGGCACTCTACTACCAAGTGGGGAGCATAAGGCAGGCACAAATCTATTATTTGAGAAAGTTGAGCCCTGAGAATTTGAGGCAGCTACTCAAAATCATACAGCTGATGGCGGGTTCAAGTTCCCAGGTCTTGTTTTCAGAAACCTCTACTTCCATTCCTTGAGTAATACTTAGCCTCTACTAAGGCTGGGGTCAATTTCTCAGGGACAGCCAAGGTATTATACTTAGACATGGCCAAGTACATAGCAACTCACAGCTAGATAAAATTGGTTACATGGCAGATACTACGCTGAGAACTTTTATACACAATATCTCTTCTACTCTTCACAAGAAGTCTGTAAGATGGATTCTATTAATGTCCCCATTTTACAGATGAGAAATTGAAAACAACAGAGGTCAGAAAACTTGTTCAAGGTCATATATGTAAGAAAATGGCCAAACCAGAAACTGAAACTAAGTCTGTCTGTACATTTGAAAGTCCATACATTAAACCACTCCACTCCATAGCCTCTACACATAAACAAGAAAGATACAAACAGGATGAAAATCCACATTCATTATTTAAAACAAGCACATTTTCAAATGTCTTTTTAAGGAATAGTCATATGCAAACAATGACAAGATGAAGTATTCCTGAAATATGAGTTTAAATTTTGGGAATGCAAATAGTGAGAACTCAGTACTTTAGTGTGTAGGAATGATTACAATGGTTCTGCATAAATACACACATCCTTTCTGCAAGTGAAATAGCAAACTATGTGTAAGACGTGTGTAAATTATTTTTGCACACGTACTAGCTACCACTTGTAAAATCCTATTAAGAAATTGTTGTCGACAACAGTCAGCACTGGGGAGCAGAACGAGATCTTTGGTTGTGTCAGTTATGTTCTTGTGGCTGACAGAATATTTATTCCCAGAGTTAACTATTATAAATTGTGTTGCCCCTTCAGTTGCTACAAGCTTGTGATGGAGAGTGGGCAGAGAGGACAACCTGTAATTCAGGATGGTTTGGAAGCTGGTTGCCTAGGAAACTGGGATGAGCAGCAAATGCCCACCAAAACTGACTTGTCAACAAGATAGGGGATTTTCTTTTTTGATCTGCATTGCTTTCTGAATACATATTTTGTGACTCATGTGGAGTCTGATTTGGGCCAGTAGCCCTTGGTGGGCTGTGTATGCCAAAGTGGGCCAAAGGTTAGTCAGGGAGGATGGGAAATTTTTCATAAACATTGTGCTGACAAAATACTGGGGGGAAAGGGCATGATGGTGCAGTTAAAAAGGGGTTTATAAGATAAGCTAATCAACAGATGAATATCTTACATAACATAACATGCTTACAATTCTTATCGTAAATTTACATCTAAATTTGTAGTAGCAAAACTTACTTTTCTTTAACATAAAACTTTTATTTGTTGTAATCCACTGTTCCCTGCTCTTATACCAGAAGCTTTGATTTATAGTAAAGTAGTTATCTCCAAGGGTAGCACTTGGAAATTCACAAAGCTTTGAGGAAAATAGTACCTAATTTCCCTATAGTTTTAAAGCATGAACACTTAATTTTTATTTTTAAATGTATCACACATGTACACATATACATTTTATAAGTATGTATACATGTGTGCATATATATTTAAGTAGAATCATATGAAATTGCTGATTTTAGACTATATTGGGTCTACAAAAATGGCAATTTTATGTATATATATACTTCAACTTATAAACAGGAGAGATCATAGAATACATTTTTTTTCTTGTCCTTTTTTGCTTGGGTTCCCATTTCCTCTTTTCCCATCTCCACCTTACCCTGTCTATGTCAGCCCTACCCTGCCCTTCTCATATATCCTCACTCTATCCTCGTCTCACAAACAATTCACATTAACAAACTATCAATAGTATATATCTTCATAGTCATAGAATCATAAACATATGTGCAGCTATATATGGGCTAGCGACCAAACTTGTGGTGTGGAACCTCAAACTTCCAGATTGCTTTTCCCCTGTTGAAATCTATAGCCAAATATTCTCTTTCCTGCATTTAAATAATACTTATCTCCTCTGCTTTGCACTAATCTTTAATGGATTTCAGCCTCGTTTTACGTAGTTTCTTCACTTTTTGACACTCATTCACTCGAATTCTTTTTCTCTTATTATGTGCTAGAAACTACTCACAATTGATTCAAGCTGTAAAGTATGGCAACACATCACATGATAGATTAGTAATTCTTTTCTGGTTTCTTACTTTTGCCTCCACAGAATAGCCTATTATTTTGTGAAGTTAAGAGTAAGAATATAAGAGAAGGAAATACTTTACTAGACCCAGAATTTATCCTGCAAAGAAAAATGGCCTCCCAGAGCCATTTCTCCAGTTTCCATCTGTCAGAGCAAAGTTAATGACCAGGTAGGCAATAGGGCCATATGAAAAGACCTTAGAATTTATGTTCCAGAGGAGAGAGTTTGAAATGTTAAAATCGACAAGAGGTACAGCTTCACGACGGATGTGATAGAAGACCTGGCGTTCTCACGCTCAGCCAAAGGTGACTTCTCCCCTCACTGCCTACAGCCATTGCCATTGAACCCCACTTTCCTTCCAGGAGACAATATTTATTCTACTAGGTCATTGTGGGCGATCTCTGCTCAGCAGTACGGGCAGATTCCCAAGATGCTGGGCCACTGGACTACTCCAGGACTACACCACTCTGAGTGCTCTCCCTAGGGAGTTAGTGTCAACAGATGAAGAAGGAAATGAGGACTCAGAGGTGGAGGGTCTACGCCCTCTTCTCCTCTCTGCACTCGCCTGCCCCTGCATGCATCTCTATAGGTCTTGGATGCTCGTTGGCCCACATGTAAATGCCTGCCGTGTGTCGAGGCTGTTGTCCTTGGACTACAGTCCTTTCTCTTATTTGGAAAGGAAAGTTCTTTGTAATGAAATAAAATTCATAGGAGTTTGGGGGTTGAAGGTCTCTTGGGATCAACTCAGAAGAGCCCATTTCTAAGAGTTGTGATGGGTTTGCCTGGTAGGGGTTCCTTGGACTGGTCTTTTATCCTCAGCAGAGGGTACCCTGGCCGGGGAGAACACAGCTCATTCTGGTTCTTTTGTGCTTGAGGGCTCTGATTTATTTAGAAGCTGAGACTGCCCTTCTCCTGTCTGTCAAAAGGGTTTCAAAGCTGCTGCACCAGGAACTGTTTCAGATTAGAGACTTCAGTAACTAATGATCCATGTCCTCTCTTCAGTAGTGAAACCCCCAAATGGTCCTAGGAGAAGAGAAGTAAATCTTGACAGCTGCTTAGAGGGCATTTTAGAACTAAATCCTAGGAGAAATGCTTTTAGGTTCAGAGACCTCCCCACCCGCTGCCAAAAAAAAAAAAAAAAAAAAAAAATAAGGGAGGGAAAAAATATTAGTGTACAGAAAGGCAGCTGTTTGAGCTCGCCCAGGTGTGCTCTGAAGACCAAACCCCTACATCAGCAATTAGCGGGTAACCCTTGAGCTCCTCTACCTCCTAGACAGCACAGTGGAATCACATGGCGTGGGAAGCGCGCGCGTACACACACACGTCATGTGATCCTACCTGCAGGAAGGTAGTTTCTGTGGGTGAGAGAATGAAGCCAGGTAACATTCCAAACAGACCGTAGTTTTAGCAGATCTATCAAGAACATTGACGTGGGAGGCTTGTTAATGTAATCCCGGAAGCCTTTTCATTTTTTCTTTGGAAAGTGTGTGAATAATCGTAATGCCGTTTTGCTTCCAAAACTGGACAGTGAGTTGAAGGGCAGCAGCCGTCGCCACAACAACAGCACCACCATCACCACCACCAACACCAAAATCTTCTATCCTGGCCACCATGGAGTTTCTTGAAAGAACTTATCTTGTGAATGACAAAGCCACCAAGATGTACACCTTCACACTAGACAGGTAACAGACATCTGATGCTGCTTCACAATTCTCTGTGTCTTGAGTATTCACTAAGTCCCTAGATCCTACTGCTTCAGAATTGGAAACTTTTGCTGTTGCAACTTGGGGGTGTTTTGTAAAATTTTATAAACTGTTGGCCAACTTATATAATTCTTATCCTGAAAAAGGCAATACTCTGTATAGTTGATTTGCTTCCTTAAATATCCTGAGTGTACGAAGGACATATTTTATTAGTATATTTTTCATCTGTAGATTTTCTTCTAAAAAACAGACATACACAATCTGATGTGTTTTCCTTTCTTTTCCTCAATTATTCAATTTATATAATAAAAATTATATTATATAAAATATAATTTTATAATTATTAAATTATATTTAGAAAGAATTAAGGCTTTTCAACTAGGTGGCAAATTGTGGTCACACTGATCTTAAGTTAATTGCTATTTTCTTAAGTATATAATGTCATTATCACATATACACACCTATAATAAATATAGCTGAGCTTAATGTTCTACATAGCTCTAGTTCTTTTTACTATCTCCCACAGTGCCATGTGCAATATATTCATTCATTTCCCCCTTATTTAACAATAATTGATTGAACATGTGTATATATACTGGAGACTAAAATATTCCTAGTCCTATATCTCTGTCCTCTTGAAAGCCTGAGTCTAATGTGGAATGCATATAAGAAACAGGCAATTACAAAATAGCATGTGTGTTATGCTGGGGGTATACAGTAAAAAACCTCAAGGGAACCTAGGTCTTTGCTGGACTTCGGGAGTCAGAGAAAGCTTTTCAGAAGTGATAGGCTGAGAACTGAAAAAATAAAAAGGAGTTAGAATAGGGTTAGGGAAACCCTACATAGAAAGTAGGGTTAGGAAAGTTTTCCTGACTGAGATAATTTCCTGGTAAAGACAGAGACAAATAAGAATGAGACTTTGGTGCATCTGGGGAATTCAATCCAAGTGGGGAGCAAAGAGAAACACACTCAGAATACATAGATAAATGAATGAGAATCTGAAATAAATTCATGTTAGAAGCAGAATTTAAGAGAATACTTACCCATTAATAATATGTGTAATGTTTTTGTGTGTTTCATGAAAACAAATTAATATTCCAAAGAGTAGCGGCATTGTGTTTGATAGCATCAATGTTTAAGCAACTGCAAAGGGAGTTTTTCTTAGGATGTTTATAACTTTGCTTAAAAAATATATATGACAAAGAGTCTAGCACATCTATTATCTCACACAGTAAGAATTATTCTTCTAAGAAAATAATATTAGATGTGATTTATTGAGATCATAAACGACAAAGCCTCACATTAGGTCAGGCAGAAACTTTGAACAACAAATTGTTAACACTGTGGACACTATTAATAGAGCATCTCTACATTATTAAAATAGCAGTATTTCCCTTCTCATGAAACTAGACCATTAGCACTCTGTTATGCAAATAAAGCCAACTGTTTATGGTTATAGGGTCTCATTCACCTCATGAACTGGTATGGTTTTCAGGATACAGTGATGATAAAAACTTTCAAACTCATTTTTATTTTCTTTCCAAATAAAAACAATTGAACCTAGATGAGATTATTTATCCTGATCCCTCATTTCACCAGTTAGGAAAGTGAATTCCAGAGAGAATAAATGCCATTTTAAAGGTTGGATGTCTAATTATGGCAGAGTTGGGATGTGGACCATGCTTCCTGTTTGGGAATTTTGCTCCCCTCCCCGTCTCCTGCACACACACTTTCACCATGTGGCCTCCTGGGTCCTAAATCTCTTTCCTCCTGAGCTCATATGAACCTTGATCCCCTCACTAATTCACTTTTCCTCACCTCTCCCAATCTCCTTTCTCATATATTTTGTTCTACCTCTATTTCAGAGGTAACTTTGTCCCCTGAAGGTCCTTCTCTTTTCTCCTTCCTTCTCTTTTTTTCTACTTATCATCAGCTTTCTATTTAAGTTGTTATCATCTGTTAAGAAACTTATCTAGAAGGAATATGTATTCTCTAATTACACAACAAGAGTGCTTCAGTTATCTATTGTTGTGCAAGAAACTACCCCCAAAATGTAGTGGCTTCAACAACAATCATTTTATTAATCACAGTTCTCGCTCCATGTGGAGTTATCGAGGTTTGCTTGTGAGGCTGCATTCTGCTGGTGTCTGGGATGTGCTAGAAGGTCAAGGATGGCTTCACTTACTTGTCTGGGGTCTTTGTGTTAGCTTTGACTGGTCTTCTTTCTCCTTCCCATGGCTTCTCTCTCTGTGTGGTGTCTCATTTTATCAGATTAGCTTGGACTTTTTTATATGGCAGTTCAGGGGAGCAAGAGAGCAGCAGTGGAAGCTGACAGGTGTCAGACAGCCTAAGACCAGAACTGGCACAGCACCATTTTTACCACATTTGATGGGTTAAAGCAAGTCCCAAGTCTGAGATTCAAGGGGTAGCACAGTGGATTCCATCTCTTGCTGGCATGTGCATATAAGATGACAGGAATTGTTGGACATAATTTTAGAGACATTTTACCACAGGAAGTAGTAATATTAGGCCCTGTAGGTATTATTGTGTAATCTCTCCCCCACCAATCCCTCCAATTCCCTTTCCAGTGATGTGATTCCCTATGCTTGGGCTCATGGTAGCAAAGAGATAGCTGTATAAAGTTGACCTACATACTCAATATGGTTTTCTTGGTACTGGAAACAAGCTTTTCTTTTTCCCAAGTTGTATATTAAAGAAGTGCAGGGAATGTGAGGGCAGGGCCAGATGGTAGGGACAAAGTACTGGAATCTTTTCAATGTGAAGCCTTAAAGTGTGTGTGTGTGTGTGTGTGTGTGTGTGTATGTGTGTTTGGGATGGCAGGACTTCTGGAATGGTGGTGTAAGTAGCTCAATGGACCTCCTTCCCCAGTGAAACATTTTTACCATTTTACTGGTAAAAATAATGTTAAAAAAACTCCAACAGTTTAGTCTCTGGAAATTGTCTTAAGGGCATACAGCAAACTGAGATTTATTCAAGAAAATCTACTAAATCTTAGTAAAAAGAAAGAGTCTGTGGCATTTGAGCCATGATCTGCCCCACTAACCTCTTTCCCCTCCAAGCTTGTTGTGATGGAAGTTCTACTCTGGTTGGATGTGGCCAAAAGACAGGGATCTCTCTCTCCCAGCTTCTATAGTAAAATATTACAGACTGGGTAGCTTAAACAACAGAAATTTATTTTTTCTCCCAGCTTCCAACTGGGGCTACAGTTCACCCCTAGAGCAAAGGGCTGCTGGAATCTCTAATGGCCCCAGCTCCATATTATAGAACCTGTATTCAATGCAGGCATGGCCAAGAGGACTGGGGCCCCCTTCCTTCACCCAATCCCTGCTCATGGTCTAGGAGCAGCAAGCTCCTGAACACCCCTGCCCTGGCTCACACATAGGGTGAGGTTCTTCACCACCCACTTATGGAGCAGAGGTGGCACTCTAGGATAAAGTGGGTCACTGTTCCTTCTCTCAGTTTTGGGGCAGTGATGCAGAGGTTCTGCCCATGGGAGAATCAGGCTATAAGAACAGAGAGCTATGCATCTTTCCCTTAGAGGACTGATGATACATCAGCTAAAAGTTTATTTGGAACAGAACATGGGATATTTCAAGCATAAGGGCACTGTCAAAAACAATGAGGATTTTGCTGTTGAGCAATCAAGAGCAGGCTGGTTGCTTCATCAGAGCAAGAAGCTAAATGGTAGACCAGTTAGAAGTTTAACAGAAACAGCTAGGGAAAGACAGGTAAAAAGAGCCCTCCTGGAGTTGGCACAAACCACAAAGATCAGCCTCAAATACTATCCCTGTAAGGAGGCTCTTATGGACTGAATGTTTTTGTCATTCCACAATTCATATACTAAAACCCTAGCTCCCATGTGACTATATTGGAAACAGGACCTTTAAGATGATTAAGGTTAAATGAGGTCATTAGGGTGAAGTCCTGATAGATAGAACTGATATCTTTATAAAAGAGGAAGAGATACCAGAGATCTCTCTCTTTCTACCATGTGAGAACATAGCAAGAAGACAGCCATCTACAAGCCAGGACCACCAAAACCAGAAACCAAATCTTCCAGCACCTTAATAATGGATTTCTAGCCTCTAGAACTATGAAAAAATAAATTTCTGTTGTGTAAGCTACCCAGTCTGTAGTATTTTACTATAGAAGCTAGAGTAGACTAATACATGGCCCAACTTTAATTGGATAATATTGTAATTTATGCCTCAGGATACTGTTGAAAACATTAGAGCAATCAGCAAGTGATTAAGGAGGACAAGAGCTGAGTGTGATACCAACACAGGCAGAGCAGCCAGAAGCTTAACAGTGATAGCATGGAAAAAGACAGTCAAAGCAAACATGATTAAAATGATCACCATCCCTGGGAAAGGGGGTAGGGGGAGGTAAGGATAACTGTGCACATGTCCAAGGCTGCACTCTCTGAGGAATGGCAATAGAGGCTATACAGCAGGGAAGGTCAAAGAAAATACTCCACTGAACTAGACAAGCCAATTCACTAACCAAATAAAAAAGCAAACAAGTAAGCAGCAACAATAACAAGCCCACTGGGGATCAGTATTCAGAATTGCTACAATATATTACCTAAAACATCCAGTTTCCAGAAAAATATGACAACCTATGCAAAGGAACAGGAAAGGATAACCTATAAACAGTAAAAAGAGCAGGTAATAGAAACTGCCTTTGAAAGGGCCCCCATGTTGAACTTAGCATTCAAAGAGTTAAAGCAGCTATTATAAATATGTTCAAAGAATTAAGGAAAATCATGTTTAAAGAATTAAAGAAAGGCAGGATGACAATGTCTCATCACATAGAGACTATCAGTAATAATAGATAGAAATTATAAAAAAGAACCAAATTCTGAAGTTGAAAAGTGCAATAAATAGAACAAAGGGACTCAGCAGTAGATATGAGCTGGCAGAGGAAAGAATCAGTGACTGTGAAGACAGGTCAATAGTTATGCAACATAAAATACAGAGAGAAAAAGGAATGAATAAAAATTAACAGAGCCTCAGAGAAATGTGGTACATAGTTAAATGTCCTACCATATACATAATGGGAATACCAGAAAGAGAGGAGGCAGAAAAGGAGCAGAAAAACATTCAAAGGAACAAATTTCAAAATTTGGTGAAAATATTAATTTATACATCCATGATAGTAAACAAACTCTAAGAAGAATCAAGGCAAACAGATCTATACTCTGACACACACATCATAGTTAAAATATTGAAAGCAAAACACACAGAAAAATCTTGAAAGCAGTAGGAGGAAAAAAGACTCATCGTGAACAAGAGTTTCTCAGTAAGATTAACAGCTGACTTCTATCAGAAACAAAGGAGGCTGGAAGACAGTGGCACGGCATATTTAAAGTACTGAAAGAAAAAACAAACCCTGCCAATCAATCAACTTTTATCCAACAGAACTATCTTTCTAAAATGAAGGTGAAATAAAGAAATTCCCAAATGAATAAAAATTGAGAGAACTTTTTGCTAGCAGATTCATTTTACAAGTAATAGTAAAGGAAATTCTTCAGGCTTAAAACAAATGACACCAGCCATTAGCTGGAGTCAACACACAAAAAATCAAACAGCATCAGTAAAGGTAATTATGTAGATAATTATAAAAGACAGAATATTTACTCTCCTTTTTTCTCTTAATTGATTTAAAGAAAATCACATAAAATAAAATGCATGTAATCTTTGATGAAATGGAAAAATTCATAGAAAGATATCAGCTACCAAACTCGAGAGGAAATAGAAATCTGAGTAGACCAATAACAAGTAAAGAGATTGTATTAGCTTCACACAAAGAAAGCCCAGATGTCTCACTGATGACTTCTACCAAAGATGTAAAACAGAATTAATATCAATTCTTCCAAAAAATAAAAGAGTGAACATTTTCCAACTTATTCTATGAGTTCAATATTCCACAGATAGAAAAACAATAGAAATGAAAACATACAATAGAAATGAAAACATACTTCCACAAAATCTTGTATACAAATTTTCAAAGCAGTATTATTCATAATAGCTGAAAAAATGTAAACAACCTAAATGTTCATCAGATGTATATCCATACAACTGAGTACTATCTGGAAATAAAAAGCAATAAAGTACTGACGTACTGATATTTGCTATATCATGGATGAACCTTGAAAACACTATACTAAGTGAAAGAAGCCAGTCACAAAATCTACATAATGTATGATTCCATTTATAGAAAATGTCCAGAATAGGCAAATTTATAAAGACAGAAATAAGATTAGCAATTTCCTGAAGTAGGATTGTGTGTAAGGAGACTGGGGATTTACTGGGTATGGAATTTCTTTTTGGGGTGATGAAAATGTTCTAAATTAGATTGTGGTGATGGTTGTATGACTTTGTAAATATGCTTAAACCCATTAATTGTATATATCAAATGGGTTTGTGGTATATGAATTATATTTTAATAAAGTTGTTTAAAAAAGGGGTGGAACATTGGATAGCTGGTCTGGGACAAGAAATTACACCTGTTAGGTGAACATTTCTATTCCCCACTCCCTCATAACATTTAATCAAATAAACGGTCTCCATATTTTGCTCACTATACTTTAGCCTTCCAAGCAACACCCAAAATGATCATTTTAGAAATGTGAACCACATAATGTTACTTCCCTAGTCAAAACTTTCCAACTTCCTCCTTTTACACTTTGAAGAAAATGAAACCCTTTACAATGGCCCAAAGAGTTCTGCATGATCTGACTTCTGCCTACTTCTTTGACTTCATCCAATTTCACTCTCTCTTCATGCTACAGTGCCCACTATGTAGTTTCCTTTCTGTTCAAGACAAGCTTCTGAACAAGACAAGTTCTTTCTTGCCTTTGGGCTTTTGCACCAGCAATGCCCTCTGCTTGTGATGTTCCTCCTTCATGTGGGTCTGCTCCTGGTTACCTTTTAAGTTACTGCTGAGATATCATCTACAGAGGTGCCTTCCCCTACCACTCTATTGCAGGTAGCCTCACCTTTCCTCTCCCAGTCACTGCCCATGATACTACACAGCCTCTGTTACTATCAGCTGGTTTGCTGTGTTCCCCTCTGCTAGGATATAAGCTTCTTAGGTCAAGAACTTTGCTTGTCTCAAAGGCATGGTATCATTAGCACCTCTGATGGTGCAGGCATGCAATACATTTGTTGAATGAATGAATACATGAAGTGTTGGAAATGCATGGCGGGACCTAAGATTTTATCTCCTCTCCCAACAGGAGGAGTGATTTTATATAGTCAACATGTGAAGTAAGAGTGTGAAAAATATTACCAGCTCCACTTAAGAGATATAGAACCAAAGGGGTTTGACTTCTACCAACAGACAAAAATAAAATACAAAATTAAAAAAAAAAAATGCTTCTCCAAGATCACAAAATAAAGCTCCATTTTCTAATTCTTATTTTAAGAGAGGAACTCTAAGTTCTAGGCTATTGACATCAACTTTTGTAATATTTCCCTATTTTTCTTCTCTGTTTCTCCCCGTTTTTTCTTTTTGATGCTACAGTAAATTTCTTTGCTCTGGCCTATTGTTCCTACTCTTCAAAGCGTCAGCCATATTTGAATGTGTGGTGACCTCTGGTGATTTATTCTTTGAAAGTAAATTCACATTTTATATTTTGATGCATTCTAGCATTTGCTTTTTAGAACCTTCGTTTTAAAATTCTTCTTAGAATTTGCATCACTTTTCAGATCAAGAGCCTGTACTGCATCTAGAGACACTCAGACCACTTTGCTCTTATGAGATGATGAGGAATATATTTTAACTTCAGTTTTTTAACTTCTTTTGGAATCATAGACCCTTTGGGGAGCCCAGCGAAGATGGTGGACTCCCACCTCCCCTCATAAAACACATACATACACACATGTGAACACACTGTATCCAATTTCAGTCCTGTTTTGGATTTCTGGCTTAGTGCTTCAAGGAACAATCTCAGCTCAAAATGTATCCAAATTGGTTAATCTTAGGTCTAGGACAAGGTAGCAGCATTTAAAAGTAAAAATTGGCCAGGTTTCTTGCACTTTTCCTCTTGTGGCATTGCTTACAGGCTGTTCCCCTGGTGGACTTCCTGCCTTGGTCTGCCTTCTAAACTGTTCCAGGATAAGTTCTCTCTCAGTCACTCATCACTTGGTTTTCTCTGCCCACAAGATTCACGAAAAATAGAAAATAAAGTAAAGCTTCGGGGGAGGGGCAAGATGGCGGAAGAGTAAGACGCGGAGATCACCTTCCTCCCCACAGATACATGAGAAATACATCTACACGTGGAACTGCTCCTACAGAACACCCACTGAACGCTGGCAGAAGACGTCAGACCTCCCAAAAGGCAAGAAAATCCCCACGTACTTGGGTAGGGCAAAAGAAAAAAGAAATAACAGAGACAAAAGAATAGGGACCAGTGGGAGGGAGCTGTGAAGGAGGAAAGGTTTCCACACACTAGGAAGCCCCTTCGTGGGCAGAGACTGCGGGTAGCAGAGGGGGGAAGCTTCAGAGCCACGGAGGAGAGCGTAGCCACATTGGTGCGGAGGGCAAAGCGGAGAGATTCCCGCACAGAGGAGCGGTGCCGACCAGCACTCACCAGCCCGAGAGGCTTGTCTGCTCAGCTGCCGGGGCGGGCGGGGGCTGTGAGCTGGGGCTCGGGCTTCGGTGCTAGCCGGGAGGGAGTCCGGGAAAAAGACTGCAGCTGCCGAAGAGGCAAGAGACTTTTTCTTGCCTCTTTGTTTCGCGGCGCTTAAGGAGAGGGAATTCAGAGCGCTGCCTAAACGAGCTCCAGAGACGGGCGCGAGCCGCGGCTATCAGCGCGGATCCCACAGCAACAGGGACGCAGAGGGAAAAACGGAGAGATTCCCGCACAGAGGCTCGGCGCCGAGCAGCACTCACCAGTCCGAGAGGCTTGTCTGCTCACCCGCCGGGGCGGGCGGGGGCTGGGAGCTGAGGCGCGGGCTTCGGTCGGATCCCACGGAGAGGACTGGGGTTGGCTGCGTGAACACAGCCTGAAGGGGCTAGCGCACCACAACTAGCCGGGAGGGAGCCCGAGAAAAAGTCTGCAGCTGCCGAAGAGGCAGGAGACTTTTTTTTGCCTCTTTGTTTCGCGGCGTGCAAGGAGAGGGGATTCAGAGCGCCACTTAAACGAACTCCAGAGACGGGCGCGAGCCGCGGCTATCAGCGCGGACCCCAGAGACGGGCATGAGACGCTAAGGCTGCTGCTGCCACCACCAAAAAGCCTGTGTGCGAGCACAGGTCATTCTCCACACCGCCCCTCCCGGGAGCCTGTGCAGCCTGCCACGGCCAGGCTCCCGTAATCTGGGGACAACTTCCCCGGGAGAGCGCACGGCGCGCCTCAGGCTGCTGCAACGTCACGCCGGCTTCTGCCGCCGCAGGCTCGCCCCGCCTCCTCCGCACCGCTCCCTCCCCCCGGTCTGACTGAGCCAGAGCCCCCGAATCAGCTGCTCCTTTAACCCCGTTCTGTCTGAGCGGGGAACAGACGCCCTCAGGGGACCTACATGCAGAGGCGGGTCCAAATCCAAAGCTGAACCCCGGGAGCTGTACGAACAAAGAAGAGAAAGGGAAATCTCTCCCAGCAGCCTCAGAAGCAGCGGATTAAAGCTCCACAAACAACTTGATGTGCCTGCATCTGTTGAATACCTGAATAGACAACGAATCATCCCAAATTTAGGAGGTGGACTTTGGGAGCAGGATATATTAACTTTTCCCCTTTTCCTTTTTTTGTGAGTGTATATGTGTATGCTTCTGGGTGAGATTTTGTCTGTATAGCTTTGCTCTCACCGTTAGTCCTAGGGTTAGGTCCGTCCGTTTTTTTTTGTTTTGTTTTGTTTTGTTTTGTTTTTTTGCTTAAAAAGATTTTTTTTTCCCCAATAAATGTTTTCTTAATAATTTTTTCCTTATTTTCTATTTTTAAAAAATTAAAAAAAATTTTTTAATAAGTTTTTTCATATTTATTTTAAAAAATTAAAAAATTTATTTTTCTTAATAAATTTTTTAATAATTTTTTTCTTATTTTTAGTATAAAAAATTAATAAATCTATTTTTAAAAATTAAAAAAAAATTTTTTTAAATAAATTCTTAATAATTTTTTTTTTATTTTTTATTATAATTGCTTTATTTTATTTTATTTTATCCTCTTTCTTTCTTTTTTTCCAATTTTTCTCCCTTTTATTCTGAGCCGTGTGGATGAAAGGCTCTTGGTGCTCCAGCCAGGCATTAGGGCTGTGCCTCTGAGGTGGGAGAGCCAACTTCAGGACACTGGTCCACAAGAGACCTCCCAGCTCCACGTAATACCAAACGGCAAAAATCTCTCAGAGATCTCCATCTCAACATCAAGACCCAGCTTCACTCAACGACCAGCAAGCTACAGTGCTGGACACCCTATGCCAAACAACTAGCAAGACAGGAACACAGCCCCATCCATTAACAGAGAGGCTGCCTAAAATCATAATAAGGCCACAGACACCCCAAAACACACCACCAGACGTGGACGAGCCCACCAGAAAGACAACATCCAGCCTCATCCACCAGAACACAGGCACTAGTTCCCTCCACCAGGAAACCTACACAACCCACTGAACCAACCTTAGCCACTGGGGACAGATACCAAAAACAACGGGAACTACGAACCTGTAGCCTGTGAAAAGAAGACCCCAAACACAGTAAGATAAGCAAAATGAGAAGACAGAAAAACACACAGCAGATGAAGGAGCAGGGTCAAAACACACCAGACCTAACAAATGAAGAGGAAATAGGTAGTCTACCTGAAAAAGAATTCAGAATAATGATAGTAAGGATGATCCAAAATCTTGGAAATAGAATAGACAAAATGCAAGAAACATTCAACAAGGACGTAGAAGAACTAAAGAGGAACCAAGCAACGATGAAAAGCACAATAAATGAAATTAAAAATACTCTAGATGGGATCAATAGCAGAATAACTGAGGCAGAAAACGGATAAGTGACCTGGAAGACAAAATGGTGGAAATAACTAATGCAGAGCAGAATAAAGAAAAAAGAATGAAAAGAACTGAGGACAGTCTCAGAGACCTCTGGGACAACATTAAACGCACCAACATTCGAATTATAGGGGTCCCAGAAGAAGAAGAGAAAAAGAAAGGGACTGAGAAAATATTTGAAGAGATTATAGTTGAAAACTTCCCTAATATGGGAAAGGAAATAGTTAATCAAGTCCTGGAAGCACAGAGAGTCCCATACAGGATAAATCCAAGGAGAAACACACCAAGACACATATTAATCAAACTATCAAAAATTAAATATAAAGAAAACATATTAAAAGCAGCAAGGGAAAAACAACAAATAACACACAAGGGCATCCCCATAAGGTTAACAGCTGATCTTTCAGCAGAAACTCTGCAAGCCAGAAGGGAGTGGCAGGATATACTTAAAGTGATGAAGGAGAAAAACCTACAACCAAGATTACTCTACCCAGCAAGGATCTCATTCAGATTTGATGGAGAAATTAAAACCTTTACAGACAAGCAAAAGCTGAGAGAGTTCAGCACCACCAAACCAGCTTTACAACAAATGCTAAAGGAACTTCTCTAGGCAAGAAAAGCAAGAGAAGGAAAACACCTACAATAACAAACCCAAAACATTTAAGAAAATGGGAATAGGAACATATATATCGATAATTACCTTAAATGTAAATGGATTAAATGCTCCCACCAAAAGACACAGACTGGCTGAATGGATACAAAAACAAGACCCATATATATGCTGTCTACAAGAGACCCACTTCAGACCTAGAGACACATACAGACTGAAAGTGAGGGGATGGAAAAAGATATTCCATGCAAATGGAAATCAAAAGAAAGCTGGAGTAGCAATTCTCATATCAGACAAAATAGACTTTAAAATAAAGACTATTACAAGAGACAAAGAAGGACACTATATAATGATCAAGGGATCGATCCAAGAGGAAGGTATAACAATTGTAAATATTTATGCACCCAACATAGGAGCACCTCAATACATAAGGCAAATACTAACAGCCATAAAAGGGGAAATCGACAGTAACACAATCATAGTAGGGGACTTTAATACCCCACTTTCACCAATGGACAGATCATCCAAAATGAAAATAAATAAGGAAACACAAGCTTTAAATGATACATTAAACAAGATGGACTTAATTGATATTTATAGGACATTCCACCCAAAAACAACAGAATACACATTTTTCTCAAGTGCTCATGGAACATTCTCCAGGATAGATCATATCTTGGGTCACAAATCAAGCCTTGGTAAATTTAAAAAAATTGAAATCGTATCAAGTATCTTTTCCGACCACAACGCTATGAGACTAGATATCAATTACAGGAAAAGATCTGTAAAAAATACAAACACATGGAGGCTACACAATACACTACTTAATAACGAAGTGATCACTGAAGAAATCAAAGGGGAAATCAAAAAATACCTAGAAACAAATGACAATGGAGACACGATGATCCAAAACCTATGGGATGCAGCAAAAGCAGTCCTAAGAGGGAAGTTTATAGCAATACAAGCCTACATCAAGAAACAGGAAACATCTCGAATAAACAACCTAACCTTGCACCTTAAGCAATTAGAGAAAGAAGAACAAAAAAACCCCAAAGCTAGCAGAAGGAAAGAAATCATAAAGATCAGATCAGAAATAAATGAAAAAGAAATGAAGGAAACAATAGCAAAAATCAATGAAACTAAAAGCTGGTTCTTTGAGAAGATAAACAAAATTGATAAACCATTAGCCAGACTCATCAAGAGAAAAAGGGAGAAGACTCAAATTAATAGAATTAGAAATGAAAAAGGAGAAGTAACCACTGACACTGCAGAAATACAAAGGATCATGAGAGATTACTACAAGCAACTCTATGCCAATAAAATGGACAACCTGGAAGAAATGGACAGATTCTTAGAAATGCACAAGCTGTCAAGACTGAACCAGGAAGAAATAGAAAATATGAACAGACCAATCACAAGCACTGAAATTGAAACTGTGATTAAAAATCTTCCAACACACAAAAGCCCAGGACCAGATGGCTTCACAGGCGAATTCTATCAAACATTTAGAGAAGAGCTAACACCTATCCTTTTCAAACTCTTCCAAAATATTGCAGAGGGAGGAACACTCCCCAACTCATTCTACGAGGCCACCATCACCCTGATACCAAAACCAGACAAAGATGTCACAAAGAAAGAAAACTACAGGCCAATATCACTGATGAACATAGATGCAAAAATCCTCAACAAAATCCTAGCAAACAGAATCCAACAGCACATTAAAAGGATTATACACCATGATCAAGTGGGGTTTATTCCAGGAATGCAAGGATTCTTCAATATACGCAAATCAATCAACGTGATACATCATATTAACAAATTGAAGGAGAAAAACCATATGATCATCTCAATAGATGCAGAGAAAGCTTTTGACAAAATTCAACACCCATTTATGATAAAAGTCCTGCAGAAAGTAGGCATAGAGGGAACTTTCCTCAACATAATAAAGGCCGTATATGACAAACCCACAGCCAACATTGTGCTCAATGGTGAAAAACTGAAACCATTTCCACTAAGATCAGGAACAAGACAAGGTTTCCCACTCTCACCACTATTATTCAACATAGTTTTGGAAGTGTTAGCCACAGCAATCAGAGAAGAAAAAGAAATAAAAGGAATCCAAATCGGAAAAGAAGAAGTAAAGCTGTCACTGTTTGCAGATGACATGATACTATACATAGAGAATCCAAAAGATGCTACCAGAAAACTACTAGAGCTAATCAATGAATTTGGTAAAGTAGCAGGATACAAAATTAATGCACAGAAATCTCTTGCATTCCTGTATACTAATGATGAAAAATCTGAAAGTGAAATTAAGAAAACACTCCCATTTACCATTGCAACAAAAAGAATAAAATATCTAGGAATAAACCTACCTAGGGAGACAAAAGACCTGTATGCAGAAAATTATAGGACACTGATGAAAGAAATTAAAGATGATACAAATAGAGGGAGAGATATACCATGTTCTTGGATTGGAAGAATAAACATTGTGAAAATGACTCTGCTACCCAAAGCAATCTACAGATTCAATGCAATCCCTATCAAACTACCACTGGCATTTTTCACAGAACTAGAACAAAAAATTTCACAATTTGTATGGAAACACAAAAGACCCCGAATAGCCAAAGCAATCTTGAGAACGAAAAATGGAGCTGGAGGAATCAGGCTCCCCGACTTCAGACTATATTACAAAGCTACAGTAATTAAGACAGTTTGGTACTGGCACAAAAACAGAAATATAGATCAATGGAACAGGATAGAAAGCCCAGAGATAAGCCCACGCACATATGGTCACCTTATCTTTGATAAAGGAGGCAAGCATATACAGTGGAGAAAAGACAGCCTCTTCAATAAGTGGTGCTGGGAAAATTGGGCAGGTACATGTAAAAGTATGAAATTAGAACACTCCCTGACACCA
Organism: Eubalaena glacialis; assembly: GCF_028564815.1. Classification (NCBI taxonomy): domain Eukaryota; kingdom Metazoa; phylum Chordata; class Mammalia; order Artiodactyla; family Balaenidae; genus Eubalaena; species Eubalaena glacialis. Next base: position 67,570,913 of record NC_083732.1, read on the forward strand.
TACACAAAAATAAACTCAAAATGGATTAAAGACCTAAGTGTAAGGCCAGACACTATCAAACTCTTAGAGGAAAACATAGGCAGAACACTCTATGACATAAATCACAGCAAGATCCTTTTTGACCCAGGTCCTAGAGAAATGGAAATAAAAACACAAATAAACAAATGGGACCTAATGAAACTTAAAAGCTTTTGCACAGCAAAGGAAACCATAAACAAGACCAAAAGACAACCCTCAGAATGGGAGAAAATATTTGCAAATGAAGCAACTGACAAAGGATTAATCTCCAAGATTTACAAGCAGCTCATGCAGCTCAATAACAAAAAAACAAACAACCCAATCCAAAAATGGGCAGAAGACCTAAATAGACATTTCTCCAAAGAAGATATACAGATTGCCAACAGACACATGAAAGAATGCTCAACATCATTAATCATTAGAGAAATGCAAATCAAAACTACAATGAGGTATCATCTCACACCGGTCAGAATGGCCATCATCAAAAAATCTAGAAACAATAAATGCTGGAGAGGGTGTGGAGAAAAGGGAACACTCTTGCACTGTTGGTGGGAATGTAAATTGATACAGCCACTATGGAGAACAGTATGGGGGTTCCTTAAAAAACTAAAAATAGAACTACCATACGACCCAGCAATCCCACTACTGGGCATATACCCTGAGAAAACCATAATTCAGAAAGAGTCATGTACCAAAATATTCATTGCAGCTCTGTTTACGATAGCCAGGACCTGGAAGCAACCTAAGTGTCCATCATCAGATGAATGGATAAAGAAGATGTGGCACATATATACAATGGAATATTACTCAGCCATAAAAAGAAATGAAATGGAGGTATTTGTAATGAGGTGGATGGAGTTAGAGTCTGTCATACAGAGTGAAGTAAGTCAGAAAGAGAAAAACAAATACAGTATGCTAACACATATATATGGAATCTAAGGAAAAAAAAAAAAAAAGGTCATGAAGAACCTAGTGGCAAGATGGGAATAAAGACACAGACCTACTAGAGAATGGACTTGAGGATATGGGGAGGGGGAGGGGTGAGATATGACAGGTTGAGAGAGTGTCATGGACATATATGCACTACCAAATGTAAAATAGATAGCTAGTGGGAAGCAGCCGCATAGCACAGGGAGATCAGTTCGGTGCTTTGTGACCACCTAGAGGGGTGGGATAGGGAGGGTGGGAGGGAGGGAGATGCAAGAGGGAAGAGATATGGGAACATATGTATATGTATAACTGATTCACTTTGTTATAAAGCAGAAGCTAACACACCATTGTAAAGCAATTATACTTCAATAAAGATGTTTAAAAAAATAAATAAATAAAAAATAAATAAATAAATAAATAAATAAAGTAAAGCTTCATATGGCCAGAGTGGTCATATGAACAATGCCAGAATATTTGGTGACCCTGTCCTGCTCATACTGCCTTCTCAGCACAAGGAAAAAGCAAACCTCCACCATGTTTTCTTATTAGTTCTCTGGCTCCTCTGAGTTGATGACCATTGGTGACTAACACTACTACCTTATATGGCTGTTTATTATCAGGGTATGTATCACATTACAAAGGTGAAAATTTATAGGTATGAGTACTCTATGTGCCTCTTGCCAAATAGTTCTTATTCCAATATGAAGATTACTTGGAATTGCTCAAAATCCTGAGTGCTATTAACATCATCGGCAAAAACAATCTGAAGCCAATTTGGCAATATACATCAAAATCCTTAAAAATGCAGATACTCTTTTTTTAAAAATAAATTTATTTATTTATTTATTTTTGGCTGCGTTGGGTCTTCGTTGCTGCACGCGGCCTTTCTCTAGTTGTGGCAAGTGGGGGCTACTCTTTGTTGCTGTGCACGGGCTTCTCACTGCAGTGGCTTCTCTTGTTGCAGAGCACAGGCTCTAGGTGCTCGGGCTTCAGTAGTTGCGGCACGGGGGCTCAGTAGTTGTGGCACGCAGGCTCAGTAGTTGTGGCTCACGGGCTCCAGAGCGCAGGCTCAGTAGTTGTGGCGCACGGGCTTAGTTGCTCCGTGGCATGTGGGATCTTCCCGGACCAGGGCTCAAGCCCATGTCCCCTGCATTGGCAGGTGGATTCTTAACCACTGCGCCACCAGGGAAGCCCAAAATATAGATACTCTTTAGCCAAGTAATTCCCCTTTCAGGATTGCATTTTAAGGAGATAATAATATATTTAGCAAAGGATAACTATAAGGATATGAATCACAGTGGCGCCAAATAATTGGAAAAGAGTCAATTGTTCAATAATAGAAAATAGTTACTTATGTTGTGACATATCTATACTAAATATAATGCTCTCTGTATGTTAAACTAATGATATAGAATATTTAATAAATTGAGAAAATGTTAACAATATATACAGCTAAAAATTAGGTTCCAAAGCTGTATCTTTGGTGGAATCCTATTGTGACACTGTCATTTCATCCACAATCTATTCCAGCCCATCCCCACTGAGTTGCAGTCATGTGATTTGGGTATCACTTACCCCACTCTCAGCTCCAGGAGTCAGCATTGTTGGGTTTTGCCAATCTTCTGGCTGTAACAAGGTCTAAGCCAATTAGCACATCCATAGTCCTCTGGCTACAGAGGCTGGCCAAATCAGCATGCAACTCAGTACTTCTGTTTTGCAGTTGGGAGAATGAACACTCTTTCTCACTGTATAAGAAAAAACAAGTACACAGTCCTGATTATCTTGGGCAACTATTCCACTACATGAGGAAAACCAGCCTGAGGTTGAAGAGTAGTTGAGAACTGCAGAGCAATGGATCTGGAGCTTTGATAAATCAGGCTGAAGCCTGATACTTCTAGATGTTTTCAGTTGCAGAACCAATAATTCCCATTTGTTAACTTACCTAGCATGAGCTTTGTTTTCTGTGCTTGCTATCAAAAACATCCTAATTAATATGGACTCTAAGTAAAAACAGTATTTATTTATTACAAAGCTAAACAAAAAACTATCAATAATAGTTGTCTCTTGGTGGTAATTTATTAGTGATTTTTTTCCCTCTGCTTTGTGCCTTTCTGTAATTCCAGGTCTTCTATAATGAATATGTATGTTATTTTATTCAGGGAAACCCCCCAAATATAAGGATAATTAGAATTGTAGTAATAATCATCATTTAAGCCAAAACCATCAGATCTTTTTGTGGATGGTGATAAGACAAAGTAACTCTTCAAGTGGAGGAAAATAATTTATTTCCATTTTTATACCTTTCAAAGTCATGAATGTAAAGTTCTTACTCCTAAGAATCTTATTAATGTCTTCTAATAAGTTTATTAAAAAATACAAATCTAATTAGTTCAAGATCATGGCATCAGTAAAAATTGGTTTTAGGTGTACCGATGTTCAGGTAGAGAGGCAGTGTGGGCATAGTGGAAAAAACACTAGGCTTGGAGTCCCAGCTCTCCCATTTCCTGACTATTTGACCTCAGGCAATTACTTAATCTCTCTGAATCTTAATTACTTCAGGTAAGAAACTGTGGGTTGGACTAAATGTTATCTACAATCTTTGCATTTGTGAAATTCTATATTTCTATAAATGGCTCTATATTTCTATAAATGCTTTATATTTGAATAGAACTGATAGGCACTGCCTGCTTTTGGAAGTATAAGTAGGTTTAACTCTCATTACAACTTTGATAGATTGGTCGAGATTTCTGCAAAGCTGTGTTAAGAAGGTTTCTGAGGGTTCATATGGACTCAGCAGGAAAAAGTGCTATGATCTATTAACAATGTTGTTGTGCAGAAGAAAGGGAGAGTGTTGCCATGCAATAGTGAGTCTGAATCACCAGGCTGACTCACACACACATTACTCGTTAATAATAATAACCTCATTACTGCCCCTTTTAAAATTTATAGCAGTGTCCAAAATGTTTTCAAAGTGAAGTGACTGTGAAGGAAATGCACCAAAATGTATCTGCTTCCTTTCTCCTTTTCCTTTACTTTCTTTTAATCACTGGTAGTATAGACTGAATAAGAGCTTGCCTAAATAAAAGCAAAACTCTGTTTGTAGTTGAGAATTCAGAAGGAAATTTCTCACTTGTTCTTTACATTTGATATTTCTTGTAGAAGGAGCCATGAATTATAAGTTCCTAGCTAGTCAGCAAATGTCCTCATAGCAGTTCTGATAATGGGTAGGGCTGTCAGTGAGAGGTTTGTTTGCAACCATGTTCACTTCTTGCTTCTGTCAAACTCATCCTCAGCATGGAACTCCAGCAGAAACCCTTGAATAAAGATCAACGTCCTGGAGAGAAGCCAGAGGAGCCAGAGTCAGGAGCCATGTATCACTGCCACAGCAACTCCAAGGCCACAGAGAACAGGGCAAAGGAGCAAGTCTATGCCAAGTGGAAACTCTGTGCTGCTTCAGGAACATGCTTAGTTTTCATGATTGCAGAGGTCATCGGTGAGTATTTCTCAAGACTTCTCTGATTAAACGAGCAAACAAACAAAACCCTGCATCATTACAGGAGAGTTGCCCTTTTAAAAAAAGACTGAATATTTTCTGTAAATATAAAGTAACAATATGCTCATTGTAGATAAGTTGGAAAGCAGAAGGAAACAAAATAAAATTTGTCACAATCCCACTTTTTTTTTAAAAATTTTATTTATTTATTTATTTATGGCTGTGTTGGGTCTTCGTTTCTGTGCGAGGGCTTTCTCTAGTTGTGGCAAGCGGGGGCCACTCTTCATCGTGGTGCGCGGGCCTCTCACTATCGCGGCCTCTCTTGTGCGGAGCACAGGCTCCAGTCGCGCAGGCTCAGTAGTTGTGGCTCACGGGCCTAGTTGCTCCGCGGCATGTGGGATCTTCCCAGACCAGGGCTCGAACCCGTGTCCCCTGCATTGGCAGGCAGATTCTCAACCACTGCGCCACCAGGGAAGCCCACAATCCCACTTTTGAGTGATAATCTTCAATAACATTATGGAGTATTTTTCTACAGTATATTTTCTATTCATAGCTCACAATTTTTTTTTTAACATAACTGAGAGCACACAATGCTTTTGGCCATGCCATCAAACACTCTTCAAAAACATTTCTATGCCTGAACAATATTCTATAATATGCTCTACTGTGATTTACATAACCATCTCTCTATTAGAAATTTAGGGAGTTTTTTCCTGCTTATGGACAATGCTGCAGTGAAAAATCTGGAATAAAACTCTGCTTGCTTTTCTGGATAATTCCTTCAAAGAGATTCCTAAAAGTGGAAATAACTAGTTGAAGGACATGAATATTTTTATTACTTCTTTATGCACATTGCCAAACTGCTATCCAGAAAGCTTGAAAACAATTCCTATGTCTGCCAGCTCTACATGAGAATGATTCTCTCTCCAAATCTTTCCCAGAACTTATTTTAATCTTTCAAAAATCTTTGCTAATGTATAGATGAATATGCTTTATTTTAATATGCATTCCTTTGTTATTATTAATATTATTTGCATGTTTATTAACGATCTGTATTTCCCTCTGTTAATGCATTTTCTATTTGACTCTTAATATCTGTGGCTCACTTGTTTTTTCAGATAATTTGTAATTCTTTATATTGATCTCTGGGAGCTCTTTATATAGTTATTAAAGTTTTGTTATATCTGTTATAAGTACTATTCTAGTTTGTTGTTTACTTTTTAGTTTTTGTTTAATTTTTGGTTTGACTTAGAGAAGTTTCAAATTTTACAGAGGTAATTGTATCAAACATTTCATTTTGAGCTGATTTCTTTTACTACTCTTTCACTATTTTAGTGCTTAGTAAGCCTTTCCTATCTACTGAGAAGATAAATATCATTTTGTCGTTGTTCAATTTTTTGCATTTAATTTTAAATCAATGTGAAATTATCTATGCTCTTAGCATTGAAAATTCTCTTTCTAAAGAGCTAACAAAGATTTACACATCATTTATGGAATAATTCATTATTTCCTCCATTGATTTTTCTCCATATTACTTTTATCATTTATCAAATTTCTATAAATAATAGAGTTAGGTTCTAAGGTGTTTTATCTGTGCTGCTGATCTCTGTCAGTAGTAACATATTTAATGTAGATTTACATGTTATAATATCTGTTGTTCTTTCCTCATTATCCTTTGTTTAACAGAAAAAAGGTAAAGGCTGTTCATTCCTGTTTATTACTCTAATTAAACATGAGAATAATTTTGTTCAGTTTCCTCCAAAATCTAATTTTGATTTTATTGGTATATAAATTAATTTGGGAACACAAATCTTCTTAAAATACTCAGTTTTTCCCTCCAGGAATACAGTATGTTTCTCCATTTATCCAGATATTCTACATCTCTCATCAAGTTAAGGTTTTATGTTTTTAGTTTGCTTGTTTTAACACAAGGACAACCTACTTCTTGCTAGAGTTATTTATAGTTATTTTGTGTGTTTGGTTTATTCTTTCCAGAGGTGAGTAGGGTCTTCCTTTTCTCATGTCCTGCTTTCTAAATGGTTACTTTTTGGATTTTGGAAAGTTTTCATTTTGTATATTCATTTTGTACTCAACAGTGTATTTGAACTATTGTCATTCTAAATGTATCTCAGTTAATTTTCCTTGTTCCTCTCTCATCTCTCCTCCTAGGAGATAATCCTCTCTTGTTCAAAAAAATTATATTTCTCCTTGCTTTCAATAGTTATGTCTCTTCTGTATGTTTCATATTTTTATCATGTTAAATAATATGCTAGATCAAATCATATGTTCAACTATTTAGCTGTTAAGTGAAATGTTTCCTGAGGGGTTAAGTATTTTTATTATGTTAATGAAGTATTCTCCTTGTTCTAGTTTTTTAATGGTTAATGGATAATCAAGGATGAGTGTTGACTTTTATCAAAAACCTTATCTTTTAAATTCATTCTGTTTTAAAACTTTTTTTACCCATTGCTGATGTGTATTATATTAAGAGATCATGATACATTTCTGGTATTATGATGACAACAGCTAATATTTGTTTAATGCTTACTATGCTGGGAACTGTGATGAGTGCTTTCTACGTATCACCTTACTTAATCCTGATGAAATTCCTGAGAGGTAGGTCCTATTACGAATTGCACTTTATAGACCATAAACCTGAAGCACAAAGAGTAAAGTACTCGACTTTAACAACATACCTATCAGTGAGCAGGCGGTCTGAATGCCAGAGCTCATGCTCTTAGGCTCTCACTATGGTGACTAGACCTTGGTGGACCATTCTTTCAAGGCACTGCTCAATCTGAGTCACTAATATTTTTGTTAGGATTTTTACATTGAAAAATCATTGTAATTTTTTTGATCATTGAAATTTAACTATAGTTTTCTGTTTTGGAGCTATTTTTCTCGGTTTTTGAATCTGAGTTATGCATATTAAAATGAAAAGTTTAGTTTTAATAATTTCCTTTTTATATACTGGGTTGGCCAAAAAGTTCATTCGGGCTTTTCCATAAGATGTTAAGGAGAACCCAGAACGAACTTTTTGGCCAACTCTATAAAAAAACTAAAACAATTTATATGACATTGTAATTATTCTTCCTTTTTAAGAACTCCCTGATAAATTGTCTGACTTCAGAGACATTCTTGGAGATAATTTTTTCATATATTTTAGCTTCTTCCTCATTCATGGACATACTCCAAATTTCTACTTCTTGAGTAAATTTTGGTTATTTATAAATCTCCCAAGTCATTCATCTCACTGAAACTGTCAAATTTATTATCATACAATGGAACATGATAGTCTTATATTGGTATTCTCTTATTTATTCCAGCTCCTTTCTCATTTTAATATTGTTTATATATTTTTACTTCTTTTCCTTGATAAAACTTTATTTTATTGATATATATATTTTTTATTGAATATATTATTATTTTAATTTTCCTTCTGTTTTCTAATTCATAATTTTGGCTTTAAAAATATTTTTATTTCCTCTTTCTTTTCTCAGAGTTGTAGTCTTATTGCGTATTTTAATATCTTAAGTTATATCTTTATTTAATATATTTGTATCCTTTCTTTTTATTAATAATAAAGCTATGTACAGCTATAAACTTAATCTAAAGGTTTTGGTATGCTGTGGTATCTTATTTATAATTTTTTTACCAAAAAATTAACAAGAACACTATAAGCTACCTATATAAGTACCATAGGCTACTACCACTCTTACCACTATAACTTGTTACACTCTGTTACCAATATTTTGGCTTCATTTTCTCTTTATTACCCCAAAAGAGTGCTAAATTAATGATAATCTGATAGTGGAGGAGAATCTGTTAAGCTTTTTTTCTTTTTTAGCACTATAATAGCAAGCAATTAGAATTAGTTTCTTCAAGTTATGGAGTCTTCTGACCTATACACGTATACTTTTATAGCTTTTGGAAACTGGAAGAGAGCTTAGACCCAATCCGGTCCAAGATGAATCCAGAGTTGGTAAATAACCTTCCAGTTAAAATTTTTTTAAAAAATTGATACCACACAATTTCTAGAGCCAGGGTGAGTCTTTTGAATGAATGACTTAATAGCTTGATAGAGCTGCAAAGAATTTACTTTTAGCAGCTCCAATCTGGAAAACTCCCTCTGGAAATCCATTGATATCTATACTAGAGGGGCATTCTTTTTTATTATTGAAAGTCACAAGACTATGGACAATTTTCAATTGCTCACGTAAGAGATCAACAAAACGGAAAATCTAAAAAACATAATCCATTTGAAACATGATTTGAAATGCTGATGTTCTGGACATTCATAGCCTTCCAAATAAAGTACTGGCACAACCCCATGCAAACACAGCTCAGCAGGATGTATAAACTGGCTTGTTTTCTGCACAACTTTCTTCTCTTGCTTTTCCCGGAAAACATGTGGATGCTGAGAATAGACGCATATTCTCCCCAGCTGATATCTAATTAATATTCTGAAATGAGATGGCCTCCCATTCACAAAACTCAGTTTTCTCCTTGTACCTTTCCGTATGCCCTGTCAATTTGTTTCTAAAATTTTTAGAGGGGAAATGGGAAGCTATTCAGTTGGAGTGAGCAAATCAATCTCCTCCTTTCCTTCTCATTCCTAATAATTAGTCTATGAGTTCAAATCTGGCTTTAGGGTCAGAAGAAAGTGATGTTGTCAGTAAAGGAATTAAGTGGATACTGACAGAAAATCATTTGGAATTTGAGCTGTATTGATGTTGAGCTAATTTTCCTGAAACATTGCTCTCATCGTGTTAATTCTGTTTTCAAAATTCTTCAGTGGCTCACCTTTGCCATTTCAGTCCTTCACAACCTTTTTCCCATCATGTCAAGCACAGGAAATTTTACTGAGCACAGGGGCAAACTGACAAGTATTCTTGTAGCAGAAAGAGGCTGGTTCAGGGGCCCTCTCTGTGGTAGGCCCTACTCAGCTGCACCAAGTGAAGAGAGATCAATATACTGGAAAATGCTGGCATCCTGCACAAAATGAAAAATTCTTACTCTGGTTTTCAAGTTACTCCACCATTTGCCTGCCAAACTGACTATCAATCTTTTTCTTTTACTACTTCCCTATATGACTCGTCTTCTGTTTCAGCTATTTATTCATTCTATGCAAAATAATCATTGCACCTTCAGGTCTCTGTAACTTTTGCTTATGCCTTTTGATTTACATGGAAAACCCTCTCATTCTCCATAGCCATCAAAACCCTGACCATCATTCAAGACCCCAACCCACAACTCACCTCCTTCCTAAAACCGTTTTTGACCATGTCAGAGAAAGCAAGTAGTATTCTCAGATGACTTTTGGGAATCTGGGAGGTCCTCCTGCAGGATATGGGATCTGAGCAAAGCCTTGAAGGATGAGTAGGAATGGAGAGGTGACTAAGAGGGAGATGAGAAGGGCCTTTCAGATGGAGGGGCTTGAATGCGGTCCAGGAGTTAGTAAATATCAGCCTTACCTGGAAAGATTTTGAGTTCTTAGGTCAGCAATAGGACAAGAAATCTGTATTCTTAGAAGGAAATTCAAGTGATTCTGATGTGTTAGCCACATTTGGGTGGCACTGTTTGCAGTGGACTGGCATTGCCTGCCCAGCAAGCTTTCTCATACTTACTGTCCTGGCTGCACCTCTGGTCCTCCTGGCCCAAGTCCCTCATGCTCACAGGCACGGCTGGCTGTGAGACACCAAGCTGGATTAATCGGCGTCTCTGGGTCTTTATATAGGGAGACTGGGAAAAAAGCTCTCTCTCTTTCCTTTAAAATACTATGCTGAAATGATACAAACCCAGAGGCCCACCTTTTTTTTTGCTGAGGGGGAGGAAGCCTGTCTTCAGCAAAAAATTTTTTGAACCTTACGATTAGGCTGTACCCGATCCAACCCCACCCAGATTTGTTCTCAGTTATTTGAGCCAATAAATGATCATTTTGTTGTTGTTTAAGCTAGTTTGAGTTGTGCATTTATGACTTACAACTGAAAGAACCTAAGGCAGTGGTGTGGGGTAAAACATGGTTAGTGGGGAATGAAACTAGAATGGTGGCTGAGGGTTCTAGGAGGCTGTGAGGCCCGGCTGGGGAAGCTGGATTTATTCTGTAGGCTTTGGGGAGTAACTGACGTTTAGAACAGGGGAGAACCAGGTCACAGAGCTGTGTTTAGAGAAAGAACTGGCCACAGGGTGCAGAGCAGATAGGAAGAGGGAATTAAAGAAGGCTAAGGCTTTGAACCTACTGAATTGGGATACTTTCTGATTGAATGTGAAAATTCCTATTGTAGCAAGGCCATAAAGAGGAGTTACACTACATATGTAAACATGCATCCATTTTTAAGAAGACAGACATACAGAAACCGAGAACTCACAAAAACAAGCTCAAGTATGGCCATTTCTGGAAGAAAATGTGAGTAGTCAGGAAAAGACATCCTGAAGCAGGACTATTTAGAGTTAAGCAAGAATGGAGGAAGCACTAGTTTGCTGGACAGGGGTATAGATCTGGGAGCAGGCTGGGGAAGATGGTAAGTATCTCAGAGTAAAAAAAAAAACTCTCTCCTAGTAAGAGAAAGCTAAAGCTGAGTGATGTGATAACCACAAGCTTTATTGCTAAGGGTGCTTATTTTGTACTAGAGCCAGGGCGTCTCAGTGGCTTAGGCTACTTATTTTTTTGAGGTTCTTGGTATTAAAAATTTAAGAAATGTCAAAACGTGCCAATGCAAACTGTGGTGTGTTTTAAATACATGTAAAATAATGACTTCATGAGCTTTTGACATAACATCATATGTACTGTAATAATGCTATTCATAAAACAAAGAATTTTAAAAATATGAATTAATAGCATACCCTGGGGTTGTCTGGAAATGGGACACAAAACTACAATTGTCAGATGAATATTTACTTCTCCCAATCCTGTTAGCATGTCTGTTCTCCACAGAAAATGTCACATGTACTTAACAGCAACTCTCCAAACCTGGGGTGAATATGAGACCCAGGGCCAGTGGCTCCCCTGCTTTCCTACTGTCCTCTTCATCCCACAGGCCCTAGAAGAGTCTGTTTCCAGGACTTAGTGCCTCTCCTATCTTGTTCTAACTGCATCACTCTCTGCATTTTGCCATGTAATCCAGGAACATGTCTGTTACTGCCTTACTTCATGCCTTTATCTCAATTTCCTTTGGCTATTTCTGCTGTGTCTTAACCTCCAGCTTCTCCCTCCCCCGCCCCCAGCCCAAGTCATCCTCCCTATTGCTGGCAAAGATCTCCCGCTTAAATACAGATCTGAACATGTCACAACCTTGCCTCAAAATCACAAAAAGATCCCTTTGTCCCACAGGATAACATTCAAATCCTTTAGCGTTACGTGTGACACCGTACACAAGGGTCCCCAAGCCATCTTTCCAGTCTCACTTCCCGTTATTTCTCCAACACACCACACCTCCTACTTTTCCACAAAGGTGCCCTGTTCTTTCACTTCTCTCTGTTTTTGTTCTTGCTCTTATCTCTTTTGGAAAAACTCTTCCTTTCTAGCTAATTCTTACCCCTCCCTCCTGTGGAAAGTTCTTCAGGGCTCCCAGTGAGAGTGGCTTTCTGATCCCCTAGACCCCTAGCCCATGATGCCTGTTTTCTATACAGTGAGTGTTAGACAATGGGATCACTGAAGAGAGGAACTGTGTTTTGTTTAACTTTGTTTATTTTTGTATACCCTATCCCTGTGATGTGCACAGTAAGGTCTCAATACATCCTGGCTGGATGATTGAATTAATTGTCGATAATACCCCATGCTTTCAGAAGCAAATGCAAATTCAGTCACAGACTACCTCTTACAAACAGTTTACTCCATAGGATTCAGCATGATTGCCCACAGTTTTTTGGATTGTTCTTATAAGCAGCTTGGATGGTTGCAGAATGATTCTCAGTTCCCGGGTCTCCATATAAACCTGCTTCTTCCAAAGCAAGCCCTTTTTCTTTCCCAGTTACCTCCTGACTCAGCTGAGCCTGTTAAAGAACCCCTGTAAGATTTCATTTCCTTGACTTAAGCTACCATTTTAGCCCAGCATACCATCATTCATCACCATCATTCATTGCTAAGATTGCGGCATGCTGCTTATCTGCATGTAGTCATTCCCTGGGCAAGAAATAATGCATTATTAACACAGCTTTATTATCAGGCCCAAGTTTGGCAGACAGAGCAACATTAGAGGATAATTGGAAGGACAGCTGATTTGTTAGCAAAATGTTGCTTTTTGGCTAATGAATCATTCTGATTTTTGCCCTGACAGCTCAGTAACAAGCTTGAAGACTACTTTGCTTCAGACCATTAAACTCTGACAAACCAGATATAAACTATAGCTAGAGCCAGAGACCTGTGGGGCTTATTGCAATTATGAACCTTATATGCAATTTTCTTACATCATTAGTTGAGACAAGGTGAGTCTGACGATGGAGGGGCTGATGACTGACAGTTTCTGTCGCTTTGTTGCACACAAGGCAATAAACAGCTTCTGGCAGGACTAATCAGTCAGCGGAAGCTCTTTGCTGGGAAGATGTAGTAACAACAATAAAGGTTATTGCACTCAAACAACAAGCCCTGTTGGAGAAGGAAAAGACAAGGTTGTCCTTTTGACTTCTATTTTAGAGGTTGGAGGTCTTTTCACAAAGGAGAACTAGACAGAAGTACAGGGAACACACCAAATGGAGAGAAAAACAAGGCAGATGTCCTATGGCTTGGGTTCTCTTCCTGTGCTTTATTGGACTGTTGGTGCATTCAAGATTATCATACTAAGTGAAGTAAGTCAGACAGAGAAAGACAAATATCATATGATATCGCTTATATGTGGAATCTAAAAAAATGATACAAATGAACGTATTTACTAAACAGAAACAGACTCACAGACATAGAAAATAAATTTATGGTTACCAAAGGGAAAGGGGGTGGGATAAATTAAGAGTATGGGGTTAACATATACACACTACTATATATAACATATACACCCTACTATATATAAAATAGATAATTAACCAGGGCCTACTGTATAACACAGGGAATGCTACTCAGTATTCTGCAATAACCTATATGGAAAAAGAATCTGAAAAAGAATAGATATATGTATATGTACAACTAAATCACTTAGCTGTACACCTGAAGCTAACACAACACTGTAAATCAACTCTACTCCAATATAAAATAGAAATTAAAAAAAAAGAATCTCATTGGAAGGTACCTGCCCTTTCTTCTTACTCCTCCCCGCTATTCATAACAGCGATCTCAAAACCAGGTGGATAACATAAATTAGCGGAGCAGAAAGAAGCGGTAAAGACTATGGTAAAATTACAAGTCAAATAACAGCACATCAGTGGGCCAGATTGTGTCATTTGGTTTACAGACCAAAGTCCAGGTCTTCAGTCTGGAGACCCTTTCAATCTGGCCTGCACCTCTCCAGCCTCCTCTTTTTATATTTCTTTTGCATCCTCATGCCCCTGTCTAACCGGGATGTTCTTCAAATGTTCCCCACATTTTCTTATCTCTGTACCTTAGCTCTCCCAGGAATGGCCTCTCTTGTGCAATTCACTTCTACATGTTCAAATCCTACCCACACTCTGGATCGTGGTTTCTCTACTTGTCAAATTGGGAAAAAGAGGTGGATTAAATCAAAGTTAAGACCCTTTCTCGTCTTCAGTTCTGTGAGTCTGTGGCATTTTCACCAACTGAGGTTAGTATGTATATGATCTAGTTGCACTCTGGGGCCCTAACCCCATATCCTATCCTGCATCCCCAAGGTGGACACATTGCTGGGAGTCTTGCTGTCATCACAGACGCTGCCCATCTCTTAATTGACCTGACCAGTTTCCTGCTCAGTCTCTTCTCCTTGTGGTTGTCATCGAAACCCCCCTCCAAGCGGCTAACATTTGGATGGCACCGAGCAGGTACAGTTCATCAACTGAGCACTGACACAGAGTAACGCTGCAGAGTCAAACCGAGGATAAAAATGGAACGGACAGTGCAAAGCCTTGTTTGAAAATCCCATAGAGGCACATCTCTGGTTCACAGAGTGAAACAGATGTGTACGTGGTAATGTGTGTTCTCAATGCTAATTCCACTAACAGCCAGATTAATGGCGCTACCTCTACTCCAATGGGACAACAGGAACACATACCTCACTTTAGCAACCACCCCAGTCCAAGAATCTCAGTGTGTGGGAACAGCCATGATATTATTCATTAAATGACTCGGCATCTGGGAGAGAGGGTGGGGTGAAGCTTCTACCATTTTGCAAAGTAAAGCACAGAGAGCCCAAGAGAGTTGGAGAGATTGAAGAACTTCTTATAGGGGGGTTGGGAATAGAATACGGACTTTCCTGCTCACATTCAGTGAATGGCTCAGCTGGATATCTTGTTCAATCAGCCATCAACAACAACAAGAAAAGGAGAAGGAAGAGGAGGAAGAGGAAATGAAAGTTTATTTTTCCTCTTTCTTAGATCTGGTTCTTTGACGAGTGATGGCTTGCTCTTGTCTAGGAATGGGCCCAGGTATGATGAGGGTTTACTACCTGGGAAGCTTTTACTTTGGCTCATTTTTACAATCCACCCCTCTCTCCAACACATACTGTCACTCCACTTCTCCTCCTCTGTATTATTCCTTACATCAGCTGGAGGAGCTACTGGCTGAATGTACAAATCATGTGTACAAAGAGTTACAATTCCATATTTTCACACCAGTTGAGAAAATCAATGTGGAGGAGATCTGAGGGCAGAGCTTTGGGCAACATGCTAACACGGCCAGCCTTCACCAAAAGGTGCCAATAGACAGAGACCACAGCTTGTAGGCTGACAATTGTGGATTGTGGTTTTTCAAGTTTAGAATGATAGGAAGTTCTAATTTCATGTCAAACAACTTATCAACACAGGTGTTTTGGATTGCCTTTCTTTAACACTGAGAGAGAGAAAGAGAGAGAGAGAGAGAGAGAGAGAGAGAGAGAGAGAGAGAGAGAGGTGAGGTAATAAACATCAATAAAAAGACTTGGTGACAATGTGATTTAAGATGCTTTGCAGTCCCTGAATAGGGCTACACTTGGAAAACATGTACCTTTGGCTGAGCACCCATCATTTATCTGCATAAATTTTTACATGTATTTTACCCTTTCTGATACCATTGGTCAAAGCTGCTTTGTAAACACAGGAAAGACTCAGAATTTAGATTGCTGCTTGAACTTTCTCATCCTGGTGATGGAAGTCCATGAGCATCGACACTGTAGAAGACCAGAGCTGTTCAATAGGGCTTTCTGCTTCAAGGGAAATGTTGTATAATAGATAATACAATGTGGTCATGGAGCACTTTAGATGTGGCTAGTTCTACTGAAGAACTGGATTTTTAATTTTACTTATTTTAAATTTAAATAGCCACATGTGATTGATGGCTACCATATTAGGCAGCACCTCCATAGACATATAGGTGAAAATCAACTAGCACATCAAACATGTAAATTCATGGATAACTTTGTTTAGGAAGAAGCTAAGTATAAAAAGTGAGTTTATGTAAAGATAATGCTAATACATGCACCCCAATGTTCATAGCAACATTATTTACAATTTCCAAGATATGGAAGTAACCTAACTGCCCACCAACAGATGAGGGGATAAAGATGTGGTATATATATACACATATATACATACGTATACATACACATACAATGGAATCCTACTCAGCCATAACAAGAATGAAATTTTGCCATTTGCAACAACATGGATGGACTTGGAGGGCATTATGCTAAGTGAAATAAGTCAGACAGAGAAAGACAAATACTATGTGATATCACTTATATGTGGAATCTAAAAAATACAACAAACTAGTAAATATAACAAAACAGAAGCAGACTCACAGATGTAGAGAACAAACTAGTGGTTACCAGTGGGGAGAAGGAAGCGGGGAGGGGCATGATAGGGATAGGGCATTAAGAACTACAAGCTATTATATATAAAATAAATAAGCTACAAGGATATATTGTACCACACAGGGAATCTAGCCAATATTTTATAATAACTATAAATGGAATATAACCTTTAAAAATTTTGAATCACTATCTCATACACCTGAAATTTACATAACATTGTACATCAACCACACCTCAATAAAAAAAAAAAATAGAGTGTTAAGTGGCCAATGAGACAGGGGGCATGTGAATACGGTAAAAATCATGAAAGTGTATGTAAATGACTGAAGTCTGGGAAATAATATGTTACATTGCTCTGCTTTAAAAGGGGGAAGGTCAGAATTATGAAATGTGCCTGACCACTGACTCACAGAATGTTTCTAGAGCCTTGTAGGCTTTTAGAACCTATTTACAAGGTTGAGTGAAAGATCAAGGTGAGGTGTAAGGAACTTCTAAGTGAGCAAACATACTTCACTTAGTGGGAAGCTTGAACACTATCTTATCTTTAAATGTTCATGTAAATGTCTCCATTCTGACACTTCTTTTCCTTACTCTTGCTTGTAAAATGCAGTTAGAGCGTTGATATACCTTGGAGTTTGCCTCTGTGTTTATAATATGTTGGGTTGGCATATGAAACTCATTTTCATTAAGTCTCTGAAGGCTTCCCTTTTTACTATTTTACAGTGCTGGCAAGTTGTAAATGTTTTATGGCAAAATTAAGAGTTTCTAAACACATTTTACTCTTTGTGTCCCATTATTTCATCTCCTAATAAGTTTCAATCATTTTAGCACCTGTTTAAATTAAAATCCCTCAGGAAAACAGCAAGGGCAGGCAGCCATTAATATGCTTTAAAAATTTGCTGAAAATTACTTAGTAATATGGAGCATAATGAACTCAGACACTGGTGTTTTATGAATACAACATTAAAGTGTCTCATCTTAGTGCTAAAATCCATCCACACTTTTGCTTTGCGAATCACCGAGTGAGCTAGTGTGAAGCTTCTCTTTTTTTGGGGGGGGATGGAGCATTAATATCTTATGACTCTTGGGGAGGTTAAGGTGATTCACAAATTCTTTGTTTATGCGTGTCTGTGTGCTTGAATCCCTAGAGATCCTTGGTGCCCTGCTGTCCATCCTATGTGTCTGGGTGGTGACTGGTGTGTTGGTGTACCTAGCGTGTGAACGCCTGCTGTACTCCAATTACCAGATCCAGGCGACCATGATGATCATTGTTTCGAGCTGTGCGGTGGCAGCGAACATTATGTAAGTCACCCCACACACTGCCCATGAAGCTTGTCTGGACATAGATTTGTGGGTTTGTTGTTGTTGTTATTGTTTGTTTTTAATTCCTCCACTTGTGAGGATGGTCGAGACCTGACAGAGTGTTCAAATGGCTCTAAGACTGAAAATAGGGCTGGTTGTGCTAGTTTAAGTTACAGTGTGTTTTAACATTGGCTTCTAATAGCTACCATTTTGAATGCTTCCTATGTGTCAGAGACTGCGCTGAGATCTTTTGATCTATTTACATTATCAAGCTCAATGTTCACAACACGCATACCATACAGATTAGGAAATTGAAGCTCAGTGAGGTTAAATAAACTGCCAATGAGGCAGTGCAGAGCAGGATTTGAAAACAGACCCACCAAACCCAGAATTGAGCTTCTAGCCATCCTACTCTCTCACACAAATTGATGGTTCCATGTGGGATGTGACTTACTCCTATTCTTTTTGTTACATGAACACATTATGAGTTCCCAGAGACCTGGGTTGGAAGAGATCATAAATTTTATTTACTTCAGTCCCCTTTCTACTTTTGAATTCTCTTTTGCAATATCCCCATAAAGTGGTCATTAGTTTCATATATTTTAACAGAATAATAGGGAATTTATTTCTCTCAAAAGCAGTCTATCTTATCTTTGCATCATTATGATTGCATGAAAACTCTTAAGCTGTGCTAGCTAAACTCTCTCTTTAGTTTCCATCTCTTGCTCCATTCTCTCATCCAGGCAGTCTTAAATCATTCTTAGAGGAAATGTGATCATGCTCTGCTGGACATGTGATCATTGCCATACTGGTCTGGTCTTCCCAAATGAACTATTTGATTGCTCATGACAATGCGGAGTTGAAGCCAGGGCTTTGATCCTTTTTGGTTGATTTGATCTTTCCTATTTGATAGTCTGATTTTGGGCAACCTTACTTAAAACTCTATCTATCTATCTATCTATCCATCCATCCATCCATCCATCCATCTACCTACCTACCTATCATCTGTGGTAGACACAATAATGGCCCCTCAAAGATTTCCACATTCTAATCCTTGGAACCTCTGAATATGTCAACTTACATGGTAAGAGGAACTTTGCAAATGTGGTTAAGGATGGATCTTGAGAAGGGGAGACTATCCTGAATTATCCAGATAGGCCCAATGTAACCACAAAAGTCCTTATAGGAGGGAAGCATGAGGTCAGAGGGGAGAGAAGATGCTGCATTGCCGGCTTTGAAGATGGAGGAACGGGCCTGGAGCTAGGGAATGTAAGTGACCTCTAGAAGCTGGAAAGGTAAGAAAATGAATTCTCCCCTAGAGCCTCCAGAAGGAATGCAGTCCTGCACACTCATTGTAGACTTCTGACTTCCAGAACTATAAGATAATAAATTTATGTTGTTCTAAGCCACAAAGGCTTTGTGGTAATTTGTTACGGCAGCAATAGAAAACCATTTATGTATAGCAGTAGACACCATCTATGTATCATCTGTCTGTCTATCTTGCAATGTAACATGATACATTCAATGAGGTAGGTTCACGAATGAAAGTGAAGAAGATAGTGACGAAGAATGGCATTTTAAACAGCGTTTTTTTGTTTTTGTTTTTTGAGAGCGGGCACAAAGGAATCCCTGGAATTAGAGGGTAGTCTGAGCGTGTGTACTTTGAATAAGTTCCTCCAGGCACTTTCATGTCCTTAGCTTGTACCTGCCTCAGTTCCTCATCCCTTAGTTTGGGACCCATTGCTCAAAATCTCTAAGCTAAACAATTAGAAGAGTGGTATCTGATCTGCTGTCACTGACTAGATCACTATTTCTACCCAGTTAACTTGAAAATGTGTTTCATATTGGCACTGGGAGAAAAAGTATGGGAAGATCAATGCAAATCTATCACTACTAGGAGACAAATAAGCCAGACCACATGTCCTGCTGACTGGGAGTCAATATCATCATCTTTCCATAAAAAGAACAATATGTCCCCAGGGCAGCAGGAACAATAAAAATGTTAATAATTTCCCGAGTCATATGTCACATAGGTTGTGTGTATGCTGCATAAAGATGAAGAATGCACCCAGTTAACTACCACATAAATCTGGCACCTTGATGATCGAGTGTGACTTTCTAAATAGATACCATCCATATTTTCTTTTTACTGCAACTGCTTTCGAACTTCGACCCTAATATTTCATGTGCTTTTCATGCTTACGAAGACCAGGGAATTGAAAAGCATTGACTTCCCTGTGCAAGCAGGCAGTTATTTATGGATAAGGATACTGAATGACTAAAATGTTTACTCCCAGAACTGGGATTACAGGTTTCAAGTGCTGCTAGATGCTGTATTGTCTGACCACAGAGATATCAGAACCATAATTTGGGAATAAATCTACTCCTTGGGAGCCCAAAATCAAGGCAGAAAGTTCTAACAGAAGTTGCTAAGGGATTCTTGGATGAAGATTACTGACAGCGCCTTAAGGCTAAGTTTTTCTCTGCCTGCAACATTTCCTAGCCTATTTAACTCTAGTATAACCTTTCAAATCCAACTCAATTGCCTTGTCTGTCTAACTACATCAGAGCCCCCTGTTGTACTATCTGTAGCACCAGTTCTTAATAGACTTACTATAATTTGAATTTTCCATTTATGTGTGTCTTTCTAAAATCTCTGCCACCTCCATCATACTTAAAGCTACAATGGGGGAGGGACTATGTCTATTTTCACCTTTATGCCCCAAGCATTTAATAGTGCCTGGCATATAAGAATCCCTAAGTAAGTTTTTTTTTTTTTAATATAAAATGAGTAAAAGAATGAATAACAGCGTGATGAGCATACATGGCAGACCTAGAAAGAAAGTCTATTAACTGCCAGGCATGTTAGGTTGTCTGAAGAACTTTAAATGGTAACTCCTAATTGAGGGTGAATTTCTGCCCAAACACTGACAATCTAAAAACTGTAAATTATGTAATGTTCACATCTTGGTGGATAGCAGTCTCTCCGCTTTGTGATGATGGCCTGAGATTTAACAGACACTTTACCTGCAAATAGACTGGGATACATGGTACTGAAAAATTATTTTTTTAAACCTTTGTTACAAAATCTACAGAAAGCGTTTCTAGGCAAAACGTAAGAGATATTACTCCTAAAGCTGTGGATAAATAGAATCAGGTACATAATTTATAGGGCCTACTATTAGTCTCTTTGACTTGGATTGGGGCTGTTAAATTTTGCAATATGTTATATATACATATAACATTTATATACATTATAATACATTAATATATTTCAGTCTCTTGATAAATAGCTATATATACATAAGCACAGTACTCTCATCATTGGCCACTAGGGAATTATTCAAATTTCCAATTCTCATGGAAATGAACAAAATTAAGTAAAATAAAAGATTAAAAAATCCAACTTTGATGAAATTCACTACTTATTTTGTTTTATTGTTTTCTGCTGCTTTTTTGCATTTGAAACCAGCACATTTAATTAAGCTCCCACCAAAGCTCAGCTTTAAGCCTAGCTCAGCGTCTGACATTCAGTAGACCCTCAATAAATGATATTGCCCCTCCTCATTGTCAAATACTTGGCATTTACCTAAGAGGTGATGGTTTCCAGTTTTAAAATGAAACAGAGTAGCATTAATTAGATGGAAAAGAAAACTGAGGTGAATCGTCATTGTCTATCCTTGTGTGAAATTTTTTAAATTCCATGATACCCTTGTGTTCAAAATTAGTTCAAAATAGTCCACTATAAAGCATTAATGTTTCAACTCTTTGCCATTTTGGGTAATACATGCTGTCGTCAACTCCCCCATTATGCTGCACAGATTTTTAAGGGTTAATCTCGTGGGCCAAGGACATTGTTTTTTCTTCCAGACTGAGTGTGATTTTGCACCAGAGACACCCTGGCCACAATCACAAAGAAGTGCAAGCTAATGCCAGTGTCAGAGCTGCTTTTGTACATGCCCTTGGAGATCTATTTCAGAGCATCAGTGTGTTAACCAGTGCACTTATTATCTACTTTAAGGTGAGTATGTTTGAGTTTACTCACTGTCTTAGTGATTTTATAGATTAGGTGGTACAGAAGCTGACCCTCCATTATTAACTTAAATGAGGGTGGACAGCCGGTTTGCCCACACAAACTACTTTACAAGGTTTAAACAAAGAAACTTTCAAAGCTTGAAACCTTAGACTTTCCAAATTCCTAAGAGCTATGTCTTTAACTGTAGGGCTGCCAGTCTTTCAAGAAAGTAGTTCCTTCTGTTCTGCGGTTAAGATGGATTGCAATGGAACCATGAATAACTTAGGGTTCTTGGGTTGTAAGCAACAGAAAAGATCTGTAGCTCACTTAAGCAAAAAGTAGACTCATTGGCTGAAATTTATTGGATGTACTCCTCTACAGAAATCAAGGTAGAATAAAGAGCAACTTTTGGTATCTAGATTTCAGAAACTATCCAACTTCTGTCCTAGGCACCATGCTGAAATGAATGTGACTCAACTAATTTTTTTCCTGTTCTTGTCACTCTGCTGAAGATTCATATTTCTGGGAAATGGAGCCCAGCTGACATAGGTTGGGTCTTGTATCTGCTGTTTGGCCGGGGAGGGTAGAGCACCTGATTGACTCTCCCGCCATGGGAGACAGGTAACTTATTTCCAAAAAGTCAGGGTGTCAGTTGAAACTTGGAATAGATCCTGAGTGGGCCTCTGACCCCAAACAAATATTCACTACAGATCTCTATTTGGTAATACCAAGAACCAACACAGTTGGGTGAGCGTGGAGGTAGGGGGGTAATGGAGGAGAGGAGCGTATAGCTCTGTCTGTTCGCATCACGACTGCCCAGCTAGCAAGGACTCTATTATTTTTACTGGAAAATGAAAACATGTAAATAAAAATTACAAAGACATTTCTGAATTCAATTGAGCAAATCCTCATTAAAAGCTTTAAGTTTAAGACAAAATCGTTCAAAATTGTAGGGTGAGTGAAGTTTGAGAGTACTCTTACCAAGGTTACTCTTGCCGGGTTTCTTAGAAGTAATGAGGCACAAATTTTTCTGTGGCACAAAACTTCATCAAGGGCAGAAGAGCAGGTGTTTCACCCTGAGGCCAAGGGCTCCAGTGGTGAGAGAGCATGAGAATGAGGCCTCAGTACATATTCTTTGGACTGTATCAAAGATGCCTGTCTTGAGTATGTGTCATATTTAAGAGGGAAAGAAGTAAACTAACCCAGTCTGCCAAGACCAAGCTCTGGCTATACCTTGGTTACATGCAACCTCTGAACAAATGATATCCTTTCGTTTCACCATAATTAAGGCTGAAAAGTCATTGAACGTTGTACAAATGTGTGCATATTTTCATCACATTCTCTGTACTTCTATTAATTTGAGAGAAGTTAAATCAGGCCTTTTGAGAGAGCACTCAAGGATATCTCTCTTTTTACTTCTTAAATTGTGGGGAGAGCATGTCCTATGGTTTCCCTTTCTTGAGTCACTGAGAGTTGAAAGCTTAGAAGAAGGAATGAGTCTTCAGGAAGTCTTGCCTCTGAGTTGGATGTTCAGTGTCAGGAGGGTGAATGGGTGACAGGGAGGGAAGGAAGCGTGAAGGTTTACTTATTTTATCAATCAGACTTTCCGCATGGGAGGCCTGGATTCAATTAACTGAAATCCCCATATTTTCTAGCCAGACTATAAAATGGCTGACCCGATCTGCACATTTGTCTTTTCCATCCTGGTTCTGGCCAGCACCATCACTATCTTAAAGGACTTCTCCATCTTACTCATGGAAGGTAGGAATGATTTTCCTATTATTCCCAGCATCCGTGTTTTCTCTTCCTTATAATCACAAAAGGGAATGGCCTCAAGGCGTGCTCACTGTAAGTTTGCATTATAGGGAAAATGTAAACTTACAAGAAATTTTTGTGAAAAAAATTATGATTTTTATTCAAATGGGAATACATAAATAAAAAGGATTGGCTTCTGTTTTCTTCAGCAACTGTTAAATGATATGGCATAGTATAAAAACAATACGTACAAACACTAGAATGAGTGATTCAGTGAGGGAGATACAGCAAAAATATAAATTTATCCCTCAATATGTGGCAAATACCTAAGAAGTATTGACTAAATCTATCCCTCAGGCAGCATTACAGCTACTATGAAGGACTTGCCTAAAATGCTCATTAGACTAGGCCAGCAGTTCTCAGACAGTGGCATCAGAACCACTTGCAGGGTCTGTTAAAACACAGACTGCTGGGCCCACCCAACAGTTCCTGAGACAGTAGGCCTGGGGTGAGGCCTGAGAATCTGAATTTTAACAAGACGTTGCCGCTGCTGGGTGGGGGACCGTACTTTGAGAACCACTGGACTAGTCTCTTCATACCCCTGAAAGGGTTCTTCCATGAGGGCACTGGGAGCGGCACTTAGAAAATTCAATCACAACCAGAGGTTTGCATCTTATCAAACATTCAGATGATCAAAAATAGCCATACGTCGGCTGAGCTTCTCTTTCCTGTCCAGCACATTTTGACCGAAGGTAGACACAGTCTCAGAGTACAGCCACCTTCACGACAGGTCACCCTTCCCTAGCTTAGCATTCACTGCCCAGTACACGTTTAAAGGTTTTGTTCTCAGAGGGCACGATAATCGTTGGTAGGTGACAATGTTGACTGACCACAGTGAAACAGAAAACGGAGTCAAACATCACTGAGTAACAAGTGAATGTCCTCGCTCAGAAGGGGACAATATTTGGTTTGTCAAGTCCCAGATGCATCCATTTCCTTTTCTGAGGGCCAACTGCTAAGCTGCAGCTGTTAACTGCTGTTACGGAACTTACTGACTTGAAGGTGGAGAAAAGACAAATGTGTGTACAATGTGAGATGACCATATTCCACTTTATCTCTCAGTACAGCCCTTCTCTCATGATTATCTTTTTTTTTATTTAAGCAAAAATGTAGCTAATTATTGAAACTGGCAGGTAACTCCTATCTGGAAGATGCTTAAGTTTTAAATTAGGTTTTCAAATTAGGTTAGCATAAAATAATACTTGTACTTGGTAAAATTTTTTAAAAAAAGATGGAAAGGTATAAAATGATAAGAAAAAGTCTCTCCATTTTTCCACCTTTGAATTCTCAGTCCCATTATTCAGGAGTAACACCTACTAATAAGTTGACATATATCTGTCCAAAAATATCTATGCATTTACACATATATGTACATGTAATATACATATATACATGTGTGTATATGTGTGTATATATATATATAGTGCGTGTGTGTATGTCTTTTTTATACAAACTGGGATTACATACATATTTTGTTCTGCACCTTGCTTTTTTCAACTGGAGATCTTTCCATATTAGTACATACATAGATACACCTCATTCTTTTTCACGGATACAAAGTATTCTATTCTACTGTAAGCATGTATCGCAATACCTGCTTATTGACAGACATTACAAATAATGCTGCAATTATATTTTTAGCACTTGTATGTCTGTGGAATAATTCCTAGAAGTGTACTGCTGTTTCAGAAGTTATGTGCATTTTAAAATTTGATAGATATTGCCCTTTCTACCAAAGATACCATATCAATTTCTTTCTTACCTACAGCATATGAGAGTGCTTATTTCCTCACATCCTCACCATCACTGGGTATTGTCAAACTGTTGATTCTCTTCTAATCTGATAGGTGAATATTATCTTACTGATTCCATATACAAGTCTTTAATTATGAAGAATACTGAGTGATTTTTCATATACTTATTAGCCTGGGTAATTATTTTTTTGAAAACGAATCTGGGTATTTTCCTGGATGCATTAATATTTTTGCAGGCTCTCCCCCAGAAAGAAAAAGCTTTCTAAGGTGTGATGAAACATTGAGGCCAGTGGGAACATATCCTTTTGCTTGTCAATATTATTTCATAGAGTAAAGTAAGTAACAGTGGACTTGCATTCTCCATAAAAGTCAAGTGATAAAGGAGGCAAGAGAAAAAGAGGTAGTGGGATCATGACTTCATCTCAAGGGTCCTAGATGAATGACAGCAGGTCTTCAAAGGGTCAAATGAAACTCTCCAGAGGTGACACATTAGGCATAATAGTCAACTTTGGGTTACAGTACGTGGAGTCTAGCATTTGCATGACACTCCACACCCAGAGCACGTACCTTAGAATCTGACATCCCACTTACCTATGTGGCCTTAGCAATTCTTCTTAACCTCTCTGACTCCCACTTTCTTCTCCAGTCAAACAGGAGTTGTAACACTCATTAACTAGCTCTAAAAGTTCTTATAACTATTAAATAAAATAATCACTATAAATAAAGTGTTCAATACAAGCCTTGACATGTAGCTTCTCAATAAAGGTGTTATTATTATTATTATGTAACATTTTCACCCATGACTCCATGCACATTCTATGGCTAATCGGAGACAAGAACTTCTTTGTTTCTAGTACCCTGAGCTTTGTGCAGCTCATAGAGTAAAAAGCCATGTTGACCAGTTCTATGAAATATGAAGTGGGACTAAACTAAACTCAAACTGTAGTGAATTTTAAGTTAGCCTCAAGGAGGAAATCCCCATGAGCAAGGTTCTTAAATCCTGAAAAAGGAGAGCTAAGGATTCCCTATTCCTTTTAAGTAAGTGGTCCTCTACTAGCTGCTCATTACAGTCATCTGGGAAGCTTTTAAAAAATGCTTATACCCAGGCCCTAGACCCAGAGATTTTGATTTAATAGGGGCTGGCTTTGATGTTTTTCAACATGCAGCCAAGCTTGAGAACCACTGCAGGGTAGAGCTGCCCAGTAGCTGGTAAATTTTAGTGTAATGGTCCTCTTGACTTGACTTGGACCTTGACTCAGTTAGAATCACCAAATGAGCTAAGAAAATACTGATGCTGGGTCTTATCCCCAGAGAATCTGACTTAATTGGTCTTGGGTGTAAACCAACAAATCATTTTAGAAATTTTAGAAATTTCTAAAATTCCTGATCATTTTAGAAATCATCAGGATTTCTAAAATCCCTGGTGACACTAATGTGCATCCAAGGTCAAGAACCACTATGAAAGCATAAAGATTTCAGAGCCTCATCCATAGAAATTTTCTTCAGGAGCATTTTAATGGAGCCAAGGCATATTTATTTTTAACAAACACACCAGGTGTTTGTGATGTATGTATACAATTGAAGTGGAAGCTAAAAAGTGTTTATCCTTAGAAATCTCTTCTACAGCATCCTCTTTGGATCACCTTTAGTTGACAAGGATTTACCTATTGCATCAATGGCTTTACCATGGTTGTGCTAGTTGAGTTGATTTTTTTTTTTAATTCTTATATCAAACTGATGTCTTTTATGATTTTAACCAACCATTGACTCAGGCCCTTACACTTTCATATCCTGTCATCTTCTATGTGACAATCCTTGCAATGTTTGAAAACAGTGATCCTACTTCCCTTAGCCTTCTCATCTCGAGGCTAGAGACACCCCAGTTCCTTCAGCCCCAAAGAATAGCTGATTGGCTGCCAGACTTCCCACCTTCCTGTGTGTCCCACACTGTTCCTTTAGAAACAAGGATGAAAGTCAAACTACTGCATTCTGTGGCCCAAATATTAAACCCTAAGATACCTAAAATAATAGAAATTCTACAGACTGAATAATGAGATGGTATTAAAACATTAGGATCCCCTATTAACACCGTTCACTAAGTGACCTGTTGGATAACTAATATTTGTATAGCAGTAGAGTTTACAAAGGACAGATATTTTCTGAGATATTTTCAGAGTCCCCAAAGGACTCTGTTAACTACGTATTGTTCTTATCATCCCTATTTTACTACAAATGTTCTAAGGATTAGACAAGTTCCAAGAGTTGGGTAAATTCACAATAGTTGTAGTCAGAATGCCAACCCGGGATAATCTGATACCAAATCCCATGTGATTTCCTTTTGCTTTCCAGATAATTTCAAAGATAACTGGGTAAACCATACACTCTGAAAATGAAGGGTGATGACTGTTGTTGATGATTGCCTAGTAAAATCTGCAAATATTCTTTGTGAACCTGTGATTGATGGTAAAACCTCTGAAATAGGTGAATCTGCTTTGTAAACATTTGAAATAAGAAACCATAAATGGAGAGGGCAAGTTAATATTTTACTAAGGACTTTGCATCCTCGATTGGCCATTGCACTGAGCTGTATTTAGTGAAATAACAACAGCCTCCCACTCTGTCCTCTTGGCAGGTGTGCCAAAGAACCTGAGTTACAATGGTGTGAAAGAGCTCATTTTAGCGGTGGATGGGGTGGTGTCTGTGCACAGCTTGCACGTCTGGTCGCTAACAATGAACCAGGTGATTCTCTCAGCTCACGTTACTGCAGGTCAGTGAGTTTTGTAAACACCCTGCACGAAATTCAGTCCTTGTCCTGTAAAGTCCGTAGTTTCCCTCCTTTAGGTACAGTAGCCCTTAGTGTCTGTTGCCCCTGCCAAAACAACTGTAAAGTGTTTTGTGTGACCAAGGGCCTTTGAAAATCATCCCCCTTGCTAGTGTCGTCATGGCAACAGTGATACTTATGACAACCCTGGAGGCCGACTGCAGAGGGTTAGAGAGTAGAACAAAAGGCTAAAATGCCACCCAAACTTCAAGGCCTTAAACTCTGTTTGACTTGATGTCCTATCGGTTAAATAAGAGGAAGAATTTAAGAAGAAATCTTCATTGAGTATCTTTGGTGTGTAAGATGCTTTGCCTATCACCAAAGAGAGAAAGATGGTCCCATCCTTAAGGTTCTAAAAAGTTAAAAGATATTCTAGTCAGAATTAATGGTGGTTCCTTTACTGAATGGTTAGAAACTCTGTAACCATGTGAGATAACTCTTAGGATTTGGGGTTTATCCTAAAAACTACTTTTTCGAGTAGAAGGTGATTTTGTTCGTGATACGTCCTAGGGCTGAGAAAATGGGCACTGCCTCGGGAGACAGCTCAGGCTAAGGATGACACATTAGGCTGCTAAGAAATAACTCATGAAGTTACTCAGAGGCAGGGAACAGGAAGAGTCATTTGAGGACTGTGCTTTCTCAGACATCCTCATCTTTGCTGAGAGGCATGGATCTGGCCGCAGGGAATTTACAGCCTACACTACACCAATATTTCACTGCAAATGGCAGAATCTAGTAAACAATCAGGTTACTATGGCGGGAACTTTACAGCCTCCTGATACCTTTTGGGACAAGAGAAAAGATGGCAGTGAGGTTTGCTGCTCTAAATGCTTCCTGGCTCTTGTCACTATCTTTGATATCAATTCTGGTTAGCTATAAGGGTGGCAACCCAGAGAACCCAGGCAACTGGTGAGCAGGGCTGTATAAGAAATAATAGTTTTGACTTGGCTTTTTCATGGCTTGTCTCCACTCTCATACTCAGCTCCTAGGAGCGCCAGACTCCAGAGAGGCTGCGGGCGAGAAGAGTTCCCGTAGTGACGGGGTGCTCTGCAGCACTAGGATGTCCCCCGTCTCGTCTGTGTGAATGTAGCTGATGGTCAGAGCCATCATGGTTCCTTCTGAGTGCGCTGCCTGTGCCCCACCCCACCAGGTCAAAGACAAAAGCTGCAGATGAGACGTCGCCCCTGTGTGTGCAATCAGTGCCAATCTCACTGTGGTTCTTTATCAACAGCAGCCAGCCGGGACAGCCAGGTGGTTCGGAGAGAAATTGCGAAAGCCCTCAGCAGTAGCTTTCCTGTGCGCTCACTCACCATTCAGATGGAACCTCTAGCCAACCAAGACCCCGACTGCCTTTTCTGTGAAGATCCCCGGGACTAGCTCAGTCGCACTGCCAGCTCCCCAAGTTTGACAGGCCACTACGTGCTGCTCTGCAGTTTCTAAGAAACCAAAGGAAGAAGTTTGAGAAATTCATGATACAGTTCAATGCACATTTTATCCTTCTTTATTTAGCTCCATCCACCATGAATGAAAATGCGTTTAGATTCATCAGTCCATTGGATTATCAACCCATCAGTAGCTGTGTTCAATTCCAGGAATGTGTGTATAGATTATTCCTGACTGGGGCTGAAATAACAGCTGTTTGTAACCACAGGGGATAAAAAGTTCACCTCCCTTCAATAACGCATCCCGAGGCTGAGTGGGTAAGGTTGAACTCACGAAAGTCTTATCAGGAATCAGTGGCAAGGAGAGAGTCACAAATTTTTTCCGAAACACGAAAAGCAAAAATGAGAGGAGCCAAGTCAGGGGTAAAAGAGAATTTGGAGGTCTAATACTGCATTAGAGCTTGACTTTCCCCCTAAGCTGTAATATAATTTGGGGCATTATCTTTCTACTCCTTATCAATATCACTATTCACTAAATGGGAAAGAATTCCCTCTCTTTATCTTGCTTGCACACTATGTTGTGATATGTCTGAAACTGCTGAATTATATTTTACTACCCTGTATAGAAGGCACCTGTACAAATGAAAAATGATGAAACTGCTGCTTTTTGAGTGTTTTCATATGGTATGGCCTAATAATAAAAGAAAATGAGGAGGCACAGAGAGGCAGAGTATTTACCCCAAGTCACATGGAAAATAATTTAGTCAAAGAATTAAGATAAGAGCTCCAAGGTCTTGAATAATATTTATGGAGTACCAATTATTGTCCTAGTTGGCTCTTATCTTATACTGGGCTCTTCAGATATGTCCTCTTATTTCATTCTAATGATAACTTTAAAAAGTTCAAATTAATACCATCATTGTATAGATATGGGTGTAAACGTTAAGTAAAGTAACCAATGTCATTTATTCATTCATTTAAAAATATTTTTCGATGCAGGCTATGGGCTGAGCATTGGTTAAACCAAGCTGACATGGCCTTTGCCCTCATAGAACTCTTTCCCCTATGTGGGGAGCCAGGCATTATACTAATAAACACCACCAAGAATGTACTACAAATAGCAGCAAGTGATATGAAAGAAGAGGCTGATTGAGGTTGGGGGAGGTCAATGGAGGGCCTCTCTGAAGAAATGGCATCCAAGTTGAGACTTGAACGAAAAGACAGGCGGTAGCCAAATGCATTGTAGAGGGAAGCACATTCTAGAAGAAGCCAGAGAATGAGTGGACACCCTGAAGAAAGAACTGGGTGCATTTGAGGAATTGAGGAAGGTCCCTGTGGCTGGAGCATACTAAGTGAAGGATGAGTTGAAGAATATGAAGGACCAGAGCAGGAGGAATAAGCAAGTCCAAGTTAGAAAGTAGCTGAAACCAGATCTAATTTGGCCAAAATCCCATCTACACTTTCTCTTTGAACACTTTTTTTTTGGCTGTTTCTTTTTGACCAAGTAATCTGCATTGACAATCAACCATTATTTCAGAAGTGCCTGCTAAAGACAAGCCTATATTCCTCCAAGAATGGGATGAATAAATTGCTGAGTTTAAAAGTAAAGGCATGACAGTGCTTCTGTAATGTATCCTGTCTTAGGTAGCACTAAATTTGTATCTTGTCTATACAAAAGTCTGGCGAAAGAAAGAGGAAACTTAAACTAATGGAAGTGGCTGTAGGCTGACCTACCAAAAGATCTTGCCCCCAGAGACCCTGAATTATACCAGTGACAATGGGGACATGAAAGGGAGAGAGGAGTGACATGGTGGAAACAGGGGACTCTGTGGTGGAGGAATGAACATGAGAGGGAATTAGAAACCCTGGTGTGAGTCCCTTTCTGCTGCCTTCCAGATCTGTGACCTTCAGGGGCTACTCCATTTCTCTGAGCTTTAGATTCTCATCTGAAAATGGGGATTATATTTTCATCAATGGGTTTCTGTTAGAATTACATGGGATAATGTAAAGAACAAGGTTCTTGGGACTTCCCTGGTGGTCCAGTGGTTAAGACTCCGAGCTCCCAGTGCAGGGGACCTGGGTTCAATCCCTGGTCAGGGAACTAGATCCCACGTGCCACAACTAAGAAGCCCGCATGCCGCAACTAAAAGATCCCACATGTGCCAACAAAGATCCCACGTGCTGCAACTAAGACCCAGCACAGCCAAATAAATAAATAAATATTAAAAAAAGAACAAGGTTCTTTGTGTGGTAAAAAGTGAGTGCTCCATAGATATTCTTTCCAATCCAGGGTTTCTCAACCTTGGCATTATTGATATTTGGGGCTGGATCAACTCTTTGTTGTGGACGAACTGTTCCAACACAACAGCAAAAAGTTGTTTCTGTGCATCATAGGATGTTTAGCAGCATCCCTGGGCTCTACCCACGACCTACTACTAGCACTCTCCAACACACACACACACACACACACACATCATACACACACACACACACTTATAGACTAAAAGGGAAAATATAGCAGTTGAGTGGGGCATGGAGGTCTTGGCACTCAGGATGGCTGCCTCTTGACAAGAAGCCAATGGGATAAGAGGAAGTAATTTGAGGCTGCTCCTTACATTCCAGGTCCACTTCTGTTCACTTTCCAGACCCTCCAACAAGGGGACAGGAGTATTTAACATGATTTGTCTGAGACTAGGACGTTCTTTGGGCTGTGGTTTTCTCCTAGACAGGGTTACTGTGTCTTATAGCCAGGGACACATGATCTCATTTTTTCTCTCCTTGCCTCATGGTAAATAAACCCAGGCACAGTGTGTCTCCTTGGTCCAGGCCAGGCATGCTTCTCTTCTTTTCTTTTCCAACTCCCCTGAGCAGAGAGCTGAGTGGGTAAGTTACACCAAGGCCTTTTGTGCAGATCTGGCCATCCATCTTTCCTTCCCACCCCATCTTTGCACAGGGGGAATTGAATGTGCTGGTCTCAAGATTTAGATTTAAGTAGTAGGAAGGAAATGGAAGGCTCACTTCAGCCTCCAGCTGGAGCCCTGTGTTCTGAATGTGGAAACATTTCACTGGGTTATTGGATCTTGCCTCAGATATTAAGGACGTACTATTTTGATTTGTATTCTGCTATTATTGTGTGGCTCTCACCTGTGGAGAGTAAAATAAAGATGTGCAGGCCTCAGTGGGTCTGGTTTGGAACCTGAACTTCTGTATTTTTTAACATACCCGGAGATGATTCTAAAGAACAGCCAGAGTCTAGAAGAACCTCAGCCAAAGGAGGTCACTAAGTGGGGGATTCAGACACATACCCAGATACCTATAATAATTTCTTAAGTTGCAGCCATGTGGGTGGGGTACGAAGGGAGCATAGAGTGGTGGGGATTGCAGTGTGGGCATGGCCATTGAGACTTCAGGCCATTGAGCTGACAGCCATGCTAGACTTTGAATTATATATGGAGGTCCTCCAGGCAGATGAATAAAAGGGCATTTGAGACAAAGGGAAGACTATGAGTAAGTCATGCTTGTGTTTTCCTGCTGGTTTTTAATTTGAAAAGCAGAATATATGTGGCAAAGAAAACGATCAACTCTGTGATGTTTAAAATGATGTAATTTTTGCTACTTTGTCATTATTAATATTGAGGAGAACAGGAGTTCTGCCTTTGATGATTTTTATGTCATTGTCAGCATCTAGCAGGGTGCTGGAAACCTAGCAGGCATCAATAATTGCTGAGGCAATGACTCTGGGGCTATATGTGGGCCTTGTCATTATTTTTCATTTACATTTGTATTTTTCTGAAATTTTGAGGGCCAAGAAAACACTGACTTTGACTGAGGAGGTCATCTGTGCCATCTCCGCAAATCAATCAGCACCGCTGAAAGCTACTTAGCATTTTGCTGACGGCTCGCCCTCCTCAGTGGAGACAAACAGACCTGTCCCACACCTCAGGAAGCATGCTTAGGCAACCAGAATGAGGGGCACTCAGGTTCCTAGTGGCTCCTGCCTCCGCTGGCTCTCGGAACAGAAGGGATGGTTCACGCCAACTCACGTCTCCTGTCTGAAGGGTCGCTGAATGGTTTCGCTTTTCTGTATTTTGTACAGGACAGAGTTCTAAAGGACAGATGACCTGGCAAACACACAAGTTCTAGTGGCATTGTCTGCTCTGCTTTTTTTTGAAATCGTGTTAATCTTCGATTTTATGTCAGAAACACATTGAATGCCAGGTAATCATAAGGGAGATGGACTTGTATGTCAACCAAAGGAATGGCCCATGGCTCCAAGCCATTTCTACTATTCCCCTGAAATTCTACTTCTTTAGTCGACTAGATTGAAAACTCTGGATGGTAGATGTTTTTGTGTTAAAGTCAAGACAATCTGCAATAGGGATTTTAAGGATTTGAGATGAAAGAGCAGCTGCCACCAAGGGACTTCATGTGCCAGGCATCACTGTTGAAGGTCTGTTGCTCCCTTTTCCCCCTCCTTGGCATGGTCAGAACTCCAGGCCATTGAAGTTACTGGAATAGTGTAGAAGAATTCTTTACTTCGTGGCATTGTACTCTCTCTGGCTATTGAAACATTAATGATATTTCATGACTTTCAAAGCAACATGCTTTATTCAGCAGAATACTAAAATCAGGCCAATTGTACTGCCGCCCCCCTCCATCCTTAATATGCTTCACTGTCATCCAGTACCCGGTCAAGATTTATCTAGGACTCTATGGTGATGTTAAGGGCCCACAAAAGAAATTTATGGGTTCCATATGTTTGGTTAGAGATGGAAAATGGAAATGTTGAAGGACATGAAGGAAAGAATGCTTATCCTTTGAACAGCAGTTCTGTCAACTGCCTGAGTTTGAATCTTAGTTCTTCCCTTTATTAGCTCTGTGACCTCAAGCTAGTTACTTAAATGCTCTGTCCCTGTTTCCTGATCAGCAAAACTTCCCTATTCAGAGGCATGAGAATTTAATAAATGAGGACACTTAAGGAACTTGCATTTGTGCATAGCAGGTAGTTAGCACTCAGTAAATCTTAACTGTTATTTATTGTTATATACAAAGTATGTATTTATTGTTATGTACAAAGTGTGAGTATGTATGCATGTGTGCACAGAGATTTTTAACATCTTTATTGGAATATAATTGCTTTACAATGGTGTGTTAGTTTGTTTTATAACAAAGTGAATCAGCTATACATATACATATATCCCCGTATCTCCTATATCATGCCAACTTTTAGAAGGTTTTGAGTCATCAACATATTCCCACAAGAGAATGGCCCAATTATTGGTGAGAATTAAACAGGGCTTTCTCTCACAGGGAGCGACTGAGGCTTGCTGAGATGAAGGCTTGTCTGAGAGAGTGTTACCTAGTAAGGGAGTCCTGGATTCATTAAACTAGTTACATCCCTTTCTGACATGCTTTGAAAACTTCTACTTTTATCTTTGAAGTAAAAGCTGAATGAGTCACTCAAAGTGCGTTTGTTAGCAAAGTCTAACTGTCCAGTTCAATGAAGGCAGAGTCATAGACCCCCTAGACCTTTTACCCTGTTCCTATGAAACATCACTTCCTTGGTTTCTTGGTGTCTCTTTCTCTCATGAAGTTGAGACTTGCTCTAACCAGGTGCATTTCCTTCTGCTGGTCTCTAAATTGTCATTGCCATATTCGGATCATTTACTTACCTGTTAAATTTGTAAGCCAACAAAGGCCTTTAGCACTCTGGTGTCAAAAAAAAAAAAAAAGTGCTCCTGGGCATATACATTTTATAGATTCTTGGAGAATGTTGCTCTCCTGCGCCATCCCCACCCAATGAAACGGGAGCCAGAGAACCCCGCAAAGAGACAGACCTCATTTTCTGCAATTAGCTTTCAAGTACCTTAAGGAAATGATTTTCTCAGCTCATCTCCCTGTACTCCCTGTTTGGGATCACAGGGCAATCTGCTTAAATGACTAATTACAGAAATCATTAAAGGCACCAAGCAAATGTTGTCTTTGAATACCCACCTCCCCAGTTTTACAAGTCCTGCTTGGCCTGAAAGTGATGAAACCACCTAATAGTCCAGCGCAGGCGGATGTTAAGAAAAAAACGGTGACCGTATGTGGTTCAGTTTCCTAACTTTCAGATTTCACACTTCATGTTTGTCATTCTGTTACTGGGCATCTGTTTAAATTCTATTTTAAAATGTTAATATATGTTTAAAACAAAATGAGGAAAAAGAGAATTTGGGTTAAGTCATCGTCTTTTGATCACTAAAATCATGACAGAAAATGTTTCTCATGACACCAATCAGGACTGTATTGAGAATACACACGTCCACTCTCAGTCTTTTATTGGAGGGAAGAACCCATTTGAGGAGCAGATTAGTCTAAGAGAGATCAAAGGTGACCTAAGAATCAGAGGCACTTCTGAAATCATCTTGGTCATTGCTATGAAACCCCAGTGGGGGAAGAGGATGGTGGTCAGAGGCTATGGTAGCCCTTGACAGTTGTAAAAAATCCAACACACTTGTGCTTCTTCAACCATAAAGGCCAGGAAGTGATGAGAGATGTCAAACTGAATTGCACCCTTTTCAGGTATGTCAAGCAAGCCCCAGGAGATAATGTATCAATATAATTGCCCTATATTTCCTTTCTTCAAAGGGGTACCCATTTGTTGAAAACATAATTGTCCTATTTGCAGCCATTAAAACCACGTGGTTGATGTACACAGTCCAATGGCACCGTCACATGCTATTTCCCTAGACCTGTAGAGTCTAGGAGTGTTTTGGGGTACTACAGAAGAAGAAAGGGTGCCAGCTGCACTGAAGATATTGTAAACCATGGTGAGTTAACTTGTACAATGGAATCAGCGGCAGATGTGACCTTGGGGTCTTCTTTGAAGTTGAACCAAATTCTGCAAATGGGATTCAGCAGGAACTTCATAAACTAATACCCTGTTTCTTTTCCATCCCCTCCCCTATTTTTTTTACAGAGATGAATAGGGGATTTTCTTTGGCCTGTACATGGGATTTATCAACAAGAATTTCTTTTACTGTCCCATTCTCCACTCCAAATGTGTCTCTGACATGGCAGAAGCCACAACCAGAAAAATATGAGTACTCTGTGTTGACGTTTCATTAGAGCAATACCTTCTATGAGTAATTAATAGCCCAGAAAGATGAAGCCTCCTTTTCTGGTTTCCACTTTCTCATAGAGTTCAGCACCTTGTATGAATCTGGATGAGGAAAGGACAGTTCAGATTTCCCTGGCTCAGTAAGCCCTGAATTCATAAATAAGAAGCAGATTCTTTTTCCATTCAATCTCCAATCCTTTATAAACAGAAAACCATGGAGAAGGTTTTTCAGGATCTTAGATGAGATCATCTTTAATGTTGACTAAAGACAAAATTCTGAAGGAGGCACTATGATCAAACATAGCTGATGAGAATATGCAATTATTTTCCTTCTTCTTCTTCTTCTCATAATTAATATTATTTTGATAGCTTTTAAACACCCTAGACTTTACGACTTATACCCCAACTATGGAGGATGTTTTACCTGGGTATAAATATTTGCACAATATATACTGCAGTATATAGATTTTTAAAGAAAACTTCTAATTCCCTACCCTGAAACTTTTCATTAATTCATTAATTCATGTAATTCATTTTTTCAACTGATTTTACTAATATTTATTGATCAAATACATGTCAGGCACAGTGTATGGGAGTACGATATTGGTCAGATACATTTATATTAGTCTAGAAGACTTTTATTTATATCAAAGATTAAGAAATGACTGAATAACTAAACCCTGGAGGTCCTGAAAAAATCCTAATACTCATATGCTAGACATCAACTCTGAGAAGTAAACACACCTGCATTGCTTCTCCCTTAAAAAATGTATTTTATAAAGATATTGCTCAGGTGCAATCAAATCATGAAATTAGTCACATTTCCTAATGAAATTTTACTGACAGTTCTAAAACTTGGTGAAGTATTTCACTTCACTTCCTTCTCCAATTACTGAGATATCAGTGTCTCTCACTGTACAATAGCAATTATTGGGCAATGACTTGAGGTTTAGATAGGCTTGGAATGTTAGTGCTGGAATAAATAATAATGAAACACTTAGGAATAAATTTAACCAAGCAGGTGAAAAAATCTGTACATTGAAAACCATAAGACACTGATGAAAGAAACTGAAGAAGACACAAATGGAAAGATATCATGTGTTCATATATTGGAAGAATTAACACTGTTAAAATCTCTATACTACCCAAAGTTATCTACAGATTCAATGTAACTACTATCAAAATTCCATTGCAATTTATCACAGAAATAGAAAAAGCAATCCTAAAATTCATATGGAACCACAGAAGAGCCTAAAGAGCCGAACTAATCTTGAGCAAAACAAAGCTGTAGGCATTACACTTCCTGATTTCAAAATATAT
Source organism: Eubalaena glacialis (assembly GCF_028564815.1). Taxonomy (NCBI): domain Eukaryota; kingdom Metazoa; phylum Chordata; class Mammalia; order Artiodactyla; family Balaenidae; genus Eubalaena; species Eubalaena glacialis. Next base: position 67,608,750 of record NC_083732.1, read on the forward strand.
CACAAAGCAACAGGAATCAACAGTATGGTACTGGCATAAAAACAGACATTTGACCAACGCAATAGAATAGAGACCCCCGAAATAAATCCATGCATTTTTGGTCAACTGATCTTCGGTAAGGTACCAAGAACACACAATTTGGAAAGGATAGTCTTTTTAATGATATTGGGAAAACTGCAGGTTCACATGCAGCAAAATAAAACTGTACCTTTATCTCACAGTGTGTACAAAAATCAACTCAAAATGGATTACAGACTTAGAGGTAAGACCGGAAATTGTAAAACTACTTGAAGAAAACATAGGGAAAAAGCTTGACATTGGTTTGGGCAATAACTTTTTTGGATATAACCTCAAAAGGAGTTATAATGCAAATTTATAGGACCTGACAATATTTGGAAGGTATTTAAAGCAAATTGCATTGAGATAATGCATCTAAAATGCTTAGCACAGTGCCTGTTTTTCTAGCGCACCAGCCCAGATAATAAGATAAGTGTAAATTACCTTCCTATTGTGCACAGAAATAGAATAAACTGGGAAAGTGGAGATATGCGGTGGAGAATGGGATATGGTAGAGAGAAGGGTAAGAGGTTGAGGATAATAGAGTAAAACTGATTCATAAGTTACACGTATCCTGGATGGAGGACATCAAAATAATGTGATGCAAGTGTAATAAAAGACAGCTGTTTCCCTACATTCTTAGCAAAGTCAAATAGAAATTGGGGTATTTTAAATACTAATGCCAATGTAGGGCAGAATTTAAGTCACCTAAAACTGCCTTTGCTTTTTCATCCACTTGTTTATTAAATGAGATTTTAATGGTTAATACGTGCCAGGCTCTGTGACAGACATGGGGATCCAGGACTGATGATGATACTCACATTCTAGTAGGGGATATGGACAATAAAGAAATAAGCAAAGACCTAAATAAGACATTTTTCAGATGGGGTAAGTAGTAAGAAGGAAATGAAAGCAGATGATATGGTAATGACTGGTGTGGGATACAGGGGGGCAGTTATCTATACAGGGTGATCATGTAGGTCCTTTATGAGTAGATGACATCTGGGTTGAGCCCGGATGTTAGGAAGGAGCCAGCCATGCAAAGTGGTGGAGGAAAGGGGAGGGCAGCATGTGCAAAGGCCCGAGGCAGGAAGAACTTGGCATGTTTGAAGAAAAGAAGTCAGTGTGCCTGATCATATGAGCAAGGCCAGGGAAAGAGGGACATGCTGGGCTGGGCTGTCAAGGAAAAAAGCTGGAATTTTAGTAAATGCAAAGATCTCCACTGGATGGAAGGGGGAACTACACCAGAAACTTGGTCTGCTACAGTTCTGTAGCTCTGCGTTTTGTGTTTTTGCAAAATACATTTTCAGACAAATTCATCAAAGATTTACCAAGTATCAAAAACTCCTTTGTAAAGAAATGCTTCATTTTTAAACACACACACACACACACACACACACACACACACGGAGAAAGTGAAACACTACACTCAGGGAAACACACCCCATGATCAGTGTGAGGAGAATCATCAGGTGGCGGGGGGAGACACGATGACTAGATGATTCGTAAAACTCCACGCTCCTGGGATGCATCTCTCTGGAGCTTTTCTCCTATCTGCCTTCACCAACATTTAAACAAGATTATGATAAAATAAACCCAAAGTTGGTTTTCTTTTTCTCTTTGTTTTGTTTTGTTTTGGCTTTTAAGGCATGAATTCCTCCTCTGGGTCTGTAGGAGCTGTCCCTTTCCTTCATGCAGCCACCAAGGAAAAGGCATGGTACCCAGACAATCCCCACCATTGACTTCAAGGCCCATATCTTATCCATACCTGATCTGGGACAATCTTGGCCTTTCTCCAGAGAAGGTATTTTAAAGTTTATTATTTACAAACCTTGTTGCCTTTTAAACAATTACATTCTGAACATATACATCATACACAGGGTTAAAAGCTAGACTGCTCAGTTGAGGTCATCTGGCCTCATTTCACCTTCCAGTTTCATCTATGATCACTGCCCACAAGTATCCTATACTGAGAGTCTCACCTGTTCACAAGCAGGCCTTCACAGGTCACGGCTCTATGCTTTGGCTCATTTCCCTTCCTGAGCTGCCCTCTCTTCCCTTTTCCTCCTCCCCAAATATCTCATAGTCTACAGATTTCCAGTTATAAGACAAATAAGTTCTGGGGATGTAATGTACAGTAGGGTGACTATAGTTAACAATACTGTATTGTATATTTGAAATCTGCTAAAAGAGTAGATCTTAAAAGTTCTCATTACAAGAAAATGTGACTATGTGGAGTGATTGATGTTAACTAAACTTATTGTGGTAATCATTTTGCAACATATACATATATCAAATCATTATGTTATACACCTTAAACTTATGAAATATTGTATGCCAATTACACCTCAATAAAACTGGAAGAAAACCACAACAACAAAAACTCTCCTATTCATCCTCCAAAGTCTTGCCAAAGATTGACTCTGAAGTTTCTCTGCCTTCCTCCTTCAGAAGTTAGTTCCTCCATCTTCCTTGTTTATTCAACACTTTGTAGGAACTTATCACATTCCACAAAAAATATTTATTTACATAAATATTTAAAATTTGACTTTCCCAGTTAGATTTTGAGCCCCTCAAAAGCAGTGATCTTTATCTTATTTAGCTTTGTATCCTCCCCTAGAAACTGTCATTGTGCTTAGCATCTAAGTAATTGTGGGATAGCTTGTTGAATGAATAATAATGGAATATATCAACTTCTGAAACATAGGAGCAGCTCATGATCTCTGATCAAGCCCTTAAGGAAGTGGAGTGTAGGAAGCAGATGAGAATAGGTGATAGGAAGTGTAACAGAACAGCTGTCAACAGAGCCAGTTCTGTCCTTGTAAATTACTCACAGCGAACTCTGGAGTTCTGTCTCCCCACAAGTAAAATGGGAATAAGAATCTCCCTTCAGTTGTTACAGAGACCAAATGGGATAGCATAGGCGAAAGCACTTTATGAACTGTAAACCATCATATAATCAGCAGATATTATTTTATTATTATTACTAACTGCAGTGGTTACTGCATGCCACTCTATTGTAGAAATTATACAATAGATTTACCTGTGTCTACAAGAGTATAGCTGCCTCCCCTCCCCAACCTTCAACTACCGAAAACACACACACTCACATACACACTTCTTGCTTGTCTGAGTTGTGGAGAATCGCTTATTGAGATCTTCCTGTAAGACTACTTGACTGAGGGGCTGCAAATACAAATCCATGGAGGCTGAGAAATAATTCTTCTGGTAGTAACTGTTGTTCTCATTTCAGCAAACATTGACCGAGCAGCTTTATACACCTGGCACTGTATCTTGGGAACTCAAGGTAATTCAATGGAAAATAAGGCAGAGTGATCTCAAGTCCCCCGGCCCCTGCCCCAGCACTGTAGGCCAACTTTATAATACAGGGTTTTAATATGAAGGTCCTGCTTAACTTTTTGTGAGCATGTTGGCACAATTAGACTTCTCTGAATGCCATTTACCTGGCTGAAGCAGGTAATGAAGTAAAGAAAGCAATTACAGGATGCATTTTGTGACTTAGAATAGAATCTTATCACTAATAAACATGATAGAGAAGACAGCTTCTGTACTACTGTTTTTTTTTTTTAACGCATGACTCACTTTTATTTTTTATTTTTATTTTTTTTTTAATTAATTAATTTATTTATTTATGGCTGTGTTGGGTCTTCGTTTCTGTGCGAGGGCTTTCTCTAGTTGCGGCAAGTGGGGGCCACTCTTCATCGCGGTGCGTGGGTCTCTCACTGTCCCGGCCTCTCTTGTTGCGGAGCACAGGCTCCAGACGCGCAGGCTCAGTAGTTATGGCTCACGGGCCTAGTTGCTCCGTGGCATGTGGGATCTTCCCGGACCAGGGCTCGAACCCATGTCCCCTGCATTGGCAGGCAGATTCTCAACCACTGAGCCACCAGGGAAGCCCTGTACTACTGTTATGTTGGAATTCAGGACACCCTTGGCCTTCAGACAATTTTTAGAAGTGTTGGAAGTTGAGGGCTGGGTGGTTCTAGAAGGTATGATTGGTTCAAAAAAGCTTGACCACTTTCCTAACAAGAAAAGGAATCTGGCATCTGTTCCAGAAGAAGTATTATTGGAGTGACAAAGCCATAAACCGCCAAACGCATCTCTTAAAGTGAGAGTTTAGCAGTGGTGTTTATTCAAATTAGGATTTTGCTTTATCATAAAGGAAAAGTCTCTGTTTTCCAGTGGATCAAGCCAGCTGACAGGAGTGAGATGAGGCAGAAGAAAAATCAGCATCCTGATTGATGTGCGCTTCTATATATCACATACCTCTTTAGGAGGAATTAGCATCTTAGACAGGAGGGCTGGGGGAATGTTAATGTTAAGTTGATTAGAAGCCAAATAACTTGGCTTAGTCGGAGCCCCTACAGGTTTCCTGAGAGCCCTGACTGCACTGGTCCAGATGGTCTTTTTTGGCTGTGCTACCCTCAACCACACATCCAGCCAGCTTCATTCTCCCAGCTCAACTCAGAGCAGGAGAGGCTGCCCCTACCTCCTCATGTGCCCCACAAATGCTGCACCATCTCCGTGCTCAGTGAATATTAAATAATCAAAATAGCAATAACAGCCCAAACTTGGCATATCCCTTCAAAAGACTTGGACAGGGGACAGGAGATACTGAATTGACGGCTGGAAGGAGAGAACAGGGTCCAACCTTTTCCTCATTATAAAGGATAATCATAATAGTGATATATTGTTGACAGAATATCGATAATGACATTAATAGGGCCTGGCAAGGTGTCAGGTACTGGGCTGAGAAATTAAATACATTTTCTTATTTGACCCTCAACCAAATTTCACGATGTATGTATGATAACCTCCACGTTACAGATGGGAAACAGCCCAAACTGTATGAGTGACCTTCCCAAACCTAACATGTAGTAGAACTAAGATGCAAACCCAGGTTTGTGACATTCCAAAACACATGCTCTAAAACTTTACTTTATAACCCTCCCCCCGCCCCAGCTCATTATGGCTACATGAATAACATGAAAAATGACTTGAGGGTCAAGAGGGGGCCTTCAATTCCTTCATTTGTCACCAAAGGAGCAAAATTTCTCGGTGAGGTGACGAGATGGGGGCTGAAGTGAGCAGACTAGAAGTGAAGAAAGTCAAGTGATGCTATTTTTTTTTTTTTTTTTTTTGCATTCTGTCTCTTGGACCCACTACCCCGAGGAGTAGTGAATTTTGCCTCATTTGAGAATGGCAATTATACTAATCATAATGGCGATGATGATGACCACATAGCTTCAGAGAAAATTTTCTCAGCTGTCGAATAATACTCAAAAGATTATCAAGGTTCATTAGCTATAGAATTATAAATGCAACTCACACATGCAATGTCCTGAGAACACTGAATGTCCTAAGAAACCAGCTGATCTTGAATATGCCTCAATTTTTCTACTTAAAGAATGAGGAACTAGAATTTTGTTTATGTACATATGTATATACATATATGTATTTGGATATAAATATATACATATAATGTTTCAGTGAGATGGGTGGGAAATTGTGTTTGTGTGAATATATTACTTATTTAAAAATAAACTTTGAAAACCAGTCACTCTCAGTAGTTTGAAGTGCTAAATTAAAATACACTTACATCTGTAGAGTTCTACATCTATAGTCTGTCAACTTTCCGTATACAAAACAAAATTAAATGATTAGTTTTTTCTACTATTATATTCCCCTTGTTTCTCATACTCAGGGATTGGGTGGGACAGAGTTTTACCTAGAATTTCAGAAAAGGCACATTTGCCTGTGAGAGTGATTATCACTGCTCTATTGCACAGTTCATTTTGGGGAAAAGAAAAGCTCAATACTTTCAATATTTTCTAGCCTTCATTAAAGATTGGGTATAGTTGCTAAATGATTCACAATCACCCAAGGGCCCAAGATCTGGGTTTGACCCTGTGCATCTCACATTAAAATTATTAGACTGTGATAGGAGTAGAATGCAGGATGGTTGCGCAAGTGAGAGGGGAAAACTCTTACTCAGTGAAAAAGATCTTATTAATCCAAGGTTTAAGGCAGGGAATGCAGGGAATGCAGGGAAGGTATATGACAGCTTAATGGAAGTTGCTGAAATATGGACTCTACCTCCCATTTCTGCAGAGCCTCTTAAGTGCAAAATGTCTAATAGGTGCAGAAAGTACTTGTGCTAGTGATGGCTGCATTTGTCAAAACGCCTCCTGCAGCTGTATGTACCCAAGGCAGATGGATGACCAGTGATTTCTTCTTGAAATCTTAGTCTACTCCTGTTCACTCATGTATCCCACTGATATGACTGATGTATGGACCACGCTTACCAATGCACTCCCCTCTGAAATACAAAGCTAATCATTAGAGGCCGTGTCAGGTAACAATTCAGCTGGGCTCTAGAGCTAGACTGCCTTGGTGTGAATCCAAGCTCTCTCTGAAATTTTCTAAGGCTGAGCTTCCCCAGGTATAAAAGAGGGAAGATCAGATTTCCACCAGTAGAGTTAATGTATATAAAGTGTCTTTAGGGCTTCCCTGGTGGCGCAGTGGTTGAGAATCTGCCTGCCAATGCAGGGGACACGGGTTCGAGCCCTGGTCTGGGAAGATCCCACATGCCGCGGAGCAACTAGGCCCGTGAGCCACAATTACTGAGCCTGCGCGTCTGGAGCCTGTGCTCCGCAACAAGAGAGGCCGCGATAGTGAGAGGCCCGCGTACCGCGATGAAGAGTGGCCCCCACTTGCCACAACTGGAGAAAGCCCTCGCACAGAAACGAAGACCCAACACAGCCATAAATAAATAAATAAATAAATAAATAAAATTTAAATAAATAAATAAATAAAGTGTCCTTAGAATAAAGTCCTATGTCAATCATAGAATAAACTATGGTTGCCAATGTCTTCCATGACCCATATCTTCGGCCTCAACTGGCATCTCTTTTCTTTCCCTCTCTCCAGCCATATTTCTACTCATCCCAACTTTCTCCTTCAGGGACTTTGCATATTCTATTCCTTTGCCTGGAAGATTCCTACCTTCTTTCTTACAAAAAAGGGCTAAATTCTCATCCAAGTCTTGATTTAAATGACACACAATTAGGCCTGGTATAGATCCCCCGCACTACATTCCCATAGCATCCTGAACTTCTCCTTTGTAGCACTAATCACATCTATAATTAAACATAGACTTTTAAAATGTCTGTTTCCTGCCACCCTATGTTGACTAAGTATACACCAGTGACGAACATAGTATCTGACATTTAATAGAGGTTTGAGAAATATGTATTGGCTGAATAAATGAATAAATAAATGCTATTTGGCTATGGTTGGTGTTTTGCAATAATAAATATGGTTCCCAGTTTATCAATATGGGCCTGTTATTACAAGTCTTTGGAGAAAGTTTTTGAGATTACAGATAGCTTTACTACATAAATTGTGGTGACAGTTTCATGGGTGTACAATTATCTCCCAACTCATCAGGTCGTATCCATTAAATATGTACAGCTATTCGTATGTCAACCATAACTCAAGAACGTGGTTCTAAAAAATTCAACTACAATACTTCTAACATGCTTTATAGATCCCAGTAGTTGTTTATGTGTCTAACTCCCCAGTAGATTCTATAGTCTTCAAAGACAGAAGCCAGTGGTGGAAATACACTGAATCTAACATAAAGTAGGCAAAAAGTATTTAATGAAAAATAATAAAAGGGTTGATTATGCTTTGTTCTACACAGCCACCTGGCCTAGTGAACAACAATCACAGCTATGAATGCATGTCTAATATGCATGATCTCAATTAGAAGCTGACACTTCGGGGGTGTTGTGACTTACAATTATCTGAGCGCTGATAGCGCCCAAGGCTAAGAGTGTGGCACCTGACCTACCTACGCCACATTCCCGATAAGCAGCCATGGCTGCTGTGCCATGTCACCTGTCACTTTGGTCTGCTCCTTTGCCCTAGTAGCTGTGAAAATGCTTTCCGCTCAGAGTCAGCCTGTCTCAAGTTTCCACACACTCCAATGTGTCTTTCTGCCCAGGCGTGATCTATGCTCCATTATGGGGCTTCCTGCCAGGTGTGTGGTTCTCCTTTATCTGTGTTCGGCCTGCCCTTGTGTCCTTTCTGTTCCCTATGAGCCACAGCTTGAGCATCTTTAGGTAAAGCCGCCAATAATCTTGGTCCAGTATGTCAGCCTAGCACTTGTGCAAATGCAAATTAGCATGATTTTTGTCTCTCTAGGAACAACACAGAGAAGGAGTTAAGAGTGTGAGATGAACCTGGGTTCGATCCTGCCTCTGCCATGTGTTAGCTGTATGGTTTTGAAAAATCAGAGCCAGTTTCTTCGGCTTTTAAAAGAGCTATCTTACGGCTTGTCAAAAGCATTTAGTGAGACAATGTGTATAAAGGGATCAAGATGGTGGTGAATGTTATTACTACTATTACTATTATTATTATCCTTACTACTATTATTATTACTACTACTACCACCACTACTACTACTATTACTATGTACTATGATTATTATTATTTCAGGTTAATCCTGAGCTGATTGGATTTCACCGATTGATACGACATATGGCAGGTGTCCAGAGACCACTGTCCTACAGTTAAAAGTACCCTAAAATATCTGAATAGATGGTTCTGTACTCCTTAGGGAAGCATTCAGGCAATTCCTCAGAATCTTCATGCTGATGGAAATGCTGTGGTTCAAATAACGTTGAAAGGAAGAAGGGCAGATAAAAAGTGAGGACAGATGAAAGACTTGTAAATTGAAAGTTATACTTGAGAATAACATGGAAGCCCTTGCTATCTATTTTGCAAATTACTTTGCTTTTTAAATTTCCAAAAAGCTTAGCTCCACCAACTAGCAAGTCAGCAGGAAGCAAGATCTTGGTGAATTTCTTATGGATACTGCAATTTCATAAGTATATAAACACACATATGATATATCCTTCTGTACAAATATCAATATATAGGCTCCTATATGGGGGTTGATTTTTAAAATTATCATTTGTTAGCATAGACAACTTTGCCCCAAGGCTACTGGGGCCAGCGGAGAACAGAGACAGAGGCATGGTGGCTTTCTTTACAAGTGGTTGTTACCCTCCCCTCCTGTCAACTCCCGACTTGTAGCTTTCAAATGGAGGACTTTCCTCTTGGTGACAGGGTAGGTCCAAGCAGCACTTTAGGCTCTTAAGCAAAGGAGCCACTAGTAAGAGTGTTTCTTGTGGAATTTCAAGACAGAGAGGCACATAGAGAATTTTCCATCTTGGATGGCTTGTTTGAGGTTTTAATCTGCTCAGTTGGGCATGAGTGTGATGGTAAAGTGACTGGCTCAAGTGCTGAATACCTATTCCAGATGTGAGACTCAGGTTAGGGTCAGCTTTACCTTATCAACCTGTGGGGCTTCCCTGCTAACCTTCTCTAGACAAGGGTCCCACCGTCATGCTGATTTGTACTTAAGCTTACAGATAACTTTTAAGTCAGGTTGTACTGTTATGAGCACTCTTGTTCAAGCACAGTAGTACTTGGAGGCTAGAAGCTATTGGTTTGGTTGAAAAGTTCTCTCTCTTAAGGGCCCTGGCAGTCTGATCTATCGTGCTTCATCTGAATCTTGCTTAGCATAATCAGGATGCCCCACTCTGGGATCTAATAAAGTGCGAGCCTTAGGGACTTGTTAAGTCCCATTCTGAAAAGTCACTCTGAAAGTCAAAATAAGCTAAAATGTTTCAATCTCTAAATAAAAGATGGTTGTAAAGATTTCCAGTATACAAAAGGATAACATTACCAACTGTAGCACCTATCAATGGTTTATGATAACCATGCCCTTTGCAATGAATCTGTTCCAACTCTTCTGTGAAGAGGTGGAATCTCTTCCCCCAGTCCTTGAAATTGGACCGACCCTGACTTGATTTAGTCAACAGAATGTACTGGAAATGTAGAAATGGTAGTTCCAAGTTTAGGCCTTAAAAGGTCTTGTGGATTTCTGCTCTCTTTCTTCCTCCTTTCCCCAGGCTAGTCTTTTAGAGGATGAGACACACGGAGCAGAACAGCCAACTTGGTTATCTCAGTGAAGCACTGATCACGTTAGAAAGGCCATTCTAGATCAGAGGTCCCCAGACAACCTACCAGGTAACTGCAGACTCAGGGTGAGGCCAACCACCATCAGCCAAGCCCAGAGAGAAATTCCCAGATGATCCATAAACTTGTGAGAAATAGTAATGCTTGTTTCGAGTTACTAAGTTTTCTATATAGCATTATTGTGGCAATACTGATATATACAAGTGTATAGAAATTTGGAGAAGGAGCTATAAACAAGATAGAAAATATAATTGTCAGTGGGGTAGCTGATCATCAAAACCCCGTAATTTTCTACTATGTTGAATGTAAAACGAGAGAGGAATGTGGGTACCAATAACTAAAATTACTTTTAAGTCCTACCACTTTCAAAAATGGGCTACTTGGAAGATGATCCAACAATTCCATTCCTGGGTGTAAACCCAAAGAAAATGAAAACACTAATTCAAAAAGATACATGCACCCCAAAGTTCATATTGACATTATTTACAATAGCCAAGATATGGAAGCAACCTAATTGTCCATCAACAGATGAATGGATAAAGGAAGATGTGGTACATATATACAATGGAATATTACTCAGCCATAAAAAAGAATGAAATTTTGCCATTTGCAACAACATGGATGGACTTGGAGGGTATTATGCTTATTGAAATAAGTCAGACAGAGAAAGACAAATACTTTGTTATCATTTATATGTAGAAACTAAAAAAATGAAACAAATGACTATAACAAAACAGAAAGAGACTCACAGATATAGAGAACAAACTAGTGGTTACCAGTGGGGAGAGAGAAGGGGGAGGGGCAATATAGGAGTAGGGGTTGAAGAGGTACAAACTATCATGTACTGTATAAAAGAAGCTACAGCGACTTCCCTGGTGGTGCAGTGGTTAAGAATCCATCTGCCAATGCAGGGGACACAGGTTCAATCCCTGGTCCGCAGAACAACCAAGGAAGATCCCACATGCCGCAGAACAAGCAAGCCTGTGTGCCACAACTACTGAGGCTGCATGTCGCAACTACTGAAGCCCGTGCGTCTAGAGCCCGTGCTCTGCAAAAGAGAAGCCACCACAATGAGAAGCCCGCACACCACAACGAAGAGTAGCCCCCACTCGCCGCAGCTAGAGAAAGCCCGCACGCAGCAACGAAGACCCAACGCAGCCAAAAATAAATAAATCAATAAAATAAAGTAAGCTACAAGAATATATTGTACAGCACAGGAAATAGAGCCAACATTTTATAATAACTATAAATGGAGCATAACCTTTAAAAAATGTGAATCACTGTATTGTACACGTCTAACATATAATATTTTATATCAATTATATTTCAATAAAATAAATGAATAAGGGGGCTTCCCTGGTGGCGCAGTGGTTGAGAGTCTGCCTGCCAATGCAGGGGACACAGGTTCGAGCCCCAGTCTGAGAGGATCCCACATGCTGCGGAGCAACTGGGCCCGTGAGCCATAACTACTGAGCCTGCGCGTCTGGAGCCTGTGCTCCGCAACAAGAGAGGCCGCAATAGTGAGAGGCCCGCGCACCGCGATGAAGAGCGGCCCCCGCTTGCCGCAACTAGAGAAAGCCCTCGCACAGAAACGAAGACCCAACACAGCAAAAATTAATTAATTAATTAATTTAAAATAAATAAATAAATAAATAAATAAATAAGTAAGTAAGTAAATAAGCTATAGGAATAGATTGTACAACACAGGGAACATAGTCAATATTTTATAATAACTTTGAATGAAGTATAATCTATAAAAATATTGAATTACTATGTTGTACTCCTGAAACTAACATAATATTGTAAATTAACTATACTTCAATTTAAAAAATTACACAGGAAAATATACGTTATAATACTAAGGAAAGTGAAAATATGACATGAAATTGCACATACAATGTGCTCCTAATGGTGTAAAAATATGTAATATAATTAGTAAATTTTTACTGATTGCTAAAAAAATAATAATAAAATTAAAATGGGCTACTTGGAGAAGCAATGTCTAATGTGTGCTCCATTCTGTGATTCTAAGAATTGTCTACGATTTGGTGTATGTACCTGCCCACTGTACAAAACTCAGACACTCTCAAAAATGTTCATGCTAGAGCACAGGCCATGAGAGTCTCATGGGGAAGTTAATGCGTGTTTGACCAATTGCTCAGAGGGATACATGATTTTGATGACTCAGAAGTTACCTTCTTGGAAGTCAGAGATTTCTGATACAGTGGAACACTCTTCACGTATAAAATAAACACCAAAGAGGTTATTTATTTATTACAAATTCAATAAAACATGTTTAAAACCATTTCAAACCAAGATGGGGAAACAGAAGCTGCTACACACTGGATTAAGCCCACTGGGGCCTGGAGTCATTACAGCTTAGCAGTAATCCCAAAGCAAGCTCTAGACGCCCCGCCCCCCATCATAACTATGGAGATTCAGGCCTCCACTTTGCCCCTTCTCTCACAAATCCCACTTGGAGGCTGTCTGTCCCAGGGGTTGAGGACAAATGCAGCTTTTCCACTTCTTTCCTATAGGGTAGGAAAGTGATATCTCCTAAGACTGCAAGATGTGTTCTCTGTCCATTTCTTCTATCAAGCTTCCTGGCCAGTTCCAGGACTCTCAGCTATTTGTGACTATTAGGATTTGGCTTTTTCAACCTCAGAAGCCTTCTGTGGATTGATACTTAGAAGTTTTCAGCACACTAAATATGACTTCTGCTGTCTTTGCTCTTTTGACAGCAAGCAAAGACAACGTGTTTTGGTCCAGATGGTGTCAGTTTACTCATTGGCACCTAATGTAGCATGATACACTAGTGTTGACCCAATGTACATTATGGGTAATTTTCTCAGATTTTGCTTTGGAAAGGAGAATGCAGAACAGTTTAGAGAAAAAAAATATTTGTAGTAGTGTGAAAATCTGATCTAAGATTTTTATTTTACTTTTTTTTTTCTAAACTGGAATTAAATATACATATATTATTAATGTAATCGTAGTATTAATCTTTTGTTAAAAACCTGAAATGTGCTATTAAATGTAATTGTTTATTTCATTTACTTTTAATTTTAAAAATTTTATTTTCTTTTTTTTATAGCTTTATCGGCATAAACTTAAATATACAAAAAATTGCATATATTTAATGTATATATATTACTGAGTTCAGACATAAGCATACACCCATGATAACATTACCAAAATCAAGGTAATAAACATATTTGTCACCACCAAAAGACTTCTTGTGACCTCTTGCTTTTCTGGTTTTGTGTGTGTGTGTGTGTGTGTGTGTGTGTGTGTGAGACAATAGCACTTAACATAAGATTTACCTTCAACAAGTTTTTAAGTGCACAACACTGTATTGTTAACTATGGGCACCATGTTATAGGACAGCAGATTTCTTCAATTTTCCATCTTGTATAACTGTAAACAACTCCCCATTTCCAAACTCCTCCTGCCCCCATTCTATTCTTTGCTTCTATGAGTTTCTATTTTAGATACAAATGGGATCATGTAGTAGGCATTTTTCTGTGTTGGCTTGTTTCACTTAACATAATGTCTTCCAGTTCATCCGTGTTGTCACAAATGATAGGATTTCCTTCTTTTTTAAGGCTAAAAAATATTTCCACTATGTATACATCACACTTTCTTTATCCATTCATCTGTTGATAGACACTTAGGTTGTTTCCATGTCTTGGCTATTGTGAATAATGCTGCAATGAACAAGAGAGTACAGATAACTCTTCAAGATCCTGATTTCAGTTTTTTTGGATATATATCCAGGAGTGGCATTGCTGGATCAACTGGTGGTTCTATTTTTAATTTTTTGAGGACCTCTATACTTTTATCAAAAGAGGCTGTACCAACTCACATTCCTTCCAACAGTGTATAAGGGTTTCCTTTTTTCCACACCCTCGCCAACACTGATCTTTTGTTATTTTGATAATTGCCATCCTAACAGTGAGAGGTGATATCTCATTGTGTTTCTGATTTGCACTTCTCTGATGATTAATGATGTTGAGCACTTTTTCATATACCTCACTGTATATGTCTAGGCCATTTGTATGTCTCCTTTTGAAAAATGTCTATTCAAGTCTTTTGCCCATTTTTTTTCATTTGATCATTATTTTTTGAGTTGTAGTTTTTTATATATTTTGGAAATTAACTCCTTATGAGATATATGGTTTGAAAACATTTTCTCATTCCGTCAGGTGCCTTTTCACTTTACTGATTGTTACCTTTGCTGTGCAGAAGCTTTCTAGCTTGATGTAGTCCCAGTTGACCATATTTACTTTTGTTATCTGTGTTTTTGATGTCATACCCATAAAATCATTGCCAAGACCAATGTCATGAAACTTTTTCTCTGTTTTCTTGTAGTAGTTTCACATTTTCATGTCTTATGTTTAAGTCTTTAATCCATTTTAAGTTGATTTTTGTGTATGGTGAAAGATAGGGGTCTTATTTTCCTAACACCATTTGTTGAAGAAACTATCCTTTCTCCATTGTGGGTTCTTGGCACCTTTATTAAAGATCAGTTGCCCATGTATGTGTGGGTCTATGGGCTCTCTATTCTGTTCCATTGGTCTATATAGCTGTTTTTATACCAATACCATACTGTTTTGAATACTGTAGCTTTATAATATAGTTTGAAATCAGGAAATGTAATGCCTCCAGCTTTGGGAGACAATTAGTGTCTGCTGCAATAACCTCATCTTACACCACTCTCTGCCATGCTCCCCATGTTCTAGCCACACTGGTTTCCTTTGAGTTCCTTCAGTGTAGATAGCCCTTTTCTCCTCAGGGCATCTTTGGAATTACTGCTTTTTTTTTTTTTTTGCTTAGAATATTCTTCCCCTTACTCTTTTCCATGATTTGCTTCTTCACAGCTAAGCTCACACTAGGTAAAGTGGTGCCCCTCCTCCCACCCCTAAGTAGTTACTGTTGAGAAAATCTTCTTGCTCATGGCTCTAGGCACCATCATAATTATTTACTTTCTTGCATGATATCTGATTGAAATTGAAATAAAAGCTCCATAAGGGTGTTTTAAAGCCTTTCTGTTGTTCATCACTGTGTCCCCAGCATCAACTATATCAGGTGCATAGCAGGCACTAAATAAACAGAAGTTGACTAAATGAGCATCTTACTTTGGTTAATATTCCCAGCAGCCCTAGAGGAGAGCCAGTCATTTTCTGTGGTATAGAACTACTGAATGTGTCAGAGTCAGAATTCAAACCCATGTCTGCCTGGCTATCACACCATTTCTCTTTCCAGGAACACTGCTTCTCACAGAAGGAAGGCTCAATTGGCTGTTCTCAGAGGTTCTCTCTATTTCAGGGCACGGAGGTCATGATCTGCACCAGGCTAAATGATCTGTTTGTCACTTCCACAGCAGCCAAGGATGACTGACATTAGCACTCCCCCACAAAAGCAGGCTTTTCCATTTGATTCTCTCAAGAAGGCCAGAAACCAGGATGTTTGTCATTACCCTTGAGTGAATTCATCTTCAGTGATGGGAAATTAACTTCATTCTGCTGACCAGTAAATGGGAAACTCCAGCCCTTAAAATACTTATTAACAAAGTGTTTGCACCCCAGAGATAAGGGAGTTATTTTCCTCAGAGTGAGGACTCCCTCTAGACTCAAGTTAGTTGTTTCTAAGCATGAGGTCTAAATTACAGTCAAAACCTGATTTCTATATAAATCTTGTTTATGAGACCCTCTCCTGATACAACTTGTATCAAAGAAACTCTTCACCAGGGTCTCTAGTCTTTAAAAGTGACTCAGACATCAGAAATGAATTAGCTGCCTATCTCACCCGCTCAGCACTTCAAAACTTAGGCCTCCTGCACACTAGAATATTCTCATCTGAGCGCTCTGGGCGTGTTCCTTTTCCTACTCAGGAAATTTCACTCTACATCTGGAAGGTTTTGTTGTTGCTGTTTGTTAATATGTTTGTCTGTTTTTCTGTCAGTCATGCTTCTCTCTTTGCTTCTGCATGAATTACCACTGGAAGCTTCTTCCTTTTGCCCTTTTTCTGTGTTAAGTTAATAGGGACTGTGGTTGGTTTGTCTCCATGATAAATGCTGTTGGTTTTCTTCCTCAGTTGTTAATCATGGATACTCAGAGAGAGCTATCCTCCACAAGAAGTGTTAATTTTTTGGCCTTAATTGTCATGCCCTTCTAGTTTGGGTCAGGTGCCCCTCTTACGTGAGTTCACTGCACTCTTTCTTTACCTCTGGTCTTCATCAGGTGAAATAAAACCCATATCACATTTGATCCACACTAGACAGTACTCTATCTCCTGCTCTCTATCTTGATCATATAAATAAATATTAGTGAAAATAAAAAATAGATGAATGGATTGCCAATATACTTGTCTTACCCCATAGGAAACTGGAAAAAGTGTACTTGACACAAAAATAGTATTCAATAAAATAGATAGCTTGCTTTGCATCATCTCTGGTGAATGAATCCTCATTTTTGCTACTTTATCCCCAGTTATTTTGTCTGTGGCCTTTATCTTTTCATCAGTCTTGACATAACACTCAATGAGATCATTTAAAGGCCAGTGGGTAAATCAAATTTTTGTCTCCAATTCAACTCATTGAGCACTTATTTTGTTAGACACTTAAGAGAATACATGGATGAGAAAGACACAGTCCCTATCATTTAAAATCCAAAAGATTAGAACTAGACAGTCATATAGCAATGCAGGGGGAAATATAGTCAGTGCTATAAATCAAATAAAAACTAAGTAATAGGGGAGGAGATAACTTCTTTTTCCTAGGTGTGGATTAGGAGAAATTTCTTTGGCTTTAAAGGTAAATAAAATGATTTCCCTTTTCAGAAAAGTTAAGATGAAAAAGGGTGGAATATGGTGGGCTAGTTTATCAGGTTGCCATGTGTTGACTGGATCTTTCTACTACACCCCAGCTCCAGTTAGGGGAGTCTCTATTCTACTCAGCACTGGTAACCACCCCTCACCTGCTGTAGGCTGGGACTGGTAATGGCTCCCCCCACTTGCTAGTCCTGGGACTCTATACTCTCCCTTCCTAACTCCCTATATTTTTACCCTCACCTTTGTGATGTGTCTGATGAGTAGACATTCCACAGTGACTCAGTTTGATGTGCTACCTGTTTACTAACAGGGTAAAGCTGAAATAGTACTTTCAAAATGCCGGGCACTGCACATTTTCTGATTTAATCTTCAAAACAAAATTGTGGGTAGGAATTACAATCACTGCTTTAAACATGAAAAATATTCATTTCTGAAATGTTAATTAACTTAGAAAGTAGCAGGGGGCCCAGGTAGCCTGACACCCCATTTTCAATCCTTTATCTAACCTTTCTTTGCTTCTAACTATAAAAACTTGACTGCAGCATATTTTCCTTCTTTCCTTTTATTTCAGTGCTCAAGGTCTATTCATTATTTTTCCTTCCAGGCTTTCCCACCCCTTAGTTATATACACTACATATGTGCATTTCAGGGACTTTCCTGTCAACATTTTTATGAATAGTCTGTGAAAATGAAAGCACAGAGAAGGTCATTTCTCATCCACCCCAGGTATGTAAGAGCAAAAGAAAATAAAATTCAATCCTTGCAACTGACAACCACAGATAATAGATACTGTCAAACCAGGAATTTGAGAGTGGGCTGTAAATCAAAACAATACAATATGCAATCAAACAGATAAGGAATAGGAGTGATGAGGGCTCTTTTCATCTATATATTTGTCCACTCTCAGTAAAAGGCTCTGGCTCTGGAGAATCTGAGCTCCTAGAAATGTCAGTTCTCATTGCCAAGCAAGGTTGGACACTGACACATTATTGCACACATCAGGTTTCAAGCTGCCAGTGTGGTCTCCATGGCAGAATCTACCAAACACCAGAGAAGGCTGTCATGGAGGGGTGCACATTTTCAATAATGGCAAGAAAAATAATAAGGCCCCCAAATAGAAGCATCCACCAGAGTATAGGCTAACAGATGCTTTTGACAAGAAAGGATTGAAGCTGCTTTACTGTAATATCATGAGAAGCTGGATGGCACTTTTATACCATGATAGTGATAATGCCATTTAAAATTTACAAAGCCCTTTTCATTCTGAAGGAAACAGAGAGTGTGGAAAACCACAGAAAACACTGAGTTTTGCTCATTTGGTGCTAGTTGTCCTGGCTACAAGACAGTGCATGGTCTGAAGAATATAACAGGATTGTGTGGGGTATGTATCCTGCTTTTGGATTAGTCCTTTTCTGGTTCAGGAAAGATAGTATCAATCAATGGTATAGAGCAGATATTTGTTTTACAATATTCAGGCACTTGAAACATTTCATTGCTTTGTTTTCCAAAATCAAATTAAATCTGGTTCTGAGCACCCACACAGCCACGATGGGATAGCCAATATCTGTCATTATCGAGGAGCTTTTCTTTCTTATCTTGGCTGTTCTGGGTCTCAAATGGCTTATGCAATTCAGTGAATCTGAGCAAAGGTGCACACCACATAACTACTACCATACTCAAGACAAAGAACACTTAATCACTCCCCAAAGTTCCCTGGTACAGAGTTGCAGGGAATATACGCTCTATACTTCTTGCCCTAGGCAACCACTGATCTACTTTCTACTACTATACATTAGTTTTCCTGTTCTAGAATTTCATACGAATGGAAAGAATATAGTATGTATTCGTTTTTTTTTTGTAACACCTTTATTGGAGTATAATTTCTTTACAATGGTGTGTTAGTTTCTGCTTTATAACAAAGTGAATCAGCTATTCATATACATATATCCCCATATCTCCTCCCTCTTGCATCTCCCTCCCACTCTCCTTATCCCACCCCTCTAGCTGGTCACAAAGCACCAAGCTGATCCCCCTGTGCTATGCAGCTGCTTCCCACTAGCTATCTATTTTACATTTGGTAGTGTATATATGTCCATGCTACTCTCTCAGTTCGTCCCAGCTTACCCTTTCCCCTCCCCGTGTCCTCAAGTCCATTCTCTACATCTGCGTCTTTCTTCCTATACTGCCCCTAGGTTCTTCAGAACCATGTTTTTCTTATTAGATTCCATATATATGTGTTAGCATACGGTATTTGTTTTTCTCTTTCTGACTTACTTCATGCTGTATGACAGACTCTAGGTCCATGCACCTCACTACAAATAATTCAATTTTGTTTCTTTTTATGGCTGAGTAATATTCCATCATATATATGTGCCACATCTTCTTTATCCATTCATCTGTCGATGGACACTTAGGTTGCTTCCATGTCCTGGCTATTGTAAATAGAGCTGCAATGAACATTGTGGTACATGACTCTTTTTGAATTACGGTTTTCTCAGGGTATATGCCCAGTAGTGGGATTGCTGGGTTGTATGGTAGTTCTATTTTTAGTTTTTTAAGGAACCTCCATACTGTTCTCCATAGTGGCTGTATCAATTCACATTCCCACCAACAGTGCAAGAGGGTTCCCTTTTCTTCACACCCTCTTCAGCATTTATTGTTTGTACATTTTTTGATGATGGCCATTCTGACTGGTGTGAGGTGATACCTCATTGTAGTTTTGATTTGCATTTCTCTAATGATTAATGATGTTGAGCATCCTTTCATGTGTTTGTTGGCTATCTGTATATCTTCTTTGGAGGAATGTCTATTTAGGTCTTCTGCCCATTTTTGGATTGGATTGTTTGTTTTTTTGATTTAGAGTTGCATGAGCTGCTTGTAAATTTTGGAGATGAATCCTTTGTCAGTTGCTTTATTTGCAAATATTTTCTCCCATTCTGAAGGTTGTCTTTTCATCCTCTTTATCATTTCCTTTGCTGTTCAAAAGCTTTTAAGTTTCATTAGTCCCATTTGTTTATTCTTGTTTTTATTTCCATTTCTCTAGGAGGTGGGTCAAAAAGGATCTTGCTGTAATTTATGTTATAGAGTGTTCTGCCTATGTTTTCCTCTAAGAGTTTTATAGTGTCTGGCCTTACATTTAGGTCTTTAATCCATTTTGAGTTTATTTTTGTGTATGGTGTTAGGGAGTGTTCTAATTTCATTCTTTTACATGTAGCTGTCCAGTTTTCCCAGCACCACTTATTGAAGAGGCTGTCTTTTCTCCATTGTATATTCTTGCCTCCTTTATCAAAGATAAGGTGACCATATGTGTGTGGGTTTATCTCTGGGCTTTCTATCCTATTTCATTGATCTACATTTCTGTTTTTGTGCCAGTACCATACTGTCTTGATTACTGTAGCTTTGTAGTACAGTCTGAAGTCTGGGAGCCTGATTCCTCCAGCTCCGTTTTTCTTTCTCAAGATTGCTTTGGCTATTCAGGATCTTTTGTGTTTCCATACAAATTGTAAAATTTTTTGTTCTAGTTCTGTGAAAAATGCCATTGGTGGTTTGATAGGGATTGCATCGAATCTATAGATTGCTTTGAGTAGTATAGTCATTTTCACAATGTTGATTCTTCCAATCCAAGAACATGGTATATCTCTCCATCTCTTTGTATCATCTTTAATTTCTTTCTTCAGTGTCTTACAGTTTTCTACATACAGGTCTTTTGTCTCCTTAGGTAGGTTTATTCCTAGGTATTTTATTCTTTTTGTTACAATGGTAAATGGGAGTGTTTCCTTAATTTCTCTTTCAGATTTTTCATCATTAGTGTATAGGAATGCAACTGATATTCTGTGCATTAATTTTGTATCCTGCTACTTTACCAAATTCATTGATTAGCTCTAGTAGTTTTCTGGTAGCATCCTTAGGATTCTCTATGTATAGTATCATGTCATCTGTAAACAGTGACAGTTTTACTTCTTTTCCGATTTGGATGCCTTTTATTTCTTTTTCTTCTCTGATTGCTGTGGCTAAAACTTCCAAAACTATGTTGAATAATAGTGGTGAGAGTGGGCAGCCTTGTCTTGTTCCTGATCTTGTGGAAATTTCTAGTGGAAATGGTTTCATTTTTTTCACCATTGAGAATGATGTTTGCTGTGGGTTTGTCATATATGGCGTTTATTATGTTGAGGTAAGTTCCCTCTATGCCTACTTTCTGGAGGGTTTTTATCATAAATGGGTGTTGAATTTGTGGAAAGCTTTTTCTGCATCTATTGAGATGATCATATGGTTTTTCTCCTTCAATTTGTTAACATGGATTATTACATTGACTGATTTACATATATTGAAGAATCTTTGCATTCCTGGGATAAACCCCACTTGATCATGGTGTATGATCCTTTTAATGTGCTGTTGCATTCTGTTTGCTAGTATTTTGTTGAGGATTTTTGCATCTATGCTCATCATTGATACTGCCCTGTACTTTTCTTTCTTTGTGACATCTTTGTCTGGTTTTGGTATCAGGGTGATGGTGGCCTCATAGAATGAGTTTGGGAGTGTTCCTCCCTCTACTATATTTTGGAAGAGTTTGGGAAGGATAGGTGTTAGCTCTTCTATAAATGTTTGATAGAATTCACATGTGAAGCCATCTGGTCCTGGGTTTTTGTTTGTTGGAAGATTTTTAATCACAGTCTCATTTCAGTGCTTGTGATTGGTCTGTTTATATTTTCTATTTCTTCCTGGTTCAGTCTTGGAAGGTTGTGCTTTTCTAAGAATTTGTCCATTTCTTCCAGGTGTCCAACTTATTGGCATATAGTTGCTTGTAGTAATCTCTCACGATTCTTTGTATTTCTGCAGTGTCAGTTGTTACTTCTTTTTCATTTCTAATTCTGTTGATTTGAGTCTTTTACCTTTTTTTCTTGATGAGTCTGGGTGATGATCTATCAATTTTGTTTATGTTCTCAGAGAACAGCTTTTAGTTTTATTGATCTTTGCTATTGTTTCCTTCATTTCTTTTTCCTTTATTTCTGATCTGTTTTTTATGATTTCTTTCCTTCTGCTAACTTTGGGTTTTTTTTTTTTTTGTTCTTCTTTCTCTAATTGATTTAGGTGTAAGGTTAGGTTGTTTATTTGAGATGTTTCTTGTTTCTTGAGGTACGATTCTACTGCTATAAACTTCCCTCTTAGATCTGCCTTTGCTGCATCCCATAGGTTTTGGGTCATCGTGTTTTCATTGTCATTTGTTTCTAGGTATTTTTTGAAATCCTGTTTGATTTCTTCAGTGATCTCTTGGTTATTTAATAGTGCATTGTTTAGCTTCCATGTGTTTGTATTTTTACAGTATTTTTCCTGTAATTGACATCTACTCTCATAGCATTGTGATCAGAAAAGATACTTGATACGATTTCAATTTTCTTAAATTTACCAAGGCTTGATTTGTGACCCAAGATATGATCTATCCTGGAGAATGTTCCATGAGCACTTGAGAAGAAAGTGTATTCTGTTGTTTTGAGATGGAATGTTCTATAAATACCAATTAAGTCCATCTTGTTTAATGTATCATTTAAAGCTTGTGTTTCCTTATTTATTTTCATTTTGGATGATCTGTCCATTGGTAAAAGTGGGGTGTTAAACTCCCCTACTATGATTGCATTACTGTCGATTTCCCCTTTTATGGCTGTCAGCATTTGCCTTATGTATTGAGGTGCTCCTATGTTGGGTGCATAAATATTTACAATTGTTATATCTTCTTCTTGGATTGATCCCTTGATCATTATGTACTGTCCTTCTTTGTCTCTTGTAATAGTCTTTATTTTAAAGTGTATTTTGTCTGATATGAGAATTGCTACTCCACCTTTCTTTTGATTTCCATTTTCATGGAATATCTTTTTCCATCCCCTCACTTTCAGTCTGTATGTGTCCCTAGGTCTGAAGGGGGTCTCTTGTAGACAGCATATATATGGGTCTTGCTTTTGTATCCATTCAACCAGTCTATGTCTTTTGGTTGGAGCATTTAATCCATTTACATTTAAGGTAATGATAAATATATATGTTCCGATTACCATTTTCTTAATCGTTTTGGGTTTGTTTTTGTAGGTCTTTTCCTTCTCTTGTGTTTCCTGCCTAGAGAAGTTCCTTTAGCATGTGTTGTAAAGCTGGTTTGGTGGTGCTGAATTCTCTTAGCTTTTGCTTGTCTGTAAAGGTTTTAATTTCTCCGTCGAACCTGAATGAGATCCTTGCTAGGTAGAGTCATGTTGGTTTTTCCCTTTCATCACTTTAAATATGTCCTGCCACACCCTTCTGGCTTGCAGAGTTTCTGCTGAAAGATCAGCTGTTAACCTTATGGGGATTCCCTTTTATGTTATTTGTTGCTTTTCCCTTGCTGCTTTTAATATTTTTCTTTGTATTTAATTTTTGATAGTTTGATTAATATGTGTCTTGGCGTGTTTCTCCTTGGATTTATCCTGTACGGGACTCTGCACTTCCTGGACTTGACTATGTCCTTTCCCATATTAGGGACATTTTCAACTATAATCTCTTCAAATATTTTCTCAGTCCCTTTCTTTTTCTCTTCTTTTTATGGGACCCCTATAATTCGAATATTGGTGCATTTAATGTTGTCCCAGAGGTCTCTAAGACTGTCCTCAATTCTTTTCATTCTTTTTTCTTTATTCTGCTCTGCAGTAATTATTTCCACTATTTTATCTCCCAGGTCACTTATTCGTTCTTCTGCCTCAGTTATTCTGCTATTGATTCCTTCTAGAGACTGTTTAATTCCATTTATTGTGTTATTCATCATTGTTCATTTGCTCTTTAATTCTTCTAGTTCCTTGTTTAACATTTCTTCTATTTTCTCCATTCTATTTCCAAGATTTTGGAACATCTTTGCTATCATTACTCTGAATTCTTTTTCACGTAGACTGCCTATTTCCTCTTCATTTGTTTGGTCTGCTGGGTTTTTACTTTGCTCCTTCATCTGCTGTGTGTTTCTCTGTCTTCTCATTTTGCTTAAGTTACTGTGTTTGGGGTTTCCTTTTCACAGGCTGCAGGTTTGTAGTTCCTGTTGTTTTTGGCGTCTGCCCCCAGTGGGTAAGGTTGGTTCAGTGGGTTGTGTACCCTTCCTGGTAGAGGGGACTAGTGTCTGTGTTCTGGTGGATGAGGCTAGATCTTGTCTTTCTGGTGGGCAGGACCGCGTCCCGTGTGCATTTTGGGGTATCTGTGACCTTAACATGATTTTAGGCAGCCTCTCTGCTAATGGGTTGGGTTGTGTTTCTGTCTTGCTAGTTGTTTGGCAGCACTGTAGCTTGCTGATCGTTGAGTGGAGCTGGGTCTTAGCACTGAGATGGAGATCTCTGAGAGAGCTTTCACTGTTTGATATTACGTGGAGCCGGGAGGTCGCTGGTGGACCAATGTCCTGAACTCGGCTCTCCCACCTCAGAGGCACAGGCCTGACACCCGGCCAGAGTACCAACACCCTGTCAGCCACACGGCCGGGTATGTGGGAGTTTCTTGCCTTTTGGGAAGTCTGAGGTCTTCTGCCAGCATTCAGTAGGTGTTCTGTAGGAGTTGTGCCACATGTAGATGTATTTCTGATGTATTTGTGGGGAGAAAGGTGATCTCCACGTCTTACTCCTCTGTTATCTTGAAGTTCTCTATAGTACGTATTCTTTTGCTCTGGTTTATTTTGCTTGACATTGTGCTTCTTCTGATTCATCCATGTTATTGTGTGGATCTGTAGTGTGTTCATCTCATTGCTGAGCAGTATGCCATTGAACACTTTCACCACATTTTCTTTATACATTTTCCTATTGACAGGCATTTAAGTGGCTTCTATCATTTGGCTATTTTGAACAGAGCTGCCATGAACACTTCAATATGAGTCTTTGCGTGGACACATGTTCATTTCTATTCGGGAAAAACCTAGGAGTAGAATTATTAAGTCATATATATGTCTAACTATGTAAGACACACTGATAATACTTTTTCAAAGTGAGTATACCATTTTACATTCCTATCAATAATATTTGGGTATTGGAGTTGCTATATATCATAACTACATCATGGTATTATAAATCCTTTTTATCGCATCCATTTAATCAGGATATAGGGGTATCTCAATTTGCTTTTAAGTAGCACTTCATTGATGACTAATGATATTGAGCATCTTTTCATTAGCTTATTGTTTATCTTCTTTTGTGAAATCTGTTCAAATCTTGCCCATTTTTGTGTTATTCTTGAGATGTATGAGTTCTTTATAGATTCTGGACATAATTCCTTTGTCAGATATATGCATTTCAGATATACTCTTCTAGTCGGTGGTTTGTATTTTTCTTTTCTTTTTTTTTGTAACTTTTTTTTTAAATTAATTTTTATTGGCGTATAGTTGCTTTACAATGTTGTGTTAGTTTCTGCTGTACAAAAAAGTGAATCATCTATACATATACATATATCCCCTCTTTTTTGGATTTCCTTCCCATTTAGATCACCACAGAGCACTGAGTAGAGTTTCCTGTGCTATACAGTATGTTCCTATTAGTTATCTATTTTATACATATTAGTGTATATATGTCAGTCCCAATCGCCCAATTCATCCCACTCCACCCTCCCCCCTTGGTAACCATAAGTTTGTTTTCTACGTCTCTGACTCTATTTCTGCTTTGCAAATAAGTTCATCTGTACCATTTTCTAGATTCCACACATAAGCAATATTATACAATATTTGTCTTTCTCTTTCTGACTTACTTCACTCTGTATGACAATCTCTAGGTCCATCCATATCGCTGCAAATGGCATTATTTTGTTCCTTTTGATGGCTGAGTAATATTCTACTGTATATATGTACCACATCTTCTCTATCTATTCCTCTGTCAATGGACATTTAGATTGCTTCTATGTCCTGGCTATTGTAAATAGTGCTGCAATGAACATCGGGGTGCATGCATCCTTTCGAATTATGGTTTTCTCCAAACATATGCCCAGGAGTGGGATTGCTGGATCATATGGTAGCTCTACTTTTAGTTTTTTAAGGAACCTCCATACTGTTCTCCACAGTGGCTGTACCCATTGGTGGGAATGTATTTTTATTTTCTTAATGCTGTCTTTCAAAGAGCAGAAGTTTCTAATTTTAATGAAGTCCAATTTATTATTTTTTTCTTTTATAATTTGTGCCTTTTGTGTTCTATCCAAGTAAACGCTGCCTAAATCAACTTTGCAAAGCCTGTTCCTTTTGTTTTAATCCTGTACTATCAATTGGCAGCATTTTATCTCCTCACATCTTTGTTTCAAATTTAATTGTCTGTCCACTTCTTGATTTTCTTGCCGCAGGATTATTAGTTTTCTTCCCTCTTCCCCTCTTATCTACCTCCCCTTCTTCATTTCCTCTCTCTTTTGCATTATTTTTAAGTACTAAGTCTAGACTTGAAAACAGATACTACAAACACTTGGAAAGTTGAATAAAATACAACATTCTAAAATACATTCATGAGTTTACACACACATGCATAGACACACACATACACACTGATATGAAATCTCCAGGTACCAGAAACAAAGAAGAACTAAAAGCTAGTGTGATACAGTTGTGAGTAGAGAGTAGGAGGAGGGAGATATTAGTATCAGTAACCTATTATTTGTGGTTTTATCGCACTGGTAGTCACAGGCAATGAGTCCTCAGATACATATAATATATAGGGCTCTGAGCTGAAGTTAAGACTGCTGTATAATTCTGGGAACCCTGAAGAACTAGACTCACTGTAAAGGATTAGACTTGGAAAACCTCTACTCCTTGGAACAGGGAGAAAAAAAAAGGTTTTTGTCTATCTAGGTCTAGCCTATGGTAGGAAAATTTAAAACTCCAGATTTATATCTCTTTCAGGCTTATATTTTGAACTTACACCACCAATGTGGTCTGGGAATCCCACCCCAAAAATTTAACATAAAAATTGGCTCCAGGGAGGCTAAACAAAACACTACTAAATAACCAAGAAATCACTGAAGAAATCAAACAGGATTTCAAAAAATACGTAGAGACAAATGACAATGAAAATACGACCATCCAAAACCTATGGGATGCAGCAAAAGCAGTTCTAAGAGGGAAGTTTATAGCAATACAATGTTACCTCAAGAAACAGGAAACATCTCAAATAAAAATCCTGACCTTACACCTAAAGCAATTAGAGAAAGAAGAACAAAAAACCCCCAAAGTTAGCAGAAGGAAAGAAATCATAAAAATCAGATCAGAAATAAATGAAAAAGAAATGAAGGAAACAATGGCAAAGATCAATAAAACTAAAAGCTGGTTCTTTGAGAAGATAAACAAAATTGATAAACCATTAGCCAGACTCATCAAGAAAAAAAGGGAAAAGACTCGAATCAACAGACTTAGAAATGAAAAAGGAGAAGCAACCACTGACACTGCAGGAATACAAAGGAACATTAGAGATTACTGCAAGCAACTATATGCCAATAAAACGGACAACCTGGAAGAAATGGACAAATTCTTAGAAAAGCACAACCTTCTGAGACTGAAGCAGGATGAAATAGAAAATATAAACAGACCAATCACAAGCACTGACATTGAAACTGTGATTTAAAATCTTCCAACAAACAAAAGCCCAGGACCACATGGCTTCACAGGCGAATTCTATCAAACATTTATAGAAGAGCTAACATCTATCCTTCCCAAACTCTTCCAAAATATAGCAGAGGGAGGAACATTACCCAACTCATTCTACGAGGCCACCATCACCCTGATACCAAAACCAGACAAAGATGTCACAAAGAAAGAAAAGTAGAGGCCAATATCACTGATGAACATAGATGCAAAAATTCTCAACAAAATACTAGCAAACAGAATGCAACAGCACATTAAAAGGATCACACACCATGATCAAGTGGGGTTTATCCCAGGAATGCAAGGATTCTTCAATATATGCAAATCAATCAATGTGATACACCATATTAACAAACTGAAGGATAAAAACCATATGATGATCTCAATAGATGCAGAAAAAGCTTTCAACAAAATTCAACACCCATTTATGATAAAAACCCGCCAGAAAGTAGGCATAGAGGGAACTTACCTCAACATAATAAACGCCATATATGACAAACCCACAGCAAACATCATTCTCAATGGTGAAAAAAATGAAACCATTTCCACTAAGATCAGGAACAAGACAAGGCTGCCCACTCTCACCACTATTATTCAACATAGTTTTGGAAGTCTTAGCCACACTAATCAGAGAAGAAGAAATAAAAGGAACCCAAATCGGAAAAGAAGAAGTAAAACTCTCACTGTTTGCAGATGGCATTATTTTATATAGAGAGAATCCTAAAGATGCTACCAGAAAACTACTAGAGCTAATTAATGAATTTGGTACAGTAGCAGGATACAAAATTAATGCACAGAAATCTCTTGCATTCCTATACACTAATGATGAAAAATCTGAAAGAGAAATTAAGGAAACACTCTCATTTACTATTGCAACAAAAAGAATAAAATACCGAGGGATAAACCTACCTAAGGAGACAGAAGACCTGTATGCAGAAAACTATAAGACACTGAAGAAAGAAATTAAAGATGATACAAACAGATGGAGAGATATACCATGTTCTTGGATTGGAAGAATCAACATTGTGAAAATGACTATACTACCCAAAACAATCTACAGATTCAATGCAATCCCTATCAAACCACCAATGGCATTTTTCACAGAACTAGAACAAAAATTTTCACAATTTGTATGGAAACACAAAAGACCCCGAATAGGCAAAGCCAACTTGAGAAAGAAAAATGGAGATGGAGGAATCAGGTTCCCCAGCTGACTATACTACAAAACTAAAGTAATCAAGACAGTATGGTACTAGCACAAAAACAGAAATACAGATCAATGGAACAGGATAGAAAGCCAAGAGATAAACTCATGCACATATGGTCACCTTATCTTTGATAAAGGAGGCAAGAATATACAATGCAGAAAAGACAGCCCCTTCAATAAGTGGTGCTGGGAAAACTGGACAGTTATATGTTAAAGAATGAAATTAGAACACTCCCTAACACCATACACAAAAATAAACTCAAAATGGATTAAAGACCTAAATGTAAGGCCAGACACTATAAAACTCTTAGAGGAAAACATAGGCAGAACACTCTATAACATAAATCACAGCAAGATCCTTTTTGACCCACCTCCTAGAGAAATGGAAATAAAAACAAAAATAAACAGTTGGGACCTAATGAAACTTTAAAGCTTTTGCACAGCAAAGGAAACCATAAACAAGACAAAAAGACAACCCTCAGAATGGGAGAAAATATTTGTAAATGAAGCAACTGACAAAGGATTAATCTCCAACACATACATGCAGTTCATGCAGCTCAATATCAAAAAAACAAACAACCCAATCCAAAAATGGGCAGAAGACCTAAATAGACATTTCTCCAGAGAAGATATACAGATTGCCAACAAACACATGAAAGGATACTCAACATCACTAATCATTAGAGAAATGCAAATCAAAACTACAATGAGGTATCACCTCACACCAGTCAGAATGGCCATCACCAAAAAATGTACAAACAATAAATGCTGGAGAGGGTGTGGAGAAAAGGGAACCCTCTTGCCCTGTTGGTGGGATGTGAATTGATACACCACTATGGAGAACAGTATGGAGGTTCCTTAAAAAACTAAAAATAGAACTACCATACAACCCAGCAATCCTACTACTGGGCATATATCCTGAGAAAACCATAATTCAAAAAGAGTCATGTACCACAATGTTCATTGCAGCTCTGTTTACAATAGCCAGGACATGGAAGTAACCTAAGTGTCCATCGACAGATGAATGGATAAAGAAGGTGTGAAACATATATACAATGGAATATTACTCAGCCATAAAAAGAAACGAAATTGAGTTATTTGTAGTGAGGTGGATGGACCTAGAGTCTGTCATACAGAGTGAAGTAAGTCAGAAAGAGAAAAACAAATACCATATGCTAACACATATATATATGGAATGTTAAAAAAAAAAGGTTCTAAAGAACCTAGGGGCAGGACAGAATAAAGACGCAGACGTAGAGAATGGACTTGAGGACACGGGGCGGGGGAAGGGTAAGCTGGGACATAGAGAGTGGCATGGACATATATACACTACCAAATGTAAAATAGATAGCTAGTTGGAAGCAGCCACATAGCACAGGGAGATCAGCTCGGTGCTTTGTGACCACCTAGAGGGGTGGGATAGGGATGGTGGGAGGGTTATGCAAGAGGGAGGGGATATGGGGATATATGTATACATATAGCTGATTCACTTTGTTATACAGCAGAAACTAACACAACATTGTAAAGCAAGTATACTCCAAGAAAGATGTTAAAAAGAAAATTAAAACTGAAATAAACTGATGCTTCTTCAGAAGGCTTGTGTTTCAAATGCACTTAAAATTCTCCCATTTCTCCCCATTCTGATTCTTTCTAAATTAAATTCCTTTAAATGGTTATCGTCTACTGGTTTCTTTAGGCTGCTCACTTGTGTCAGAGGACACAGTGCAATGACGTCAGTAGTCATGTGGAAAAAAATATTTTCTTCCACATGACTGGAAATTCTCATTTGAATCTTGTTTTATTTTGTACTCATGAAAATTGTGGACAAGCCAGTGAACATACAGTTAAATCACTTATGCTGAATAAAACTTGCCAACACACATACACACACACACACACAAAAACTGGCTCCAGGAAGTGCCTGCCAAAAACAAATGGAAACTAACTCTTAAAAGATGCTTTTAGAATCTAGGTCACAAAATATAGTCAGTTAAAACAATAATAACAAAAAAAAGATCAGTTACATGAGCCTGTTTAAGAAAGCAGGTGAAGAATCAATTCAAATGTATTAAGAGTCAACACACAAAATTACAACAGAATTGGTCTCATGCAAATTTGAGGTATTAGAATGTCAATCTGAAAATAAAATCATTATATTGAAGATGATAAAAGTTAAATGAAGGAATCAAAATCTCCAAACACATACAAGGTATTACATGAAAAGAATAAGAAGATTTGGGAAAGTTAATAAATCTTTAGGAAGTATAAGAATACAATTACTGAAACTAAAAATTTAATAGATGTGTTTAACATCAGATAAACACGTGGAACTAATGAACAGAAACGTGTGTTTGAGAAAAAAATCAACAATGCATCATGAGTGATAAGAGATGGGAAATAGGAAAGCAATGATGAAAAACAAAGCAGATGGAATGAGAAGGTCCAAAATACACCTAACAGGAATTTCAAATGGAAACCCTAGAGAGAATAGGAGACTAGTAATCGTCATAAGAGATGACTGCTGATTATTTTCCAAAATTAATGAAAGAATCCACAAATTCAAAAGTAGAGCAAAAGTGAAGAATAACAAATATATTTTTTTTAATCAGAGAAAAATAAATTACTTCTGTTAGACAAAAATATTTACACTAAAATAAAACTTTCAATACCAGTAACAGAAGTAAAAGATCTTAGATGCTGAGGGAAAAAAACTGATAATGTAGTGAGCTTGAACCATATAAAATTGCAGATATTAAAGCCTTACTCCTGCAAAATGGCAATAGCATACAGTTTAACCAAGGAATAGATTTTACTCAGACAACTTCTTATTCAATTTTGAAGGTAAAATTATGACATTTTCAGAAAAAAGACTGAGAATTTTTCACCCAAAATCCTTGCAGAGAGATTATAGTTCAGGAAAAAAGAAACTGAAGTCAGAGGACAGAGAAGAATGCAGAAAGCAGTTGAAAAAAGAAATAATTTAACATGGATAGGCTGACATCTCCACAACCAGTGGCTTCATTAAGCAACCAAAAATAATGACTAATTGGACTATATAAAACCAAGGGATAACTGAAGTACTAAACAACAATTACACGAAATCAGAAGAAAGGAAATTTAGTTACAAATGTTCTAAGAGCCATACATAGTTCAGAAGAAGAATAAAGGTATATTATATTTTTTTCAAACATGAGGGAATGTTAAAAATGTAATGGTAATCCCAGAAGAACAGAAATCAAATGTATAATATCTAAGTGAATAAAGGAGAAAAAAAAAAAAACTGGATCAGTACATTAGTAGGCAGAAAGGAAAATAAAAGAAGCAAAATTTTTTTTTAAAAACCCACTAAATTGAAAGTAAAAAAATTAGATAATAAATAAAAATACAACACCAATAGGAAAGTGTTAGTGAATCAAGCTTACTATAAAAGGTATTTAGAGCTTTATTAAAGAAAAAAGTTTGCTTTGTTCATTGCTTTATCTCTAGTATCCAGAAAATTAGAGCCTAGTATTTAGAAGGAGGTAAATGAATACTTTAATGCTTACTGAAATAATTGAAAATTGGATTGGAATCCTATTATATTCTGTTTACAAGAGACATATTTAAAATGAAACAAATTACAAAAAGGGATAAAGGTGAAGGACAAGTAAAATATTCCCCAAACTAATAAAAAGGAAATTAATGTAGATATATGAATAACACAAAATATAGTTTTAAAAAATTTTAGAGATGAAAGCACCATTAGGGATAGAATATCACTACAAATATTAGTCAGACAGGTTAGGTTTTGCTACAGTAAAAATTAACCCAAATCCCAGTTGTTTAACATGTTTTGCTCACATTTTATATCTGTGATAGGTCAGTGTGGTATTCTATTTACATAATCACTCATGGATAGAGTCTTTATCATCTCATAGCAACCACCTCAGAAAGACATAGCTTTTTTTTTGCCATGGAGAGTAAGAGCACCAGAGGGTCACATGCTATGAACTAAATGCTTCATCCTGCAAGTGACATTCAGTTCATCTCACAGCCCCTTGGTGTAAATTGGTCACTTGGCCTTGCCTTACTGCAAAGAGGCAAGAAAGAATAACCTTCCAATGTACCCAGAGGACAAGAAGAACCATGTATGGGTGAGCACTAGAAACCTCTATCATAATTATAAAAGAACAATTCTAAACTTTTATGCACCTAACAACATGCCCTCATATAAAGTAATATTTAGCACATTTAAAAGAAAAAAATTGTCAAATTTACTACCATAGACAGAGATTTTCACACATGCTTTAAAAGAATTGATGGGTTAAATAGAGAAAAATTAGTAAGGGTGAAATATTTTAAAAATACAATAAAATATTTGAATGAATCAGTTAACAATTAGATCTAATGAACATATATGGAATCCAGTATCCAATAGTTAGAGAACACTCTTTCTTTGCAAAATACAAGTACTGAAAGAACGAAACTTTTAAACTAGAATTTTATACCTGGTGATAATATATTTCAAAAAGAAAGTTAAATAAAGACTTTTCAGACATACAAAACAAAAAAATTTATCACCAGCAGACCTATACTATAGAAATGCTGAAGAACAGTCTTCCAACTGAAGGAAAATGATCTACAGGTGGAAATATGGATCTACACAGAGGAATGAAGACCAATGGAAATGGTAAAGACATTGTGAAGATATACATTTTTTCTAATTATTAATAAATAATAGTTTAAACCAACATAGCAATAATGTAGCATGAAGTTTACAACATATATATGAGTAAAATGCATGACAATAAAACACAATAATCCAGAAGGGAAAAATGCAAAGGTACTATTTTGCCAATCTTATACTATAATGCAAAATCCTATAATATTATTTGAAAGTAGACTATGATAAGTTAAAGATGCATACTATAGACTATTAGGAAACTACTAAAACAGTAAAATGAAGAATTAAGGCTAGTAAGTCAAAAAAGAAGATAAAATGGAAGCATAAAAATATCAACTAACCTAAAAAGGGGCAGAGAGAAAGGAAAAAGAAAAAAAAAACAGATGAAACCAATAGAAAAAACATAGCAAGATGATAGATGAGAACCTAACTTATCAATGTTCACATTAAATGTGGTGGTGGGAAAGTAAAATGGTATAACCATTTTGGAATACAGCTTGGCAGTTTCTAAAAAATTAAATATACACATACCACATGATCCAGACATTTCACTCCTAGCTATTTACCCAAGAGAAATAAAAACATGTATCCATATAAAGACTTGTTCACAAATATTATAGCAGATTTATCTGTAATAGCCCCAAATGAGAAATACCCAAATTTCCATTAACAGGTGAGTGAATAAACAATCTGTGGCATATTCATACAATGTAAGGCTCCTCAGGAATGGACTATTGATACATTCATCAATATAGATAAACTTCAAAATAATTGTGTGAGTAAAAGAAGCCAGACAAAAAGAATACATATTATGACTTAATTTATATAAAATTCTATAAAATGCAAACTAATGTAGAGTGACAGCAAGCAGATCAGTCGATGTCTGGAGGTGGGTAGTGGGTGGGAAGAGGTGGGAGGCACAAGGTTTTGGAGGATGATGACATTCATTTTCTTGATTATGGTGATGGTAATGGTTCCATACACATATATGTCAAAACTTATCAAAGTGTGTACTTTAACTATGTGCAGTTTATACTGCAATAAAGCTGTTTTTAGAAATTCTAGTTTCAACCGCTTCAAAAAAAAAGACTCAACTATATGTTACATACTAGAAACTCATTTCAGATATAATGATATAAATTAGAGGCCATGAGCTATGACCCTTCTGGCCCATGAGCCAGCTACCAATTTTTATAAATAAAATTTTATTATAAAACAACTATTTACACATTCATTTCTATTTCTTGGGACACATCCTAAATCTAGACCTCCCAGGATTTTCACAAATGAGTCTTCTAAAGATGTGCTCACAATCCAAAATTACAAAGCTCAAATGAAAAACAGTAGGCAGACAAAATAAGCAGCAGGTTAGTCTTTAAAAACCTGAGATAAAGCTTCCATGGTTATTTTAACTGGGGAAAAACATTTAGCAGTTAATTTAAATTAACCATTATTTATTTCTTTTGAACTATAGTCTTCCATTTCATAAAAGTCACTGCTGTCTGTTATAAAGTAATAAAAATTTTAATTTATAAAAAATGTGTGAATTTTGCGATCATATATTTCAAAGTTGGGATCTGACAGACTCAATAATTTCACATATGGTTCTCTGTTTTACAATATCATTCTTAGAAAGCTTTAAATCTACCATTTCTCTTGCTCTTGAGGTGCAATAGACCCAAATATCATATTTAACTTGAAAATAAAATTTTATCAATTTAGAGGTCAGTATTAATCTATGTAATGCAGGAATTCGAATTTAATTTTGGATTATTTATTCCATATTAGGCTTTAGTGATTTTTAGCACATGTAGTATGTGTGTGTATATATGTGTTTGCATGTGTGTTATGTGTTTAACAATGCCTATTTAAAGAATAGATTTCTGAGAATCAAATAAAATTTGGCAAATAAATTTTTATTATCTGATTTAAATTTTATTCAATAGTCAAAATGTGGGAATTTTTAGCTTGTCTAATAGGAATTTTCTTGTGAAAGCCCACTTTGAAAGGTATTATTTGGCTGAGCCCATTTATTTCCTGCATGAATCATGAGATGATTGGTGCAACATGGCAATGACTTTGCCTATTTTATATTAAACACTGAATATTAGCTGCATGTTAAATGGATTTAGGGTTGCTTTATAACTGATTTCTTTTTCTGGTGGTGCTCTAATTGCAATTGTACTCAACCTACTGCTTTGACAATTAATGTGAGTTCAGTAGTTTCAAGGACTTCATACATTATTTGCTGTGGACACAAAGGATCTTGGCAGAGAAGCAAAGAAACACAAAGACAAGTTTTGCTCAGGTGTGTTTCTGGAAGCTATATGGATATTCAGGAAAAGGAATCTGACTAAATCCACTATGATTCCCCTACTTCACCCCAAATTATAGTTTGAAATGACCCTCCGTGTAATGAAGGGGAACAAAAAAGAGGGGAAACACTCCTCTCTGGAGTGGCTTGAAAGTCTCAGAAATGGCTGAAGCTTTGTGGGTGCGATTATAAAATTTTCTTTCAGGAGAGACAATGAGATTGTCAAATTTGAATTTAATATATTCTTATTCACTCTTGAAAACCCTGAGGGGCTGTAAAGGAGAGACTACATGGCTTAGGCCTTCACATTCTCTAATTAAGGCAAAGTATACCTTTTAAAAGAGATCTAAGGAATTTCATAATAGCATGACTCAGCCACCGTGAGTTTACCAGCACATTATTAGGGGGACTGGCCCAGGCTGAATTGTAGGATAGGGAAGTATGATTTCTGACGCCTGAAACATTTTATTTCTAGGGCCTTCCATGTAAGTCAATCCTTCCAAAGAGCCTTATCCACCAATGCTTTTGCAGTCATCCTCATCCATAAAAACTTACTGGTTTACTTCATGACTCTTTATTGTGCACTTCCAATATTCCAGTCTTTGGGTTAAGTGTGTTAAAATCATAAAAACGGGAAGATGCAGGCAAGTGACCAAGAAGATATAAGGAAGAGGGATCATTGTTTCGATAGGGAGATATGTGCAGGTACTGTGAGGACACTTAGAAATGGCCCCACATGTGTCTTGGAGGATCAAGAAAGAACTCTTAGCGGAAGTGACATTAGGCTGAAGCCTGGAGGAGTAGAAGTTAGCCAGGTGAACTGGAGGAGAAGGGCATTCCAGGTAGGTGAGTGGCTCAAGGGAAAAAACATGGCCTATTTAGGGAAGGAGAGTAGCTACCGCTCAGCCTCCATCAGAACACCTGGGCCCCTCTTTCAGAAATGTTTGGCAGCTGCTGCTTATAGAGGCATTTGCTTCTTAACTATCTGATGTGGGCAAATCAATGTTGACAGGTGACTTTGATGCCTGGCACTTTTAAGAAATGTTTAAGAATAAGTTCTTTTTAGAAGGAAACTGTACTGTTGTGAAACCGTTCTGAAGGCTGCTTTTTATCACAGTGGTGGAAACTTAAGTTACGAGTTTTGTGCCCGTGACTCATCTGCCACACTTACACAGACCGTGGGGATAGAATCTTCCTTTGTCAGTCATTTCTAGAGCACATTCGATCCCTCTTTCAGCAAACTCTAATAAGTGTCTGCTCAGTGCCAGGCACTGTGCCAGATGCCAGAGGTAAGATTGGGTCAGGGAAAGCTTGAGCAGTGATGACCACTCAAGACTTGCCACTTCTTAAATCAATTTCATGGCAAATGTTCTGATGACAAGAATTCTTTTCAAGTGATAATTCTCCATTTTATTTCTGCCATGTAAAACATTCCTTTGTTTACTCATCCATTCAAGAAATATTTATTAAATGCTTACTATGAAATGGGACAATTTCATCTTCCCTGGGGCTTATAGCCTATTGGGGGAGACTTCACATAAACCAAAGTACAGTGATAAGTAATAAATTATTAATTAATAATAAATATGATAAAAGTTGTCATTAAAGTTCTAAAAAGCCCTATGAGTGCTCAAAGGAGGACATCTCTTACCTCTACCCAGAGAGGTCATGGAGGGCTGCCTGGAGGAGGTAATATTTGTTTTGTCTTAAAGAATACCATTTGTGTGTTTCTCTCAGACTTGTACAAGAAGGGAAGAACTGGAAAGAACTAATGTAAGTATTGGCTAATCAGAAATGGGTAGAAGGAAGGGAATGAGTGAGCAGGGAGAAAAGATCATCCTGGGATGGAAACTACATGTGAAAAGATATGGAGATAGGAAAAAGCATGAAATAGTTTGACATGACTGAGTACTGGGTGGGTGGTAAGATGTAGTGGCAGATATGATTGGAGAAGTAGGCAGGGCTAGATGATAAAGCCCATTAATCCTCAAAACCATCACGAATAATAAGCACTACTATCATCTAAATGTCAGCTCAATATTTGCGTTTGAAAGTCAACGTGGCCTTTCAAACAACGTGTACAAAACCAAACTCCTGTCCTCCTCCACCCACCTGCTGCTTCTGCAGATTTCTGTGACTCAGTAAAGAGCACCTTCATATGTTCAGTTGCTCAAGTTAAAGTCATTCTCCATTCCTCTCTTTTTCTCACATCATGTATCTTAACTGTCAGTTAATCCTGCTGATTTTACAGTGAAACTATGCCCAGCCTCCAGCATTTCTCACAACCTCCTGGCCCTAGCCACCATCACCTCTTGTCTGGATAACTACTGCCACCTTTAAGCTATCTCCCTGCTTCTGTCCTGGCTTGTCCCCTTCTGCTCCCAAACTAATCGTCAGAGTGACCCTCTTAAACTCTAAGATCGTATCACTTTGCTCAAAGCCTTGAAATGGCCCCACTTCACTCAATGTCCAATAGTACAAAGGATGATAAGCCCTATAAAATCTGTCCCTGCATCAGCTCTTCAGCCTCACCCCTCATTCCTCCCCAGTTTCTCACTTTCTCCCATCACGTCAGGCTCCTGGCTTTTCCTGGAACTCAGACATCCTCCCACATCCGGCTCTTTGCCATTCCCCCAGAAATTTCCATGATTCATCCCTTCATCTCCTTCCAGTCTTTGCTAAAATGTCATAGCCTCAGAAAGACAGGCTCCCAGGCCCCCCTATTTAAAACTGCAACTCGCACCTATATGCTTGTGCTTTACTCTTCCCCGTAATATTTTATTCATTGATTTTTTACAAAAATTGGCTAAAGTCTCTTAGTAGAAAGTCAGCTAATTTAGGATAGAGATTTTGGTCTTTTTTTTTTTTCTTTTGGTCACTGATGTATTCTTAGTACCTAAAATATTTTCTGACATATAATATACACTCAAGAAGTGAATATATTGTCCCCATTTTACAAATGAGGGTCACAGAGGGAATAAGAAACTTGCTCAAGGCGCTACAAAGACTTGTGTGCCATACTGATCTTGGTTGGCTATTTCCCAGGTGGTAGACAAAATTTATGACTCTGAAGTCTTTATGCTGGGCTGCATCTTTTTAGAAATATTACAGCCTGAAATCAGAGTGAAGGGGTAACAAAGGTCAGTGGGGTTCTTTAGGGCCCTGGAAGCATGGACTCCCTTTGTCATGATAGGTGGTAGGACGATGACCCCACAGAGTTGCCTGCACGGGTGTCATCTCCAACCAGCCGGACAGGGACTCTTCTTGCCTCTTCCACGCAGAGACTTTGCTTCTGCCCTCCTCTGGGTCAGGAGTTCCCTTTGAAGCCTCAAATAGGGTGAGTAGGATGTGAGGGACTTCAGGGGTCTCTGTTATGAGATGGGCACCACTGGACTAAAGGAATGCTTTGAAGACTTGTTTCTGAAAAGCTCCTCTGATGGTTCCATGGGGTTTGCCTTTTAGAGGCTCTATGGGGAAAAAACTTTATAATAAAAATTACCTACTCTGCTTTGACTGTTTTGTGATAAATATGTGTGAAATTTAAAATTTCATTTCAAAGGGGAAAAAGTGATCCTCATTCAATGGAATTCTTTGGAAAAAAAAAACAAAACCCAACTGGAGAGAAAGGGGATTTATCTATTGTCAATGCATCTTTATGTGGGGAGACAACCTTTGATGTAACTGATAGCTTGGTTATATAATAGCCCAAGAATACAGACATGGCATGTGATGTATTATGCAGCACTTGAGACCAAAAGTTTGCTTCTCCTAGACTAGAATGAAAGTTCAGCCTGAAAGCTTTTGTTGAAAGAGACTTTCTTTGTAATAAATCAGGAGGACCTGTTAAAGTTATCTTCAGTAGGCACCTCATATACACTTCATAAAAAAAAACCCTTAACTCATTAAGCTTAATGGCCCCCAAAGCATCCCGGGATGCTACAGAAGCTAAACCTTTAACAAAGAACTTCACTTCTAAGAGGTAAGTATTGAACCTACAAAAGAGAAATTCTTTAAAGTGGAGATTAAAAAGCTGAGCTATTATGAAACAGCCAGAACAGAAACTAAGTCATTCTTTACTAAGAGCGGTTAACAATTCCAGAGATAGAGACTACAAATTGTGTATCCTGGAAAAATCACTTAATCATGGTCCTCTGGCAAAAGAGTGAATCTTAAAATGCCAGATCCTCAGAAAGGGTCAGGAGGAAAACCCACTTAAATTGGGAAGATTTGTAAGAACATCTGTGTGTGCATGTGAGTGTATGTGTGCACCACGTAAGCAAAATATTCATCCTGGAAATGGCATGAACTGACTGAAAAAGCAATGGAGCACAATAAATGCACGGGAAGTGACACTAGAGCCTTCATTTAGCAGAATGCAAATACAACATTAAAGAATTTCTAGTTCTATGGTCGTGATTTCAGTATAGAAAATGTAAAACTAAATGCAAAAGTGAGACATAATTGCACAGAAGGGGACGTAATTCTTTCTGAACTCCACAATAAATGCAATAATAAGAATGTTTAGCTTAGTTTCCAGCTTATAATAAGAGCTCAAACATTGTTAGCTATCCTTATTATTACCTTCCTATAGACCAAGCTTTGTGTTAGCAGCTTTATATGTGCTATTTAACTGCCTATAATAAAGGCCAAAAAGACTGAATGAAAAATTCTTTCAAAATGAAGTTTAACATCAACAGATTAAAATCTCAAGAAATCTAGCTATGAATCAAAAAGGTCCAATTCTATATTTACCTACAGATAATGCCTTTCAGCTGACGGTCTGAAACCACCAAATTGAACTAGGCATCGAGCAAATATATGGTATGGCTTACATTGAATCACTTTTCTAATAGTTCAGATGTTTGGCTCCTTAATTTATTACGGCCAGACACTTACTTCCAGTTCTTTTCCCATCCTTTCTTCTGGCATTGAAGCTCAAACTCCCATTCCTCATCAAATAGTATATCGAGAGGTATACTATTTGCCTTGTTCTTGTCCAAATTATTTGCAAAGATGCTGTAATTTAGTGTGGGCGACTTGGGGGAGAACTACAATTAAAATTATTGCTTGCTTAAGGTTTCATTTTGGAATCCTGATAAGTCATTTCGAATGTGAGCTGTGTCGAGTACATATCAATATATTACTTTTTCTAAGCAAACTAAGCTAAATTAGAATCTCACAGAATCAATACCTCATTTTTACCATAGAGCTTTCTGATTCTACCTATCAATCGTTCATCTATCATTCACTGTGGCTTGGAAATTTCTAACACTGAGGAATTATTTTCTAGCATATTATGGAAATGACATATCTGCAGCCTGTTGTTTCATATGTATAAACCCAAGTTTACAGTAAGTGTTGCCTTACTCTAACCCCCTCCTTTTATTTATCCTGCAGAGTCTTCCCTGAGCCCCTCATCGTGAGGATTATCTAATGCATGTTATGTGTTCTCAATGTGCATGATTACAATCTGAAAGCTGTCACAAAAAATGGTCTCATTTGTTTGGCTCAGTTGCTTATTACAGTCATAACTGCCAGTCTAGACAAATGCATAGATATTTTCAGGTTTTCCAAATGCTCTCCAGTGCCCTTCCCCCAATGTATTCATTTTGAGTGTTTCCTTCTGGTTTTTAAAGGTCTGGTGTTGACTTGGAGATACTGCAAAGATTTTTAATGCACATGCCATTCTCCTAATATATTTTCATTTCTGGTGACCTGGAAAAGAACAGAAGCAAAAAAAGAAAAAAAAAAAAAAAAAAAGGTTCAAGGGGAATTTATTCTCATGACAGAGTGTTAAAAAAAAGCTTTCAAGGGATTTATTTAGTCAGGTCTCATCTTTTCCATTATTCTTTTATGTCCCACTTCTATTGCATAGTCTATGGCCAATCCATAAAAGAATAATAAAAAAGGCCCCATTTTATACAACCACGTCCTAGCATGTCTGCATAAAATAGGTGATGCATACATTTTATGTCCAGAATTCCAAATGACCACTCATATTTCTTTTCTCTCTCAGCTTTCAAGGTTGGGATCATAGTTTTTCAAGAGCAAAAGATCTTCAATGCATTTGTTTCATGAGGGCAGGGACTGTGCCTGTCTTATTCACTGCTGGATTCTGGAACCTAGGATGGGTTCTGATATACAGCAGGATCTCAATAAATGTTTGGAAACAATCTTTCTTCTCTAATTACTCACCATCAATCAATACCTGAGACAGATACCCCAGGCACTCTCTTTGCTTAAAATTCTGAGATCTATTTGTAATGAGACATTCCAATTTTCCAAATGTATAAACACACAGCTTTTAAGGACAGAAATGTATTTGCCACCTTATGGGAAAATGAAAGAAAATTCTAAGTACTGTGGCTTGGTGGGAATATGCCTTATGTTATTTTAAAATATCCAGACACGGATGAGGAGAGCCACAGAAGTTGAGGAGAGTTACTCATTAGGTTCTATGCCTATTTGCGCATACATCATCTGTGTCTTTGTCCTATAGTCTCTAGAAAATGAGAGATGTGTGTTTCTCAAACCTGAAATGGTGACAAGACAGTCACTGACTTCAAACTGCTTACAAGCCAGCTGAAGACAAAGCACACAGAGCTTTTTTTAAAAGATAAATGGGGATATAAATCTAAATATGGTGAATGCCTAATAAAATGAGAAAACAGAGATCCTATTGGGCTAGGGGGAACAGAGGAGGCTTCTGGAAGGTTTTGGACAGGATCTAAGTCCTGAAGGAAAGATAAAATTCATTAAAATTGGAGAGAAAGGATATAGGGGTGAGGAAAGGGGATGAAGAAGAATGGAAGCTATTTCGGGAAGGACAAATGGAATCAGCTAGTGATGCTTGGATACAAGAGTCAGTACAACACTAGCTAGTGATTTTGGACACAGCAGCACAAAGGGAGTTTGTTCTGGAAAGTAATCAGTCGTATGGTTAGGTCAGGGTTTATGCAAAGTCATAGTCATAATGAGAATTAGATGGACTCAGAATTTCTCCAAAATACGCGAATAATGATCCTGTTTATACACAAAAATATATCTGATTCCCAACTGCAAATCATTTGGTCAAATGTTCACTGAGAAATTACATTCACCAATGGAAAGAGGAGCTGAAAACTAAGTAGAGACAAGTCTCACTAGGGCCCTAGGAAACAGATGGTCTTTGGAGAGTTGTTCTCTGAGCTCCAGGCACTGCTCTTTTTGTAACCAGCCAACAGCAGAAAATGAATAAGAAAGTATTGGACAGACGGCAATG
Organism: Eubalaena glacialis; assembly: GCF_028564815.1. Lineage (NCBI taxonomy): Eukaryota > Metazoa > Chordata > Mammalia > Artiodactyla > Balaenidae > Eubalaena > Eubalaena glacialis. Next base: position 67,651,742 of record NC_083732.1, read on the forward strand.
CAGACGAGTGCATACTGGATGACTTGTGCAGTTAACTCATCCATTCCATGGGCTACTTGAGTGCAATTCAGGGTACGTTATCCCAAGGTTTTCTCAGCCAGGAAGTCAGAGGTGCTCACCTGATACCTCTGTGGCAGATTTTACAATTGATGAAAACAAAGTATCCAGATCCAGAGTGGAAGCAGGGTGAAGCAGAGAGCTGGCTTCCATAGAAATGCAGCAGATGAGGCTTTGTCTGTCCCTGAACATCAGGGCATCTAGCTCTAATTGTCACTATGGGGCCACCATAAGATTTCTACTGCAGAAGGGAGATGATTGCACTTGGGTTTCCACAGAGCAATTTTGGTGATGTTCAAGGAGGTTGATTTGTGGCTTATACATCTAGACCAGGTCAAGACCATGCATCCCATTTTTAGAACTCTATCTAAAGACAATAATTATGAATAGATGCTACTATTTACAAATGGGGGGGTTGAAAGTAGCAAAGCTTGCTAACAACTAAAATATCCATCAGTAGGAGCTTTGCTAAGTAAAATGGTATTATATACATACACTGAAATAGTTAGTGTGTAGCCTGCAAAAGAGGATGAGAGTCCATGAGATGTCAACTGAAGTTGTTTGAAAAAGCAAAGAACAAAAAAGAACTCCCTGTTCAAATACACTTCAGAAACACTGAGTTAAACCAAGCTAAATGGATTTTGTTACTTGATTTCTGAGAACCTTTAATATGTGAAGGTATGTAGTGATTCTCCTAAAGGGAGACAGAATAGGCAAGCTTTCCGAGTATCATTAACTTCCTTGGGGGATGGAAGATACCCTTGCACAGTATTTTGAACACTGTGAAGAACTCAAGAATTGCTGAAAGTTTGGGACAGGGCTTCATTCTTTCATTTGCTTTGTTTCTTAGTCTTAATGGGAAAGAGTGAGCAGAAGTCAAGGGAAAGCAAACTTTTTATTTGTCAAATTCCTGATAGCTCTGGTTAACTCTGGTGTTCAATGCTGGTATAAACATTTAGTCATTTGTAAGGACACCATTTAGAATTTTTTAAATTAATGTGAAAAAGTGTATTCTGGGCAAGAGCAACAAATTTTATTTAATCAGCATCCCATCCATCACTGTATAATGTATGCAGTCTCTATAAATGCATAGGAAGGTGTACAAAAGTGGAGCTAATGAATTATGGAAACCTTATGCTCAGTGCATTAAACACTTTCTGCTAACCCTTCTCCTCAACCTCCCACCAAATATGGCCCAAATAATTCTAGGTAAACAAACCACCTTAATCACCTTTAATATTCAAGAAAAAGAGAAAACAATTAGTCAATATGCATAACAATGGAAAACTATGGTCACATTTTCCTGTGTGCTAAATTCAGCTATGTTATTGTTTATAACTAAGTCTGTTAACTAAGGGGAAAAAATGGAAATCTGTTCCTGACTGAGGCTCCTATTAATTTTACATATTGTGTATCCTATCAAATTGAATAATTAAAAAGTAATTCACAAGTTCAGTGTTTCCATCATCAATAATGTGGATCACATTTATCATCCAAAAATAAACAACGGGCATCTGGAACTGGAAGAGTTTTAACTTTACAGTTGGTATTTGAAGTTAGACTAGAAGAAAGGCTTTTATTTATAATCAAGCTATATGTGCAAACTACATATGAATTACATACAAACACAAAGGATCAGTCACTTATCTGCTTGGCGAAGTGCCCTATTATCATGAAGAAATTACTGCACTTTAGGTTAAAAGATTTTGCTTTGATACTTTGCTTTTTTTATAGTTTATAACCTTGAGAAATTATTTAATGTTTCAGTTGGTGTTTTCTCATCTCCAAAATGTACCTACCATTTATTGAGCACGTACTGTGTGCCAGGCACTGGGTTGACCCCCTCATAGACTTTATCTCACTTAAGCCTTATGAGAACCATGTTATATTAGAGTTAACAAACATGTCAAGAGAAATCCTGAGAGGTTAAGTAACTTTCTTCCAGAATAACTCAGAGAATAAGCTACAGTATAGAGGGTGGATTTGGACCCAGGCATATTAGGTTTCTTCCTAACAAAGTGCTTTGAAGTTTTCCCTCTGGATGAAGAAAGATGAAAATGTTTGCCCTACCCATCTCCCAAGTTTGTATGAGGCTTGTACATACATCTTTTCCAAAGATGGTAGTACCAATTTATATTCCATTCTACACTCTCCTCTGACCATGTGATGTTGATAATCCTTCACTGAGAGGAGAGGCCTTTGTTCCCTTCACTTGAATCTGGACTGACTTCTAATTTCCTGAACCAATAGAATGCAAGGGAAGTGACATTGATGACTTCCTAGGCTAGGTCATAAATGGTAAGATGACTTCTATTGGCTCTCTCTTTCTCTCTCTCCTGGACGGCCAGCACCAACTTGCCAATTATGTGAGCACCTTGGAATAAATCCTCTAGTCTTAGTTAAGCCTACAGAATGACTGCAGCTCTAACCAAAATCCTACTGCAACAACATGAGAGACCCTGAACCAGAATTATGCAAACTACTCCCAAATAACTGACCCACAGAAAGCATGAGAAATAATACATGATTATTATTGTTTTAAGCCATGAAGTTTGGGGATCATTTATTACCTAGCAATAGATAATACAAGGCTCAAATAAAAAGTGTTTTAGAACCTATATACGAGTCATTTATAAATCTAAAGGCTGCTTTACAAATGCAATTGGGTGTATATATTCTGAGAAAAGAAATTTAAATAAATATGCTCTTTGAAGCAGATAATTTAGGTTGTAGCTGTGATACAAATCATCTAAACCCCAATTTGCATCGAGTTTACTGTAATAGAATTATAACAGTAGCCTATTAAATAGACTTCCTAGCAGGCAACAACTCTGGAAATGGAAAAATGGAAACAATGCCTTTCATCTATACTGTGCTTTACAGTTCAAAAAGATCTTTAACAAACATCATCTAAGAAACTGATTTACCATGAAGCTCAAAAAGCTTTGGCTGCTGGGTCTCCCACAGGTACAAGTCCCTTCCGAGACCCTGGCAATATGTTCACATGCTCTGTGTTTCTGTAAAATTTGCAAAAGTAGGTATTTTAACTGCAATTTGTTATGACCACTCTCTCACTTTACTCTCACTCCTCTCTCAAGTGTCTCTTCTGGGCCACATTCTTTGAAATATTTTTGACATCTGGCTAAAATAAACTTGAGGCAGGAATACAGTTTTCATAACATATTGTGATTTCTTCTTCTAAATTTCCACATTATACCTAATTTTGTTTTTAGAACTTTGTAATTCTTTTTTTTTTAACCAGGGTACCCCAAATTCTGTAAGCTTCAGACTCCACAGAACCTGGATCTTCCCTTGACCACCGTGAGTTATAATCGCAATAGCCCTGTAAAGTTGTTAGGGGAGATGCTATTATCCTAATTTTATAATGAGAACACTGAGATTCTAAAATTCCAAATGGATTACCCAAGGTCAGGTAATTAATAAGAAACAAAGAAAAAACTCAAAACTTAGACCTGATTCCTGGTTCAATGCTCTTTCCATTAACCCACTCTTCTGGAAACACATACCCTCTAATTTCCCATCAAAACTGATCTATCCTGTGTCCCACTCTTTTTCATCCTGGTCTCTCCTATAATTAATATGAAAATGTAATTCAGCTTCAATTAACAACAAATCGGGCACAAAGGAAGGGTCATGTAGGTTACATTTCAATTGTAAGCCTTTTCCCAGTGCTCTCAAATCTCCTAATCCAACTGTACATCAGACTAGGAAAATGAATTTTAGAGTACAGTGAGTGTAAAGACAGAAAGACTCGATGATGCTGGGCTGTACTTTCCTGGGTAGAGCTGTACTTTCCTGGGTAGAGCTGTGGATGAATAACTTCTCCCTTGCAAATGGTTTGTTTAGTATCATCTAGATGCTGCTTCAGAAAACTGCCCTCAGCTTTGTGCACCATTAGTCTGGCCAATTTTATTTCTCAATGAGTGTCTTGCTTCCATCCTAGCCCAAAGCATCATTCTGGCCTGCCCCTGCTTCTCATGAGAAGAGGAGTCTACCCCAATTCTGCACTCTTGTGAAAACAGTCTGTTTTGAAAGCTGAATTACCTCATTGAGGCCTCTTGGGTATTTTTACAGGGCTAACAAATCAGAACACTATTTGTTGACCCAGATGTGGGAAGAAATAAAGCTTTCCCAAGGGCAAAACTGAACTGGGTAGAGTCGAGGCACTGGAACAATTGATTTTAATTAGTCTTAAATAGTAATAACGAATGCTAAAAGATCTCTTCTAAAATGTCCTTCAGCTGATAATTTATTTCCACTCTTTTCCCTCTTCAGAGGCAAAACTTTAATGGACTGTCTTTTTGCAGCAAATCTTAATATAACAGTTAATATGCAGACAAAGTGACCGAGTCCCCTTGACACATGTGTCTGATCTCCATTTGGCAGAGATGGGAGGGAGGGAGGAAGGAGGAAGTACTTAAGGGAAGATGTGGTCCCCTCCCCTGCCCCCCTGCAAAGTGTAGGTTCTGTGTCATTTAGATTCTTCTATTAGTTTCTTACAAATCTTTTTTCAAAGGTAGCAAATTGTGGGGTCATCTTTTTCAATGCCACTAAAGGCACTTGGGCTAAAATATAATTTCTCCATTGGATATTATGAATACCTTTTATAGTTGGTATTTTACATTACGTAAAATTTTAGTCATTTTATTTAATCTGTTTCAAGATAAACAAATAAGAAGACATTAATTTTTCTAGCTCTTTTTGCTTCATTTTATGTTTAAAATACCCTAACTGGTCTTTCTTCCTGTCTCTTCTCTGCCTTATCCCAATTTCCTAAAGAACCACTCATTAAAACACCCATTAATCTGCATATCAGTTTTGATCCTAAGCCTTCTTGTTCCTCTTACTTCTTAATTCTCCCAGAATTCCAAGTCTTGTTCTTACCAGTTTCTATTTTTAGCTTCTTCCTTTCTTTCTATGATGAGGCTCAAAATTATATTCACCAGTATTCCAGGGGGCTGCCCCCAGACAGAGATGAGCAATCAGACCTGACCAGACTTCCTGAGTGCTGGAAACAGTCCCAGGTCAGCAATGTGGCTGCCAATGTCAGGGCTTTGGAAGGGAGCAGGACATAAGCGAGAAGTGGAAGGGATGCCCAGGGATGCTGGGGGCACAGTGTGGACCCAGACCAGAAAATCTAGGAGAAGAGATTTTGAGCAACCCCCAAGAAGACTTCAGGAAGATGGGCTCATGAAATCTTAGGACGCATTCCTACAATTTGCTGAGTCCTTTCTTCAATAAAATCTACAGTAAAGAGAGAGTTTATTTCTCGCTCTCGTGACTCCCTTCACAGCCCTTACCCAATTTCTGCTCCTGAACAGCCCTGCCCGCCCACACCAATAAGAAAAGATCCCACAGGAGACAGGAATTGTCTTGGGTTACATTTTCATTGAGGGTCTATTTTAGAGACACGGTACTCATGGTTCAGTGCCTGCTGCAGGCACCGCTGTTGCATTGGCTTAGACTTCTGGCAGCAGGCAGGACTTCATTGCTCTGCTAAGGAAGTTGTTTATAAGGTTTGGGAAAGAGTGGGCATGACCAAAGCTGCCAGGTATGAGTGTGATACTTCCCTCCACACTCATTCACTCACAGGAATTCTCTTTCTCCTCTCTGGCAAAAGGCCCGTAAACCTTATCGGCTGCCCATCAAAGCTTGTGTATCAACTTGGCCACTTATAGTTCTAGAACAAAGCTTTCTCCTCATCATCCTTCCTGAATAAAATAAATAGGGAAATTAGTTATGATTATAGGTTCTGGTATTTACTTGTGTGTATGCCACCCTCTTCCCCACAATATAGAAAGTTGTTTTGAAAGAGAAAGGCTTTAGAAAAGGACCCCTGAGCCACCTACAATCTCAGTATCATTCATTCCTCAGTTGGAAGTAAAGGACTTTATGCGTTGCATTGACTTAAAGAGCAAGAATGAATCTCAGCAGGTGTCTGGTTAGTGATCTCAAGATGTTTGCAACTGCTGAGCATTTTGTCAGACAAAAACCGTAGCCCAGATTCTAATAAGTGAAGTGGGTTGAAACTGTGGATGGTCCTGACCCCTGTCCCAGCTTCCCCCTTACTCCCTTTTCCCCTCACCACTTGGCTGTGTGACCTTGGGCGAGTAGCTGAATGCCCCCCCCCCGCCCCCAGTGTCCTCCTGTGCCTACAAGCAAAGATGGCAGGGCCTGCTGCAGGAAACTGGTGCAAGGATTAAACAAGAGAGTGTATGTGAGACCCTCAGCACCATGCCTGGAAAACAGCAGTCCCAAATAAATGTTGCCATTACTGTTCTTATTATTAACGGCAGAATTAAGACTAGACGCCTCCTCACTCCTCTTCCAGGCTCTTACATTTCTCTGCACTGAAACATATACGATCTGTCTCCGCTTTGCTTTTGCTTTACTGTTATTTGCACTATGCTCTCATTTGCCCATTCTTCGTAACGGCACCACCAGCCCGGGCCCAGCCACCAGTCCCAGCCTGACGGCCTATCAGGTGAGCAAGCTGGTGCCCGGGTGCGCATGCGCACACAAACAAACGCGCGCAGATGCGCGCCCAGACTTCCTTCCTGCAGGCGGGCTGGGTCAGAGCTGTCTCGTTCCTCTGACCTCCCTCTCCCGTGGCATCACTCTGTCTCGCGGTCTCAGTCTTGGCCTTTTCTCCTGTGCCTTATAGAACAGGTTTTTCTTAGTCCCCTCTCCCTTCTCCGTTTTATAATCTCTTCCTGCCTTTTCTTCCCCTTGCTTGTCTTCTAAGCCCTCTCTCTCCATCTCTTTCTTCTCTCCCCTCTCCCACTCCTGCCTCCTTACTGACGGAAGAGCCTTCTTGATCGCAAGCTTGGTTCTGTTCCATCCGACTGTATCCAGCGAGTTCCCTCGGCCTTTGCCTTGTTTGAAGGTTTTAAATAGGGACTGAAACGCCATACTAATGCTTGTTGCAGAACTATCATCTCACATCAGGGTCTTACGGTCACAACATAAGGGCGCTGTTGGAATAAATATGGGAGCCAGGTGCTACCGATGGTGCTAGTATGAGGGCCGCAGTCCCCTGTAAAGGGCTCTGCGAGACCCACGATGATGTACTACCAGATTAATCAATGCCATCTGGATGCTCAAGTCTGGCCAGGAGGGCAGTAAAGTCATGGTGCTCAGTATTTAATTTTAATTTCTCCTGAATAACCCAGAGTGAGTTTTGTAATTTGCAATATTGTAAATTTTGTCAACATGTGGGGAACTAAAACACTATTCATCCAGTACGCTCTGGCTAATGATACCCTGGCTGTCTTTCTGATTGCCGATTCATTTTGTTCATACTTACAAGGGAATAAATGGATTCCAGAGAAAGCACTTGCCTGGATGAGCCCTGAAACCAAAGCAAAGGCTGAACTATGGAAGATAATTGGGTTCAGAGCTGAAATGTGCTGCTTCCAGGGAAAAGTGAGTCAATGGATACTGAAGGAGTTACACTCTCAGGTATAACTGGGATCAATAAATAAATCTTGGCGTAAAGTTTACCTTCCCAGACTCCCTGGTCATTCCAGAAGCATACTTGTCCATCATATATTTCATTGGCCAATGATACAAATATAACCTCTTACCAAAATTCTGTCAACTAGAGAATTCTATTAGCCAGAAATGTCTATTGTTGGTGCTTTGCTAGTATAATTTGATATATATTATATGTAATGTATATGTAATTATATGATATAGAATCATATAGTATGGATGTGCTATATCATATAGTTATATATATCATATGCTATATCTGTTGCATGTATAAAATATAACTATTGGTGCTTTGCTAGTAAAACTGAATATGTAACAAGTAATATGTAATACATATAGTCATAATAAAGAACTTGTGTTTCAGTTAAACTATGAAGCACATCTCTAATAATTTAAGAAATCCATTCATCATTCATCAAAGATTTTGCACAAAGGAACCTGGAATACCAAATTGTGTTCAGTTAGTTCCCATGTTAAGAATGTTTTATTGTGTTTTAATTATTTAAAGATTTGTATGTACGTACAGGATCAGATTTGGTTTTTCTTTCTTGTTTCTTGAATGCTGTATATTGAATGATATATATGATTTGATATATTATAATCTGTACAAGGTATTGATACATCTGCTGCTTTTGTCTGCCCAGTGCGTCTTCTTCCTCATTGTGAATTGTGTCCCAATTTATCTTTGGGGAACTACCCCTCCCCACTGCAAGCAGTGAAATAATATATATTTAAAGGATATATGTTTAATCAAATAGTCTCCACGAATAATTTACTTATTTTTCCTTTTGGATTGTTTGCAGGTCAGGTGGTTCCTTTTTGTGACTTCCCTGGTGGCGTAGTGGTTAAGAATCCGCCTGCCAATGCAGGGGACACAGGTTCAAGCCCTGGTCCGGGAGGATCCCACATGCCGCAAAACAACCAAGTCCGTGTGCCACAACTACTGAGCCTGCGCTCTAGAGCCCATGAGCCACAACTACTGAGCCCACGCTCCACAAGTACTGAAGCCCGTGCGCCTACAGCCTGTGCTCTGCAACAAGAGAAGCCACTGCAATGAGAAGCCCGTGCACTGCAATGAAGGTAGCCCCTGCTCGCCGCAACTAGAGAAAGCCCGCACGCAGCAACGAAGACCCAACAAAGCCAAAAAATAAATTAAAAAAAAAAAAAATTGGGAGTTGGGATCATGCAATATCACACATTAAAAAAAAAACAACAACAACATTCTTTCTTCCCCACAAATCAATTACATTGAGGCCACCGGGGCAATGTTTTTCTCAAGTTTATAATCCAAGCAGTTTCTTTTCATCTCTGCCCGCCTCACCCCTCCTTTTCTGAGAGCTCATTATTTCCACTGTGTTTGGTTTACTGGTGTCTATGACCTTTACTCTCCTCAGTCAGAAAAGTAAAGAACAAAGGAAGTTGATAATGGCATGAGACACTTCAGCCTGTTAAACAGGCATATCCCTGAGGCTCCCCTCTTCTGCAGTTTTTTGGTAGGTTTGGGGATATACCTGAGCTCTCTGTTCTCCCTGAGCTGGGAGATTCAGCCACCAGGCTAGCCTGAAGGACCTCATAATACCAGTGTCACCTGTAACCCAAGCCCGCAGCCTGGACCCCAGAACTGTCTTAGGAGGAGGTGGCAGCATCATTCATCCATGGGAAAAGCTTGACGCTTTAATAACATCTGCTCTCTACATTGCAAGTTTTACACCCCAGTGATTAATTTTTAATTAATTTTTAATTAAATTATTAATTTTTATTAATTAATTTTCAGACGATTAATTGCAGTTTTCTCGAAGAGCAAAGAGTGAAACTCAGTAGCTCACCTTACTTTGCTACAGGGATAATTCTCATTTGGCTAAAATTAAGAATTTAAATAGGTGCCTTAAGAGGCCAGGTAGCTTAAGAACTCCCCACGTCCTCTTTACAGCTGAGTTACTCCCTACAAGCTCCTGGTGGAGGAACTACCGGTGACCGAAATGCTGTGGAGACTGCTTCTTTAATACACTTTATTAATACTTCTCTCCCCCACCTCCCAGTAAAAACCGGCAATTAGGTGGCCTATATTCTTGGAGGACAATGTCATCCCTGTTTAGGGACTCCACTGAGATGTTTCTTCATTCATCTGCGAATACAGCATTTTTCTCTCAACTTTCCTGATGTGGCGCACTCATCCCTCTAATTCTCTCCTCCTCTCATTTACATATTTCCCACATTATTTATTATAGAAGATCTTGGAAAATGGAGAAGGCAAACATGAATAGTTGCCTTGTTTGCGAGTGTCTGGTTTGGATTAGAAGTTAAATACCTCCCACCCCAATCCCACCACCCTACACTCTACTGAGTCTTACCAGGAAGGGCTCTGAAAGCTTGAAATAATTTTGGTGGCTCTGGGAAAGAAGTAGGTGTTTTTGTACCATCTGCATCTAGACAAAAAGCTTCTTTGTGTCCATTGTACTACACCATCAATAAATTCTTAAAACAAATATTAACTTTATCTAAATTTTTAGTAAAGATCTAATGATTTAAACTCCCTGTGTTTAAATTTGGACTCTGCCACTTGCTAACTGTGTAACCTTGGGCAGGCTCTTTATCTCTCTGTGCCCCAGTTTTCTGTAAAATGGGAAGTAATAATAAGGGTACCATTCTCATAGGGTGATTATGAGGATTAAATGAGGCCATCTGTGTGATTACCCACCCGCTGTTGAATGTAGTAAGTGCTCAATTAATGTTAAATATTTAACTGCTACAGGAGAGACCACTGTAAATTGGATCCCCATCCTTGACTCAAATATGCAACAAGCATCTACTATCCAGGCTTTTCTTGTCTCTGAGCTACAATGATGAATAAAATACAGTTCCTATCCTCAGAGAGAAAGCAGTTAGTCCAGGGGAGAGCTACAGAATCAGTTATATAGCCTACAATATGGTTAGAGATAGTAATAACCATTAACATTTACTGAGTCCTTAATACTGTGCTGGGCATTTTACAGGATTGCTTTATTTAACAGTTTCAGAAACGTATATGGTAGACACTATTCTTTTATTTATTGTTCAGACGAAGAAACTATAAGGCTTAGAAAGATTAAGTAACTTCAGATCTGTCAGACTCCAGAAACTATGCTTTTTACCATTTTTCTTTACTGAATGCTGAGATACAAATATGTACCATGTGCTAAGAGAGCCCACAAATAGAGGGCCTGACTATATTTTCAGAACCTGTGGATAGGATGTGATACATGAGCTGAGTCTTGATGGAAGAAGGAAAACTTAGCCAAAGAATGAAGGGGAGGGGAAAGCATTCAAAACCATGCAGGTGTGGCCATGACCTGATAGGACTGTGGGTGCAGATGGTGGGAAGGGGTGATGGAAATGGGCAGGTCCATTGGGAATAGCCTGGGACACAATGGTATAGAATTTGGATTCTGGTCATGTGTTCAAGAGAGGTTTATAAGAAGAGATAACACAAGATCAAAAACCAAGCAAACAAAAACTTTGCCAACATCAGGCCGGCCTAGGGGAGACCCCTGAACAAAACTCAAGAATAAAATAAAGGCCAGGGGTCCTTCCACACACAGAGGAGATGAGCATAGGGAGGTGGGCACCACATTTATTTGTGTGCTTATTTGACGACTTTCTATCTCCCCCACCAGACTGTTGATTTTATCAGTGTGGTGCCCATGCTAACTTGGCTCACTATTTTAATTCTAAAACCTAACACAGTCCTGGTCCTTAGTAGATGTCCTATAAATATATATTGCCTGAAATTTTGGATGACTAAAAGCTCAGAAGAGGGGCACCAGCCATTGTGCACCAAAACAAGGTGATCCTTGAGCTGAGCCTTGAAGGATAATTAGACATTAACAGGCAAATGGTGGGAGAGAGGGACACTTTGGAGAGGAAAGGTCATTGGGCAAAGATATGGAAGCACAACCAAGTAGGTTGATCTGGCTAGAACAGGGTTTCTCAGCCTCAGCACTATTGACATTTTGGCTAATTCTTTGCCGTGTGTAGCTGTTCTGTGCATTGTAGGATGTTTAGCAGCACCCCTGGCCTCTACCCAGTAGATATCAGAGGCATCCCTTATTCCCCGCACCAGTGACCACCATCAAAGACACCTCCAGATATTGCCAAAAGTTCTCCCCCTACCAATTCAGAACCACTGCCAGGGTTTTTTTGTTTTTTACTTTGTTTTAACATCTTTGAGAATTTCCAGTCATGTGGAAGAAAATATTTTTTTCCACATGACTACTGACATCATTGCACTATGTCCTCTGACACAAGTGAACAGCCTAAAGAAACCAATAGAAGATACCCATTTAAAGGAATTTAATTTAGAAAGAATCAGAATGGGGAGAAATGGGAGAATTTTAAGTGCATTTGAAACACAAGCCTTCTGAAGAAGCATCAGGTTATTTGAGTTTTAATATTATTTTTAACATCTTTCTTGCAGTATAATTGCTTTACAATGTTGTGTTAGTTTCTGCTATATAACAAAGTGAATCAGCTATATGTATACATATATCCCCATATCCCCTCCCTCTTGAGTCTCCCTCCCACCCTCCCTATCCCACACCTTTAGGTGGTCACAAAGCACCGAGCTGATCTCCCTGTGCTATGCAGCTGCTTCCCACTAGCTGTCTATTTTACATTTGGTAGTGTATATATGTCCATGCCATTCTCTGACTTCGTCCCAGCTTACCCTTCCCCCTCCCGTGTCCTCAAGTCCATTCTCTACGTCTGTGTCTTTATTCCTATACTTCCCCTAGGTTCTTCAGAACCATTTTTTTTTTTTTAGATTCCATATATATATGTGTTAGCATACGGTATTTGGTTTTCTCTTTCTGACTTACTTCACACTGTATGACAGACTCTAGGTCCATCCACCTCACTACAAATAACTCAATTTCATTTTTTATGGCTGAGTAATATTCCATTGTATATATGTGCCACATCTTCTTTATCCATTCATCTGTCGATGGACACTTAGGTTGCTTCCATGTCCTGGCTATTGTAAATAGTGCTGCAATGAACATTGTCGTACACGACTCTTTTGAATTATGGTTTTCTCAAGGTATATGCCCAGTAGTGGGATTGCTGGGTCATATGGTAGTTCTATTTTTAGTTTTTAAGGAACCTCCATACTGTTCTCCATAGTGGCTGTATCAATTTACATTCCCACCAACAGCGCAGGAGGGTTCCCTTTTCTCCACACCCTCTCCAGCATTTATTGTTTGTACATTTTTTGATGATGGCCATTCTGACTGGTGTGAGGTGATACCTCATTGTAGTTTTGATTTGCATTTCTCTAATGATTAGTGATGTTGAGTATCCTTTCATGTGTTTGTTGGCAATCTGTATATCTTCTCTGGAGAAATGTCTATTTAGGTCTTCTGCCCATTTTTGGATTGGGTTGTTTGTTTTTTTGATATTGAGCTGCATGAGCTGCTTGTAAATTTTGGAGATTAATCCTTTGTCAGTTGCTTCATTTGCAAATATTTTTTTCCCATTCTGAGGGTTGTCTTTTCGTCTTGTTTATGGTTTCCTTTGCTGTGCAAAACCTTTTAAGTTTCATTAGGTCCCATTTGTTTATTTTTGTTTTTATTTCCATTTCTCTAGGAGGTGGGTCAAAAAGGATCTTGCTGTGATTTATGTCATAGAGTGTTCTGCCTATGTTTTCCTCTAAGACTTTTATAGTGTCTGGCCTCACATTTAAGTCTTTAATCCATTTTGTGTTTATTTTTGTATGGTGTGAGGGAGTGTTCTAATTTCATTCTTTTACATGTAGCTATCCAGTTTTCCCAGCACCACTTATTGAACAGGCTGTCTTTTCTCCATTGTATATTCTTGCCTTCTTTATCAAAGATAAGGTGACCATATGTCTGTGGGTTTATCTCTGGGCTTTCTATCCTGTTCTGTTGATCTATATTTCTGGTTTTGTGCCAGTACCATACTGTCTTGATTACTGTAGCTTTGTAGTATAGTCTGAAGTCAGAGAGCCTGATTCCTCCAGTTCCATTTTTCTTTCTCAAGACTGCTTTGGCTATTCAGGTTCTTTTGTGTTTCCATACAAATTGTGAAATTTTTTGTTCTAGTTCTGTGAAAAATGCCATTGGTAGTTTGATAGGGATTGCACTGAAACTATAGATTGCTTTGGGTAGTATAGTCATTTTCACAATGTTGATTCTTCCGATCCAAGCACAGGGTATATCTCTCCATCTCTTTGTACCATCTTTAATTTCTTTCATCACTGTCTTATAGTTTTCTGCATACAGGTCTTTTGTCTCCTTAGGTAGGTTTATTCTTAGGTATTTTATTCTTTTTGTTGCAATGGTAAATGGGAATGTTTCCTTAATTTCTCTTTCAGATTTTTCATCATTAGTGTATAGGAATGCAAGAGATTTCTGTGCATTAATTTTGTATCCTGCTACTCTGCCAAATTCATTGATTAGCTCTAGTAGTTTTCTGGTAGCATCTTTAGGATTCTGTATGTATAGTATCACGTCATCTGCAAACAGTGACAGTTTTACTTCTTCTTTTCCAGTTTGGATTCCTTTTCTTTTCCTTCTCTGATTGTTGTGGGTAAAACTTCCAAAACTATGGTGAATAACAGTGGTCAGAGTGGGCAACCTTGTCTTGCTCCTGATCTCAGTGGAAATGGTTTCAGTTTTTCACCATTGAGATGTTTGCTGTGGGTTTGTCATATATGGCCTTTATTATGTGGAGGTAAGTTCCCTCTATGCCTACTTTCTGGAGGGTTTTTATCATAAATGGATGTTGAATTTGTCGAAGGCTTTTTCTGCATCTATTGAGATCATCATAAGGTTTTTATCTTTCAATTTGTTAATATCGTTGATCACATTGATTGATTTGCACATATTGAAGAATCTTTGCATTCTTGGGATAAACCCCACTTGATCATGGTGTATGATCCTTTTAATGTGCTGTTGGATTCTGTTTGCTACTATTTTGCTGAGGATTTTTGCAACTATGTTCTTCAGTGATATTGGCCTGTAGTTTTCTTTTTGGGAGACATCTTTGTCTGGTTTTTGTATCAGGGTGATGGTGGCCTCGTAGAATGAGTTTGGGAGTGTTCCTCCCTCTGCTACATTTTGGAAGAGTTCGAGAGGGATAGGTGTTAGCTCTTCTCTAAATGTTTGATAGAATTCACCTGTGAAGCCATCTGGTCCTGGACTTCTGTTTGTTGGAGGAGTTTTAATCACAGTTTCAATTTCAGTGCTTGTGATTGGTCTGTTTTTATTTTGTATTTCTTCCTGGTTCAGTCTCAGAAGGTTGTACTTTTCTAAGAATTTGTCCATTTCTTCAAGGTTGTCCATTTTATTGGCATATAGTTGCTTGTAGTAGTCTCTCATGATCCTTTGTATTTCTGTGGTGTCAGTTGTTACTTCTCCCGTTTCATTTCTAATTCTATTGATTTGAGTCTTCCTTTTTTTCTTGATGAGTCTGGCTCATGGCTTATCAATTTTGTTTATCTTCTGAAAGAACCAGTGTTCAGTTTTATTGATCTTTGCTACTGTTTCCTTCATTTCTTTTTCATTGATTTCTGATCTGATCTTTATGATTTCTTTCCTTCTGCTAACTTTGGTGTTTTGTTGTTCTTCTTTCTCTAATTGCTTTAGGTGTAAGGTTAGGTTGTTTATTTGAGATGTTTCTTGTTTCTTGAGGTAGGAGTGTATTGCTATAAACTTCCCTCTTGGAACTGCTTTTGCTGCATCCCATAGGTCTTGGGTCGTCGTGTTTTCATTGTCATTTGTTTCTAGGTATTTTTTTATTTCTTCTTTGATTTCTTCAGTGATCTCTTGGTTATTTAGTAGTGTATTTTTTAACCTCCATGTGTTTGTATTTTTTACAGTTTTTTTCCTGTAATTGATATCTAGTCTTATAGCATTGTGGTCGGAAAAGATACTTGACACGATTTCAATATTCTTATATTTACCAAGGCTTGATTTGTGACCTAAGATATGATCTATCCTGGAGAATGTTCTATGAGCACTTGAGAAGAAAGTGTATTCTGTTGTTTTTGGACGTAATGTCCTATAAATATCAATTAAGTCCATCTTGTTTAATGTATCATTTAAAGCTTGTGTTTCCTTATTTTTTTTCATTTTGGATGATCTGTCCATTGGTAAAAGTGGGGTGTGAAAGTCCCCTACTTTTTTCGTGTTACTGTCAATTTCCCCTTTTATGGCTGTTAGCATTTGCCTTACGTATTGAGGTGTTCCTATGATGGGTGCATAAATATTTACAATTGTTTTATCTTCTTTTGGATTGATCCCTTGATCATTATGTAGTGTCCTTCTTTGTCTCTTGTAATAGTCTTTATTTTAAAGTCTATTTTGTCTGATATGAGAATTGCTACTCCACCTTTCTTTTGATTTCCATTTGCATGGAATATCTTTTTCCATCCCCTCACTTTCAGTCTGTATGTGTCCCTAGGTCTGAAACGGGTCTCTTGTAGACAGCATATATATGGGTCTTGTTTTTATATCCATTCAAGCAGTCTATATCTTTTGGTGGGAGTACTGAATCCATTTACATTTAAGTTAATTATCGATATGTATGTTCCTATTACGATTTTCTTAACTGTTTTGGGTTTGTTATTGTAGGTCTTTTCCTTCTCTTGTGTTTCCTGCCTAGAGAAGTTCCTTTAGCATTTGTTGTAAAGCTCGCTTGGTGATGCTGAATTCTCTTAGCTTTTGCTTGTCTGTAAAGGTTTTAATTTCTCCATTGAATCTGAATGAGATCCTTGCTGGGTAGAGTCATCTTGGTTATAGTTTTTTCCTTTTCATCACTTTAAATATGTCCTGCCACACCCTCCTGGATTGCAGAGTTTCTGCTGAAAGATCAGCTGTTGACTTTATGGGGATTCCCTTGTATGTTATTTGTTGCTTTTCCCTTGCTGCTTTTAATATTTTTTCTTTGTATTTAATTTTTGATAGCTTGATTAATATGTGTCTTGGCATGTTTCTCCTTGGATTTATCCTGTATGCGACTCTCTGCACTTCCTGGACTTGATTGACTATTTCCTTTCCCACATTAGGGAAGTTTTCAACTATAATCTCTTCAACTATTTTCTCAGCCCCTTTCTTTTCTCTTCTTCTGGGACCCCTATAATTTGAATGTTGGTGTGTTTAATGTTGTCCCAGAGGTCTCTAAGACTGTCCTTAATTCTTTTATTCTTTTTTCTTTATTCTGCTCTCCAGTAGTTATTTCCACTATTTTATCTTCCAGGTCACTGATTCGTTCTTCTGCCTCAGTTATTCTGCTATCGATTCCTTCTAGAGAATTTTTAATTTCATTTATTGTGTTGGTCATCATTGTTTGCTCTTTAGTTCTTTTAGGTCCTTGTTAAATGGTTCTTGTATTTTCTCCATTCTATTTCCAAGATTTTTGCATCAGCTTTACTCTCATTACTCTGAATTTGTTTTCAGGTAGACTACCTATTTCTTCTTCATTTGTTTGGTCTGGTGAGATTTTACCTTGCTCCTTCATCTGCTGTGTATTTCTCTGTCTTTTCATTTTGCTTAACTTACTGTGTTTGGGGTCTCCTTTTCGCAGGCTTCAGGTTCGTAGTTCCCATTGTTTTTGGTGTCTGCCCCCAGTGGCTAAGGTTTGTTCAGTGGGTTGTGTAGGCTGTCTGGTGGAGGGGACTGGTGCCTGTGTTCTGGTGAATGAGGCTGGATCTTGTCTTTCTGGTGGGCAGGACCACGTCTGGTGGTGTGTTTTGGGGTGTCTGTGACCTTATTATGATTTGAGGCAGCCTCTCTGCTAATGAGTGGGGTTATGTTCCTGTCTTGCTAGTTGTTTGGCATGGGGTGTCCAGCACTGGAGCTTGCTGGTCGTTGAGTGGAGCTGGGTCTCAGTGTTGAGACGGAGATCTCTGGGAGAGCTCTTGCCAATTGATATTACATGGGGCTGGGAGGTCTCTGGTGGTCCATTGTCCTGAACTCAGCTCTCCCACCTCAGAGGCTCAGGCCTGACACCCGGCCGGGGCACCAAGACCCTGTCAGCCACACGGCTGCTAGTGTTGGAGGGTCTCCTGCAGAGGTGAGGGTGGCTGTGGCTCACCGCAGGGACAAGGACACTGGCAGCAGAAGTTCTGGGAAGTACTCCTTGGCGTGAGCCCTCCCAGAGTCCGCCATTATACCCACCAAAGAGCCTGCCAGGGTTTTTTGTTTGTTTGTTTTTAGTGAGGAAAAAAAATTATGAGGACATAACACAAGATGCTGCTAGAGAGAAAAGCAGAGGGGAGATTTCAAAAGACATGTGTGTCATAACCAAAGTGGATGGGCTTAACTTGAGCTCAGTGGAAAATCCTTGAGGGATTGAAACAGAGCAGTGCCATGAACACAGCCTTGTGTTTTGGGAAAATTGCTTGGCAGTGGTGGTTCGCAGGGGGTCAGGCGTGTCTGCAAGGAGAACAGGCTGTATCAGTCCTCCATGCAGGAAGAGATGACAGCCTGACCTGAGGCCACAGCAGGAGAGCAGGAGGGGAACTGAGAGCTCCTTAGGAGGTTAAACCCACAGCACTCAGTTCTGAAGAAAGATGGTGTCAGCAGAGATGAGATGAAAGCAACCCTTTCAAGGATTAAGGGGAAGCTAACCAAGAGACCACTTGCTGGAAGCTAAACGGTTAATACACAACCGAAGGATGCTAATCAGATGAACAAGTGTGAAGTGAAAATGCCAACCCCAGTAAAGAAATCCTGCCAAAGGTAGCACGGGCAAATGGAGAACAATGCAAGCAGCACTAGTGAGACGGTCCTGAAAATGGAGTCAAACTGCATGAAAGGATTCTGGCAGAGGGAAACAGATGGTTGTTGCGATGTCCTCAGTCACTTGACAAGGTGGATAAAGAATTGTTGCCAGGGAAGAAATAATAAAAGCAGGATTTTGCCAGCATGAGGTGCTGCCATGGCCTTTGGTTCAGAGCATGCTTCTGGAGGCAAGGAGAAGGAAAATAAATATGGAATGACGGAGGGAAATCAATTAGCCCCTCACAGATGGCCTTCCACATCCTAGAGAGTGTTATTGTCACTAACATGAAAGGTTAAATAAGGTAGGAAGAGAAATAACACGGAGAGGGTTGTGTCCAGGGCTTTATGAGATAACCTCACAGCAGCAGGATTGCCCACAGGGCTCATAGGACAACTGCGGAGGATAGGACCCGGACCAAGCCGGCCAGGTTGATGCCTGAGAGCTCAGGCCAAGCTCCCCTGATCGGGTGGAAAGTCAGGCTTGCAGAACAGAACTGAGACAGTTATGGGCCCTGAAAATTCCATTGACTGGAGAAACCCATAGGGTGTATGTAGGGTTTTGGTCGGGGGGAGAGATGGATGGATTGTCTAAAACAGGATGTTTTCTTCCTATTAAGTATATTATTTCCACAAGTTTATATTACACAAGTTTACATCTTGAAGTAAATAGCACAACAGGCTGGCTCATGAAACAGAGCACAGAAAAAAGACTACTATATGATTAAAAGTGAAGAATTACATAAGGTACTTAAGCTAGACTCTGGCTTCATGTGATGCTCAACAAATTAAGATGGAGGAGGACAAGGTGAGAGGAGGTAGAGGAGGAGGAAGAAATTTGTAAGCAAAACCATCACACTATATTTTTTTCCCACCAGAAGAATGTTTATCAAGCCAGAGCCTGGGGTAATAATCTGAGGTTTTGCTCATGTCTCTCTTTTATCATTTATAATTGAAACGTTTTTGACATTTCTTGGGCATCTGAAGATGAGCTTAATTTATTTTCATCTTTTCTGAATTTGATATCAATAATATGCACAAAGCCACAATGCCTAAATGAGGCTTCAAAAGCCGTTGCTGTAAATAAAAAATGACTTGTATTTTTATAGCTCTTTACATGGTTTTATTTGACCTTGACAAGAACCCTGTGAGAGGGGCAAGAAGAGGTGTTATTACCTTCACTGTTTTTTCAGTAGCTACGGTAATATAGATTTACAAAGCCTAATGAGTTTTTCGAGCTTTCCCAGCTCATTGTGTGAGACTTGGGGTTGAAAATCAGGTTTTTGATTCTTCATCTAGTGCTCGTGGGATCTTAGTTCCCCAACCAGGGATCATACTTGGGCCCTTGGCAGTGTGAGCGTGGAGTCCTAACCACTGGACCGCCAGGGAATTCCCCCAACC
Organism: Eubalaena glacialis; assembly: GCF_028564815.1. NCBI lineage: Eukaryota > Metazoa > Chordata > Mammalia > Artiodactyla > Balaenidae > Eubalaena > Eubalaena glacialis. Next base: position 67,671,490 of record NC_083732.1, read on the forward strand.
ACGTCTTTTGATAGTAATAAATGCAAAGTCCATTTTCTCACTTTATCAATTTACCTTTCAAGCAACTCATCCCCACCAAGGCCACTCCTGCCCCTACTGTGCCCTGATTTTTCCCATTAGCCCATATCCCTAACTTTAACACCTGTAAAGCTCACCTCTTCTAGAAAGTTCTCCTTGATTAATTCTACCTTAATTAACCCCACTTTTAGACTAAGAGGTTCTTAATTCTTAGTTTGTACTAATTCTTAATTCTTTGCACATGTTGGGTTGCATTTTTGAAAAATAGTGATTTTAGCTACTATAGTGAAGGCTTTTGGATACACCTTTATGTAGTAGGAAGTGGTTTTTAAAATATTAAACAATTTGAAATCAATATTTTGTAAGTAAAAAGGGCTGAATATCAGCAATTTAATATGGGTCAGCTCAATCTTAACCATCGTTTTGTAGAGATTGTTTTTTCCCAGTTTTCCCTTCCTCTCATTCAAGGAACTATGCTGGTCTGAGCTAACTGCTTGCCTCAGCCCCCAAATGAAAAGGTGATAATAGAAACCACAAGAAAAAGAATATTTTCTGCATTTTTAGGTCTCAAAAGGCTGAACCTTTAAGGGAAAAAATAAACTTAAGGGACAGGTAAAAGCTTGGGGAAAAACATTTTAGGTAGGAGCAAAAACAAAAACAAAAAACCAGTCTCTTGGCTGGGAGGAAAAAAAAAGATTCATCAGACCCAGGAGAAGGTTGGGGAGGAACAGAGCTAAAGGGATTAGAGCGAATCCACGTGTATAAGTTTAGATGGTCTGAGATGAGAGGGCTGGATCTGAAGGGAACCCAGGTTGTGAGAAGATCTAGATGTGCATGTCACCAGGCTCGCCTCAACGAGGGCACTGCCCATCATCTGTGGATAGAAGCCCTTGGGAAGCTGCGGCAGCACCCTAAGTCCACTGGGATGGTCAACCCCTAATGGTCGCTGCCTCAAAGCTACATTTCCTGTCCTTTGATAGGCACCGGCGTGTTGCTCCTTGATCACCCAAAGGAATCCAAAGGAATGACTCCACTCTCTGCCCTGAGACTTTGCCTGGCCCCTATCTACCCCCTCCCTATAGACACCTCCTCCCCTTAGCATCCAGAACCCCAGACCCAAGCGTTGTCTACGCCATACTTTTGCAACATGCTTGACCAATTTGCCCACGGCAGAAATGTCTTCCAGGTGCACATGTCTCACCTTGTCTCAGACCATCTTACACTTGCATATGAATTTACAAAGCTCAAAGCACTTTTATAACCAACCTTTCTTTAGATTTTTCCAACAGATTTTTCAAGTAAGTAAGAGAGAAAAGTGCTAAGAATTAAATTCTCTCTTTTTATTTGTCCCACTGAGTCTTCCTCAAGGGCTACTCCCCACTTATTAGGACATATGACATTTCTCCCCCATTTTAATGTGTTCAGAAAAAGGAAAGAGCCAGAATAACTCCACTATTGTGTTCCAGGAGCTTCCAGAAGATTAATCTGGATTGGTGTGCAAGATGGATGAAGTAGTGAGAAGCCAGGTTTGAAGAGGATTTGCAGGAATCCAGGAATGAGGTGAATTGCTCAGAGATGCTTATTGCACCAGGCTTTAAAAATGATAATTATTTTAGTGATTTGTTAACTAAAACCTGAGTTAGTCACTAAAACAAATAAATTATTTATTCATACGTTTTTCATTCTTTGGTGCCCTAAAGTTACTGGGCTAGAAAAGATTTATGTGACACATTTAAAGGCCAAAGACAGACAGTTGAAAGAAGGGAGATCAATTTCATGGCAATTGCTTCCTTTTGTCATTAACAATCTCCCTCCTCTTTAAACTCCTTCTCATGTGGCATCTTAGCAGTAGGTCAGAACCCACATCGGAATAGGAATTGTAAAGGATTCTGGTTTCATAGCTATTTGTGATAAAACAAAAATTGACTTTCAACAGAAGTCAGCATGGGGGAAGTCAAATGTGGAAGACGGTGTAAAACCTCCAGCATTTCCATGGGCTTTGAAGGTAGACTATTGTTCAGAGACTGCTCAAGACTAAATGGGTCCCTGCCCAGGTATCAGTGGGCTGTGAGTATAACTCCACTTACAAAGCACTTGAGCATTGTTTATCTTGAATTTTATTTTCCTCTTTATTGCCCAGTTGCTCAAGCCAGATATTGGACATTATCCTCCTTTCCCTTCCTCTTCTTCAGCCCAAATATCCAATCAAGCACCAATTCCCACAACTCAGTGGCTCAAATTTTATTGTGCATCAAAATCACCCAGTGGGCTTGTTAAAGCACAGATTACTGGGCCCCAGCCTCAAAATTTCTGGGATAAGGCCTGGGAATGTGTGTCTGTAACAAATTCCAGCAATTAACAAATGTGTATTTGTGATGCTTCAATTTGGAGACCACAGTTTGAGAACCACTGCTGTAGATTGGTTCCTGAGCCTCTTTTGCATTCATCCATTGTTGCCTATTCCTGTGCTGAGTATTTTAATTCAGGTCACCATTGTACATTGCCTGTTTTATGCCAATGATCTCTTTTAAGACACAAATATGATAATTTATACCCCTGCTGAAAACTTCAGTGGCTCTCTAGAGCCCAAAAGATGATGTCCATCTTCTCTCTTTGCCTTTCTCAGAGACAAAATTTTAATCTTTTATCTGATTATTTTGTTATTTCTCTCCATGTTTCAAAATAACATCCTTGAATTGCCATTTCTTACATTTTTAGTTTTATGCCTTATCTATTGAATTACCACTATAAGAAATAAGGACTTGGTTCTCTCTAGATATTTTACCTTTCATGAACCCTCCACATTTTCCCATTCTCTCATTATAAGTATATCATCCTTTTGTTAGCATTAATATTCACTGTTTACATATTATGACTATGTAAATGCTATTCACAGCTCAGCCATTTATGATCACTTTTTGTTTTCCCTACAGCAAATAATGAGTTTGGTTTTGTTTGCTTAATTTTTTATATACTTGTTATAATTTGACCTCAAATCCTTTTCCAGGTTTTAAAATCTCATCCTATGATATTCAGATACATCAGGAACTCTATTATTTTACTTTCCTGAAGAAGTTCATCTAAGAGCCTATTTGATCTGTTCCCTTCTGTGTAAGTCTGTCATGCAGCTTCTGCCTAAGTTACCAACCTGGGCATTCCTTGAATCTCTCTCTCCCCATGCTTGATCTTCTGTTTTCTGTACCTGGTGTGTTCTTAACCCCAGATTTTCTCTATAGCTTTCGTGAAACATATTCCCCAATAGTTTTCAGAGCAACGTTGCATGGAAGATAAGTCTATTGACACTTTGTGTGTCTTAAAGTATTTTTATTCTGTCCTGATGTTAAACTGATAATTTGGCTCAGTATCAAATTTTAAGTTGAAAATAATTTCTCTTTAGATTTTTGAAGGCACGTGTCTATCATCTTCTGGTTACCAGCCTTTCTTTCAATAAAATCTTTTGACTATGACCTTTTATTTCCTTCTGGAAATTTATAGGATATTCTCTTTGTCCCCAGTGTTCTGAAATTACTCTGTAATGTACCTTGGTGTGGGTCTGTTTATGTCGATTGTATCAGACACTTGATGACCCATTTTAACTAAAAACTGATATATTTTAGTTGTGGAAACTTTCTTAACTATTATTTTAATTATTTCATCCCATGTTTCAAGGTTCTCTTTTGTGCATCTCATATATATTTATGCTGAACTACTCCTTTCACTAGTATATAATAATTCTCTTTATCCCTAACACTGCTTTTTGCCTTAAAGCAATGTTTTGATAATATAGTCATATCAGCTTTATTTATGTTAGTGTTTTCTAAGTATATTTTTAAATAGTTTATTTCAATATTTGGGGGTCATTATATTTAACTGTGCCTCTTTAAAAGAATATATAGCTCTTTACATACATTCATAATTGCTACTCATCAATATGAGTTTATTTCTTGCACCACATTTTGGGCTTTTTTTAAAACTTTTTTTCTTTTTTTTTTTTGCCCTCTGTTAGAATGTTCCATTTTCTTTCTTCACTTATTTCCCTCCTCTAATGGCTTGGAAGTTTCACATTTTATAATGCATTCCCATTTAGATTTTAGTGTTTTCACCTTGGGCAAGGTGCCTAATCTTTCTGTATATATGAATTTCCCTATCTGTAGAACGGAGTTGAGAGTAAAATATTCCTTAACAGAGTTGCTGTTAGAACTTAATCAGATAATATTTCTAACACCTTCAGATATTCAGCATATTGTGTAGCTCATGGCAAACACCCCATAAAAAGGAGATTGTGATTATTACTAATATTTCGTATATTTACTATAAATGATTTGAAAATCTTTCCAGACACTCTACTAACTGAAAAATTTTGAGAAGCAGATTGTGTATTCTAGTGCAATAATGCAGTTTACCTGTGTTTAATTATGTGCCTTCCTGCTAAAGACTTTAGTGGGAAGTCAGAATATCAGCACTGTGGGAAATTGATTGATTAACTCAATCAAGATCATCCTCAAAGACGACTCCGAAAATATATCTGACAGCTTGTGGCTGAGGAAAGCAGTTAGCATTTGGGAGTAGGAGGAGTCAGGTAGAGGGATCATTTTCTCTGAATTATGAGTCCTGTACAAGTGGGATGTTATGTGATAACCCCATGTGGAGAATTCTTCTTGTTACCTGAGTTTTGAAAATATATCTTCAAAATTCACTCCAAGAAGATGTGTGTTTCAGTCTCTGGGGTTTGGGGTATTTCTTTGCCCTTCAGACATTTTTTAACATAGAATATATACCACAGAATAAACAATAACTTTTATGAAACTGTACTATAGAGTGGCCATTTTGAGGCACTGGTTCTGGTATAAGGAAGGATCTATTTCAAATAACTAGGGATACAGACCAACTGCTCGTGTTTCTCAGCCCTGAGAGAAGGACACATATACTTAGATCAGGGCTGGAAGACTTATATGATGGAGCATCCTTCTTTCTCCCCCTCACGCTTGACTAAATGGCTTCCTAGTCAGGCTGACCAAAAGCAGAACTGAAAAGAGACTACATTTGTTTTCACTAGGACTCCATCCTCCATCCTTTCAGCCTCTTTCTTCTCTTTCTACTGTCAGTGTCAAGAATAAAGTCGCAGTTTCACAAGTCAGCTCATTCCATTAGAGCTTGGGTAGCTCTAACTGTAAAAAAGATAAAATCCTAACTCTGTCATTCAAAATCTTAGCAAGATCTAACAACTTGTATCATCAGTCTTTTATCAGGATGTGCTCTGCGTGTTCATACAAGGTCCTGAGAAAAATCTTAGATGGGATATGACTCAGAGCGGAGCTGGTAGTGCATCTCTAAAGACATCTCTGTTAATCGATACAATGGGTATAGTCATTGTAAAAATCTCAACTTACATTTCAACACTTCTGCTTGGAACATTTCAATGGCTCTCATCATCTCCAGTCATGTAACTAAAGTGTGGTCGATGAACTAGAGTTGGACTGCAAGCTGCTTATTTTCTTTTTTTAAAAAATTTTTATTGGACTATAGTTGATTTACAATGTTGTGTTAGTTTCCAGTGTACAGCAAAGTGAATCTGTTATACACATACATATATTCACTCTTTTTTAGATTCTTTTCCCATATAGGTCATTACAGAGTATTGAGTAGAGTTCCCTGTGCTATACAGTAGGTCCTTATTAGTTATCTATTTTATATATAGTAGTGTGTATATGTCAATCCCATTCTCCCAATTTACCCCCTGCCCCTTACCCCCTGGTAACCGTAAGTTTGTTTTCTACATCTGTAACTCTATTTCTGTTTTGTAGATAAGTTCATTTGTAGCCTATTTTAGATTCCACATATAAGCCATATCATATGATATTTGTCTTTCTCTGACTTCACTCAGTATGACAAGCTGTTTATTTATCAAGTCAGTACAGAAATTGAGAATAAGTATAGTTAGTAGAAAGAGTGATTTTATATCAGTTTAATCTCATGATTAAAGATTCGGGAGGGGAGGGGCAAGATGGCAGAAGAGTAAGACGCAGAGATCACCTTCCTCCCCACAGATACATCAGAAATACATCTACACGTGGAACTGCTCCTACAGAACACCCACTGAATGCTGGCAGAAGACGTCAGACCTCCCAAAAGGCTCTTGGTGCTCCAGCCAGGCATCAGGGCTGTGCCTCTGAGGTGGGAGAGCCAACTTCAGGACACTGGTCCACAAGAGACCTCCCAGCTCCACGTAATACCAAACGGCGAAAATCTCTCAGAGATCTCCATCTCAACATCAAGACCCAGCTTCACTCAACGACCAGCAAGCTACAGTGCTGGACACCCTATGCCAAACAACTAGCAAGACAGGAACACAGCCCCATCCATTAACAGAGAGGCTGCCTAAAATCATAATAAGGCCACAGACACCCCAAAACACACCACCAGACGTGGACGAGCCCACCAGAAAGACAACATCCAGCCTCATCCACCAGAACACAGGCACTAGTTCCCTCCACCAGGAAACCTACACAACCCACTGAACCAACCTTAGCCACTGGGGACAGATACCAAAAACAACGGGAACTACGAACTGTAGCCTGTGAAAAGGAGACCCCAAACACAGTAAGATAAGCAAAATGAGAAGACAGAAAAACACACAGCAGATAAAGGAGCAGGGTCAAAACACACCAGACCTAACAAATGAAGAGGAAATAGGTAGTCTACCTGAAAAAGAATTCAGAATAATGATAGTAAGGATGATCCAAAATCTTGGAAATAGAATAGACAAGAATGCAAGAAACATTTAACAAGGACGTAGAAGAACTAAAGAGGAACCAAGAAACGATGAAAAGCACAATAAATGAAATTAAAAATACTCTAGATGGGATCAATAGCAGAATAACTGAGGCAGAAGAACGGATAAGTACTCCCTGACACCATACACAAAAATAAACTCAAAATGGATTAAAGACCTAAGTGTAAGGCCAGACACTATCAAACTCTTAGAGGAAAACATAGGCAGAACACTCTATGACATAAATCACAGCAAGATCCTTTTTGACCCAGGTCCTAGAGAAATGGAAATAAAAACACAAATAAACAAGTGGGACCTAATGAAACTTAAAAGCTTTTGCACAGCAAAGGAAACCATAAACAAGACCAAAAGACAACCCTCAGAATGGGAGAAAATATTTGCAAATGAAGCAACTGACAAAGGATTAATCTCCAAAACATACGAGCAGCTCATGCAGCTCAATAACAAAAAAACAAACAACCCAATCCAAAAATGGGCAGAAGACCTAAATAGACATTTCTCCAAAGAAGATATACAGATTGCCAACAGACACACGAAAGAATGCTCAACATCATTAATCATTAGAGAAATGCAAATCAAAACTACAATGAGGTATCATCTCACACCGGTCAGAATGGCCATCATCAAAAAATCTAGAAACAATAAATGCTGGAGAGGGTGTGGAGAAAAGGGAACACTCTTGCACTGTTGGTGGGAATGTAAATTGATACAGCCACTATGGAGAACAGTATGGAGGTTCCTTAAAAAACTAAAAATAGAACTACCATATGACCCAGCAATCCCACTACTGGGCATATACCCTGAGAAAACCATAATTCAGAAAGAGTCATGTACCAAAATATTCATTGCAGCTCTGTTTACGATAGCCAGGACATGGAAGCAACCTAGGTGTCCATCATCGGATGAATGGATAAAGAAGATGTGGCACATATATACAATGGAATATTACTCAGCCATAAAAAGAAATGAAATGGAGGTGTTTGTAATGAGGTGGATGGAGTTAGAGTCTGTCATACAGAGTGAAGTAAGTCAGAAAGAGAAAAAGAAATACAGTATGCTAACACATATATATGGAATCTAAGGGAAAAAAAAAAGGTCATGAAGAACCTAGTGGCAAGACGGGAATAAAGACACAGACCTACTAGAGAATGGACTTGAGGATATGGGGAGGGGGAGGGGTGAGATGTGACAGGGTGAGAGAGTGTCATGGACATATATACGCTACCAAATGTAAAATAGATAGCTAGTGGGAAGCAGCCGCATAGCACAGGGAGATCAGCTCGGTGCTTTGTGACCACCTAGAGGGGTGGGATAGGGAGGGTGGGAGGGAGGGAGATGCAAGAGGGAAGAGATATGGGAACATATGTATATGTATAACTGATTCACTTTGTTATAAAGCAGAAGCTAACACACCATTGTAAAGCAATTATACTTCAATAAAGATGTTTAAAAAAAAAAAAAAGATTCGACTAGTATTTTGTGTCCTTTTTTAAATTATTCATTTTACTGTGTTTTACAAATATATTTGATTGGCCTGTGATGGAATAAAAATTTTAAAAAATAGAAATGGGTCTTTGGCCAAAAAAGTTTGAGAAGTGCTGACTGACAGGATAAAGTCCCAGCTCTTTGTATGATCTACAGGGTCAGATGTGCCCTGATCCCGCCCAACTCTTCAGCTTCACCACCTGCCACTCCCCTCTCTTCACAGCACTGTGTTCTAGCCATATAAAATCACACGCACTGTCCTTTTATAAATGCTGGCCCTTCTGACCGGAATGCCTTTTATATTCTCAGTTGGCTGCTAAATTTCTACTCATCAATCACGTCCAACCTTTCTAGATGAGTCAGGACCCTTAGCTGCAAGTGACAGACACGTAACTTGAATCATTTAAACAGAAAGGAATTTACAGACAGAGATGGAGCTGTCTTGAGACTCAATAGGATCCGCAGACTAGAATGATTTCCCCTAGCTTTCTCTCTCTCTTCCTCTCCAGCCCTCTTTCTCTCATCCTTGACATTCTCTTGGTCTTACTCTCTTTTACCACAGACAGGCTTGTTCTATAGAGCAGAAGGACATTGTGGAACCCAGCTCTGTTGACCCAACTTAACAAGGCAAGAGGATAGAGAAGATATCTCCCTTAGAACAAGGCAAGAGGATAGAGAAGATATCTCCCTTAGAACAAGGCAAGAGGATAGAGAAGATATCTCCCTTAGAACAAGGCAAGAGGATAGAGAAGATATCTCCCTTAGAACAAGGCAAGAGGATAGAGAAGATATCTCCCTTAGAACAAGGCAAGAGGATAGAGAAGATATCTCCCTTAGCTTCAGAATAAATAAAATCATCCCAGAAATTATTCTTATTGTTCTTAATTGGATCAAGTGCCTACTTTGACCTCTGGACCAATTACTGTGCCAGAGAGAAGGGATTGTCTCTGCAGTCCAACTTCTACCTTTTCACCAGAGAAATTATTCTAAAATATAATTACAATTGTATCTCCTCATCTTTAAGACCTTACCTTCTCCTTCATCTGCAGAAAAGAATTCAGGATGTTTTGTCCTTCATGAGCAAGGTTTGGTGTTTCCCTCCACTTTCACCACTGGAGTGAAAGATGCAATGATTTCCTGCATCTGTGCTGTTCACATGCTGGACCCCTCCCCCAGCAGTCCAGAATTGAATCCCTATGCATCTCTTAAAATAAACAGGTGTTGCCTGTCTTAGTAAGTCTTGTCTAGTCGTCTCTAAATAAAGATACTCACTACTCATTGAGACTATTTTACACTTCATGTACTTTCATTGGTTTTCTTGCAATTCTCTATTATGTCTTTCTTTCCTTATATATTTTCTACTAAACTCTTTGAGTTTATCCACATTGTCTAAAATATGTATGGCACATAGTAGATGCTCAAATTGATGTTTGCTGAAGCAAATTATAGCATTGATCCTCTTGTATTACGGATGTACCTTCACATAACTTCCTTTCATACTAAAGTTTGATCTCTTTAAATGTGGAGAGTCCATCACTGCATCTTCAGAGACTAGCATGGTGCTTAATACACAGTAAGTGATAAATAAATGAGTGTTGAGGATGAATAATTAAGTGAACAAATGAAGGGAAAATAGCTATGTATGGAGCACCCTTGATGACTCTATCAAGACTTTATTTGCTAACAAGAATTGGCTGGTACCGTGGAGTTACACAGTGCATGTCTTTGACCCTTTCTTCTTTACAACTAATCTCATGCCTGGTTGGGTACAAGACAGATGAGAGAGGCTGTTTAACATACAAAGACAAAATTCATTTCCGGGGACTGGGCCATAGCTGAGGGTCATTGCTACCTCCTAGTTCCATTCAGTGTTTATTAAATAACCCTCAGATCAACTCACTTCCCCCTTAATACTTGAGGTCCAGAAGGCAGGGATCTTCTGCTCTGTACTCCCAGATAACTACAAAGAAATATCCATCAATAAAGAGTCTTCCATATAGATTCTCATGAGGCATAAACAGCCAGCTAATGATCTGGTTCTACAGAGATGCTCACAGCAGGAACTGGGTATATATCTTGTATATGGGGTTGTGGTAGGCAGTAAGGAAGGGTGGGGGGATGGCTGCAACTCATCATTATGAATAACGAAGTCAGGTCATGATAACCATTGCCATGGTGACAAACCATTTCTGTCTCTCTAGCATGTACATAATTTATCATTAGTCCTCATCTCCACAATGTCAGGTTGACACAACCTGAGGAGTTAGTAATGTCTCAAAATTGCAGGCCTGGGAGGGTGATACTTTGGTTGTTTATTTCTAAGTGAGACCCAAGAACAATATCTTGGGTCCTTGTTTGCAGAAATTCTGCACCACATTGGGAGACTGGAAAGTACACATATTTGGCTTATGGCCTTGAAGTGTCTTGTTTGAAAAGATGCCACAATCTGATTAGAAATATTCACTTCAGAAGGGGATTTTTTTACTCATAAGAGGATGAGATTTTTGCGATTACTGAGCATTCTATCTTATAAGAAATACTTGATAGTTATTTTATCGGTCTTCTGTGAAACCCTCTGGGGAAGATTGCTATTAAGTTTACTCTTTGCTCGATGCATACACGCTCATGCTCAAAGTACATTTACTGTGCTAGAATGAATGTGTCCCAGAAAGTGCTAGGATGATTCTGACCTCTAGAATAGAATCACATAGGCAGAAACATCATGGAAAACTTTGAAAAATTATTTTTACAATTATTATTCATTTAACTATTGGACTATAATTATGAGATCTGACTATACCAATAGGCCCAAACTTGCCTCATTGCCTAACACATAGCAGATACTCAAAGATATTTGCTGAATAAATAAAGGAGCTAACAACTGCAGACCTGTAGGTATATGTATGATTATAAATATAGTGACTGGGTGAAATCCTGCGAAACAGAGGATGAACATAAAGACTGAATCCAATCTCAAATATTGCTGTTTTCCGAATATGTAAGGCTGTTCAACCTCCAACGTCTCTGTCCACCTTGTTGCTTCTGCCCTGAACGTCCTTCTCCGCTTTGTCCATAAGATAAACTCTTACACAGTCTACCCTGATTTCACTTCTCCCTAGCCCTAAGCCCTTCCCACTGTCCCCTCATAACGACAGAATCAGTTATTCTCCCCTACATGCCACACTGCAAATTGTGAATTCCTGTCAGTGTCGATTCCACTAACCACACTGGACCATAATGACCTCTTTCAAGGCCAGATGTGTCTTATTTAGCTTTGTATTTCCAGTGCCTGGGTAGAGTAAGGACTCAATGAAAGTTTGTTTTTAAAAAATAATTCTGGTATACATGGGAACAAGATTCAAATGCAGCCAGAGTTTATACACTGGAAGAATGGTTCATTGATTCAAATCTAAATTATTCATAGTCCCATAGCATGTAAGTGGAAGCCTCTGAAGACTTCCAAGATCTGGACCTGGCTCTGTCTAATGCCACTGTCCACATTCTCTCTACTGTGTCTTGAGGTACGGCCAGGGGCTCTGGGAGTATATTGGAGCAAGGAGGGAAGGCTCCTGAAGGAAGTATTTGAATTTAACATCTGCAAGTGCCAGGGAAGAAGTTGGTGCAGAGGAATGATAGTAGAAGCAGGGAGAAACAGAACTAAGATTCCATTCCTTTACATGTAACTGGACACTAACATGCCAGGAGAGGATTCCCACTGGCATTTCATCAAGTCATTCTCCACAGCTGGGGCAAGAAGGCAAAGGCACATTCACCATTTTGAAACTAGACCGTAGACTCCATGAGGGAAATTCAATTTTTGCTTCCCACCACATATGGGCACATAGTAGGCAGTGAATAAATACTTAATGAACAAAAGTACATGGAAGCAAAAGCAATTATATTGCTGGAATGAAGTTTCCATTTCTCCTTACAACACTGTGGGATCTCACACTTTAGTTGGGTTTATTTCTACCTCAGAGTCCTCAAGGGTTGTAGTGGAGGTGAAAACAGAACTTTTCTGAAGGAATGATTCTTATTCTGCATCTTATCCCCAGCATTTTATGAAAAGGCATTTTCCAAGAGGTCCTTTAAATACTTCAAATCTCCAGGCAGTAGTACTTCAATATCTTTTAAAATATGAAAAGCTTTCCCCCCCAGTCTTCCGCCTGGCTCTCCCCCCAGGGTGACTGGCTGAACTGCACAGCATCTCGGCTGCACCTGTGTTTGATCTTGAGCACGCTGAACTGCAGTCCTTGGGTCTTGGACTAAAGACAACTTCCAGCACATACAAAAAAGTCTACTTGGCGCCCTCTGCCAAGGACTTGGGAGACCTTTTTTTTCAAAGAAACAAATACATTTCATTTCCAGAGTTAGCATGAGGCAAGGCCAAGTTTCTTTTTTTCTCCCCCTACCTGTTCTTTTTCTCTGTCTAAGGCTGAGAAGTAGCTAATTATCTACAGGGGCTTAAGGAAGCAGCCAGCAAAATCACAGCCTCACATGGACCCTGTACTAGAAGGAAATCTAGGTCAGTGTTGTCTTCCAGAAATGAAAACTGAAATAATAGCCTCTGCCTGCATGTCAGGGCAAACAAGCTTTAAAACATGGTGGCAGGAGAGGAAATGTCATTCGCAGGCTCACAATTGGTAAAAATGTACTCTTTCATCTTTGGCGATAGAAATTGATTTTCTGAGCCTTTGTGCATTGTCCCTAAATGCCTTCGATGTTAGATCTCTGAAGTGTCTACATAAAACAAGAAGATCTGGGTGCCGGGATGGAACTTTCTTTGGCCTTGAAGATGATCTGAGCATCTGGTTTCCTACCAGCAGCATCAGAGTCAGGTCTAGCCCAGGAGCTGTCTCAATACAAGCCAGACGCAGTTGAGCAAACTCTGTTATCAGATTTAACCCCCGGTCAACATCTAAGATACAAAAGCATTTGTCTGGTGGGATTTAGCACAGCCTGTGTGGAATCCAGATCATATAGGAATGAATATAAACAGAGATATCATCAGTGGCCTTTTTTCTACTTACTGGCATCTGGCGATTTTTCTAGCCTGATATTCAAGGTCATCCTACCCTGGTAGGATTTTCTCTGATCTTACATTGTATTTCAAATTGCCTAATTTTTAAAGAACTATTTCTCTGCATATGCTCAACACTCTACAAAGCACTTTACAAATATTTCAACACTTGGAGCTTTACAAGTACTGCTTTACAAAACTTGACAAATATTTCATTCATTCAAAAAATATTTTTTTGCCCACCTACTATGTGGCAGGCATTGTTCTAGGCCCCGGTTCTAGGCTAACCCTTCAGAGAGCTGATGGGCTAGTGCAGACACAGACAATATCAATATGTATAATTCATTCCAGAAAACAAATGATAATGAGGAAATAAACTCAGGTAAGGGGAATGAGGGCACAGGGAAAGGCATTTAGTTTACCGTGTTCCCCTGAACATCCTAACTAAAGCCCCTCCTTATACCCCAATTGAATTATCAAAGATGTGAGTCATACAAAAAGCCAGGGAGGCCAAAAGCCCTAGCTCAGATCTTGGTGCATTTGAGAAACTTCTGGAAACAATAGGGGGAAAAAGCAACAAGAGATGAGGTCAAACAGAAAGGGACCTGATCACGTAGGGCCTTGGAGGCCATGGTAACGAGTTTGCTGTTATTCTAAAAATAATGCGGAGCCTCTCTATATATTTTAAATATCATTGCTTTGGCTGCTAAGTGGAGAACAGATGTTAATAGGTAAGAGTAGAGACAGGAGGCTCCTGAAGAAGGTCAGAGATGACAGTGGTTAGCTCTCGCGTGGGGCGAGAGGGGTGGCTTGGGGATGTCTGTAGAGGCACAGCTAGAAGGACATGCTCATTTGCTCAGACAATAATTCTATGAGATGAAGAAGCTGAGACAGTGGGTGGAGCAATGATAAAGCTGAGGGTGGATGTAATAGGAATTAGCCTTATAATAATGGTGAAAAATGGAGCTGAGAGGGAAGGAAGTCTCTAGTGCAGAATCAAGAGGGGAAGGAGGGCAGTTAGAGAATTCAGGCTAAAACAGCCCAAAACCATTTTTTTAAATTGCTACTTGGAAATTTCCAAGGAAATTTTTCATTTTGGCATTCTTGCAGCTAAGCATCCCTTCACTCGATGGGCTTCTGTGCTGAGAAAGACTCAGAAACTCCACAGTTTGTTTCTTACTTAGATTGTTCACGTTACCATTTGATGTTTGCTTCTCTCTCATCTCCGCTGATGAGTCACCAGAAATAAAAACCAAAAAACTGCTTTTACAAACTTCCAGAGTTGCCTTTGTTGCTCTGCGTTGACAAGAAAGAAAATGCTGTCGGCAAAATCTGATGCAGCTGGCTGTTTGTTTTCTTGGAGGACCCAAAGGTGAATGTAAATAATTTAAAATAGCTTTTATGATCTATCTGTCTGTTTCTGGGTGACAAAATTAAAGGAATAAATCTAAGATTGAAGAGGGAGAAATGTAAAAAATATTTGAAGAAAAACATAAAATTTGATGTGGCCTAACAAATATTTATTGAGCAGTCACAGTGTACAAGAAAACAAAGCAGGACTAAAAGCCTATATATTTACTGAGTGCTAGGTTCTCATATACACTTGAATCCTGCAAAGACACAATGTAGTAGGTACAATTCTTATTATTTTATAGATGGAAGTGAACAGGTTTAGAGACGTGAGGGAAACTACTCTTAACTCTCACACCTAGAATAAGGCAGAGTGGGCCCCCCCTATGCATCTGCCTGTTCTAAAGGTCATGTTCTCAGTGATCGTGTGGACTGCTTCTCAATTAAGGGGCTCAATTAGGCATTCACCTGTCTAGTGGTGTGGGATGAGGACAGACTGCTGACAGCCAGTAGTGATTTAAGGTCATCAAGAGAGGTTACGTGAAGAGCTGTCATTTATGCTGGGAGTTAAAAGGAAGCCCCTGATTTAAACAGAAAGAGGGGGTGTCTTCTCAGGCCAAAATAATGGAAAAAAATGAGGAATCCAGGCTAGTGCTTAGTAACTTTTCTCTGGGTTGCCAAGCAACATTTTTGTTGCATATTTATTCATGTTAATGATAACATTTATATATAATACATAGTACAATGCATATATTGCAAATAAAACTAATATCCATTATATATCACATAATATGTAAGGCACAGTATATTATGTAATATATAATATATGCTATAAATACTTTGATATAAATGTACTTTACAGAGACCTTTAAATTATACATTCATAATACTTATATACATATTTATGATATTACAAACATCAGTATATTTCAATACGTATACTGTATTTTTTTTCACGGACTTGACTAATCGATTTGGTTTCAATTTGTGTAACAAAGAAAGAACTAAGCTGGAAGTCTGAAGATGTGGGTTTCTCTATTTTTTCAAGTCTCTTAATTTCTCAGTTCTCACGCTCCTCCTTCAGATAATGAAATGGTTGGACTAAATATTTCTAGGATCCCTGCCAGCTCTAAAATTCTTGCATTTGGACATGAAAACAGGTCATCATGCTCTACCAGTTGATGACTGTGTCCTCTATGTTGGTGCTGGGTGTGTACATGCTCCTACTGTTGTACCTACTTGCTTGTGTGCCTGTCAGCCCTTCTAGACTGTGAGCTCCCTGAGGTCAGGGATGGTGTCTTATCCACCTTTAACTGCAGCATCTAGCCTATGGTCAGTGCCCAATAACTAACATTGCTTTTCTTGTACATTCTGCTTTCCACTATTCCATAGAATTTTTTATTGGAAAATATCACTCCAACTATGCCTCGTTCCTCATTATTTCAAAGTAGTTTACTTCCAGCTTGATAAAAATAAACAGTTCCTGTCCGTTGGGGTTTAGGTTAGAATCCCTTGTCAGAATGTTGCTAAAAAGGCTTCATAATTACAACATACTTATCCTTTCAACAAGAGATCTCCAAACAATTTACTAAGAAAGCTATTACTTTGTAATTCAGACCGAGATACAAAGAGATCAGCAACTTATTAAAGGTTAATAAATTATTCACTGATTGAGACTTGAGCTTCTGAGCCCCAGAATCACAAGTTTCTATATAAACCCCAAAGAGCAGGCAAAGGAAACAGTATTCAGAGGGCCTGTGTACCCAGCATACTTAGCATAATCAGTTTACCTGTGTCAGTTTCATTACCATTTATAAATAGGGATGCTGCCTCATGGGAAAAGAAAAGCTTCCCTACTCTTTTTCCATCTCCAAGCAAGGTAATCTACCATTCAAATCTATTCTGAAAGGGGCACAGAATTTATTTCAGCAGGCTCGGAGAAAGGACGGAGCTCTCTGCAGAAGAAGCCCCTCTGGGGTTTGACTGGGGTTGAAAGTCTCCTAGGTTAGGTGCTATATGTCCCTCAACCACTCATTCCAACTGCCTTCTTCATCAGAACCTTGTTTGAAAATCCCTTTGTCTTCCTTTGACCCTGCTAGGCTGCTACTCAAAGGAATACACTCTAATCCTCCTTAGCCTGTCTGGAGAGATTTAGCTCTCAGTCAAAGGAGTTTCAAAGAAAAGATTTTCAGCAGTCCTGGAAGGGAGATGTTTTGCTGTCTCTAAAGAAATGGGTCACATTTACTTGTTTTTGTGAGTGAGTTGGAGATGTTTCGGGAAATTCAGAAACATATGCGTGTGTGTTTGTGTGTGCTTAGAAACAAGTGTGTGTGTGTGTGTGTTATCATCACTTCAATATTTCAGGGAGAAGAGAATCACAATTTTGTATAAATTTGAATAAGGCTCCCTGAATATTCCAGAAGAGCTTGAATTAAGGACTATTCAGCACCAAAGAAATGTCCCTTTGTTACTTCCCAGCACAAAATTAATTCAGATTAAGAAAACTGTGCCTAATGACAGTCCCACGGGAATTTGCTTTCAGGGTAAAAAGGATTGCTTAAAATTAGATTAACTTCAAGTAATATAGGACATATTTTCTCGGGGTTATTTCAACAAAATGACTCATGCTTTGTTTCACCATCGTTTAAAAATACTCCTTTTACAAACTTATTTACACTTTTCAACTGCACAAAATTTGTGTCTAAGAATATAGTATGGGAAGAAGGAAACTGTGTCCTGGAAATCAGGCACACTTTGGAATCCCACCTGGTTCCAATTCCAGCTTTGCCCCTGGCTGGTTGGGTGGAATCAGGGATGCTCCTTAACCTCTCTGAAACCTCAGATTCCTCTTCTGTAGGAATGATGGCAAAATACCCCCCCTTGAGAGATTGTTGTGTGAATCAGATAACATATTCACAGTGCCTAGCAGCTGGTGGGAATTTTTAAGACGTTACTTTCCATTTTTAAGCCAAGTCTTGTCCCAGTTTTCCTAAATGCCAAAATAATTGAGATTGAACTAAGCAGGTATTTACTCTGTGTGTTATCTGTGTTTATCTCTTTGCTGTGCTGACTTGTCTCTTTCCCCATGGTTTAGCCATTTCATATATCTCCCATCATGTTTCTCTAATAAATATTTTTAAAATGTGACCTGTGGTAAATTAGAAAAGGATAGTTGGCTTTCTGTTTTCCTTTGGGAAAAGAATATTTCAAGTGACGATTACTGGAAAAGCAGTCAACTTTCCCTAACCTATTGCTAAGTTACAGATATTCAAACTCACAGTTATGTAATTCAAGTGGTAGAGACGTGTGAATTTGGGGATTAATATGATGGAATAAAACATGTTAAATGTTTCCCATCTCAATAAACTCCTTGTTTATTTATCAATCGGATGTGTGACTTGGAACAAAACACCTGAATTCTCTGAGAATCTAGTTCCTCAACAAGAAAATTAAAAAGTATTATTATAGGGATTAAAACCTGAAATAGCTGCAGGGACCAAAGGCTAAGGAGGCAAGGGGGCCAGTTGGGTATGATATTATGTTGGCAACTAATTCAAATTTTTTTAAAAAGGTGGTCCAAACAGCGGCCTCCACTTTCGATGATCTTTTTAGTTTCTTCCTTCTAGGATTCATCAGAGATGGGCCTTGTCTGTAATAAATGACTTTAATAGATTCCCTTTCACAGAGCTCAATTTGCCTATTATTGCTGGTGTTTTGTGAGAATCAAAAATTCTTACAGTTTCTGAACAGTGGAGATCATCAAAGAAATAGCCTATCTACACTACAGCCTAAGAGGGAGGGTGATGAATGGAATGTCTCTAAAAGGTCATTTTAAGACCATGAATCATGTTTCATTGCTTTCAAGGAGGAAACTACAATTCCGTGGTATTGATGACTCCCTGGAATTCTTCCCTGGACTTAGGAAACTCAGCATTACACAAGCAAACAGCCAGCTTGTCTTGATCGTCCCTTCCCCCCCGCCGCTGGTTATTATGACCAAATGCATCTTTACATGAGAAAATGTACATGTATTTGAATATATAATTGACTGCCCTATTTCCTGCACTAAAGAAAGGGCAGAACCTGTATTCTTTTACTGGTATTATCACTCCAATGATACTGTATTTTAAGTTTTTTTTTTTTTTTTTTTTAAGTGAGTACTTGATCTTTGGTGATTAACTTAAAACCTGTGAATCTTAGGTGTGAATTTTGTCTATATGCATATAATTACTCATATCTAGTGACATAAGAGCCTACAGGAAACAAAATACATTGCTCTATTCTAACTCCATAACTCTAAACAAACAGCCAACTTGGAACCACTGTTTTAACTGAACAGCATGGTAATGTAAGTGCTGAAGGGAATCTGTTTAGCACGACAAGGCGGGAGAATTGCACGTTTGAAGGACGATTATTTGTGGTGACTATGAGAGTGTCTAAGAAACTATAAAGCCATAATACAGCAAAAATCACCTTATTATTAGATGTTAAAGAACATCAAGGAAGTTTTCTATGTTCTTTTGACTTCACCCTGAGACACTTTCCAGTTCAATTGCTGGGTTGTTTTAGAGGAAAGCAGAAGTTCAAGAGGAGAATGCCTTTCAACGGGCTTATAATGATTTAGAGTAAGTTTAATCATCTTCTATCTCCAGGAAGATGACTGACGTGTCTTAAGAAGCAGAATGTACACTGATTTCACTCTCAGAGAAGGGGAGAGATGCTAAAAGCTCGCATTTGCATGCAGAGAGGGAGCAGAGATTTACAACATGGAATCCGAACCAGAGAATTTAGAATGTAAAACATGGCGTGGCTTCTAATGTAATAAACAGAATTCCTACAGCCTCAAGGCTTTTAGCATAAATGAGCTATTCTGTGACTGCAAACTTAATACCCACCTTAAATAAATGTAAAATCTGCATGTATATCTGAGTAAGTAGTTTTTAAATGAAAAATGGTGGCGCCTCTGCCTGTCTGAGGATTTATGTGAGATGTTTTGTTTTCTGAGTATAGTCCTTCATCTTACCCTCCACTTTTCACACCCTAATTTCCAGCCAAGGGAAACTATCCCCAGTGCCTTATATTCTGAATTTCCTTTACCTCCACTTGGAGCCATTAATAACGCTTGCTCTAGAATGTTCTTCCCACCCATTCTGCATGCATAAGTCCTAATTATCCTTCAAGGCCCAATTCAAATATCACCTCCTTCAGAAAACCTTCCCTGTCTTCCCAAATGGAGGCAGCATATCCCTTTTTGAACTCCCGTAGCTTTTACATGTGCAGAAGGACACCACATTCTATGTTACACAATGGCCATGTATGCATCATATTTGTTATTTCCTCTGCAGGCTCCTCGAAGGCAGGACTGAGTTCTAATTCAACTTTGTATCTCTCACAGGACCTAAAATAGTCTTTTGCCCTTAACAGATTTCCCTTAAAATTTATCAGAAGAACCTAAAATTTCAATCACTGATATACCTAGGAAAAATGCTATAAGATGGTCAGTTTTCATTCACTTATTCCACAAATATTTATTAGGTGTCTGCTGGGTGCCAAACACTATCCTAAATACTGGGAATACACAGATAAACTAGATCACTTATCTTCTGGTGAGCAAATAAACAAGAAAAATATATAGTTATAAATAGTATGTCACGAATTAAGATAATGTGATAGTGAATGGGTTGGATGAGGCAGTACTACTTAAGCTGCAATCCAAATGACTTTTTGTCATTTGCAACCAGTTATGTAAAGATCAGGGAAAAAACAAAACATTTCAAGAGAAAGGTGAGACAGAGTGAAGCTGTAAGGCAGTAAACGGTTGACATATACATCACACTCAGGATTTGGACAGGAGACCAAAAATTGTTCCAGACATTTCAAGCAGAATGGGGTTTAATACAGGGAATTAGAGGCTTCCAAAACCTTTGAAAGGCTTTGGGATCAAAAATCAGAGACAGCCCCATGCAGCATTTGGAAAATCCACACATGGAGGAATCAATGGAAACTGTCAACAACATGTGTAATTCTCAGGAGGACATCCAAAAGCAAATATAGGTGATATTACAACAGGTTTGTATGCTGATGGAAGTGATTCAGGAGACGGGAATAAATTGAGAATGCAGAGGGAAAGTGTAAAATTTCAGACATATCGTCCTTGCAAAACCTATAGAAAATGGGACCCAGCGCCCAAGCGGAGGGTTTGGCCTTTGATGGGAGTGAAGGCATTTCATCCAGAGTTCAGTAAAGAGAAGGCAGAGGTTATAGGAATAGAAGCAAGTGGCACTGTAGCTTTTGGAGTAGGGAAAACACAGTGTTCCTCACTGGCAGATCCTCTATTATAACGTGTGAAGTGAGGTCAGTAGCTGAGAGTGTGATATCGGAAAGAAGAGGTGCAAGGATTTTAGGTGAGAGAAGCTATGAAATAGCCATTTTGGAAATCGGAAAACCTCGGAAAGTGATGTAAAACTGAACAGCAATGTTGAATGCCCACACATGATTTGAAACCATGATTTTCAGATGAAAGCACTCATCAGCAAGTTTGTTTTTTCTCCGCAAATGTTCCACAATGCAAGCAAAAATAGGTAGATAGTTTAATTAGTCTTGAGACTTTGCCAAGTGAGCACAATGTAGGAAAACGGGAAAGAGCTGCCAAGAAGTTAAAGTATTTGCAAGGATGTGATGGTAATAATGAACAATGGAAGCTAGAAAGGAGAGGTGTGAAAACATGAGAGGGTTATAGGAACACATGGTGGGGTCTGTGATTAGAGATTTCAGTAAGATCTGAAATTGGCAGAGTTAGAGTCTTGGTACAAGGGTGTTGGAAGTACAGGAGAAAGTGGTCAGAAAGTGGGTCAGAGACTGGGCGGTTGGTGAGGACGAGGTCAAAAGTATGTCCCTAAAAGAGTTTCAGGTTGCTCAGAGTCTTTGTGAAGCTGTTGGAGTAAAAAGACCCCAGCCCCCTCGTGCTTGTGAGTCAAGATTTCCATATGCCTTCTTATATTAGTGTTTCTTGTCTACCTATTTAAAAGAATAAAGATTTAAGAGTGAATTAGAAATCAACCAAAAATAAATAAAAGCCAGTGTGAGGTACCAGATAATAGAAGATGAATCCTAATTTTTTTTAAGTCTTTAAAGACCAGTAGGGACCTTTACCTGAACTTAAGGACCTGAAATAAATTAACAATGCCCCGTGCAATAACAAGCTGAGTCTTGGCTCCAGGAATAAAAACCCCATAAGAAACTGGGTCACAACTGAGATTTACAGAATCACATGCAGAGGACCCTTTGCCCTGCACCTTAGGCAAGAGTTTGAATTACAGTGATGGTGATAATGAAAAAGGTGATGATAATAGCGATGCCGATGATGACACTGAGCACTCAGTGTGTGTCAAGCATTTTACATACGATGATTTTTTCCATTTAATTATCTGAATAATCCATTTTCCAGATGAAGAAAATAAAACTTAGAGAAGTTAAGTAATTTGCCCAAGTAAACAAAGCTAGTAAGTTTAAAACTCTGGGCATTTTGACTTCAGAGGTCACCCTTTTAATGACTTCAGTGTCCTGACTCCCGCTCTACTGTGTCCCTATGTGAGAGAAACACAGAGCAATCTATTCATCTCACTCCCAAGTCAAGCCAGTCTTTCCTGTTAATTAACCAAAGACTGACAAGTCAGGGGTTATGATGGAAAAAGCAAAGCCACTGGAGTCACACAGACCAGAGTAGGAATTATAGGCTAGCCACGTGTTCACCATGTGATTTTGGGCCAGCTACTTAATTTCTTTGTGTCCTAGCTTTTTATCTGTAAAGATGAAGAAAATATCAATGCCTTACTAGCATTAATGGAGAGATTAAATGAGATGGTATCTGTGTAGTGCATGGTAGATTTCTTCTTCCTTGGTCTAAGTGAAGGTAATGGATCTTATTCATCTTTATGGTACCTAAGTTATCCAGTAAGTACCTGGCAGAAAATTAGTGTTTAAGAAATATGAGACAATGAATGGATTGATGGGTAATAAATGAAAAGCTTGAGATGATGGTGTATAAAAAAGAAGAAAGATACAGAAGAAAAAGATATATTGTTCACTGACTATCTCTCTGCTCCCAGACCCACATTTCTCAGCCCTTTTCCAGTTGGGCAGTGTTGTATAACTAGCTTTGGCCAATAAGCTATGAGCAGAAGTGATGTGTGTGACTTCTGGCCCAAAGTATTTAAGAGCCAGAGTCAGTAAGTGACTTTCTTGCTGTCTCTTGCCCTGTGGCAATAACTGGAGGACCTAAGTTGAGACAAAAGAGCCACAGGATGGGAGCATCCAGGAAGACTGAGTCATTCCAGGGAAGAAACCTGACCTGGAGTTACAAGGCTCACACCACACTTTGAAAGAGCTATGATTTTATTGAGTTAATTTGTTTCTGCAGCATAACCAAGCTTAACCAAGCCCCTTGTAACACAAAAATTTGGGGACAGAAAATCATCTTTCTGGCATATGAAATTGCTGACTTTATAACCAGGCTCAAACTAATTAGAAATAATGTCAAGGACAAGAAAAAAAAAAAAAAACTTGAACAGAGAAAACACTTCGGATAAAATGTGGCAATGTTACCAGTTTCATAGAACAAGTTATTGCTGCTGTATAAAGACACAATTAAAAGTACATCTAACTGAAGCTATGAGATTCATATTTCAGAGTATCAGGATATTTTATTAGAGCTCATTTTCTCACAGCCTTCAGAACCTCAGGTATAAAGAGATCCCAAAGGTCATCAAGAATGACCTCTTTATCTTACTGAAGAAAAAATATGAGGTTCACAGCAGGTAGCTGAGTTTCCCATGGCATTTCATCAAATCAAGGGCAGAACTGGTCTTAAACACCCGATCTGTCGTCCTGCAGCCTAGCATCTTTCTAACCCTACACTCAAGAAGCTTTTTCTGTTACTATGATTGCCCAGTGATACCTGTGTGCTGGGAAAGAGTTAATGTATCTTGAAAAGGGTTACTTTTTTTTAAGTTCTGAAGAAAGTCAAACTGAATAAAAGCCATTTGATCCTTCTTCAGGGTGTTCATCCAGAAAATGTTAGAAGATGGAAGTTATCCAGAAAGAATCTCAGTAACATACTTACAGAAAAAGAAAAATGAATTCTAGCTACCTAATTGAAAATTTGCATAAGTCTTTAGAGGATTGATGCCAGTGAAGTCAGCAGTTCTCCCAGGAGAATAATGGGATCATGCCTTAATTCTCTTCATTTTTTTATTTTTGAAGTTCCACCACTAGGTATATCTGAATGAGTCAGCAGAAAGTGAATCTCGTTAAAGAGCTGCTCTGTGAAATGCATGGTGTTTATCACATAGTGATTACTTATCTGTTTGGAGCAGTTTTCAACGTTCTCTGCAGTGCCCAACATTTTCTCTTCCCTGGTTTTCTCTGCTTCCTAGAGAAAACGGTTCTAAGGCCCCTACCTAAAGTGCATTCTTACCTTCCTTCCAAAAACTCAAGAGATTTTGTTATTCAGAATAACATGAACAAGTGCCAATCTCACATTTTCCTCACATTTCATCAGATTTTCAGAACCTTCTGATTAATTTAGGTCTTTGGGCTAACAAATGTCTTTTGTAGAGAAATAAAACAAAGCAAAAAATAAAAATAAAATAGAAAACAGCCTGTGGTTACAAATGTTCTCTCCATGAAGGCGTGCTGTGTGGAAGAAGCACGTCACGATTGACAGAAAGCAGTGGGTTCCCAGGAAACTCTGGAGTAAGCATTCTGAGTATATTTTAATTTTTGTATTTTGTTTCAGCTTTCTGATTTGGTTTATTGTGAGTTTTATCAAGGAAGAAATATCAATTAAATGAGGAGGAAAGAGAAAAAGTAACATGGCTCTTTCAACAAGTACCCCTGGAATTTCAAAATCACTGCAATCTGCCTAATCCCTAAGATTTTGATGGAGGCCTTTGCTATCTCTAATTCAAACAGGAATGTGCCTTTTATTTCTTATCAAACTTCTGGATAAACTTTTGGATACTTCCAATTAAACAGTTGGAGGTATCTCAAAGCTTTAATTTGCATTGCTCTGATTACTAGTGATATTAAGCATCTTTTAATATTGCTTACTGACCATTGTATTTTGTCTTCTGTGATTTGCCTTTTCTTAATTTACTTCTTACCTCTTTATTTTTTTTAAAATTTATTTAATTTATTTATTTTTGGCTGTGTTTGGTCTTCGTTGCTGCGCGCGGGCTTTCTCTAGTTGCAGCGAGCAGGGGCTACTCGTCATTGCGGTGTGTGGGCTTCTCATTGCAGTGGCTTCTCTTATTGCAGAGCATGGGCTCTAGGTGTGTGGGCTTCAGTAGTTGTGGCACACGGGCTCAGCAGTTGTGGTCACGGGCTCTAGAGTGCAGGCTCAGTAGTTGCGGCGCATGGGCTTAGTTGCTCCACGGCATGTGGGATCTTCCTGGACCAGGGCTCGAACCCGTGTCCCCTACACTGGCAGGCGGATTCTTAACCACTGTGCCACCAGGGAAACCCTACTTCTTATCTCTTTAGTTGATGAGTTTTTTTTCTCACTGATTTGTAGGATTCCTATAAACATATAGGATTCTCTTGTATGTTTAATATATAGCAAATATTTTTCCCCAGGGAGGTATTTACACATTAAAGTTTATATATGGTTTCTTTGAATATACAAAGGCTTTTATTTGTCATATAGCCAAATATGCCAGTCTTTTCTTCCATGGCTTTGGGGTTTGGTTCATGCTTAGGAAGCCCTTCCCCATTCCAAGACATAAAAAATATTCTCCTAAGTTTTCTTCTGGTGTTTTCCCAGTTCTCTCTGATGCCAACCCTATGCATTTAGCCATAAAACCACATTACAGACTGTAAACCATATTGGTAAAGACCACAAACTCCAAAGCCAGTTGCTTTGGTTCACATTCTGGCTTCACTTATTACCAAATATATGACCTTGAACATCTGGCAAAAGCAGTAATAACAGTTCATACAAAGTTGTTGTTAGTATTAGCAAATTCATTTGCATGAAGTATTTAGAATGGTATTCAATAAATATTAGCTATGTGAAGGCACTGAACATCATTTATCTCTGTGAGCTTACCCTGAGCACAGTTCCTGGCATATAGTTCACACTCAGCAAATAAAAAGTTAATCAATTCACTCAAAATATGTTTTCCCCATTTTGCTTTTTCATAAATTATGTATTACTGAATCTGTCTGGCCACAGTCCCCATAATCATTTCAGCAACTCTTAGCATAAATAGTTGTTTTGATTTTTGGTCAGTCTTGAGGCTCTTAAATGCAACATGTGAAATAGCTTTGCAGTAAGATTTAAACCGATCTATGGTCCTTCCTCACATGCCCCATCATGACCACAATTCTTCAGAAGGCAATGAACATTTGTTAGCCTGAAGGTGTAAATGAGAACCTTGCATCTTTTTCTCTCAAGTTTTACTGATGTATTTTCATCCCAAGCCTCTACCTAGTAGTTAATGATGATTTGCATGGTTATTGGAAAGAACTCCCCATTCTTTGGCACCAGTAAATCAGAAACCAAACTGTGGGATGTGGGAAGTTTGTTCTTTGCCCTAAAAGATCTTACAGCTTTACAAGAAGGAGGAGAATGAAATTGAAAAGACAAAACTCCAAAGCTCTATCTATGTGACGGAGTTGCTAAAGTGATTCAGAGAACTGAAGCCAGGAACCAGGGCTGTATATCCCTCATTTATGAGATACCTCCTTCCAACCCATGTCTAAACTGTAGAGCCTCAATGGACTGCTTTAACTCCATCTACCATTCATTTCCCAGGAGCTACTAAAGCCGGAAAAGACGGGCTTTTCCGTCTTTCAGTGTTATATGTTCTTTCTAGCCAGAGCAGCAAATCTCATGGCCTGGCCATCACAGAAGATGCTTCACACAGCCTTCAGGCTTTGTTTGTCTTATTAATAAATAGAAACTAGAGGAATTTTGATAAGTCCTTCTTTCTTAGAAAATCTGGTCACAAGCTATCTCCCTCCTGATAATTACTATCTTAAATGTCAGAAGTTCAGCATTACCTGGTTCCTTCTCAATTCCTTCCCACGGTAACAATGTGATTTCCTCTTGGTGGATGGATGCCTCAGCCTCACTAGGGAGAGGCCCACGAAACTGAAAATGCAAAGGAGAAAAGCACATTAATATTTTTCCAAAACATTATCCTGATTAAAAATGTATAGTGGCTTTGAGCCCACCATCAGGCATGCTGTTTGAAGTGGACCATAGGTAAGTTCCTTGGCTAGAAACTAAGAGGGACGAGCAGGTGAGAGCAGTATGGTAGGAAAAACACTTTGGTGAGGACCGTGCAGCCTGTGAGGCAGCATTTGAGTTTTCTTTGATGGAGAACCAGAAGCTTTTGTTCCCTTCCATGAAGAGGGGTATCCTGATCGAAATGACACTTTGCAACAGGAATCTTGTTGAGGATGAGAAGGGAACATAGTAAGGGGAGGTAGAACACCTTGGAGTGTGCTGAAATCACTCTGGGGAAAAAAAGGCTTTGACCTCAAGAAGGCTAGAAGACCACGTAGAAGAAGAGATGTTGCATGTAATAGTCACCTATGCACCACTGGAAAACAATAACCCATAAAATCTAACATTTAGCTCAAAGCCCGTGTCTATGTGACAGCCTTGCTGAACTTAGAGAACTGAAGCCAGGAGAGCAGTGTGATTCTCAGTTCATCTGACATATTCTCTACCTTTATCTCATGTATTTTTTTTAGTGACCAGTAAAGGGTAGTGACCCTGTGATTCAGGTGCTCTGATCATTCCCGTTCTATAGATGCAAGGATAAAGCTCAGGGAGATTAAATAACATGGCCACGGTCACATAATTAGAAAGTGGCAAAGCCAGGATTTGACCCCAAACCCACTGACTCTGGAGCCTGTACATTCAACCACTGTCCCTTTAGGTCTCTGCAGAGACCCTGTGTGATTAAGGAAGAAATGAGGGACTTGGGTGAATTGACTGCAGTGGCCAATAAGGAAAAGGATTTAAGATCACTTCAAGGTTACTAATTGAACACGATTACCAATGATGGTAAAACAATGTAAAGGGAATTGGTAGTTTCACAGGAGAAATATTTAAGCTCTTCAGTCCTTCAACAACCATTTACTAGGATAAATGTGTCTACCATTTACTGAGGATAAACCTGCACTGTGCAGGTTTCTGGAGAGGTGAAGGAGAGCAGCCTTTGCCTTCAAGGAGATCAAACCAGTAGGGGAGTTAGACTCTTTCTTTTAATTCTCACCATAATGAATTTGCTTAAATTTTATACAATGTGCAAAACTTACAGCTCATGGTAAACATTCAGGGTATTATAGGAGCTCAGAGGAAGGCACCTACTTGGGACAGGAATCAAGAAGGCTTCTTAGAGTGGGGCACACATGGAATGGCAGCGGATAATAAGTGGCATTGGTTGGCAACACAGGTACATGCTGGTGAGCAGAGGTATATACCAACAGTGGGGACGGCATAGACAAAGGCACACAGGCAAGAGGGAATGAACAGAGTCATCACCAGCCTGGTTCTTGGGCTTCACCTGCAGAGAATCAGGCACCATCACAGAGTTCTGAGCAAGTCAGGCTCATGATTAGTTCTGCACTTTGGCTGGATCTCTCAACTGGATAATCTAAGGGGCAGGAACACACACTGGGAGGCTTGTATAACTCCAGATAAGAGATGACAGTAGCTCAAACCCAAAAAAGTGGCAAATGAATGTGGAGAATGAAGGCCAGATACTAGAATTTGTCAGATATGAGGCTTGGTAATTGGTTGGACGAGGAGGGAGATGTTGGGGTGAAGTTGAAGATGACAAGCTGGATTGTCTCTGTGAATAGTGGTGCCGTAAGTTAGAAAATATGGGCAGAGGAACATTCAGAGAGGTCAATGACTTCAGTCTGGGACACTGGAATCGTTTCCTAGGGCTGCCACAACAAATTATTAAAAATTTGGGGGCTTAAACAAGATAAATTTATTTTCTCAAAGTTGGGAGTCTGGAAATCCAAAATAAAGGTGTTGGCAGGGTTAATTCTTTTGGGAGGCTCTCAGGGACAATGTGTTCTATGTCTCTTTCCTAGCTTCTGGTGGCTGCCAATAACTCTTGGTGTTTCTTGGCTTGTAGACACATAACTCCAATCTGTGCCTCCGTCTTCACATGGCTTTCTCTCCTATGTCTCTGTGTGTCTTCTTCTTTTCTGTTTATTGTAAGGACGCTTACTGAATTTAGCACCCACCCTAATCCAGGATGATATCATCTCAAGATTCTTACCTTAATTACATCTGGAAAGACCCTTAATCCAAATAAGGTCACATTCTGAGTTTCTGGGTGGGCATATCTTTTAGGGGACTACTATTCAACCAATTACAGATACTTTGAGAACAGCCAGGGGTGAGTCAGAAGCTGAAGAAGGGGTCTGAGTAAGCTGAGAATAATCAGCATTTGAGTGCAATTGAAACCAAGATAATGGATGAGAAACACAGAATGAGGGGTATCAGGAAGCCAAGAACAAAATCTGGTATATCAATACTTATTTGATAGACAGAAAAAAAAAAAAGGTACCTACAGGGGCAATAAGAAGCCATAGTTGTTTCAAAGAAGATCAAAGCATTGTTTCATGGTATCTATATATCTATAAATGATTGATCACTTACTGTGTTCCAGGCACTATAGCAGTTCTTTACACTTACTTAGTTCCCCGAACAGGTGTTCACAATAGGTATTTTTATCTCCACTTTATAGATACACTAAGGCTTGGGAATATTAAATAACTTGAGCAAGATCCAAGAGTTAATTAGCAATGAACTGAGGATTTGAACATCTGTCTGATGCCCAAGCTTCAGCTCCTTTTCCTCACTACCCTTCTTGTAGCATTTCAACAAGGGAAAAAATTGAAGATAGAAGAAATGATTTAAGATACCATGACAGTGACTGAGTTGCTTATTCAAATCCACTGTCATCTTTTCCCTTTCTAACAGAATCCTGGTTTATTGGAGGAAGCAATGTGCCGAGCTTTAGAAGAATTATCTCGTGTTTCCTTGGAGATAGTACTACCCTTATGACAGAATGGTGAGCAATGAGATAGAAGCAGAAATTGTTGGGTCTAGGAAAAATCCTTTAAAAGATGACTATCTAAGCTGTAAGATGTCCTTTTGACATCCGTCCCCCTTTCTTCTTTCCTACTTCCAGGCATGTGGACATGATGGCTGGAGCTACAGTGACCATTCTTGGATTGAGAGGCAGCTCTTTGGAAGGGAGTCAAGTGTTAAGCAAGGACGAACAGAAAGATCAAAGGAGCCTGGGTCATTGTTGCCACTACAGAGCTTCTGTACCAGCCCCAGAATGCCTCTTCCTAATCTTAGTGATATGAGGGGAAAGAATGCCTTGTTTCAGCCATTGCTTTTTTGGACTCTATACAAATAGTCAAAGCAGTGCCCAATGTGGTGCTCCCTTCCCACAGCCTCTGAAATGAAAGAAAAGGATTAAAAGACAGAAGTGGATATTGATAAGTTTTGGGGAGGGAGGTAGGACAGTTAAGGGAGATTAAACTTGATGGCTTCAACTTTTAGGATGAAGTAAGAGGCAATGTCTACAGAGACTGAGTGTGGTAGGGCTTGAAGAAAGGAGATTTTTAATCACTTTAATGGTGTGCTAAAATGAAATACTGTACTAACTGCTGATCTAATGTACCTTGCCTACTTTGTGCTATAACATGTCTTTGAAAAACACTGGATAGCATTTCTCCCTTTCCGAACATAAAGAACATTTGGTTTTTGTAGCTGTGCAGACTAATTCCATTTTGAAAGCTCATCGTGAACCTTTTCAATTTTTCAGTGGTAGTAATAACCTGCAAGCTGGTTCAATCTGAAGAACATTCTTCCTTTTTTGTACTTCAAAAGAGCTACTAAAACCTTACTTGACCTCAAAAATCTTCAAAGTGGATCTGGTAGCAGTCAGACAACAAGTGAAACTTTTGGGGTAAACATTAGCACTTTCCTGAAACAGCCTCTTCTCCATCAGCTTAAAAGAAAGTGGTTGAGATAAGATGATTTCGGGGGAAAACCGAAAGGTTTGCTTTTTCTTTCTTTTTTTTTTTTTTTTTGCCTCTCTGAGGTGTTTAATTTTCTTAAGTCAATTTTTCAGTCTACCTGGAATAATCAATATTCTCAGATTTTTATCACTAGCTTCTTGGCTACAGTCCCTAAGTTCACTGTATCTTGATTTATGCTCAAGCCTGGGTAGCTGTGGTGAATTTTTATTTCTATTAGGACTGGCTTTAATCATAGGATCCCATGATGTTTTTGTTTTCCTAGCAGGGGTCATATTCTTCTTCTTAGAAACACACTTCTTTAAGAGGAAATGTTTTTATTCTCCCAAGTACTTTGTTAGTGATAATTCAACTTGAGAGTTTACCAAATTTTAATTAATTATGCATTGAAATAATATGCCAGAGAGAGAGAGAGAATATCACTGCAAAATCTGCAACATCACTATCAAATAATGAGATGACACACACATATACACATATGTTGAGACTGAAAATGGTGGATGGTTAAGATTACTGGGTCTATCTTAACTTTAATTTTTCAATATTACTTATTTATGTGTTTGTTCTTCCTTGTCCTTTGTGAGCTACCAGAGAGCAAGGATGGTGTGTCTCCTTCATCTTTGTCTTCTCAGTATCAAGTAGGCACAGTCCCAATCACACAGCCAGTCTTCCATAAATGTGTGTTGGGTGAATTATTAAATAATTGATTGAATAGATAATAGACATCTAACACACAATTCCTTCAACAAACATTTCTTGCATACATCCCACATGCGTTATGTCTCTGGGCATGGCGTTGGTATGGCATTAGTCACTGGAAATGGAATCAAAGACTAAGAAGCCGTAAGCTACCCAGAGCTCACACACACGCATAAATGCATATATGCAACACCACATGATTAGTGTGTCAGTACAAGTAAATACCAAATGCAAAGGAAGGATGGAGTCAGAAATAAATGGAAGTCAAATTGCTAAATTTGGAAGGTGATGCGTTAAGGAAATATAGGAAGACTAAAGAACCTAGAATGAGGTTCTGAGGTTGTTAGCTTAAATTGGTAATGACTGGTAGTGCCATCAACCAAAATATGGAATACAGAAGGAAAAGCAACTTTAAGAGAAAAGACACATTGAGTCATTCTTTTCTTTTCTCTTTTAAAATAAAAATTGTATATATTGATATTTCAGGCATACAACATGATGTTTTCATATACATATACATAGTGAAAGATTACTACCGTCAAGCTAATTAACGTTAAATCTTCTTACACAGTTACTCTGTGTGTCTGTGTGTGTGTGTGGTGAGAGCACCTGAGATCTATTCTCTTAGCAAATTTCTAGTATTCGATGCAATATTATTAACCAGAGTCACCATGCTGTACATTAAATCTCTAGAACTTACTCATCCTATATAATTGCAACTTTGCACACTTAGACCAACATCTTCACATTTCCCCTACCTCCTCGCACCGGGTAACCACCATTCTACTCCTTGCTTCTGTGATTCCACATATAAATGAGATTTTAGATTTCACATATAAATGAGATTATACAGTTTTTTCTTTCTGTTTCTGGCTTATTTCACTTAGCATAATGTCCTCCAGGTTCATCTACGTTGTTGCAAAGGGCAAAATCTCCTTTTAAAAATATTTACCACAATTTCTTTATCCATTTATCCATCAATGGACACTTAGGTTGTTTCCATATTTTGACTATTGTGAATAATGCTGCAATGAACATGTGAGCACCGATGTCTCTTTGAAGTACTGATTTAATTTCCTTTGGATATTCACCCAGAAGAGGGATTGCTAGATCACACAGTGGTTCTAGTTTTAATTTTTTGAATAACCTCCACCCTGTTTTCCATAATGGCCGTACCATTAAAATTTTTATGGTAGCAATGTACACTAGGAAGCAGAATGTGAATCTGCTCCAGAGAGAGGCTTGGGTTAGGAATATAAAGTAGGGCATCATGAGAACATATAAAGAGTATTTGAAATTGTAGCAATAAAAGAGGTAATCCTGGAGGAGCAGGTAGAAACTGGAGAAAAAGCAAGGATGACACAGCACCAGTCACCTACCCTTCTTCTATCTTTAGATCGAAGGGTTATTCATTTCTTTAAGACCTAAATAATATCCCAGCTTCTCAATGACACCCACATAACTGCCAACACCCACGCTACTCTCTCCTCTCAGGATGCTGTACATGCACTGATTTTGTCACCAAATTTCTTAAAGACAGGGAGCAGATTTCTTCATGCTTTTGTATCTAACACAATGCTTTGCATGGATCTGTACTTAATAAATGTGTGTGGACAATTGATAACTACCTGTTTTGACCATTAGATAATGCAAGCTTATAACAGACAGGGAGCTTTAGCAAATGTAACAACCCAAATCACTGCCATCCCAAACAGTTTATTAAGAAAAGAAAAGTGTTGAGAAATATCCATGCTCTAACTTCAGCCGCAGCAGCAGAGACCGCATAAAAGAAACCAGAAATTCTTATATACATTTTTGTGATTCATTTTATAAAAGTTCCCAGCCAGGAAGGAGGTTTTCCCTTAAGACAGGTTCTATTATACAAATCCAAATGTTATATGGAAATTCTGCAAGTGAAACTCTTTCTGGTTATACTTATTCGACTATCCAAACTTAATTAAACCCTCAATCACTTTCCCGGGAACTGAAATGATGAGATGAGATTCAATGATCTGAAATTTCTGGAATCTCCTTTCATTTCCCCCCCTTTTTTCCTGATGGGTGAAGCATTAGCAATTTTTTCTCCAATCTTTGAGAACTGCTGTTTATAGAGGACATACTGTGTCCTGACTGGTGGTGCCACTATCTCACAGTTTATTTCCTTCAAGAATTCCCAGATGAATACCAGGGAATACTAGTGATTTACTGTATTTGAGTTCCTCAAAGTTACTCAAGAAGTGAATCCTTAGAGATTAAGACACGGTCGAGTTTTCCATAAAGAATATTTGTGTTATAGAAATGTAAAGATTTCGTCTTCTACTCATGGTGTTAGAACAGAGTGCCAAACATGTTTTTCCCCCCCAAATGTGGTCTCTCCTGGAATCTTTGGCCATAGTTTACAAAAATAAAATATTAGAAAACATATCTTCACCTTTTTAATGGTATATTTTACATTCACATGTTATTTTAGGACCTGAATGACCTTGTTCAGAGTTCAGACTCCTGCCCAGAGTTCCGATGCTACCCCTGAAGCTGGTGAGGAAAACTCTTTTGACTTGGGAAGCGCTAGTTCCCAGAACACAGCAGGGCTTCAGCACTTTTCCAATAACTGCAACTACTCTTTGCTTAAGTTGGAAAATGGAGTGGACAGGTGTTTTGTTATTTGTATCTACCCACTAACCCTTCTTCTGGAAATAACACCTCAATGTGAGAGGGCCAGCCCCAACCCTACTTTTAGTTCAAGTAGTTCAGATGGAGTTGACCTCACCACCTGGCCTCAGGAGTTAGGACATCCTGAGATGGACCAATCAAAGTATTGCATCACTCTGGCCACAGAGATTGACTTAGGTATGGGCACATCATCAAGGCCAGACTAACACTCTCAATCTTGGTTCAGTGTTGGTAAATCTTCTACATAGCCTCCAGAATGATCATTCTAAAAGGTCACATTATATTTCTTAGCTGTCCTCATTTCACTGTAACCAGGATTACATCTAAACTCCTACCATGGCCCCTGTGATCTAACTCCTACCTATCTCATGTATCTTATCATCTGCTATTTCTTTACATTCACTTCTCTCTACCTAGAACAGGCTACGCCGATTTCCATTTTAGAAGCTGTGTACCTGCTCTTCTTTCTCCATGCAATATTCTTTCCCTAGATCACCTGGTTGCCTTTTTCTCATAATAACTCATGTCTTAAGTCAGATGCCCCTTAAGCTGATAGGAATCCCTGGACAGTGAAACAAAAATAGCCATCATATTTATGTTCTACCACATTACCCTGTATTATTTTTTCAAATTAATGACCAGAGACCAAATGATTTTATTTGTTCACTTATTTATTCTCTCATGTGACCAGAATGTAAACTCTCTGAGGGCAAGAATACTAATTATCTAGTTCACTATTGCACATATCCCCTATTCCATATGTATCAGGCTCTAAATAACTATTTGTTGACTGAAGGAGGAGCTCTCTTTGGCTGGAGCTCTCTTAAGCTGGCAGGATATAAGCCAGGAGCTGCTAGCGTCAAACTGTCAGCCAAAAAGCCAACAGGAGAAATGGGACCTGAGAAATGGGACCTGAGAAATGGAGAGGGACAGATTCCCAATAGTATAACCAAAGCCAGATACCCTGGGATGTCAGTTATATAAGCCAATAAATTCTCCTTTATGCTTAATTCACTCTGAGTTAGGTTTCTGTCACTTGTAACCAACAGAGTCCTTACAGAAAAGTGTGTGAAAGAACTTGGAAAGCACAAAGTGCCATTGTGTTCTTATATAATTTCTATTTCCTGTCTTACCATACATCTTTCTATTTTTCTGTCTTTGGCCAGAATTTTAGTTATCTGAAAGGATTAGAAACCTTATTTGAGGATATTCAGGTAATTCAGCAGTGGAAATTTATTTGCAATTTATCTACAAAACACAACCTATCTAATTAACGTGACTGGGGAAATCATTTCACAATGCATATGTATATCAAAACATCACAATGTATACCTTAAACATATACAGTGTTTGTCAATCATAGCTCAAGAAAGCTGGAAAAAAATTTTAAAAAGAAAACACAAGCTACAGAATAACTGCCTGTATTACGGTCTATGGTATTTTTATTGATGTGCTTTAGTGAATTCTTTGGGTATCTCTTCTTCTAGGCATGACAGAGTAGCTGTACTAGACTTGCTCTCACAACAAAAATAGCTATAAATAAGGAAACTAAAATTAAAAATAAATAAAATAGATGAAAATATGTGATACCACTGCTTTTTTTTTCTTAGGAATTGAACAACAAGTAGTACAGTATTGCAGTCCTTGTGAGAAGGGAAATCCATAAGATATGTATCATCGTTATGCCACAATCACCCAGACTTTCTTCCTGTTGCAGAACAGGGAGAAGAAGCCCATGTGAGGTAGGGATTTCATTGAGCTAAGGAGGCAGAGACTGGAACTGCCAGTTTCTGAAGTGGCTGGAATTTATAGAGCAGGATACCTGATAAAAGAGAGCGGTGAGTAAATGGGGGTGGGGGTGGAATAAAGACTGCATGAGGATTCAGTAATTATACAAAATATAAATGGACTAAATACTTCAGTTAAAAGGCAGAGATTTTCCACTAAAAAGATAAGACCTAACTATTTCCATCTACAAGAAATCCACTTTGGATATAAAGACAAAAAGGGTTTTTAAATGAAAGGACAGAAAAAGACATATTAGGTAAACAGTAAGCATCAGAAAGCTGGACTGGCCATTTTAATATTAGACAAAATGGACTTTGAGACAAGGAGTATTGCCAGTGATATCTGTAAATTTAAAACAATGAGTTTATACTGAAATGTTAAATTTCAGTCCAAATCTACAGGTACCTTCCTTTCTTCCTCCTTTCCATATTTCTAACTTCCTTCCCCAAGAGTGAGAAACCTGGCTCCCATTCCCCACCAAATATTACTGATTTGCTTACACCTACACAGAATATAGTTTCAAAATGACTAACAAATATCATTACAAAAAGCAAGCTTGCTGGGGCAGGAAATACACAAAATGAGCTTGGAGCATCTGGTGGTGCCAGAAAATAAGAAGTGCTCAAAGACAAACAAAAACCACAATGATGGGGGTATGTCAAAGGGACAGAGGAGCCAACTGCTGGACCTCGCAGTGAACAAGGCTAGAACAATCTGAGCAACAAAATATAGTAGTATTGGATTACAACTCAAAGCACAAAATAAATATCCATGAGGCCATGCTTATATAAATAAGTAAGTAAGTAAATGAAGGAGAAAAGACAGACTTCTCATGAAACAATTCCAAATAATTTATGTAGATACTCTACCATGAAGAAGGGGAAGCAGTGTGGGCTTTGGGTAGTGATTTCCTTTCAAAGAGTACAGTATAGAAGGGGTGGGTGAGATACCTTTACTGTGGAGAAACCTGATGAACACTTTTTCTGCAAGGTGACTGAGGTCAATGTCAACAGTGAAAAATTGTATTGCTAATATGTACCCTTGACATGATGTGATGAAGATGGACCTCTGAGGTCATTCTCTAAAAACACATGCAATCCCAGACTATTGATAAGATAAACAGACAAATGCTAATAGAAGAGCATCCTATGAAATACTGGACTAGTAGTCCTCAAAACTGTCAAGATCATAAAAAAATAAGGAAAGTTTGAGACATCACCACAGTCAAGAAGAGCCTAAAAAGACAATTAAATGTAATATGGCATTTTGGATGGGACCCTAAAACATAAAAAGAACATTAAGTGAAGCTAAGGAAAGCTGAATAAACTATGAATTTTAATTAGCAATGATGTACAGACATTGGTTCATTAATTGTAACATGCACTGTAGTAATGTAAGATGTTAATAGTAGGGGAAATGGGCATGGAACACAAGGGAACTCTCTGTACTATCTTCTCAAATCTAAGTTTCTCTGTAAACCTAAAACTGTTCTAAAAATTAGTGTTTATGAAAAAACAGATTTAGTACTGATTGCTGAATAAAACTCCTTCACATGAAAAAAAAAAATAGTGGTTCCAGCTCATGCAGCTCAATATTAAGAAAAACAAATAATCCAATCAAAAAATGGGCAGAAGCCCTAAATAGACATTTCTCCAAAGAAGACATACAGATGGCCAAGAGGCACATGAAAAGCTGCTCAACATCACTAATTATTAGAGAAATGCAAATCAAAACTACAATGAGGTTATCACCTAACACCAGTCAGAATGGCCATCATCAAAAAATCTACAAACAATAAATGCTGGAGAGGGTGTGGAGAAAAGGGAACCCTTTTGCACTGCTGGTGGGAATGTAAATTGGTACAGCCACTATGCAGAATAGTATGGAGGTTCCTTAAAAAACTAAAAATAGAACTACCATATGACCCAGCAATCCCACTACTGGGCATATACTCAGAGAAAACCATAATTCAAAAAGACACATGCACCCCAATGTTCACTGCAGCACTATTTACAATAGCCAGGTCATGGAAGCAACCTAAATGCCGATTGACAGACGAATGGATAGAGAAGATGTGGTACATATATACAATGGAATATTACTCAGCCATAAAAAGGAACGAAATCGGGCCATTTGTAGAGATGTGGATGGATCTAGAGACTGCCATACAGAGTGAAGTAAGTCAGAAAGAGAAAAACAAATATTGTATATTAACGCATATATGTGGAATCTAGAAAAATGGTACAGATGAACCAGTTTGCAAGGCAGAAATAGATACAGATGTAGAGAACAAACATATGGACACCAAGGGGGGAAAGGGGGGTGTGGTGTTGGGATGAATTGGGAGACTGGGATTGACATATATACACTAATATGTATAAAATAGATAACTAATAAGAACCTGCTGTATAAAAAAATTAAATTTAATTTTAAAAAAAACAGTGGTTCCAACTCTTCTGATTATTTCTCCCATCTGTAATATGGAAATAAAAACCCACCCATTTTCTAGAATTAAACAAGCAAAGCTACTAATATTTGTATTTGTTGAAACAAAGAAATACATATGTATATTTGTGTATTATATCCTAGCTTTTTCTCTACTGAGAAGTCACAAAAGTAATAACATTCCAGAAGCAATAAGCATACCTAGTGACTAGTTTCTAAATTACATTCTCCTCTAAAAAGCAACAGGTCTCCTTAGAGAAAAGGTTGATTCCAGGGCTCAAGTGCAAGACAAGCCTGGAACATTTTCCTACACCTAAAAATAAGGAAGTAATCCAAGATGATGAGAATGTATCAACAGGACATGCAAGTGAGCTTGAAAGGATTCCACTGGCCAAATCTGGGTGAAACTGAGCCTCAGTATAAATGAGGCTATTAACAATTTACTTGAGTAAATAAGAATCTATGAGTCCATATTGATATGAATAAATAAATCAGTTTCTCTTACAGTAGAATGCTAACTAATAAATAGAAAATGAAGGAGTTAAAAAAAAGTCATCACTGGATGCTAAAATGTGTGTTATGAGGAACAGATATTTACATAGATCAAAATAATTCCCCACAAATTACTCACAAAGAGGAACACAGACATTTTGCAGTGGAGAAACATGGAAGACACCACTGTCACCAAGTGATCAAAGCAAACATCACCAAACTGGGACAAACTGACGTCATAAGCCTTCTGATATGATGCATTGAGGAGAACACATTGCATGTCTGCCATTCCTGCTAAAAATACTTCATTTGAATTTAATGAAGAAAAAAAATCAGAAAAATCCAAATTGAGAAACATACTATAAAAATAACTGGTCTCTAAAATACGTCAGTGTCAAGAAAGATAAAGACTAAGGAAATATTACACATTAAAGGCAACTAAAACGACATGACAACTACATGCAATGGCTGATTCTGGGTAGGATCCTGAAGGAGAAGAAAATAGCTATAATAGATCTATTGGCAGAAATGAAATAATTTGAATATTACTGTGGATGATGTAATAGTACTTTGATCAACACTAAATTTCCTGATTTTGATAATTACACTGTGGTTATGTAAGAGAATGTCCTTGTTCTGATTTCTGCCAACAATGAATTTGGAAGTGGATTCCTCCCCAGAGCCTTCAGATAAGAACCTGGCCCATTTGAATACTTTGAACTCAGTCTTATGAAATCCTAAGGAGAGAAACCAGCTGTGTCTGCCTGGACTTCTGACCTTCAGAACTGTGAGCTAATAAATGGATGTTCTTTGAAGTTATTAAGTTTGTGGTCATTTGTTAGGCAGCAATAAAAACTGAATACAATCCTCCGCCTACCCATACAAACACACACACATACATTCACACACATACACTGTCTCACACATAGCCTACTGACAGGTATGAAATGTATCTCCCACAAAGTGCTGAAATCAAGACATAGTTATGGATAAAAATCAAACTGTCTCAAATAGATAAAAATCATGGTGGTTAAAACATTGTTCCCTCCAAGACAGATCGTTTTGGATAAGCTTCAATTCAGGGTAGGATTTCTGAGGTGATAAAAGATAGTCCTCAAAAGACCACCCAAGGTACACCTCACTTCTTGATCCTGAACACACAAAATAAGATCCCCTGAGATGAGTTAAGCAGAGCACACATTCAAAACTAATCTTGGAAGCAGAGACTTTCAGGGAAGGTGGGAGAAAGAACAAAGATGGGCATAAGAAAGCTTGAATCCAAATGAGAGGCTAACTTAATGCTATGGTCAAATTACATGAGTAAAAGAGATTTTGATTTATATTGCATTCTCTTCCCAGGGGTGCATAATTCTTTCATAGACATTATTGAACTTATCCTCACAATGACCCATTTGGTCCTTCATTCCTTCTTACGAACCTAATTTTTTAAAATGTTGGTTCTACCCTGACCATAGGATGAAATCGAAAACTCTTTCCAGGACGAAGAGATTTTACACCAACCCACCTCTCTAGTCTCATACTCCTGCCCCTACCCACCTCACCCTGTAGATTCACACCACAGGACAAGTCCTCCAATCATTACCTTGATGATTAATGCCTTTCTGCCTTTCTTTTTTTTTGCAGATTATACTCTGCCTCAAATGCACTTCTCAATTTTATCATCATGGTAAATCCTCACTTATTCTTCATGACACAGGGAATAGGGGTTCTGATTTGCATCAGGTCTCCTGGAGAGGGATGGTTCCAAGGATGGAATGCACTCCTCTTTGCTCCTAGTTTATTATGCTATCCATTCTAGATTAGATTGCTACTCACAGCAGAAAAATTACACAAAGCATGTTAGAAAACTAATTTTAACATACATTGAAATTCATTTTGCTAGCAAAAATGAATAAATAAGTAAATGAATCAAATTAGAAAAGAATATTGGGATAAAAACCTAATGGTAAGTTGAGTTTTGATGATTCAGTCTTCCATAACATTTAGAATTGATGCTGAAATGTTA
Organism: Eubalaena glacialis; assembly: GCF_028564815.1. NCBI lineage: Eukaryota > Metazoa > Chordata > Mammalia > Artiodactyla > Balaenidae > Eubalaena > Eubalaena glacialis. The sequence continues at coordinate 67,712,362 of NC_083732.1, forward strand.
AGAATTCTTTCCAGCCTTATTTTTGGTCACTCCTTAATATATTTTCCATCAGGATGACTTACTATTTGTCAATTCCCTTTTTATAAACAGCTTTATTGAGATATAGTTTACATACCATAATTCACTCACTTGATTTGTACAATACAATGATTTTTAGTATATTCACAGAACTGTGCAACCATCACCACAGTTTAATTATATAAGATTCTTAATTCTCTTCCGTGCTTATCTTTGATCCTACTCCTTACTCTTCATTCATTCATTTATTTATTCAATCATTTAACATGTATTTAGCCAGACAATTTAAATTCTAGAGAAACTTTGATACGTAAAGAAGCAGTTACAATAGCCAGTGATAAGTCCTATAATGGGGGAAGATATAAAATATATCTACGGGAGGACATAGGCAGTGGTACCCAACTCACTGATGACAGATAGGGAAGTGATTCTAGAAAGACGTGAGGTTTATGTAGACATGAAGAGTGAAATGGTGAATGTCACATGACAGTGGGGCTGGGGAGGCATTTAGAGAAGAGGGTTCTAGGCATGGAAAACGGCATCTGCTAAGACCCAGAGAAAGATGAAATGATGGATGCAGGGGGCTAAAAAGAGTCTAGCCTTTTCTGCCTATAAAAATCCAAGACTTTTTTACATGAATATCCATAGTAGCCTTATTGTCCATAATCAAGAACTAAAAACTACTCAAATGCTCATCAACAGGTGAATGGATGAATTAACCGTGGCATACTCATACAATGGAATACTATCCAGCAACATAAAGGGAGAAGCTACTGGTACCCACAACTTAGAGTGAATAAACAAAAGTCTGACAAAAGAAAAATAAACACTGCATAATTCCATCTATATAAAATTCTAGAAAATGAAAACTAAGCCACAGTGACAGAAAGCAGATGAGGGGTTGCCTGGGGACAGAGGTGAGGGGTAGGTAGGGATCATTAAAAAGCATGAGGAAACTTTCAGGGGTAATAGAATGTTCATTATTTTGATGGTGGTTAATTGCTTCAAGGGTGAATACATATGTCAAAATTTATTAAATTCTATACTTTAAACATATATAGTTTATTGTATGTCAACAATATCCCAACAGAGTTGTTTTTAAAAAAAAAAGATGTCTCTGGTTGGTGATAAATTATTAGCTCTCCCTATTAATAAAGGACCTAACATATAGGGAGTGCTTAATGAGTGCTGGGTATTAGTTTTACTGTTAGTGTTAAAATATTAGTATTAGTGTAATCCTACCTGCCACGGTCATAAAGGCAACAAGAATGAAGCTGGTTCTAACCTGCAGATAGGCTCAGACAGTAGATCTGGTGGGGTGGCTGGCTGAGGAGGCAGTACAGGGCAGGGCTAAGACCCTGAGTGTATTTTTTTGGCGGGGGGAGTGGACAGAACTGGGTTAAAATCCTAGCTCTGCCATTGACTAGCCCAACTCATATGTCACCTCCCCTCAGAAGCCTTACCTGATTCCTCCACTCAAAATTAGTTACCTCCTCTTCTGTGTTCCCTTAGCCATTTTGTGGACATCTCAATATAGTATTTCCCTTGTCACAGAACACAACATCCTGAAATCAAACAGCCATTTTATACCAAACTTTGATTAATCTTTACAGACAGTAAGATAATGTTAGGCAATAATATACTTAGGTGAAAAACAAAAAAACTCTATTAAATGTGAAGTGGCAAGCAGTACTAAGGATGAATAAAAACCATGAAAAATCATCTTTATTTTCTCTCCTTATCTGAAGGATATATACTTAAGTCTTTATTGTTTTCATTACAAAAACAATGGCTACTTGTTATAACATAGTTATAAATATTATAGAAACATTTAATATAAAAAGTTTAAAAGGCCACTTGCTCTTACATTCTTAGAGTGTAGGGGTATGAATCACTGCTCACACCACATTATCTCAATCCCTAACAAGAAGATAATGTTCCAAAGAAAATAGAAATAATCTGGAAAAAGGAGGCCTCAGCTATTTTATACGTAAGAAAACAAATGACTGTTAGTTATGACAAATAATTCAAGCAAATGTTACACGGAACTAATTTCAAATAACACATAGCACCTTTCTTGAGTTAATGACAGTGGAATTAGGAAAGCTTTTTCTAATTACTATCACCTGAAAATCTCACTGTTTTCAGTTCAATAAAAATCTTGAAGATAACATCACTATTTTCTAAACCTGGAGTCAAGCTTTTCAATACTTTTGGACAGAACTTCCCACAGGATTATAGGTGAACCATTCCACCGAGAAACTGGCTGCATTCTTTTAGGAGCTATTACAAGTCAATTCATTTTATTGATTTGACTATCTCAATGTTCTCAAAAGTCATTAGAATATAAAATTTTAACGTATAAAAGAAACCCTACATATTATTTAGTCTCAATTTTTTTATTTTAGAGATGGGGAAAGTAGGTTCTAGAGAGATAATGATCTGACCAGACTCACACAGCAATTAGTGGCAATACTTGGTCTAAAACCCCAGATTCCTAATATCCAGTTTCAGTGCCTCTTCTCAATAAGCTGCCTCCCCCAGAGAACGGGTTCCCCAACCTGAAACTTGAGCTAAGTGTTCTCTCACAAGGCCATCTTTGACTGGGAAATTGATTTAGATACAGCTGAACACCTATTCAAGCTTTTCTTTTTATGATGATTGTATTTACCACTGCTGCACAATAAATTGCCCTATAAAGTAATAGCATAAGACAATAATCATTTTCTTTTGCTCATGGTGTTGCAGCCAAGAATTTGAGAAGGGCTTATCTGAGTAGATGGCACTTGGAGTCTCTCATACAGCTGCAGTCTAATACAGGTTGGAGCTGCTGCCATCTGATGGTCTACTGGGCACATCCTTCAAGAGGGCTCACTCACGCGGGTGTCAGTTAGTGCAGAGATCTTCTGGAGGCTTGGCTGGGGCTGCTGGCCAGAGGATCTGCACGTGGCCTCTCCAGCATGCTCATGCTCATCTCAAATGCTCTCACGTGGTGCCTGGCTGCCCCCAGAGCAAAGGTGCTGAGTCATCCTGGGAAGGGGGTGCTAAGCCTTTTCAGAATTCCGCAACATCCCTTCTCCAAAGTAATGCACCCTCACTTCAATTGCTTCTATTACAAGGGTGTTACTAAGGCCTGCTTAGATACAAGGAAGGAGAGGGAACCCCCTTCTTGGTGTGAATAGTTTTAAATAATTTGTAGACATGTCTTATAACTGCCACATGGTCACAGAGAGAGAAATCTCAGGTAAGCTAGGAGATACAATATAAAGATAGAAGAATGGATCAGTCACTACACCCATCAGAGCAACTTTGGAAAACAGAACATGCGCTCCTCTATTTGTTTATCATCCTAACACCCTACAAAGTGTAATTAAGAGTGATTAATTCATTTTTGCCTAGTTTCCAAGACAACAGGATTGACATTCAGGATAAAGTTCTAAAAAGGAGATGACCTAGAAGGCAAAATAATAATATTCAACTGGAGTTGCAAATCAAGTGTTTCACATTTGAGTTAATGAAAGAGACCTCTTATCATTCCCCCAATGAGCCTGCTGAATTAAATTTTATGGCACTTCTTGGGAGAGTGGTAGCTCTGTCTTTTTAACTTGATTTGTATGACACTCCATAGAGCCCAATGTGGAGGTTAGTGCTTAACAAAGTTCAGATAGATGATTTAATTGGAACAGAGTAGTCCATAAATGTCTTAGTCTATAAAAACACCAAGGAGCCTGTAGTATAGATTTCTGTGACTCCAAGAGTTGAGATGAATAAGGGAATATTTTCAAGCATTTGTGGTTTCAGAAATTGGAAAATTGGAACAACTGCTAATGGTACTGATAAGGGCCACAAACACCTTTTGACATTTCAAACTATATCAAGAAAAGAGAAAAAGATTGAAGGAAACAATCAGATATTCATTAGGGAATCAATTAGGATGCTGAATTTAAAAAATCCTCTCCATTTCTGATGTCTGATGATATTCAGAGGTAGGTTGGAAAATATAATGGGTGTAGTCCAATATAAGAAAGGGATGAGTTCTCACACCATGAGGAGAGGAGCTATTTGTGGAAATCATGAAATGATTTTCCCTCTTCAAAGCCTCACCCTTGGGACTTCCCTGGTGGTGCAGTGGTTAAGAATCCACCTGCCAATGCAGGGGACGTGGGTTCAAGCCCTGGTCCAGGAAGATCCCACATGCCGCAGAGCAACTAAGCCCATGCACCACAACTACTGAGCCTGCACTCTAGAGCCCGCGAGCCACAACTACTGAGCCTGCGTGCCACAACTACTGAAGCCCACGCGCCTAAAGCCCGTGCTCCGCAATGAGAGAAGCCACTGCAATGAGAAGCCTGCGCACCACAACGAAGAGTAGCTGCCACTCGCTGCAACTAGAGAAAGCCCACGCGCAGCAATGAAGATCCAATGCAGCCAAAAATAAATAAATAGCTTTAAAAAAAAAAAACACCTCACCCTTGCCAATAAAGATGTAAAATGTCTAGATTCCAGGAGGTTGATTTAAATTACTGTGAAAATAAATGATTTAACTTAGGGTTTGAAGGTTGTATAGCCCACCAACCAAAAACTTGAATTAAAAATCAATGGCATATCATTCCTTGTAATTCTTTTGCTGGTTCATGGACATGATTGCCTTCTGAACTGGACTAGAAGACGCAAGACGGCCTCACTCACACATCTGGTACCTTGCAGCTGGCTGTGGGATGGGGCTCCGTGGCTCTCCTGTACTTGTCCTTTGTGGTAGACAGAATAACGGTCCCCAAAAGACATCTATGTTCTAATCCTCAAAACCTGTGAATATGAATATGTTACCTTTGCAAAGGGACTTTGCAGATGTGATCAAGTTAAAGATCTTGAGATGGGAAGATTATCCTGGATTATGCATGTGGGCCCAATCTAATCACAAGAGTTATTTTAAGAAGGGGGCAGGAGAGTCAGAATCAGAGAAGGCGATGTGACCAAGATACAGTGGTCACAGTGATGCAAGGAAGGGGTAACCAGCCGAGGAATGCAGGTGGCTTCTAGAAACTGGAAAAGGCTAGGAGATGAATTCTCCTCTAGAGCCTCCAGGAGGAATTCAACCCTGCTGACCCATTTTAGATTTCTGACCTTGAGAATTATAAGACAATAGATTTCTGGGGTTTTTTTAGATCACTGAGTTTGTGGTAATCTGTTACAGTAGCAAGAGGAAACTAATACAGCCTCTTATCCTCTATAGGCTATACCAGGTCTCAAGCAGTGTTTCCAGAGAGCCAGTGACATTGCACACTTCTCAAGGTTCTCCTTGTGTGAAGCCCCATTTGCCAAAACATGTTACATGGCCAAGCCCAGAGTCAATGTGAGAAGGACTTTGACTTCACCTCTTGATGGGAAAAGTGGTAAAGTCTCACTGCTTACATATTGGGATGGGAGGAAATTGTGGCTATTAAACAAATCTGTCACAGGGGGTACAGTATGTTCTATGTGAGTAGCTTAGCTTCTGCTTTGAAAATCTTAACCCTTTGATTCAATCTCTTAGCCTGATGCTTAAAGTTTAAATCTTCACCTGTCAAATATTCCATAATGCCTAACTCAATCACCACCCGGTAGTTCAGCTTATGACTCTTTTTCTTTTCTGCCTCTAGCTGCCTTTCTCCTCTCAACTGTCTTCCTCTTCCTATTCTTTTCCATTCTAGGAATACCTCCCAATGAACTTCACAGATTGCTGAGCCAATGCAACATCCGTGTTTTACTGAGTCTACAATGTTTTCAAGTCTTTCTTTCCCTTGGAGGAAGTTAGTATACATGCACTTTTATGTGGCAAATAGTTCCTGTGACTCGATCCTGAGATATTCATTTGCAAGAAATACAATGCCAACTGTCAAGGCCAAGCAGTAATTGTTATTAGGCATTTTTTTTCTGTGTATTTCAACCTGAAGGATGCCTCCTTGTTGGAGGCATTTAAAAAGGCAGAAAGAAAACTCCTTCAATGTTCTTCAAATTTGCATTTTGCTTCATCTTTTAAGCCAGAAATAAAATACATTAGAACTGTCACATCATTAACAGAATGTGTGGGTAAACTTAAAATTTGCATTTAAACACATTCAAAAACAAAAATTTCTGCAGAACTTGCAAGTAGATCAGGGGAAGATGCCAGTGAAAAGAAAAGAGTACTTTCTTGCCAAAACTCATCAAATTTAAATTTATATATGTTTTAATTGTCACATTTGTTTATTTTTAAAGAGTATATGGTCCAAAATAGAACTGCAAGTTTCTTGAATAATTTGTTGTTGTTATCAGTTTTCTGCACATGGGTTATATAAGTTTTACAAATTAGCTGATTTGGCTAACTGATAAAACTTTATGTGGGTTTCATCAATGTCAAAAAAAGGCACTTTTCAGGTAAGGCATGTGGCCAGGGAGGGTTGGCCAACAAACCTTGGGAGAACACAACCTTAGAATAAATTTACTATAACCAGGGGCCTAAATCCTCAGGCTTACAATTCCAGAAACCAGATTTTAGCTGTTTCTAATGATCCTAAACCTCTTATCGACTATCTTCCTTCCTGGTATTGGCGAGCTTGGCAGTTGAATCCAAAGGCCCTCCTGAGCACAGGATTTGAGCAAAGAAAAGTAGATTCTCTAGGGTCTCAATGCCATGATGAAGACTAATCAAATATGATTGACCCTTGATAGCTTTCACCTGCCCAGAGACCTGTCAGGGTCTCCCAGATTCAGAAATGAGCAGTTTCTACCCAAAGCTCCTCCTCTGATCCCCATGTTTCTAGATGGTACATTTCAATTTCTCCATGCCTTCTTTCTCTAAATATGTCAATATTATTGATTAAGCCATAGTGTAGTGAAGGATGCACCAGTATGTACCAGGTGTCACCACCCTCCCTCCCTTCCTGAGCAATCGCTCATTTGAAAACAATCCCTCTTTCCCACTAAATCCTGCTCAGCAGGGCCCTCCAGGCAGCCACTTCCAACCAGTTTGAATTGATACACGAGATGAAGCCTAGTGTTTTTGCCACCTCTGGTGCAGAGGCTCTTTCTAAGGACCTAGGAGACTCCCTGTCTCTTCTCATTAGGTGCTTATTTTGTTTGACCATGAGTTCAGCCAAAATCTAGTTCTGTAATAATGACCAAGGCGATGGATTCATGTCCTCAGGACCCAGTCAGTTTTTCCCTGTCTCCTAAGCGTAACTGCACATTTCCTCCACAAATGTGTTGTCACAGGAAGACAAAGCTCGGTAAGTTAACACAGGTTCATGTTATTACACGAATACATTACCCTGTGTTTTCTCGCCTAAGGTCTGTTGTCCTCAGGAGATCCTACGCTCCCCGAGAAGGCCTGTGCCTATTCTGTTAACCCTTGTATCACCAGTGCTGACACACAGGAGCTCGGCGAACATTCTCATGACATATTTTTCATGATAATACTAATGGCAGGAGTGTTCCAAACTGCGTGTCAAAAGTAACTTTAGGAATTAGGGCTATATTTCATTTCATTCGACAAAACTTTTCAATTTTTCCTTCTGTGAAACCACCAAGGTTTTGGTTGCTGACCTGCCTCCAAGCAGCTTCTAGTCTCGGTAAAGCGGCGAGACTTATATAATAACAATTTTAAAAATAAGACAGTATGTGGCCCAAATCCAAAATGTATAATAGAAGCAATAAACACAACAGGAAAAATATGGTGAGAAGGAAAAATGTTCTCTAAACTTCTTGAAGACTGAAACACATCACTTGTGTTCATACAGATACTATACACAAGATCTGGCATATTGCCTTATGTAAACCAAATGATCCATGAATGTTGTTTGAATAAACGAATGGATCAATGAATACTAAATAATTATAGTTTCACGCTATTTAGTTCTTTGCACATTGTCGGGGTTTAGTATGAACTTCATGCCCAGTACTACAATTGATTAACGGTAACACAGTCTCTGAAGTTACCCCAGAGAAAGGGTAAGAGATTATTCTTGAGTTCACCGCTCTCTTGCCCCACATGTATAGTAATCTGCACACAGCTTTTCTACCCTCCTAATAACTCTACCACTCACTCGCTTCTCTCTATCCCTTGCCACTATCTTGTTGTGACTATCAGAAATGCTCACCTTAACTTGCTCCCCTTTGCCTCCTTCCAATCCATTCTCTAAATGCCACCAGAATGGCCTAAGAGCAGACATGATCAAGACACTGCCTTTTATATAACTTTTCACGGCTTCTCACTGATGCTAAAGTAAACTCCTTGGTATGGCATACAAGACCTTTCTTAATCTGGTACGCGCTTACCTTACTCTTCCATTGTCATCGTCCCACTCTAAATTTCAGCCAGACAGCTTCTTAAGCCCCCAAGTGACAGCACTCTCTCCCATCTTAGTTGGGTTAGCGTCTTCTTATCTCTAGTTTAGACTCCAGCCAGGGATTTTTCTGCCCTGACGCTGCCTGGCTCTGCCTTGTTCACTCCTAATCATCCCTGAGATCTCCCTTTAGTCTTCACTCCCGATAGAAAGCTCATCTGTGATGCTAACGTGTCCTGTATTCACCCTTATTGTAGCAACCATCACCTGTCTTAATTGTCTATTAACTGCCCACCTGTCTCTCATAATTGAACTAGTGGCCTGAATATGTCTTATTTAAAGTTGTATCCTTAGTGCTTAGCTCATGGTAAGAATTAAATACACATTTAAGGAAAGAGAAAAATGAATGAACAACCGCATGTGTGGCAGAGAACAGGAGTTATTTATTAGAAGTAGCCTTATCGACCTATTGCCTTACTCCCAGTAGAAGCTAAGAATCCTAATCCCAGGCATCTTTAGGACCTTCTTCAAACAGTCGCCAAAACCACACTGCTGGGGATGCTGGGGAAAGTTAAAAAGACTTTCAGGCCACCTTAAACTAAAGCTGCACTGTCATCTTACAGATCTGCTTGCTGGAATCCAGAGGACAGCCCCAAAGCCACCCATCCCGGCAGTGCGCTTGAGAAGCTATAGGAGAACAGCACCAGGACTGCAATTAGAGTTGGAGGAGAGGAGGAGGAGACAGGGGTCAGTGGATCAGTCAATCATCAGGGCACCTTCTTCCCCACCCCCTCGCCGCCAGCATCCAGAGGGATGCTACTTCAATGGCTCTTCTGATTTTAGGCAGTGCACTTCTGCCATCTAGTGGTTCCCTTACACTTTCCAAAATGCCTTTAGAAGAAATGGATTTCAAGTGCTGAAAACCCAGCAAAGGCAAAACCAAACCAGGAAGGCAGAATTAAAACTGAGCCCAAGTACCATCAAAATCTAAATAGAAAACCACAATGTTATTTCTGTTCCTTTGTCCTTTTGTGATCTCTTGAGAAGAGATCATCTTGACCCGCGTTCAACGGAATACAAGGTTGAAGGCTGTTTCACAACCAAAGTCAAACTGACATCACGTTTGGAACTGGCTTTTATTTCACTGGGAAATGAGAAATGATTTTAGCTTATCATGGGTTGAATATGCTTTTTCCTCCTTCTCTCAAATGATTCTAAATGTGCTGCAAACGTTGCCTGGAAATCATTTTCCCCAATTCATGATCCATGAATGTTGTTTGAATAAACGAATGAACTAGAGAACTTTAAAACTGAAAGAAACAAAGCCAAGAATGTCTCTGTTACTTTGAGCACATAAATGTCAAAACAGCCAAAGACGACAGTGCTGAGATTTAACAAGGAAAACGTTTCAGGGAGCAGGGCTGGCAAGGGAGGAAATGCTCCCAGTTTCAGTCTCTGAGGGAAGCTGGTGCTCTTACTGTTTTTTTCCTTCATGGTGCCCTTAAGGTAATTCATTAAAATATTAACAGTCTCCGTTTGCTCTGGGGCAGTAAATTGGGACAGATCCAGCTATACAGAAGCACATCAACACGTGGGAGATACAGGTCTCATCTACACACACTCTATGCCAGAGAAAATCGGTCCTTAAGTGATTCTGAAGACAACAGAGCAGCTGTCAGCCTACAGCCACATAGAAGGGACTAGAGTCTTCACCACCAGCTAGAGAAAAACAGAACTTCTCAGGCAGAAAATAGATTTTTACATATACATAAAACTTACATCCTGCCTCAACAAAAAACCAACACCTAGAGCAGTGATGTGGGCAAAGATAAATGAACTACTGAGAGATACTGCAACTGATTTAAGAATTGTTTTCCTCTTTCCCAATGCCCTCCTCATTGTATGTATATCACAGCTTCCAATAGTGTAACGTGACCTACAGCTGCAACTTACTAACAGCTGACTCACATTTACAAACGCCACTTGGTCCTTTCAGGAGGTTCCTGTCTCCTCTACACTCAGTGTTGAAACAAGTTTGCTGTTTGTTTAGGTAAAACATACAAAGGGGGGTGGGCCCTGCCTGAAAGATGCAAGAATCTGTAAATTGAGTTTAAAAAATAGAAATGTTTCTGAGAAAAAAAATCAGCTAATCCAGGTGTTTGATATCATATAAAAGAATCAATTCACTTGCTCATTAAAAAATTTTAAATAAGCTGTGTTACCATGTTGACACAGCCTAGGTCAGAAAGAACTACCTTTAGGTTGGCAACTGCCTGAGGGATGATACTTCCATTTCGTATAAAAACCACTCTTTTGGAGCAAGCTGAATGTCTCCTTTCTCTAGGAAAGTCATTCAGCTAGGTAAGGATATACAATTACAGGACAGATTATCTACTTTATCTTTCTGGACAAAAAAAAGATGATTGCTGATGTTCAGTTTTAAAAAGCACTCATATTCACAAAACACCTTAGAGAAAGTTTCATTTTTAAAAACATAAATCAACCATTCATCTCAGGGGGCAAACAGCCTTCCTCCTTTTTTTTTTAATTTTAATTTATTTATTTTTTGGCTGTGTTGGGTCTTCGTTTCTGTGCGAGGGCTTTCTCTAGTTGTGGCAAGTGGGGGCCACTCTTCATCGCGGTGCGCGGGCCTCTCGCTATCGCGGCCTCTCTTGTTGCGGAGCACAGGCTCCAGACGCGCAGGCCCAGCAACCGTGGCTCACGGGCCTAGTTGCTCCGTGGCATGTGGGATCTTCCCAGACCAGGGCCCGAACCCGTGTCCCCTGCATTAGCAGGCAGATTCTCAACCACTGCGCCACCAGGGAAGCCAGCCTTCCTCTTAAAGAGCAGTAGGTACTACTTGCCACTAAGCAGGAAAGTCAAAAGGAAATTCCAGTAAGAATATAAAGACTGGATTAAGGTTTTCAGGGAAATGCAAAAGGAAGCAAAATATTGATTAAATAATAAACTCCAAATTGGGAAAGCTTTAGGCTTCTCTGGCAGGTAATGAACAAGTGGCTTAAAATACAGTTTTATTAACATGACATTTTCAACTAATAGGCTGTCAGGCATGAGGTCTGAATTCCTTTTGCAATGATAGCGGGTGGACATCAAAGAATCAATGATATTCTCCTGCTGAGACCGACCACTCCCCCCCTCCCCCCCATGACACCCTTAAGGTTTCGGTCATAGGGTGCCCAGGCTCCAGGTCACACATGGCAGCTAACCGTGGTTAACCTAGTCAGGCCGATTTAGATTTGAATCCCAGTTCCATTACCTATTAGCTGTTTGTCTTTGGTCAAAATACTGACATTTTCTGTGCCTGTTTTCCTTATTTGTAAGATAAAAATAATAATTATTAGGTTAGAAAATGCAATTTTTGTAAGCCAGAACTATCAAATGTCAGCAGTTTATTAGTTCTACCTAGTAAGTCACAACTTTCATGGACCTGGGAAGCAATGGAGAAAGTTGACTGTGACCTAGACCTTAATGTCCATTTCTAACCAGCTAATGGACAAATTGTGGAAAAAGTTTAATCAGGCAAGAAGGTCTCAACAAGACAGGTTCACAACCAATTTATCTGTCAGGATCTTTGTCAGCTGTGTCAAAGGGCTATGGAAGTACACAAATACATGAATTTTTTAGTACCTTGCACTGGAAGGGTGAAAAAAATTTAGAGTATCTAAAGAAGCAGGAATTATTTTGACAACATCTTTTAGTAAATAGAGCGCTAGACTTGGAATAAAAATAGGTAAGAACCCCTACTCTGCAGCAAACTAGCTGTGTGACCTTGACATGTGGTCTAATCTCTTTGATTTTCTGCTTCCTCTTCTATATGGATGGCAACAATAACTGAGGCTCCAAATGCCACACAGGTAATGATAGTAACGTAACTATCATTTATTCAGTACTTATTATATGCCAGGCACCTTACACTAATTATCATATTAACTCCCCAAAACAATCCTATAAGGAAAGTACTGTTGATAAAATTCCCAGTTCATAAATGAGAAAACCAGAGCTCAAAAGCAGTAAGTTCAAGGCCACACAGAAATTAAAAGATAGAACAGAGATGTGAACCCCAGCAGTTTAATTCTAGAACTTACTTGCTTACCACATGCTTCACTGCTTTTAATCAGAAGACGTAAATGCTAGCCTGGGTTCTATTACTCATTTGCTTCGCTGGACCTTCATTTCTTCTTTAGTTCTAGCTAATGACTAGAATCAGGTTCCAAATGGTTTATCTCAAATACCCACCCTGATCACTTTTGTTAGAAGCTTCCAGGAGCATAGTGCTCAAAAAGATTGCAAAAGCCAAGTCTTGGTTCAGCGGGAAATAATGCTGTGATTAACTAGTGATGTCTGCCAAGGGCTGACATGTGAGGCATGGAGGCACTTGTATTTGCTCTCCCTAGGGAAGACATAGGAATTTCTGGCTGTTCTGTTTCATTATTCTACCCTGCATCTTCTCTCAGTAGCTGCTTAGAGAGCAACCAAGGGTGGTCTAGTCAAACAAGGGCTACCTGATAGGACAGGGCTGTCTAACAGAATTTTCTGCCATGATGAAAATATCTGATACAATAGCTACTAGGCACACGTGGCTACTGAGTACTTGAAATCTAGCTGAGTAGATTATTTTTAATTAAAATTTTTTTTAATTAATAAAAACGTAAATTTAAATAGACCCATGTCACTAGTGGCCACAATATTGATGAGTGCAGTTCTAGAACAAAGGTCTGCTGGCTGTGGATGGATGTCATGGACATGAAAATTGAGGGGAATACACCCCGGAAGCTGAAAGTCAGGGAAAGGTAAAGTTTGATCAAAGGAAATGCTGAGGAGGAATCTGATGTCAAATCTGATAAGTGATGCCAAATGCAGAGGAAGGTATGGAGAACAAGCTACTGGGGAGGCATAGGAGGCAAGAGATGAATAGGCTGACTTCTCGCCTGTGTCAATCCTGGGCTTGGGGTTCCCTACTAATCCTGAAATGGGCAGGGCCTGGGCTTTGGTCATCTGAATGCCAATTGTCATGCTGTGCTTGGAGAAAAATTTGCCCTAGCTTCCCTGCCCATTCCCAGCTATCCCTGAGAACGTCCCCAAATCCTCACCATTCCTAAGAGTCTTCCTAATGACCAAATTCTACCCACTGTTTATAGGAAATACTCCCAACTACAGAGTATTACTGATACCAGGTGAATTGTTACCATGCTTAGTAGGAAGTTCAATAGTTTGAGCTCTTTGCTACTAAAACTCAAATTGAATTCACTTAATCAAAATGAAGAATTAACAGGGAAAGTACTGGAGCATCTCATACAAGTATTTAGTATTCAAGCTGCAGGAATGGATACTGCTAGGCTTCTACAGAAAGTGGGATTCAGTCAAGACTGTCTGCCTTTCATGTCAAGCTTTCTCATTCTTCTCTTTCTATACATTAGCTCCTCCTGCTTTGGCTTGTCACCTGGCAGGAAACACACCTGCCAAGAACTTCACCCAATAAGGAAAGACAGCCTACATCTTTCTCTGTGAAAATGACTATACTACCCAAAGCAATCTACAGATTCAATGCAATCCCTATCAAACTACCAATGGCATTTTTCACAGAACTAGAACAAAAAATTTCACAATTTGTATGGAAACACAAAAGACCCTGAATAGCCAAAGAAATCTTGAGAAAGAAAAATGGAGCTGGAGGAATCAGGCCTCCTGACTTCAGACTCTACTACAAAGCTACAGTAATCAAGACAATATGGTACTGGCACAAAAACAGAAATACAGATCAATGGAACAGGATAGAAAGCCCAGAGATAAACCCATGTACATACGGTCACCTTATCTTTGATAAAGGAGGCAAGAATATACAGTGGAGAAAAGACAGCCTCTTCAATAAGTGGTGCTGGGAAAACTGGACAGCTACATGTAAAAGAATGAAATTAGAACACTTCCTAACACCATACACAAAAATAAACTCAAAATGGATTAAAGACCTAAATATAAGGCCAGACACTATAAAACTCCTAGAGGAAAACATAGGCAGAACACTCCATGACATAAATCACAGCAAGACCCTTTTTGACCCACCTCCTAGAGAAATGGAAATAAAAACAAAAATAAACAGTTGGGACCTAATGGAACTTAAAAGCTTTTGCACAGAAAACGAAACCATAAGCAAGACGAAAAGACAACCTTCAGAATGGGAGAAATATTTGCAAATGAAGCAACTGACAAAGGATTAATCTCCAAAACATACAAGCAGCTCATGAAGCTCAACATCAGAAAAACAAACAATCCAACTGAAAAATGGGCAGAAGATATAAATAGACATTTCTTCAAAGAAGATATACAGATTACCAACAAACACATGAAAGGATGCTCAACATCACTAATCATTAGAGAAATGCAAATCAAAACTACAATGAGGTATCACCCCACACCAGTCAGAATGGCCATCATCAAAAAATCTACAAACAATAAATGCTGGAGAGGGTGTGGAGAAAAGGAACCCTCTTGCACTGTCGGTGGGAATGTAAATTGATACAGCCACTATGGAGAGCAGTATGGAGGTTCCTTAAAAATCTAAAAATAGAACTACCATATGACCCAGCAATCCCACTACTGGGCATATACCCTGAGAAAACCATAATTCAAAAAGAGTCATGTACCAATGTTCATTGCAGCACTATTTACAATAGCCAGGACATGGAAGCAACCTAAGTGTCCACTGACCAATGAATGGATAAAGATGTGGCACATATATACAATGGAATATTACTCAGCCATAAAAAGAAATGAAATTGAGTTATTTGTAGTGAGGTGGATGGACCTAGAGTCTGTCATACAGAGTGAAGTCAGAAAGAGAAAAACAAATACTGTATGCTAACACATATATATGGAATCTAAAAAAAAAAAGGTTCTGATGAACCTAGGGGCAGGACAAGAATAAAGACACAGATGTAGAGAATGGACTTGAGGACACGGGGAGGGGGAAGGGTAAGCTGGGACGATGTGAGAGAGTGGCATGGACATATATACACTACCAAATGTAAAATAGATAGCTACTGGGAAGCAGCTGCATCGCATGGGGAGATCAGCTCAGCTCGGTGCTTTGTGACCACCTAAAGGGGTGGGATAGGGAGGGTGGGAGGGAGACGCAAGAGGGAGGGGATACGGGGATATATGTATACATATAGGTGATTCACTTTGTTATAGAGCAGAAACTAACACAACATTGTAAAGCAATTATACTCCAATTAAGATGTTAAAAAAAAAAGAATTAGAGGAAAAAACATAAAATATATATATATATATATATATATATGTATATATATATATATATATATATATACATATATATATATATATATATATCAGGGAGGGAACTCTGACCCATCCTGGGTCCAGTGCTGCCCCTGAAGCTATGGTGGAGATGAGACTGGAGCAGGATCATGACTGAACAGGGCATTCCTACTGAAAATCGCAAGGTTGGAAGCGGGGAGAAAGGACAGCTCCAAGAAAAGGTACAGTGGTGGTGCTGTTCCAGGACAAAAGGAAAGAGAAGCTAGGAAAACAAAACAGTAAATTTTCATGGAAGAAACAGCGTGATGACCTAACACAGATAACACATACTCATTAGCAAAGACATTTTTTTTTCTTATAAAGCAGATCAAGCATGATATGGAACTTTGCCATCTGCAAAACCAGGATGATTTTTTTTCCCTTATTAAGAATCAAAAGGAAAGTAATCCAGATGCTTTAATTACTTTGATTGTGGAGGTGAAGGAGAGCTTTGCTTTTAAATGAACATTGTATTTATCCATTAATTGTAACAGGAAATTGAGGAGACGCTTTGGCTTTATATGTGATTATCTCAATACCTATTGAATAAAAAAGTAGTTTTACCTCCTTAGCAGTGAAGTATATAAGGATAATGATGGATCATTCTGAGTATTATTTCCTTATTTCTGGTTCTAATCACTATATTTAATAAGGAAGAGCCAGGTTCAATAAAGGATGCATCTGGCTTCAAATGATTAATCTATTTTTATAGAACTCACATGCTGGCAATTTCTCTGGGAAACTAGACAAGACATCATGAATCACAACTCCCTGCACACACTCCCCAGCCCTCCCCACCAGCTTTGCTTTTGCTCATCAGCTTCAATTGACTGTCTTGGGGCATTTTTACAAAGGTGCATCCTTTGTCTCTCACATCCTGAATTAATGCTGTAGGTAAATTAGCTTTGGGCTCTGAGGTCTCTTTCATCTGCATGCAAGTCAACGAAAAGATTTTCCTTTCCTGCTTGAAATATGAAGCTCTTCCTCTCATTCCCTCTTTGACTCTCCTTCGTGGTTACTTTAATTAGGATGTCAAATTGTATCATACTGCAGGGAGCTGAACTTTTTGAGATTGTTCCAGGACAGACGTTTCTTGAGTTGTGGGGGGCAATTTTTCTTCGTAATGTCATTTCCAATTCCTCTGGGCAGGAGATGAACTAGTCTTGTGCATTAACCACAAGGAGTGAGGCTATATGACAGGCTGCAGAAGCTGTAGAGCTGGATGAAAACGTGGAATCAGTAGGAGACAAACAAAGGTGCATGCCAAGATGCACAGAGCTGGCTTGAATAACTGAGGACATCTCTTGGAAAAGGAATACAAGCAAAAATAATATTAAAATCCTGTGAATTCAGTTGCCAGGGCATTTTGGCTACTTAAAAATATGCATGTGTCTTATTTATTGCTGTATCTACAGGGACTGGAAAAGGGACTGCAAATACCTGGCGTGTCTGCTGCCACTACTGCTATTCCTTCATCCCTAGCTGACTTCACTAATCACTCACGACACTTCCCTGCTGAGCCCACATGTAGATGCAGCCTGCTCCAGACAGCAACCGCCAATTGATCAGAGCTGGCACACAAGATGGAATCTACTTGCAATCCCTGCAATGGTCTAGAACATTGTAAGTGTTTAATAAATACTTGTTGAATGCACAAATAAATTAAGTCATGTTTCTAGAGATTATGGGACTTCACTGCTCCTCTCCTCCCTTGCATTTAGAGTCTTCTTTTTATTTATTTATTTATTAGTGTTTTCTCAGATGGATTCCAAAGAGTCAGATCCAATATGGTTCTTTAATTTAGATGCATCATATTACCCTCTGATTTTATCTAAAGCAGGGATAAAAATATGTTGCCCTCAAGCTGGGTTTATCCTAGCATTCAGGCACCTTTGGACACATCTGGAGGACTGGTGAAGTGGGTCTGAGAATTTCAACCCAAAGCATGAGATCTGAGTAGTACATGAGTTTGGATCTAAGGCAACTAGTCAGAATAGAAGGGAGGTAAGACCATGAATACTGAATTTGTCACTCAAGTCCCATGCCAACTTCTAAGGGCAAGTGGGCTACGGTGGAAGATCCAGTAAAAACTACAAAAAGCTAATTCGATAAAGTAATCATGACACGGTGCAAGTATCAAGCACTGGGGGCACTGGGCAGCAATGGGAAATGCCACCCTTATCAACATGGTTAGCAAGGTTCCTTGGCAGGGTGGGTGTGAAGAGCAGAGATTAGCAGCAGCTATTTTGATACCTTCCATCCTTTTCACTTAGCTGCTGCTTTGGGATGGGCTCTACTGGGAGACGTCACCACAGCAAGCTAGAGTAGGACATAAGAGGCAAATAAATGGCAGATCTCATAGGACACAGAAGAGAACAAGGTTAATCACTCACAAGTGAAACACCAGTTGGGGACTCACAGAAGTACCTAGGAGAAATACTGGGGTCGTGTGCAGGAATTTCTGCCAAGCATTTGGGGAGGGCTGAGAAGAAATGCTATTGTATTAGTGTGCTTTATCTTATAAGGATGGAGAAATTCAGGGTGCAGGTATTTTGAAGATTTTACTAACTCAAGGACATTCAACCTAAAGGACTACCAGTGAAACACACATCTCAACAAAATATATTTCAAAAGAGGAATAGTATTTTCTTCATAGCAGCTTGATAATCAAAATGTACTAATTTAATACATGAAGGCATACAGCATTTGGCTTGCTACAAAAGGAACACCACAAAATTCAGCCTCAGCCCTCCAGGAGTGTGTACAAATTCAGAATACCTGTACACACCGTAACAGCCAAATAAAAACCTCAAAGCAATGCACGGATTGTTGGTGCAACATTTCTGTCATATATAGGTCACTTTGCTAAGAGGACTGCAAGCTGCTTTTTTTTTTTTTTTTAATTTTATTTATTTATTTATATTTATTTTTGGCTGTGTTGGGTCTTCGTTTCTGCGCGAGGGCTTTCTCCAGTCATGGCAAGCGGGAGCCACTCTTCATCGCGGTGCGCGGGCCTCTCACTATCGCGGCCTCTCTTGTTGCGGAGCACAGGCTCCAGACACGCAGGCTCAGTAGTTGTGGCTCACGGGCCCAGTTGCTCCGCGGCATGTGGGATCCTCCCAGACCAGGGCTCGAACCCGTGTGCCCTGCATTGGCAGGCAGATTCTCAACCACTGCGCCACCAGGGAAGCCCTGCAAGCTGCTTTTAAGCACATGAATATATTATCCAATTTTCTTGACAAAAATAAAAGCTCAGACATTCAAAATGACAGGAGCCAAGTCTGTATGGCTGTAGGGGAATCAAAGCAGTCTAGAAAATTTGATTAACTCAATTTGCCCCAGTTCCTTAGGGAAGCTTCAGAAATCAAAATGACTATTTAATAGTCCAAGTAGTAAATTTGAATTGAAAAGACCTCTCTCACCTTTCTGCGCTTGTTTTTGAGACACAATCTTACCTGAAGGGTCAGAGCCAACAGAAGAAGAGACATAATAGCATTATTGAACCTCCAAAATACAAAGAAGTTTCTATCACCTCTGAACCTGCACCCTGGCCAAAATAAGAAAGCAATAAAATCAAGGCTTTGGAGAGGAAACTTGGATGTCCTTGCATTAGCCCAAATCCTCCTAGAATTCTCTGAAGAATGAAATCAGGTGAGCCAGTGTGGCATAAATCAGTTCTCAACGTTCCTGTCCAACAGGATTAACTGAAGAGCTTGTTATAACAGGATTTCTGGGCCCTACCCCCAGAGTTTCTGATTAGTAGGTTTGGACTAAGGACCAACATTTGTCATTTCTGAGAAATTCTCAGGTGATGCTCACAGGGGAACACAATTTGAAAGCCACTTGTGAAAAGATTGATTACTACTGTCTGAATCAGTCATTTCACTGGGTTTGTAAAATGATGACTTTCTAATTTTATCCTTTGGTTTGTATTTATTTGTGGAAATTATTCTGTGTAGAAGAACTTTCCTTTATCCATGAAAGCTACGTGTTAACTTCTGAAATACACCTCAAACTAGAAAGGCAAGGTAATTGTTTGATGCTCTTCCTCTGATTATTAAATTTCACAGTAATAATTAGCACGTAGCCATCTCCAGTGGTGTCGAATGAGTTCTGACTCTCTCCAAAGTCACCAATCAGGCAAGTCGTTCCTCTCCATGGGGCAGAGTCTAGGAGTGTTTACACTAATGGATATCCCTCAGTCCTTCTACCAGGAAACAAGAGTCTTCTCCCTTATCTCTTTCTTTTTTTCTCTCTCTCTAACCTCCTTACCATTTATTGATAGATTAGCAAATGCAAGTGGATTACCTATTTTCTTGATTTTCTAAACAATTAGCTTTGTGTTTTATTACTAGACCTAATATATTTTTTCTGTTTTGTTATAAATTTTTGCTTTTATCATTTTAAATTTCTTCCATCTACTTTGTTTAATTGTCATTCATTTTCTGGCTTTTGGGTTATATGTTTAATATATTTTCTTTTTTGTTGATTTTGGTATTTGATGCTATGAAATTTTCTCTTACTGCTTATTGTAGGTGTATCTATTCTGCAGGCACTGATAAGCTGGTTTCTGTGAAATTTATTTTCTAGAAATTCTTCATTTCTTTTTCCTTTCCCCTTCAATCCCCAGTGAATTACTTCGATAAAATAAATGAACCATGCAAAAAATAATTTTATTTGCCCTCTATAATTTTTGCTTTAATCAATCATTTATCTTTTAATGTAATTACGAAAAATATATATATCCTTTTATTTTCACACCCGTCTTTACCATTCAGGGTACTTTTTTCCCTTCATATAGATCTACTTTACCATTTGGTGTCATTTCCTTTCATCTTGAAAACCTTCTTTTAGCACTTCTTTTAGGGAAGATGTTATACCAATAAATAATCTCATGTTTTTGTTTATATGAAAATATCTATTTCTCTTTCATTTTTGCAGGATAGTTTGGTATATAGAGTTCTGACTGACACTTTTTGTCTCTCAGCACTGAATATGTTATTCTGATGTCTTCTGGCCTCCTTTGTTTCTGATAAGTCATCTATTCATCACATTGTTGTTCCTCTGTAGGTAATTGTAATATCAAGCTATTCTTTTTACCTTTTACTTTCAGCAGTTTGACGATAAAGTAATTCAGTATAATTTGTGTCGTTGTGAGCTTATTGGCTATGTAAATTTAGAAAAATTTGGAGAAGTTTAGAGTCATTAATTCTTCAAATATTTCTCTGCCCCTTTCTCTCCACTCTTGCTGGAATCCAATTACATATATGTTGGAATGCTTGATATTGTCCCACAGATTTCTGAAGCTGTGTTATTTTTCTTCCATTTTTTTCCTCAGTTTTTCAAATCAGATAATTTCTACTGATTTATCTTCAAATTCACTGACTCTTTTTTTGCTATCTCCAAACCACTCTTGAGACCACTTAGTGAATTTTTCATTTTATTTAATTTCTTTTCAGGTCTAGAATTTCCATTTGGTTCTTCTTATAGTTTCTATTTCTCTGTTGAAATTTCCTGCCTGTTCAATCAAGACTATATTTTCCTTTAATTCTTTGATCCTGTTTTCTTTTAATTATTCAAACATATTTAAAACAGGTGCTTTAATCTTCACTACATCCAACCAGGGCCCTGTCAAAGTCATTTCTGCAGACTGCCTTTTTTTCTAGGTATGGGTCACCCTTCCCTATTTCTTTATATGGTTACTAATTTTAGTTGAAAACTATCTTTTATGGAATACCTTAAAGCAACTCTGAATTCTGGTATGAGCTTCTGAGGAGTTTGGTGTTTTGTTTTAATAAAAAATTAATTTGTCTGGACTCAAACTACAAAGTCTCTAATCACCCATAAAATGTTCTTTTAGTAGTAGATTTGTGATTTATTTCATTTCAGGAAAGATTTTTTTGACATACTGTTGTAAATATTTGCTCTGTACCAATGATTTTTTTTTTTTCTTGCTCATTTGGGATCTTCAATTGCACATATGTTGGCTCTAATTCCGCCTATTTTTCACATTTTCTTGAATAGCTTTTTGTCTCTATTTCTACTTCATAATTTTCACTTGTATTCCCTTGAACATATATTTCCCACATTAAGCTTTCTATAATGTCTACTTGCTTTTGTATTCCTTCTAATTCAGTCTTTATTTTCCAAAAGAGTTCACATTTAATTTATTCCATCTCTTTTTTTTTATCTCTTTCTGCTGTCCAACTACCTCATTTCTGAAATGCTTTAAGTCTTGTTTCTGTTATCCTTACACTGTTTTAGTCATATTCTAAATTTCTTTTTATTGAATTTGATATATCTGTTTTCAATTTTAATCTTCTTTGCAGACAAAAATGTGTGGTTTTTTCCAATGTTTTTATTTCCATGGAGGTTTGTGCCTCATTTTCAGCTTTTATCTTATAATATCTTTGCATAACTCTTTCTTTCTCCTTGTTTTAATAAGACTATTAGGAGGAAGTTCTTTTGTAGAAGTTGAAGGTAGGCCAGGGAAGCATTTTCGCATTCACAGCTCAAGGGATCCCTCTTCTATGGTTACAGGGGAGTATTTTAAAAGTGGCGTTTTTTTCAATCTACTTCTCTGCCTCTCTGAGCTAAGCCTGATTCAGCAAAGCTTCCTATTTCTATCATCTTCTTTTCTAAAGCTCTATGGACTTTGCTTTCCAAAGTGTTATCCTCACCTGTATTTGCTTTTACAGTTCTTTTTTGGCCTATGCCCTTTGGATCTCTTCCTGTCTCACAAGTACTTGAATCTGCATTATCAATGGGATCAACAGTGTTCCCACCTTAGGCAACCTGAATTTGGTTCCAAGTAGGTTTTTTCAGCATAGGTCTGTATCCCACTGATAGGATGTTCTGGGATTCTTGAGGCGTGGGCTGCTACAGCACTGTTTGAATTTCCTGTAGTTTCTATAATAGTTTCCCACAGTAATTTTGCACTTACCCATGCAAAAAGGAACCCTATGAAGACTGCTCTAATTTTTTCCCAGTTGTTTTCAGATTTAATTTACTTAGGTTTTTACTCACTATGCAGTTTTCACCTTTGGGAATACACTGACAATTTCTGTTTCATGGCCATGGGCTCCTTCCAGGCTGCTCTTTCTCTGTCACTAATGCTGCAGAGCTGCTGGTCCCTAAAGGCACTGATCTTCTGGATTGAAAATTAACTTATTTCTTGACAAATAGTCAGGAAAGATTGCAACTAGATCCTATCACATAGAATTTTCTGAGGCAAGTCACATGACATTCATAGGACAGGGAAAAAACCTCTGAACATTCAAATGAGCTTACATTTCTTTATGTAAAATCCTATCCATTTTTCAGGGTCCAGTGCAAATGTTCCTTCAGGAAATCTTCCTTGGCCCTTGTGATTCCCATCCACCTAACCTCCTTTTATTTGTTCTCATAGTATATATTTTTATTTACCGGTTTGCCTACCTTTATTATGGATGTTTTCATGTTTTATTATAATCTTTTTATTTATATAACTATTCCTGAGTAGATTTCAAGATACTCCAAGACATGTATATATTCTAATGTTTTTTCATATCCCCAAAGCCTACTAGGCATCCAAGTATCTCATTAAATTTATTTGCAAATATTTATAAGCACTTGCTATGGATCAGGCACTGTTATAGATGCTGAAAATTCAAAAATTAATAAAAAATCTATCTATTTGACAAACCTGGAGCAGTTACTATCTTCTCCTAAAGTTTCTACTAAGATGCAAGAAAAAAGATTGTCCTTGTGCTTCCTGTCTGTCTGACTGTGGCAGCCAAGATTGAATGGGGAAAGAAAGGGGGAAATCATGATAACACAGGGAAAAACAAAGAGAGGGAACTTGTGCAACTCAGAAATAAACTTGTAAACAGTGAAGAGCCTTTTTCCCTCCAAAAAAGAATCGAAAATTTGAGTTTAAAAAAAAGTGAGTTGGAGTAGAGATGAAGATCACAGAGTAGGAAGACATGAGCTCACCTCCTTCCAGGAACACATCAAAAATACATCTACATGTCGAGCAATTCTGACTGAAAACTAACTGGAGACTGCCAGAAAGACTCTCCTACAACCAAGGCTGTAAAAAAAATATACAAACGGAGTCAGGTAGGAAGGGCAGAGAATTGATCAGGTAGGGACCCAAACCCCTAGGAGGGAACACAGAAGAAGAGTGGAATTACATAGGCTCTGAGATCTTCCCTGGGGAGTTAGCGGTTTGAGCCTCACAGTGGGTGCTCCAGGCCTGGGGTCCAACACCAGGAAGAGAAGTCTCCTTAGCTGGTTTTAAAACCAGTGTGACTAACAGGAGGGCTGTAAGAAACATAGACTCTACTCGTAAATAGTGTGCACACACTTGCTTACTGCTGAAACAAGGCAGAGGAAGCAGATTGAAACTGCTAGGGATTCTGGTCAGTGTCATGACCTCCCAGCACATGCCCCAGTCAGAGCCAAGCACCCACTCTGTCCTTGCTTATTCTGTGGAGAAGCTTCATCTGAAAGCAGCAGAAGACACTTTCTTCTCAACTGCACATGGAATATTCTCCAGGATAGATCACATCTTGGGTCACAAATCAAGCCTTGGTAAATTTCAGAAAATTGAAATCGCATCAAGCATCTTTTCCAACCATAACACTAGGAGAGTAGAAATCAATTACAGGAAAAAAACTGTAAAAAACACTAACACATGGAAGCTAAACAATATGCTACTAAATAACCAATGACTCACTGAAGAAATCAAAGAGGAAATTAAAAAATACTTAGAAAAAAATGACAATGAAAACACGATGACCCAAAACCTATGGGATGCAGCAAAAGTAGTTCTAAGAGGGAAGTTTACAGCAATACAATCCTACCTCAAGAAACAAGAAAAATCTCAAATAAACAACCTAACATTACATCTAAAGCAACCAGAGAAAGAAAAACAAAATCCAAAATTAGTAGAAGGAAAGATATCATAAACAGCAGAGCAGAAATAAATGAAATAGAAATGAAGGAAACAATAGCAAAGATCAATGAAACTAAAAGCTGGTTCTTTGAGAAAATAAACAAAATTGATAAACCTTTAGCTAGACTCATCAAGAAAAAAAGTGAGAAGACTCAAATCAATAAAATTAGAAATGAAAAAGAAGAAGTTACAACTGACACCACAGAAATACAAAGGATCATAAGAGACTACTACAAGCAACTCTATGCCAAAAAAATGGACAACCTGGAAAAAATGGACAAATTCTTAGAAAGGTACAACCTTCCCAGACTGAACCAGGAAGAAATAGAAAATATGAACAGACCAACCACAAGTAATGAAATTGAAACTGTGATTAAAATCTTCCAACAAACAAAAGTCCAGGACCAGATGACTTCTCAGGTGAATTCTGTCAAACATTTAGAGAAGAGCTAACACCTATCCTTCTCAAACTCTTCCAAAATATAGCAGAGGGAGGAACACTCCCAAACTCATTCTACGAGGCCACCATCACCCTGATACCAAAACCAGACAAAGATATCACAAAAAAGAAAATTATAGGCCAATATCACTGACGAGCATAGATTCAAAGATCCTCAATAAAATACTAGCAAACAGAATCCAACAACACATTAAAAGGATCAAACACCATGATCAGGTGGGATTTATCCCAGGGATGCAAGGATTCTTCTGTAAATACATATCAATCAATGTAATACACCATACTAACAAATTGAAAAGTAAAAACCATATGATCACCTCAATACATTCAGAAAAAGCTCTTGACAAAATGCAACACCATTTACGATAAAAACTCTCTAGAAAGTGGGCATGAAGGGAACCTACCTCAACATAATAAAGGCCATATATGACAAACCCACAGCAAACATCATTCTCAATGGTGAAAAACTGAAAGCATTTCCTCTAAGATCAGAAATACAACAAGGATGTCCACTCCTGCCACTATTATCCAACATAGTTTTGGAAGTCCTAGCCACAGCAATCAGAGAAGAAAAAGAAATAAAAGGAATCCAAATTGGAAAAGAAGAAAACTGTCACTGTTTGCAGATGACATGATGCTATACATAGAAAATCCTAAAGATGCCACCAGAAAACTACTAGAGCTAATCAATGAATTTGGTAAAGTTGCAGGATACAAAATTAATACACAGAAATCTCTTGCATTCCTAGACACTAACAACGAAGGATCAGAAAGAGAAATTAAGAAAACAAACACGTTTACCATTGCAACAAAAAGAATAAAATACCTAAGAATAAACCTACCTAAGGAGGCAAAAGAACTGTACTCAGAAAACTATAAGACACCGATGAAAGAAATCAAAGACGACACAAACAGATGGAGATATATACCATGTTCTTGGATTGGAAGAATCAATATTGTGAAAATGACTCTACTACCTAAACCAATCTACAGATTCAGTGCAATCCCTATCAAATTACCAATGGCATTTTTCACAGAATTAGAACAAAAAATTTTACAATTTGTAACACAAAAGACACTGAATAGCCAAAGCAATCTTGAGAGAGAAAAACAGATCTGGAGGAATCAGGCTCAATGACTTCAGACTTTACTACAAAGCTACAATAATCAAGACAGTATGGTACTGGCACAGAAACAGAAATATAAATCAATGGAACAGAATAGAAAGCCCAGAGATAAACCCACACACCTATGGTCAACTAATCTATGACAAAGGAGGCAAGAGTATACAATGGAGAAAAGACAGTCTCTTCAATAAGTGCTGCTGGGAAAACTGGACAGCTACATGTAAAAGAATGAAATTAGAACACTCCCTAGCACCATACACAAAAATAAACTCAAAATGGATTAAAGACCTAAATGTAAGACCTAAATGTAAATAAAATTCTTCGAGGAACACATCAGCAGAAAACTCTTTGACATAATCTGCAGCAAGGTCTTATTTGACCCACCTCCTAGAGTAATGAAAATAAAAGCAAAAATAAACAAATGGTACCTAATTAAACTTAAAAGCTTTCGCACAGCAAAGGAAACTACAAACAAGATGAAAAGACAACTCTCAGAATGGGAGAAAATATTTGCAAACGAAGCAACTGACAAGGAATTAATCTGCAAAATATACAAACAGCTCATGCAGCTGAATATCAAAAAAACAACCCAATCAAAAAATGGGAGGAAGACCTAAATAGACATTTCTCCAAAAGAGACATACAGGTGGCCACCAACACTTGAAAAGTTGCTCAACATCACTAATTATTAGAGAAATGCAAATCAAAACTACAATGAGGTATCACCTCACACCCATCAGAATGGCCATCATCAAAAAATCTACAAACAGTAAATGCTGGAGAGGGTGTAGAGAAAAGGGAACCCTCCTACACTGTTGGTGGGAATGTAAATTGGTACAGCCACTATGGAGAATAGTATGGAGGTTCCTTAAAAAACTAAAAATAGAACTACCATATGACCCAGCAATCCCACTCCTGGGCATGTACCCTGAGAAAACCATAATTCAAAAAGATACATGCACCCCAATGTTCTTGCAGCACTATTTACAGTAGCCAGGAAATGGAAGCAACCTAAATGTCCATCAACAGAGGAATGGCTAAAGAAGATGTGGTACATATATACAATGGAATATTACTCAGCCATAAAAAGGAACGAAATTGTGCCATTTGCAGAGACGTGGATGGACCTAGAGACTGTCATACAGAGTGAAGTCAGAAAGAGAAAAACAAATATCATATAATATTGCTTATATGCGAAATCTAGAAAAATGGTACAGATGAACTTATTTGCAAAACAGAAATAGAGACACAGATGTGGAGAACAAATGTATGGATACCAAGGTGGGCAGGGGAGGTGGGATGAACTGGGAGATTGGGATTGACATATATACACTACTATGTATAAAATAGATAACTAATGAGAACCTACTGTATAGCACAGGGAACTCTACTTAATGCACTGTGGTGACCTAAATGGGAAGGAAATCCAAAAAAGAGGGAGTATATGTATATGTATAGCTAATTCATTTTGCTGTACAGCAGAAACTAACACAACATTGTAAAGCAACTATACTCCAATTTTAAAAAAAAGAGATAAACAGAATTGATAAGGCTTTAGCCAGGCTCATTAAGAAAAATAGAGAGAGGACCAAAATAAACAAAATAAGAAATGAAAGAGGAAAAATTAAAACTGAATCCCAGAGATACAAAATATCATAAGAAAATACCATGTTCAGCTATATTCCAACAAATTGGACAATCTAAAAGAAATGGATAAATCTCTAGAAACATACAATCTTCCCAGACTGATTCAGGAAGAAATAGACACTTTAACAGACTGATCACTAGTAGCGAAAGTGAACTAGTAATCAAAAAATTCGCATACAAAAGTCCAGGACAGGACAGCTTCACAGGGGAATTCTACCAAACACATAAATAAGAGTTAATACCTATCCTTCTCAAATTATTGCAAAAAGTTGAAGAGGAGGGAACATTCCAAAATTCTTTCTATGAGATCACCATTACCCTGATACCAAAACCAAAGACACCACAAAAAAAGAAAATTACAAGCATGACATTTCACAATGTTTACACATTTCTTACTCTGTTTATTTCTTCCTAAATTACTTCAAATGCATATATCCCTACTAGTGTAAACTCAATTACCCTAAATTGTGTAGAAGAGGAAAACAAAGGTCATAATCTATAAAAATGAATAAAGGTACATATTATTGAATTATTTTTCAGCAAATATTCACTCTCCCTCTCCTTTGGGGTGGAGTATATTTTCCTGGTCCACTGATACAAGGCCATGCTATGTGCTTTGTCCAAAGGAATATAAGCAAAAGTGACAATGTACCTATTCCAAGTTGAGGCTTTAAAAAACATAGCAAGTTTCTTGCAGCCTTGGTGTGTTGCTGCATTTTGCCATGGGAAGAGCATACCCAGGTAGCTGCTGCCCCATGATCCTGGATCCTGGAAGGAAAGGTGCAAGGAACTGACATGAATCTGACCTTTAACCTGAAGTGGAGTTGGGCTCAGTGGACCTGCAGTCCTGTAAGCAAAAAACTGATTTACATATTCACGAGTAAGAAAATATTTATGAGTATTTGCTATGTTTGTTGTTATAAACCATTGAGATTTGGAGATTTCATTTTATGCAGTGTTATTGCAACAACTGTTGACTAATACTACAGGTGTGTAGTATTTGAAGTTCTCACGCATCTTTGATGGCCAGCCCCTCAGTGCTCTGAGAGATCCTCAGCCTCACCAAATCTTTCCTACTTGAGCGATGGAGTATGGCTGGGAATAGAAGCTTTGCTTATTTTGATCCATGAGTTCAGGACCCTCAGAGGATTCAAGACTGGTGGAAAATCACAGAGTGGTCCAAGATGCAGGTGGTCATGCTTATGTATAAGTGGATGCATCATTAACTTCAATAGCAATAAATTAAAGTGATTTTTCACTTGATTATCATATCCTGAATGAAATAAAATTAACTTTCTAATAATTAGCCACAAATTTCTAACGTGTTTATCTTTACCAAATGCTTCTCAGCTCTGCTAAGTTGAAAGTTTCAAATCCATCAACCAATAAATTGTTCCTTGGGTTTCACTTCAGGGACCAATTAAAAGTATCAACATGTTTTCTTCCATTACACTAGGAGTTTTACCTCCAGCTGTTGGCATCTGGGCTTCTAAAACTATGAAGCATGATTATCCAAGGAGAAGGCACTTGAGACAATTGGAAGAAAACAGATTCTGTTGAAAGCTCGTTTATGCAAGCTTAGTGGTTCCTCCCTCCCCACTTTGTTCCGAGGGCACATGCGTTACTGAACATGTGGTAAATAACACATCTGGCACTGCAGCAGGAAAGGTGTCGTTCCTGAGCCTGGAGGGAAAGCTCCTGGCAGATAATCCAAGGGCTGGTAATTTATCACTTACACAGGCAGACCTCCTCTTGAGGGTCTCCTTTTACGACTCCTGTTCTGTAAAACTTTCCACTCAAGACTTGGGTAAATGTTTTCCAGATGGTATCAATCATGGTGTTACCTACTAATAGGAATCAAGGAAAAGTAATTGAATTAATTAGCAGGTCAAAAAGGACAGGAAGCAGGACTGTGCATGAAAGAAGAAAAAGAAGGAACCTCAGAGCTACCTAATCATCAAGAGTCAAGGTCATTCAGGAAAAAGGGACTTGACTGAATGTCAAGAAACCTGAGATCTGGCCATCATCATGGTTCCTCCAAATCACAAGATTTGCATTCTAACAGACATAGGTTGACATCTCAGTTCAGTCTCAAATTCACTGTATACAGGAGGCAAGTCACTTGACCTCTGAGCCTCAGTTTCCTTACATGCTGACAAAAAAGGTAAAACAATGCAAACTGTACACATAATACTGTTTTACAGATTTAGGTGCACAGATGTAAAACACCTAGCAAAGTGTCTGGCTACTAGTAGGCACTCAAAAAAAATGTCCATGCCCATCTGTGGTCAGTGGAATAACTGGCTCCAATTCTTCACCCTGCCTGAATCCATACCACTGTCATGACTGCATCTTGGGCAGAGTGCACTTTCCCACCCCTTGCTTTGGGCTTCACCACATGACTTGCTTTGACCAATAAATGTGGGCCGAAGTGACAGTGACTTCGGAGACTAAGCCTTAAGAAGCCTTACACGTTTCTACTTGCCCTCTGCACCTCCACCTTCCCCATAGAACAGCACACTGGCTGTCCCACTGGTCTAAGAAGGAGATGAAAGAGACCTCGAGCAGGGCTGTCCCAGCCCATCTGCAGAGCCACCAAGCCAAGCTCAGCCCAGAGCGTTCAAACTCCATCCAACATGAAGACATCTGAGTGAGGATAATGATTGTTTGAAGCCACTGAGTTTTGAGGTCAATTAGTTTAGGCTGCAATATCTCACAGAGGTATCATCTCAAATTCCCTCTCTGAGTTATAATTGCATCTCTGCCCAGGACTTATTGAATGACTATCTTTTGCAATGCTAATATTACAGATTAGGCTTGGAAAATAGTAATCATAAATGTATCACAGAAACCTCTGCTGTATAATTGGTTTTGAAATCTTAATTTCCAAACTCAGATGTACAAGAAAAGTAGCTTTGTTATGATGAGATCTATTTTGTATCACTTTTATTACAAATCCCCTATTCTGCTGGGTAGCAGAAACATCTCTAGATCAATGCTGGGTTTCTTCTCCCTCCAGGGCTGTATTTAAGTTTTGGAAGTTTTTCACAGAGCATGATGAGGAGGAGCGAGGGACTGGGAGGGACAGTCTAGACCTCATAGTTCCTAGTTGTCAATCTCTGCAGGTCTCTGCTGAAATGTCTCGGTCTATGTCAGCAAGAACCCACGGTCTGATTCCTTCTTGGCTAAACTCCTTTTGGAAGCCTATGATTATTCTCAACTGAAGGAACCTTGGAGCTGCTCACAGACATGCAAGGATTGTTCTAAAGCATCTGCAGCTCACCGGGGTGAAGGGGAATACACTGCATTGGTCTTGAAGTGTGTCTAGAAGCGCCAGATGGACATTTCCACTCCAGGCTCTTATTGTCTCTCCAGGTTCTCACAGAAAAGGGAGTATGGGTCCCTCTGCATGTAGATTCTCTAGGACTTCTTCTGAGACCTCTGCCTGGACTGAGCATGGAGTATGGCAGGGTCCAATGTCTCATTTCTCAGGAGCCCAAATAGCTACTCAAAATGTTTTCTTTCTAACTCTCCTCATTTCTTTGACTCTGGGGGACTTTTTCTATCAGACCTGAAGAGCTTTGCTGTTTTCCTTTCCATCATCTGAGAGACCTAGACTTTTGAAACTCAAAAGCCTTGACAAAATTTCCTTTTCTCTCTTTTGCTGGATAATCACTACCTTGAAACACTGAGTATGCAAAATCCTTACTGTGGCCTAAGTTGGTTAAAGAGTCAAAGGGCAACAGGCAATTTCAAGAAAAACAACCACAAACCTACATCATTTGATATTTCAAAACTATTTTCCTTCACAGCTGTATGTACTTGTTTTGTGGAATGCAAGAAACAATATTGTTAAATATTAATTTGTGTATTCATCATGATGGGTTTTTCATATATTCTACCATTCTATGCATATTAACACAAGGAGATGTTAGGTAAATAAGTGAGTTAATAAACTGGAATTTCAATATCAACTCTTGGTTCTGGTTATGTTTTGGGTTTTTTTGTTTGTTTTGGATTTTTTTCTTTTTGGATGTTCATTCTCTGGCCCAGCTGTTCTTATGACTAGATTAACCAGAGAAGTTGCCAGCTGTGATTTGCAGATGTGTTCCAGTTCCACGATGCCAGAAAAATTCAATTATGCACACTAAGGTCATCTCTATAAAGCATGACCATAGTGACATTTTACAGTGAATAGTGACCATCAGAATACTTAGCCAGGAGCAGATTGTATCTGCTTATGTTACAGTGGCCAAAATAACCAGGTGTGAAACCAGTATTTTATTTATATTTACAGCCAAATCGAAGTAGGCAATGATCCAAGCAAAGGGTTGGCATTCAGCCCAATTCAAGCTGAGCAAGGGTGATTTCATGCTGCAAAGTGTGAACAAAAATGCAAGCCATTATAGCATGTATTGAGAGTGCAAATAGAATAGAACCTCCCAGAGAGAGTAGATATTGAAGTGAAGAAGCTGGCTTCTGAGTATGTACTTCAACTTGCAAATGGGCAGCAGGGATAAGATAGGATTGTCACATATGCAGCACCACCCTATGGGACATTCTCTAGAGAGCTACCTTCAGGCTATCATGTTCCTCAAACTATTAATATCCATGAAGTACTTAAGGAATTTGATATTTGGCCATTACTGAGTATGAAGGAGAGGATTTACTTTGTTACCTTAAAAAACTAAATAGACAAAATATACGAAATAACCTGTTTTCAAACATTGGACAATAGGCAGTGCAGGAGAGTGATTGATGAGAAAAGAGAAACAAAAGAGAGGATCTTTAGGATTTCCCATCTTAGTGCCTGGAGAAAGTTTTCAGGTTGGGAATCCAAAGAGTACCCAGAAGTCTCCTTGAGGTGACAGGGCAGATTTGAAAATTTGGGCAGCTCAAGGTGGCTCAAATTTATAGGGACAACAGCCATCAAGTAGGGTACTCCAAAGAGTATTACCTCCATACTGAAGAACAATTAGTCCTTGACTAAAGGTTGATCTGATGTCACCTTAAATATGAAACTTGACAGGAACAATCTGTTCCCAAGTAACTTAACTGTGCCCCAGAACAACAAAAAAAATCCAGAATATTTAAATGTTACAACCAACAAGGTAAAATTTACAATATTTGGAATCCAATAAAAAATTATCAGGCAAGCAAAGAAGCAGGAAAATATGACCCATCATGAGGCAAAAAAATCCATCAATAAAAATGGACTTGTGAAACAGATGCTAAAAATAGTAGACAACATTAAAGCATCTATTATAACGATACTGCAGATATTCATAAAGGTAAAATACAGCATGAGAATGTTAAACAGAAACGTGGAAGGTATTTTAAAAAACCTAATGTAAACTTTTCAAGATGAAAAGTAAAATGTCTATAATGAAGAATAGGGTCAATGGTAGATAAACAAAGCAGGAAAAAGTTCATGAATACATAGCAATTGAAACTATCCAAAATGAAAGGACAAAAACTGACTGAAAGAAATAATAAACCACTGTGGGAGCTGTGGGACCCCTTCAAGATGCTGAATATATATGTAATTGAAATCCCTGAAGTGGGAGTGTTAGAAAAAATATCAATATTTGAAGAAATAATGGCCAAATTTTTTCCAAATTTGATGAAAACTATAACCCTACAGATATAAGAATCTCAATGAACTCCAACCACAATAAAACTACTCCAAGGCACATCAACAGAAAGTAATTAAATTCAGTGATTAAGAGAAAATCTTAAAAACGGAGAGACTAAACATGTTCAAAACAGAAAAACAAAACAAAGAACAAAAACAAAAATAAAGGAAAAAATGACTGCAGACTTCTCATTGGAAAGAATGCAAGCCTGACAATAGTGGAGCAACATCTTAAAAGACTTGAAAAAACTTCTCAACTTAGAGCTTTATTCCTAGTGAAAAATATCTTTCAAAACTGAAGGTGAAATAAAAACTCTGTGAGATAACATGAAAGCTGAAAGAATTCATTATCAGTAGATCTCAAATATAAGAAATGTTAAAGGAAGACCTTGGGAGAGAAGAAAATGATACCAGATGGAAATGTGGATTTACATAATGATGAGGGAAACCAGAATACTATATAAATACATTGGGTAAATATAAAACATTATTTTTAATTGTATAAAGCGCTCTAAAAGACAATTTAATACAAGATAATACAGTTGCCCCTTGAACAATTTGGGGGCTAGGGGTGCCGACCCTCCGCAGAGTCAAAAATCTGAGAATAACTTATAATCAGCCCTCCGTATCCATGGTTCCTCGGTATTCACACTTCTTCCTATCCATGGTTTCATGTCCATGGATTCATCCAAGAGTGGATTGTGTAGTACTGAAGTACTTACTATCAAAAAAAATCTGTGTATAAGTGGATCTGTGCAGTTCAAACTTGTGCTATTCAAGGGTCAACTGTAATGCATTGTGAGATACGTAACATATGTAGAAGTGAAATGCATATCAACAACAGCACAAAGGTCTCGAGAGAGGAAACAGAAACAAACCTGCTGTGAGTTTCTTATACAGGGAGTGGTAATAATGTTATTTGAACATAGACTGTGGTAAGATAAAGTTGCATCTAATAAACCCTAAAGCATCCATTATAAAAACAAAGCAGAGTTTACCTAGTAAGCCAACAAAGGAGATAAAATGAGATCATTAAAAAACCACTGACTTATTCCAAAAGAAGGTAAAAAGAGGAAAAGGGGACCAAAAAACAGATGAGAAAAACAGAAAACAAATAGCAGAATGTTATATTTAAATTAACCGTATCAATAATCACATTAAATGTGAATCATCTAAACCTTCCAATTAAAAGGGTAGAGATTATCAGATTGGATAGAAACTCAGCACCCAGCAATATGTTGCCTACAAGTAATATTCTTTAATATAATGACACAAATAAGTTGAAAGTAAAAAGATATACTAATGTAAGTTTGGTTCAATATTTGAAAAATTTATCAAGTAATTCACCATATTAAGAAGCTAGAGTTTGTCATACAGAGTGAAGTAAGTCAGAAAGAGAAAAACAAATACCATATGCTAACACATATAAATGGAATCTAAAAAAAAAAAAAAAAGGTTATGAAGAACCTAGTGGCATGACAGGAATAAAGATGCAGACGTAGAGGATGGACTTGAGGACACGGGGAGGGGGAAGGGTAAGCTGGGACGAAGTGAGAGAGTGGCATGGACTTATATATACTACCAAATGTAAAATAGATAGCTAGTGGGAAGCAGCCACATAGCACAGGGAGATCGGCTCGGTGCTTTGTGACCACCTAGAGGAGTGGGATAGGGATGGTGAGAGGGAGACGCAAGAGGGAGGACATATGGGGATATATGTATATGTATAGCTGACTCACTTTGTTATAAAGCAGAAACTAACACACCATTGTAAAGCAATAATACTCCAATAAAGATGTTAAAAAAAAAAGCTAGAAAACTGATAAAATAATTTCAATGTAAAAAAAGCATTTAACAAAATCTAACATTCATTCATGATAAGAAATCTCAGCAAAGTAGGAATTGAAAGAAATTTCCTCATCCTGAAAAAGGATGCCTACAAAAGACCCACCATATGAAATGGTGAAAGAATACAGGCTAGAACAGAGATCAAGAACAAAGTAGAATATCTGTTCTCACTATTTCTGTTGAACACTGTACTAGGTGTTTTAGACAGTTCAATAAGGCAAGTAAAAGATCTGAAAGTAAAAACTGCCTTTACCCATAGATGACATGATCATCTATGTGGAAAATCCTAAGGATTTCACCAAAAAACTATTAGTACTAATAAAGGAGCTTAGCAAGATTTTAGAATGGAAGGTCGATACACAAAAATCAATTGTATTTCTGTATACTAGAAACAATCATAAAGTGAAATTAAACACGATGTCAACAGATTATATGAAATACTTGGAATAAATTTGACAAAAGATGTGTGCAACCTATATACTGAATACTACAAAACACTGGAAAGGGAAATTAAAGAAGGCCTAAATAAATGAAGAGTTATGTCATAGTCATGGATTAGAAAACTCAATATTATTAAAATGTCAATTCTCCCCAAATTGATTTATAGATTCAATGCAATCTCAATCAAAATTATAGCAGGCTTTGTATGTGTGACTAGCAAGCTGTTTCTAAAACTTATGTGGAAGTGCACAAGGACCTAGATTAGTCAAAACAAAATAGAGTCCAGAAATAGACCCACTTTACATTTGGTTAACTGAATTTCAAAAGAGGTGCTAAATTAATTAATGGGGAAAGGGCAATCTTTTCAACAATATGATGTTGGGAGAATTAGGAAGCCATATGCAAATCAATAAACCTCAACCCTTATTTCCCTCTCTATATTAAAATTTCCTCAAAATGAGACACTGACCTAAATATAAGAGCTAAAATTATAAAACTTCCAGAAGAAATCATAGGAGGAAATCTTAGGTACCTTGAATTTGGCGAAGCTTTATTAAATAGGACATCAAAGGAACAAACTATAAAAGTCAAGCATCAATAAATTGGACTTCATCAAAATTAAATATGTTTGCTCTTCAGGAGTCTGTGTAACAAAAATGAGAAGACAATAATGGGAGAATATATTTGCCAAACAAATCTGCCAAAGGACTTGCAGCTAGAATATATAAAGGAAGAGGGAAACAGTAGGAAGAGGGAAACAGCCTAATAAAAAAAGAGGCAAATAAATTGAACACTTTACCAACATAAATATACGGATGGCAAAACAGCTCATGAAAATATGCTCAGCATCATTATTCATTAGATAAATGTAAATTAAAACCATAATGACACACCACTACACACCCACTTAGAATGGCTCAAATTAAAAGGACTGACCATACCAAATGCTGATGAGAATACATACAGAGCAACTAAATTCTCATACATTGCTGACGCGAATATAAAATGGTCAGGAAATGTGTATCCGTTTCTTTAAAAGTTAAACAGACACCTTCCTTATGACCCAGCTATTCCATTCCTGGGTATTTACTCAAAAGAATTAGACCACATGTCCATACAAAGAGTTGTACGCAAATGTTCATAGTAGCTTTATTTGTAATAGCAAAGAATGGACAAATCCCAAACATTCATCAACAAATGAATGGATAATCAAATTGTGATATATGTACGTAATGGAACGTTACTCAGCAATAAAAGGAAACAAACCATGAATACATACAACAGCATGGCTGAATCTCAAAATAATTATGCTGCGTGAAAAATGCCAGACAAAAAGACAGTGTACTCTATTATTCCATTTACATAAAGTTCTAGAAAATGCAAACTAATCTATACTGACAGAAAGCAGATGAATGGTTGCCTGTTACGGGGAATGGGGAAGAACTGGATTACAAAGGGGCCCAAGGAACATACTGAGGTGATAGATATGCTTGTTTTCTTGACCGTGTTGATGGTTTTCACAGGTATACATGTATCTCAGACTCATAAACTTGCATAATTTCAATATATGCAGTTTATTTTATGCCAGGTATAACTCAATAAAGTTTTTAAAAAATGGTATTTCGTGAAAAAAATATAGTTTGCTTGGTCTAAACCACCATGATCACCAAAATTCGTTTTGTATTCCAACTGGATACACAATTATACTGTGTGTCGGCACCTCCACCCTTGCAGCTCTCTGCAGCCAAGTCACTGAGTTCTGCAAATGAAATCAATGAAATATGGCAGAAGACATGGGTATCACTTCCAGGCTGAGCCAAAAAAAAAAAAAAACCTTCTGAATAATTATCCACTCTGTCTTTTAAACCACATTTTGACTAAGTGGAGATTCTTCAGAGAATTCTGAGCATGACAGAACCACAAAATGGACTAAGCCTAAAACCCTGGATCACTGAAGCATGTGACTAGATTCACCCTCTTTGGGCTGTTTCAGGAAAAATAAATGCTTGTTCGTTAAGGAATTAAGGGTTGGAAGTTTTTTCTGTTATAGAAGCTGGCATTATCTTAACTAATAGAGAAGTTCATTCCTTAATTTTGGATGTTGCAATGAAAATGAATGAATGAATGAATGAATAAATAAATAAATAAATAAATAAAAACAATGACCCAAACTAGAAGATACGGCATTGGCTTAGCAGTCAGGCGATGGGTGGTGAGGAAAAAGATACAACAGGTTATATATCTGGAGACTTCTTTTAGGTTCATTTGATAAAAATTCGGTAAAATTTTTACCCATGGTCACTTGGAAGAAAGACCACTCTCCTACTGGGCCTTCAGCAGTCTCTGCCTTTGTCATGATCTTGCCTCTCCTCTGTGTGGTGTCAAAGCTCCCTCTGCTTCTTTCTCCCTTATCAGGTCACCTGTGCTTGCATTTAGCGCCAACCTGGATAGTCCAGGTGGACTCTCTTCCCATCTCAAGATCCCTAACTTAATCTGCAAAGTCCTTTTTTTTCCACAGATAAGGTAACATTTCTAGGTTTCAGGTATTAGGACCTAATGTCTTTAGGTGCCATGATTTAACCTGCCACACAGACAAAGTTTTAATCAACTATTTTAAATACCTTCAAATAACTAAAGAAAACTATGTGTAAACAAAAGTATGAGATTGAGGCCTTACCAAACAGAATATCAATGAAGAAACAGAAATTGTGAAAGAGAACAAAATAGAAAATTTGGAATTAAAAAGTAAAACAAATGAAATGAAAAATTCATTAAAGGGGCTCTAGCACATTCGAACAGGCAGAAGAAAGAGGAGGAGAAAGTCTGAGGAGAAGAAAGATAAAAGAATGAAGAAATATTATCAGAGCTTCAGAGACCTGCGGGACACTATCCACTAAACTAACATACACAAAATGAAAGGGGAGAGAGACAGGGGCGGTCTGGGGTTACTGTGGGTTGTGTGCAAAAAGTAAGAAAAGTGCTGGCGTAAGAGGGTGCTAGAATTCTTTTTAAGGACAGCTATGTCCTTGTAGAAGACGTAAGTCATAGGTCCAAATTCTTACCTTCTGAGGTTAAAGCAAAAGTGTTCACTGTAACTTAGCCAAACTGCAAATGCCATTTGTCTTTTGGGATGATTCTTACATGGAATAAGGAACATCTAAGGTTCCTATAGGGTCAGATGCTATTGAAATAGCCTTAGGAAACAAAATGATCCACATCAGTAACTAATGAGACTTTGTTTCCATCGTATAATAAAGAAGTGTTATGTGTTTGACTCACAGGGTTATCTCCTTTAATCACCACGAAAGCCCTCTGTGATTGGCAATATTGCTCCAATTTTACAAAGTGAGGTTCTGGACGTTTTCCCAATTTGTCCAGATTTATGCAGCTAGTCAGTAGCTGAGCTGAGATCTGAATGGGTTTCGTCTGATTCCACGCAATCCAAATGCTGTATCACCAGTCCTTCACCTCTCCAAGAGACCTATGTGCATTTATAGTCTATATAGGAACATATTTTAAATGAAGATAAAGGCTCTCATTTATCTCCCCTTATTTGCAAATTTTTAGAGATACAACTGACATACGACTTTACATTAGTTTCAGGTGCACAACATAAAAATTTGATATTTGTATATATTGCAAAATGATCACCACAATAAGTCTAGTTAACATCCATCACCACACCTAGTTACAAAACTTTTAAAATTTGCAATCATTAAGAAAAATATTGTTTGCTGATCAAAAATAAGTCTCATGACTTCAAGACCAGACACTTGTAATACAGTAGAACAAATCAGAAAATGTGTTACTAACATCTTTCACAAAGAAAGGGTGTGTTCTCCAAAGATTTCTAAATATTCCTTGGTTCCATGGGAAGGTAGCCTGTCCCAGAAAACTACTGTAGATAATGATGACAAATATTATCGGGTGAGATAAATAAATCTGAAAAATACAAACTATTAAGAATGACTTTACAATATAGGTTTACAAACCTCCCACTTTCAGGACACTTAAGAGAGAAAAAAAATCCTGCGGTTCAGTTTTCAGATTTTAAAAAAAAGAGGAAACGAATAGGCCAAGTAAAATGAACTGTGAAACAACAGCTCCTGCTACAGTATCTGAGGAGGA
Organism: Eubalaena glacialis; assembly: GCF_028564815.1. NCBI lineage: Eukaryota > Metazoa > Chordata > Mammalia > Artiodactyla > Balaenidae > Eubalaena > Eubalaena glacialis. The sequence goes on from NC_083732.1 coordinate 67,752,242, forward strand.
TTTTCCTTTTCTTGGTCGGCTTTCAGGTCTCTATACCAATTCAAATATGTTGGGTCTCCTCCCACTTCGCAGGAAGCCCCTCCTTTTATCAGAAACTACTGTCAGGACTAGATTTTTAACTCACAGTAAGTAGAAAGTGGCTTTTAAAGCCTAATGAGTCAGCTTCATAGTACAAGTTTAATAAAGGGGAAAATTTCAAAACTAATCCACATACGTGAAAGGCTAGTCCCCAGAGTTGGTGAGAGGTGCCCAAGTCCCCTAGTTATAGGGTCTCCTAGCAAGGCTATTAAGAGAGGATCTAACGCCATTGATCCTGCCTGCATACTTGACAAGTCACAGGTACTTCAAATATTGGTCACTGTTTGCCACCTGTTAGATTTTAGTGGGGCCACCAGATGGCGCTCCTCTCCAACTGTTAACAGTGCACCGGGCAGGGCCCCAGGTGCATAGAAGCGCTGCACACAAAAAAACTTCCTAAAGACACAGGGAGGGTCCCACTGTCTTACCCGCTGCCCCGCTCAGCTGAATGATACACTAAGCTTCAGACAAAAGGAAATTAAATGCTTGAATAATGAGCTACTTCATCCTGAATTCTAGTAAATACTTAATCATAGATCCTTTAACACATGGCATCAGAAACATTCACTATTGAAAATAATACTGCAAACCACTTTTAAGAAAGATTTTATGCTCTGTTTCTGAGACAGTCCCCCTGAGTCAATGAAAAAGCAGGCAATGATGCTTTTTTAAAAAATTTATTTTATTTTATTTATTTTATTTTTGGCTGCACTGGGTCTTTGTTGCTGCACGCGGGCTTTCCTTAGTTGCAGGGAGCGGGGGTTACTCTTCGCTGCTGTGAGCAGGCTTCTCATTGCGGTGGCTTCTTGTTGTGGAGCAGGGGCTCCAGGCACGCGGGCTTCAGTAGTTGTGGCACATGGGCTCAGTAGTTGTGGCGCACGGGCTTAGTTGCTCTGCAGCATGTGGGATCTTCCCGGACCAGGGCTCGAACCCGTGTCCCCTGCATTGGCAGGCAGATTCTTAACCACTGCGCCACCAGGGAAGCCCAACTGATGCTTTTTCTATTGAGAAATTTCTCCAGGCTTGCGATGAATTTTATTTATTTCTCTTTTGGGGCTGGGGAGATGAACTAGTTGGCAGAGTTTCTACTACAGATTTTTAGCGGGCCTCGATTGTTGACTCAGAAAACATACATTCACTATTTACAAACACACTCACACATACACAAACACACGTGTGTACACACAGGCCTGATCTTCGGATAACCTGAATCATGACGAACTGGGCTCCGCGTCCCCCGGCAGAGAAGGCTCCTGCCTGACCTGTCTCCTGAAACCTACTCGCAGGCAAAGGCTGCACCTCCACCCAAGCCAGTTCTGATGCTACTTCCGTGCCAGCCTCCTGTTTTTAAGCACATTTGGTGAACGTTACCAAAGCAGCACTTAGAACCTCGTTGGTGAATGTCACAAAGAAACTTCCAACACACAGTTCAGAAAAACATGTGATTACAGCAAAAACTACACTTTGCAGGAAGAAGTTTTCTCCTGCGTGGAAAAGGGCAGAAAGGAGATGGATAGAGACAGGCTTATTCCGTAGATAGCACACATTTTCTCGTTCAAAAAACGCTTCATTCACTAAAGTGGTGACATTTGAGAGAAATAGGTGTGTTTTTTTTTGTAATCAACCCTCCCACCCCCCGGGCAAATGTGCATCTCATCTCTCTTCTCCTAACCCCCTCAGCACTCACCCCCTGCTCCCGGGCTCCAGCAGGAAGGCAGGCTGGTCCCCGAGCTGTGCGCGAGCTCCGCCTACTGGCAGCTAGGCAGAAAGACAGGCTCTCTCAAACCCGCCTAAGACTTTGCAAATTAAAAGTAGGATTTTTCTCCTGAACTTAGTCCAAGTTGTAAAAAATTGCTTAAACACACACACACAAATATGAATAAAATTATACTTTAACTTTAATGTATTTGGAGGGACCATTTGGTTTAACGTTCTGAGAAAATATTTTCACCAGTGGATTGATTATGCAAATATATGCCATGGTAAAATCAGCTTTCAATTCGATCTTGTGTATGTGTTTTTAAGGGTGTGGAAAGACGATCTTGAGACCCAGAGATCTCTGCTGGCTCTGATTGACTGTGTGAAACTTCCTGATCCATTCCATAACAAGACAGTAAGCATTTGCTTTGTCTTATGTCCACAGTAATGGACCCTAGGAGATTAAAGAATGAGTCTCCAACAGACCCTCAGAAGTCCAGAGGCAGCTTGTGAGTGACAGGCAGGCAGCTGGAGGGGACCACATAGTAGAGTAGGTCAAAATTTTGATTTTTTTCCTTGTTCTATATTGAGTTGACCCTGGAACTATTACTCTCCCTTCTTGCCTTATTATGGATTGCTGGTTCTGTTCTAAATTCTTACAATTTGTGAAACATGATTCAGAATGATCCCAGCATTCTCTTGTTGTGTGGGACATTTATTTGACAAATACTTATGTGTCCAACACTGTTCTTAGACGCTCAACTATAAAGACAAAGAAGACTTGATGGCCACCTTCAAAACTCTCATAGCTTCACAGAGGAAACAGGCCGAACAGAGTATAGTGGGGCTAAGAGAGGAGGGGTTTGCTGGATAGCAATGTATGGCACCAGGTGACTTAGCAATTTAATAACAACACGTTATGTGTGCAATGCTTTCAGGTATTGGATTACACTCTTTCTTGGGAATCCAACCAGCCTATGGCTGCCACCCACCCACTTTGGACTTGTCAGAAGTATTCTCCATATTGTCAGCTCTGGGGTTCTAATACATCATGCACAATTAAATAATATCTAGGGAAGTTTTTCACCTTTAGCCCTTCCCCTGTTTTCTCAAAAGCAAGTAATAATCTGCTCTCATCATGATTAGTTTAGAGGCCATAATATCCTTAGTAATATTACATTGATGGATTTTTTTCAACCCCTGTGAAATCTGCTGCCCTGCCATTTCACACCCATAACAGACATGGCATTTATCCACTCAGGGGGAAGGTAACACCACTGAGAATAAAGAAGTCATTTCCTAAGCTTTGGGTTTCAAAATGAAATTATTGAAGTCTACAGCCAGCCAGTAGTCAGAAAGTAAGTGTTTTTACATTGTAAAAGAAAAACAAAGTTTTGCTGAGTGATGAAAGGATTTTAGAATTGCAACAAGCCAGACATTGGAGAATTGACACTAGAACAGATCACACAGCAGGGAAGAATTCAGAGTAAGACATAAAAGAGGATGTCTAACCCTCTGGATGTCGGGATGGGGAGGAGCTTTGGGCATACCCTTAGGAACAAATGGCCTCACTTTCTTCTCCCCCACCTTTGGGGCTAGAAATCAAAAGCTGGGATAGAAATATCTGGGTGGGTTTTGGTTGGTGGGTGTTCCATCTCTGAACTTGAGATATTGTAAAAGTCCCTCAGAACAACTTAAAGTTCAGAAAGGTGCCAACGTGACTTGACCCAGAGTGGCAGCGGCTAAGGGAAGACCTGAGGGTGCCTCACAGATTATAGCACCAGCAGCGTTGGGTACAGAGAGCACCTAAAAGGGCTGGTGGACCAAAAGGGCAGGAAAATAAAGCTGCAGAAAGCAAGGACCTTATAACTGGAGGCGATGGCAGAATGCCTGACTACCAGCATAAAAGTCAACAGAGGGGTGAACGAGTGGCACTTTGGGGACACCAACACAGGACAGCAGTGACCATGAAGGACCTGGGACCTCTCAGTGCAAGCCTTCCTAGAGGAAGACCCCTGCATGGGAGGCCATGTGTTCCTCTGCTCATCTGAACACACTTAACCCGTGTCTGTGCCCAGATGATATCTTCAGAGGAGGAAGAGGAAGAACCACCCCTGAAAAAGGTGAACAGCTCTGTTAGGGAGTTTCAACTTGAGACTGGAAAAATATATATATATATTTACATACATATACATATACACAGTCATCCCTTGGTATCCAAGGAGGCAGATATGAAAATGTGAGGATGCTCAAGTCCCTTAAATAAAATGGCATAGTATTTGCATATAACCTACACACATCCTCCTCTAAATCATCCATCCTTTAAATCATCTCTAGATTACTTATAATACCTAATACAATGTAAATGCTGTGTAAATGGTTGTAGATGCAATGCAAATGCTATGTAAATAGTTGTAAATACTATGTAAATAGTTGCTGGTGTGTCAAGTTTTGCTTTTTGGAACTTTCTGGAATTTTTTTCTGAATATTTTCAACCTGTAGTTGGTTCAACCAGATATGGAGGGCTGTTGGTACACGTATATGTGTGTGTATAAAATTAATATATATATTTTACAGATGTTATACATATATATACACCTATACAGATATATCTACATATGTGTGTGTGTGTGTTTATTTATTGTGGTTATGGAGCCAGTTTGCACTGGCTAGTGAAAGCCAATTGAAAGCATCTTCTCCCAGCTACCCACTTAGCAACATCACACTGACAGCTTGAAACTGGCCACAGTGGGGGTATTTACACCACAGAAGTTGATAAATGTTACAAATCAGAGACTCCCCCTGCAAAAGCTGATTGTTAAACATTGATCAGCACACCATACATACATCATTTAATGTATGTATATGTGTGTGTGTGTGTGTATGCTTTTTCACCACAGAGAGAGTTTTAAACCAGGAGAGACTAAGTTACCTTTATTAAGCATTCCCTCCCATATCTCATCCTTCAAGTACACACACACACACACACACAATCATCATCAGCAATGAGAATTTCAGAGCAAGGTGAGATCTGTTATTTAAAAGAAAAAGTTACAGTTTCTGTACATGTCAGACACGAAGAGTAAATTTCAGCCCCGTGATGAAATTCTAAGGAGAAATACATGATGTCTGGGGTCGATACAGAAACGTCCCCCGCTGCTGCCTCTGTCATCTCGGGGCTGGTGGAGGAAACCCGCATTTGACTCTAAGCTCCACCACTTACTGTGAGATCCTGCAAAAATTATTCCTCCTCTCCGTTTCCATTTTCTCATCTGTAAAATGGAGGCAAAACATGCCTATCTAGTAGGAAAGTTGAGAAGAACGATGCAAGTGCTTGTCAACATTAGCTTAATAAACAATAACCGCTAATAAAGGATAATGACTCAGTTAATTGCAACCAGCCTTTTCTTTCATTCATCTGCTGATGGGCTGGAGAGAGCCACCAGGAATGGGCAGGTAGGTGGGGCTCACAGTCTGCTACAAAAAGGCATCACCCCATACTTTTAAAAACAGCTGAAGAGCCTGCAGGCGATTATGTGGCCAGAGGACATGGGAGAGTGAGCCTCAGGGCAGAGCAGCAGCAGGACTTCTAAGACCTGATTAAAATGTGTGCCGCCTCCACTTTCCAGGAGCAAAATCCTAACGCTGGGCACATGTTTTCTTAAAAAAGCGAAAGGCCTGCTTGCACGCACAGCCTCTCAAAGGCAACATTTTTATGTGGCAACGAGATACAGCAAGGCCAGCCAGCACTCAGGGGACGGCGAGGGCTAACACAGCGTTAGACTGAATCCGTGCACACGCCTCCCCTGGGACACAAAAAGGGGGTACAAAAATCAGAGAGAGGTGCACGAGAGCAGGAAAGGGCTCTTTTATTCCCAGTTAAGTGTGGCATTCAAGGATGTGATCCCTGTGAACGGGAACGCGGCGGTTGATGGCAGAGAGGCGAGCGCGGGCTGGCGTTTTAATATGTGCTGTCTGCGCCGGGAAGGAAGACGCTGGATAGCTGCCCAAATCTCATAACTTTTAATTACCCACATCCCAGAGAACAAATTAAAGAATGTGCCAATAATACCTGAAACCCAGGTTAGAGGTTCTAGAACTGTCAGACGGCAGTTCCTTAGAAGTGGAGGAATTTTCCTTGATATTTTCACACCCTGTGGGTAGTAGAGGGAGAGGTGGATGCAGAGGAAAGGATTTGAGAATCCTGATGGGCCTGCGCCGTCTGGCCTCTCTCTCTCGACATTTCCTCCTCCCCAGCCCCCAGCCTACCCCTCCCCCAACTCCCCCATCCCAGTTCGAAACACATAAGCAGCTCAGGCTGTGAAGTAACCGGCATAACATTAAAACAAGAGGAGGGGAGGGGTTCAAGGGAAAGATGCCCAGCAGTCACACTTAAAATCTATTTTAGAGGATCAAACGGAAGAATAGCTGCAATGACCCAGCCATCCTGCCCTTCACAGCCTTCCTTTCTGAGAACTCTTTGAAGATGTGGCACGGTACTCCTGGGGCAGGCCTCCTTTAGTTAAGGTTTCCAGAGGTGCTGGATAAGGGCGGCAATGCCAGAAATGGATGTATAAAACATGAGGAATAGGAGCTGGCAGATAAGACTGAAACTAGGGTGCATGGCAGAGGAAGAGCTGGTACAATGAGGGGTGTGAGCACCACGAAGGTGCACTAGAACCGGAGCAGAGGTATCCGGACCCCTGTGTGCCTCAGACCAGCAAGAGCAGGCTGTGTTTCTGGCCGCCCATCACTGGGCTGAAAGTGCCTCTACGTCTCCTAGAACCAAGAAGAATGCCTTTGTTTACAGTTGTTTACAGAGTTAGGGAAATTGGTTAGAATGTTAAAAAGTCCCAAAGCAGGACTTCCCCTATTATTACATATGCAAAAACACACCATTGTTGTTATTGGTACCGTCCTTTAGTCAATCAATCTACTCATACATATTTATGGGCACCTGCCTTGTTTCATGACTGTGCTGGGCATAGTAAGGTTTCAGGAGACAGTCCTTGGACTCAAAATGCATGAAGTCCAGCATAAAGATGAATCTATCATCAACAGCAAAAGTCCCATGGATGATGAAATGCTATTGGGTGGGCCAAAAGGTTCATTAGGATTTTTCTGTAAGCTGGGTCTAGTAGCACTTAGTTGTCTTTAACTTCATTGAAACAATTCTGTTAGACTGTATGTGACAGCTGTCCTATCAGCACGCATTTAAAAAAGACATCAAAATTGGTGAATTTTTGTGTAGCCATTTTAATATTGAAGATGGAAGGAAAAAAAGCACCATTTTTGGCATATTATGCTTTATTATTTCAAGGTAAAATAATAGGTAAAAATGCAACTGAAATGCAAAAAAAGAATTGCGCAGTGTATGGAGAAGGTGCTGTGACTGATCGAACGTGTGAAAAGCGGTTTGCGAAGTTTCATGCTGGAGATTTCTCGCTGGACGATGCTCCACGGTCGGGTAGACCAGTTGAAGTTGATAGCGATCAAATTGAAACAATAATTGAGAACAATCAACATTATACCACGCGGGAGATAGCTGACATACTCAAAATACCCAAATCAAGCGCTGAAAATCATTTGCACCAGCTTGGTTATGTGAATCGCCTTGATGTTTGGGTTCCACATAAGTGAAAAAAACCTTCTTGACCGTATTTCCACATGCAGTTCTCTACTGAAATGTAATGAAAACGTTCCATTTTTAAAACAAATTTTGACGGGCCATGAAAAGTGGATACTGTACAATAATGTGGAATGGAAGAGATCGTGAGGCAAGTGAAATGACCCACCACCAACCACACCACAGGCCAGTCTTCATCTGAAGAAGGTGATGTTGTGTATATGGTGGGATTGGAAGGGAGTTCTCTATTATGAGCTCCTTCCGGAAAACCAAACGATTAATTCCAACAAGTACTGCTCCCTATCAGACCAACTGAAAGCAGCACTCGACAAAAATCGTCCAGAATTAGTCAACAGAAAACACATAATCTTCCATCAGGATAACGCAACACCACATGTTTCTCTGATGACCAGGCAAAAACTGTTAAAGCTTGGCTGGGAAGTTCTGATTCATCCGCCATATTCACCAGACATTGCACCTTCGGATTTCCATTTACTTTGGTCTTTACAAAATTCTCTTAATGGAAAAAATTTCCAGTCCCTGGAAGAGTGTAAAAGGCACCTGGAACAATTCTTTGCTCAAAAAGATAAAAAGTTTTGGGAAGATGGAATTATGAAGTTGCCTGAAAAATGGCAGAAGGTAGTGGAACAAAAGGGTGAATACGTTGTTCAATGAAGTTCTCAGTGAAAATGAAAAATGTGTCTTTTATTTTTTAAAACCAAAGGCACTTTTTGGCCCAGCCAATATATACATCAATAAATTCATGGAACCTAATGAGTCTAAAAAAAGGTGGTTGTTTATTCCTCTGTAAATTCCTTGAGAACAAGGAATATGATCTCACTCTTCACTTCATCTTCAGCACCCAGCATAACACCACATGCAAAGTAAGAATCCCGTAAATGTCACTGGAGTCAGCTTACTGCTCCCATTTGTGGGGGATAAAGGACACCAGGAAAGCTCCTGTCACGAAGTCCCTTTCTCAGCACAGTAGGCCGAGCTCAGTAACAGAAAGAGAACAAGTGTTTGGCTCAGAACACTTCATCCAAGTTCTCCCCACACTACTGCTTATTGTGTGTCCTTGGACAAGATGCTTTAACTCTCTCTGCCTTAGTTTTTTCATCTGTAAAATTGGGATAAATATAACTTATATCAAGCTCTATTGTGAGGATAAAATAAGAGAATGCAAGTAAAAGAGCAAAATTAAAAAGGAGACAAATAATGAGGTGTAGTGATGATGATAGTGATCTGCTTTCCCACCTCTGGGCTAAGCACTGCTTTCTCTAAACTGTAAATTACCTTGGGAAATGGTAACATTCAATGCTCCCATCACCTGGTGCGAAGGAGGGCCGCAAATTTCCTCTGGGAGTCAAATGGCCTTGATCCAGTGTAGGGGGCCTGGGCACCAAAGGCTTCAAAGACTTATCTAGGGCCTTCCCATACCAAGTTTAGATTTATGGAAAAAGAATTTTCTTTCGAGTGGAAAGAAAAATCTTTATAGCACCTGATGCAACCTCAGTCTTCCTATCAAGGGGCAGAGAAGGGTCTTTGAGATGCTGCTTCAAACCCAAGACATCGGGCTTCCCTGGTGGCGCAGTGGTTGAGAATCTGCCTGCCAATGCAGGGGACACGGGTTCGAGCCCTGGTCTGGGAAGATCCCACATGCCGCGGAGCAGCTAGGCCCGTGAGCCACAACTACTGAGCCTGCGCGTCTGGAGCCTGTGCTCCGCAACAAGAGAGGCCGCGATAGTGAGAGGCCCGCGCACTGTGATGAAGAGTGGCCCCCGCTTGCCACAACTAGAGAAAGCCCTCGCAAAAAAAAAAACAAAAAACAAAAAACAAAAAAACCCAAGACATCCAAAGCCAACAGAGAGGCCAGCAACAACCATCTTGGCAAATTTCTGGCACGTTCCACGTCAGCCTCTTTTTATGTTCTTTGTGGCAGGAATGCCCAAGGAGAAACTGAGCTTGGGCAGAGTAAGAGGGCATAGTAGGAAGAAAATGGGAAGCAGTTCTTTTATCTGTGACACACATTTGTCCTCCGTAAACCTTAGATACAGGGTATAAACCTTAGCTACAGGGTGTTAGACAGAAAACTGTCCCTTCTCACCCTTCCTCTCCAGCTCTTTTATTCTAGGCAGGGCCAGGAATAGGTAAGACAACCCAAGTACCTAGGGCCAAAGTTTAAGGAGGCACTTCACCTCATTTGCAGGGTGAAGCTTGATACAAATGAACCATGGAAGGTTGCCTTAAATAAGGAAAGAAATCAAAGGACCAGCAATCAGCCTGAGGCTAGGGATAAAGAAAAAGGGGCCTAGGGAAGCCACCATTGCCTGGAAAGACGTGCATTATATGTAAGATTCAGATACCTGGAACACCACCTAACTGAGTTACGAGCTCCCCTTCCTGTGGCCATTACTGATTCACTGGCCACCTGTCACTACAGACTCATAGGATCCCAGAACTATTAGGGTCAGGGCAACTGTTGCACATTCTTTGTTTTTTTATATTTTTCATCTACATTTTATTTTTTATTGTTTTTTTAATTGAAGTGTAGGTGCCGTAAAATATTATATAAATTACAGGTGTACAATATAGTGATTCACAATTTTTAAAGGTCATACTCCATTCACAGTTATTATAAAATATTGGCTATGCTCTCCATGTTGTACAATATATCCTTGTTGCTTATTTTATACATAATAGTTTGTACCTCCTAATTACCTTAAATGTAAATGGATTAAAGGTTCCAACCAAGAAACACAGACTGCTTAAATGGATACAAAAACAAGACCCACATATATGCTGTCTGCAAGAGACCCACTTCAGACCTAGGGACACATAAAGACTGAAAGTGAGGGGATGGAAAAAGATATTCCATGCAAATGGAAATCAAAAGAAAGCTGCAGTAGCAATTCTCATATCAGACAAAATACACTTTAAAATAAAGACTATTACAAGAGACAAAGAAGGACACTATATAATGATCAAGGGATAAATCTAAGAAGAAGATATAACAATTGCAAATATTTATACACCCAACATAGGAGCACCTCAATACATAAGGCAAATGCTAACAGCCATAAAAGGGGAAATCGACAGTAACACAATCATAGTAGGGGACTTTAACACCCCACTTTCACCAATGGACAGATCATCCAAAATGAAAATAAAGAAGAAAACACAAGCTTTAAATGATACATTAAACAAGATGGACTTAATTGACGTTTATAGGACATTCCATCCCAAAACAGCAGAATACACTTTCTTCTCAAGGGCTCATGGAACATTCTCCAGGACAGACCATATCTTGGGTCACAAATCAAGTCTTTGTAAATTTAAGAAAATTGAAATCGTATCAAGTATCTTTTCTGATCACAATGCTAATAGACTAGATATCAATTACAGGAAAAAACTGTAAAAAATACAAACACATGGAGGCTAAACAATACGCTACTAAATACCAAGAGATCACTGATGAAATCAAAGAGGAAATCAAAAAATACCTAGAAACAAATGACAATGAAAACACGACGACTCAAAACCTATGGGATGCAGCAAAAGTAGTTCTAAGAGGGAAGTTTATAGCAATAAAATCCTACCTCAAGAAACAAGAAACATCTCAAATAAACAACCTAACCTTACACCTAAAGCAGTTAGAGAAAGACAAACAAAAAAAGCCCAAAGTTAGCAGAAGGAATGAAATCATAAAGATCACGTCAGTCAGGGTGAGAGAGTGTCATGGACATATATACACTACCAAATGTAAAATAGATAGCTAGTGGAAAGCAGCCCCATAGCACAGGGACATCAGCTTGGTGCTTTGTGACCACCTAGAGGGGTGGGATAGGGAGGGTGTAGGGAGGGTGTAGGGAGGGTGGGAGGGAGGGAGATGCAAGAGGGAAGAGATATGCGAACATATGTATATGTATAACTGATTCACTTTGTTATAAAGGAGAAACTAACACACCATTGTAAAGCAATTATACTCCAATAAAGATGTTTAAAAAAAAAAAATCACGTCAGAAATAAACGAAAAAGAAATGAAGCAAACAATAGCAAAGATCAATAAAACTAAACGCTGGTTGTTTGAGAAGATAAACAAAATTGATAAACCATTAGCCAGACTCATCAAGAAAAAAAGGGAGAAGACTCAAATGAATAAAATTAGAAATGAAAAATAAGTAAAAACTGACACTGCAGAAAGACATAGGATCATGAGAGATTGCTACAAGCAACTATATGCCAATAAAATGGACAACCTGGAAGAAATGGACAAATTCTTAGAAAAGCACAACCTTCTGAGACTGAACCAGGAAGAAGTAGAAAATATAAACAGACCAATCACAAGCACTGAAATTGAAACTGTGATTAAAAATCTTCCAATAAACAAAAGCCCAGGACCAGATGGCTTCACATGTGAATTCTATCAAACATTTAGAGACGGGCTAACACCTACCCTTCTCAAACACTTCCAAAATATAGCAGAGGAAGGAACACTCCCAAACTCATTCTACATGGCCACCATCACCCTGATACCAAAACCAGACAAAGATGTCACAAAAGAAGAAAACTACAGGCCAATATCACTGATAAACATAGATGCAAAAATCCTTAACAAAATACTAGCAAAGAGAATCCAACAGCACATTAAAAGGATTATACACCATGATCAAGTGGGATTTATCCCAGGAATGCAAGGACTCTTCAATATAAGCAAATCAATCAATATGATACACCATATTAACAAACTGAAGGATAAAAACCATATGATAATCTCAATAGATGCAGAAAGAGCTTTCAACAATATTCAACACCCGTTTAAGATAAAAACTCTCCCAACAGTGGGCATAGAGGGCACCTACCTCAACATAATAAAGGCCATAGATGACAAACCCACAGCCAACATAGTTCTCAATGGTGAAAAACTGAAACCATTTCCTCTAAGATCAGGAAAAAGACAAGGTTGCCCACTCTCACCACTATTATTTAACATAGTTTTGGAAGTTTTAGCAACAGCAATCAGAGAAGATAAAGAAATAAAAGGAATCCAAATCGGAAAAGGAGTAAAACTGTCACTGTATGCAGATGACGTGATATTATACACAGAGAATCCTAAAGATGCTATCAGGAAACTACTAGAGCTAACCAATGAATTTGGTAGAGTAGCAGGATACAAAATTAATGCACAGAAATCTCGTGCATGCCTATACACTAATGATGAAAAATCTGAAAGAGAAATTAAGGAAACATTCCCATTTACCATTTCAACAAAAAGAATAAAATACCTAGGAATAAACCTACCTAAGGAGACAAAAGACCTGTATGCAGAAAACTATAAGACACTGATGAAAGAAATTAAAGATGACACAAACAGATGGAGAGATATACCATGTTCTTGGATTGGAAGAATCAACATTGTGAAAATGACTATACTACCCAAAGCAATCTACAGATTCAGGGAATCCCTATCAAACTACCAATGGCATTTTTCACAGAAGTAGGACAAAAATTTTCACGATTTGTATGGAAACACAAAAGACCCCGAAGAGCCAAAGCAATCTTGAGAAAGAAAAACAGAGCTGGAGGAATCAGGCTCCCTGACTTCAGACTATACCACAAAGCTACAGTAATAAAGGCAGTATGGTACTGGCATAAAAACAGAAATATAGATCAATGGAACATGATAGAAAGCCGGGAGATAAATATGGTCACCTTATCTTTGACAAAGGAGGCAAGAATATACAATGGAGAAAAGACAGCCTCCTCAATAAGTGGTGCTGGGAAAACTGGAAAGCTACATGTAAAATAATGAAATTAGAACACTTCCTAACACCATACACAAAAATAAACTCAAAATGGATTAAAGACCTAAATGTAAGGCCAGACACTATAAAACTCTTAGAGGAAAACATAGGCAGAACATTCTATGACATAAATCACAGCAAGATCCTTTTTGACCCACCTCCTAGAGAAATGGAAATAAAAACAAAAATAAACAAATGGGACTTAATGAAACTTAAAAGCTTTTGCACAGCAAAGGAAACCATAAACAAGACGAAAAGACAACCCTCAGAACGGGAGAAAACATTTGCAAATGAAGCAACTGACAAAGGATTAATCTCTAAAACATACAAGCAGTTCATGCAACTCAATATCAACAAAACAAAAACCCAATCCAAAAATGGGCAGAAGACCTAAATAGACATTCCTCCAAAGAAGATATACAGATTGCCAACAAATGTATGAAAGGATGCTCAGCCTCACTAATCATTAGAGAAATGCAAATCAAAACTACAATGAGGTATCACCTCCCACTGGTCAGAATGGCCATCATCAAAAAATCTACAAACAATAAATGCTGGAGAGGGTGTGGAGAAAAGGGAACCCTCTTGCACTGTTGGTGGGAATGTAAATTGATACAGCCACTATGGAGAACAGTATGGAGGGTCCTTAAAAAAACTAAAAATAGAACTACCATATGACCCAGCAATCCCACTACTAGGAATATACCCTGAGAAAACCATAATTCAAAGAGTCATGTACCACAATGTTCATTCCAGCTCTATTTACAATAGCCAGGACATGGAAGCAACCTAAGTGTCTATCGACAGATGAATGGATAAAGAAGATGTGGCACATATATACAATGGAATATTACTCAGCCATAAAAGGAAACGAAATTGAGTTATTTGTAGTGAGGTGGATGGACCTAGAGTCTGTCATACGGAGTGATGTAAGTCAGAAAGAGAAAAACGAATACCGTATGCTAACACACATATATGGAATCTAAAAAACCAAAAAAAAATGGTCATGAAGAACCTAGGGGCAAGACGGGAATAAAGACGCAGACCTACTAGAGAATGGACTTGAGGACATGAGGAGGGGGAAAGGTAAGCTGGGACAAAGTGAGAGAGTAGCATTGGCATATATACACTACCAAATGTAAAATAGATAGCTAGTGGGAAGCAGCCGCATAGCACAGGGAGATCAGCTCGGTGCTTTGTGACCACCTAGAGGGGTGGGATAGGGAGGGTGGCAGGGAGATGCAACAGGGAGGGGATATGGGGATATATGTATACATATCGCTGATTCACTTTGTTATACAGCAGAAACTAACACAACATTGTAAAGCAATTATACTCCAATAAAAATGTTAAAAAAAAAAAAGTTTGTACCTCTTAATCCCCTATCCCTGTATGGTCCCTCCCCACTTCCCTCTCCCCACTGGTAACCATTAGTTTGTTCTCTATATCTGTCTGTCTGTTCTTTGTTGTTATATTCACTAGTTTGTTGTATTGTTTAGATTCCACATATAAGTATTTGTCTTTCTCTGTCTGATATCTTTCTCTGTCTGACTTATTTCACTTAGCGTAATGCCCTCCAAGTCCATCCATGTTGCTGCAAATGACAAAATCTCAATCTTTTTAATGGCTGAGTAGTATTCCATTGTGTGTGTGTGTGTGTGTGTGTGTGTGTATACACCACATCTTCTTTATCCAATCATCTGTGTCTAGAAGTGCTAAGGAGGGTTATCTTGCTAGTTGTTCTATCCTGTGTCCTCAAAATGCTCTTTACCTGTATCTTAGTCATCTTTAAAGTGAGAATCTACCTCCTTTCTGGGCACATTGATAGTGTTTAATATCTTGTGTGAAAACCTTGATAAATGCTCAAATTCATTTCAGAACACATCTACTGAGGAAATACTATCATTCTTGCCTTCAGTGGAGGGAAATAGACTCTTAATCTTGTCTTTTGGATTTTTCATTAGCTAATGTCCTTGAGGAAATTTTTCCAATGAAGATAGACTACATTTAGGAATACAGACTAGAATTACTTTTTATTTAAACAAAAATAGGAAAAAGAAGGAAAAAATGTGCAAGCACAGAAGGGCCAACAAACGTGTGAAAAGGAATTTCTGCAAGATGTACACAGTCTAAGCCAGGAATTATCTTGATGGCATTTGGCTGGCTGATGTTTCTACGCTAGCTAATATTTAAGGAATTAGCTGAGGTTAAAACAGCAAAAAAAAAAAAAAAAAAATCAGTTTTGCCTTCTTGGGAAGAAAATTTGCTTGGCTCTTAAAGTGACCATGTTGGAAAAGTAACCCTTTCCAGCACAATTTTCAGAAAGTCAATGCTGAAATATCCGATATTCTGTTCTTTCCCTGAACCTACATCTAGATGAGGAGTTGTTAGTGAGGAATCCATGAATGGGTCTTAGGACCCCAGAACTCCCCGAAAGTATGTGCAAATTATTGTAAGAAGGCATACATATGCTGTGTGCATGTGTGGGCTTTTGGTGAAGGAGGACCATAGTTTGGTCAGATGCCAAAGTTTAAGAACCACTATGCCACATTTTAAGCTTTTAAAAAATATCTGTTAAATGAATATCACAATTTTACAGTGGAAAGAATATTATCTGGGAGCTACAAGATCTGATAACTTTCCTAATACCCACGTGAGACACCAAGAACAAAGTTAATTAGATACTTCGAAGCTCAGCTTTCTTCAGTATTTTAAGAATTTTTAAGTATTACCATCAGGTAATAGAGTAAGAACCCCAAATTTAAGAAGGATATTGATAACAATTAACAATGTTTCTCTTAATTTCCAGTGAAGAACTAGTTAATGTGCAGTTGAATTCTAGAGTCCAAATGGCCTCCCTTCGTAGATGAAATACAGTGAAGGAAATGTGCATTCCTTGGTATAAATCCTTAAGAATGTTCTATCTACTGCTGCCAACACTGACACATCTCCAAGGAGCCTTTGAAATAGTGCAAAAATTTGACAAGACAGTTATCTGGAGACTCACACTTTCTTCTCTTAGAAATAAATTTAAAAGTCTAGATAAAGAAAGTTAAGGGTCAAGGTTTAGAATCTGCAGCTCAAGGACTTTACATCCCACCCTCTAAAATATACTCAGATTAAGAAAGTGGCCACAAAGTAGGTGATTAAAAGAGAGACGTGGATATGCCCTCTTTGATTTTGGATAAAACCAAGGATTAGGCAACTTTAGAAAATTTCACCATGAGATAATTACATCAACTTCTTTTATAGACTAAGAGTGACAAAAACTGGTCGAATTTGAGGTGCTAAAATTGGTTTACATTTTAGAATGCATCAAACATTAAAAGACATGAGGATGGTAAAGATAAGAAAAAAAGATGACTTATGGGTTTTACTCTGTGTAGGTAGAAATAAATCTTTCTATTCCCTTTCTCTCATTTTCAGAACATTAGAAGAAGATACTCAGCTTAAATATTTGATCTGGGACAAGGTAAGTTTAAAAACAAAATTTCACACTTTCTTATGATTCACTGTGTTCTTCAGGATGGATAGACAAGGGGCATGGTGATTTTTGTTGATGAAAGCAACTGAAAAGGTCTTTCCAGCTGAGAAAGACAGCCCTATGGGTAGAATATTCAGCAGTGGTTCTCAACTGAGAATCACCAGGTAATCTTTAAAAGTAGAAATAGAGATGTATTCACCAGGAAATTCTGATCTTGTTGGGCTTGGATAAGGCCTAGGAAGCAGAATTTATAAGTTTCTTTTGGTGAGTTTTAAAGAGCAGTCAGAATTGAAAACCACTGTTTTAGAAGGAGAAGTTTAAGGAGAAAAATCTAAATTGCTCTATTCAAGGAAGTTATAAGAATTCTTAGTTTGGGGTTGATAGCTTCAGAGAGAGGGGCTAGAAATTATGGAATTGTATAAAGAAAGAATATAGCCAGAGGGATTAGAAAAGAAAAATGAGTGGATCTCAAAGAATGGCTTAGACTAAGGCCTCTGTGGGGCAGAGGTACAGGAAGAAATTCCCTGCCATGGATGGCCAAGTATCTTCAAGACTCTTGATGTCAAATACTCTATTTTAAGTATCTACTTGTCCTCTGGTATAGTGTAATGTTGCTCTGTTAACCAATACTCAGAATATACTGTCATACACAATATATTGACAATATATTGTCTTGGTGATATTTTGGGAAATGGACAAAAGAAATGACATTGAGAGAGATCAAAACATTCCTCAGGAGTGAAGGTAAATAGATAAGGAACCCAGAAAATAAGTAGACTCCCCAGAAAACTTTGGGAATTTGGGCTAAAGTGTTAAGCTTACTCTAGAGATCATTAAATGAGAAATTGAGGTTCTTTATTCAGCAATTATGCTAAGTACTTTTGCTTCTGACTATGATGAGAAGACTGGACTACCTCATTCCACCATCAATAACTAGGAAACTGGACTAAATTCATGAAACAACAATATTCAGACACTAGACAAAGAACAGCACAGCCCTGTAATTCCCAAACAAAGGAAAACATATGAGGTACATCCTAGTTGTAAAATAAACAACTAATTTGGTTTGCACAAGGCTGAGAAAATTTTGAGTTTTGACCAATAAGAGTTGAGAGACCTCACTGAACACTCAGGGCATTTAGTAGAGAGATGCCATAATGGCCACGAGTTAAGAACAGTGTTACACTAGCCAAAGAGTTGACACTTCACTAGACAAGCCTTAATAAAGCTTAAAAACAAGCCTTGGGAGGGTCAAGTTGACCTAGGAGCAAAGTAACTGGCTCCCAGAGCAAAATATGACACTCTTTTCAGGACAAAAGCAAAATGCAGGTACTCGACCAGGTAACAATCATAATACTCAGTTTCAAATTAAAAGATTAGTAGGCATGTAAAGAAGCAGGAAATCAGGATCCATAAACAGGAGAAAAGCCAATAAAAAGAGCTTAAGAAATGACAGAGATTATGGAATTATTACGGATTTTAAAACTGCTATTTTAAATATGTTCAGTGATTTAAAGAGAAACATGAACACAATAAAAAGTCAAAACTATATAAAAGAATGAATAAAATTTATAGAGTTAAAAAATACAACACTGAATTGGAAAATTCACTGAATGTACTTAAGAGATTAGACACTGCAGAGGAAAAGATCAGAGTAACCTGAAGTCAGAGTAACAGAAATTGTCTAAACTGAAGCACAGAGGTACAAAAGGCAGAATAAAATTAATACAGCCTCACTAATCACAGAACAATATCAAGTGATCTAACATGAGTATAATTTGAATCCACTATTCAATTGTGTACTGGTGGTCCTGGTCAGTCTAATAAGGCAATAAAAAAATAAAAAATAAAAAGCAACCAGATTGGAAAGAAAAAAGTAAAGCTATCTTTATTCACAGACAACAGAAAATCCCAAGTAATCTACAAAATGCTACTAGAACCACTTGGTGAGTTATTGAATAAAGGTGACTATATACACAAAAATCAATTGTATTTCCATATACTGGCAATGGGCACTTGGAACCCTATGAAGCTCCTAGGGATAAATTTGACAAATGTTATGCAAGACCTTTAAACTGAATACAACAGAACACTCCTAAGAGAAATTAATAAAGACTTAAAGAAATGAAGAAATAGACCACATTCCTGGATCAGACAATACAATACATTAAAATGTCAATTCTACCCAAATTGATGTCTAAATTCAATATAATTTCAATTAAAATCCTAGCAGACTTTTTTTTTTAGAAATTGACAAGCTAATTATAAAATTTGATTAGATATGAAAAAACCATAGAAAAGTTAAAACAATTTTGAAAAAGTGAGACAAAGTTGGAGGACTTCTACTTCCTAAGTTCAAGATTCATTACAAAGCTGTACTAGTTAAAAGACTGTGCTATTAGGGACTTCCCTGGCAGTCCAGTGGTTGAGACTCTGTGCTTCCAATGCAGGGGCCGTGGGTTCAGTCCCTGGTCAGGGAACTAAGATCCCACATGCTGCGGGGCATGGGGGCATGGCCAAAAAAAAAAAAAAAAACCAAAACTGTGGTATGGAAGTAAGCATAGCAATATAGATCAGTAGTAAAGAATACTGATTTTGCAGAAAGTTTATGAGTTAATTCAATGGAAAAAGAATACTCTTTTCCACAAGCTGTACTGGAACAACTGAATAACAATGTGTAAAAAAAAAAAAAAAAAAGACCACAATTATCTCAAACAACAACAACAACAAAACTTAAAATGGATTACAACTAAATAAAAAAAAACTAAAATGGTATAATTTCTAGAAGAAAACGTAGGAGAAAATATTTGTGACCTTTGGGTAGGCAAGACTTTTTTGATTACAAAAATCACTCACCATAAAAGGAAAAGATTGATAAATTGGAGCTTCATCAAAATTAAAACCTTCTCTTTAAAAGACACTGTCTAGAAAATGAAAAGGCAAACTGAAGGCTGAGAAAAGATATTTGGAACATATATTGCAATATCTAACAACAAGGATTTTCAAAATATGTAAAATTTACATCTCAGTAATAAGATGAACAAGCCAATAAAAAGTTGGCAAAAGGTTGAACACACACTTCACAAAGTAATATATTGAAAGGGCCAATAAGCACAAGAAAAAAATGTTCAACATCACTATTCATTAAGGAATGCAAATGAAATTGCAGTGATACTACACACTCACTGGAATGACTGAAATTTTAAAAGACCGACAATACTGCATATGTACAAGGCTTGAACTTTTCATACATTGTCAATGCAAGTGTTAAATGTATTGTGTTGCTTTGGGAAACAACTTGGCAGTTTCTTGTATAGTTAAACATACACTTACTGTATGACCCAGAAATTCCACTCCAAGGGAAATGCAAATGCTTGTCTACACAAAGGTTTGACACAGTGTTCACAACAGCTTTATTCATAATAGCCACAAACTGGAAGCAACATACACGTGCATCAAGAAGTGGGATATTCATTCAACAAACTACTATTCAGCAGTTAAAGAAGCATACTGATATACACAACATAGATGAATCTCAAAAATACCATACTGAGCCAGATACAACAGCATTGTGCAATTCTATTTATATAAAACTAATCTTTAGATACAGAAAAGGTGGTCTGGATTGGGTTTTGAGAAGGGAGTTGCCTGCAAAGAGGCATGAGTGAAAAATTAAGGGTAATGAAAATATTTTTTATGCTTATTGTGCTGGAATAACCAAACACATTTCTCAAACCTCATTAAACTGTACAAGTAAATTTGGATTATTTTCTTGTATACAAATTTTACTGCAATAAAATTGATAAAAGCAAAACAAATACGTGGAGAGATTTTGTTTATAAACTGAGAGAGTAAAAAGCAATACACAACCTAGTAGCTAGAGATGCTTAGAAATTCAATCAGTGAGATAACTTGCATTATGAACAAAAGAAATATTTATTAACCTGACTTTGTGTTCTCATTGTAAAATAGGGATCATATAAGTAGCTCTTTCATACGATTTCTCTGAAGATCAAATTAGTCAACATATGTAAAGCACTTAGAATAAATCCTGAAATATTAAGAATTCAATAAAGGTTAGCTATAGTTATCATTGTTAGTACCAAGAGTCGGAAACTGTACCAGGCATGGGAAGGGGTACAGTGATAAGCAACATGGATGCCTCCACCTTTGGGACTTAGTTTTTGGTAGTTTTTGGTGAGAAACAAGACCAGACAATTCTCCTCAATCCACAGAGGGGTGTTCTGGGAGACTGGCAAACACTCTCTCCCCTTTACAGACATGGAAGCTCTCCAAACATTGTCCCATGAATATTTATTTTCTGCCTTTCTCTTGGACCACAAACGGGTGGGACTGGCAACTTGTGGGTGTTGCCTATTACTGTTACATAATTTGTACTGTAATCTGTATGCAACTTTCCCAGAGAACAATTTATGCAAACTGAAGCAAAAGGAATATGTATTTCTTAGTAACTTTGTTTGAAATTTTACTTACTTTCTATTTTTATGTTGCTCTTAGAGCAAAGTGAGAGAACTTCCCTCAAAAGAGGGAACAAAATTACAACTGGATGTTACTGTGGCTCATCACATCAGCCTCAGGACATATGTTAAAAGGGTCAGGACTCTGACTCTGAAAAAGTCACCTGAGTGTGCCCACTGGTCATAGATTAAAGACAAATGTTTCTGGGTACATCTTCTAAGACCAATGTGCCATGCTGTATTAATTGCCTGTAACTAGTGCAAAAAAAAAAAAAATTACCACCAACTAGGTGGTATAAAACACCACAAGTTTATTCTCTCACAGTTCTGGAAACCAGAAATCCTAAATCAAGGTGTGAGCAGGGCCACACTCTCTCTAGAGGCTCTGGGAAGAGAATTCATTTCACATTCTTCTCCTAGCTTCTGGTGGCTTCTGGTAATCTCTGGAACTCTTTGGTTTATAGCTGCTTTACTCCAATCTCTTCATCCGTCTTCACATTGCCTCCTTCTCTGTGTCTTCTTCTTGTCTGTATTTTATAAGGACATTTGTCATTGGACTTAGGCTTACCTGGGTGATCCAGGATGATCTCATCTCAAGATCCTTAATTATATCTGCAAAGGCCCTTTTTCCAAATAAGGTTATGTTCACAGGTTCCAGGGATTTGGACATGGACATATCTCTTTGGAAGTCACCATTCAACCCACTACA
The DNA here is from genome assembly GCF_028564815.1 of Eubalaena glacialis. Taxonomy (NCBI): domain Eukaryota; kingdom Metazoa; phylum Chordata; class Mammalia; order Artiodactyla; family Balaenidae; genus Eubalaena; species Eubalaena glacialis. The sequence goes on from NC_083732.1 coordinate 67,774,119, forward strand.
CATGCCATCTTCTTACAGCGATTGGAATTTTGAGATAATTCCCACGTTCAAGAGAGGACAGAAAGGTAATTCTGGGATGACTGAATATTACTTAGAATTGCCGGAATAAGAGAATAAAGGAAACAAGGGAAGAACTGAATTTAAGATTCATGAGGGCAGACACTGTATGTGTTACGCACACTTATTCCATAGTGCCTGGCATATAGGAAATTTTTGATAGACGTTTATTACTCCTAAGAATGAATAGATAACTCATGAACTGGTCTTTGTATCTTGGTGTCCTGAAAGAATCAAATTTGGCCTCTCTTAATCACTGAAATTTTGGTAAGGTCCCCAAACAAAGAGACTATAAACAGAAAAACCTGAGGCTGAGTCCTGGAGGCTTGAGCTGGCACAACTGCTCCTGGGGATCCGAGGTGGGCTGGGTTGGATGAGAGAGCTAATCTTGTGGTGGAAGAACAGCTGCAGGGGCCAGGAGACAGGCCAGGCTTCGTTCTGGGTTCTGGAAAAATGAGTCTCCCTCTCCCAGCTGTCATAAATACATCTCCTTCCCATGAGTTTCAGTAGCTCCTTTTACAATAAAGCAGCAGTTGAGAATGAGAGATTATGTCCTTTTTGAAGCTTCCAACAACAGGAAACCATAACTTTAAAAAGCAAAACAACAAAAACTAAGGGACTTTGAGGAGCATCCATTCTTCAAATTCTCATCCCCTGGATCTGTCTGCCCAGAGACTCCCTGATTAGCAGGCTTTCATCAGAAGTTATGAGTTATAGGGAAACTTAGTGACGGAGGCAAACGGATAACAGTCAAGAAATTCTTGGAGTGACACTCTTTATGTCCTTACAAGAGACACTTGACCACTCTGTGTCTCAATTATTGGCAAATCGGGGACTTGCTTACCCTACAGGGATGCTGTAAGAGCCAATTAGCCGTGGGCAGTGTCACTGGAGATTGAAGGATGAGCGCCATTATGTAGTTACAAAGCATTATTACTGTGGCGTGAGTGGAGAATGGAAAGTAGAGGCTTAGCAAGGACATTCATGGGTCTGCTTTGCAGCAGCTTCCTGTTAAAGTGCCAATAAAGCCTTCCTAATTTATTTCATTCTGCCTGAATGGTGACTTGTATCTAACAGTCTGCAGATGACAGAGAGGAAGAACAAGGAAGCCAAGTCAGGTACAAAACACTGACAACATGAAATTAGGCACCACAGAAGAGCTTCCTTCTGAAGCTGAATTGCAATCATCCTTTTACATTATATCGAGAATGTGGATTGAGCAAGGGCCACAGGAGGAGTCTGACATGAAGTTGGAGAGGAAGGGGTAAATTTTGAAGATGCCTTTCACCTAGAACCACTTGGTAGTGAACTTCAGGGTTTAAACTGGTGTTCACCAACTTGACTTCAGACCCACTGGTAAGAAATGGGACACACAATTGTCCTGTGAGACCAGACAACATAGGTTAATCGCTCTGTATGAGCATTTTAATAATGTGTGAAGCCCGTTTGGGCTATACAGAAAAGTTGCCTTAAGAACTGAAATAAAAATACTTAAGCAATTACAGAGCTGCAGGGTTAGTAGTTGAGGGAGAAGGCCTGGAAAAATTAAAGATTGTCTTCAAATCCCAGCCAATATGCCAGGCCCAACCTGGGAACTTTGGCCCCATGCCAGCCCTGATGTGCTCCTTGTGGCGGGCAAAAGAGAAAAAAAATCGACTTGCATAAGAAAATAGAGGTCCTCAAGCACTGAAAGAACCTAGACTACTAGAACAAAAAACATCTGCTCAACAGAAATTTGATTCTGCCAGTTGACCAAGGAGATTTAGGGATTTAGGAGAAAATCCAAAAACATGCAATATCTCAGAGTTCTGGAAAATGCTGAAGACTATTGGAGATTGAAAAACCATTTGTGCAGTGGAGAATAGGGATACAGGGCATGGGAGGTGGTAACTCTCACCACTGTTTGAATACCATTCATTCCTTCTGCTTTTATAAGCCTTATGGTTATTGAGCTCTTACAATATATCAGACACTGTGCTAAATGGTTTAGATATATTATCATACTTAATTGTTGCAACAGCTCTCTAAGTTAGAGACTAAAATTATTCCCATTTGAGACATGAGCAAGATGAGGCTCAGAGAGGTTATGAAAATTTCTCACAATCACAGAGTTAACGAGTAGCAAATCTGGGACTCAAACCCTAAGATTGTTACCCCAAAGCCCTTGCTTAAGTACTAATATCATTCTCTTTCCTGAAGCACGCACCTTTTTGAGCAAGAAAGCAACTTCTGAATAATTCCTACCCAGGTTTATTGCTCAGATTAAACACGAGAATTGCCCTAAAAACGCTCTTAAGAAGATGCTATGGGATTTTATTGAAAGAAGAGATAGATTCTATTGGGCTGAAGGAAATGGATGAGGCAAAACCTAAGAGAGGAGAGGCAGCCTGGATGTAGAGTGAACTTTTTGCTGGCCTTTTCAGCATGAAGTAATTGCCATCTCATAAAATCTACATAGCAGTCCTATGAAGTATATAGTAGTTTCCCTATTTTACAAGTGGGGAAGTTGAAGCAGAGAAATGTTTTAAGTAAGCTATCCATAGTCAGTCATCTCTACAATGGGAAGAATAAGATCTAGAGCCCCACGCTGGAGTCCTGAACTCTAAGGACCTCATTCTTTCTACTACATCACATTGCTTCACAGAGGAAGTATCAGTCAAAGTGGGACTTGTGTCATGTCTAGGGTTTCCACAGGAAGAAAAGAAAAGATATTTTAGATGAAGGAGATGGTGAGCTTGAAGATGCAGAGGTGGGAAAGTGCAGAGAATTTTTGGAAAACTATGTAGTCTGTCTAATTTAGATGAATGTGAAGGGTCAGAAGAGGCTGGAAAAGAATGGCTTACAAAGTTGTGACAGAGTTGTAGACAACAAATTCAGCTTCTTTAATAAATGTAAAATGTCTTTATTTTGCCTATATAATAAATGTAAAATGTCTATATTTTGCCTAATAAATGAAAATGTCTTTATTTTGCCTACTACTGATATTTTCTGTTTCATCTTGTGTTAGTTTGGGTAAATTTCATTTTCAAGGAACACATTTGTTTCAACATAATTGTGACTAAAGATTGTTTATAATATTCTCTTATTTGTTCACCTAACATCTGTAGAATCAGCAGTGATAATTCTACTATCATTTCTGAAAGCATATTATTATGTTACATTCCTGATCTTTCTTTCTCTACCAGTCTAGCCAGGGGGTTACCAATTCATTAATCTTTTCAAAGAACCATTGTTTCACTTAGTTAATTTTCCCTCTTTGTCTGCTTTCCACTTCTTGGATGTTTAGTGTAATAGTTATTAGAAAATCTTCCTTCTTTGTGTTTACTTTGCTTCTCTTTTTCTTGTCTCTTAAAGTAAAACTTAAGTAATTTTAGAACTTAATTTCTAATATAAACATTTAACACTATACATTTATTCTTAAGCATCTCAAAAAGTTTAATTTGTTGTATTTTTATCATCCAGTTCAAAATAATTCTTAATTTCCTTCATGCTTTCTTTATTGATCTGCAGATTACTTAGAAGTATGTAGTTCTATTTTTAAATATTCAGAGTTTTCCTATATTGTTATTTTCTGCTTTGATTCCATAATCAGAGAACATATTCTGTATAATTTCAATAATTTTAAATTTGTTGAAATTCATTTTATGGCCCAATACATGGTCTGTCTTGTTGAATGTGTCATATGCACTTGAAGAGAATGTGTATTCTGTATGTCTTCAGTGTACTGTACTGTAAATATCAATTAGGTCAAGGTAGTTGATAGTGTTTGTCAGATTACCTACCTGATTTGTTGCTGTTTATGTGTTTACCAGTTGCTAAGACACAGGTGTTAACATTCCCAAATATTATTTGAAATCTTCTCTCTCTCCCTTTAACTTTGTTAATTTTTGCTTCATCTATTTTGAAGCTCTGTTATTAAGTGAATACATGTTTAGAGCTGCCATGTCTTCATGATAAATTGACCCTTATTAGGAAACGCCCTTCCTTTATCCCTTTGTCTTTACATCTTTCTTTTACTTGATATTAATATAGCTACTAATCTTCATTATGTTTGCTGTTTGTAGTTAATTTTTTCTACCCATTTATTGTCAATCCATCTCTTTATATATAAATAGCATTTATTATACAGCATACAGCCAAAGAGGGGATGTTATTGCTCTTTTTTTTCTATTCTGATAATTGCTGCCTTTTAGTTGCTTTTACTTCATAATAGCATATATAATTATTGATGTGATTTGATTTAGGTCTACCATTTTATTATTTGTTTTCTTTTTTCGTCTCTATTTTAATCTCTGTTCTGCATTTCTTGACTTCGTTGGGGCCATTTGAATATTTTATTAGAATTTCATTTCAATTTCTCTATCGGCTTTTTGGCTATGCCTCTTTGTAATTTTTTTTAAGTTGGTGCTCTGTGAATTATACTATATATCCTTAACTTATCACAGTCTAATTGAGTTACTATTGTACCCTTCATGTAAAATGTGAAAAGCTTAAAATTGTATAGATCTATTTACCACCCCACCCTGTTCTTTTTGCTATAATCACATGTGTTACATATATTTCTATTTTTAAACTGATAAAAAATGTTATAAATTTTACTTTCAACAATCAAATGTAATTTTAAAAAATTAATAAGAAAAAACTGTAGAACATTTACCATTCTAACGCTTTTTGTTTGTTATAAAAGATCTGAGTTTCCTTCAGGTATCATTTTCCTGCAGCTTGGAGAATGTCTTTTCACACTCCCTTTAGTCTATGTCTGTTGGCAATGAATACTCCTTAGTCTTATCTGAAAATGTCTTTATTTTGCCTTTATTTTTCAAGGTTATTTTCAAGGGATGTAGATTTCAGGATTGACCATTTTGGGTTTTTTTTCAAGCTTTAAAGATGTCTTCCCTTCTTAGTTTCTGATGAAAATTCAGTCTTTTGAATTTTGTTGCTTCCCTGAATGTTGTGTATTGTTTTTCTCTAGCTGATTTTTAGATTTCTTTCCATCTTTGGTTTTCAGTAGTTTGAATATGATTCTTAGCCGTGATTTACTTCTTATTTTCCTAAGGGTTCACTGAACTTCTTGAATTGCCATATTTATGTTTTTGACAAAATTTGGGAAAATGTCCACCTTCTATTCTTCAAATTTATATCAAGGTAAAACTCACATAATATTAACTATTTTAAAGTGTACCCTTTGATGGCATTTAGTATATTTTCAATGTTTTGCAGCCACCACCTCTATCTAGTTCCAAAATATTTTCATCAACTCAAGGGAGATCCTGTACCCATTATGCAACCTCCCCGCAGGCTTCCCTCTACCCAGCCCCTGACAACCACTAATGTGGTTCTGTCTCTATGGATTATTTATTGTGGTTATGTCATATAAATGAAATTGTACAACAACTGACCTTTTTTGTCTGGCTTCTTTCACTTAGCATAATGTTTTTGAGGTTCATTCATGTTGTAGCATGCACCAGTACTTCATTATTTTTATGGCTGAATAATATTCTGTTATATGCCTATACCACATTTTGTTTATTCATGCATCCATTGGTGGACATTTGGGTTACGTCTACCTTTTGGCTATTGTGACTAGGGCTTCTATGAGCATTCATGTACAGGTATTTGTTGGAATACCTCTTTTTAATATGCTTCCACAGTGGCTGCACCATTAGACATTCCCATCAGCAATGAACATGGGTTCCAATTTCTCCATATCCTCACCAACACTTGTTATTCTCTATTGTTTTCTTTTTTTTAATAGCCATCCTTGTGGGTGTGAAATGTTACTTTATTGTAGTTTTGATTTGCATTTCTCTAATAATTAAAGATATTAAGCATCCTTTCATGTGCTTTTTGGCCATTGTATATCTTCTTTGGAGAAATGTCTTTTCAAGTCCCTTGTTCATTTTAAAACTGGGTTATTTGTTTTTCTATTGTTGAGCTGTAAGAGTTATTTATATATTCAGGATAGTAAACCCTTATCAGATATATGATTTGTAAATATTTTCTCCCATCCTATAGGTTATCTTTTCACTTTTCTTGATAGTGTCCTTTGATGCACAAAAGTTTTTAATTTTGATGTAATCTATTTTATCTTTTTGTTTGCTCCTTGTGCTTTTGTGTCTTCAGTTTTCTTTTGATTCACTGTATCTTTCTTATCCTCTGCAGTTCCAGTTATGCATACATTAGACTTCTGACATTGTCCTTCAGGCCTCAAGGCACTCTCTTCTTCTGACTCTTTCCTTTGTCATCTCCATTGTGTTGTTAAGCCCACCTAGTAAATTTTTTAATTTTCCTGTACATCATTATACATAGCTGCTTTGTTGTCATCTAGATAGAGACTTCCTGGGATGAAGTGGGGAGGGAGGGAGGGAAGGAAGGAGGGAGAGAGAGAGAGAGAGAGAGAGAGAAAGAAATGGAGTGACAGACCTGATGGCATAGTTTAACCCTGGAATTTTACCTGGCTTACAGCAAACTTCATTCTTTCAGCTTCCAAGTTATGAGTCATGAATATTTATGAGAAAAGGGTTTGAGTTGGGTTTCTGACACAACATCTGTAATACTGAACCCTCTATATCTGGCATAATAGAGGTACCTACTTAAGACAGGTAACAAATGCTTACATGATCAATGAATTATTGATGATAGGTAGATATACACTATTACTGAAAAGGGGTGGCCACTGAGTGAGCATGAAATAGGCACCCAAGATTATCAAATGAGTCACTGACAGGGAAATCAAACCAACTTAAGTTTATCTTTCAATATTGTTCAATATTGCTGACCCAATCCTGATCTGGAAACTGAATCACCTTTTTCACCTCTGCCAACATCTAGCCTGCAGTGAAACAGACACTCAGTTTTATGGATAGCCTTGTGAATTTGTTCACCTTCAACAGTGAGAATAAAGTGGTGATGTGTAGGTTTGTTTATTTTTTATTGCTTGCTCCTAAGTGTTCCATTTTGAAAAGAAAGCAATTTGCCAGTGTTTCTGCCCTCTTTCTTAGTATCTTCACCTTGGCATGTTTCACTCTCCCTGCCAGACCCGAGAGAAGATGGTTGTTGCTGAGTGATGTGTTGTTCACAGTGTGGGAAGCCTCACTCACAGGGTCTGTCCGCAATAGCATTTACAACATAGGGAGCACCATAGCCAGCTGAGTTTGTGAAAGCTCTTTTCTTGTATCTTGCCAAGAATTCAATCTGTTTCTGGTTCCTGCAGACTAACAAAAGCTGTTGCTATGTTATCACTCTAAAAGATGGACCCACATAGTCACATGTAAGCTTCCCTTTATATGGTAAAATGTCACCCACTGATAGACCAAGAACTTAGAAAACTATATCTGAATGGGTAACATGTCTGTCAGCATCATGTTGACAGTCTTCAGGACAAGGTGAATACCTGGTTGGTGATCCCTAACCTATTCTAAATCCTTCCATTGATATCAGCAATAGCTTCTTAGAAATTTCAACTGCTTTGATGGATCCAAGACTCAATTCTAATAGCAGAAACTGTAGAAATACAATTTTAAGAGCAATGAAATTTGGGATTAAAATTGCAACTATGGTATGGTGGATAAGTGTTTCTAATATATAAGGAACTCATAAAAATTAGTAATATATAAGGAACTCATAAAAATCCACCAAGGACCTCAGAAGAAAAGTATTTAAAGGATATGAAGATAAAAATTCTAGAATAGGAAAATAGAAAAATGAAATTTACATGAGAAAGTGTACAACTCAATAATCAAAGTAATAGAACTTAGGAGATACAATTTACTTACCCATCATAGTAGTAAAGATGTGAAAAAATGCTATTGACAGGATTATAGTGAGATAAACATTTTTTATCTCATTAGGTGTGCGTGCAAACATAGAACCTTTCTGGAAAAAACAGCAAGATTTTGTTTTTTGTACATTCATCCATTAACTTGTTCCAGAAAAAAATTTCAAGTTGATTAAAATGATATACAATATAAAAAGAGGACCATGAAGAAGGAGGAGGAAGAGGAGAAAAAGAAGGAAGAGGATGAAGGGGAGGAAGAAGAGGACAAGAAGGGAAGGGGGGAAGGGGAGGAGAAGAAGGAAAAGGAGTAGATGCAATGACAGTGTTGGGGATGACATGGAGCTGGAAATAAGTCTGGAAATGAATGACCTGAAGAGCTTCACCAAGTGTTTCAACTTATTGATAAGTCAATGGACAAGGGAAATCATTGGGAAGAAGAGTTTTACTTCCCATCACAGTTCACTGGATGCTTTCTTGAAATTGTATGCAGGTGCCTTGGCATAACTCAATGGAAATTACCTCACTTGCTTTTCCGAACTTCAGAGATGAATACTGTGACCGTCTCCCAGAGATGCACACAGCAACTGTCAGAACTTTGCATCTCCTCACTCTATTGAGAGGGTGAGAGCATCTTTGTTTGTACAAAGAGATAGTTGCATCTTCTTAAGTGGAAGCATAAAGCTGTTGTATTGTTGTATTGAAATCTAACTATGTGGACAAGGGTGTACATAGAGACTGCAAATGGCTACAGGGGTAGAGTTGTTGATTGTTAAGAGTTGTCTCTCAGCTGCTTTCTGATGCTAAAATTGGGGCTCTGAGAGCCACACGTCTCCTTTGCCGGCTGGATCTCCATTAGTCGCTACACACTGGGATTCCAGAGGGAAGACTGGGAGCTGGGGGAGGAAGAAGCACCTACTCCTTCCTGCTGTGCTTCCTGCCCCTGACCTGCCGCTGCAACAATGGTTCCTCAGTAACAGTCTGTGGCAGCAGCATTGCCTTCAGTGCGCAGTTCTCCCAGTTCCCAGAATCAGCTTCACGTACTTTCTCAAGAAGAATGCAAATACAACCTGAAACAGCATCCCCTCCACAGAGATCTGAGTCTCAGATCCACAAGGCCCTTCCTTCAAACTCTAGTTTTAATAATTTCAACTTCTTTCCTTCCAGCCCCGCTTCTCCACAGCCTTAGAGGTACAGTTACTGCAATTCATCAGTGTCATTTTTTTTGGTTTGATACCTTATATTAAAATTTCTCTGTCAAAATAAGTAACTCTCCTGAGTGGACCCAGACTGAGATAATGGAGACAATAATAACACCTGTCCCATAGAATTGTGTGTGTGTGTGTGTGTGTGTGTGTGTAAAATACATATGCTCTAAATTTATATGCTCTAAATCTCTAAACAATTCTCCATATATAATTATATGTTATATATCACGCATATAAACATATTTTTATATAATATACTTAGAATAGTATATGGCACTTAGTATATGTTTAATAAATATTGGCTATTTTATTAGCAGTAATGTTATTAATAGCACTGCTTAGAGCTGGCATCTTGATGTGGAAAAGTTCTGGCTGACTTCTTGACGTGGAAAAGTTCTGGCTGACTTTGGAGTACATCCTAACTGCAAAATGCAAGGCACCAAGAAAGTGAGAACTATACATGGAGGAGGCAGTTAAGTCTACCTACATTTTCTGAAATGAGAAATATCGAAGACTTTTTTTTAAACTGAACAATCCTTTGTAATCATCCTCTTTAGACCATATAGAATATGGAGGTCCAGAATCTTGATATGCCAGGAGAGATATGAAGTAAAGAGAAGAAAAACTACTACGCATTGACTTCTTACTATGTTACCAGGTAATTTCCAATGTCATTCCATCTACCCCTACCATCAGTCTAGTGAGTTAAGTATTATTATTCCCATTTTATAGACGGATCAAAAGACTCAGAGGTTAAATTGCTTGTCTTGGGTTACATATGATAGCAGAGGCAGAGCTAGGATGTGAAACAAGATTTGTATACACAAAAATATAAACATTATTAGAAAGGAAATTACACGGTGCATATATGTGTGGGACACTGCAAGAAATATAAGGAGTCAGGAGTTAAAGTCCACAGTATGTTAAAGATTTTACAATTCAATGAGAAAAACTCCAGGTAGCTCAAGGAAGAAAGAAATTGATCAAAGTCACATAGCAAGACTGTGCTAGGATCAGTCCTATAACCTGAAACTGAGAAGTAGGCCACTGCTCTTCCCTCTAAGCCATACTTTATCACAAAATTACCATCCATAATGCTCACTTGAAAGAGTGACCCAACTCCAGGCATGAAATCCATTAACTTATATAAATTTTGAACTCCGTAGGATTTTTAAAAATCACTTTCATCTACAAGAAGAATGAAACACATGATTTACTAAGGATGTTTGTGGCGAGTAGACACATAATGACTTTCTCATATGAAGAAAGAAGAAAAAAGATTAAGTTGGGGAGTGCGTGGAATGATGTTGCCAGAGAGACGTGGTAAGGAGGACTGTTAATGGCCATTAGTCTGTGTGTGCAAGGAAAAAGTTACTGTGTCTTCCTAGAAGAAGGTTTACCCCAAAAGGTTTCTAATCATTTTACTGAAGTAAAGAAATTCTATGCAGGTGAATGTTACAAGGGAGTATGCTATATAATGCTGATGGGCTGTGTTGGTGAGGTTTTCATGGAAGCTTGCCAATGCTAAGTATGAGGAAATACTCCTGTGTGGGACTGGGTTGGGGGCCCATTAACATAGGTACTTCCCAGTATAGAGGTCCAGGGAATGCAAATTACCTACTTTAAAAACTATCAATTTTTTAATATTTACTCTGTCTTAGACTCTACTGAGCACTGTATTAGGATAGATTAGGTTATGCTCTGATAACAGATAAGCCCACAATTCTAGAAGCTAAAGACAACAAAGCTTTATTTCCTGCTCATACAAAGTCTTCTCTGGGCTTCTCAGTTTTCCAGGCATCTTTAACCTCACGGCACCGTCATACCAATATGTGCCCAGGAAAAGACAGACAGGGAAGACCGGCACCAGCAATTAAACATCTCTCTCTAGAAGTGACACACATTATTTATACTCATATTCCATTGACTGTGTCACATAACCACTCCTAGTTTCAAGGGCCTGGGCAAGTGCAAAGCTTCCCTATGCCTAGAAATAGAAAACTAGTTAATGGTGAAGAGTAGCCATGCCTACCTGGAGCCTTCTACATATATTTCTCATGTAAACTTTTCACAACTTTGTGATATAAATACCATATTACCTTCTTTTTACAAATAAGGAACTTGAGTCTTATAGTCATTACACAAATTTCCCAGTGTCACATACCTACAAAAGTGGTAGAGCTGAAATTCAAACACAAGTCCCCAAACTCACGCTTCTAATCACCACATCATCCTACCTCCTTGGATATGGATGGACATCTGAATAGATATCTACATTCCACCATGATTATATCTCTTAGGAAACATTCCCCCAAGAATAAAGGTTGAGGAAAGTCTAAGGTGACTTTGAGTCTCTAACTTCAGTCAGGCAGAAGACAACCCATCATCAAGGATTGCACTAAAAAATATACAACAGACTACTTAAGCTTTTTATTTTCTTCACTTTTCTCTTATATCCCCTGTATTCTCCAAACTAATGACCTTTAAAGGGAAAAGATACTGTGAGGTTGTCTTTGGGTGCAACAAAGAGGATAATGTCTAGGGAGATGACCTCTTTCTTGGTGACGTAAGAACCCCCAGGAATAGAATTATAGATAGGGCAGCAGCATTAAAGAAGAGGAGAAAGTAGACTATGCTCCCTGTGTGCTGCAGGGAAGAGAAACAGCCCCTCCTGGACTGAGAAAGCCCCCTGAACAAGAACAAGGACCTGCTGCTCTGGCCCATTACACATTAGGACCTGGCCTTGTTTTCTCAGCTGCTCTCCCACTGCCTGTGTGACTCATTCGCTGAGACAGGAGCCAGGATCTTCAGCATCAATTCAACAGTCATTAGGTACCAACTCTGTCTAAGGGGCAGTGTTGGCTTTAAAGAATTTATAATCTAGTAAAGCAGATCAGACAGGAGCACAAATAAGGGTAGACCACAGAATCAAGAGAGGTCCATGCAAAGTCAAAGAGGAGAAATTCACTTCGTCAGGGAAAAAAAGACCTGGGAGAGTTCATAGAAGCATTTGTACTTAAAGTGGGTTTGTAGATTAGGGTAGGAGTCACACTGATAGAGATTATAAAGGAAAAACATATAAAATAGAGCAAAAGGCATTACAAAATGGAGAGAAAAAGTCAGTAACCCACTTTGGTACCATCCCATTCATGAAAGATTTACAAGATAAGGTTGGAAAGCTATGTTGGGACTAAGGCATAAAGGTCTCTCAGAATTTTTTCCTTTGAGAATCTAACTCACCCCTTGAGTTAGCACATTAAGCCCTAGATCCCTGCAGTGAAAAACATACAGAATATTTGATGTTGCCAAAGAAAATTAAGAAATTAGGCTGTGGAGTCAGATTACATGAGTTTGAATGATAAGTATACCACTTAATTACCATATCACTGTGAGAAAATTATTTAAATTCTCTGCTGTTCATTTTCTCACCTTTAAAATGGGGGATACAAAGCAATCTACAGATTCAATGGTATCCCTATCAAATTACCACTGGCATTTTTCACAGAACTAGAACAAAAAATTTCACAATTTGTATGGAAACACAAAAGACCCCGAATAGCCAAAGCAATCTTGAGAAAGAAAAATGGAGCTGGAGGAATCAGGCTCCCTGACATCAGACTATACCACAAAGCTACAGTAATCAAGACAGTATGGTACTGGCACAAAAATAGAAATATACATCCATGGAACAGGATAGAAATCCCAGAGGTAAACCCACGCACATATGGTCACCTTATCTTTGATAAAGGAAGCAAGAATATACAATGGAGAAAAGACAGCCTCTTCAATAAGTGGTGCTGGGAAAACTGGACAGCTACATGTAAAAGAATGAAATTAGAACACTCCCTAACACCATACACAAAAATAAACACAAAATGGATTAAAGACCTAAATGTAAGGCCAGACACTATCAAGCTCTTAGAGGAAAACATAGGCAGAACACTCTATGACATAAATCACAGCAAGATCCTTTTTGACCCACCTCCTAGAGAAATGGAAATAAAAACAAAAATAAACAAACAGGACCTAATGAAACTTAAAAGCTTTCGCACAGCAAAGGAAACCATAAACAAGACGAAAAGACAACCTTCAGAATGGGAGAAAATATTTGCAAATGAAGCAGCTGACAAAGGATTAATCTCCAAAATATACAAGCAGCTCATGCAGCTCAATATCTAAAAAACAAACAACCCAATCGAAAAATGGGCAGAAGACCTAAATAGACATTTCTCCAAAGAAGATATACGGTTTGCCAACAAACACATGAAAGAATGCTCAATATCATTAATCATTAGAGAAATGCAAATCAAAACTACATTGAGATATCACCTCCCACTGGTCAGAATGGCCATCATCAAAAAATCTACAAACAATAAATGCTGGAGAGGGTGTGGAGAAAAGGGAACCCTCTTGCACTGTTGGTGGGAATGTAAATTGATACAGCCACTATGGAGAACAGTATGGAGGGTCCTTAAAAACTAAAGATAGAACTACCATACGACCCAGCAATCCCACTACTGGGCATATACCCTGAGAAAACCATGATTCAAAAAGAGTCATGTACCACAATGTTCATTGCAGCTCTATTTACAATAGCCAGGACATGGAAGCAACCTAAGTGTCCATCGACAGATGAATGGATAAAGAAGATGTGGCGCATATATACAATGGAATATTACTCAGCCATAAAAGGAAACGAAATTGAGTTATTTGTAGTGAGGTGGATGGACCTAGAGTCTGTCATACAGAGTGAAGTAAGTCAGAAAGAGAAAAACGAATACCGTATGCTAACACATATATATGGAATTAAAAAAAAAAATGTCATGAAGAACCTAGGGGCAAGACGGGAATAAAGACACAGACCTACTAGAGAATGGACTCGAGGACACGGGGAGGGGGAAGTGTAAGCTGGGACAAAGTGAGAGAGTGGCATGGACATATATACACTACCAAATGTAAAACAGATAGCTAGTGGGAAGCAGCCGCATAGCACAGGGAGATCAGCTCGGTGCTTTGTGACCACCTAGAGGTGTGGGATAGGGAGGGTGGGAGGGAGGGAGACGCAAGAGGGAAGAGATATGGGGATACATGTATATGTATAGCTGATTCACTCTGTTATAAAACAGAAACTAACACACCATTGTAAAGCAATTATACTCCAATAAAGATGTTAAAAAATAATAATAATAATAAAATAAAAAATAAATTAAAAAAATAAAATGGGGGTTATATTAATTATGGGGGTGTTGAGGATTCAGTTAATAAGACATGTAAAGAGCTTGAAACAGTATCTAGAATAATGTAATCAAAATCAGTCAATTAATGCTAATTATTATTAATCGCTTTTATCCCATGACACATACTATCTTCTTCTACGTTAGGGATGTGGCAGTAACTGACACAATATTAATTTCCCTGCACGAAGGGTTGGTACTCAGCATAAATGTTAAGTTCACTAACAATTCGCTAAATTATCACGCTGTCTCAAATCTGCCAAAGACAGAAATCATCTGAAGGCTAGAAATGAGCAAAGATGGTCTGCAAGAAATCATTATGAGGACTTGAAACACAATATTACTCACCAAAGTGTTGTGTCTCTGAGTGATTTTATTCTTATTTCACAACATCCTAACACACATAATGATAAACTGCCTTTACAGAGCTGGTGGCTGCCTGGAGCATTTTTGAGGTAGAATAAGGCATTAAATCATTATTGTTGTCACAGGTGTTTTTGATTCGATGAAAGGGCTGGCTATAGATTTTGTCTCTACTGTAGAACACACCCACGTGTGCACACACACACACACACACACCCACACACTCATTCCCCCTTTCCATTATGAGCCAGGGGCAGGAATATCATCTTTTCTGGGGGCTTGCCTCATAATAGTTCTCTAGACCCTCTGTGACCCCAATTTAGGAGAAGGGATGAAAAGGTACTTAAATTACTAGAATGTAAATTCAGACAACACATTTTATTGTTGTTATTTAGAAAAAAGATGATTTGCTCAGTTCTCCTAAATGCTGATTTAGCCAACACTAATTTACTTGAAATGTAGTCACTTGGGCAATTTATTTAATTTCAATTTTGGCTACAAAAAGCTCAGTTGTCTAAAGACTGAAAACTCTGTCTCAATTTTTTTTTGATTATGAAATTTCACATCAACGAAGGAAAAAAAGGGGTTCAGGATAGAATAGAATAATAAGAGTGGTGGAGACCTGGAAGAATATCTAAAGGGAATTATTTAGTTAAAGGGGAGAAGGCTGAGGGATGACATAGTAGTCATTCCAAATATTTTTTTTCTTTTTATGAGAGAAAAAAAGGAACATTTATTGAGTTTTTAATACATTTTATGTATTGTGCCATGGGCTTTACACATATTCTTTCACGTTATCATAGTAAGAACCATATTTAACAAAAGAGGGAACTGAGGTTTGGAGAAGTTAAATCACTTATCCAAATTAGTCACTTAGAAGATGGCAGTTACAGAACTCAGTTGATTAAACAGGTTATTATCAGAGAAAATATATTTGATTAAAAAGTGACATTACAAAAAATTGGTTGTTCCTTGGTATTTATTGTAATAGCATTTGACATTTATAAAACCAAACAGAACAGAAAACTTCTTTTATCATGACATTTAAATTAGCCACAAATACATCATGAGGCAATATGAAGTCTGGAAAATATTTTTTAAATATTATTTCATGATATAAAGCTGCATATGTGGGACAAGAATCCCAAGTCCTGAAATAACATGGGGAGCAAACACTGTTTTTAAGATTGTTCCTTACATGATGTTTAAAGAGATGTTTAAATGGAAATTTCAAAATCACTGTGGTTTGGGTCACTCTCTTTCTTGAATCCTTTCAATTCTGTAATCACTAGCCAAACATATCACTTCAAACAAAAACAGTAAAAATCCATTCTCCATGTTTTTATGAAGTTTAATTTCTTCCGTTCCCACCACCACATTCCCAAACACCTGAACCACAGAATGGAGGAAGTGCCTTCCTGAGCTTTCCTATCAGGGGAAATAATTTTATGACTAGAGTTCAGCTAAACCAAGCTGATAGTTCACTGACATTAATACAGTCATTCCTTCTTATGCGCTTCTTAAGATTAGTTTTGAATTCTGACCCATAGTCACAACCATTGTTCATGTGTTCCTCTATCCCTTCTGGTCATGGAGGCAAACTCTGTCTTAGAATCATTTCAATGCAACACACACTAGTGGAGAACCTTCTATTTTCCAGGCACTGTGCTAGACACTCAGGATAGTGATGAACAAGAAACAGACCCTCTTTTCAAGGCGCTCATAGTCCCTCAGTAGGAAGACAAATCATTATGGTACTCAGTGATACGTGTAACAAGAGAAAGTCCAGAAAAAGGAGAAAAGCTGGCATCATGGGAGATGATCTTGAGACTGGGGAATTTTAAAAGAAGAAAGCATATTATGGGATTAATAGCAGAGGAAGCGACTTGCTGATCTGCAGAAGAAAAGGCTTAAATGTCCACCTTTAGGGAAGACTTACCTCTTAATGTCTGTGGAATCCTATCTGGGAAAAATTTTAAACTTCCAAATGAGATTTATGACTAATTTAATCATAACTTGAAGCAGCAGCAACAGAGGACATATTTTAACTTATAAAATGTTTCTCTAGACATTGATTTGGTGAAAGTGTGAAAAATCAGACAGATTTTTCAACTTATATAAGGAACAGCCCTTTATAAGTGTTATTTTAAGAGTGTGACTTGGCATGCATACCTGCAATACCAGATGGACCTTAAAGGAGAGAGCAAGGCTCATGGAAACATTCTTTCCTCCTTCTTTCCAAAAAATAGCTTCCAAATAAATATTAATAAATTCTATAAAGACCACTTAGCTATCAACAAGATCCCCTTTCTCTTGCCCTTGGTTGGACAACCCTGTAGTAAACTCACTCATTTTCTTTAGCTATAATGAAGCAGCCACATTTATTTAGGAACTTCAAGTCCAGCTTTCTAATTATGTGTGTGTCTCAAAGACTTCTTTTCAATGGGACAGAGTTGGGCTGTTTTCTAGAGAAGGAAGCCAGGAAGCAGAGGAGAACAAGGAGAAAATGTGATGGATAGGCTCCGAACCATGAAGTGGTTCTGGGTTGAGGTTGGCCTCTGGAGTGAGGCTCCCTGAGTATGAATCCACCTTTACCATTTATTGCTTAATTGATCTTGTACCACTTACTTACCAAAGGCCTCCTTCCTCATCTGAGCGATCCTAATTAAAAAACAATACCAACCTATAGAGTCATCATGAAAAATAAATGGAAAAATGACATCATAAAGCTTAGTACAGTGCCTGGCATAAAGTAAATAGTAAGTATTAATTTTTCTTTTCTTGTTTCAAAAAAGCCCAATGTTCATATTGAGTGTCTTTGGATGAATAAATCTCTCTCTCTCTAAAGCGAAGGGATTGATAATTGTTCAAGTCTCTTTACACCTTCAGCATATGTAAGCTCCTTTCCCAACCTGCCAATATTCCTGTCCTCATCTCCTGTAATGGTTCATTCTCTAATGACTATTTTTTTATGTTTAATTTGTATTCACTTAGAAAACATAAGTTTTTTTTATAGAGGGGGCACCATTTTTCTCAGATTAAAGTTGTAAAAATAGCGAAGGAAAAAACCCAAAAACTGTTCCTAGAGTCTTTGTAGATTGATGCAGGGCACCAGGCTATTTATCAAAGACAGAGTTTACATATGTAAAGTTGCAAAGGCAGAAATATTCCTAGAGCAGGATATATGGCTTAAGCACATGTGTCGAGTCATAGTTGTAGATTTTTAGGATTTGAAGTGATCTTAAAGATTACCAAGTCCAATGTCTTCATTTTATAGTCCAGAAAGCTGAAATCCAGAAAGAGTAAGTAACTTTTACAGATATAAAGCCAGTTAAAGAGCCACAGGACTCTCTCACAGGTCCTCTGATATGCGGCTGAGGGGCCTTCTACTCACCCTCACACGGGCTAATAAAGCCTCGCATAGTCCCAGCATCTCAGAGGAAACAGAGGATCACAGAGGGATAAGAGCAGTGTTTCCGAGGCCCAGAATACAAACTCCTGAAACAGTGGGGAGGTTGGGACTGGTCCACCATCCCCTTTTCCCAAGTGGTTCTGGTATGACTGTAATCCGAGTGCATAGACTTGGTGACCCAAATCTGTTCACAATGAATAGTCCACGAACACAGGACCCATACGGGACCAATAAAATTTGGGACAGACTGCCTGTCTCTTCTCAATAACATGAGTGACAGTGATGTCCGCTTGGGCGGATTGCCTAAAGAAAATTTTTCCACGACACAGAGAGAGTCTCTCCATAGCAGAGTGAATGAGGCCAATAGGCTTAAAAGGAAAAAAAAAAAAATTAATAAGCAGAGCTAGAAGATGGTGACACTATATCTGATGACACAGTTTGAACACCTGGATCTCACCATGCTGGAAGCCCACCTGACCTTGGACTTTCCAGCCCCTGAGCTAATAAATTACCTTTCAGCATAAATATGTCTAAGATTGGTTATTTATATTTCCAACTGAAAGGGTCCTAATGTAAATACTTATGCATTTGTTTCATCGTTATATATGTAAATATCTGAATCCAACACTAAATTACAAGTGCCAATGTCGAAGACACTAATTTTACATAGAAAGGCTCACATCAGAGGTAAATGGAACTGGTAGTAGATTTTAAAATCATTTAAAAGGAGGAATTATAAAATGATACATTTTATAAATGTAAAAACGTACATTCATTTGCCCATCTTTTGATGTATAAGGCCTGATTTTTGAGGACAGGTTTAACTGTTGGTCAGCTGCTTTCACTGAGCTTATGTGCAGCAAGCGTATGTATTAAGAATTGCATTTAGCTGCCAGAAATGCAAAGAGCAGAAATAACAGTGTTTAAACAAATCATTTATTTTCTCATATAACTTGAGGCCCCAGAGTTTAGTAGTCCAGGACGCGTACGGTCATGCTATGAAATTGTCTTCTGCTTTATCATCCTACAGCATGCTTTCCATCTTCAAAGCCACCTCATGGATCAAGCTGGCTGCTAGAGCTCCAGCCATCTGAAGCAAATACCAGATTGCAGGCAGAAGAAAGGTGAATTAAATGGGCACATTTGCAAGTGAGTTAACAACTTTCCAAAACCTTATGCTACCTTCATGCAACTGTTTTGTTTGCACATCATGGTCACACTTAGCTGAAAAATGTCGTGGGCTGGGAAATGTTTTCTTGTAGCCAGAATCATTGACACTGAAATACAACTTGAATTCTGTTACTAAGGAAAAGAAGCTAATGGATGTTGAGGGGCCACCAACTCCTCTTTTACACAGAAAGATACTAGCTAAATTATGTGAAACTCCAAATTCTTCATAAGGATACCAGACTAACATACATCAAGCCGTTTTAAAATAATTAAATGTTAATTTAGAGGAAAGGAAATTTAATAGGGAAGAATGTTGCTCCTTAACATGAAGCCGAGAATTGAATGGGCACAGAATAATGAAAGATTCTGTAAAATCTCATTATCATCTTATATATTTTAAAAGTGTCTTCGTTAGTAGAGAGCTTTCATGCATGTTTCAATTAAAAATTTAAAGTTGAGAAGCAACCTTGTCTGAAAGGCAAGGTACAAATGGTTTGGGATGAAAAGAGGCCCATGTCGTGACATGTTTCTCAAGCATAACTCTAACAGCATCCCCACGACGTGTGAATTTCTGACCCTACTCATACCACATGCATGGCCCGCAGAACAGAATTCCAAAGCTTCTAAATAAACTGGAGCTTCTAGGAGCGATAAGCACTATGCTTTTCTCACTTTATTCCTCCCTTTGACAGTTCTTCTCCTTGTTAATAAGCTTTCTGGTTTTGATTCTTAACCTCGCAACAAGCCTTGTTTCTCAGATCACTAATTATTACCCCCTCTCTGCGGTGACATGCTCAACAAACAGCTCCATCTCGGATCCTGAAAAACTTGTGAAAAAGAAACAACACCAGATTTTCTCACTGACATCATCCTGCTTCTAGTGACAGATCTGAAATGCCTGTGCATGTTAAATTTGGTATTAAAACAACTTAGTTGGTGTTCAAACTGTCAGAAATTCTGTGGAGGGCCCTGACTTGTAAGAAGATGTGGTTTCTTGTTTTGACAATTCTGGTTTTCCTCCTTCTAAAACCTGCAGGGTTTTAAAAACATGGAAGATGTTACAGTAAAAGAAGTTTCATCTTCCCTTTGGATCCACAATTCCCACCCTTTAGGGCACTCTCCTTTTGCTTTATTGTGAGACACACCTTGCCTTTCACCTTCTGAAGACATTATATGGCAGGAATTTATTGTTTCAATTTCAATTAATTTTGTTTTGACAATCTCTTGACACTGCTTTATGGCTGAAGACACCCTGGAGTGTGGCAAAACTGAGATTGTGAATTATTTTCTATGTTCAAGGAAAATGGAATTGCCCCTTTATGAGAAGGCCCAGATGGAAAAAAGTAGGTGGTATTTTGAGATGGCAAATTCTCCAAAAAGACCCCAAATTGGTTATTAACTCTGCCTGCATAATTGTAGCCAATATGTACAGAAAGAACATAAAACTATGAGTTGAGAAACTTTGATTTTACTACTCATTCTGCCATTAACCAGCTCGATAATTATGGGCAAGTCAGTGTTTGTCTGTCGAACGAGAAGGCCTGCTGACCACAATGTCCCTTTGATTCCTAAATTCTATGCTTCGGTGATGCTTAGAGTCTCAGTATCTCTAGAGAAGAGGAAAGAAACAGACTTTTGAATTTGAAGAATTATAATGATCTTGGATAAAAGCAGGTAGTCCTTCACTATCAAATACTCATCTAAAATACAATTAAAGATCAAGTGAGTGAAGGCAGAAAACTAGCTTACATGAATTTTGTTCTGCCTCTACCTGAAGAGAAAAATTCTTTCTCCAGACTTTGGGGATACATTCGCTTTTCCCATTTATCTTTATATAGAGAAGAGATAATCATTTGTGTGTCCCATATAGGACATGGCTGGAGACAAGAATAGAAAGATCACCTGAGAGCTCCCTCGGCAAAATGCTCCATGCCTCCAGGCTCTGAGGGAGGTCTGGTCAATATTTATGTCCAAGTGGACCTGGTGCCAGGGATGCAAGGGTAGGAAACTGTTCTTTAGGGACCAATGATCCTCAACCATAGTAAAAAAAAAAAAAGTTAGGGTAGATCCTTTCCCACTGGCTAGGACCATGCAGAGTTCAGGCACTTCTAGAACATTTATTGTACATTCATTTCTTTATCCATCAATTCATTCCACCAATGTTTATTGAGCATTTACTAAATGTCAGGCTCTGTGAGAGACACTGGGGAAATGCAAAGACAAAGAAGGAATCATGAAGCATCCATACCTTACAGGTGAAGGCATACCCACAAGCAGAATAACATGTCAAGTTCAGTAACAGGGATGTGTATGGTTTGCTCTAGTTGCACAGAGGAAAGACCCATAATCCAGCTTGCAGGAAGTCATAGAAGGCTTCCTGAAAGAGCTGATACTTAAAGAGAATCTTAAAGTGAGTAAAAATTTTCTCATTGAAAGGGCCTGAGAAAATTGGGGGCAATATTAGCCTGGGAAGAGAAAAAGTGCACAGGTGAGAAACTGCACAGTCAGGCATGAGCATAACGGAAGTACTGTTACTCATGAAAACCCTACCAGTGATTAATTCTCTGCCTCACCCTCTGAGCCAGGGTGAAGTTAAGATGGATGTGGTGAGTAAGAGTGGGTGCCCTGGAGGATAGCTTGCACCTGAACAAAGAAGAAAGCAGCTCATTTTTTTCGTTATCTGAGAGGTGCAAATGGGTAGTCAAACACGTTTCTGAGCCCTGTCAAAAGCTTTATTGTTCCAAATCCTACTTCTGACACTCTTTTGCTTAAATTCTAATCATCTGGTATTTCTGGTTTGAAACAGAATAATGCTGGCCTCTGAAATCTGATTCTCTTTAAACATTCTCCCAAAACTCATCTGGACAGATAAGAACAGCAAATTAAACTAACCATAATCTAGGCTTTCTGCACATCTAAGGAATGGAAAATACAACACTATGAGCTTAAAACATTGGTAAGTAGGAAATTTTTTTAAAATCCCATTTTGGGGGAGAGCCAGGCACAGGTATTAAAGAGATCAAAGGAAAAAGGAGCAAGGACCACAGGGGAGGAAGAATCCAAATACAATTGCCCTAAAGTAATTTCCACCATGAAAGCTCCGCCAAGAGTTGGAAAACACTGAGAACAAATTTAGAATCTGATAGATAGGAGGGCTGGCTACAAGAAAATCAAAAGGAAGGGAGTTGAATGTAAGCAGAACCCAAAGCAACAGTGTTGGGAAGCAAGCCTTCTGCAAGGAGAACGGAGTGACTTGAGAAGGGGACATGGCCCCTGGGTATTTGGCAGTGAAAGGAAAAGGGAACACACTTCTGTGTGTGTGTGTGTGTGTGTGTGTGTGTGTGTGTGAGAGAGAGAGAGAGAGAGAGAGAGAATGAATCACAAATCAGAATAAACATGAATCCTTTCCACCCCAAAATAGCAAAATCAATTAGAGAAATGCACTTTACCATGCCAACAGAAGAGGGTAATCTTGAACTAAGGAATCGAGCAAACCTCTCAAAACTTTCACTTTGGTCTATGTAACTGCCATTGCTGGTCTGAGAAATTAGACACTCAAAAAGAAAAAGTAGGTGATATACATACAAAGTTAGAATAAAAGAAACCAAATGAGAATTGAAATATATCACTGCTGAAAAAGATCCTCAAAATGTCAACCATGAAATAGAAGAAAAGTGTAACATAATATTCTCACCTGAATGAAATACCTGAAAACAGAAATTTGCAGATGTGAAATAAATATCTCAAATGAGAAATTAAAAACTCCTAACAAATATGAACAAAAAACCCCGGAAAGATGTAAAATGACTGAACTCAGGAAAGAAATAGTAGAAAAAGCCAAATTCATCTTAGAATTGAAAACAACATTACAAATTGCCAGAGCAAGAAAACATTGAATTGAACTTTAAGAAGGACAAATAGAGGATTAAGAGAAAAAAAATAGTAGAGAATGAAAATAAAGAAAAAGAATCAAAAGAAAGTATCGTTAGAAGTAAAGAAGATCTAATATACATATAATTGGAGTCTCTGAAGAAAAATAAAACAATATAACAGAATAACATTTTAGACTATAATCCAAGAAATTATTCCAGAAATAAAAGAAGGCCTATTTTCATATATCAAATGGACTGTGTAGTGAAAATTGATCTAATCTAGATTAGTCATATCTGAAACATATCCTAATAAAACTATTAGACTTTACAAACAAAGACTTCATGGCCTACAGCTAAAAGAAAAAAGACAAAAGAAGAAGAAAAAAAACCCCACCAACACAAACTAATAAATAAGTAAAAACATGTCATTTACAATGGAAAGACAAGCAAATTGGCATAAGATTTACCTATAGCAACAGGCAAAGACAGACAACAGTTGAGAAACATTTTCAAAAATCTCAAGGAAAGAAAGTGTGAGTCAAAGATTTCATAGCAAATCAAGTGGTCCTTCAGCTATCAAGGTTATAGAAACATATTTTTAGACATGCAAGAATCAAGGGATACTGAACATGTGCCCTTTATAAAGAATCTTCTGGAGAACAAATTCACCCAACTAAGAAATAAATGGGAAAACTTTTTAAAAGGCATAGAAGTGGAAAAATAGGTGGGAGTCAATGTATGTCAGTTACAGCTCAGAAACGTTTTTCATGCAGATATCATTTTCCCAACGTCATTCACTGAACAGACTATCCTTTCCCCATTGTGTATTCCTGGGGTCCTTCTCTAAGATCAGTTGCCCATATATACTGGGCTCTCTGTGCTATTTCATTGGTCTATATGTTTGCCTTTATGTCAGTACCATACTGCTTTAACTACTATAGTTTTGTAATGTATTTTGAAATTAGTAAGTGTAATGCCTCCAGCTTTGTTCATCTTTCTCAATATTGCTTTGGTTATTCTGGGTCTTTTGTTGTTCTAAATATATAAGGAATTCTTACAACTCAATAGCAAAACAAAAAACTTGATTAAAAAGTAGACAAAGGACTTGAATAGATATTTTTCCAAAGAAAACATAGGAATTGCTGACAGATATACTAAAGGTGCTCAATATCACTAATAATAAGAGAAATCTGATTCAAAACCACAATGAGATATCACTTCATATATGTAAGGATGACTGTTATCAAAAAGACAAAAGAGAGCAAGGGTTCTGGGGAAAAAAAGTAACTCTTGCACATTGTTGGTAGATATGTAAATGGAAAACAGTATGGAGGTTCCTCAAAATATTAAAAATAGAACTACCATATGATCCAGAAATATCACTCTTGGGTTTATATTCAAAAGAATTGAAATCAGGATCTCAAAGAGATGTCTGCAGCATATTCACAATAGCCAAGATTTTTGGAAACAAATGAAATGTTCACAGACAGATGAATGGATAAAGAAAATGTGGTATATCCATACACACAATCAGATATTATTTAGCCTTAAAAAAGAAAGAAATTCTGCCGTTTCTGACAGCACCGATGGACATTATGCTAAGTGAAATAAGTGAGTCACAGAAGGACGAACAATGCATGATTCCACTTAAAAGAGATATCAAAAATAGTCAAACTGATAGAAGTAGAGAATAGAATGATGGTTGCCAGAGGATGGGGTGGGGGGAAATTGGGGAGTTATTATTCTTTGGGTATAAAGTTACAGTTATATAAGATGAATAAGGTCTGTTGAACTGCTGTACAACATAGTGACTATAGTTTTCAACATTGTACTGTGCACTTGAAAATTTGTTAACAGGACAGATCTCATGTTAAGTGTTTTTACCACAAAAAAAGCAAGAGGACACAAGAAATATTTTGGAAGCAATGGATATGTTTATTACCTTGTGTGTGGTGATAGTATCAGAGGTGTATTGATATGTCCAAACTCCTCAAAATGTATATATTAAATATGTGAAACTTTTTGTATATTAAGTATACTCAATAAAAATTTTTAAAAATAAAGAATGAAGGGAATATTTTTTCTTTGAATCCAAAGAGGCTAGAATAGTTCCTAGCACACTGTCACACTGAGAAGGGTAGTATAAAACGGTGATAAGAGCCTCCACTGTTGCATCAGACTCCCTGGATTCAAATTCTGCCACTTACTGGCTGGGCAATCTTGGGAAACTTATTTAACTTCTCTGTGCCTCTTTTCATCATCTGTAAATGCAGATAAAATACTACCTGTGCCAAAGATTGTTATAAGACTTAAATGAGTCAATATTCATAAAGCTATTCAAACAGTACATGGTACATAGCAGGGATTCACTAAATGTCAAATACTGTAAATATCTGGTTACTTGCTTTCCTCCTCCCCCACCTCCTTACACTTTGCCTCTTCTCTACACTGTGATCTCCTTGAGGTCAAGATTTCTGCCTAAAATTGTTCTATACGACGTATCGTGGAAGGACTTGTCGTCCCACCGATCTGGGTGTGAATCTCAATTTTGTTACTAATTAGAAGTTACTTAACTCCTCTTAACCTTAGTCTCTGTGTTCATTTACTCACTCATCAAACATTTATTATCTCTTCTACTAGAGTATAAAGGCAGAGACCACATCCACCTTGCACTTAACTTCATCCCTGGGGGCTAACATAGTACCTGGTTTATGGTGGACTAGTGATATTTTTTGATAAATGTATGGATAACTAAATAAGCACCTACTATTTGCTAGGCACTGGGTGCAGCCATCTAGGATAGGATGAGAAACAAGCCATGATCTTATCCTTGCCAGAATTTCTAATAAGGAAACAAAGAATAATGATGACTTCTCATAAGACTATTGTAGAAATCAAGGAGATCCTATAAGAAAAGCTGAGCAGAGTACTTGGCACATAGTAAGATGCTTGTGGTTGGGATCCCAACAATGACTCAATAAAGCACATATATTGCATATTTTAAAAGGCACATTACTAGTATAATGTATGAAAAAGATGTAAGAGGCAGAAATGCACCATTTATTTTGCGTACCCAGTTTTAAGCAAAATGGTAAATCAAGTAATATTTGAGTAATGTAAGAACTGAAAGGTTCTGGAGTTGTTTCACGTTGAACTCTGAAAGAGTAAATGAGCGTGTAAAAGGTGTATGAAAGAATGATTGAAGGTATGAATAAATGAGTGACTGCAAAGTTGCAACGGCTGAGCACAGCAGCCAAGAAAGAGGTGGTGTTGCAGGTTGAGCAGTGCTTTCTCAGCTAAAGCTAAATCATTTTCATGATTTGCACAGCCTGTACCTCAGCCAGACACAAGTTTCCCTGGAGGGTTTGCAGCCTCTGAGAGGAGATATTCTCAAAGGAACTAAGATGACTCATGAGATGACTCCTAGGGAGACTGTCAGAAATAAAATCTCTCGGGGAAAAAAAGAGACCAACAGAGAGACAGAGATCAAAGTGATTCATCAGATTTATTTGTTATTGATCATTCTATTTGGTGCTATTTCTAGGCAATATAGTCTAAAGAGAGGTAAAGTGATGTTGACATGCAAAGTTCACAAAGTTGGTTAGCTGAGCATACTGGATGGGAATTTGTCTCGAGATAATAC
Organism: Eubalaena glacialis; assembly: GCF_028564815.1. Taxonomy (NCBI): domain Eukaryota; kingdom Metazoa; phylum Chordata; class Mammalia; order Artiodactyla; family Balaenidae; genus Eubalaena; species Eubalaena glacialis. The sequence continues at coordinate 67,800,852 of NC_083732.1, forward strand.
AGGGGAAGTTCATTTGTACTCGATAATCCTTGAGGGTTTGAGTTTGGGGCCTTCTACAATCTTCCTCTTGGCAAATTGCTGTAGCTGCACAATTAAAAGAGTTCTGTGCCGTCTCCTTTTGAATTACCCAATAGATTTTTTAACAGCATCACAATTTACCCCTGAATGGGTAAGATGGCCCTTTCTTATCCAGAATTGTGGAAACTAACAAAACGTTATCTGATTGAAAGAACCAAGGAATCATAGAATTTCAGCGTTTAAAGGGTCCTAAAGGTGGAGTAGTTCTTGTTCTGCTCTGAGAATTGCGGGGAGTGAGGAATTTTATGTGTTTCTGAACCTGTGAGACTCTTATAACAGCCCAGGAGAATAGATTTAGGACGACAGAAACATCTACTAGCCAGGTGGTTAATTGATTAAATTAAATATTAAGAATATTATAATGAGTGAGCTAATGGGTGACTTTAGCAGCAGGTATTTTAGAAGATGCTTAAGTTATCTACTAGAGTTACTGGCACTTTCCCTGCAACTGTTTTTCAAATTCCAAACAGAAGCATTTACTAAGAGTAGATCCAAGATCCTGTCTTTACTTCTCAGGCCAGCATTTTTCAAAACATGTTAGCAATGTTAAAACTTTGATTTCAGGGTTGAACACAGATCTCTTCCCACCCATGCAAAGCCTGGAGAACAAACAGAGTTGGTCCAGGCATTAAGTGTGAAGGCTTTTCTGTGTGCTTCTGGCTTCTGTCCAACAGTCATTTCTCTAACAAGTTAGAGCTACAGAAATCTCACTTTGTAATACGCCACTGTTAGATTCAGGTGAGGTCAAGGGTAATGTGGAGAGGGTATGCATCATTCAATTAGACTTTATTGAATAACTATCACAGGTTAACCCCTATAGTGTAAGAATGAATAACAATACCATCAGTGGTATAGAAGTATGAACAATGGTGTCACAGCAAGGAGGGTGACTACGGCCATTTGTATGGAAAGCAGAGCAAAACAATTTTGAAGAATAAAAGGAAGGTTTCCTGGTGGAGAAAAAGGGAAAGGTATTCCGATATTCCAAGTGCATTTTTTTAAACATTTTTATTGGAGTACAATTGCTTTACAATGGTGTGTTAATTTCTGATGTACAACAAAGTGAGTCAGCTATATGTATACACATATTGCCATAGCCTCTCCCTCTTGCATCTCCCTCCCACCCTCCCTGTCCCACCCCTCTAGGTGGTCACAAAGCACCAAGCTGATGTCCCTGTGCTATGGGGCTGCTTCCCACTAGCTATCTATTTTACATTTGGTAGTGTATATATGTCCATGCTACTCTCTCATTTCATCCCAGCTTACTTTTCCCTCTCCCCGTGTTCTCAAGTTCATTCTCTACATCTGGGTCTTTATTCCTGTCCTGCTCCTAGGTTCTTCAGAACCTTTTTTTTTTTTTTTTACATTCCATATATATGTGTTAGCATATGGTATTTATTTTTCTCATTCTGACTTACTTCATTCTGTATGACAGACTCTAGGTCCATCCACCTCACTACAAATAACTCAATTTCATTTCTTTTTACAGCTGAGTAATATTCCATTGTATTTATGTGCCACATCTTCTTTATCCATTCATCTCGATGGACACCTAGGTTGCTTCCATGTCCAGGCTATCATAAATAGTGCAGCAATGAACATTGAGGTACATGACTCTTTTTGAGTTATGGTTTTCTCAGGGTATATGCCCAGTAGTGGGATTGCTGGGTCGTATGGTAGTTCTATTTTTAGTTTTTTAAGGAACCTCCATACTTTTCTCCATAGTGGCTGTATCAATTTACATTCCCACCAACAGTGCAAGAGGGTTCCCTTTTCTCCACACCCTCTCCAGCATTTATTGTTTGCAGATTTTTTGATGATGGCCATTCTGACCAGTGTGAGATGATATCTCATTGTACTTTTGATTTGCATTTCTCTAATGATTAGTGATGTTGAGCATCCTTTCATGTGTTTGTTGGCAATCTGTATATCTTCTTTGGAGAAATGTCTGTTTAGGTCTTCTGCCCATTTTTGGATTGGGTTGTTTATTTTTTTCATATTGAGCTGCATGAGCTGCTTGTATATTTTGGAGATTAATCCTTTGTCAATTGCTTCGTTTGCAAATGTTTTCTCCCATTCTGAGGGTTGTCTATTGTCTTGTTTATGGTTTCCTTTGCTGTGCAAAAGCTTTTAAGTTTCTTACGTGCCATTTATTTATTTTTGGTTTTATTTCCATTACTCTAGGAGGTGGGTCAACAAGGATCTTGCTGTAATTTATGTTATAGAGTGTTCTGCCTATGTTTTCCCCTAAGAGTTTTATAATGTCTGGCCTTACATTTAGGTCTTTAATCCATTTTGAGTTTATTTTTTTGTATGGTGTTAGGGAGTGTTCTAATTTCATTCTTTTACATGTAGCTGTCCAGTTTCCCCAGCACCACTTATTAAGGAGGCTGTCTTTTCTCCATTGTGTATTCTTGCCTCCTTTATCAAAGATAAGGTGACCATATGTGCGTGGGTTTACCTCTGGGATTTCTATCCTGTTCCATGGATCTATATTTCTGTTCTTGTGCCAGTACCATAATGTCTTGATTACTGTAGCTTTGTAGTACAGTCTGAAGTCAGGGAGCCTGATTCCTCCAGCTCTGTTTTTCTTTCTCAAGATTGCTTTGGCTATTCGGGGTCTTTTGCATTTCCATACAAATTGTGAAATTTTTTGTTCTAGTTCTGTGAAAAATGCCAGTGGTAGTTTGATAGGGATTGCATGGAATCTGTAGATTGCTTTGGGTAGTAGAGTCATTTTCACTATGTTGATTCTTCCAATCTAAGAACACGGTATATCTCTCCATCTGTTTGTATCATCTTTAATTTCTTTCATCAGTGTCTTATAGTTCTCTGCATACAGGTCTTTTGTCTCCTTAGGTAGGTTTATTCCTAGGTATTTATTCTTTTTGTTGCAATGGTAAATGGGAGTGTTTCCTTAATTTCTCTTTTCAGATTTTTCTTCATTACTGTATAGGCATGCAAGAGATTTCTGTGCATTAATTTTGCATCCTGCTACTTTACCAAATTCATTAATTAGCTCTGGTAGTTTTCTGGTAGCATCTTTAGGATTCTCTATGTATTGTATCATGTCATCTGCAAACAGTGACAGTTTTACTTCTTTTCCAATTTGGATTCTTTTAATTTCTTTTCCTCCTCTGACTGCTGTCGCTAAACTTTCAAAACTGTGTTCACAAATAGTGGTGAGAGTGGGCAACCTTATCTTGTTCCTGATCTTAGAGGAAATGGTTTCAGTTTTTCACCATTGAGAACAATGTTGGCTGTGGGTTTGTCACATATGGCCTTTATTATGTTGAACGAAGTTCCCTCTATGCCTACTTTCTGGAGGGTTTTTATCATAAATGGGTGTTGAATTTTGTCAAAAGCTTTTTCTGCATCTATTGAGATTATCATATGGTTTTTATCCTTCAGTTTGTTAATATGGTGTATCACATTGATTGATTTGCATATACTGAAGAATCCTTGCATTCCTGGGATAAACCACAGTTGATTATGGGGTATGGTCTTTTTAATGTGCTGTTGGATTCTGTTTGCTAGTATTTTGTTGAAGACTTTTGCATCTATGTTCATCAGTGATATTGGCCTGTAGTTTTCTTTTTTTGTAACATCTTTGCCTGGTTTTGGTATCAGGGTGATGGTGGCCTTGTAGAATGAGTTTGGGAGTGTTCCTCCCTCTGACATATTTTGGAAGTGTTTGAGAAGGGTAGGTGTTAGCTCTTCACTAAATGTTTGATAGAATTCGCCTGTGAAGCCATCTGGTCCTGGGCTTTTGTTTGTTGGAAGATTTTTAACCACAGTTTCAATTTCAGTGCTTGTGATTGGTCTGCTTATATTTTCTATTTCTTCCTGGTTCAGTCTTGGAAGGTTGTGCTTCTAAGAATTTGTCCATTTCTTCCAGGTTGTCCATTTTATTGGCATATAGCTGCTTGCAGTAATCTCTCATGATCCTTTGTATTTCTGCAGTGTCAGTTTTTACTTATTTTTCATTTCTAATTCTATTGATTTGAGTCTTCTCCCTTTTTTTCATGATGAGTCTGGCTAATGGTTTATCAATTTTGTTTATCTTCTCAAACAACCAGCGTTTAGTTTTATTGATCTTTGCTACTGTTTCCTTCCCTTCTTTTTCATTTATTTCTGGTCTGATCTTTATGATTTCTTTCCTTCTGCTAACTTAGGGTTTTCTTTGTTCTTCTTTCTCTAATTGCTTTAGGTATAAGGTTAGGTTGTTTATTTGAGATTTTTCTTGTTTCTTGAGGTAGGATTGTATTGCTACAAACTTCCCTCTTAGAACTGCTTTTGCTGCATTCCATAGGTTTTGGGTTGTCATGTTTTCATTGTCGTTTGTTTGTAGGTATTTTTTGATTTCCCCTTTGATTTCTCCAGTGATCTCTTGGTTATTTAGCAGTGTATTGTCTAGCCTCCATGTGTTTTTATATTTTACAGTTTTTTTCCTGTACTTGATATCTCGTCTTATAGTATTGTGGTCAGAAAAGATATTTGATACGATTTCAATTTTCTGAAATTTACCAAGGCTTGATTTGTGACCCAAATCTATCCTGGAGAATGTTCCATGAGCACTTGAGAAAAAAGTGTATTCTGTTGTTTTTGGATGGAATGTCCTATAAATATCAATTAAGTCTATCTTGTTTAATGTGTCATTTAAAGCTTGTGTTTCCTTATTTATTTTCATTTTGGATGATCTGTCCATTGGTGAAAGTGAGGTGTTAAAGTCCCCTACTATGACTGTGTTACTGTCGATTTCCCTTTTTATGGCTGTTAGCATTTGCCTTATGTACTGAGATGCTACTATGTTGGGTGCATAAATATTTACAATTGTTATATCTTCTTGGATTGATCCCTTGATCATTATGTGGTGTCCTTCTTTGTCTCTTGTAATAGTCTTTATTTTAAAGTCTATTTTCTCTGATATGAGAATTGCTACTCCAGCTTCTTTTGATTTCCATTTGCATGGAATATCTTTTACCATCCCCTCACTTTCAGCCTGTATGTGTCTCTAATTCTGAACTGGGTCTCTTGTAGACTGCATATACATGGGTTTTGTTTTTGTATCCATTCAGCCAGTCTATGTCTTTTGGTTGGAGCATTTAATCCATTTACATTTAAGGTAATTATCGATATGTATGTTCCTATTATCATTTTCTTAATTCTTTTGGGTTTGTTATTGTAGGTCTTTTCCTTCTCTTGTTTTTCCTTCCTAGAGAAGTTCCTTTAGCATGTGTTGTAAAGCTGGTTTGGTGGTGCTGAATTCTCTTACCCTCTGCTTGTCTGTAAAGGTTTTAATTTCTCCGTCGAATCTGAATGAGATCCTTGCTGGGTAGAGTCATCTTGGTTGTAGTTTTTTCCCTTTCATCACTTTAAATATATCCTGCCACACCCTTCTGGCTTGCAGAGTTTCTGCTAGAAATCTGCTGTTAACCTTATGGGGATCCCCTTGTATGTTATTTGCTTCCTTTCCCTTGCTGCTTTTAATATTTTTTATTTGTATTTAATTTTTGATAGTTTGATTAATATGTGTCTTGGCATGTTTCTCCTTGGATTTAATCTGTATGGGACTCTCTGCACTTCCTGGACTTGATTAACTATTTCCTTTCCCATATTAGGGAAGTTTTCAACTATAAGCTCTTCAAATATTTTCTCAGTCCCTTTCTTTTCCTCTTCTTCTTCGGGACCCCTATAATTCGAATGTTGGCAAGTTTAATGTTGTCCCAGAGGTCTCTGAGACTGTCCTCAATTCTTTTCATTCTTTTTTCTTTATTCTGCTCTGTAGTAGTTATTTCCACTATTTTTTCTTCCAGGTCACTTATCCGTTCTTCTGCCTCAGTTATTCTGCTATCGATTCCTTCTAGAGAATTTCAAATTTCATTTATTGTGTTGTTCATCATTGTTTGTTTGCTCTTTAGTTCTTCTAGGTCCTTGTTGAACGTTTCTTGTATTTTCTCCATTCTATTTCCAAGATTTTGGATCATCTTTACTATCATTACTCTGAATTCTTTTTCAGGTAGACTGCTTATGCCTATTTCCTCTTCATTTGTTTTGTGGTGGGTTTTTACTTTGCTCCTTCATCTGCTGTGTATTTCTCTGTCTTCTCATTTTGCTTAACTTACTGCATTTGAGGTCTGCTTTTCACAGGCTGCAAGTTCCTAGTTCCCGTTGTTTTTGTTGTCTGCCCCCAGTGGGTAAGGTTGGTTCAGTGGGTTGTGTAGGCTTCCTGGTGGAGGGGACTGTTGCCTGTTCTGTTCGATGAGGCTGGATCTTGTCTTTCTGGTGGGCAGGACTGCGTCCGGTGGTGTGTTTTGGGGTGTCTGTGAACTTATTATGATTTTAGGCAGCCTCTCTGCTAATGGGTGGGGTTGTGTTCCTGTCTTGCTAGTTGTTTGGCATAGGGTGTCCAGCACTGGAGCTTGTTGCTTGTTGAGTGGAGCTGGGTCTTAGCATTGAGATGGAGATCTCTGGGAGAGCTTTCGCTGATTGATATTACGAGGGGCCAGGAGGTCTCTGTTGGACCAGCGTTCTGAACTCTGCTCTCCCACCTAAGAGGCTTAGGTCTGACACCCAGCTGCAGCACCAAGACCCTGTCACCCACACGGCTCAGAAGAAAAGGCAGAGAAAGAAAGAAAGAAAGAAAATTTAAAAAGAATAAAATAAAATAAATTATTAAAGAAAAAAATTTTAAAATTATTAAAAATTTTAAAAAGTTTTAATTCCAATAAAAAAAGAAAGAGGGGCTTCCCTGGTGGCGCAGTGGTTGAGAATCTGCCTGCCGATTCAGGGGACACGGGTTCGAGCCCTGGTCTGGGAAGATCCCACATGCCGCAGAGCAAGTAGGCCCGTGAGCCACAACTACTGAGCCTGCGCGTCTGGAGCCTGTGCTCCGCGACAAGAGAGCCCGCGATAGTGAGAGGCCCGCGCACCGCGATGAAGAGTGGCCCCCACTTGCTGCAACTGGAGAAAGCCCTCGCACAGAAACGAAGACCCAACACAGCCAAAAATAAATAAATAAATAATTTAAAAAAAAAAAAAAAAAAAAAAAAGAAAGAAAGAAAGAAGAGAGCAACCCAACCAATAAACAAATCCACCAATGATAACAAGCGCTAAAAACTACACTAAAAAAAACAAACAAACAAAAAAACGGACAGACAGAATCCTAGGACAAATGGTAAAAGCAAAGCTACACAGACAAAATCACACAAAGAAGCATACACACACACACTCACAAAAAGAGAAAAAGGAAAAGATATATATATATATATATATATATATATATATATATATATATATATATATATATATATATATATATATATGAAGGAAGAGAGCAACCAAATCAACAAACAAATCTACCAATGATAATAAGCTCTAAATAAGAAACTAAGATAAACATAAAACCAGAAACAAATTAGATACAGAATGCAAACCCCAAGTCTACAGTTGCTCCCAAAGTCCACCGCCTCAATTTTGGGGTGGTTCGTTGTCTATTCAGGTATTCCACAGATGCAGGGTACATCAAGTTGATTGTGGGGATTTAATCCGCTGCTCTTGAGGCTGCACGGAGAGATTTCCCTTTCTTTTCCTTGTTTGCACAGCTCCTGGGGTTCAGCTTTGGGTTTGGCCCCGCCTCTGCCTGTAGCTCACCCTCTAGCATCTGTTCCCCGCCCAGAGAGGATGGGGTTAAAGTATCAGCTGATTACCGGGCTCTGGCTCACTCAGGCTTGGGGGAGGGAGTGGTACGGAATGCGGGGCGAGCCTGCGGCGGCAGAGGCCAGCATGACATTGCAATAGCCTGAGGTGCACAGTGTGTTCTCCCGGGGAAGTTTTCCCTGGATCATGGGACCCTGGCAGTGGTAGGCTGCACAGGCTCCCGGGAGGGGAGGTGTGCATAGTGACCTGTGCTTGCACACAGGCTTCTTGGTGGCTGCACCAGCAGGCTTAGCGTTTCACACCCGTCTCTGGTGTCCACGCTGATAGCCATGGCTCGTGCCCATCTCTGGAGCTCATTTAGGCAGTGCTCTGAATCCCCTCTCCTCGCACACCCTGAAACAATGGTCTCTTGCCTCTAAGGCAGTTCCAGACTTTTTCCCAGACTCCCTCCTGGCTAGCTGTGGCACACTAGTCCCCTTCAGGCTGTGTTCACGCAGCCACCCCTAGTCCTCTCCCTGGGTTCTGAGCTCCGAAGCCGGAGCCTCAGCTCCCAGCCCCCGCCTGTCCCGGTGGGTGAGCAGACAAGCCTCTCAGGCTGGTGAGTGCTGGTCGGCACCGATCCTCTGTGCAGGAATCTCTCCACTTTGCTCTGTGAACCCCTGTTGCTGCACTCTCCTCCGTGGCTCCAATGCTTCCCCCCTCCCACCCCTCGCCTCCACCAGTGAAGGGGCTTCCTAGTGTGTGGAAACTTTTCCCCCTTCACAGCTCACTCCCCAAGGTGCAGGTCCCATCCCTATTCTTTTTTCTTTTTTCTTTTGCCCTACCCAGGTACGTAGGGAGTTTCTTGCCTTTTGGGAAGTCTGAGGTCTTCTGCCAGTGTTCAGGAGGTGTTCTGTAGGAGTTGTTCCACATGTAGATGTATTTTTGATGTATTTGTGGGGAGGAAGGTGATCTCCACATCTTACTCCTCCGCCATCTTGAAGGTCCTCCTACTAAGCACATTTTTTTTTTTCTTTTTTAAAACATTTCTCCACTGATAGCCGATTAAAGGAATTAAGGCAAAGTTTAAATTTGGAAGCTGGAGGAGTAATTTGTTAATCTTGAACTTTTTTTTTTTTTAATTAAATTTTTATTTATTTATTTATTTATTTATGGCTGTGTTGGGTCTTCGTTTCTGCGCGAGGGCCCTCCCCAGCTGCAGCAAGTGGGGGCCACTCTTCATCGCCGTGCGCCGGCCTCTCATTATCGCAGCCTCTCTTGTTGCGGAGCACAGGCTCCAGAAGCGCAGGCTCAGCAATTGTGGCTCACGGGCCCAGCTGCTCCGTGGCATGTGGGATCGTCCCAGACCAGGGCTCGAACCCGTGTCCCCTGCATTGGCAGGCAGACTCTCAACCACTGCGCCACCAGGGAAGCCCTAAGCACATTTTTATTGTTATCATTAACAGCTAACATTTATCAAGTACTTTCAATGGCCACATGCTGCGTTAAGGGCTTTATGTGTATTTGTTCAATTTATTCTCATCACCTAATAGGTAGATGCTATGTTTACTCTGTTCCTTTAATACATGATGGAATTGAAAATTCAAAAGGATCAGTCCTCAGCAAAGGAAACCATCAACAAAATGAAAGACAACCCATAGAATGCGAGAAAATATTTGCAAATGATGTGACTGACAAGGGATTAATCTCCAAAATATACAAATAGTTCATGTAGCTCTATGTCAAAAAAACAAACAACCCAATCAAAAAATGGGCAGAAGATCTAAATAGACAGTTCTCCAAACAAGACATACAGATGGCCAAAAAGAACATGAAAAGATGCTCAACATCTCTAATTATCAGAGAAATGCAAATAAAACCACAGTGAGATATCACCTCACACTGTTCAGAATGGCCATTATCAAAAAATCTACAAACAATAAATGGAGCGGGTGTGGAGAAAAAGGAACCCTCCTACACTGTTGGTGGGAATGTAAATTGGTACAGCCACTACGGAGAACAATATGGAGGTTCCTTAAAAAACTAAAAATAGAACTACCATATGACCCAGCAATCTCACTCCTGGGCATATAGCTGTAGAAAACCATAATCTGAAAGCATATATGCACCCCAATGTTCACTGCAGCACTGTTTATAATAGCCAAGACATGGAAGCCACCTAAATGTCCATCAACTGAGGAATGGATAAAGAAGATATGGTACATATATACAATGGAATATTACTCAGCCATAAAAAATGAAATAATATCATTTGCAGCAGCATGGATGGACCTAGAGATTATCATCCTAAATGAAATAAATCAGACAAAGACAAATATCATATGATATCATTCATATGTGGAGTCTAATTTTAAAAAAAGATACAAATGAACTTATTTACAAAACTGGAGCAGACTTATAGATATCGAAAACAAACTTATGGTTACCAAAGGGAAACGTGGGGGGGAGGGATAAATCAGGAGTTTGGGATGAACGCAGGCACACTAATATATGTATGATAGATAACCAACAACGACCTACTGTATAGCACAGGGAACTCTACCCAGTATTCTGTGATAACCTATGTGAGAAAAGAATCTAAAAAAGAATGAATACATGTATATGCATAATTGAATCACTTTGCTGTACACCTGAAACTAACACAACATTGTAAATCAGCTATACTCCAATAAAATTAAAATATTTTTTAAAAACCTAAAAGGTTAAGTCCTATATTCAAGTTCATATAGCTAATGAGTGGCAGTTTAGACTGGAATTCTGGCCCTCTTGACCCTGAATGAAATATCTCCCACAACAATAACATTCCCTTTTTTGATTTGATGTTTACTCAACAGTCCCATGATCTGTTTTCTAAGTTTATCATCAGTTGGACAAGGTTGTCTCTGAATGTGAACCCCAGTATTCCAGTCACTACATGGGCATTAAAATTTTAAAGTACGTATCTATTTATCAGGACAAACTGCATTTCTGCTGTATGAAACTGAGCACCAGCAGCTAGACTGGGGTTTCAGCTAGATTATGAGGTTTAGGGTAACTTTCCACTGAAGACTTCTACGGGATTTCAAAGGCAATCATGAAGCACATGGTCTAGAGCCCATCTGTAAACCAAGTCAAAGGAAGAATTGAGGAGGAAACCAATAAAGAAAGCTAAAAGGACCAATTTCAAGCAAGAAATGTCAACGGTGGTATGAATGGATTTAAAAAGTAAGGGACAGAAGAGCACACTGACCCTCTTAGCATGCAACTCAGTCTTGTAATTCATTCCTAGGGCCAAAGACAATGATATCACCTGTTAATGGACAACACTTTTCCAGAGGAAGGAATAAATGAAGAGTTGGCACCACACTTCTGAAAGGCTGCTATTCTTTGTTAAGCTTCTGAATTTTTGTCTGTATATTTGGGTAATATTATCATTGGTATAATTGCTCAATATTTTGTCATGTTTAGATAGAAGAGCATGTAGTAGAGGATAAAGTCTGTTCTGCATTCTGTGCAGTATGCTGGTGATACTGGCCGTAGTTCACTGATGCTTTCATGTCCTCGTGGTCTCTAAGTGATCTGGTAATTCCTGGAAAGCCATATATAGGTATTAGGCAGAAAACAATTACTTATTTTGTTTATTTAATGGCTTTCTTTCATCCAGAAAATATGTCTGGAGTGTCTCCTATGTGCCTGGTACAATTTAAGAACAAGAGACATAATGGTAACTCAAATAGACATAATGCCTGCCCTCAAGGTGTTTGTATTCTAGTGAGGAAATCAAACAATAAGCTTATCAGTAAGTACAAAATAGTCGAAGCCCGCCCGTGCTGGGGCTATGAAGGACAAGATCAAGGTAGTGGAGGGTAACAGAGAAGAGAGGTGGTGTGTGCTTCTTTAGATGATGTAATCAGGGACTCTCTCTGGGAGGTGGCACTTGAGCTGATCCTTGAAGGATAAGAAGGAGTACACCATGCAAAGAGACAGGGAGAGAAAGTTCCTGACAGAGGTAAATAGTAGAACAAGACTCTGGAGTTGTAGCAAGTTTGGTGTTCAAAGGACAAATACTTAGGCTTGATTAGGGAAGGCTGTGATGACCATGAGGCTCCTTAGGGGATTTCACCATAAGAGACAGGAAGTGCTTATCAGAATTTCCAGAAGGTGAGGAAACTTTGATCAGTAGCGTTCTAGGCAGCTATACTCTTGGGAGCTAAAGGTGAAGCATTTACAGATGACTGCTGAGCTAATCTCTGCTTTCCTACTTGAAGGTCAAAATGCTCATTCTCGTATTTTCTGTCTGATGTGCGCAGAAAAAGTAACCGCGGTTGAGATGGCCTCGGGAGGAAACGAGAGGCTAGATCTTTGTCCCAACTCTCTACCAGATACTAGGTGTATCATCTGGGACAATCTGCTTAACTTAGACCACTTTTCATTTTCTTCTTCTTCCTATTTATTCCAGATTCCTCTGTTTCCTATCTCACATTCTCTTGACCTCATTTATGACTCCAACTATGATTATAGCATATAGTTCTTATGGGTTTTGACTCACTGGAAATATCTTACCTTATGCACATACCACCTATTTTTTATTTTTCACTTGCTGTCCCAAGTCTTCTCTGACATGTTATAGTGGCATGGTGTATTAGAGGAAACGTGCTCTGCACCCATGTAAAGCCTGAAAGTGAAGGAAAATTAACGCCCCGAGGGCATTCCTCAACCAATAGTGAAGGGACCTGAGACTGTTAAACCCCTTGGTTCTCCTAAACACTCCATGCTTATAGATAGAACTCCCCCCTTATTAGAGAAGAGCAACTGCCCATTGCCTAGACACCCTGAGGAAGATGTTGCTTTTTCTCCTCGAGATCCACTACCGCTCAACCTTTTTTGGCCAGGACAAATAACTTGGGTCTTGTCTCAGCACAGTGTGAACAAAGATTCACAAGGATATACTGTTCTGGAAAAGAGACCTGGAATCAGTTCTAACCCACTGTTAGATTCCTTGAAGGTTGTTCAGAATGATGGTGCACAGTAAATGAGGTGGAGATGCCAGAACTGCCTAGATAGAAAATTGAAGAAGGAGCCAAAGGCTAAGGGACGTGAGCATGTTAGAGTAGATTTATTATGTGAGACCAGAAAACTCCACTAACTGACTCTTCACTGGAAGGACCCGCAGATACTCCTTTACTAGGGCCATAATGAAGGATCCAGTGAAGGGTGGATTTTAGAAGCTCAGTGGAGACTTCCATCTGTTGGTATAATAGTAGAATGTGCCACCTTGGTACTGAACTGCTTTGTATAAGCAGAAATGATCTCAGGATAGCAAAAGCAAAGGGGCAGAAATTAACCTTCAGAGGCAAAGTAGATGTGACTATCATTATGGGAAGGGCCAGGACAGCAATCAAGGTGCCTTGACCTAAAGGGTTCTATGGTAATAGCTTACAGATTAGAAGGTTCCAACGGACAAGATACATGGACAGCCGACAAAGGTGTTATTCAACTTGAATGAATGTAACCCCCTTTGCCCCCACAAAAAATCAAGATCCAATGCAATGAAAAAAATGTAGTCCTTCACCCAAATTCCAGGTCTAAATTAGTTCACAGACCCAGAGGTTATTAATTGAAGGCGAGGCTTGTTTCTCTTGAGGAAGGATGTTATAATATCATGATATGTATACACAGTAAATATTCTCCAAAACTGAATTACTAGAGTAACTCTGCAAAAGGAAAATGGAATAGCTAGACCTTTCAAGAATAGTTGAATACAGGGTCTGAGCTGACACTGTTAGAAAGAATCCAAAATACCATCCAGGAACTCCAGATAGATACTGATGGAGGCAAGGTGATAAACAAGAGTTCCAATCCACTTCCATCCCACAGAGGGTTCACTGAGTCCAGAGATCCATTTTCCAATTCCCAACTGTAAAATTGGGGTAGATATACTTATTAGCTGGCAGAACACTAATTATTCCTTGACCTATGGAGTATGAATCAAAACTGTAGGAAAGTCCTGAGATTGCCTATACCCCCTTGCCAAGAAACTTAAGCATAACTAATACTGCATTACAGGAGGAAATCTGAATATTAGTCCTATCACCAGACTTAAAGGATGCAAGGGTGATGGTCCCTACATATCCTTATTAAATTCATCTGTATAGACCCTGAAAAAATAAAGCCTATGAGTTGTGTTGGAAGACAGTGGACTCATAAATTTAACCAAGTGTTATAGTCATCCTAACTCATCTGGTATAATGGATGTAAAATCTTTATGAAACAGACAACAATGACTTTGGTACTGGGTATGAGGTTACTGATCTTATAAATGTGTTCTCTAATTCTATCAGGAAGGACGATCAGAGGCAGTTTCCTTTTATGTGGGAAGGACAACATTATACATTCACTTTCTTTTCCCAGGGCTCTATTAAATCTCCTGCTCTCTGTCACAACACAGTCAGCAGGAACCTTGATCATATTGACTTTGCTCAAGAATCATACTAGCCCACAATATTGATCATATCATGCAAATAAGACTTGGTGAACAGGACGTAGTAAATACTCTGCATCCCTAGCAAGATAGATACATGTCAGAGGGTTGGAGGTGAACCTCATGAAGAATTAGCTGCCTACTATATCAGTGATGTTTTTAGGGGTCCAATGGTCTAAGACATGCTAGGACATCCCTTCTAAGGATGAGGACAATTTTTGTACTTTATACCTTCTACCACTAAGAAGGAGGTACAGCATTTAGTGTGCCTCTTTGGATTTTGGATTTCTGAATGCATTTGGGAATAGTTCTCCAATGCATTTATCTGGTGACTTGAAAGACTGATAGTTTTGAACACAGCCCAGAGCAAGAGAAAACTCTGTAATGGGTCTAAGCTGTGGTGCTGGATGCCCTGTTACTTGAACTGTAAAACCTGGCAGAACCAATGGTTCTAGAACTATTTGTGATAGATAAGGACGCTGTCTGGAACCTCAGTCAAACCCCAATAGGTAAGACACGACACAGACTCCTTCCACAGCAGAGAACTACTTACCATTGGAAAAGCACCCCCTGGAGTGCTGCTGAGTCCTAGTAAAGACTGAGCTAACAATAGTTATCAGGTCAGTGAAGCTGTCAAACATGAGCTGGATGTTAGCATATCCTCCAAATCCTAATACTGAGTGGGCACAGCAGCGATCTACTAGACACTGAACAGTAGAAATTGTATATTCAAGATCAAGCCCAAAGAGGTTTAGAGATATACGTAAGTTACATGAAGATGTCTCTTAATATAATAGTCATGCTTCTCCCGCAGTTTACATGTAAGACCTCACATCATGGGGGGTTTCCTATGACTAAATGATGCAGGCAGAAAAGAACTGGAACCTGGTTCACGGTGCCTGTATTCTCTCACTATGTTGGTTTGAATTGAAAATAGACTGTTACTTCAGCACAGCCCCATTCAGGCATGGATCTAAAGGACAGCTGTGAGGTAAATCCCCCAAATGGACAGAGGTGTGTAGCAGTACACTTGAGCCTTCACTTCGTATGAAATTAGGAGTGACCCAAAATAAGTACACACACAGATCTTTGAGTAGTGGTGAAAGGCTTGTCTACTTGGTCAGAGACCTGGAGGAAGCAAGGTTAGATCAGAGACCAGGGGACCTGAGAAAGAAACATATAGATGCACCAATGCAAGTGGGCAGAAACTATGAAGACCTTGTTATTCCATGTTAATGTCCATCCAGTGGTAGTCAGCCAGCCTCTCTCCTTGGTCACCCCTGCGATTGTGCAAGGGGCCCATGAACTGAGCAGCCATGTTGGCAGAGATAGAGGCCATGCATGGGCCCGAAGCTTGGGCTCCTCTGATCTAGGCTGACCTAGCTTTTGAAACTGCTGAATGTCCGAACTGCCATCAAAAGACCAACACTTCATCCCTTGATATGGCACCATCTCCCCCAAATATCTGCCAGTCACTTTGCAGAATTTGATTGCATCAGACCTCTTTCATCATCGAGGGGGTGTCATTTCATCCTTAAATGAATTGACACTTATTCCAGATATGTCTTACTTAGCCTTCCCTGCCTGCTGTGCTTCCCCCAGTACCACCATCCAAGAGCTTGCAGAATGCCTATTTATAGGCATGGCATCCCATACAGCTTTCTCTGTTAAAGAAGATACAGCACAGAAGTTACAACAGTGGGCCACTGACCATAAAATCTGCGAAATCTTACCATATTCCATATCACTCAGGAGCAACCAGACTAATATAATGATGGGAAGACCTAGTAAGTTACCAGCTTGGGGACAATACTTTGTTTTAAACTGACGGCTGATATATCCTTGCTCTTCACAATTGAAAATACCACCACTAGTAACATTGCTTACATGTGGGGTCAATGTTTTTTAACCATGAGGAGGTGCCACGGCTCGGCAGACTTTGAAGTACTTTGAGGGTATTTAATGAGTATTAAACGATCCACAAGGGCAGTGACTTTATCTGTTTTCTGTCGATTTTATCTATTCACTGCTGAATCCCTAGTGTCTAAAAGAGCGTCTGGCAATTAGAAGACGCTTGAAACAATACTGCAGATGCAATGTACACAGAACATTTAATATATTCAATCCTTTACAAAAAGGTTATCACTGTTGTCGTTGTTCATGCATACTGTGTGCCACATATGAAGACTTCCTTAGTCAGACTGTCACTGTTCTAACCTTGGCTGTCACCTCAGAAGCCTCCTCACTCATACTCTTGTTCAGGGTGAATCAGCTTAGGCAGGATGGCTGGTCTTGCCACCGCTGCTGCTGTTCCCAGTCTCTCACAGCAGCACTAATCAGTATGCAACTGGGCTTTAACATGTCATTATGGGGCCTCCATCACCTCACCCTGCTTGTAGCCTTAGCACTTCGATTCAGCATTCAGCCCTTGCTTGGGCACCCTGCTGTGATCCAACCTCGAGAAAATCCTCAATATGCATGAACACCATAATTATGCAGACTTAGACTTCTCCCTTCTGAGATAATTACAGAAATAAACCGTGTTTCTCAAACAAATCAGTTTGTACAGTTTTGGGGAAGGGTATCTCGGTAGACATAAAGGATCTCAGACTTATTCTGGCTTTATGCCCCAAATCAGTGATACAGAAGCTCTTTGCCTTAGCAGAGAGAAGCTTCTGTCAGAATCCTTATGGGAAATTTGTATAAGCAATTCCTACCCTCATAAACAGGAACCCTTCTGGCAATTTGTTCTGCAAGGAAAACAGAAAAAAGTGCTGATATAACATCATCAGGACCTATATCCTGGGCTGCATCAAGAAAAGGAGTAATTGAAACAATTCCTGATCTGTGGCCTGAATGGGTTTGCAGTTTTCTCATTCCATCTTATACAGAAGTTCTGAGTTCAGAAAATATAAGGAAAATAAATCTAATGAATAAAATATTGAAGGAATACTGAAGTGATTCTAGAAACCAGGGACAAAGGGAAAATCACTTCCTCAGCTTGTTTGGGTTCGAGGGCCAGGATTCAACTCATAAACATCTTTGAGTGATGAGCCTTATGACTCTCTCTCTAGTCTAGCTTTGTCCCCCATACTTTGAGATCTTCAGTTAACTTGCAGCCCAGTCTGGAAAATTAGCATTGTCACAGACAAGGTGAGGTGAGATGCAAGTTAAGCCACTGATAAATCTTTCATGGGGAGGTGAGAAGCCAGATTTCAGTAGCATCAGTGTCACCAGGATACAGAATGGTGTGAGTGAGAGCATCTCAGACACTGAGAACTGAGAAGATTCAATTTTCAGTGCCTATCTGGCCGGTTGCATGCAGGAATGGAGATCCCAGAGGTGAATGATACCTGGGAGAGGTGAACAGCTGTTGGACCTAGGTTTGTCCGTGTAGATGTATCATTATCAGGTAGAAATATGAGGGGAATAGAATTCAGCTTTGGGAAAGAAGGCTTCCAAGAGCCAGGCAAGATGCTGGCTGGAATTCAGAGAAATATCCTTAGCTGAACTGTGTACTCAACAAGAAAACTAAGAAGAAACCATGAAAGATAAAATAAAAATAAAGAACCCATGACTAGGAACCATAAAATAGAGAAAGAGTATAGGGCTCTCCAGATGCTCAGAGCTCATTCCTGGTACACACGGTCCAGAGTCGGGTTGGCATTAAGGTGACTCTGAGGGCATGTGACACCCAATCATTGCTCAGACACTGGATCTGTGGTCTGAGAAATGAGACTTAGTGCCCAGGGCCATTGTGTAGGGTGAGAGAGGGCAAGGCTGCCCAAATACCTCTTGCCCTCATCAGGAATATCTCAGGGTCTGAGATAAACCTGGGTTCAGCAAATGGGGCTTAGTAGCTCTTACCTTTTGAGGATATACTATGTATCAGGTACTGGACTAAATATATCTATTATCTCATTTTTTCCAGGAAATACAAGTGGGAAGCTGTAGAAGACTGGCATTTCTGGTAATCAAGATTTGGAAAGTTACCTACTAAGAAGCTATAGTATGTTTAAGGTACTACTAGAGCAGGATAAGTTCACCTAATTAAGAGAATGGAAATTTTGTTTGTGCAACCACATAGACAGTTATTGTATAGAGCACATATTTTTCTGAATCGAACAGAATAGAAAACAATGGCATCAAGATGTATAGCAAGGTCCTTTACAAGAACAAACCTGTCATGTGTAGTTGTGTGTTATTTCATGTGTCTACTCTATCTGAATGAGCAATAAAACTATCCTGGAGAATAATTTCTTCTCTGATCATGGTATTTCTCTGGGACCTCGTTTTGCTCTCAGACATGCTACTTGTGATTTTCAGTTAAACTTGACACATTGGCTTTGCTAGTACTTTAAATCTACTAAATTTTTTCATGTCCCCTTTTCTGTGTGTCCTTCATTTCTTTTACCCTCTATAGCACAACAAAAGACTATTTTCAAGAAAAAAGGGGGCATGCAATCCTTGGAGATAGATCTCCACAATTTTATAGAGTGAATCACCTTCCATGGCAATAGCCTCATATTTGTGCCATGGATTATGCCAGAGATGGTTCAACCAAATGAGAATGCTGGTATTACCTCGAAAATATAAGTGCATCCATCTTCCATTGGGTTTGATATTCTGCTTTGGGATTTTATTGGTGTGGTTTTGATGTCAAAGAAGAAAAGAATGTCTCCTGAGAAAGAGCAGAAACCAGACTCCTCAATACCATTTTTTCATTACAGCTGTGGTCAGGCTGGGAGAATGAGATGCAATCTGGTAGTTTAGACGGTGGTGGGTCCCTCTCCCACTAAGTGCATGTATCTTTTTGATGGGCCCTGGTGTAAGCTTCCACTCTCACTCTCTGAGCCGAATATTGCTAAGATTCTCTCTTTGTGGTACCCTGACAAAGGAATATATGTGGTGTATAGACTGCAAACTAGGATTCTGCTGCTGAAATTTGAGGTCTAAATATCCTAAAGTATGTCCCCAGTGATCTACATGGCTAAGTCTCTAAAAGAGGAGAGTTTTACTCTGCAGCACGTATATTTAGTATTCTCTGACAATTAGTGCAATTTTTCAGAGCATGTCCCTCAAATTTTTGCCCTAGAAGATAAATGCTTGATTCTGGGCCATCTACATGTGTCCTTGGATGGGAAGGGCAGAAGCAGGAATGCCAATGTAAGTGTAGATTATACCCTTTCTGTTATTTTATTAGGAGCATGTATTATTGAATGATACTGCCTTTACTCTTGATTCATGTTTCTATGAAGAGAGACATCAATCAGTGTCACATTCTTGACTTCCTCTACATCCTCACTGACTTTTCTTCATGGGAGAAGGACTCAATTTTCTGAATTATAAATTTAGGAGAAGAAACCGGGCAAGTATGACTAAGTCCCCTCCCTTCTCCTTCTCTTCTTTGGATCTACCTGATTTTAGGAACATACACTTTACCCTGTTCTAGGTCATTCAATGAGTTTCACAGTAGTAGCCCCGACATTTTGGGTAGAAGGCCTGTGGTTGACCAGCATGACCTGACATTGAGTGACTATGCCTGTATTAACAGGGTTAAGCATTAGGAAGCCTTTGTTGCCTTATGCCTAAGCCTCATTTTCCAAAATCTCCATCAGTAATGAACCAGGCACTTTAATCTCCATCTGCCTTATTCCTTGTCTCTCTCAGTACAGAACTCAGGCAAGAAACAAAATAACATACTCTATCGGGCTGCCTAAAACCCCACTGTATGCCATCAATAATTTTCACATTGTATAGATTTGCCAAGTTCTCTCCTGTAGCAAACGCCCAAACAGCACCATAAATACTGCTTTAAAGGGTGATACAGGTTTCCCCCACCATCCAAAAGTAGCGCATTCCTATGAAACCTTTCATAAGCTGAAATGGTGTAAAGCAAAGAAGCAATTACCTTAGGACACATCTTGCTAACAAATGCACAAAATAAATCAAGATAAAGCACAGGTGCTCACAGACACAGTTCAAAGCTCTGGGGGCTTGATGCTGAGATGCTGAGTGTAGTTCCTGGGGAAGGAGCTGGGCGGGGCCGCTCTCACGGCTCTGAGTGCGCACTCCCTCTATAGCGGTTCACACTGAATGCTATTTTCATTTTGCCTTTTTTTTCATAAGAATGAACAACCTCTTTGCATTTCTTTAGATTTGCAAAAACAGGTACTAATGTAGGTCTTCTGTAAAAGTAAAGTGACGTAAAGCGAACTTTTTTTTTTTAACATCCTTTTTTTTTTTTTTGAGATACCATTCGAATTTTATTTTATTTTATTTATACATATATCCCCATATCCCCTCCCTCTTGTGTCTCCCTCCCACCCTCCCTATCCCACCCCTCTAGGTGATCACAAAGCACCGAGCTGATGTCCCTGTGCTATGGGGCTGCTTCCCACTAGCTATCTATTTTACATTTGGTAGTGTATATATGTCCATGCCACTCTCTCACTTCGTCCCAGCTTCCCCTTCCCCCTCCCCGTGTCCTCAAGTCCATTCTCTACGTCTGCATCTTTATTCCTGTCCTGCCCCTAGGTTCATCAGAACCCTCTTCTTTTTTTTTTAGATTCCATACATATGTGTTAGCGTACGGTATTTGTTTTTCTCTTTCTGACTTACTTCACTCTGTATGACAGATTCTAGGTCCATTCATCTCACTATAAATAATTCAATTTCGTTTCTTTTAATGGCTGAGTAAAAACTAAAAATAGAACTACCATATGACCCAGCAATCTCACTACTAGGCATATACCCTGAGAAAACCATAATTCAAAAAGAGTCATGTGCCACAATGTTCATTGTAGCTCTATTTACAATAGCCAGGACATGGAAGCAAACTAAGTGTCCATCGACAGATGAATGGATAAAGAAGATGTGGCACATATATACAATGGAATATTACCCAGCCATAAAGCGAACTTTTGAAAAGCAGGGGACACCTACAATTACATTTCTAATGATGTAGTCCTACTATGCTCTCTCCTCTCATAATATCACCTTATTTTTGTTAGTCATAAGGCATCCCTTGTCTGGAAGTATTAATGGTAGACGCCTTTAAGGCTTGTCTGATGAATGATCAGACAGTAACTCTAAAATAATTGGAGAATTTGGCCAAATGTAAATTTATAGAAAATAATCAAAGTGTGTTTAACTTCTTTACAAGATAAAATTCAGATTTTTAAAGCTGTGAGAATTTACAAAATGAAAGGTAAAATCCTAAGTATCAATTAAGTATTCCAGAAACTAGAAGGATTAGGAGGGAAGCTGAAATATAAGAAAGCATTCTGGAGTGAAAACCATCCCATATCTAGCTTGATGAGGCTGGAAAATGCACATATTTGGCAGCTGATATGGAAACTACAATTTAGATGGACAAAAAGCACCATCTATAGGCTTTAATACAGCTTTGAGGTAGATAAAGCAGCAAATACAGTTGATCCGTGAACAACATGTGTTTGAACTGCAGGGTCCACTTATACGTGGATTTTTTTTTTTCAATAAATACATACAGTTCTACACGATTACGGTTGGTTGAATCCTTGGAGGTGTAATCCATGGGTACAGAGGACCGACTGTGGTACTTGAGTATCCATGGATTTTGGTATCTGTGGGGGATCCTGGAACTAATCCGCACCCCCCTCCCTGGCTTATTGAGGGCAGGCTGTAGTACAGGAATCCAAAAATTGACCACTAGGTTTTCAGAGATGCTGTTTTGCTCAGCAACATTTTGAATGGTTCTTTCTTGAAAAGAAACAGAAGTTATATAACCAAAGTAATATAGGTTTTAATGGTCTATTTCAAAGAAAGCTTTCAGCTCTATATATGTAGACTTAAGAAATGTCATTAAAATTTATACAAAAATATTCCCTTAGGATAGAAATCGAACAACTTTTATGAATTAATTCTTAATGAGGTTTTCTCAAATGCAATGCAATCTTTTAAAAGAGCTTATCATTAAGTTACTAGTCTTCCATGTTTGAGTCCAAACCATGTTCCAAAAGTAGTTTATCTTGACAGGATATCCTTAAAAATATTTCAAGATATGAAAAGTCATATCCCAAAGTGTTACCACTGGTTGTTACATC
The DNA here is from genome assembly GCF_028564815.1 of Eubalaena glacialis. Taxonomy (NCBI): domain Eukaryota; kingdom Metazoa; phylum Chordata; class Mammalia; order Artiodactyla; family Balaenidae; genus Eubalaena; species Eubalaena glacialis. Next base: position 67,823,136 of record NC_083732.1, read on the forward strand.
AATGGGATGAGACTGGAGCAAAATGATGGGGAGATGATAAAAAATTTTCTCTTTTAGTTAAAAATGTATAGAAACAGAGTTTTCAAAAGTTTACATACTGGGTTATATTTTGAAAGCAATTCAAAGTCTCTCGAGAAATTTTAATGTGCTTTTATTATAGGATGGATAGGAGATATCAGTGCTAATCCTTATATTGTCATTTCACATGTCTAAGTAATATAGGTGCACAATCCCTTATGCAAAATTCTTGGGCAACTGTGTTTCAGAATTTGGAAATTTGGGACTTTTAGACGAGGAACATGGTACATAGACTGAATGACATAAAATCATACCACTATTTACTTGTTGATAGACTGACCAATACTTTCTTTGAGGCCTTCAGTCAGAGCCAAGGCCATGGAAGGAGAAGGAAAACGCAGGGTCTATTTATGTTCAATGGCCAGACTGCCTCCTTCTCTCCCACCTGACTGTGTAGTTCAATAGTTTCCCATGGCTGGAGGAGCTCTAGATCATAAAATGAGAACTAGGTGTATTTCTCTATACAGGTATAGTCTGAATAATAAGTGCCTGATTACTGTGTGTTTAAAAATGAAAGCACTTCAATGTATAACCATGTAAAAACCATATGCTGCTTAGAAACAGATACGACTGAGTGTCATTCTGTCTCCTGGAACAAGACATATGTATCTATTCAACCTCCCTCAAGAACAGGGATGATTCATAGTACAGGGCTGGGGAGGGGCCTCTGTAGGGAGTCCATTGGCCCATTCTAAACGTCTGGAGTATAGAACTGAATAGTTTGGTTTGCCAAGACTCTTTCTAACTCACAAATAATCTTGCTTCCAATTTCTATACCCTCTAAATCCATTTCACATACCACTTCTGGATTAAGTTCCCCCCAAAACATACTTTTGATTGTGTCATCTCCTTCTGGAAAACTTTCCATTGCTTCTCATTTGCTAATAAATTAATTACATGGTCCCCACCCAACAACCAATGTCTTCCATGAGGCATTCCAACTTTTCTGGCCTTTATCCTACATTCCTGTATGACCCCATCCTATATTCCAGACAAGTCATTTGATGCTCTCTGTACCAGACTCAGTTTATGTGCCACCCCAAATCTGCCCACTTGTTCTCTGGCTGGAATGGCCCTAGGAATGTTTTGCACTGTCCCCAAGGTCATGGAGCCAGGTCACTGTTGCTGCCACTATGGCTACCACTACAGACTAAGAGCTCTGTCCATGGCCCTGATGGGCAAGGAGAGACAGGCATGCAGTCTCCCTGGCTAGACTGAACACACAAGGCTCTTACTTTCCCAGTGGCTGTCTAGGAGGGCTGCTGGCACAACCCAACAATGCAGGGAATTTAATGCCTCAAAGTGTGAAATGGTCAGTGGTACAAGAGAGGGAACAATGGGTAAATTCTTCCTTCATTCTTCTCTCTACCCTATCATATGAACAGTTCGGAGACATGAAAATTTATCCAGCCTCTACAAGTCGCAGCTGGGCTTTTTACACAGCTGTGGCCAACCTGGGAGATGCTCCTCTCATATTTGCTCTCCCTCCATCTCTGCCTCACTCCCCTTTATTCCTGCCTCCTGCTTCCCCAGGACTGCACTACCCAATAAAGCATTAGCACAAAGTTTGGGCCTCAGAGTCTGTTTTCTAGGGAAGCTGGGCTAAGGCACATCCCAAACTTCTGAACATTCCTTTTTGCTTGTATCTCTTTATGCTGTTTTCTCTGCCTGTGCCCACCTGTCCTACCAGCCCTCACCCCCAGAAAAATTACAGCCATCTTTCAAGGCACACTTTTAACATTAACAAATTAATTTTCTGATCTCTCCAATCAGATGTGATTTCTCCGTACTAAAAAAAAATCCCTATTGTATTTTGTTTGGACTTTTCTATAGTATGTATCTCATTCTGTCTTGCGATTTATTTAGTAAGTCTTATACGTCCTACTGGAGATTAAGTTTCATGAGGGCAGAGATTGTGTGCTATTAATATTGGGTATCTTACCATGCTGAGTGTTTGCATATGAAGTTCTCAATTTGAGGCCCTTCCATATAGGATCTAGATTCGACTGGCCCCTCTAGCCTCAAACCCCCATTTTCAGTCACCCACCCCAACATATGCTTCAGCCAGAACAAACAGTGGGTAGATTCCTAAAATTCACAAACTATGTCACAGTACTAGCTTTGTCATGGCTGTTCCCAAACTACCTCTCTCATGCCTTCATGCCCAGAATCTTTCAAAACTCTTTCAAAACTGAAATCAAAATGTCACACATCAACTCTTCTTTGAAGCTTTCACTAACATCTTTGGCTCCTTCTCCTATAACTTACTGAACTCCAATATAACTCCATTATAACAACTGTATTTATCCAGCAGTCAGCAAACTTCTTCTGTAACGAGCAAGCTAATAAACATGTTTTACTCTTTCAGGCTATACATTCCCTGTTCTGATTACTCAGCATTGCCATCACAACACAAAAGGAGCCATGGACAATACATAAATAAATGGGCCAATACACTTTACAAAAACAGGCAGTGGGTAGATTTGGCTCAAAGGTCAAAGTTTGCCGACCCTTGAATTAATTCATCATAATTCCTTAAATAGCAATGAGCTCTTCATTCTTAGACTCAAGTTCAGTGCTTAACACTTATAAGGTGCTCAGTAAGAATTCGTTGCATGAGTGAATTACATAACAACAAAAAAAATAAGTGTTTAAGTCATGATTCCCTCTCTCTGTTCCAACATGAACATTCCCTCCTGTGTAAGCAGTAGTTTCTTGCCTCTCTTTCTAAGCATGGAATTGGCCTGGAAAAACATAATAGACAGAGGGAGACGAGAAAGTGGTGGAGTTTCATGCCAAGCCCAAAGAACTGTTATTGCTTTTGCCAGACTATTTTCTGCCAAAATCTGGAATCAATCTTTCATTAAAGGAGCCATAGTAACTATTGGAATCGTAGCATTTATCTGAATGCATTTTTACTGAAATTGTCAGTAAACAATTTCATTCCTGACTCACCTCCCCTCTGTCTAATAAAGTTTTCTAGCTGTGAAAGCTATTGTTAAATTCCTAAGGGCTACTGAAAGTAGAGGTGGAATTTAGAGGCTGGAGAAGTGTAGAGCCTCTTCTTTAAGTTCTGAATTTTTATTCTTCTCTGTTAATGATTTTTCATTCTGGCTGTGACCTTCATCTTTGCCAACTGTTTCACCATCATCCCTTTTTTCCATCAGCTCTTCTGAACTTTTCCATTGCTTCTAGTGCTTCTTTTTCATTTTTGGCTCCTCTTACCCTCAGCCCCTTACTTCCTGTGGTGTCTTTACCTCTTTCATTTCCACTGTGTTAAAATTGCCGAAAACCCAAAGGTACCCTAGCTTCAGATTTTCCTTTCCTCTGCTTTTTTTCTTTTAAAATCCTATAGCCCTTTCTGTGTCTCTTCATACCCACCAACCTCCAGGCTCTACAATTTCCACATTAAATATTAATTTTCCATAAGTGCAGATTTCAAAAGACAAGTTGGCAAGTCGTAGTGATAGTAAAATAGAAAAATATTATCAGATCAAATATAGCAACAAATTTAATGGCAAATGGAGTATTTATGTTTGTGGTTTAAAGACATATGTACTTGATTTATTAGGGCATATTAACATGCCAAATAATTTTTAACTTTAAAAGCTGTGTTGATACCAAGAGGAAAAAAAACATATGGTAATCTGTGAAATGCAGACTATGCTAAAAATAACATTCACAAGAACTGCAGTGGAAACTGATGGGGAACAAAATACATCGACCTCATATGGGGACAGGAGCGTGAAACTGGAGCAAGCTTTCATTATCTGACAGTATTGTTTCAGCCACAGGAAACTCTGATTTTATGTTGATCAAAGATGTTAATAATCAAGGTTCTAGTAGATTGCCAAGGAAACCAGTTAATTAAAGTCTCCCTAAACCACTCTGGTTGCAAAATGTTCTGGACTCACCTATAGGATTCTAGGAGCCTCTAGTTGGAACTGTGATGAAATATTTTCATGGGAAGAATATGGGAAAAATCAAACACTCCTGAAATTTCTTCCAAAATACCTCGATGGCAGAAGATACACAAACCCATCTAGAGAGAAGGCTGGAAGCAGGACAGCCCCTTGGCCCATTCCCGAATGCCTGGGGGAGTTCTGAGTGCTTCCAGCAGACCACCTCCATAAAGGTTGGAGAATGGTTGCAAATGCCCAGGGTCTTAAAATGTGCTTAAGGTGTGCAGGAAATAAGAAGCATGAGGAATAAGTAACATTAAGATTACACTATTAAAGATTCATTAAAGGAATTACCTGATTAATTGCTAAATTCAATCAAACCTGCTACCATATTATATATTTTAAACAGTCAATCCTTTATGGGAATCTACAAGGGGAGAGTTCAGCACTGGAGAGGAAGATGGTAAGAGCAAAGGCTTCCAGGAGGATGTGATGTTTGACATGGATTTGGAGAGTTGGGAATTAGGTTGCAGGAAAGAAGGAGGTGGAAGCCACATAAGAACAGTGAAAGGACCAGAATTTCTAGAGCTGAAACTCCATATTAAGGAAGCATGGGAACTGGAAAGGAAAGTGAAGTGACATTTACCTGCACACAGCCAACTGGCACCTGAAACTGCAAGTCGTGGTGCACTTTTTTTGACAAAAGCCATACTGAGAATCTACTATGTATATGGCACCAATGGTAGGTACTACGAATTAAAAGACAAATGAGATAGTCTTGCTCTCAAAGATTTCACAGTATAGCAAGACAGAGTGAAATATGAATAAAGACATATAATGCGATAGATGCTGTAGTATACTTAGAGTAAAAGGTTTACAAGTAGACATGTAGGACTAAGGATTCCATGTCTCTCTCAGGGAAAGGGGGCAAGCTCATATACTGCATACATCTGGTACATACATATATTTAGTACAATAATCTTTTTGAAAAGAAATTTGACAATAGGAAGTTTCTTCATATCCTTTGATTCAGTAATTCTACTGTTGCCACTTTTCATTATAAATTATTAAAGACATGGACAAAGAATTCTGTATTAGAATTTATCATGATTATATTCACAATGGTTAGCATAGGTTCTTGAGCCATTCTAACTGGGTTAGAATTCTGGCTTTATCACTTACCGTGATCTTGGATGAGGAACCCAACTCTACAGTCATCAGTGTGCTCATCCAAAAAAATGGGCATGATAAAAGTGCCTCCCATGAAAGGCTGTTATGGATCTTTTAAGTGTCAGTAAATATAAAAGATTCAACAGAGTACCTGGCCCATAGTGAGTGCTCAATAATTCTCAGCTCATTAATTTGTAGTAGTGAAAAACTAGAAATACCTAAATGTTCTATAACAGGTGATTGAAGAGATTATGAAACATCTCATGTACTATAATATTATGTAGCCATAAAACCCTTTTTATTAACTATTAAATGGAGAAAATGATGATGATATACAGTTGACCCTTGAACAATGCCAGCATTAGTGGCGCCAACCCTCTGTGCAATAGAAAATCTATAAAACTTCACAGTTGGCCCTCCATTTTTGCGCTTCTACATCCAGGGATTCAACCAACCACAAATGGTGTAGTACTGTGGTACATATTTATTGAAAAAAGTGTGTGAACCTACGCAGTTCAAACCCATGTTGTTCAAGGTTCAACTGTAATATTAATTGCAAAAAGTAACATACAAACTATTTGCTGAATTTTCCAGATTGTCTTAAAGCAAAACAAATAACTATATAGATGCATAACCTTGGGGAAAAACAGAACTGAATACTCTTCAGAAGTTATCTCCAGGTGATGGAATTAGAAATTACTTTTATTTTCCCTGTGTACTTTCCAAAAATTCTACAATGAACATACATTGCTTTTATTATGAGGGAAGGAAATTATTTAAAATAGTGCATTTTTCAAAATGCCAAAGTCATTTGCCAGAACATGGTACTAATTTTTGACAAATTATCATCTGTCCTTTGCACACATTTCCATATGGAAGACATTACACTTAATGCCTTCTCAACCCCATTGTCATTCACTCATGCAATAAGTCACTGGATTCTATTAGGTTCTCAGTACTATAGCGCATTTGTGTGGGAGATAGGGAAAATGAAGGTCATGGCCTTTATCTTTAGAGCATCTTGGAGAAGAGTGAGATGCATGAGTGATTTATACACCAGGATAAGGTAAGTAATACAGGAATGAAGAGAAAAGAGGGCACTGTGGACAGGAATAGCTGAGGCAGGCTTCAAGGAGAGGAGGGAATTTAACTGGATCCTGGAGATGGGTAGGGTTTGAATAGCTCGAGCGCATGGGGAAGGATATGCCAGATAAGGATAATGAAAATGAAGCAAAGGTAGAAGTTAAGTGATATGCTTGAACCATAAACCACCATCTGCAGGGAACCATGAGTGATTGGCCTAGAGAAAGCCAAAGTTTCACATGAAGGACAAAAAATAGGTTCCATCACACTTGCTAATTTGATTTTTCTTTTTTTTGGTAGAACAATGTTGAGAAAAATCCTAGGGTTGTATTGATGATTGTGAAGATTCATCTGAGAAGACAACAGTATCATAGAGTACTCTTATCTGTCATGAGCAAGACAAAGCAGAATTGGTTTCTGCCATCACAGAGCTTACATTAGAGAGTAAGGATTTACATCACAGAGTAGTGGTCCTGGGTGGGCCACGATGGAAGACAGAAGTCTAGAACTTATCTGGATCACTGAAGGTTTCTCAGGGGTAAAAAAGGGGAAAGCACAGGGAAAAAGCCAAGGGTGACTCAAGGAATTCTAACCTGGAACATGACAAGGAAAATGGCCCACAAAACAGAGATGAAGAGAGGGCACAAACCAACAACTGTCATTCTGTAATTTGGAGGGAAAATCACTAAATTCTTCACACCTACTGCTGCTTTTAAAAAAGGAAGAGGGAAAACTTGAGGATTTCTGATGTTTCTTCTAATTTTAATGACCTATGCCTCTAAGACTCCTAACACGTTTTATGTAAAATCAAGTAATTAAAATCCAAATCTTCTTCTTCTATGGGCCACAATTCTAAATGGCAGTTTATCCCTGTCCTAGTCTGTTTGGGCTGCTATACAAAATACCACAGTCTGTTTTGTCTTCTATAACATAATATAGCTTATAAACAACAGAAATTTATTTTTCACAGTCCAGAGGCTGGAAAGTTCAAGATCAAGGTGCCAGCATGATTGTATTCCTGGTTCATAACCAGCAATTTCTCCCTGTGTCCTCACTTGGTGGAGGGGCTAGGGAACTGTCTGAGCCTCTTGTATAAGGGCACTTAATCCCATTCACGAAGGTCCCATCCTCAGAATCTAAGCACCTCCCAAAGCCCCTACCTCCTAATACCATCATCTTTGGGGGGTTAGAATTTCAACATATGAATTGGGGGGGGGATATAAACATTCAGACAATAGCAATCCCCTTTCAGGAGCTTTTTTTTTGAGTGATTAGAAAAATCTTGAGTATTGAATGCATACATTTAACTAGATTTAGTAGTGAATATTGGAAACAAATAAAAATATGTACCAAAAGGGAAATGGATAAATAACATAAATTAAATGTGGTCTATTTGGTTGATAGAATACCATACAAATAAAAACAAAAAATTGGATCTGTGTATCAATATGAATTTATCATAAAAATATATTGTTGAGTGAATAAAAGCAAACTGCAGAACAACAGGTATAGTAAGATCTAATTTACACAATAAAGCAAAAACTACAATCAATACTCTATGTTTTCTATGAAAAGCACACACAAACATGGGTGTGTACATATTAAAAAAGAGCATGGATACACAACTCATAAGAGTGATTATTTCTGAGGACAAGGGTAAAGAACTAAAATTAATAGTGCACTAACTTTATAATGTAACATTTAAAAAAATAATAAACACATGTATTACCTGGGTAATTAAAAACTTTAGAAAGAAGGGGGAAGAATCAACTAGAAAAGCAACCATAACATGAAGTAAGAATAGTAAGAATCAGAAGACTGAAACTCCAAGCAGGACTCTGTCCCTAACTAGCCATTTAGCAGGAAAACTCACTTACTCTCTCTGGGCACCAGTTTCCTCCCTTAGCTAAAGTACAAAGGCATTGTCTAACGAAGATCATGAAAGTTCTAAGTTCTAAGACATTGAGATGTCTTTGAATTGTTGATGTTTCATAGAACAGTGAGCAAATAACCAATGATATTTAACACAAATGTCAGAATTTCCATGGGTTAAAAAGCACAGTGACCTCAACTGCCAGGACACTTCTCTGCTGTTCAGCGATTTGGAAAAGTTAAGCTCCCTGGGTAACACATTTGATCTGAATGCTCTGCGGGAGCTTCCTGCCTGGGTTTTTCTTCTCAGGACAACTGAATCTGGTCTCTAATACATGTGGTCTAACTACTCAAAGTATCTATGTATGATAATATCCATAGGATTTTCACAAAAAGGATTTGTTGAGAATGACTAAATCTATACTCTGAAATGAAAACCCGCCACAGTTTAATCTATAACTGATACACAGTGGGTTCTGGCATCAGTCTCTGGTTGCTCCTTCCCGGAGGGGTGGATAATAACACTTCACCACAGTGACTAAGGCAAAAGCCTGACGGCTGGTCTTCTCTGGAGCCTCCTTTCTGTGTTCCACATTGTTCTCCTATCACAAGGTGTGCTCTGGGATGCCCACTTCTTGGTGTAGAAGCTTTTTACTAAGCCTTATGTTTACGTGAGAATTTTGCTTGATTTGAATACTTATTTGTCCATGCACCTTTGAAGCTCTCAGTGTCTTATTTGAACATGCTATACTTAAACTATCTTTGCAGTAATGCTGATTCTATGGTGAATTCATGCTGCTCCAGTGCCCATGGGAAAAGTTTTAAAGCCAGGTTTTCTGTTATTTTTTTTTCCTACTTGTAATTCAAATTGAAATCAATCCCTCCTTTGCACAATGTGATGCCACTTCCTGTGTGTAGCAGGAAATATTTTCATTATCCCCTTTTCCCTTTAGTAATAGAATCCTCAAATGTTGGCTGGGCACAAGGCCAGCAAAATAAAGATTGCTTTTGCCATCCTCCCTTACAGTTATATGCAGCATGTGACTAATTTTAGACCAATAGCATGTGAATGTTAGTGATGTGTGCACCTTCCAATTGGTGGCCCTAAAGAGAAGGTGTGTGCCCTTTACTTCCTGTTTCTTCATCTCAGGAACTAAAATATGATGATGAGTCTCCTTCATCCATGTGAATGCAAGCAATGCCTAGGGATGGCCGAGGGACAAGAGAGAAATCTGCATTACTAATCCACAGAGCAGCCGTAACAGCCCTGGTATGCTTCTCATCAGACTTAGGTAAAATAGAAATCAAGTTCTATCTTGTTTAAGCCACAGTTATTTGGGGTCTTGTCAGCACTATGAAGCAATGAACTAATGAATACAGAATTTGGTACCTAGGAGTAGGGTAATGATGCGACACAACTGAACATATATTAGGTTGGCTTAATGGTTAAGCAGCAGGCAACAAGGATATAAAAATTTGAGGCTAGAAACCTAATAGTAAAACATTCAATAAAAATGTTTCATCGTTGTCTATGGCTGCTATAACAAATTACCATGTATTTAATGGCTTAAACCAACACAAATTTTTTATCATACAGTTCTGGAGGTCAGAAATCTGAAATGGGACTTGCTGGGCTAAAATCAAGGGGTGGGCACAGTTGTGTTCTGTTCTATAGGCTCTGGGAGAAACTCTGTTGCCTTGCATTTTCCAGTTGCTAGAGGCTGCTTACATTCCTTGGCTCCTAGCCCCTTCCTCCATTTTCAAAGCCAGGAACAGCAGGTCAAGTCACTTCGAACCTCTTCTTGCCTCTCATCTACATTTAAGAGCTGTTGTGACCCAGGATAAATATCCTCTCTGAAGGTCAGCTAATTATTAACCTTAATTCCATCTGCTACCTTAATTCCTTTTTGTCATGTAAGGGTACATATTCACAGGTTCTGGGGATTAGGACATGGACATCTTTGAGGGGCCATTATTCTGCCTACCACAATGTCTCCTGTGATAACTTGGAAATCAAAACCCATGCTAACTGAGCCTACTATAGGAAAGTGTTGAAATTTTTCAGAATGTTAGTGTATGCTGTCTACTTCTTGCCATTTTCAACAAAGCCCTGCAAGAGTAAGCTGAGCTCCAGGAAGAGTCAGCCTACTTGAAAGTAGAGATGGAAGTTCAGCTCTGTTTAGGAAGATGCTTTTTAAAAATTTTTTCCTTTTTAATTGGCTTGGGGCAGGGTCTAGATATTTGGACCCACACAGGGTTGAAAAGGTAGTAGCTTCTCTACTCTGGTGATTCTGAAGAAGCAGGAGGTAAGCCCAAGCTTTTCTCAAGTACTTCCCAGTAAGTGCCCTCTGCCAGATGATGGGAGGGGGCACAGTGGCACAAACTGGACTAAAGACATTTCCGTCCTACCCAAGTCTGTTTTTTAACCGCCTCAGTGCCTTGCAGAAAAAGACCAGTGTAGTGGTAGACAGAGCAGAGAGGACAGAAAATAAAAGACTAAAATTTTCATGCTTAAAAAATCTGGGGCTTCCCTGGTGGCGCAGTGGTTGAGAATCTGCCTGCCAACGCAGGGGACACGGGTTCGAGCCCTGGTCTGGGAAGATCCCTCGTGCCGCGGAGCAGCTGGGCCCGTGAGCCACAACTACGGAGCCTGCGCGTCTGGAGCCTGTGCTCCGCAACAAGAGAGGCCGCGACAGTGAGAGGCCCGCGCACCACGATGAAGAATGGCCCCCGCTCGCCGCAACTAGAGAAAGCCCTCGCACAGAAACAAGACCCAACACAGCCATAAATAAATAAATAAACAAATACTTTAAAAAAAAAAAAATCTGTTACACGAGACTGCTGGCTACTATCTTATGCGATTGACTGAAAGCAATTAGAACTGAAATTTGCCTTGGTTTTTGAAGGAATTATGCTACCAAATGAAGGGAAACCTAGCTGGCCAAAGCTTGAGCCTGTTATACACTAAAACACCTATAGATCTTTGCACCTGCACCAGCAGAAGGTGGTTTGGCCACCAAGAAAGATAATCGTTCCAGTGTCCACTTTGAATGTAGTGAAGAAGGACAACGGACAAGGCAAAGTTCCCTGAAGAGAAAGCCAGGGTTTGGGGGAGGAGGGAGGAGAATGAGGGAGAAGCACTGGCCTCAGGTACAAAAAATTTAAGGGGTTGCAAAAAAAGTCAGTAATCGCGATAAATAATATTTTAATGCAATGTTTTGGACAATCAAAATTAGTGCAAAAAATCCTTGAATAAAATATCAAAGTTTTTCATGATGGCAGGATCAGTAACAGTGCTATAGGAAGCCATATTGGAGCCTGAGGCGAAAGGAAAAACCAGTAATATTAATCTTATCTTTATTAAAAATTGATATTTTGTTCATCATGGATCTTTTGCATTATTTTTGTTTGTTTAAAATGTTATTAAAATATTTTTATCTTGATTATTGAAATCTTTTGTGCCCCCTTATATTTTACGTCTGAGGCAAATGTCTGCCTCTCCTCCCTCACCTCACTCTAAGCTGGGCCCTGGAGGAGACACAGAGAACATTAGTCCAGAAAGTTCTGCCCAGAGAGCAGAACCAGGTATGCCAGATGAACTAAAGAAGGAGTTTACTCCACTGACAGGGAAAGGAATCATAGGCTGAATTGTGTCTCCACAAAATTCACACATTGATGTCCTAACCCCCGGTACCTCAGAATATGACTATTTGGAGATACGGCTATTAAAGAGGTGATTAGAAGCCTCCTTGAAAACGAGGCCTCTAGGGTGGGCCCCTAATTCAATCTGACCGGTGTCCTTATAAAAAGAGGAAATTTGGACACACACAAGTGACACCAGGGATGAACGTGCACAGAGGAAAGGACACAGTGAGAAGGCAGTGAAGAGAGGCCTCAGAAGAAACCAAAGCTACTGACACCTTGATCTTGGACGTCCAGCCTCCAGAACTGTGAGAAAATTAATTTCTGTTGTATTTTGCTATTGCAGCTCTGGCAAACTATTACAGGAGTCTTTGGTATTCCTTCACAGGCGGTATTTGATAATTGTTTTAAAGTGATTACTGTACTTTGCCTTTTTCTAAATGGGAGATTTGGTGGGGAGGGCGGGGTTGTTTATTTTAATTGCAGCTATACAGCTCCCAATTTGCTATTTTACATTGGTGAGGGGTCAATTAACTGGTCTTTTAGGTTAGAGTTCACGGGGTCAGGAGCAGAGCACCAAGTCATGGTGAAAAGACTATGCATCACCTGCAGATACTGGGCTTTGAGGTGATGCAACCCGCAAGGGGAGGGGGGTGCGTTCTAGGAGCAGGAAGAAGGATGCATGAAAATGTTAGGGTGTCCAGAGAAGCAGGTCAGGATGAGAATCACTACTGTCTCCCAACATCTACTTCCTCTTTCATCCTTTAGTAACAGAACCCTCCCATCTCAGCTGCACACATGGCCACCCAGACTAGAAATCTCCTTATAGATAAGTGAGACCACACACTTAATTCTGAGCAATGGGATAAGAGTGGAAGAGATGTGTGCGTGTCCTAAAATTGAAGTGGTGCATCCTCCCATCTCTTTCTTCATCAAGCTGCTCCAAATGTCAACATTGTGACAAGCCACTTTCAACTGTGCAGATAAAGGCTACACCCACCAACCACTGAAGCCACAGTTGTCCTGGTCACCCAGTTTGCCCAGGCAAATATAGACAAGAGCATATGATCAGGAAAGATTTATGGCTCTATCCCCAATAAGCTAGATTCCCCTGTTCTCTGGACTTAATTTGGGCAATTTGAGTAGTTCAAATTATGTTGAATATGAAATGATTGAACTGTTTGGGAGATTAGTTAGGATATCAGTTCAATTACTATAGAATTCCAAATAATAATGGTCTCAACAAAATAGAACCATCCTTTCCTCTCACGTAACATTTCAAATATAAGCAGTTGGGGTTGATATGGTGGCACCACAATATCTAAGACAAAAGTCTTTTCTATTTTGCAGCTTTGCCATCCCAAATTTATATTTCTAGCCCTGACCTATCACCTGAGCTTCAGACTAATTTATCCAGTTGTTTAATCAACAGTTCCACTCAGATATCTGAAAGGGATCTCTGACTTAAATTTCTAAAATAGAGCTCTTGTTTTTCTCCCCTAAACCATGTCTTCCCCAATCTTCCCTATGTCAGCAAATAGCACTGCTACTCACCCAGTTGTTCATACTCAATGACTCAGACCAAAATCCCAGGAATAATTCAAGACAATTTCTGTCCGTTTGGAAATACATTCCAAATCTGACCACTTCCCACCAGCTCCACCGTTGTCACTCTAATCTATGCCTTCATTTTCTCTAGATTATAAAATCACAATAGCAACCTAATTGGACTCCTTACTTCCATGCTTAGATTGTACAGTTCATCCCCCCATACAGAAGCCAGAGTGTATTAATATTCTATCATTGCTATGACAAATTACCACAAACTTAGTGATTTTTAAAATACAAATTTATGGGGGCTTCCCTGGTGGCGCAGTGGTTGAGGGTCTGCCTGCCAATGCGGGGGGCGCGGGTTCGGGCCCTGGTCTGGGGGGATCCCGCGTGCCGCGGGGCAGCTGGGCCCGTGGGCCGCGGCTGCTGGGCCTGCGCGTCTGGAGCCTGTGCTCCGTGGCGGGAGGGGCCGCGATAGTGGGGGGCCCGCGCGCCGCGATGGAGGGTGGCCCCCGCTTGCCACACCTGGGGAGGGCCCTCGCGCAGAGGCGGGGACCCAACACAGCCATAAATACATAAATAAATAAATAAATAAATAAATAAATAAATAAATAAACAAACAAACAAACAAACAAACAAACAAACAAACAAACCCATCTGTAAGCCAGAAATCCAACATGAGTCTCACTGGGCCAAAAGCAAGGTGTTGTTTAGCTGCATTCCCTTTTGGAGGAGCTAGTGGAGAATCCACTTCCTTCTCCTTTCCAATTTCTGCAGGCTGCTCATACTCTGCGGCTTGTGACCTAAGTCCTCCATCTTCAAAACCAGGAGTGGTGGATTGAGTTCTTCTCACATCACATCACTCTGACCTTTTCTACCTTCTTCTTCCACTTTTAAGAACCCTTGAGATTACACTGGGACCACCCGGAAAAATCTAGATAATCTCCCTATTTGAAGATCTGCTGATTAGCAACTTCAATTCCATCTGCAACTTTAATTTCCCTTTGTCATGTAAGGTAACATTATTCTGCCTACCATACAGTGTGATCTTTAAACACATAAATCAGATTTCATTTCCCCCTTTCTATGTCCTCCATTGCCTTCTTTTTTTTTTTATTTTTTTAAACATCTTTATTGAAGTATAATTGCTTTACAATGGTGTGTTAGTTTCTGCTTTATAACAAAGTGAATCAGTTATACATATACATATGTTCCCATATCTCTTCCCTCTTGCATCTCCCTCCCTCCCACCCTCCCTATCCCACCCCTCTAGGTGGTCACAAAGCACCGAGCTGATCTCCCCTCCATTGCCTCCTTATTCACACTTAGAAATGCAAAACGCTTACCCCAGCAAACGTGCTTTGTGTGAACTGTGCATGTCTACTCTTATTCTACCTCCCATCACCCTTTCCCACTAAATTTTATGCAGTCTCACCAATCTTCTTGCTGTCCCCAGAATGCCAAGCTTATTCCCACCTCAGAGCCTCTGAATATTCTCTTTTTGCTGCTAGGAATCTCTTCCTTATATACCTGCATGGTCCTCTCCCTCATTTCATTCATGTCTCTGCCCAAAAAGCACTTACTCAGAAATGCCATCCCTGAACACTATTTATCACTGTCATCATAATATCTGGTACCAGACATTATGTTACCACCATATCAGCATTACTCTGAGTTGTTATTATTCATTGCTACATTATGTGATATATTTATTTATTCATTTCTACCAGAATATGAGCTCCATGAGGATAGGGGATTTATTTGTCTTACTCTCTGCTTCATCTGTAGCATGTAATGGGTGTCAAATATGTATCTGGCAAATGAGTGGTTGAATGTAAGAATAAATTAGCTGATACAGTTGGTATTTCTACCTAGTCTCAAACATCAAAACAACTCAACCACTCTCCTGTAAGAGATGAACCATTTAGATTCAGAACAATCCAGGCAGAATTTGACACTTAAGCCTTACTCTGTCCTATCTGCAATGCAATTGAAAGCAAGGGATTTGTTCCATTTCCTTCCTTGTGTGTCTTGGTTTTCAAATGAGGTGTTTAATTCCAGCCAGCATGCTAAGCAAGTACAGACTCTGTGTTGAGCCTCCTGTTCTACCTTGGTAATTCTCACACAAAGCAGGACAGTTATTAACCCACTCTCTACAGATGCTGTAGTTGCATCTTGCAGATTGTCAAAGAGGAGTGACAGATGTGCAGTGCCCAGCAGCCCCAGAAGTTGCTCTACAGGGCTCTGGACTAATAGTTTCCGCAAAAGTCATTATTGATCAAGTAAAGTTTCCAACTCAGGGAAAGTGATGGCTTAAGGCAAACAACAGTGTTTCATAACAGAAATGGCTTGATCTGATTTGCTCTTAACAATCAGAACCTAATCATCTCAGTTCAAAAAAAATTTGTACAGAGAATCTGTCGCGAGCCAGGGCCTATGGGTCTATGCCAGGGACCACAGCATTCAAAGGAGAAGGAAACAGCTTTGTCCTATGGACTCTCTCACTCAATGTAGTGAAATAATGATTTACGCTAAAGTCCATGTATGTGTCAAAGATGTGTTTATTTGAAACAGGAAAATGTCTGTCTTTGGATGACCATTTAAAATATCGCAGGTGATATTTGACATTTGCTGTATAAAACAAACAAACAAAAAATAGCCACTATCAGGAGCTACTATCTATTCTTTTGCACCATGATTATGGAGTAGGTTTAAATTCCCTAATTATGTGAGCAACAAAGGCAGTAATGGCAAGAATGGTTGTCTGATGTACCTAGATTAAAATAGCTTCCCATTTATACTAGTTTCAGACTCTGTATTCTGGGTGCCTGGATCTTAATGTATCTAAAACTCACCTCCCACTCCAATTTGACCTCTTCTTCTGAGGTCTATCTGCTTCTCCAACCTTCAATGCACCCTTCTACTCCTGACCACTTTTAGGTTTCTGGTCACTTGTAACTGGTCACTATCCCAAACCTTGAAGACAAGCAGATTCTTAAACCACTCAACTGCCAGACCAGAGGCATACCTCCTGCCTTTCAACCCAAATCCTGCCCAAAGAACCCAGCTGCCAGAATCGCAGAATGGCAATGACAGAGACAGTGAAGTGGAATGGTGCCCACTTGGAGACTGACCTGGCTTTGGATTCCATCCCTGGACAGCTTTACATTTTCTGAGTAATTAGAATTTGAGCTCTGAGAACAGGAACCATTTTGTCTGGATCTCTTCAAAAGAAATCATATGCAAGAGCACATGGTAGGAACTCATTTCATTAAATCGAATTTAATTAAGATACTCTGAAAGATAACTGAACAAAATGGCTAAAGTAATTGGTTTACTCTTCACTCTGAAAACCTATTTGTGAGCTTTCTACACAGGTCCAGATCAAGAAAATAATATTTGGTATCTGTTAGGTACGGGCACAGATAGATAGGGATAGGTAGGTAGTAGATAGATAGATGATAGGTAGATGGATAGATAGATGCATAGATAGATAGATAGATAGATAGAAAGATAGATAAAAATAATAGGAACTGAGCTGCTAAAGGAAGTCTAGAAGAAGCCATGAACATCAGCCAAGAGGACCAATATCCAGTCCTCCTAAGGGAATCCTCAGTTTGGCCTGTCTGAAAGAAGTGAGAGAGTGGAACACTAAGAATATCTTTTAAAAAGTAGATCTGATCCCCTACATTATCTTTGGAAATACAAACACGAAGCTTTCTGAGAATAACAAGAGAGCCAAGTGATGGTCTAAAGTCCAAGGTCAGTAAAAAGATGCCAAGTTACACATAATCACACTAGCACTTTGTTCAGGGACTTCCAAGTGGATGCATATACAACTGATGACAGTCTCAAGATTTGCCCTTTTAAACATGCATTGCTTAAAAGTAGGTATCTAAGCCCATTTCAATTAATAGTTTATTTTTTTTTCTTAACCATTTGCATCTCTAAGTTCTCCCAGTGAAGGGAGAGCAAATGTGTTTTACATCTTGTGTGTGTGGAGAAGGTGGAGATGGACAGAAGGAACCAGTGTTTACCGAAGTTCTCCTATGTACCAAATGTTTTGCACATATCAACAAATTAAATACTTACTAGTAGCCAGTATTTGTCTATTACAGGCCTGTGGTGGATTGCAGGTGATAGGCAGACATGTGGAATTCTGCCATGGAAAGGGCTTTAGTGATAAATGAGTTCAGGATCTTTATCTCAAAGTTTAGGAAACCAAGGTTCAGAATGAGAAAGCAACTTGCCCAAGGTCATACTTGATTTTTGACACCTCATCAGCATCAGAGCTAAACTTAGACCCCATAAATCTTGATTCTCAGTTCAAAGCTCTTTCCATTAATCTATTCAATCTTCTCAAGAGGAATTCTCGGACATGGGATCAGCATTCACTTTCTATGAAGGCCAAAATCAACTGCAGAAGAAAATACATGAGTCTGGAACGTTAGACTACTCAGAAATCCTAACATCTGTACAGAGTGATGGGGCCTATGAAGAAACTGTTTCTTATTACAGTAATCCAAATTGCTGCCAACCAAGGGGAAATAGATTCACTCTTAACCCCCCATTCTATCCGCTCCTTTGCATAAGGAGCATGGATTAGGGGAGAGTATTTACTTACTGTGTTGCCTTAAGTCACTGAACTTCTCTGAGCTGCATTTTAATCACCTATAAAGTGAAGACAGTGATAATACAGAAGTTCCTCATTATCAATTTTATTATCTGAGTCTTCACAACAGGAAAGCAAAAGCCATCATAACATGAAAATTTTCTCTAATCGTCTACTGAGTTGATCATTTATAAAATTAGTCTGTTCTCCACATCCCTTCTCTCTGAAAATTCATATCTATCTCTAACCATTAAATCAACGTATTTGATCATTAGTCTGTAAATATAACGCAAATCCTTTGCCAAGCAAAACTATACATCTCAGAAAAGTTTCAGAATTTCAAGTGATGAACAAGAGTAGTACTGCAAAACAGTGCAAACCACACACAAAGCCACTGACATATAAGGATCTTGGCCTCATTAGGCAGCTCAAAATTGTAGAAGAGAGCAAAGGCGAGGTTGATGACACAGCAGGCATTTTGAAGGAGAAAGATTCGAATATCAACATAACAATAAAAGTCACTGAAAAAACTGATACATCCATGAATATTTCTCAAAAGTAACCTTCAGAAAGATTATCCTTTGAAAGTTAATTAAACATGAAAGGATGTTGCATTGTGCTCTCATACACTTTTGGCAGAATCATGGTTTTTAAAAAAGAAAAACTTGCTATTTTCTATAATTAGCCCTAGTTGTCTTTATAACCAAAATTATTTTATTTATGAGAAAGACATTATTTTCACTACTATAACTCCATTTTTTCAAGATAAAGTCTCGGTTGAAACCTTTTCTCCTTTTATACCATGAAATTTTTGTTGCAGCTTTAAGTGGATTCTCTTGTGAATAATTATCCTTGCATATATTAAGCTCTCTTTTATCTGTATCGCTAAATAGGGAGAATTTTGTAGGAACTGGAGCACATCAGCCAAGAACAATTTCACCCAATATCTACACAACTGCTTAGGTTCTCAAAATCTCCAAATGGCCCCTTACATGATTCTATTAACGTGCCCAAAGTACTCATAGTCTTTAGGACAATAGTTTACCATTCAATATTGGAACTGTACCATGCAGCCCTGTGACTACTGCTTCCAGGAAAGTGTAAAATTGGGAAGCAGTGCTGGATGAACTGGTAATAGCCGACTTCAGGATGATTTCAACTCTCTCCAGTTGCCTCTTTACTTACTGTTCAGCTGCGATCCTTGCTCATCCCCAGATCCGAAGATCAGAGGAAATGATGATCTTATTTCCAATTAGAACAAATAGTAGCTATCTTGAGCTGTATCATTAATCCTTTCAGGGACATTTGTATTGTGTTACTTATTCTGTGGCCTAATGAGGCATAAAAGAAGAATCTCTTTCCTTTTCCTGTCTCTAAATGCAGGTCCAAATAATTGCTCCTGCTGCTGGAGATGAAGGTTAATTTGAAGTAAAGACCCAGATGGGGAAATTTTCCCTTGTCTAAGCAATGGAATCAAATGTGTATAGCCACTGTCACAAAACTGTCACCTTATGCCTTTGCTTTTTGCAGTTTGAGCCTCAGTTTTGCAATGCCTTCACTTGGTACGTACTTGCTATTTATGCATGTATGCCAAGAACATCTCACCC
The DNA here is from genome assembly GCF_028564815.1 of Eubalaena glacialis. Classification (NCBI taxonomy): domain Eukaryota; kingdom Metazoa; phylum Chordata; class Mammalia; order Artiodactyla; family Balaenidae; genus Eubalaena; species Eubalaena glacialis. The sequence goes on from NC_083732.1 coordinate 67,842,653, forward strand.
TTAGGCACCAAAGTTTTTTTCATTAAAACTATTTAACACAGCAATTTTAGTATTTACCAAGTCATTCACTTATTCAATAACAAATGTACCAAACCTTGTGTTAGGGCTGGAGATACAAAGATGACTACAGAACTATCCCTACCCTTAAAGAGTTTAGAAAGTAACAGGGGCAGCAAAGAAGGGATGCTAAATTTAGTAGTGATACTTCAGAACAAACATAATGAAAAATAAAAAATACGGAAAATAATTTTCCTTCCTAGCCTCTAGTGGTTTTTTTAGAGCTCTTTCTAGTATTAATCTTATTCAATAGCAGCTGACGTCCTAGATTTACCCAGCAAAACACCTGAGGGATACAATATATCCGATTAGTGCTAATGGTTTGCTTAGGTATGGGGGAATATGTGTCAGTATCTTGGTTTGAGGAGTAATCTATCTGGGGGACACACTCAAGAGATTCTTATGCATTCCTCACTCTTACAGTGTATTAAAAATTTACCTTATAAGAATCATCTGGAACGCTCGTTAAACACACATATTCCTGGGCCCTTTCACTGGAGGGTCAGATTCAGGAGGTCTGGGGTAGACCCACAAATCTGTATATTTAATAAACATCCAGGTGATTCTTAGCATCATGCTAACAGAGCTTTAGAAAATCTTTTAAAACTAGTCTTGAATTTTAAGCAATTGTGCTACTTATTTCTTAGCTGCTAATTTGGGGCTTTTTAACTACTTCTCAACATTTGATAGAAAAATACTAGTTTTCGTTCTAGAATCCCACTGACAGTTAAAAGTTACCAAAGCTGTTTCTTTTCTTTTTTCATCTAATCTCTACATATACAATATTAAAAACAAAGGGATACAACTAACCAACAGGAAAGCTGAAAAATGCCAAAGAATGTTACAAATTTACTGACCTTTTTCTCCAATCAAGAGGAAACATTTTTTTCCATTCTGTTTAGGATAGGATTAGAAAAGGACCCTCTCGTCAGCATTCTCAGACACAGCAAGTATTTTCTTGGCAGTTACCAGGTACTTTAGGAAATTACTCTGCCAATCTCTTTAGAAACCCTCTCAGTTATGTGGTTCGGTATGTCTGTATCCAAATTATTGATTTTGGATCAAACTATAAAATGCAAAGATGAAAGAAAATATTTATCAAAAGTTACTGAGTGAAAATATAACCCAGACTTATGTTTGAAAACTTTCTATTATCAGAAGTAAAGGGACTAGAGTTAAGTCTACCCAAAAAATGCTAAGAAGTTGGATGAAGGCAGCTTTCAGCCCAATTGTATGGCAGAAGAAATCTGGCATAGCACTCCTGACTGCTTCCTTAACTCACTTCTTACTGAATGACATCCTTTCAAGATGTCATTTCCTTTCAAGGATTCAGAGTTCTTGTAGTCCGCTCTGCTATTTCCTGATCAAAACCTGTTCTTAGAAAAAGATCATATAATCTATTTACCTTAGAGATGTCTGTCTGAAAACCACTTCCATGTAAAAGAAATAATTCTAGTTGTAGTTGTAGAAATATCAAGAATCATAAGTCAGGCTATGGCAATTTTGTTGTTCTGTCCCATAATGGTGAGGCATCCTGATATGCTGAGATCATACAATTTATCCTAGGAATATAATTAAAACTAGATAAGGAATCATATTCCTATGGAGACTTTAGGGGCTTGTGATTACATTTATCAAATTATAGAGCTATGGCTAATTGTGTGCAAGTGGAAATTAATGACCCTTTAATAATAGATAGAGTTATAGATATCCAACTTATATATAATAAAGTTGAAAAAGATTAACATTTAAACCTAAACAGGGGGAATTTGCTTCTATCTACTTATGGTATAGTTCATATCACTGGGGAAACGAATCTTCACGTGGTCCCTCTGCTTTCATATCCTTGCAGATGCTCAGAGAAATAAGACCATAAGGAAGCAGCCCATAGCCTTGACTTTGATGGCCTGGGCATGAGTTTCAGAATGGGAGCTGGAGAAAATTTCAAGAAAAAATTAAAAATAATTTGGAGAGGAGTAGAGTTTATTCCTCAGGGAAAGGACACTTGGAAAAGAGAAAAAGGAAAGGAGGAGAGGAGAATGGAAAGTAAGGTAGTGTTGATAATAAAAAGATTTGTAAAAGAAGGAAAGCAAATATTCAATTTTAGTTTATTTTTACGACTATATAAACCATCTCCATCTTCACAAACTCTCAGAAAAGCATCCGAGACTGAATCCACTAAAATACCTCATGGGAATGTTTTCATTTTTATAGTTTTGGTGGAAATGAGAGAAAGATGTGGCATTCAATGTACGTATCATGGAATGGGACAGCACGCTTGGTAGAATAGGATAATCCAGCCACTAAACTGATCGATCAGAAGAAAGATCTCAGCACCAGAGATGACCAGGATGATGCAGACATCACTTCCCCAACATCGGTGCCCAATCATATATACACACATGCAGGTTCTCTGCCACTGATCATTCGATGCGGTTTCAGCCAACTTCATTTGAAGTTCAAAGGTAAATGCATATGGGGGTTACACATATAACTGTAGTCCACATAAGAGGGCTTTAGTAATATAGTATGCACATACATATCTTTTTTAAAAAATATATCTTTATTGGAGTATAATTGCTTCACAATGCTGTGTTAGTTTTTGTTGTCCAACAAAGTGAATCAGCCATATGCATACATATATTGCCACATCCCCTCCCTCTTGAGCCTCCCTCCCACCTTCCCTGTCCCACCCCTCTAGGTGGTCACAAAGCACTGAGCTGATCTCCCTGTGCTATGCTGTTGCTTCCCACTAGCTATCTATTTTACATTTGGTAGTGTATATAGGTCGATGCTACTCTCATTTTGCCCCAGCTTACCCTTCCCCCTCCCCACCCCGTGTCCTCAAGTCCATTCTCTATGTCTACGTCTTTATTCCTGCCCTGCAACTAGGTTCATCAGTACCATTTTTTTTTTTTTAGATTCCATATATATGTGTTAGCATACGGTATTTGTTTTTCTCTTTCTGACTTACTTCACTCTGTATGACAGACTCTAGGTCCATCCACCTCACTACAAATAACTCAATTTCATTTCTTTTTATGACGAGTAATATTCCATTGTAAATATGTGCCACGTCTTCTTTATCTATTCATCTGTTGATGGACATTTAGGTTGCTTCCATGTCCTGGCTATTGTAAATAATAGTACGCACATACATATCTACATTTAAGTCTGTCCAAGTATGGATGCAGTATAGGCATGAGTATTTGTGTATTATGATGATACCATTCGGTTTTTATCCATTTATTCTAAGTTCTCTTAGTTGTTTTAAATTCTACTAGGCAGTAGAGTGGACAGATCTATGGGAAGTAGAGAGGTGGACAAGGAAGTACAGTGCTCTGTCCTAAAAAAACTTCATATTTAATCCTAAGTATTATAAATTATTATCCTTACACCCCAACTTCCTACTTTGACCCTAAAGTAAAAATGTATGGCATGATATTTGGTAAAGGAAACAAACATGTTTGATTCAAGTGCTACCTCATTCCGTTTATTCATACCCCTGCCCATGAGGGGCAAATTGTGCTCTGTGCCTACATCCTAAGCACACATAGGTCAGGACCAAGCAATTTCTTCTCGATGCAAGTCTATAGGCCTGCCTCTCTCAGTCACCACTAATAGGGTTCAACAGGTGTGGGGCAATAATCCTGGGTAAGTGAACCTATTTGACAGATCCAAATTCTCCTTCAGCTATATTGTTCCAATTGGGATAAAGGTAGTAGAAAGCCCAGTTGTGGCTATAGATCCAAGAAACTTTTCCTGATCTATGTTTACTAAAAATAAGTCTAGGGCTTCCCTGGTGGTGCAGTGGTTGAGAGTCTGCTTGCCAATGCAGGGGACGTGGGTTCGAGCCCTGGTCTGGGAAGATCCCACATGCCGCGGAGCAACTGGGCCCATGAGCCACAACTACTGAGTCTGCGCGTCTAGAGCCTGTGCTCCGCAACAACAGAGGCCGCGATAGTGAGAGGCCCGCGCACTGCGATGAAGAGTGGCCCCCGCTTGCCGCAACTAGAGAAAGCCCTTGCACAGAAACGAAGACCCAACACAGCCAAAAATAAATAAATAATAAAAATAAAGGAATTCCTTTAAAAAAATAAAAAATAAAAATAAGTCTAGAATTTTGATCCCTGTCCATCTTATCCCTGGCAAATATTCTCATTTGATTCCAAGCTTGTACTGGGGGAAGGAGATGCACGATTAATTATCACCTTAAAGCCCCAACAGTGTAATCTATTTCCAGTGAGAATTATGCTATAACTAAAACAGAAATAATTGGGTAATTGATGGTGATTGCCTTGCAGCTATGTCCTGGATGCCATTTCTAAAAAGGAAGCCAATTTTCTAAAAACGCATGTTAAATGTTGCACACAATTGATTCTCTTTGTCATTAAGCCAAGGAGGATATTACTTAGGGGGTTATTCATTTTTATTTTACTTTAATGAATGTTAAGAACCTCTAAATCACTTACAACAATTACGACAATTAGCTCTGTGTGGAACTGTGAAGTTGGACCTCACTCCACTCTTTCAGTTTCTGTTATTTTCTTCCTTTACTAGAATTCACTTTGGTAAATCACAAGTCAGAACAACGTGTATTTGGCTCCCTTTTTTCATACACTGTGTATGTTCTTGTTGAATATTAGTTTCCCTTTCAGATTTTCTGGGGAAGAGAAGAAATAGTAACCCTTCAATATATATCACCAGGTTGAAATATTTTGATGGATTCTGACTACTGACTTTTCAGTTCTATATTTTATATCAAATTTAAAGCTGAACTTCTCTTTTATTGCATGGTACAATAGATAACAAAAAAAGCTGGATTATGGAGTATTTTAGTTAATAGCAGCAATCATTTGAATGTATATAATTCTATTCTCTGACTAGCTTCCAAATATATCATATATTGGCATATCTATTTAAAATATTTTTCTAAAATGTATGGGTTGAAAGATAGTGAGATGAAAACTAGCATTTATTAAGCACTTATATTTCACGTGCTTCATAAAATATGACTTATTTATTCTTCACAGTGGCCTTATCACAGTGTTCTCAAACTTTAGTCTACATAAGGACCATCCATACAGCTTGGTAAAAAGGCAAATCCCCAGGGTCCACCTAGCCAAGATTCTGTTTCGGAAAATCTTGAAAGACCTCAGGGATTTATATTTCAACAGTCTTTCCTAGATAACTCAGATGTAGGTGGTACATGGAACACAATGTGAGAAACATTGCCTATTATGCGATTGTTTTAGATGAATAAAATAAGAGTCAGGAAGGTTAAGTAACTTGTCTAAGGTCACCTATTCATAGAAAAAGTGGGTAGAATGCTTTTACTCTTGAGAGAAAGCAAGTAAATCTTATGAAGAACGAGGAAAATGTTAAGAAACAAGAAAGAAAATATGAGACCTTGGCATAGACAAGGAACGGCCATGGAAATAAGAGATATTGGTAGGGTCTTTGGTTTTGCTTATGGCAGAGTGTCTGTTATCAAATCTACCTCCTACCATAAGCAACTGGACAAAGTGTATTAAATAACTATTTGCAGACAGTTTTTAACAATCAACACAAGGCTCTGGTCATTGAAAGAAGGGAAGCATGAAGGTGAATGTACCACATTTATCCTGGTTTTCTCCCTGAGAAGACTTCCTAAACTATGGCACAGAGAAATAAAGCCCAAGAAGAGTGGTATTCTTGCTGGGTTGTGTAAACAGAGATTAAAATTTGGAGCTTCCAAGACACTGGAGTTTGCAGATAGGTTATTACATAGGAAGGGTCCAAAGGTAAGGAGCATCAAAATCTATCAAAACATCCCCCCTAGGATTCTTGGTTAGTTCCTAAATTGCATATTTACAAGGTAAGATTCCAAAAGATCTAGCAGAGAAAATCCACTGGGAGGCTGGAGAGCTCTGCAGAGATTTCTGAGGCTGCAGAGTGCTGAGAAAATTTTGGATTTCAGGCCCAACCAGGGCAAAGAGATCTCTGCAAACATCTCAGGCTTCCAGTTGAGACCATGGAAGCACCATGCTGTAGGAGTAATGACCATGCACTGGGTGTAAAGTCTACTCTAAAAACTACCATTGGAATTTTGATAGGGATAGCACTGAATCTATAGATAGCTTTGGGTATTATGGACATTTTAGCAATATTAATTCTTTCAATTCATGAACATGAATATATCTTTCCATTTACTTGTGTCTTCTTCAATTTCTTTCATCATCGTCTTGTAGGTTTCAGTGTACAGATCTTTCACCTCCTTGGATAAATTTATTCCAAAATTTTCATTGTTTTTTATTCTATTGTGAATGAGATTGTTTTCTGTATTTCTTTTTCAGATATTCCAATGGTATTTTTCACAGAAATAGGAAAAACAATCTTAAAACGTGTATAGAACCACAAAAGACTCCAAATAGCAATCCTGAGAAAGAAGAAGAAAGCTGGAGGCATCACACTTCCTGATTTCAAACTATACTACTAACTATAGTAATCAAAACAACATGGTACTGGCATAAAAATAGACACCAAGACCAAAGGAACAGAATTGAAATCCAGAAATAAATCCATGTATGTATGGTCAACTAATATTTGACAAGGAGGCCAAGAATACTCAATGGGAGAAAAGATAGTCTCTACAAAAGATGGTGCTGGGAAAATTGGTTAACCACATGCAGAAGAATGAAATTGGAACCCTATCTGATGCCACTCACAAAAATCAACTCAAAATGGATTAAAGACTTAAAACATAAAACCTGAAACCATAACATTCCTAGAAGAAGGCATAGAGAAAAAGCTTCTTGAGGTTAGTCTTGGCAACAATTTTTTGGGTATGACACCAAAAGCACAAGAAACAAAAGCTAAAATTAGTAATTTAACCCCTGATAAGGGGCTAATATCCAAAATATATAAGGAAGTTATACAGCTCAATAGCAAAAAAACAACAAACAAACAAAACCAGTCTGGTTTTAGAATGGGCAGAGGAACCAAATAGACACTTTTCCATAGAAGACATACAAATGGCCAATAGGTAGACGAAAAGGTGCTGAACATCACTAATCATCTGAGAAATGATTAGTGATCAGATCAAAACCACGAGATATCACCTCACACCTGTTAGAATTCCTACCATCAAAAAGACAAGATACAACAGTGTTGGTGAAGATGTGGAGAAAAGGGAACCCTTGTGCACTGTGGTGGGAATATAAATTGGTGCAGCAGCTATGGAAAACAGTATTAAGGTTCCTCAAAAAAATTAGAAATACCATATGATCCAGCAATCCCACTGCTGGGTACATATCCAAAAGAAATGAAAACAGGCTCTCAAAGAGATATCTACTCTCCCATGTTCACTGTAGCGTTATTCACAATAGCCGAGATATGGAAACAACCTAAGTGTACATCAACAGATGAATTGATAAAGAAAATGTGGTGTATATTTATACAATGGAATATGATTGTATAATAATGAGAAATAAGGATATCCTGCCATTTACAACTGCAGAGAATGGACCCTGAGGACATTATGCTAAGTGAAATAAGACACAGAAGGACAAATACTGTAGGATATCACTTATACGTGGAATCTAAAAATGCCAAACTCATAGAAATAGAGAGCAGAATGGTGGTTATGGGGGGTGCAGGGAGTGTGGGAGCAGAGTAGGAGAAATGGGGAAATTTTGATCAGAGGGTATAAACCTCCAGGTATAAGATGAATAAGTTCTGGGGATCTAATGTACAGCATTATTATTATAGTTAACAATAATGTGTCATACACTTGAAAGTTGGTAAGAGAGTAAATCTTAAGTGTTCTCACCGCAAAAAAGAAATAACTATTATGTGACTTTATGTAGGTGTCAACTAATGCTAGGGTGATAATCATTTTGCAATATATAAGTGTATCCCATCAATAGACTGTACACCTTAAACTTACACAATGTTATATGTCAAGTATATCTCAGTAAAGTTTTTAAAAAAGAAGTAAGGTCTGCTCTCTAAGAGTAAGAACAAAAGTGCAATAGCTCCATCCTAATGAAGCCTAAAAGCAAGTCTCAGAATCAAGGTAATCCTCCCACAACTTAAATTCTTATCAAAACAAAATATAACTCTCTCTAGAGATTAATAACAAAATCTAGAGCATCTACAATATATCATCCACAAGGTCCAGAAGGTAAAATAAAAATTTACCAGATAAGTGAAGGTGGAAAAAACAGCAAATATTAACCAAGAGAAAAAACAATCAATGAAAGACCTTAGGGATATTAAAGATAATAGACTTAGCAGATGAGGTTTTCAAAATAACTATTATTAGCATGTTAAATAATATAAAAGAAAAGATGGGCAAAATGAATGAAAAGTTAAAATATTTCAATGGTACATTAGAAAAAAATGACTCACATTGACATTTAAGATCTAAAAAATATAATATCTGAAACTAAAAACTCATTGGATAATTAAAGAGAAGATTGAACACAGTGGAACACAGGATTAGTAAAAGAAACTATTCAATAGAAAAATATCCAAACTGAAGAACTGAACCAGAAGAATGCATAAGACACATGTGAGACATATTCAAAAGGTCTAACACAAACGTCATTGGAGTTTCAGAAGAGGAGAAGAAAATGTCCCCTGTTCAAATAAAAGTGGGATGAAAATTTTCCAAATCTGATAAAAAGCAACAACACACAAATGCAAGATATTCAGCAAGCCCCATGTAAGAGTTTTAAAAAATAAATAAATAGGTATAATAGAGTCAAATTACTTTAGTTCACCGACAAAAGAGCAAATAAAATCAGCAGGAAAAACACATATTACCTTCAAATGAACAAAAATAAAAGTGATAGTAGACTTGTGAATAGAAACTATGTCAGTGTCTTTAAGGAGCTGAAAGAAAAAGAGCTGCCAACCTAGAAGTCTATACCATTAAATAACCTTTAAAAATAAAGGCAAATACAAAAAGGGTAAAAGTGAACAAAAGCTAAAATAAAATAAATACAAATGACAAAACCTGAAAGAATTTATTGCCAGCAGACTTGCATACAAGGCATTATCTCAGAGGGAAGCACAGACCTACAGGAATAAATGGAAATAATAGAAAAGTGCGAAGATTTGAGCTATTCTTCAAGTTCATCAAATAGTGAAGCATTCAATGAGTGGCTCCATTTTTTCAAAGATTTGCCATTGCACCAAAAGATGGGAAATATTGAAATATAACCAGAAATTTTAATTCAAGTCTTTCTGTAAGCTTTAAAATGTGTTGTTTTCATTACAACCATTTCTTAGTAACAAGATAAAATATATCAATGAAGTTGACCCATACAACATATTGATCATATGCCGTATATGTCATGATCTGATCTGCTAATTTCCAGTATTCATTTTAGTTACATCAGAGACTTGGAGATTTTGTGACATGTAGTCTGAGATTAACAGAGAAAGAAATGCAATGTGCAATTGTAGTTTCATTCTGTAAACCATAACCATTGATTGTGTGCTCACTGAGGGTAAAGTATCAGAAGTAGATCTTTCTGAATATAAATACAGGGCAGAAAACACTGGTCCAGCCTTAATCAGTTCTTAACTTCTTAGGAGATAATGCAAATCAAAGAAGGGGAATAGTAGAGATTATTATAGAATTCTCTTTCCCAAACTTCCTATTCATGTATCTTTTATTGATGATTTACATTGTGATTGATGTCCGAAGTGCTACAAGAACAAATATTAATAGACATAGTCCATTCTCAAAAGCTTCCAGTCTAATAGGAAAAGAGAGAAATGCAATAACAAATAAATGCAATGAAGTGTTGTAGGTGACATAATAGAAATCTAGAAGGTTTCAGCGCAACACGAAGGAGAAAATGAGCAATTCATCCTGGAATGTGTCAAAAAAGTATTCATGGGACTTCCCTGGTGGTGCAGTGGTTAAGAATTCACCTGCCAATGCAGGGGACATGGGTTCGATGCCTGGTCCGGGAAGATCCCACATGCCGCAGAGCAACTAAGCCCACGTGCCACAACTACTGAGCCTGTACTCTAGAGCACCGTGCCACAACTACTGAGCCCATGCACCACAACTACTGAAGTCCACGTGCTCTAGGGCCCACGTGCTGCAACTACTGAAGCCCGCAGGCCTAGAGCCTGTGCTCCGCAACAAGAGAAGCCACCGCAGTGAGAAGCCCACGCACCACAACGAAGAGTAGCACCTGCTCGCCACAACTAGAGAAAGCCTGCGCACAGCAACGAAGACCCAGGGCAACCAAAAAAAATAAAATAGAAGTATTCATAGGAGAGGTGACGTGAGCTCTAAATTTTGAAAGATGAGAGGCGATTTGCCAATGGCCATGAAGGAGAAAAGCATGTCAGGCAGAAGAGGCAGAGAGGAAGGGCACGGGTTAGAAAAATAGTATTAATAATTTGGGAGTGAATGTGGCACCACGTATGAGGTGAAGCATGGTTAAAGGGATGCTGGGGAAGTTCACAAAGGACACATTACTGAGGATATTCTATGCCACGTATAAGATACAGGCTCTTGTTTTATTGGGTAAAACTGCCATTACTTAGTCCAAGCCTTCTTCAAATGGAAAAATAAATGTAGCCAAGCCCTACTAGAACTGCGCTAACATGGTACTCATACACCACATACGGCTATTTAAATTTAAATGTAATAAAATTAAAAATTCACCTCCTTGGACTTCCCTGGTGGCACAGTGGTTAAGAATCTGCCTGCCAATGCAGGGGACACAAGTTCGAGCCCTGGTCTGGGAAGATCCCACATGCTGCGGAGCAACTAAGCCTGTGGGCCACAACTACTGAGCCTGCGCTCTAAAGCCCACGAGCCACAATTACTGAGCCCATGTGCCACAACTACTGAAGCCCGCGCGCCTAGAGCCCGTGCACCACAACAAGAGAAGCCACCGCAATGAGAAGCCCGCGCACTGCAACAAAGAGTAGCCCCCGCTCACCGCAACTAGAGAAAGCCCGTGCGCAGCAACAAAGACCCAACGCAGCCAAAAATAAAAAATTAATTAATTAATTTTAAAAAATTCACCTCCTTGGCTGAACTAGCTAAATCTGAAATATTATAAGACATATGTAGCTAGTGGCTAGTGGACTCTACAGCACATTCAGTGGCTTGACAAAACCTAAGTTTGTCTTTCACTCACTCAAGTAAAGGCCAAAACAGGAGTTCCAGATAAGAGGCAATGGAAGTTTGATCATCACAGTCATTCAAAATCCAGGCTGACAGAATCTCTGCTATCTTCAAAATGTGGCTTTCCAAATCATACTAAGCATCAATACCCAGAAAGTAGATTGGGGAAGAGCATTGGAGGGTCTTGTAGAAGACTTGATGGGTCAGAACTATAGGAAATATATTTCCCTTCTGTTAACATCTTATTGACTAGAAAAAACACAGTGTTATGGGCATAGGAAGGCTGGGAAAGATAGTGTAGCTGGAAGCCCAGGAAGAAAAGGAAACACGTAGGTAGATTTGTCTACAATCTCAGTCACTCCTCGATAACTCAAGGTCTTCATTATTAACTGCAATCATCATACTGTGCCCTGATGCTCAGAGGCCATCTTCACCTATGGGTGTCTGTCCTTCTACTAAATGCTTCCAGGCTCTGGGATTTACAGAGTGATTCTCTACCTTCTGCTTCACTGTCAATTACAGTTGTTGTTATGGTTGTTTGTTTCCCCACTCTTGTGTTTTAGCCTAGATCAAACAAAAAATTCCTATAAGAAAATAGACATACAGACTTGTTATATAAGTAACCCAAATTTTTCACCCTTCTAAGTCAATTAGGTTCTATATGCTTCTTCCTTAAAGTGCATTTGATTTGTTTTTTTTCTTTTTCTCTCCATTAATAGCCTACTTCCTTACCTTTAAGTATTTATGACAGCTTTGAGATCGCTGGAGATCTGACTCCTGGTTAAGTCAGGTATTGTTCTTTATATCTATGACTGTTATAAAAGACTTATTTATAGAGAGCATCTGTTTTTCTGGACTATTAACTGGTAACATTTGTTCTATTGCACAGGAATTTTTATGTAATGAATACCATCTATGGCCAAGAGTGGAAGGACATTGTTTATGAACTAACTTTCGGCCTTTCATCAATGCTAATTTACGTATGATATCCAGAGGGCTTCACCAAACTTGCAATCTAAAAATGTTGCACAGGTTTTAACTACCCTCCTCTAGGAGAGGGTAAGGAATACTGACAACATCTAATTAATATTTTTAAATAGATGTTTTATTATTAACTTATTCAACAAGCATTTATTGACAATGTGCTATATGCCATGAACTGTTCTAGGCACTAAGGAAATGTACAATCCAGACAAGGTCCCAGCTCACAGGACTATAAATATCTGGCAAAAATCACAGGCCTTGGTTCACAGAGGAGTTTGCTGAAAAAAGCAAAAAATTGCTATGTAAGTAAATATTAAAACAGATAGAAGAGTTAAGAGAACTAATATTTTTACATTGGCATAGATTTTTACACAAACCTAAGGCTATGTTTGGATACAGACCCAGAGGAAGAAAAACATTTACTAAGGACATAGGTATGATACTGATAAACCAAGAATGCTTAAAATTGGATCTGCTGTCTTCAGCAGATAAACACCTTCATCTAAGTGAACAGAACTGATATATCCCATCTACTAACTTGAAATATTCAAATGCTTGACATATTTTGTGGCAAACTCATCCTGATAAGAGGCCAATCCAAATGTGCTATTCAAAATCACAATCCGACACAGGCTCAAGTTCTACGGTGGGGTGAACAATTGGCAACATTTGCTCTCCAATGTTGGTGAGGAGCCACAAAGTCTAGGTTGCGTCCTAACCCAAGGGTTTGTGCAGTTTCAAACCACCTCTTGAGCCTATCCACATATAGCATCAGTAGTGTCTTCCACTCAGGCAAAGGTCCATGTTAGAATATCAATACTCCTTCTTGCATATCAAATAACAAAGCAGTAGGTTGATTTCTTCATTTAATTATGAACATTCTAATATCTGAATAGTATGCATATCAATTCTACTATAAATTAGATTTTTTCAGTTTTAATAAATATGACATCATGCAGTATGTACACATAATGCATTGTGTTTTATAGAGTGTAAGGCTCCTTTCACACAGCATAATTTTTTTACATATATTTATATTTTCTCATGTACCAGTAATTCATTCCTTTTTACATGAAGTGCTATTGTACATATTATATAAATGTTCCACAGTTTGTTTATCCATTCTCATATAGGTGGATACTTGGGAGAGTTTGGGACTAATATGAATAAAGCTGTTGTGAACATTATTACACAAGTTCTTTTTGTTAACATACTTTTATGTCTGTTGGTTAAATATCTGGAAGTGGAGTTGCTGAGTCATAGAATATGTGTATAATTAGTTTCATAAGAAATTGCCAGGCCATTTTCCGAAGTGATGGTAAATTATTAGAATACCGCCGACAATGTAAAAGAGTTCCATTTGTTCCACATCCTCACCAACATTTGGTGTTTACAGTCTTAAATTTTAGCCATTCTGGTGGGTGTGAAGTGTTATTTTTTTACAATTTTAATTTGCATTATGTGGTGAATGATGTTGAACATATTTTCATATAATTATGGACCATTCATACATCTTCTTTTATGATATGTCTTTTCAAATCTTTTGTCCATTTTACACTGGATTTAGTTGTCTATTTTATTACTGAGTTTTATAAGTTCTATGTACATCTTGAATTCCAGCCCTTTGTCAAACAAATATATATACACATATATATATATATATTTATGGCGGTATAGTTAATGTACAATATTATATAAGTTACAGGTATATAACATAGTGATTCACAACTTTAATGGTTATACTCCATTTATAGTTATTATAAAATAATGGATATATTCCCTGTGCTGTACAATATATCTTTGCAGCTTATTTAATTTCTACATAATGGTTTGTACCTCTTAATTCCCTACCCCTATCGTGCCCCCCACACTGGTCACCACTAGTTTGTTCTGTGAGTCTGTTTCTTTTCTGTTATATTCACTAGTTTGTTTTATTTTTTAGATTCTATATATAAGTGATATCATACAGTATTTATCTTCCTCTGTGTGACTTATTTCACTTAGCATAATACACTCCAAGTCCATCTATGTTGTTGCAAATGGCACAATTTCATTCTTTTGTATGGCTGAGTAGTGTTCCATACACACACACACACACACACACACACACACACACACACTGGGGTGCATGTATCATTTTCAATTAGTGTTTTCATTTTTTCCAGATATATACCAAGGAATGTAATTTCTTCATCATATGGTAGTTTTATTTTTAGTTTTTTGTGCATATAGGTAATAATACTGTACGGAGCACTTAAAATTTTGTTAAGAGGGTAATGTCATGTTAAGTGTTACTATCACAATAACGAAAAAATCCCATTAAAAAAATCACATAACCATTCAAGTGGGGGTCCATTCCTGAGCTATCTATTCTGTTCTACTGATTATTTGTAGATCTTAAGGCCTGTACTACAGTCTCAGATTTGCCTGTACTACAGTCTCTGATTACTGTAGCTTTATGGTTACTTTGCCCCCAAGTTCTTACTTTGGTTAACTCTGCTCTTTTTTATCTAGCTTCTTATAGTGAAAATTTTGATAACTAATTTTAGATACAAGTATTAAAAACTATAAATTCTATGGCTATCATCAAGAAGTCTACAAATAATAAATGCTGGAGAGGATGTGGAGAAAAGGGAATCCTTTTACACTGCTGGTGGGAATGTAAATTTGTGGCAGCCACTATGGAAAACAGTATGGAGGGTCCTTTAAAAACTAAAAATAGAACTACTATCTGATCCAGAAATCCCATTCCTGGTCATATATCTGGAAAAGACAAAAACTCTAATCTGAAAGATACATGCATCCCAATGTTCGTAGCAGCACTATTTACAATAGCCAAGTCATGGAAACAACAAGTGCCCAGCAACAGATGACTGGTTTAAGAAGATGTGATATATTGATACATACACAATGAAATATTACTCAGCCATAAAAAAAGAATGAAATATTGCCATTTGCAGCAACATGGATGGACCTAGAGAATATCATACTAAGTGAAGTAAGGCAGGCAGAGAAAAGCAAATATTATGTGATATCACTTACATGTGGAATCTAAAAAATAACACAGTTTAATCTATGTACATAACAGGAACTGACTCACAGACACAGAAGACAAACTTATGGTTACCAAAGGGGAAAGGGAGGGGGAGGAATAAATTAGGGGTACAGGATTAACAGATATGAACAATTTACACAAAATAGTATAAACAACAAGGATTTACTGTATAGCACAGGGAACTGTACTCAATATCTTGCAATAACCTATAATGGAAAATAATCTGAAAAGAAAAAACATATATATAACTAAAAAAACCCTATAAATCCTACTCTAAACACTACTTAGCTACATCCCACAAATTTTCATATGTGATATTTTCACTGTCAGTCAGTTCAAAATATTTTCCACAAATTGCTTAAGAGCATGTTATTTAATTCCCAAATATGTGTGATTTTCATATATATCTTTATTGGTACTAATTTCTGGTTTAATTCCATTATGTTCAGAGAGCACACTCTATGATTTCAATATTTTAAAAATTTTGAAATATATTTTGTGACTCCCAAATAGATCTCTTTATACATAGAATGTACCCTTGAAAAGAATGCATGTTCTTCAGTTTTGAGGTTGTGTTCTATAAATATCAATCAGGTCAATGTGGATAATAATGTTGTTCAGGTCATCGATGCCTTTACTTTGCTGTTTACTTCTATAAATTGTTCAGAGAAGAATGGTAAAATCTCCCAGTTTGATTTGGGGAGTTGTCTATTTCTCCCTATAATTCTGTTAATTTTGCTTCATGTATTTTGAAGTTTTGTTTATGATTTTTATATCTTCCTAGTGAATCAACTCATAATTATATTTCTATTTTTATCTTTGGTAATATTATTGGTCTTAAAGTATAATTTATCTAATATAAGCAAAGTACTCTGATCTCATTTACTTAAATTGTGTCTTTATATTTAGAGTTTCTCTTTCAGAAAGCATAACGTTGGGTCTTGCTGTTTCAATCTATTCTAATTATCTCTGCCTTTTTAATTGGAGTGTTAGTTTGTTAATATTTAATGTATTTATTGATGATGTTGGACTTTTGTCTATCTTTTTTTTTCTTTTTGCCCCCCTTTTTTCCTTTGTTCTTCTTTACCTGCCCATTTTGGCTTATATGAAGATTTTTAAGAATTTCATTTTAATTTATCTATTGGCTTTTTATCTAGACCTCTTTGTTTACTGACTCTTTCCTCTGTCATCTTAATTCTGCATTATGCCATCCAGTGAATTTTTATGTGAGATAATGTAGTTTTCATTTTTGTAATTTGAACTTGGTTTGTTTTATAATTTTTCCCCTGAGATTTGCAATAGTTATAATAGCTGCTTTAGAGCACTTGTCTACTAACTCCAACATCTAGGTCATCCATAGTCTATTAAGAATAGACCATATTTTCCTTGTTCACTTTATACCACAAAATGTTTAGCTGTATCCTGGACATTATGAATATTATGTTGAGGAGACTCTGGATCCCATCATTTTCCTACAAATAGTGCTGATATTTTTAGCAGGTGACTAACTTGATTAGACTCAGATACCAACTCTGCCTTTTGGGCAGCAATTCAAATCTCAGTTTCGTTCCTTTATTCTTAGCTGGACTGACTGTGGTCTGCTCTGCCATACACATTGTTCATGGGTAGCCAGAGATTTTGA
This sequence comes from Eubalaena glacialis, assembly GCF_028564815.1. NCBI lineage: Eukaryota > Metazoa > Chordata > Mammalia > Artiodactyla > Balaenidae > Eubalaena > Eubalaena glacialis. Next base: position 67,859,534 of record NC_083732.1, read on the forward strand.
AGTAGTTTATATGGAGAATTTGAGCTGCCTCTCCCCCAGCCTCCTGCCCTAGTTTTCTCTTTTTGAGCTTCCTGTCTTACTTTCCAATGGTCATGATTGCCTTAAACTCTGTCCTCTGGTTCTTCAAAACAGGAAAGCTGTAAATTTTCTATTGGTATTTTAACCATCCTGCTCAGGCTGCCCATAGGCTTAAAAAAAAAAAATTAGAATGAGAAATGCATCATACTGATCTCTTCTTGCAACCATCAACTTTCCTTCAGAACCTACCTGCATTCATTCATTCTTTAGAGTCTTCAGGTAGTTGTTTTAGGCATTTTATTCAGAATTTATAGTTACCTGCAGAAGGATCATTTTAATAGGAGCTTGCTTGGCCACATCAAATGAGGAACTCCAGATATATTAATTTGTAATACTCAATTTAGCATTATCAGCATTTCAGGAACACAACTATAAACTGACTCCTACTTCCTATTTTTACCAAAGGATATCTTGAGACATCTAAGACTGGGCAGAAAGAGATTTAGGGACATTTCTCTTTTTTTAAATTTATTTATTTTCTTTATTTCTTTGGCTGCGTCGGGTCTCAGTTGTGGCCCACAGGATCTTCACTGAGGCATGTAGGATCTTCTGCCGTGGCGCTAAGCCTCTTCGTTGCGGTGTGTGGGCTTCTCTCTAGTTGTGGCATATGGGTTTTCTCTCTCTAGTTGTGGTGCATGGGATCCAGGGTGCGTGGGCTCTCTAGTTGTGGCGTGTGAGTTCTGCAGTTTGTGGCACGCAGGCTCTCTCGTTGAGGTGCGCGAGCTCAGTAGTTGTGGCACGTGGTCTTAGTTGCCCCATGGCATGTGGGATCTTAGTTCCCTGACCAGGGATCAAACCCGTGTCCCCTGCACTGGAAGACAGATTCTTTACCACTGGACCACAAGGGAAGTCCCAGGGACATTTCTATTGGGTCTTCAAGTTTTACATCTGTATTAAGTCCAATCACAAAGAACTCATCTGGATGATATGAATTCCATGAACAAAGTCTTTACTGATCTAAGATTTAATTCAGAAGGATCTCAACTTTGGTGTGCATGAAAATCATCCCTATAGCTTTCTATAAATGAACATGACTGGACCTCAATAGCAGAGATCTATATAAGGAAGTGTAGGGCGTGTCCAAACATGCTCTACTTTTCAAAAATTTCAGTTAATTCTGAGGCAATCCGACAAGTAGAATCACTGATTTGCCTTCAACCCAAAGCTCTTTCAAAGAAACAGACAGAATTGGATTGAGTCGGAAGACCTGAGTTTTAGTACACTGCCCATCAATTTTACCAAGACTGTTCTATTTGTAAGCTTTTAAACTTTGTCTGTAAAAATGATCATTGTAGTGCCCTACATAAGCCATAGGGTCATTTGTGAAGATCAAGAGAAATAATTAAAGTATGTGATAAATTATAAGCCACTGTATAAACATAAAATACTTTTATAAGATTCTTTTCTTTCTCTTTTCTTTATTTTTTAAAAACCATAATGAAAACATTGCCCTTATTTTATCTGGTGTATAAATAATTATTTTTCAGTACCAGAAAAAAAGTATTAATGTTCTGCTAAAATTTTAGGCTGTTTACTTTTGTTGTTGTGGTTGCCCTTGCTGTTTTAATTCAACAGTACTAAATCACTTCTCCCTTTGCCATATAATACAGGAATCTAAAGCTAAATATATAGTTATGTAATAGGAAGTTCACCCAAGCCTCTACTCACTTCATTTTATTTCTTGAATCTTTTATTTTTACTTGCCCTATTTTTTTGGTATAGTTTAACATTATACGTCATTTTAGGTATGTTTTTAATTATTTACCTTTACTGTAAAAGCAATACACCATAAATATAAATAGCATGTTCAGACTAATAAACACTCTTGGTTGGTCCCAATCAAACTTATTCTGGAGTTTTCCATGGTCTCAGTCCCTCACATTCTTACCTGCTTTAAGAAGTATCCCTTTGATATGTTTCCTTTCCTTCTCATCGTTTCTCAGTTTTTGGAATTTCTCTTCCCATTCACCATTCAATTCCTTTTCCTCTATTCTATCTTTCTTCTTTCTGTCTCTGTGCCTATTTCCAAGTCATTGAGTGTCTCAGTGGAGGAGGAATAACTTTTCAAAGCTGTAAAATGTTCCCAAACCTGCTCATTCTCTACCCAGTCAGTTCATTACTCGTTGCCTAGTAAGCATTTTGATGTCTGGAGATTGTTGCCAGGAATGTGTTTGCGTGCAGTGCAGAACTCTCTGAGCCCTGACCTGATAAACTGTGGTTTTTGCTTTTGTTTTTACATCATCAGACTATCTATGATCATACTTCAGATTCAAAGTGATTAAACCATAGGTAAGTTTGTATGATGCCCATTTATTATCTGGGAGTTTTGAAGATTTGATCATGACTAAAGACTGAGGAGAACTCTTGTTTCAAACACTTTTGTAAAAATGCAGTTCCTCCTCACCAGCTACTCTGCTTCTTGACCCTAAAAATACAGTCTATTAGACAAGTGAAAAGTTTACAGCTGGTGCCCTCTCCTTCAATTTCTTGCTTCTGGCCCAGGACCCATCTCTCACACTTTTACCTCAAGAAGTTTTGCTGCCAGCCAGAACTTGCCAAGTAGACTGTTACCATTATTTGTACAGAAACCATTTGTTGTTAAGATGGCGCCCTCTCAGAGCAACTCTGCTTTCTAAGAGAAAGAACGTGTCATTAAAGGTGGTTCAGAGCAGAAACTTAGGTGGCAAATTGGATATAAAATTTACTGGGAAGTATCCAGTGTTTCCCTAAGATTCTGCACAACACCTAGCATATTGGTGGAGCTCTTAATACTATGCCTTAATGGTTTATGCAAAGGTGGAGGGACGGGAGTATAACTTTCCTAGCCAGAAACCCTTCAATAAAGACACACACTGTGTTGTTGCCTCCCTATGAGGGATTATGGAGGGTGTAAATGGGAGGCTTGAGTTATTTATAAAAACTGCTCATAGTAAGCATGGTTGCCAAGGGAATGAAGCAATGTGGCCTCAGATAGATAATTTACTGCCAAAACTCCAACTTCTTTTTTTTTTTTCTTTTGCTAATTCTAGTGATCTTTTCAAACTTCCCTTTTGGTGATAGATCCCTAAAGATGTGTATGTTTAATATGGCAGAAAAACCTACAAACACCTCCAGTAAAACGGAAACAGAAGTAGCTTGTAAATGAGAGCTTAGGCAGGAGTAAAAGCTGTTTTCTGGACTGAAAGTAGGAGGGACTCAGGGACTTCTGTTCAAAGAAATGTCAAATGATTATGCCTATGTGCTTCGTTTCACAGCTATCATGTCACCCCACGTGATACTGATATCCCTTAGAAGAAATGTAAGGAACAATGCAGGCCTAATTAAGCAAAGGATGATTTCTTCTTTGTGCCTCAGTCTCTCTATCTACAAAATGGAATTAAGGATGCAAACATCAGGGTTGCTCTTTCCTTACAGAGATATTTGGAAGATGCAAAATTGCAGCAAGCACAAAAATTATATATTGGCCTTATTATATTATAATCAGAGACACATTTTCAAAATGCAAATCTGATCATATCATATATTTCATGGTTTGAAACATTTCAATGATTCCTATTTCTCTGGGGTTAAAGATGCCAATCTTTATCCCAACCCAGGCCAGCCAGGCCCTGCATGATCTGGCTCTACCCCAGATCCCTCCTAGTGCTCTGTCATCCAACCACTCTGGCCCTCCTTCAGTTTCTCACAAGCAGTGTCTCCACTAGGGCTGCAAGGTCACTGCACAAGGAGTTCCCTCTGGCAGGAATGTTCTTCTCTCCTGTTTTAGCCTTGTTAATCCCACTCATTTTTTTGAGTTCATTTCCTTAAGGAAGCCTAGGTAACATATCTGACTAAGGTATATTCTCACTCTGACATGCATTTATAGCACCTCTTCTTGGTAACACTCATTACCTGTTAGTTTACATTTACTTGTGTGATTATATGTTTAATGTGTATCTTCCCACAATACTCTAAACTCTGTGTTTAGAGATAAACGCCATTTCATCTCTAGAACCCAGCAATGCCCTTGCCACATGGTAGATATTTAATGTGTAGCACATAAAGAACAAAAAGACACAGATGAAAGAAAACATCAGTGAAAGAACAAAAAAATAAAGGAGAGAAAACAAGGAAAGAAAGAGGAAAAGAAGAAAGGAAGAAACATCTAATTGGAGAAGAAACACTGCAGTCAATGGTCATTTGATGTCAAACAAATCTACCATCACAGTTAAAACTACACAGTTAGAACTACTTGTTAGGCTTATAGAGGTGGTTTTTGTTTCTTTCTTCTTTCCTAAGGTGTCACCTCACTCTTCCTTAAAGCACACCTCCACCCTGCATGGCAACTCTACACCGCTAGTTGACAAACAACATCTTGTTTACTGTATCATTACTGTAAGACCTTGGCATGGATTGATGAAACAGGTTCTGAATATAGCGAATGAGACAGAGTTTTATACTGACTAATCTGGCATTCACTACATGATGTTGGAAACTTACACATCACATGAATTAGGAGGATTTGCTTTTGTAAAACAGCTGATTCTTTGATGTAAATTACCCCATGTATGACTGGTAAATAGAGAAAGATGTTCTTAAAATATCAGAAGTAATGTTGGTTCTTATATAGTTTGCTGGTAGTTTAATGTTTTAAAGTTATCCAGAGCAAGCTTTGTCACAATTAAAGAAAAATCACAGCAATACATGAAGACCTTTAGGAAAAAAAACCCTAAAAATCTACAAAAGCCCTTTCCTTTGGTGCTTCAAGAACATCTCGACATGTGCAACTATGTTACACTCACTGGTGAAGCCGCCAAGACAGATTAAGAAGCTGTAAAGACATTAATCCCTGTGTGAAAACTATGGATTAATGAAAAAGTCTACATATTAGATAACATTTTTAATTTTGAGAAAAACTGTTCATTTTGGAAAACCTACGTCTCAGAGGAACAAGTAGGAGCTCCAGGACTTAGGACTGATAATAACCAACTTACTTTGAAGGCAGGTGCAAATGCCGTTAGTGGGTTAATGATGCCAGTATATATATTTATACATATATGTGTGTGTGTGTGTGTGTGTGTGTGTGTGTGTGTGTATACATATTTTTTTTTTGATGGTTAAGTTTTTTTGTTTTTTTTTTTTTTCAGTGCTCTACTCTTCAAATTTCACAGTTTTGAGTGGTCTCCCCTTGTTTTATTTTCCCCATGGGCCCTGTTCTTTTTAGTGTTCAGTTTTGCAGAATGGAAGGTTTTCCAATAGCGCAAATGCCGGCATTGTAACAGAAATGTCCATAGCTCTTTTTTATGCCACTGTCTCTGGCTAAAAACAAACCAATATTTTGTCTGGCTACCGATTATGTTGGGAAGATGTGAAAGCAAGGAAAATATGTGTTGTTTCGATATCTGAACTGACCTCTCTAGAGTCTAGTCAGGTAGGGACTTAGGTCTTCTGGCTTTAAATGAAGATATAATTTTTCTCTGGTAGGCAAAAAACATTCTCCGACCACATCCGTATATCCCATAGGGGTCAGTAGTGCCCATTTACCAAATTTCATATTTGGGTCTGTCATAATTACAAAACTTTTCCTGAAAATTGTATAATCCATTCTCTGTTTTAGAAGTATAATCTTAATATCCCCAAGGCCTTGAACATCAAATCTCCTGGTTCCCTTCTGTTCCTCCGTTTCTTCCCTTCTCTCTTTCTGTCCTGTGTCCTAAGGGATTTCATATGCCAAGTTTTCACGATGAAATAGATATATTTCCTACAGAGGTATGCATATTATGCCTGACCATGACCTTGCCTCAAAAATATATCTATGCATATACATCTGTTCACTTGAAGAAGTGTGTTGTTTTTTTTTTTCTCTCATGAGCCAAATTATCCAGGGGTGGATTTACACCAGCTTGTGCAAATATGTCATAAAAACCAGTAGCCTTGGGTTTCCTCTTAGAGAAGATGATCTACTTCACAATCAACACACACACACACACACACACACACAGTGCCATTGGATCATATCAGAAACTAGGGAGAAGATGCCATATAATAGAATTTAATACAGCTCTAGGTGTTTAACCATCTTGAAATCTCTGAATTAGAAATGCAATTGAATCTTCTCTCGGATAATTTAGTGATCAAAGACTGAACCACAGGAGCACAAAAACTATAAAATTTGTAAGTTCTAGTCTGGCAGCTATGAAGAATTAATACTTTTTAAAAGTAAGCAATTTTTCAGTCAAAGGGTACAAACTTTCAGTTATAAGATGAATAATTTCTGATGATCTAATGTACAGCATGGTGACTACAATTAATCATACTGTATTGTATACTTAACATTTGCTAGAAGAGTAGCTCTTAAACATTCTCACCACTGGGGAGGAAAAAAGTAACTATGTGAGGTGATGGATGTGTTAATTAACTTGATTGTGGTATTACTTCACAATGTGTATGTACATCAAATCATCACACTGTATGCCTTAAATATATACAATTTTTATACACAACTTTTATTTGTCGATTATACTTCAATAAAGCTAAGCGGGGAGGAAGGAAGCAGTTTTTTTCTCCTTTCCAGAAGATTTGAGACCTTTCATTGTAAAACTTTATGAGTATCACAAGAGTAATACCTAGGAGTGGGAGGTATGGCCATTATAATAAGAGGTTCTAAAAGCAGAGTTAAGACAACAGGGAGAAATAAGCAGAGTCCATTTTTACTACTTCAGAAATAGAGGATTATGAAAGTCTAAAGAGGCCCATCGTACATCCAGGTAGAAATAAGACTTTGTCACGCAGAATTTTGTAAGGTTACTATTTACATGGTCCACTGGACTAATCATAAGTGTCTTGACTTCAGGAGTCAGTTGGAGAGAAGCCTGTTAAAGGTACAATATGTACAATAGGTACAATATGTACAATAGGTACAGTACCTGAAGAAATCTCTAATGCACCTTTATCAATATGAACAAGGACTGTGAGAATTCAACTCACATTTGAGAAGGAGAACTAATATAGTTTGCTATGGAATTCATCTCTATATAATCATATAAGCTATAAATAATACTCAAAATTCCAAATATTCCTCATTAGAAACAAGCCCAGCATGTCTAAAGGGAATATTTTTCTTCTTGTTTTATCAGGATGTCTCACTGTTCATTGACCCTCTTCTTTGTATTTTGAACTATTTTCCTCTCATTTTGTCCTCTGATGAAATGGCTATTTGCATTTATCAAAAACGGCTTCGGGCTTCCCTGGTGGCGCAGTGGTTGGGAATCCGCCTGCCAATGCAGGGGACACGGGCTCGTGCCCCGGTCCGGGAAGATCCCACATGCCGCGGAGCAGCTACGCCCGTGAGCCACAACTACTGAGCCTGCGCGTCTGGAGCCTGTGCTCCGCAACAAGAGAGGCCGCGACAGTGAGAGGCCCGCGCACCGCGATGAAGAGTGGCCCCCGCTCGCCGCAACTGGAGAAAGCCCTTGCACAGAAACGAAGACCCAACACAGCCAAAAATAAATAAATAAATTTATTAAAAAAAAAAAAAAAAAGAACAGCTTCAATTCTGCCTCTCAAATTTCATGTTTTAAGTGTAGAATGATCAAGTCTATTGCTCAGTGTGACAGAATCTCTGGTTCTCTGGAGTTCCCAGGACCTTACAATTTTATGAGATGTTAGCTTCTTTGAAAAGCTGGATGAAAGCTGGGATTTAGTACTTGAGGCAGAGGTGGAAAGAGTAAAGAAAAAAGAAAGACAATGATTATTACAGGTACAAGTTAACAGAGGTAGACAAAGGTACCTTGAAGGCCTGGATGAGAAAGGAGAAAGAAGAAATTACATCCACAGTTGAGCGCAAGAGAGAATGTGGCAATCAAAGGGCTGCCTGAACGTAGCATGGTACGTCGTTTGAAGGGAAAAGAGGCAGGGCTTATACTTGCTGGTTGCTTTTGAAGTAAGAGCCTGTATAGCTTGGTAATGCCTTCTCTTCATAGGTAATCCAACTAATGTTGGACAGACATTAATGTCAACAGTTTCTTAAAACTCTGATAAGCTTGATTCTAATATTTGAAAATCTCTTGGCATGATAGAGGTAGCATGTGAGAACACAAGAATTTTTAAAAAATATCTGCTTCATCTAATGTGATTTTTAAAAGGGAGGCAACTTCGCATGTTAATCAAGACCCTTGTTTAGGTTCAAATCCAGATGATCTTACTTGCTGCCTTTGCGATTGGGCACATTAACCTCTCTGATGCTCAGTCTTCTCACCTACACAGTTGGAACAACAAAACCTAACTCATTCAGTTATTCAGCAAATATTTATGGAGGGTGTGCTATGTGCCAAGCACAGTTCTAGGCACCAGAAACACAACAAAGAGCAAAGTGTAGAAAAATCCTGGCCCCATGGAGCTTCCATTCTAATGTGGTGTGGGGACTGAGCTGATGTAAACAAATAAATTAGCATGGCCCGGGCACATTTGGTAACTATTACTATGAACCATGTGTCCTGCGGGACGCTTCTTACCAGATACTCTTTTCTTAGAAATCGTGTGTGTGCGTGTGTGTGTGTGTGTGTGTGTGTGTGTGTGTGTGTGTGTGTGTGTGTTGCCTTGGAGCTTTCTGTTCTGCCTCTGGCATCTATGTCTCTGCCCAGCTGCTTCTGTGCTTTCTCCACACTTTGGTAACATCATCAAATTCTTGCTACCTCCTGGACACTTGCCTTAGCACTCAGAAGTGTTACAGTCTCTCCCACTAAAAAAAACAAACAATAAACAGCATAACAACAGTAGAAAAAAAAAAAAAACTCCTTGAATCATCCATGCCTCTCAAGCTACTGAACCCTCTCTTTCCTTCTAACGACTTTTATCCAAAGAATGTCTTTGCAGGCAGCATTCACGTCCACGTGTCATATTTCCTGTCAGGTGGATTCTGGCATCTGTTCCCACCACTCAACTACACCTGCTCTTGCTTAGGTCACAAATCACCTCCCTCCATGTTGCTAAACCCAACGTACATTTTCCAAGCCTTATCTTTGGCCACTTATCATCGGCTCCTTCCTGCTAGAAATATTCTCTTCCCTTGGATTCCACAATTATAAGCCCTCTTGATTTGCCTCCTACCTTCCCACTCCATTTCAGTCTCCTTTGGAAACTTCTCACACTCACTGTACCTTTCAAATGTTGACATTCATTACGGTTTAGTCTTGGCCCTCTTTGCGTCTTCACTTCCATTCATGATCAATTCTTACTTGTGTCTTACTTCACTTTCATTTATCATCTCATCCATTCTTATGACTTCAAATACCATTTAAACTTTGTGTTTCCTTCCAAGACCTCTTCTAGACAAATGCAACCAACTACTCCTTCTAAATCTCCACTTGACCATCTCACCAGTATCACAAATTGAATGTGCTCCAGTCAGAACTTTTCTTCCTAAACACCCACCCAAATTTCAAATATGCTTTTCTCCATCACTCAACACCATTCATCCAGTTACTTATGCCAGAAATGTGGGAACCGTGCTTGGCACCTTCCTGTCCCTTAGCCCCACAGCCAACCCATCTCTGAGTCCCGTCCATTCCACCTCTTAACTACATCTCACAGCTGCTCACTTCTCAAAATTCCCAATTCTATCACCTAAGATCAAGCCAACCACCGTCACCAAAGAACTTCCCAACACTTCTTCTTCACTGACTTTTATCCTTTTCCAATCTATTTTCTACTCAGCAGCCAGGATATGGTATTAAAATAAATATCTGATTATTTCACAGCCCTACTTAACAATTTAAAGATACCGTACATCTCTTATGAAGAGATGTAAAATTCTTAACATGTTTCTTAAAGCTCTAAAAAAATCTAACTTACTAAATTTACTAAACCTACAAAGTATATCTGTCTTTGTGTATGAAACAAGTAAATGAAAACTTTTTCCCTTTCATCTTAAGAGCTTTAAAATCCACGGTAACTATATGCACACACACTGTCATTCATATGCACACGTGTGAGCACATGTGTGCACACACATCGCAGCTTGGATGCAGACCTCTTAGAATTCAGATTGCTATATATTGAGTGTCTGTCCTTAGCTTTTCACGTGTATTTCACTAATGTCTTAAAAGCCTTCACACAAAAGAAAGTCCTAAGCACTTCGATAGGCTGTGATGATGGAGAAAATCATGGGGTTTCTTCCCCTCCCTTCTCCTCTCCTTTCCTCACCTCTGTTTCTCTCACAGGAACCAAGCTCTGTGACATGAGACAAATGAGTCTCTCCAGAAGTTATTACAGAGATTGTCTGGGCTCTACTTTTTCTTGATATACAGATCAATCTAGGAAGGAAAAATATCCTTCGCATCTTCACCAATAGAATCTTGTTAGAAGCAATGACATCTGGTAAAACAAGTCTGCATAAAAAGTTGCCCTGTATTTATGTGGTTTTTCTTGGTGTTTGTCTATATGTCTGATGAGACACCCATAAAGTCTCCCTTTTGCTCCTTTCCACACCATTATTCTGTTTGTGTCAAAATAAATATTGTGATAGGTGGATCATTCACTGGATGCCAATCTTCATCCTTTGAAGCTGACTGTTGAACAAAAGAACCACCCCAGTGCTTACCTTTTAGTGCCTCTCACCAACCTACACACTTAACCCAGATGTTTGAGGCTCAGGAGGGCAGAATATTTACCTATTTATTCAGGTGTTTAGGAAGGAAAAAAGGATCCAGTTTACAAACAGCTCTTTATATCAACTTACTTGAGGATGTGTTTCTATTCTATAAAATGCATTTAAATAAACCAGTTTCTGAAAAGTGGTAAACCATTGGCACCATTTATACTGCACGAAGGTTCTTCCCAATGGGCCAGAGAGGTTTCAATTATCTTGGATAGGGACCACTTCAGAAGTGACATGATCTATATTAAGTTAGCCTTTATTGTCTTTATAGCCATAGTAATGGGGCTATGTCACGGTGTAATAGAAAGAGAAAGTGGTTGGCATTAAAATGACTTGTTTGTACAAACTCCCTCTCAAACAACTCCTGAGACAGACACAGAGTCTGTTCTAGAACATCATGAATTAAGCCAATAGAGGCACACTACTGCATACTGTGTCCTCACACCACACATATGCACATACAAACATTCAATCATTCACCCACTGTAGCACAAATTCACGAGCACTCTCACTATATCAGATAATGGTAATGTGACTAATAACAAGAAACGTTTCTATTTCGTAGCAGGTGTCACCATATTTAGAGATTATTGGGCAATGAGCAGGTGGCTCTAATGATGGACAAGAGAAAGTTAAAGAAAGTTCCACGTGACATAGTGGATGGAATCATAGGAGAAAGGCAAGGTGAATAAAGTCCAAAGTTGAAGGCAGACTAACAAATGAACAAGGGGGAATTAGAATGCAGCAGTAACCACAAGGAAACATATTTACTTCACAAGATATCTGGATGAAGTGGTTAGAAATTAGGAATGAAAGCCCTACACTGTCATTCAGTTTGATACTGTGTAATGTTGGAAATTAGGACATTGTAAGTATTTATAATCTAACAGGTATGCTTTGTAGAGTCTAAGTATAACTGACATTTTTGCACCCGTATTGTAAAGAATATGATGTGTGTAGTGATACTGTTGTCTTTAGGCTTATGAAGGAAGTGTCCACTGCACGCTGGGCTTACTCCTGAGCTTGGGAGAAGCTAGTATTTGTTACACAAAGGTAATAAGTAAATGAGAGTGGACTGTAAAGTTACACAGGAGCATGGTCTCACGTTGGATAATAGCCATAAAATCCCTCCTGAAGACCATCACAGAAGCAGATATTAACCTGCTTCTAGAATACAGAGGCCTGGGAAAGTGTAACATGGAGAGTTACAATGAGCATCTTAAGGCAACAAGTAAAAAAGCATATGTAGACAAAATTGCCATTGAAAAATCTCTTTCTTATTGATATGAAAGTTTGAAAATGACTGAGCTACACTAAAGAAAGAAAAGAGAACTCTAAAATTAGATGTCAAGGCATGAAAGCCATTCTATTTTGAAGATAATTTTGAAATCCCTAATGGTAAATAAGGGCTCAATAGAGAATTTTAAAATATTTCACTTTGCTAATGGTTTATCCCATTTTGTTTTAAAATTAAGTCTAAAGTCTTAATACTTGACAGGATTTGTTGTTGCTATGAGATTTGAGCAGAGAGGGGGTTGGACATTAAACGCAAGTATGAGGGGACTCCATTGGAAAGAAGATGCTGAGTTTCACTTTAATATCCTTCTCTTATACCTCCAATGGATACAACAACGGTCCCCAAAGGTCTATAAGGGGAAATGTTTCAATTCCCTTTATTTCTTCTAGGATTTCTGACTGATTATTGCTTGAGTGAAAAAGCACCACCCCCCAACCCCACCACAAAATGACCAAATTGATGTCAGTAGCCTTATCCTTATTCTCAAAGAGAAAGCTCCTAGCTCTTGTAGCTTTGTTTAGCTATTTCCCCACTGGAGAGGATATTTAGGGTTGTGTAGAGCTTCCTCAGTGCTTTCTCTTCTTCCCAACTGCCTCTGGGATGGCCTGACACACACACAACTTCATACTTCTAACGAGTAGGATGATGTCTCTTTTTCCTTGTATAAATCCAAGATGTGTTGCTGCATAAAGATTAACCATCAACTTGCAATTGGAGACTGGAGTTGAGTAAATGTTATGTGATGATGGTGGTGATTATGTTCTCACTTGGAAGAGTCCGCTCACAACACCACTCCTTCAATAAAACTCAAGGAGGAATATCAATTCCAGATGTTAAATTATAATCATCGGCTTTTTAAAATCATGACACATCTCAGATTGATTTGTTTTTCTTTGTCATCATTGAATTTGTCTTTTAGGAAGTAGTAAACATTCCCAAATTAGCTAAGTTTCAATAAGGAAAGAAACTTTTCTGTAAACAATTGTTCTCCTCCATCATTAATTTAATGGAAATAGTGCAATTATGGTAAGAGAGGAAATTGCAATCACCAACTCTTCTCTGCTGCTCACTCTTCCTGTGTTTAAAAATAAAAATTATCCTTCCAGAAAATGTTCTTTATAAAGATACAAGTTGCAGGGTAGGATTATTTCATGACTTCAAATAAGTTTTCTTTCTCCAAGAAAACATGTCCCAAAGTTTCTAAAAGTTAAGGAGAACTACAAGATACATAAGCAGTTTAGATATGACCAAGAAGGTATCTTCCCCTCCCAGCTAACTTTTTATTAAAAACCACATACTTTATTTCAACATTCTGAGCAGATCCTAGACAACTCTGTGCATACAAGTCCCAGAGCAGACATAAAAGCCAGATGGGAAAGAGATTTACAAGAACCAATCTCAAAAGAATATTTGCAAGCAGAATGTCAACTCAAAATTGATTTCAGCAATGTATTTTGATTTACAATACAGATGTCTTTTCAGAATTTTCACTTTTCCTTATGTATGAACAAAGTGCAAGGAGGTTATCATCCCAGCTGCTTACTTCAAATGTTCCAGCCCTAAACAACAACAAAAAATTATATTTACTTTTATCCTCTGGGAAGTTCAGATTTTTTTAGTAGACTTTAGAGGCAAATTGTTAAATCAAGCAAGCAGTTGCCCCTGTGTTTAAGAATATTTTCTCTAGGATACCACCTTGTCACATCTCAAGGACCTTAACAAGGCAGCATGAGAATCAAAGTATTTTCTTTTGTTACTCTCTCATTATACAACAATATATTGAGATGCTTTATGGTGGTGATACCGGGCACTGTGCTAGGTACTAAAAATATAAAAAATATCTTCAAGGAGTCAGAGTCTCCTTGAAAAAGAAGTTAAAAAAAAAAAAAGATCCATGTGTTGTGGAATATACAAAGAATTATTTGAACACTGAGAAGGAAGCCATTAACTCTACCAGGAAAGACAAGTAAAGAAAGAAAAGATGGAGGTAATGAGATGCAGCTGTCATAAGTACGTAACTATAATGAAATTTGAACCTTTAAGGAGAGATTGTTTGGTTCTCACTTTCTTTGGTCATAAGAAAAGAAATAAATTCTGAAATAATTCAATATCAGAGTCATCAGCAAACATTTATTGAGCAAATTATATAATGATTTCCAGTTGATAAGAAGTATTCACTCTATAAAAAAATATCTGAAGTATACTTTGGTAGCCCACATGCTGGGCGACTGATTTTTTTCAATGTTTGAAAAATTCTAATGTTTAATTTCAACCTTCTTCCAGGGACCCTGATATTTCTATCATATGTAAGTATAATGACAATCTTCAGCCAAGATTTATTGAGCTCCTACTGATGTGACTGGATTTGTGACATGGGGAAAGGAGAAACATGGTGGGGAGTAGATAATTTAAATGAGTACGTACACACACTCATGCAGCACTGGGATCACACAATCTAATTTATTTTTGGAGGACTGTATGCATCAATTGGTTTATGTTGACTTTGACAGTGTAATTTATGCAAAGATACTCAAATTTCACTGACCCTATCAAACTATGATGAATTAGAAACATTTGCTCACTCAAAAAAGTAAACCACAATAAACCCTGCAAGGTGAAATTTCATTTTTTCCGTTTCTTTTCAAATGGAAAAGAACTGAGTTTAGAAAAATAACATCATATGGTTTTTCTCCTTCAATTTGTTAATATGGTGTATCACATTGATTGATTTGCGTATATTGAAGAATCCTTGCATTCCTGGAATAAACCCCACTTGATCATGGTGTATGATCCTTTTAATGTGCTGTTGGATTCTGTTTGCTAGTATTTTGTTGAGGATTTTTGCATCTATGTTCATCAGTGATATTGGCCTGTAGTTTTCTTTCTTTGTGACATCTTTGTCTGGTTTTGGTATCAGGGTGATGGTGGCCTCGTAGAATGAGTTGGGGAGTGTTCCTCCCTCTGCAATATTTTGGAAGAGTTTGAGAAGGATAGGTGTTAGCTCTTCTCTAAATGTTTGATAGAATTCGCCTGTGAAGCCATCTGGTCCTGGGCTTTTGTTTGCTGGAAGATTTTTAATCAAAGTTTCAATTTCAGTGCTTGTGATTGGTCTGTTCATATTTTCTATTTCTTCCTGGTTCAGTCTCGGCAGGTTGTGCATTTCTAAGAATTTGTCCATTTCTTCCAAGTTGTCCATTTTATCTACATAGAGTTGCTTGTAGTAATCTACGATGTTCTTGGATTGGAAGAATCGACATTGTGAAAACGACTCTACTACCCAAAGCAATCTACAGATTCAATGCAATCCCTATCAAACTACCACTGGCATTTTTCACAGAACTGGAACAAAAAATTTCACAATTTGTATGGAAACACAAAAGACCCCGAATAGCCAAAGCAATCTTGAGAACGAAAAATGGAGCTGGAGGAATCAGGCTCCCTGACTTCAGACTATACTACAAAGCTACAGTAATCAAGACAGTATGGTACTGGCACAAAAACAGAAACATAGATCAATGGAACAGGATAGAAAGCCCAGAGATAAACCCACGCACATATGGTCACCTTATCTTTGATAAAGGAGGCAAGCATATACAGTGGAGAAAAGACAGCCTCTTCAATAAGTGGTGCTGGGAAAACTGGACAGGTACATGTAAAAGTATGAAATTAGAACACTCCCTAACACCAAACACAAAAATAAACTCAAACTGGATTAAAGACCTAAGTGTAAGGCCAGACAGTATAAAACTCTTAGAGGAAAACATAGGCAGAACACTCTATGACATAAATCACAGCAAGATCCTTTTTGACCCACCTCCTAGAGAAATGGAAATTAAAAAAATAAACAAATGGGACCTAATGAAACTTAAAAGCTTTTGCACAGCAAAGGAAACCATAAACAAGACCAAAAGACAACCCTCAGAATGGGAGAAAATATTTGCAAATGAAGCAACTGACAAAGGATTAATCTCCAAGATTTACAAGCAGCTCATGCAGCTCAATAACAAAAAAACAAACAACCCAATCCAAAAATGGGCAGAAGACCTAAATAGACATTTCTCCAAAGAAGATATACAGATTGCCAACAGACACATGAAAGAATGCTCAACATCATTAATCATTAGAGAAATGCAAATCAAAACTACAATGAGATATCATCTCACACCGGTCAGAATGGCCATCATCAAAAAATCTAGAAACAATAAATGCTGGAGAGGGTGTGGAGAAAAGGGAACACTCTTGCACTGTTGGTGGGAATGTAAATTGATACAGCCACTATGGAGAACAGTATGGAGGTTCCTTAAAAAACTAAAAATAGAACTACCATATGACCCAGCAATCCCACTACTGGGCATATACCCTGAGAAAACCATAATTCAAAAAGAGTCATGTACCAAAATGTTCATTGCAGCTCTATTTACAATAGCCAGGACATGGAAGCAACCTAAATGTCCATCATCGGATGAATGAATAAAGAAGATGTGGTACATATATACAATGGAATATTACTCAGCCATAAAAAGAAACGAAATGGAGTTACTTGTAGTGAGGTGGATGGAGTTAGAGACTGTCATACAGAGTGAAGTAAGTCAGAAAGAGAAAAACAAATACAGTATGCTAACACATATATATGGAATCTAAGGGGGAAAAAAAAAAAAAAGGTCATGAAGAACCTAGTGGCAAGACGGGAATAAAGACACAGACCTACTAGAGAATGGACTTGAGGATATGGGGAGGGGGAAGGGTAAGATGTGACAAAGTGAGAGAGTGGCATGGACATATATACACTACCAAACGTAAAATAGATAGCTAGTGGGAAGCAACCTCATAGCACAGGGAGATTAGCTCTGTGCTTTGTGACCACCTAGAGGGGTGGGATAGGGAGGGTGGGAGGGAGGGAGATGCAAGAGGGAAGAGATATGGGAACATATGTATATGTATAACTGATTCACTTTGTTATAAAGCAGAAACTAACACACCATTGTAAAGCAATTATACTCCAATAAAGATGTTAAAAAAAAAAGCTTTAATTTAATAGAGGTAAACCATTAAAAAAAAAAAAAAGAAAGAAAAATAACATCAGTTGAAAAAAATCATTAGTGTGTGTCTATTGTGTGAAAAGATAATGCTCACTATTGCAATTGGAGACTGCAAATATTATTTGGTTAGCCAGCTCTCTCTATTAACCAGTACAGTATTTGTACATTCTATGGCATGTAGTATGTTTCTATAAAAAGGATATTAATTCCACATATGACACTCATTCACAGATTTTATTACAAAGTTCAGGCAGTCACTCTGAAAACATCTATCTCATAGCCCTATGTCCTATTATAGGTTTCACGATTTACAAAGCACTGTCACATTCATTATTTCATTTATGGTTTGTTGGTACAAACCTTTGAGGTAGGTAAAGTGTTAACAGCCCCATTTTTAGATAAAGAAACATTTTCAAAATGCTTATGTAACTCAATAAAGGTTACACAGCTAGTAATGAATATTCATAATGGTGAACCCTAGACCTCATAAGAATGGTTGAACATGACCTATATAGTTTGTGTTAATTGCCTGGTCTTATTTTATTCCAATCCATTGAAAATATGCAATCCAAGTATGACAAAAGGGGTCACTCAGGATTAACTAGAATATTTGATTAACCCAAATGCCATAAAACAACATTAAATATAGTAAGTTTTCATTTTTTAGAAATACAGCCCAAATTTGTCAGCTTTCTTAAAGAAAGCAGAGTGACCCTGGGGTAGAGCTTTGAGGATGTAAATCTCCAACTTTTCCTTGCAAGCAATAATTCATGAAAAAGTGCATTTGATGAAAAACCAGGCTGAGACCTTGAAGGCATGTGGTAACAGTGAGCTTATGCTCTAGGCTTCCAAGAACATATTCTGTGCAGCCAATGTGACTCGAGAATGACAGGAAGAGCTGTATGAGGTGTCCTTTTTCTCTCCAGTTCAGCGTCCTTGTATTGATCAATGGGCTTACATGCAGCTTTCCTGAGCGACATTATTCAGTGTTGTGTTGCTTCAATCTGCCAGCACTAGGCGGGGTGCAGGAAGGGGAGCATCTTGAAGGAAGGTAAATAGTAGGCAAAAAGAGATTTAAAGCTCAGACTCCAGTGGAGGGAGCTCTTATGCAAGGACTAACTTGACCTTACTCAGGAGAAACACTGAAACCTGAAAGGCAATTCCTGACTCTACCTACATTTAAGAAAAATGCAAGAAGCTCCAACCTACAAAGTCACCTCTAGTCCTATATTTATATACTGTTTGATACAAGATTTCACTAAAAGACAAAGGAGAGTTTGGAGAGCTAAGTGTAATTTCTCTCTCTCTCTCTCTCTCTCAGCCTCAATTAAGGCATATTTTGCAAACTGTGTTACTGTTTTCTAACATGAATTATATGACTAATATATTAATTCCACAAATATTTATTATTGCAAGTGAACTATAGGATTAATTCCATTATCCTGATCATGGAAGCAAAATTTTGTATTAAAAGACCTCATTTGCTTTGATTATCTTGATTACTACAAATGTTCCATTGTTTTATGTCTAGAAACAATTTCACTACTTTCCTGTTAGAAATATTTCCAGTCTCTTGGAAATCAATAAGAGGTTCTAAAAGAGCTGCAAAAAATAAATACTAACATTATTCTCTAAGGAACTCAAGAGTCCTTTACAGACAACGTAGTACTTAAAATACACAGGTAAAAGCTCATTGTAATAAATTCCCCGAGACTTGCAATTTGACTGTAGTGGATCTGTGTAGTAACAAAGGCATTGATAGAAATGACTTCCCAGTCTTCTGAAGCAGGGGATGCCACTCCATGGCAAACTAACAAGTGAGAAAAAATTGGCTCTCAGAAATTAGCTCTTAGAAAAAATTAGAATCTAGCAGGGACAAAATGGAAAGGGCTGTGTACACAATCCTATCCTCACTCCTCTTCTTCCAAGCCCTCAATTCGACAAATGTTTTGGGTGAGCATATCTGAGGTGAGATGGGGGGAGGAACAAGGAAACATAAAAGGCTAAATTATCTTCCTGAGAGCACCCAACATCCTTTAGTCCATTGTGTACATGGGACCTTATCAAGTTTCCTATAGAAACGTCTATAGCTAAGTTATTCTTTTACAAAACAAAACTAAAAATTAATGGCTCCCTATTGCCTACTACAGAATGAATATATTCTTTAGAAGACCACTGAAGGCTCTAACCTTCGACTTTTGGCCCATTCACTTGCCTCTCCTGCCTTGTCTCCCTTCCTCACCCCATGTGCTCTCTGCCCCATCCAAAGGGCTGCGACCCAAGTGGCTTCAACCTGGACCTGCCACAGAGTCCTTTCTTGCTCTAGGCCTCATTCAAAATAGGCAGCCTTTCTTCTCACTCACTCGAAGGCTCAGAGCAGTATTCCTAGGTGCAGATTTGGTTGCCCCCAGATCCTGAGGTAGCCGACTAGGCATTGTGCTTCCTTTGTGGTAGAAGATGCAGCAATTTACTTGGAAGGAGATGACCCAGGACACCCTTAGCCCCTGGACCCCTAAAATCTTCACTGAATGGGCGGTCCTTCGGTGTCACAAGTATCTCCCACGCTCTGGAGTGCGTGTCTCCTTCTGAGGTCTCCAGCATATTGGTCCCCTCTTGCTCATTCTGTCTGATCAACATGATGCCATCCATGTGATGTTCTGCAAGATGTCCATAGAGTCTAGAGTTCTTCTGATTATAACATGACAAGAGAGTGAGAGAGCTTTGTCTTGGGGCAAAGCAGTAAATGAAAGAGTGTTTTTTGTTCCATGTGAAGGGGAACTGTTTCTGATCCTCTTTCCTGATTTAAATATGAGAGAAAATACATTTGCCAAATCAATGGCTCTGTATTATGTACCAGAGTCCTTATTAATTTGTCATAGCAATAAAACCACATAATGTATAGCAGCTATGATCAAAACTACAAGTTGGTTTATTTTGTGGTTGTCTATAGTCATTTTCCAGGATCCATCTGGTTTTTACATGGGCAAATGGGATTAAACGTAGATATGACAAAAAATACCACTGAGTCCTTTAGATTTTTAAGAGTAGCATTAATCTCCAATGTCTGCTCTCAGGATGTGATACTGTTTTTGACTGACCGTCCTGACCAAGGCAAGGTATAACGAGGCAGTTTCAAAAGCTTCCACCTGACCTTCCCCACTGTCATAGCTCTTATCTCACAGGACCAGGATGCAATGGGGAGTTACTTCAAAAGCCAAGTGTGCCAATCCCAAAAATACATTGAGGGAATGGGGAAATGATCACCGAGTGTGTCTGCAGACCTAGTAGACCAACCAGAGCTAGCATGTGGCTAAGACCCTTTTTTTCTTTTTTTGTTGTAATATTCCTTTTTTATTGAATTATAGTTGATGTGTAAGTTACAGGTGTACAATATAGTGATTCACAATTTTTAAAGGTTATACTCCATTTTTGGTTATTATAAAATCTTGGCTATATTCCCTATGTTATACAATATATCCCTGTAGCTTATTTTATACATAATATTCTATAGTTGTACCTCTTAATCCCCTACCCTATATTGCCCCTCCCCCTTCCCGCTCCCCACTGGTAATCACTAGTTTGTTCTCTATATCTGTGAGCCTGTTTCTTTTTTGTTATATTCACTAGTTGTTTTATTTTTTAGATTCCACATACAAGTGATACCATAGAGTATTTATCTTTCTCTGATTTATTTCACTTAGCTTACTGCGCTCCAAGTCCATCCATGTTGTTGCAAATGGCAAAATTTCTTTTTTATGGCTGAGAAGTATTCCATTGTGCATGTGTGTGTGTGTGTGTGTGTGTGTGTGTATATATATATATACATATCACATCTTCTTTATCCATTCATCTGTTGATGGACACTTAGGCTGTTTCCATACACTGGCAATTTTAAATATTGCTGCTATGAACACTGGAGTACATGTATTTTTTTGAATTAGTGTTTTCATTTTTTTCAGATATATACCCAGGAATGGACTTGCTGTGTCATATGGTAGTTCTATTCTTAGTTTTTTGAGAAACCTCCATGCTGTTTTCTACAGTGGCTGCGCCAATTTACATTCCCGCCAACAGAATAGGAGGGTTCCCTTTTCTCCACACCCTCGCCAACATTTGCTGTTTGTGTTCTTTTTGATGATAACCATTCTGACAGGTGTGAGGTGATATCTCATTGTGGTCTTGATTTGTATCTCCCTGATGATTAGTGATATTGAGCATCTTTGCATGTGCCTCTCAGCCATTTGCATGTCCTCTTTGGAAAAATGTCTATTCAGTTCTCCTGTCCATTTTTTTTGCTTTTATTCCTTTGCTTTTGGAGACAGATCCAAAAAAAATATTGCTATGATTTATGTCAAACAGTGTTCTACGTTTTCTTCTGGAAGTTTTATGGTTTCCAGTCTTACACTTAGGTCTTTAATCCATTTTGAGTTTATTTCTGTATACAGTGTTAGAGAATGTTCTAATTTCATTCTTTTACATGTAGCTATCCACGTTTCCCAGCACCACTTATTGAAGAGACTGTCTTTTCTCTATAGTATATTCTTGCCTCCTTTGTCATAGATTAGTTGACCATAGATGCGTGGGTTTATTTCTGGGCTCTCTGTTCTGTTCCACTGATCTATGTGTCTGTTTTTATGCTAGTACCACACTGTTTTGATTACTGTAGCTTTGTAGTATAGTCTGAAGTCAGGGAGCATGAGTCCTCCACTTTTGTTCTTCTTTCTCAAGATTGGTTTGGCTGTTCAGGGGGCCAAGACTCTTTTTATTACCTACCTCCCATATGCCCCAATCTAATGGAGGATGCATTGTGAAGCATCAGGTCACTAGATATCAGTGTTCATCCTATGTCCAATAGGCCTCTATATGTTTGAGTATTACCCCTTCTCCAATATACAGTCACTCAAGTAGTCTGTTGGATCTTTTGGAAAAGGACAGGGGAACCATTACAGTATATAATAGAGTCCTTCCCTGTGAGGACCCCACACCTCTTGAATCAGTGGAACCTACTCTGCAAACTGGCTCAGGTCTGGAAACTGGACAAGGGAATGTGACTTTATTTGGGCATCACACCTCAGACTTCTAATCATTAATTCTTGTTTTCTTTTGATTGTGTAGGCAATCCATCTATTTTCCCATGGTAAAATATAATGTTTTATTAACCATCTTCATAGTTCTTTGTGGGTTAAACTCCCTTGAGAACCACTCTGATCTTATCTGTGCTCAGGGGAATAATGATCTCCTGGCATTTGGTGTTAAGATCTATTTCCTGGCCTCTATTACATTGGATCCCAATTATCCCCACTGCTATTAGTGAGCCAATGTCAACGACAGTCTCTTCTACCTTCAGCTCTGGTCCACAGAAGAGAGCCAACACTGGGCTCCATGGTGATGCTGATGTCCTTCTCACCAGTGAATTCCTGACTGCCTAGGTGAAAGTCTGATTTGGGGACCCACCTATGGAACGTAATCCTTTGCTGATTCTTCTTGCCTCACATAATATACCTATTCCAGCTTGTCTACTTCACTCAGCCTTTTAATTCCTTTCTCTAGTTATTTTACTAGGCAATGTTAAGTATTTCAACCTCACTCAGTATAAGCCATTGCCTTATCTAGGCTGTAGGAGCCATCCTAGCCACAAGTTTGTACCATCCCCTGGGGTCCTTGTCAGGGGGTTCAATCCTGTACCCCAAACAAGTGTCCCCAAACTAATAAACTCTCCAATAATCAATCTTATGTTTGAACCCCCTTGTTCAAGCACCCTCAGCCTCCAGCACATACTCAGGGCTGTGACTGAATGGGGGCACTGGGAAAAAATATTTCTTTCAAAGAAGGAAGAACAATTATATATATATTTCAGGTTATAGTAGTTTTTAAGTGGGAGTGGGTGTTTGCCATGCATACCTTGCGGTTTGTAATGTGAATATTTTAATAAGTATTTTTTTTCTTTTAATGATTTTGTCTCTGTTCTCCCACCTTTTGTCCTTGAGTGTTCTTGCTATTAACACTATTTATAATTTAGTTTATAATTCTTTTTTAAAAATGCTCCTAGTTTTATTAAAAAAAAATGAGAGAAAGAAAGAAAGGACTCACCCTAGCCCCTGCTGGTCCACGATGGCTGGTCTTATAGCTCCTTTGGAGTGTAGCCCTGTTTTCCCTTATGTGATGCATTTTATCCCTGGCTGAGTTATACTGCTCCTTAACCCTGGTTAAGGACCTGGAATCAGGAAAGCAGTGGGAGCAGCTTCTGCAGTGGAATACTTACTGGCTAGTCTTCTAGTTTGGCACAAGCTGGGGGAGGCAGGTGCTAGCTCTTAAGGGGAGGAGTTGGGTAACTTCTTCAAGTCCGGAAGAGCAGATAAGTCTGAGAAATCAAATCTTCAGGCCAAATGTCCCCAACCTATGTGTCAGGGTCCTAGGTTTTCCCAACTTGTCTTGACTTTGACATAGCAGGTCTGCCTCATTTGAACATTCATTCATCTTTGGAGTTCAAACACTGTATCAAATCTTGTACTTGACTGCCAGCTTTTTCTGGGTAAGACGAAGGCTTCTTTATAAGTTGGCAAAGATATTCAATGCAACTTAGTAATAACCATCCACTTCCATTGTCTTGATCTTTATTATTTCTTGGTACACGTCAAATCCTGATCTACTGCCCTGGACAGTACATGTCTCATCCCATCTCAACATCCCAGCTCCCCATGGGTGAACATTTTAACAACTGGGCAACTACTTTGTACTAGGGGCTACCTGTGAGGGATAGGATCCTCGTCAGCCAGTCAGTGAGTGGTCCATTTCCAAAGTGCCATTTTACACACCTGTTTTTTCAGCCACTCCTGGTACCAACTGTGCTATGTTGGATTCTCCAGGAGGGAAAGGCTGAGATGGACTTTGGAATGTAAGCAGTTTCTTAGAGACTAACTTCTATAAAAAGAAAAAGAAGGAAGCTGGATTGGACAGGGGGAGCCATTAGACTGTGATACAGATCTCACAAGTCTCTGCTAGCCCAAAGGAGAACTCTGGAACAAAGATTGCTCATTGGAGGAACCAGGCATCAGGTGGAAATGGCCAGGCCCTCATTCCACCACCCTGCTTGGTCATTGGCCAGGGACTGACCTGAGAGTATCAAGACCTTGGCTCAAAGGCTGAGGTGCATGAGGAAGAAGCACAGAGCTGCAGACTGCCAGCTAATCACACCCTTTGCAGCTGGTCTGGGAGTCCTTTCTTGAAAGAACCGAGGAGCACATCTCCACATCTGCCACACTTATGTCCTCTCACACAAATGCTTAAGGGGTGATAAGCCAAGCTCTAGATCACAAGATAAATGTTGTAATGTGTCTTCAGCAGATACACAAAAGAATCTTTGACTTCTTAGTCAAAGTAGGGAGGGAGGGAGAGGTGGGATTGTTTAACTGTAGGACAGTGTTTCTCAGAAGGACTTTGTGGTATCTTAGGGATTTCAGATTTGTGGTTAGGGGTTCTACAACAGATTGTGATTGGAAAAAAAACACATTATCTTTTAAACTTAATGGGCCACTCAATGTTAGTGCTTGCTGAGGTAAGTCGTGACTGAATGGCCCTATTAGGTTTGTGATAAAGGTCTTCCAATCCTGTATGAGGAGGCTCAGTAGGATCGTGTTCATCTGCTTGAGTCAATTTTCAGTTTTTTATGTGGGGTAAAGGAGGTCATTGATAATTGGTGAACACTTTATTGCACAAAAGTGCAAAGAGGACAGAAGGCTGATGGTGTCAGCTTACCTCGCCCAATCGCCCATCGTGTGTCACCAGCTGACTTATGAGAAATTTCTATCTTAAGGAAGGAATTTTCACATGCCATGGCTTAGCCACCCCCTGCCATTTTGCTATTGCTGTGAATGTTGCAAAATATGAACTGTGTAAATGCTAACTCAATTTTGTTATGAAGTTTTTACACTTTGGGTGATTTTCTCATTTAGTTTTTTAGGCCCTTATATTTTATATATTATTAACGTTTGTGTTTAAAAACACATCTGATGATATAATGTGGTAAGTTTTTAAGGCAGATATAAGATGGAAGAGAAGGATTCTAGTCTTTGGTTCATAAACAAGTCTGATATGTCTACTGATGAAGAATTATAATCTTTTGAGTCATTTCACTGCACTAGTGAAACACACACATACACACACACACACACACGACGTTTGGCACTGCAGTGAAATGCCAATGCTTTTGTTTAAAAAAATCATCTATAGATATATAGAGCTATAGATAATTTTTTCCAGCGCAAAGGCTCAGGAGCCAAGTTATTTAGTGGTAGTATGAACTGCCCAGAAAAGTAAAGGTAACACAATTGTTAAGAACCTAATAATGCCAGCATGTAATATTCAAGTGAATAAAATGCTAGGACATATGCAGTATCAGAAGTTGAAAAGGTTCCACTGTCAGTACAATAAGGCAATATATTAATAACACTTGTCAATAATTTTCACATATAAATAACATTTAAAAAAATCTATTTGGATTTTTCATTAAATCTACCAAGCCAACCTTTCAACAAATTAAACTCTTCTTCTGGCTTAAGTCAGTTATTTAATAGAAATGTATTATCATTGCCTTATGAGTTTTTTTTAAATTGTTAAAAGGAAAGAAAAAAATAATTTCAAAAAAGGTAAGCTGAGCTTATCTACTAGAGTTTTTTTTTAAGAAAGTTTGGCTACAAAGATATTTTCAGTTTCAAGTAGGGAGTAAAACTACTCTTGTACATGTCATCTACCATATACAATAGCTCCTCAGCAACTGGGTGGTGATAAGACTTTCAAGCCTACTGGGATGAGGTTTAAAAAACAATCAAGCAAGAATTTAAAAACCAAAAGAACTGATGTTTACTGCACCTTCACTACTGACTAGTGTAAGAGCGTGAGAAGGAAGAACCATACAAAAAGAATATCTCAAAGGTTGGTGAAATAAACTTATCTACAGAAAAATATCTTTCTACACTCAAAAGAGTGTTGAGGGTTATTATTGGATTACTATATCTATAACTCGCTGATCCCACTAATGTATTGAGAGCTGTACATATAATAATTTTATACAGGGATTCCCTGAGACCTGAAAATTATTTCAAAGGTTCTTCTGGGGTAAAAAGACTAAAAAAGGCTGCTTTGGGTTTTTTCTCACCCTTCATCATCTTCCCTGCCATGTACAATTTCCAAATCAGGGTGAACATTTGTAAAAACCAGCAACTAAAGTTTTTTTTAATGACTTGGGAATTATTTCCTTGAACTAAAAAACATTGTTCCTTCTTAACTATATTAAGGCTTAGTCTGAGACACAAACTACTAACTCAAATAATGGGAAGACAGGAAATATAAATGGTTAATGGTTAAAATGGACAGTTCTCTAGTGAAAGGGACCAAAATATACTCAGGAGAAGGATCTCAGAATAAAATTAAAGCCTAAACTTGGAGAAATAAATTTGGAAGGAAGCCATGGCTGATTTAGAGGCAAGCAAATTAAACTTAGTGAATTTCAAATTAATTTCACAGATGTATCCAAGTCTGATGTGGCTGGCAGGGTTCCAGGTTATATTGGAACATAAAGAAAAAGCAAAAATCTCACTTCAATTTTCTTTGGCAATGTGAGATGCTTGATGCCTAATTGTGTTTTTATATGTATGTTTGTGTGTGTTTGTGCATGAGTGTGTGTTTTTGTAGGTATCTAATAAACATGATATAAAAATTAACAAAGGGAAAAAGTACCCAGTCTGCAAGTCACCTAGGAAATAAATTCTCAGATACTTGTCAAGGAAGATATCAAGTAAATACTTATGGGGTCTAGTTTTAAGAACTGCCAGATACATCTTGTTATGACTTTGAAAATAAACTTGATCCTTACTCAAGGGGCAGGATTATATATTAGTGATGTATATATTATAGCTGAAGTCTTGATTCCATATATCTTGTATAGAAATTAAAAAATAACAGCTGCCTGAAATATATATTTAATGTGTGATATTTAATATCCAATATTATGTATATGCATGCATTTTTACTATCTCAGAGGACTATAGGATATTATTTACAGTTACTTATATACATGGATATTATTCACCTTTTGATTCATTCTTGTCCCCTGAGACACTATGCTCTTTTTAGATATTTGCAAACAGGTCCACAGCTACTATGAGACCTTTCTAAAGTTTAGAGGCTCCCACCCCGTATACTTTCAAACATATAAAAATACACCCATGTCACATGTTAAATATAGCTTCTCTAAAAATTTTTTGAAAGGTTTTTTAAATTTTTATGAATTTTTTTCCAGATCTTAAAAAAGCTATTGACAAGCTCATATACTAGTCTATGGCAACTACTACTAAGGCTGTAGTGCCTAATGGATAAAACTGCCATTTGGTTACCACTAATGATGTTGTCTTCTCATTGTACTTGGTATAAAACCAAGTTTTGTACCATGATCTATAATGCTCTATATGAATTTTAATAATTTTCTCCTCTGACCCCACCTCATGTACTATTCCATTTATTACTGTGTCCAAGTCACACTGGCAGTTTTTTTGTTCTAAGGACTCATCATGCATTGAAAAGAGAGAGGATAGCAGATTAAGAAAGTATGGGTGTTGAGGGAAGGGTTAAGAACTGAGCATGCTTATAGGCAGACAGGAAATAGCTTTGAAGAAGGAGAAGAAGAAAGGACTTGTCTTTTTTTTTTTTTTTTTTTTTTGGCTGCGTTGGGTTTTCGTTGCTGCGCACGGGCTTTCTCTAGCTGCGGCGAGCGGGGGCTACTCTTCCTTGCGGTGCGCAGGCTTCTCATTGTGGTGGCTTCTCTTGTTGCGGAGCACGGGCTCTAGGCACGCGGGCCTCAGTAGTTGTGGCTCGCAGACTCTAGAGTGCAGGCTCAGTAGCTGTGGAGCACGGGCTTAGTTGCTCCGCGGCATGTGGCATCTTCCCGGACCATGGATCGAACTCGTGTCCCCTGTATTGGCAGGCGGATTCTTAACCACTGTGCCATCAGGGAAGTCCCAGGACCTGTCTTTTTTGATTTTTGAATTACTGCCTAGCGCAGTGCCTAGGTAGCCCATGGTAGGAGACCTCAAATAAATCTTTCTCTAAGGACACTGTGGTGCAGTGCTGCCCTGGTATCAAAGAGACTGTGCTGGTTTCCTACTGCTGGGAAAATATCTTCTTCCAAGCTCCCTCACATGCTTGAT
Organism: Eubalaena glacialis; assembly: GCF_028564815.1. Lineage (NCBI taxonomy): Eukaryota > Metazoa > Chordata > Mammalia > Artiodactyla > Balaenidae > Eubalaena > Eubalaena glacialis. The sequence goes on from NC_083732.1 coordinate 67,887,785, forward strand.
GATAGGCTTCGGGTCCTCACAGGCTATTGGACCAAAAAGCCTCACTTTCTCACTGACTGTTTGCCAGAGGCCGTTCTCAATTCCGTGTCACATGGGCCTCTCCGTAAGGCAACTCACAACCTGACAGCTGGCTGCTCTCAGAGCAAGCAAGTGAGAGAGCAAGAGAGGCTGAGAACCCAAGACAGAAACCAAAGTTTTGTATCACCAAATCTTGGAAAGGTCATCCCATTACTTGTGCCACACTTTTATTCTTTAGAAGTGAGTCACTGGCGCCATCCTCAAGGTCATATTAGGACAACCAGCCTGTGCCTAGTCCTGACAATCAAGACTAGTGGGAAGTGGTGGCATTCACAAAGCCATTCATATCCAAGTTTCACCCTTCCTTTGAGTACTATACCCATTCAAATCCTTGGTCCAACAGCCCATTGGTGGCTGGGTCTCACGTCTATATCCCAGTGATGAGGTCCAAAGGTGAACCGATGGAAGCCCAGGACACATAATACAAAGCTGAGTCTCTCAGAATGCATTTCTGAATCCATTTGGTACATCCACATGACACACTCCTTGGGTCATCGGAAATAATGAGGTGAGTGCTGGCTGAGCCACATTCAACATCACATCCATTGTAGAAAGGAAATACTTTCACAAATAGACAGACCACATGGCCCAAATAGCCCTTTTTCATTTTAGCTGGTTTCTTGTTGCTCTTCAGCAGATAACACATTTCCACACAAATCTTTCTTGAACTCCCCAACTAAGACTAAATTAATTACCCATATGAACACAGATCCTGTGTCATTATAGAAAACTACTTAAGTAGTAGACATTTTTGAGGAAGAAAGAAAGCAATACAAAATACGAAAGAAAGCAGGACAGAATAATTTTTGAAATACTGAGCTTTGGTTTCCTCCCTCTGTACTGTCCAGTCATCCTTTCCCAAATCAAACACTTGGTCACAAATTAGAATTATGTGATTTTTTTTTCCTTGTGAGTCTAAGAAAAAAGGACAACATTATGTCAGGTACCTTGTGAGAACACCAAGAACAGACAGAAGTTCTTCCCCCATCTACCAGGGATGCCCTCCAGGCTTGGGCACAGGGAGGGAGAACAGTGATGGGCCAGCAATTTAGAACCTGGAGGAGATGGGACAGAACTGGGTGGAAAACAATGGATAGGGAAGGTACCTCTGCTTTGGATGTGAAATGATGAGAGTATCCAGCAAATATTGGCAAATGATTGCTGTGGAAATGATTAAAGACTATTTAAATTAATTACCTTAATATAACCTGCATCCTTTCCACCCCAGCCACCATCCCCATCATCTCCCAATTTTGATTTCTACTCTTTAAACCATGATCACCAAAGAGTCATATAAAACTGCAAAGAACAGGTTTTGAATTTTTAAAATTTATCTCATTTTGTAAATGCGATGTAAGGGAAATAGTAGCATTATAAAATAACATAAAAAAAGAAGTGAGTCACTAAGTGGAGCCCACACTCAAGGAGAGGAGTTACACCAGGGCATGAGTACATGGAAGTGGGGATCATTGGAAGCCTTCTTAGAGCCACATTTACTATCTAGCAGATGATTCAGACATCTAAACAAATAACAGTATAGAATGTCAACTAATAATTTACAAAGCAGATAACCTAGAATATTTATCCGTTTCTGGAGCAGAGAAGAAAATCCTCAGAGCAGGTAACATTTAAACCAAGGCTGGAATAAAGTATAGAAATTCACTAGCCAGAGAAAACAATATGAGCAAAGAATAGATGCAGAGATGTTTATAGCATCTTCCTGGGACTTCAAGAATTTCAGCGAGCTTGAAGGAAGTGTTGGAGAAAGTGGCTATAGATGGGAGTGAAAGAGACAGACTTCTGAAGATCACGGAGTTTCCCAACTGTTATGCTGAAGAGTTTACACTCCATCCTATACTTGACAGAATTCCCAAAAGGGAAGAGATGAAAATCATATCTTAGAAAAATAACTCTAAAAACAATGTATAGAATGACTGGGAATAGGGGCAAAAAGAAATCAAGGAGACCATTTGGGAGTACATTGTGGCAGCCTAGATAAAGATATGGTGCATTAAACTAAGGTAGTAGCCATGGATGTAGAGAAGTAGTGACAAACTTGACAGATATGGATGGACAGTGGGTTGCTGAAAGAGAGCAAAGAAAGGATGACTTCAAGGTTACTGGCTTGCATGATTAGGCAGATGCTGATGACATGAACCACAGGTGGATGGATGAAAGAGGATAAATTTCTCTTTGGATATGTTGAGTTTTGAGTATCCTATAGGACATCATAGATACAATATGGATAGGCTTTACTGCATAGACAGCGAAAGGGGGAGTAAATATAGAACAATCATCATTTGGATAGAGATAAGCAAGATCAAGTTCAGTTTCACAAATATTTATTGAATACCTACTACATTCTTGCCACCATACTAAATGTGGTATCATAATGAGTTATGCCAAAGTATTAATATATATATTATATTCTTTTTTTAACATCTTTATTGGAGTATAATTGTTTACAATGGTGTGTTAGTTTCTGCTTTATAACAAAGTGAATCAGCTATACATATACATATATCCCCATATCCCCTCCCTCTTGCGTCTCCCTCCCTCCCACCCTCCCTATCCCACCCCTCTAGGTGGTCACAAAGCACCGAGCTGATCTCCCTGTGCTATGCGGCTGCTTCCCACTAGCTATCGGTTTCACATTTGGTAGTGTATATATGTCCATGCCACTCTCTCACTTTGTCCTATATATTATATTCTAAAGAAAAAAAAGATTTTCTGGAGTAGTAAGTCATTAAATTCAGATTCACCATTATACGTATACTATCCCCAAAGTATAAATTCTGGACTTCCAAAATAAACACAGAAATCAAAGTGAACACGAAGAAGAAAGTGCATGACCAAAACACACACCAAGCAACCATATTTGAATTGTGTATATTGTTTCCAAGAGTTTGTCTTTTATTGATATTTATTTTCTCTTGATTCAATTAGGCGTGTAGTCTGTAATTTTGAGGCAATTCTGCATTTTATGTGGCTGAGTTTTACACAAACCATTAATACAATGTAGGAAAAGACAATACTCAGTGAATCTCCTATGTATTAACTTGATTACTAGAATTAAGTTGGATAGTTTCATTCTGAAGTCGTGTTTAACACATAATGCTTATGCAGCTTAGGAGAGTTTGCATTTCACAGCTAGTTAATTAAAGTTTGTAGTTACTTATTAAAATTATAATTGCACAGTGCCATGACTGGGGGTCTTTTAAAAATCAAATTATTGTTTACCAAAGTGGCTCTGAGATTTTAGTGTCTGTGTGTGTGTGTGTGTGCGTGTGTGCATGTTTTAACAGCACAATAGTTAAGACTTTTTTCCTCATTAATCTGTTCTTGAAAAAAAAAAATATGAGCTACAGCTGCTTAGTTTTAGTGGCAGGTTTGTGTGTTCTGTCCCTAGATGCTTTCCTATTAGCTTTTTCTCACTCTTCAGAAGCACCACTACAGGGCTCTTGCTTACCTTCTCCAGATCCTAAACATCACACATTTTACAAAAAATTATGCATATGCCATCAGTTTCAATGTAGTCTATCCACTTTAACTTCACAGTTTGAACCAAAGATGTTTAATTCCTAAAAAGTGCCTAACACATTAATGCTCTCTCCTGATTGCTTGTCCAGTTAGACACTGTCACAAACCTACAATGGTTCCAACAATGAGAGTAACTGAAGGAAAGGGGAACTGTGAATTTTAAAAAATTGTCTTCAGCATATACATAATTTCTCTTCCCAGCAAATGGAAAAAAGGCAAACATGGGTATGTTTTCAACCATTTGAAAAATAAGTGCCCCTAAAACAAGAAAATACTTTAAATGATGTAATGCGAGATAACCACTGGATGGTGGTAGAAGTTGAATTCAAGCAATTCCCTCGGTTTCACACTCTATCCAAAGCAATTATGAAAATTTGCACATTTCCTTATATTTAGACCTGAAAAATGATATAATAGACTTTAAAAGTGCATTTATTTAACTAGCTTTCCCTTTCCCTTTTATTCTTATTTAGTTGACTTTTCCATTTAGTTGACTTTTCATAGAAATGTGCTTGCAAACAAATTTTGATTCCGTAAGATTTTCTATTAATGCTTGAAATGCACCAGGATATATTTTCATCTAGATTCAACCTGATTGAAACACTATAGTAGACAGAGATTTTCAGTAAGAAATACCAATAAAGGAATTTCTCAACACTGGAAATAAACTTGTCTATTTTACTCACTAACATACACCTAGAACACAGCAAAAGGCCTTGCATCTTGAAAGCCCTCAAAAAAAGATTTGTTGATTTAAATAAATGAAGAGTGAATGAATGAATGATCAGGCTGCATAAATGAAACATGATCCTGTGTCCAAAACAAGAGAGTCAAGGAAGGGAGAGTAGATAGATATTGAAATTAGAGCTACCCACTATGGCCCTGGACAGCTGGGTGGCAAGGCCAAAATGAAGTGATGAAGTGTTGAAATGTACCAGTATAGGGAAACCAACCTGAAAATCCCAGAAAGATCAGGATCCCTTGGAAGAAACTCCGAGATGTGATACCAAATGTAAGATGGGTTTGCAGTGCTAAGGAACAAGGAAGGACAAAGGAGGCTAGTAACAGTACGTATGAATGGGAACCAAGGGCAAGGCTCAGTGGGCCCCACTCTGAGTGAGCAGACTCAGGGAAACCAACCCAGTGTTTTCAGTTTGAAACAGAAAAGGGGTAAAAACAGTATATTTCTGTTCATGTCACTGTGAATTAACTAGATACTTTCAGGAGATAGGAAAGCAAACTATGTAACATGTTAATAAAACCCAAATCACTTGGTTTTTGACTTCTGTCTAGTCTTCATTTCTATTAAAGCATTGACTACAATACCAACATGAGTTTGAAGTATCCACTCAATTAGAACATGATTCTCAGCTTATAGATGAGGCCATACGAAACTTCCATACGAAACTTTCTTGGTGCATCTCCCTGTTGGTGGCCCCATAACAATTCTCTTTCTGAGGACAATGGAGATTTTGAGCTAGAAGGAGACTCTCAACTACTAGAAACACTGTATTGTCAACTTGTTACCTTTTACTTTCCACCTTTCTCTCCAAGGCCTCTCTCACAAAAACAAGACAGTTCCAAGCTTTTCCCTAAGTCCTCCTACCTGTGAAGAATGCCCAGAGTTACATAAGAAATGTTTACTAGCTATAGGGCCCTGGGCAATTTACTTAACTTCTCTAAACCTCAGATTACTCATGTGTATAATAAGTAGGATGAAAATAGTACTTATATAAAGTCATTGGTAGAATAAAATGAGTACAAACACATTTTTTAAAGTGTTCTGTAAAATGACTACCATCTGGTAAATACTCCATAAATTGTCATGATTGTTATTACTTCTTGATGAAAACATTTCAGCACAGTGAAAAGCTGCTAGAAGTCCAAGATGAGAAAGTAGATAAGAGATGCATTCCTACCAATGAGATGGCAAAACCTCAGTTTCAGAGAGATAACTGACTGACCCAGAGGACAACAAAAAGTCTATGAAGAGATCCAGAGGAACAGTCTAGCACCCAGATTGGGATAAATTGGCCCAGGGGTAATACCATGTGTCCCAAGGTTAACTGAGAGGAAGTAGGGCATTGTTATCCAGTCAACTTCCTACTTCTGCAGTCCTGAGAAAACTAGCTTCAAAATCACTTTTGCTCACGTTATTAGTTGGTTCATGGGTATCGGGCACAATACTAATGTAAAAACTTTGATTCTGAAATATTTGGAGTTTTCAGCTCATTGGGTTGCAAGTTAACATGAGTCAGGACCGTCTTTTAAATCACATCTCTCAAATACCAGCTTTTCTTCCCACCAATGATCTCAAGGCCTAAGAAATATTAAAAATGTTCCCATACCTCAAAGGATCAATGACATTTAAACTACCTTGTTTTAAGTTGAATTCATCCCCAAAGTTTTATTTTCATCTGTTGCCTTCTAATCATCAGTTCTCTTTTGTGTTTCCACATCTCATTTATCATTGGGAAAAAGGGAGTTTTGGATGAGTGATATCTTCAGTCAACTGAAACTACTCCCTAAAGTGTTAAAACATTTATTGTAATTGCATTTGACTTATTTATTTTCCTACCTTAATAGAAGACATTGAAAATAATAGAAACTTTTGGATAACTCAGGAATATGATTTGAGATTTCATTATTAGAAATAACAAAATATATTACAGAATATATTGGATTTGAGTCAGAAAACCTGGATTTCAGATCTGATTCTGCCACCTATGGCTGTGTAACCTTAGCCAAGTTACTTAACTATTGAATACTTTGAGATCCCAATTTTTTTATCTGCAAAATTGGCAACAATAATTCATAACTCATGGTTGTTGTGATGCTTGGGTGAAAGAATATAAAAGACTGTAGGGCTTCCCTGGTGGCGCAGTGGTTGAGAATCTGCCTGCTAATGCAGGGGACACGGGTTCGAGCCCTGGTCTGGGAAGATCCCACATGCCGCGGAGCAACTGGGCCCGTGAGCCACAATTACTGAGCCTGCGCGTCTGGAGCCTGTGCTCCGCAACAAGAGAGGCCGCGACAGTGAGAGGCTCGCGTACCGCGATGAAGAGTGGTCCCCACACTGCAATGAAGAGTGGCCCCCGCTTGCCACAACTAGAGAAAGCCCTCGCACAGAAACGAAGACCCAACACAGCCATAAATAAATAAAAATAAATAAGTTAAAAATAATAATAATAATAATAAAAAATAAAAGACTGTAGTTCATGATTTCCTATTACTATATGCTTAGTTGGTGTATATACTGCTTATTGATGTAAACTTTTTTCACAGACAGATACTCCATTTAATATATACTATGTTTAACAATGGGGAGGGTACCTTTTTAAGTAACCAATGTAATGAGCTAAGCACAGGATTATGAGATGAAATCAATTCTAGCGACAACTAGCTTGTTAACGTCTTGGCCTTGGTCTCCTCATCTTGAAAAATTAAAGACCTGAGAAGCTGACCCCTTGCAGTTTTGATTTTTCCCAGTAAAAACAATAAAATATTTACTATGCCTTTATGTTATGTGCCAACATGGTTTTAAATTTTTTAATCTTCCTCTTACCAACTAAAATTTTGGCAATTAGAAGGAAAAATCCAAATGCACCTGGATCTCTGCCAAGGCACTCAGTCTTCCCTCCTCTTTACTCTGGATGAACTGCCCATCCTCTTATCCAAGGCCAACTCCTCCACTTGTGCACTAGACTCCATCCCTTCTCGCTCCTTTTGGCAGTAATTTTCCCGACTCGCTCCTGCACCACCATTTCTCTCTCTTTATTGGATCATTTCTAGAAGCATACAACCATGTTGTAATTTCTCCCATCTTATTAAATTAAAAAAAAAAAATCTCTTGACCCTACAGCTGCCTCCAGCTATCCACTATTTTTCTGCCCCTCTTTTAGAGGAAAATTCCTGGAAAGCATTCTCTATACTCACCAGCGACAGTTCCTCTCTTCCAATCATCTCTAAAATATTTTGCAACCAGTCTTCACTCTAATTAAATGGTTTTAATGTGATAATGATCTCCAATGACCTCCACGTTGCTGTTCCTCACCTTACTTGACCCGTGAGCAGCACGTGACACGCTGATTGCTCACTCCCCTGAAATACCCTCTTAGTTCGGGTTTTAGGACACCCTCGTCTCCTCGCTGGCCTCCTCCCTCACTAGCCTTATCTTCTCAGCCTACTGTCCTTATCGTTCCTCATCTCCTGGATCTCTTAATTCTACTGCACTCCAGAAATCAGCAGCAATCTTAACCATCCTCAGGGTATTAAACATCACCTATATTCTGAAAACTCTCACCATTATGTCTCTAGTCCAACCTCTCCCCTAAACTCTGCATTCTTGTGTTCAACTGCCCAGTATTTGGGTGTCTGATGGACATTTCATTCACACTTTACATGTAACAACTACATTATTATTTTTTCATAATATACTCTTCTCAAGGCCCTCTCTCTCTCAGCTACTGATGATTACATTGGCCCTGGTGCTCTGGGCAAAATTTTGGATGCATCCCTGACTTCTCTTTTGCTCTCATTCCACTCAGCAGTTCCTTCCAGCTCTCCCTTCAAAACAAATCCAGTGTATGACCGCTCCTCACCTCTTCCCCTGTCGCTACCCTGGTCCAGCCTTTCAGGATCCTGCCTCTGAATTATTTTAATCACCTCCACAGTTTGTTTTTCCCCTTCTGATCTGGGTCTTCTACAGTCTATTCTACTCAGAGAAATCCTGCTAAAATAAAAGTCACACCATCTCCCTCCTCTGCTCAAACCAGCCCTCCACCCCGGTGTCTTTCTAGAATAAGTGCCTTACATGATACAGCAACCTCTGTCCACCAGCTCCGCCCCCCTCCACCAGCCACCTCTCTCCACCTCCCCAACCCCCGCGGCTGCAATGTGCGGGCCCCACAGGCCTGCTTGCTGGGTCTTGAATGTACCAGGCAGCTCCCTTCCCAGTGCCTCCCTGGTCAGGATCCTCACACTATTGGTCACGTAAGAGAGATGACAAGCTGTCACTCTCAAGCCATCTGGAATGTTTTTACTCAGTACATCAGAGCCTGATTCCTCATCTCCTTCAGGTCTTGACTCAAAGATTATCTACTATGTGATGTCTTCTCTGACTAGTTTAATTAAACAGCATTGTCTATCTCCTTTCTCTGATTTGTTTTTCTCCATAGCCCTTATCACCAATGACATAGTATATACTTCCCTCTGTTGTTTGTTATTTGATTCATTTATTAGTTTATTGTCTGTCTCCCCCACTAGAGGGTAAGCTCATGTGGGCAAGGATGTTTCTCTATTTTCTTCACTGCTTTAGCTCCAGGGCTCGGAACAGCGTCTGGCACATATTGGGCACTCAATAAATGTTGTTAAATGAACAATGAATGAGTCATAGAAAGAAAAATCCCTAGCCTCTTCAGAAATAACCGGGTTCACAAACCCGGTTTGTGTGAACCCGGTTCACACAAACCGGGTTCACAGACACAAAAACAAAAGGGAAAGAAAAGAACTCCTGGACATAAACCCCTATGTTTTTAACTCTGAAAGATGTTAAGAAATATTAAGAAACTTCTTAAGAATGCATAAAACTTCCCTGATTTTGATATGTTTATCCACTAGTCCTCATCTCTTCTTTTGTGAAGCAGAGCAAGAAAAATATCTTGTAAGTGAAAAGCAAACCATTGATCATACAAGACAGAGAACAAGCTGTTAATGAGTTTCAAGTTGTTACAATGTATGTGTTAAGGCACAGTTGAAGGTGCTAATAGATCTTAAGTTGTATATGATTTTGTACTGTCATGGTTATTTCCATGATTCACTTAATCTCCCTAAACGCTTTTCCAAGGACTCAATTCATTTCAACAAGCATTTATTGAAGGCTTGTGTGAGCAAATACCTGGAGTGCACTTTTTGATAAAAAAAAGAGAAATGAGACTGGCCTTCCCTTTGTAATGCAAATACAGAATTTTCTTTCAGTTCCCAATTTTTGTTTAGATCTGGACATACGTTGCATAGATGGTAACCCCTCTGGGAGGGATCAACAGCTCCCTAAGTCAACAAAAGAAAATGATGCCATGTCAAAATAACATGGAGAGGCAGAGACACTAGCACAGAATTCAAGCTTGAGAAGCAGGGTGATGAGAGGAAAGGGACAGGGCTTTGGTAACAGAAAGAAAAGGATTTGTGTAAAATAGATAGCTAGTGGGAAGCAGCCGCATAGCACAGGGAGATCAGCTCGGTGCTTTGTGACCACCTAGAGGGGTGGGATAGGGAGGGTGGGAGGGAGGGAGATGCAAGAGGGAAGAGATATGGGAACATATGTATATGTATAACTGATTCACTTTGTTATAAAGCAGAAAGTAACACACCATTGTAAAGCAATTATACTTCAATAAAGATGTTTAAAAAAAAAAAGAAAAGGATTTGTGCTCCACTACTTCTAAACTATGATCCAAAATATCTATTTTGCGATGCTTAGGAAAACTTTGACACTTCTGACCTCTCCCTCAGCCACGTCCCCAACCTCCCAACTTCTGTTTGTCTCCTGTATGCCTTTTCAATTGCCTTGGCTGTGTATATTCACGTAGAAGCAGAAAGAAAAATGGTGACCTGATTTCTAAGCTCCTGCTCTGGCTCTAAAGAGACTGCAGCAAGGAATAAAAGAGATAACAGAATATATGGTGGAGTTCCCCTTCCGGTATGGCGGTGTAACTCCCTTACAGACCAGTCCTCCCACTTATAACAATTATAGACTCTGGAAAAAACACTTAAACCTAAAGATTTTGAAGGATAAACAAAAGCAGGCAGATTATGGAGGGAACCAGAAATCTGGAGCAGCAACAAGCATGGGGGTGAGTTTTGTGTTTTCCTATGGCTTTGCCCCAAAGTTGGGCTGCAGTAACAGAGTTTATTGCAACTCAGGAAGCTAAAACTGTAAGAGAAGCCCCACCATCTTTCTGGAAGAACCAAGGAAAGAGCCTGGACAACAGCCACCACTGCAGAGTGGGAAGAGAATCCCAGAAGGAGAAAGCCAGAGGAGTAAATCCCCTAATTCTATGCATGAGAACTTTTTTAAAAGGTTAAGGTTGACCTTGTTACCATGCATATGTGGGACAGATTTAAAGCAATACAGCAATGGCTTAAAGAATTGAACTAAAATTTAGATGACTGTCCACAGAAAGTAATAAAAGAGTTATAGCTTATGTCGTACCAGGTTAATTGATGGTGAAAAAGGAAACATCAACAAAATTTCTCAGAGGAACATAATAGAACCCAGAGTCTATACAACAAAACTTTCAGAATGCCCATGATAGAATCCAAAATGTCTCAAAATACAAAGAACCAGAAAAATACAACACATTCTCAATGACCTAAAATTCCACCACAAGAAGCTAAAATCTGAAAACTACTTCGAGCAAAGGACTTGAATCCAGAATATATAAAGAACTCTACCAACTTGCCAGTTTACAAATGGGCAAAAGATTTGACAGACATTTCACAAAAGAAGATACACAGATGCATAATAAGCACATGGAAAAAAATGTTCATCATCATTTGTCATCAAGAGAAAAAAAATTAAACAATGATATACTTAAGTTAAGCATTTTTCAAAAGAGCTAGGATTAAAAACACAGGTAATACCAAGTGTTGGGGGTGATATGTCCTCATAAACTGCTGGTAGGAATGTAAAATTGTACAAATGCTTTGGAAAACATTTTAGCAGATTTTTAAAAATTTAAACATACACCATGTATAACCCAGTGATTACACTATTACCCAATTCCATATGAAAACATGTTTACAAATGATCGTAGCAGCTTCATTTGTAATATTCTAAAAGTGGAAATCATGCAAATATCCATCAGCCGTGAACAGATAAACAAAATATGGTATGACCATACAATGGAATAGTATTCAACAGCCAAAAGGCACCACCTACTAAAATTTGCATCCACATGGAATGACTTTCAAAATTATTATATTGAATAAAAGAATCCAGGCAACAAAAAATGCATGTACTTTATGTTTACATTTTTATAAAAGCCTATAAAATGAAATTTTACCTATAATGATAGAAATAGATCAGTGATTGCATAACACAAGGAATAAAGTGAGGCATGAGGTACAAGGGCACATATAAATTTTGGAGGTGTTAGAAATATTCAGTACCTTGATTGTGGTAGTTTTGGGGTGTAAACATATGTCGAAACTCATCAAATTGTACACTTGAAATATGTGCACTTTATTGTATATAAGTTTTATTTTAATAATAAGTGAAACTAAATTAATAAACACTACTTGCTTGAAAAAAAGAGAATATGGTGCCTACTCTCTAAGACTTTAGTAAGCTAGATATGGAGATGAGATAAAGATGAAACAGTAAAATTTTTACTAATTAAGGTAGCTAGGTCCAAAAAGTAGAACTAAAAGCAATACTTAATGAATGTTGAATTCTCATGCTTTAGGTGTACTTCCTTTTTTAGATTTTTTTGGTTCTCTGCTATTTTTACCGTACTGTTTCATTTAAATTTTCTATATGCCTTTATACATAAAAAAAATAATTTTATGCTAGTAAATGTTAAAGTCTAATTTTTAGATGAATCAGCAGGGCTTTCTCACCATTTATGACTTTGTTCACGCAAAGGTAACCAATGAATCTGATTATTAACATTCAAAGCATAAAGCAGGTCTCAGTTGTCTAAGTTTTAATTGAAAAACACATTAGGACTATGTTTGTAAATGGACTTTAAAACTTCCCCTGTGCTTACTCTAGAGCTCTGCATCTGTGGGCCTTTAATTCTCAGTCATGAGGACAATGATGATGGAAAGTACAGTTCCTTCTCCTGAAGAGCTTTTTTTCCTAATGTGTGAGACTTAAAAGTAAGTCTCTAGAACTTCACAGCACCCCACATCTCCATCTTTTGGTGCATTCACTGAAAGGGACTTGTTTTAGGTTGTCAACTATTTATTAAATTTCATAACGTGTCTGGTACTGTGTTAGGCACTTTGTGGAAAGAGGGGATACATGGCATGAGACACTGTCCCTGCTTTCATCAGTGGATAAATTAACCAAGCATGCATAAAACAATTAAGGAATAACAGATGATATAATAATAAATGTCAAATGTGCTTGTAGTGGTTAAACTATAAATGTAATTAAAAGACAGGAGAAAAAAAGAAGCATTGAGATAGAGAAAGGAGTGAAGGATCTTATGTCTGGACTTGAGAAAGGTAGATGGGAATGAGAAGTAAGGGAACCATTTAATATACTTCCTTCCTTCCTTCCTTCCTTCATTCATTGGCTATTAAAAATCTACAATGTCCTAGGCACTGAGTTAAATGCTAAGAACACAGTGGTGAACAAATACGCATATACTCCTTACCCCATATGTTGCTTACAGACTACTGGAAGGAGCAGTCATCAAATAAATAAATGTGCAAATAATGGACTTGAAGACATGGGGAGGGGGACGGGTAAGCTGGGACGAAGTGAGAGAGTGGCATGGACTTATATATACTACCAAATGTAAAATAGACAGCTAGTGGGAAGCAGCCGCAGAGCAAAGGGAGATCAGCTCAGTGCTTTGTGACCACCTAGAAGGGTGGGATAGGGACGGTGGGAGGGAGACGGAAGAGGGAGGAGATATGGGGATATATGTACATGTATAGCTGATTCACTTTGTTATAAAGCAGAAACACACCACTGTAAAGCAATTATACTCCAATAAAGATGTTAAAAATATATATATATAATTGCAAAATATGGTTAGTGTTATGAAAGGATGGAATGGGAAGTACTATGAATAAAAGAGGGATCATATTTCAGTTGGGAGGGTCCAAGGAAGCCACATTTCACCTGGGATTTAAATGAAGGGAAGCCAGCAGGGAAATAAAAGGGTTGGGAGTGAGTGGGATGGGGTAAAGCAATCCACAGAGAGAGAAGAACTTGTATGAAAACTCAGAGGACAGAAAGTACTTGGTACCTTTGGAAAGCTTCAAGGACAATGTGACAATGCACAGTGCATGGGTGCAAGAGAGGCAAGAGCTGAGAAAAGGTAGAACATGGACAGAATATGCAGGACCCCACCAGGCATGTCCAGGAGTCCAGATTTCATGCACAAATTTGTGAGCAACTTGTGTAAAAAAAAGCATGCCCTCTGAGGTCAAATAAATTACAGTAGAAAGATGGTACATGAGGTTGTATGGTCCTGAAGCATAAGCTTCCTCCAATCACCCCTCCCAACACCACCAGCCTCTCTCAGTCTCTACCTGTCTTTGGGTTCACTTCTCTTCAAGCTCCCAACCATCTTGTTCCCTTTGACTATTGCCTGATTCACTCTTTCTTTCCCCTTCAAAGTCCTGAGAAACACTTTCTGATCATCCCACTTGATTACCTTCATCCTGTTTGGGCAGAGCTTTTTGTACAAAGCCAGTGATACATTGCTGGCCAGTTTATAAATTGGTTGCCCTTGGGTCACATGCCCATCCCTAGTATTAGGATGGATGAGGAGTCATATGGTACAGAAATGGCTACCTAAGACTGCCACCTAAGTAGGAAGAGCAGTTTCCTTTAGAAAGGACCCTGAGGATGGCGAGGTCCATGATTGATCTGCTCAAGACAGTGAGAAATAAGGTTGCTCAAGTAGAATAGAAGTAAAACAATGGGAGGCCTTGAGAAGTCAGAGAAACTGAGACTTTTTATGGAGATGATTGGAATCATAGGAAGGACATAAACAGAGACTAACACGATGAAAGAGGAGTTTCAGGAAGACAGGGGGTTTATCTTAATTCTCTACTTCTTTTGCAATTAGACGATACGTTGAGATTTAAAGGCCATAATACTGCCTTTCTTTTAACCTAGCAGATAAGATGTGATGAGAAATACGTACAGAAAAATCAAAGGGATGGAGGTAAAATATCAGCCTTATTCTTGGTAAAGCTAGATTATAGAATATGCCTTAGCTTTGCCTTTCTCTTGTATCATCTGCCAGTCCCAGGCAGGGTAGGGGCAGGGTAAGGGCAGGGCCTGAGGGAGAGGACACTGCACTGTGGGAGGGTTAGCCTAAGGGAGAGAAAGAAGGTGGGGGGCAGGGGGGAGACTGACTGATTGATCCTAGACCCAGTCTCATCACACAATCACCTCTCTGACCTTGGGAAAGAGTGAATGAAAGCAGGAGTTGCTTCTCGTAATTGGTCCTTTCCAAAAATTTGGCCAGTGACAAGCAAGTACTTTCTTCCAACATTATTTCTATCCTGAAGATTTGTGATTTCTCACCCCTGATTTGTCTGTTTCATCCTCTGCCAGATGCCTCCCTCCTCTGCTGCTGCACCATTACCTGTTACTCCTCTCTCAAAAATCTGCTCAAAATTCAGGCTGTACATGATGTCCCCCTAAGAGAAATGCCTTGACTTACCATACCTTTATTTTTTTGCCCCTCAGAATTTGTGTAAATATTTTTAAATGTAGGTATTTTTCACTTTACATCATCATCCTAACTAAACAAAATTGGTTGTAAGATGATTCTCGCTAAAGCAACTGACAAAGGGCTCTGTTTTTTAGATCAGAAGTTCTCAATAGGGTAAGGTGGGAGGTGGGGGAAAGAAATTATATCAAAATACAAATGGAAGTGAGAGGCCAAGGGAAGAAAGAGTAAGAGAGAGGGAAAAAAAGGTGTAATTTTAAATAGTTTTCCAGGCATCCCGTTAGATACTGAAGCACTAGATGTTATGCGTTTCGGGCAGGGTGAATGTAGGCAATACTGGTATTTTTAAACAAGTATCCAATCTTCTAATGTATTAAGAAATCTGAAGACCATGCTTTAGACCATTAACAGCAATGCAGAAGGCTTTCCATCCAGTACTCTATGAAAAAGTTTGAAACAAAAAAACTTCAAGAGAAGTCATAGTAGACAAGGGTACAGAAATTCTGGCAGGTGAATTATTCACTTTATTCTGCCTCATTTACTACTCACCTTGAAGTATCAATGATCACAAAGCCCTTATAGTTAGTTTTTACTAGTTTGTTTGATGACCATAAAACTTGAAAAGGAGGAGTAGAATATTTACTTCTAGCCCAAAAAAGGAACAACCATGATCAGGACATGTGGTTGTGAGACAATCAACCACAAACAATAGGCAAATTCATATACAGTTTGAGCCTTTTCATCCCAAAACATGTTTGTCTCTTTAAAGCCTCATGCTCTCATTGATGGTGTTTACAAACATCTCCTGATCCTGGCTAAGTGTGCCTGAATAGCAGACTTTAGTTGGCGATAACTGTGACACTTAAGGAAAAAAGACATTAAGCGCTTAAATACCCAAAACAGTTGACCAGGGCATACAAATTCTCTAAACCTGGGGGAGGAACCATTCTTTGGTGTGAAGTAGTGATTTAATTCATGCATTTCTTTTTTTTCCCCCCATACCCCCTCCCTCTTGAGCCTCCCTCCCACCCTTCCTATCCCACCGCTCTAGGTGGTCACAAAGCACCAAGCTGACCTCCCTGTGCTATGCAGCTGCTTCCCACTAGCTATCTATTTTACATTTGGGAGTGTATGTATGTCAATGCTACTCTCTCACTTCGGTCCCAGCTTCCCCCCACACACTTAAGTCCGTTCTCTACGTCTGCATCTTTATTCCTGTCTTGCCACTAGGTTCATCAGTACCATTTTTTTTGTTTGTTTTTAGATTCCATATATATGCATTAGCATACAGTATGTGTTTTTCTCTCTCTGACTTACTCTGTATGACAGACTCTAGGTCCACCCACCTCACTACAAATAACTCAATTTCATTTTTTTTATGGCTAATATTCCATTGTATATATGTACCACATCTTCTTTATCCATTCGTCTGTCGATGGGCATTTAGGTTGCTTCCATGACCTGGCTATTGTACATAGTGCTACAATGAACAATTGGGGTGCATGTGTCTTTTTGCATTATGGTTTTCTCTGGGTACATGCCCAGTAGTGGGATTGCTGGGTCATATGGTAATTCTATTTTTAGTTTTTTAAGGAACCTCCACACTGTTCTCCATAGTGTCTATCAATTTACATTCCCACCAACAATGCAAGAGGGGTCCCTTTTCTCCACACCCTCTCCAGCATTTGTTGTTTGTAGATTTTCTGATGATGCCCATTCTAACTGGTGTGAGGTGATACCTCATTGTAGTTTTGATTTGCATTTCTCTAATTATTAGTGATGTTGAGCAGTTTTTCATGTGCCTCTTGGCCATCTGTATGTCTTCTTTGGAGAAATGTCTATTTAGGTCTTCTGCCCATTTTTGGATTGGGTTGTTTCTTTTTTTAATATTGACCTGCATGAGCTGTTTATATATTTTGGAGCTTAATCCTTTGTCTGCTGATTCATTTGCAAATATTTTCTCCCATTCTGAGGGTTGTCTTTTCATCTTGTTTATAGTTTCCTTTGCTGTGCAAAAGCTTTAAATTTCATTAGGTCCCTTTTTTTTTTTTCCATTACTCTAGCAGGTGGGTCAAAAAAGATCTTGCTGTGATTTATGTCAAAGAGTGTTCTTGCTATGTTTTCCTCTAAGAGTTTTACAGTGTCCAGTCTTACATTTAGGTCTTTAATCCATTTTGAGTTTATTTTTGTGTATGGTGTTAGGGAGTGTTCTAATTTCTTTCTTTTACATGTAGCTGTCCAGTTTTCCCAGCACCACTTATTGAAGAGACTGTCTTTTCTCCATTGTATATCCTTGCCTCCTTTGTCATAGATTAGTTGATCATAGGTGCATGGGTTTATCTCTGGGCTTTGTATCCTGTTCCATTGATCTATATTTCTGTTTTTGTGCCAGTACCATATTGTCTTGATTACTGTAGCTCTGTAGTACAGTCTGAAGTCTGGGAGCCTGATTCCTCCAGCTCCGTTTTTTTTCCCTCAAGATTGCTTTGGCTATTCGGAGTCTTTTGTGTCTCCATACAAATTTTAAGATTTTTTGTTCTAGTTCTGTAAAAAATGTCATTGGCAATTTGATAGGAATTGCATTGACTCGTGTTGTTTTAAGTCACTACGTTTGTGGTGATTTGTTAGAGCGGCAATAGGAAACTGATACCAGTCATAATTTCACTGAAACATGTTTTTCTTCAGTGTACTCTACCTTGGTAAATGGCATACACATCAGCTGTTTGTTCAAGGCAGAAACATGTGCCATCTTCTTCTTCTTCTTCTCCTCACACTTCCAATCCAGTCAACATCAAGTTCTCCAGATTCTACTTACCAAATACTTATTCAAAGTTACCCACTGTACTATTTCTCTAATACAGACCATCACCATCATTATCATCTTCCTTTGGGAGGGAACAAGGAGACAGTACATACTCACCATTCTCCATTTAGCAGCCACAATAAACCTTCTAAGCTGAATATTTCTGGCAATTATTCCTGTCTCCTGAAACTCTTCAATGGCTTGCTCTTTCACTCAGAATAAAGCCCAAAGTGCTTGACATGTCTTAGAAGGTCCTCCAAGGTTTGCCTCTCTTCAGCCTTATTTCCTGACACACCCTGATGCTAAACTTCTGACCCTGGAAGCATCTGGAGGTCCCCTTGCCCCATTATCCCCTCACAGAAGAGTCTCCAGTGTTCTGCACCCTCTGCCATTCACCATCAGGGCCCAACTTATTCCCTTCAGATTGTCCCTGATCCCCTAAATTGTTAGCACCTAGATATTAGGACCTTGAACTTTTGCTTCTAGACACTCATCACAATATTTAGTGGTCTGTCCCAGGAGAGCAGAGTTTTTGTCTGACTTGTCTACTACTCTATCTCCACTTCTAGCACCCATCACATAGTAGGTGCTCAGTAAATATTTGTCAAATGGCAATTGCTCACTAAACAGCTGTAAATCACTATGCTTAAAATCTCCACAATAGCTCCTATGTCATTTTTAATAACATTTTCCTGTTAAGTCCTTACCAATGGAGTGTTCAGATACTATTTAAAACACAGTAATTTAGTGCCTATCACCAGTTTTCACATTCTGGGCTTTCCCCCTCCTTTGGAAATGGACAGGAAGAGGTAGGAGAGAGAACGGCTTTATTCTAATTTTTCTTACATTTATAATGTCATAACATGTATTTATCGAGCACCTTCTATGTGCCAATCACTAAGCATTGAGAATACAGTAAGCGAATAAAACATAGTCTCTGTTTTTACAAAGTTTGCATTCTAGTGTGTGTGAATAAGGCGAGGAGAAGTCAGAATGTAAACAAACTGAAAATTGTATACAACATAGTGCCGAAGTCAGAAAGGGGAAGGGGGTGGGGGGATGGTGTATGTGAGAGAGAAGTATTAATTTTATACTTCCGGTGATCGGGAAAGCTTCCCGAATAAACCAACTTTTCAGCGGGGACCAACAACAAATGCGGAGTTGGTGTCAGGTCACAGTGAAGCATGAAGATCAAAAACTCAAATCGCAGGTTATCAGTTGCAAGCTGTATGCGACTAATCATGTCAAACTAGCCCCTCTGGGCCTGCCTTCTAGTTGTGAAAGGACAATACTACTACAAACTAAGTACGCTTGTTATAAAAAAAAAATGATCAGCAAGGAAATTAAGACGAAGTAAGCGTTCTATCAAGAATTCTAACCACTGGCTGAGAGTGGGTAACGAAGTGGTGGGAAAGCCCACCGGCCTTCCACCACGCGCACCGCCCCCTCTGGCTAGAGTACAGCCGGTGATTGGCTACTCAACCCGTCCGTCCCGCCCCGCCCGGGCGTCCAGTCCAATCCCGGCCGACCTTGCGCTGACACAGGTTCCCAGGGACCCCGCCGAGTGCGCAGTCCCCGTGACGTTTGATGACGTGTTACGTCACGGTGGCGGAAGTCGCGGCAGCTGTGTTGAAATCAGACCGCCCGAGTCTTAGAAGCTTCTGCTCACGCCGAGGCCAGCGACCGCCGAGCGTCGGGCGGACCCCCTGACGCCTACTCTGCAGCCCTGCTGACCTGACGCCACTGCCACGCCATGTCCACCCCTCCGTTGGCGGCGTCGGGGATGGCGCCCGGGCCCTTCGCCGGGCCCCAGGCCCAGCAGGCGGCCCGGGAGGTCAACACCGCATCGCTCTGCCGGATCGGGCAGGAGACGGTCCAGGACATCGTGTACCGCACCATGGAGATCTTCCAGCTCCTGAGAAACATGCAGGTGGGAAGGAAGGAGAGCTCCGCTCATGGCCGTGCGTGGAGAAAGCGGGATGTTTCTGCCAGGGAAGGGGCTGCTGGTTTGTTACGTGGGGCCCCTGGGCGTCGACGCGGCTGCCCTGGCCAAACCTCGAGTATGTGGTCGCCCCCATTTACATTCAGAAGCGTTCCCCAGTAATGTGTCTGTCCCCAAGATGTGGAGGTGATGTTTTCCATGGCGGATTTCTGGAAGATTGAAGCCACATTTTCTAGATTCGACCGGGTTCTCAGGTTTCTAGGCGAACTCCTGTATCTTTCAAGGTAGAGGTGAGTCTCCCTCCGCCATGCTCTTGGGATTATTTTAATCTCATTTTTTACCACAGAATACTTTTTGAGGGTCCAAGGTGTTGAATTCAGATTCTGCTAAGCATTTTGTTAAACTGCTTTATTTTGGTATAATTGACGTACAGTACAATGCATTTAAAGTTTTGACCCGTGTACTTGTGAAACCATCCATCACCCCACAAAGATTCCTCGTGCCCCTTTTAAATTTTTACTTCTGGCCTTCATCCACAGCCAATCTCTGCTTTGCTTTCTGGCACCGTAAATTAGTTTGCATTTTATAGAGTTTGATATAACATACACTGGGATTTTTGGTGCGGGCGGGTGGTGTGGCTCCTTTCACTCAGCATATATCAGTAGTTCCTTCCTCTTCATTGCTGAACAGTGTTCTACCGTATGAATATAACACAATTAGCGTATCTGTTCATCTGTTGATGGACATTTGGGTTGTATCCACTTTGGAGCTATCATAAATAATACTGCTATGAGTGTTCAGCTACAAATGTTTGTGTGAACATGTGTTTCATTTCTCTTGAGTAGATAGATGCCTGGGAGTGGAATTGCTGGGTTATAAGGGAAATGTCTGTTTAACATTTTAAGAAACTTTTCCAAAGTGGCTGCACCATTTCACATTTTCATCAGCAGTGCTTGAGCCTTCTAGTTACTCCTCATTCTTGCCAGCACTTGTTATTGTATGTCTTTTATTTTCTTTTTTTGTATTGTATGTCTTTTTGTTTTGTCTCCCAGTCTGTGGCTTGTGTTTTCATTCTCTTCACATTGCCTTTTGAAGAACAGATATTTTAAATTTTGATGGAATCCAATTTACTGATTTGTTCTTTTACAGACATTGCTTTTGGTGCCATATCTAAGAAATCTTTGTCTAACCCAAGGTGGCAAAGATTTCCTATGTTTTCTTCTGGAAGTTTTATAGTTCTAGGTTTTACACTGAGGTCTATGATCCGCATGGAGTTAATTTTTTTATATAATGATAGATATGGATCTGAGTGCTTTTTTTTTTTGCATTTGGATATCCAATTATTCCAGCACCATTTTGCTAACCCATTTTTAATGCTTAGCTTTACTACTATGTGATGTGGATATCATTCTTGTTTTATGGATGAGGATTCTATGATTCTGAGAGGTGAAGTGACTTGTCCAAATCTAGTCAGTGTAGGGTAAATTTGAAACCAGGCCCTCAGACTCTTAGAACTTTAGAACTCTTATTTCAATTGGTGCACTAAAGAATGTTTTATTGCTTTTTTTTTTTTAATGGTTGAGTTTTTTTTTTCCTCTTGATTCTAGAAGTAATACAGTTGTGTGGAAATCTTTTAAGACCATGTCAATAAAGCCAGTGTGAAGTAAAATACAAAGGGAATCCAAGAGAAGATATGAAATCTTTGGCTATTGTTTTAAAAATTAATAGATTAATATATAAGATGATTAAAGTATGGGTTAAATGATCTCAGAATTTAGCAAATATTTCTTTATTTTCAACCTGCTGTATTGGACTAGTAGAGCTAATAGCTTACATATATCAAGTACTTTCCTTGGTCAGGTATACTGTTATAAGAACAGTTCTAAGTAGTATTTTTATCCCGATTTTACAGTTAAGGAAACTGAGGCTTAAAAAGAGAAGACTTTACCCAACATCACACATGACTGGTAGCTCGTCCTACTAACCTCTTTATAATACTAACTTGCTGTCAAACAATTTGTACTATTAACAGAGATACAATACACATCCATAACCAACAATGAAAGAACTGAACTCTTTCAAAAAAGTATTATTAATAACTAGATTACATGTGGACATATATTCAAAACCAATTTGTAAGGGACTACAATAGTTATTTCTTTGTGCTTCTTATATTGTGAATTCTGTGATTTAACTCCTCTAAGACCCTGTGGGCCGTATCATAATTGGCTGGAAATGAAGCAACAATGTGCTCCTTCATTTATAAAAAGCTAAGAGAAGTGGTACAAACAAGACTACATATAAGCTATTTATTAATGCATTTTTTTAAGTATTCAAATTTTTAAAATTATCTTCTATATTATTAATCTAGAAGGATGAAGTGCCAGAAATATCAACTGCTGAGGTTATTTCTGAGCATTTGTTTTAGAGAAATGGTTCTTTATTAGTTGTCCTTTAGCCTCTTGAAAATCTAATGATAACTATGGACTCTCTTCTGAGAAAAATGCACATGTAAACATTTTGAATAAAACATCAGGGGGTTAACAGATGTCTCCCCAAAGATCGCAAGATCCCAGATTAAGATTCCCTGCATAAGAACGTATTGCTTTTGTTCTATTTGTTATGCTTTAAATCTTAAAAAAAAAATTGTTTTGAATATATAATACATTCAGAATTCAGAAATAAAAAAGGACATTACAGTGAACATTCCCCCTCCCATCACTATCTGCTAGCTAACTTCTCTCCACAGGTGATGATTATTATTGATTTTTATTACTATCCTAGTATATCCTTCCAGATCGTCTGTGCATATTTAAGCAAATGTATATGTATATTCTTTCATTTCCTCCCTTTTTGCACAGATAATACTAGTATATTATACACATTTTGCACCTTGCTTTTTTCATTTGGTACATTTTGGAGTTTATTCATATCTATACAGAAAATACTTCCTTTTCCTTTTAAGGTGTACAGTATAGTAATCCACTGCATGCACATACTGTGCTTTATTTAGCCAGTCCTCTAGTGAAGGGCATTTAGATTGCTTTTAATCTCTGTTATACTGTAGTGAATACCTTCCTACATAAATGCTCAAGTATACCTGCAGGATAATTCTTAGACATGGCTTTGTGCTTCTGTAATTAGATAAATTATGATGAATTGCACTCCATGGAAGTTGTACCAGCTTATGCTACCATTTCCTGACCAACAATCAGGCTGTGACTAACACAGCAAATTATATCTCTGGATCTTTGATCATTTGATAGGTGAAAATCTACTTTACATTTCTCCTAGTCTTAATGAGTCCCAGCATCTCTTCATATTTTTATGAATCATTTCTGTCTCCTTTTCCGTTAACTGCCTGTTCATATTATTTGCCGATTTTTCTATCTTTTTTTTTTTTTTTTTTTTTGGTCTTTTTTACCCTCTCCCCCAACTTATAAGATTTGGCTATTTACATATTAGAAAAACTTGCTCTGTATGATATAACTTGCAAGTATTTTTTCCCCCAGTCTGTTGTTTACCTTTTGCCATACATATATTTTTTTTAAGGTAGCTGAATTTATCAGTCTTTTTAGGTTCAATGTCTAAGTTAGGAAGTCCTTCCCCACTCCAAAATCAGGAAAAATTCAGTTGTTTCAATTTTTATACCTAAACTTTGATCCGTATGGAATTTATCCTAGTATGAGGTGTAAGGCATGGCCCCAGCTTTACTTTTTCCAAAAGGTTGATTGAATAATTTGTTTTCCTCCCCCATTGATTTCAGATGCTACTTCATATAAACGAATCAATTTATGGATGCTCTATTCCACTTAGCTGCCTTCTTTTATGTAGTAATGGCAAACTTTCTTATATTTATTGAGGCTCTATAAAGTATTTACACCTATTTTTCAAAATTGCCCTGGCTCTTATCTTTCCACATGTACTTTAGAATCACCTTAATAGTTCTGAGAAAATCCTGTTAGTGCTTTTATTTGGTTGATTTAACCTAGAGAGACTTTATATTGGTATGATGTTGAGTCTTATTAACCAAGAACACAAAATATCCTTTTTTGTGTCTCTATGAAGTATTTTAAGTTTTCATATTTATCTTGACATTTTTTAAGTCAAATATTTTATCTGGATATTTTATCTTTATTGTTGCTGTTGTAAATGGGGTCTTTTTCCTTTCTCATTTTCTTTTGTCTTTATATATGAAAGCAGAGCTATGGTTTTCTGTGTATTAATTTTGTACCCATCTCTCTCTTGACTTCCTTTATTGATAGCAGCACTTTATATCATTTGTAAATAGTGACGATTATACCACAGCTTTTTAATATTTCAACTTTTTTTTCTTCTCTGACTGCATTGGCCAGTACCTCCAGAACAGTGTTCATTGGTAGTATTAGTGGTCTTAGTAGACATCCTGTTCTGTTCCTGACTTTAGTGCAGATGCTTGTAATATTTCCACATTAATCATGATGCTGACTTTTTAACTGAGATAAATGTATTTTATCGTGTTGGGGAATTTTTATTAAGAGTTTTATATTTGTTTTAAGAATGGATGTTGAATTTAGTTGAATGCCTTTTTAGTGTCTAGTGGTATGATCACATATTTATTTACAGATATTCAGTATTCATTAGTGAGATGGTTATTGATGAGCTTGTTAGCTAAACATCTACATTATATAGTATATCCCAAGAGCTCCTAGGCACTATTATAACTTATACTCTATAGTATAGGAAACTTGTCTCTCTCATGTTCACTGCTCTACCTCAGATTCTAGAACAGTGTCTGACACATGAAAAGTGTACAGTGAATTATTTGAAGAATTAATTGCTTCCTTCTTTGAGAAGCTGATGCTCTATGTGAAAACTAATACCCAGACTTGCTAAGAGGGTGAATTTGAGGAGGGTGGTTCTTTGTATTTCAAAGGATTTTGTTTTCCTTTATGAAAGGATTTATCAAGAGTTCTTTTGCATAACACAGAATTCTTAGCGAATTTTAAGTGTCGATTTATGGAAAAAATAATTCATGAAAGTAAAATAATCCAGACTGTACTTTAAAACTTTCTGTGTGTGTGCACTATACTAAATACAGGGATATAAAGGTCAGTTGCTTCTAGTCTTTATTAAATACAAAATATGGGCAAAGTACTCAACGTAGTCAGTACCATAATAAAGGTAGAGCCTGCTTCTGTATGCAAGATGTAATCATTATACTTCTTATTATCACCCAAAAAAGAAAGCAGTGACCCTTTGAAACTTTTCTCTTATTTGTTAATGTTTGTGAAAGTTCATAAATTGAAAGGTCATGAGAAATCCTACGTTGTATTGGGGGGTGAACTCTTAATGCTTTTCTCCTTTAAACTGTTTTCACTAATTCAGTCCTTGGTACTTTTATCACATTTCTTTGAGATATAATCCTCAGGATGTTTTAATTCTTGAGAATTTCCAAAAATCCTAATAAAACTCATTTCAAAGAATTTCAGACGATCCATCTCCTTAACTTATAAACATAACATTACAGGAAATTTGGAAATGAGAGAAAAGAAGAAAATGAATTATTAAGCCTATCTTCATATATTACATCTTTTATCAACTATTACACCTTTTAACAACTACGTATAGGCCTTTACAGTCTTTTTTTTTTTTTTTTTTTAGTGTTTATGGTTTTACCTACTTGTAATGATAGCGTGTCTTGTTTTCTTTCTTCTCTGAACACTCTATCAGGCTTTTTTTTTTTTTTTTTTTTTTTGCATTCCTACCTCATCTGTTTAGAAAAGAAAAAAAGGATGAACTGAGGTTTAGAAAGACTGGACTGATCTTCTAGCTATTAGACCGTAGTTTGGGTCTTGGTTTTAAGTCACTTTATTCCCCAGGGTAAGTGTATGTATGAGTGCTTATAATGAAATTACCTCGTATACTAGAAAACATGGTACAAATTTTGTTAATTCTAATTTCAGGATGATTTCACAGCTCAAATTGTGGGAATAAAATACTGTAAAGATGTACAGAGAAAGGAAGATTTTGTTTGTGAGTTTCAGCACTGCACAGAAGGTGCATTTAGTTCTAAATAAGTAGTAGTTTTTCCATTTATCTGTGGTTTTTGTCATTTCAGTATATATTTTTGGCTTCTTTTGATAAAATTCCTGAATTAAAAATATATAAGCATCCAACACAGAGTTATGATCATAGCAGTTACTTGTAATAATTTATTAATGATGTTCAAGTACAGATTGATTTGCACCTATCTCCTGCTATTGATTTCCTTTTAAAGTAAAACTTCTGGTGACAGCTTTATGTTTTAATGCATGCCTTGAGTATCTTAATTATCTTATCATATTTAAGGTATTTTGAGATTATTTTTGCAACAGTGGCAGCATACTCTTCTTTTTCTTCTGCTGAAAAGTCCTGATCTTAATTTTTTTCTTTTCTTCTTCTTTTCCTTTAAATTGTATTTTGTTTTTAACTTCCTGATTGAGTTCAGAAGCTTGCTGCCTTTATATAATTGTAAGTGATATTAAAATTGTGTATTCTTTTTAAAGTTATAATACAAAGCTGTGATATAATCAAAAGTTAGAGGTGGAAAGCATTTCAAGTGATCATAGAGGCTTATCACAAAGACTTTTCTAGAGCTGCTTTACAGTATGCCAAGGAGCTAATTAATAAATGAACATGTATTACTCTTAAATTCTTAAAATTGCACTTGATTAACTGTGAGGAACAGCTTGCTTTTATGCATTGCTTAAAGATTGTTTCTTTTTGCTAGCTTTACTTAAAGAAAATCTTGATTTTCATTACCTTATATTTTTGTTTTTTTGTTGAGAAGCTGCCAAACGGTGTCACTTACCATACTGGAACATATCAAGACCGGTTAGCAAAGCTACAGGATCATCTTCGCCAACTCTCTATTCTCTTCAGGAAGCTGAGATTGGTCTATGATAAATGCAATGAAAACTGCGGAGGGATGGATCCCATTCCAGTAGAGGCAAGTTTTAGTGGTAGAGGGAGGATGAGTCTAAGATAGTCTCAGCACATTTGTAATTTTTTCCTTTCTCTCTTCTATTTTCACCATATTCCAGATTATTAAACATACTGGTTTTGCTTTTGACTACAGAAGATGAAATTGTGAGATATATATATATGCATAGAATTATTACTGTCTTTTCATGTTAATAATTTCTAGTAGACTTTAACATCCAGGCTGATAGTAAATTTTTGTTGTTGGGAGGAGAGGGTTGTCTGTGGCAATTTTTATTATTGCTTCCAGTGTCTCATTTTAATTAAATCAGTGCATGATGTTTTAGTAGGCATATTAATAGTATTGTAAAATCCTTTTAAAGTGGTTTTCATGTAAGTTCTTTATGGATAAAAGGTTATAACTATTTTTATCATTATTAATTTAAATTATCTTAGTGGAATCACTCTAGTTTTTAAATATTTTTTTAACTTAATCTCGGATCATAGATATATTTTAGTTAATTAGGTATATGATATTTTTATAGGTGCCCTTTTCCTGTTGACAAGTTAAATCTCTGCCACCAAAGGTAGCTGGGAAGGTTTGGATGTTCTCTCATTACATATAACGAACAGTTTCCTGTGATCAGTGCTTTCTTGTTTGAGTGATCAGCATGTAAAGAGTGAACAGTGAAAGAGTAAACTGCAATACAGCCTGAAAAGAAGTGGTCAGAGATGTGCAAGATGGGAAATGTGGTTGATATTGACAGATGCTGCAGAGAAGTCAAGGAAAATAAAGAATGAAAACTGTCCACCAGATTAATTGTTGGTATATCTGAGCAGAGCTTCTGTGAAAGGTAGCAACAAGAAGTCATATCACAGTGAGCTGAAGATTAAACAGGAAATAAGGAACTGAAGCCAGAAAGTGGATATCCATCTTTCAAGAAGCTTAGATTATTAAAAGCAAGAGAAGAAAGCAGTAGATGGAAGGAGGGATAGAGTTGAGGGTTTGGGATTTTTTCCTCCAAATGGGAGAACATGTTTAGATAAAAAAGGAAGAAAATGGTAGGGTGAGGTTGGGGGAAATAAATAATGAAGACAGGAGGGCAGAGGAATCAGGGCACAGGAATGGAGACTAAGTGTCTTCAGGAGGAAAGACCACTCTGCTTGCGTTAGGAGAGAGGAAAGGAAGAAAGTAGCTGTGAATGTGGGCAAGTTTATATTTGTCCCAAGAATTCATAGAAGTTTGGCCAGATTGACTCCTGATTGTACCAGTTATTTACCTCTGTCCTGTTCCTGCATTGGTAATATAAGATGGAAGGACTAGATAATTCCTGAAGTCTCTGTCGCATCTACAAGAGGCTTCATCAAATAAACTTCATCACAAATCATACGTATTTAATTATAATCCTGCTAGAAGTTTCACTGCTATATACATTTTCTTCTCTTACAAAAAAACTTTCTCCCAACTAAAAGACATCTAGAAATCTGCACAGATACTAGATAGCAAGTAAATCACATTTATATAATACACATCCATGAAGTTCCTTTCTTTTTAGTATAGATGAAGGAAAGCCTGTTCCATCTCAATGAACTATAAATTTCTTAAGGGTAGGACTTGTATCTTATTTGTCATTATTTTTGCAGTGTCTCCTCACCCACTATCTGCCAATTAATACTTGCTGATTGACTGAGTAGGATATTACTTAATTAGGATATTACTTAATTATATGTGACAACTAATTTTGCTAAAAGGACTATTTTGCAAAAGAAACCTGAAAAGCTAATGTTAGAGTGCACTGAAATGACAGACTTCTAAGGCTTTTATTTTAGGTCATCATTTGAATTAAAATGTATTTTTGTACTATTAAGAGAAAAGTATAAAAATTGATCTTAATCGGATGCATTATCTATACCAGTATAATTGGAAATTGTGTGTCATATGTTTGATTTTTTTAACTTTTGTCTGTCACTCCCAGCAACTTATTCCATACGTGGAAGAAGATGGCTCAAAGAATGATGACCGGGCCGGCCCACCTCGTTTTGCTAGTGAAGAGAGGCGAGAAATTGCTGAAGTCAATAAAGTGAGTTGCTAGTCTGTATGTTTTATATTTCCGAATTATTGATACAAATTACAAGGGAGTCTGTGTAACTCAAAAACATAATTTGAATTATAGAATTACCTGAAGTTGTTTTCTGTGACAAATTTAACCTACTTAGAGTACAACCCAGAACTAAAAGGTAAGCAGAAATGCCATCTGAATAGTCAGAAGAGAGATCACAGAATTCAGGCAATAAAGCTCTTAGAAAAGCCTCATAGGCACTCAGTCACAACCCATTTACTTTTTTCTTTTCTAGGCATAATTGTAGCTCTCTAGCTTAGAGCATATTTGGAGCAGCAAATGATAAAAATTTACAAGTAGGAGAGGTGAATGTCTCAACAGCTGAATAAGAAATTGAGTTATCAAAGCACTACCCCATCCCACCCTCCACCCCCCAAAAGTTCCTAACTTGAATTTATTGCTGAGTACTTTTAGAAGTTCAGAAGATAATGTTCAGATAGTTCTCTAGAAACATAGGGAAATAAGGAATGTTGTCAGTTCATTCTGTGGTGGAAACATGGCTTACCAAAACCTAACAAATAGCACAGTAAATAAAACTACCAATCTCGCTCCTTCACTTACAAATACACGCTCCCACCTCCTGCCCCACTCCTGAAATTCTTAATGCTAGTTAATAGAATTCATCAGGGTATTAATTAATCCACCACAGCCACAGAGGGTTTTCTGAGGTAGAGGAGGATGACTCAGTTTACATATATAATATGTAATATCAGTAGATTAAATTGAAAAAAAAATTTATTTTTCTCAGATCTAAAAGACATTTGATAGACTTCAAATGCTGCTGATTCAACGAATGCTTAAAACTATTAACAAGATAGTCTTTTTAAAAAAAAAACTTATTTCAGATAAATAGCCAACATTTTTTCATAGAGATGAAATATAGGCATAAAATAGGATGCCTTACACCACTGTGTTTAATACTATTTTAGAAGTTATAGCCAGTGAAACAGAAATAAACTTTAGGAAACAGGGGTTATAATATTATGTACAAATCTGTTAAGTTCCTTAAGCTTGTACATAACATTTTAACTCAAGCTTAAGCTCAAAGAAGCTCATTGATTAATGAGTCAATAAGTGTTTGAAAAAAGAGCTTAATACAAGATTGATACCATTTTTCTATAATGCCATAAAGAAATTAGAATATAAGATACTATTCACAATTGCAACAACTAATATTTAGTTAGGAATTATTTCCATGATATATGTAACTAAACTTATTAAGATACATAAAAGAAGTTTTGAATAGTTGAAAGAACACATGAAGTTCTTATATGGGCAATAACTATTCTAAAAATGCCAGTCGTGATTATTTCATAGTTTTAATACAGTAACAGTCCAAATCCAAATATGAATTCTCTTGAAACTGCACAAAAATAGTAAGATTTTAGTGCAATACCAATCAAAAAACAAATCCAAATAAAATCCAAATGGGAATTTTTTTCTTGAGAGCATACTAAAATACATATATAAAACAATTCCTATAAGAGTAAAAAAATAAAGAACTCTTTGCTTCAAAAACTAAAACGTGATATGAAGCATACTGTAAAAACAATAAAGTGTGAAATACCAGCACAAAAATAGATTAGTAAAATAATAGCCAGAAAAAGTCTTCCTATTGTATATGAGAATTTAATATGACATAAGAGGGATTGTGTGGAAAATTAGTCTTTAAAAAGAGACACTTCTAGGGAAAATTAAGCTAGCTTTTACATTACACCATGTGTCAAAATGAATTTCAGAGTTGAAAATAAGACTTGCAAAACAAAATATTGGAAAATTAAAAGAAAAATTGTATCAAAACTCAGGAAAAAAGAAAGATGGATAGATTTTTCTAAAATAACATTTAAAACAATTTTTAAGAGGTGAAATATAAATTAAGAAGAATAGTTCCAGCAAATTTGACAGTAATAAGTATAAACAATTTACAGTAGGAAATTAGGAGGGGATTAGGAGGGGATTGGGAACTTTTAATTTAGATCTTGAAGAATAAGTGGTGTTTGGTAGTACAGAGATATGAGACATTCATTTATTAAGTGTTACATGTTTCTGTTGATAATCTATGTATTAATTCACAATGGATGTGTTCTATTATTTTTCTCTGTAGTAAGGATATTATTTATAAAATACAATGAAATGTATATATAAATAAAACACAATTGTGATGGTAACTTTGATTTCAGAGTACCACATGGGACATACATATAGTTTGTTCTCTACCATAGAAGATATTATGATATTTGTGGGGGGATCGGGGGGAGGGTGGGGGGAAACTTGTGTAACTTAAGAAAGATGTAATTTTTCTAAAGGTAAGTTTCATTTCACTTTCCATTTCTCTAAGTTCCTCTTTTTTTCCTAATATGATGATTTAGTCATAAGCTATTCTTGATTTTTTTTAAAGACCTATCATATAATCAGAGTATAGTAATACTTTGACAGTGTGTAATCAAAAAACTCTTACTAGCTATTGACGTAGAATTTTGTGAATTTTAAGTAAAGGATGTAATTGATACCAAGACTATGATGTATAAAAGTATTTCTTTCTCCACATGAGGATGTAGCTCTCTGTACAGTCTCTCTCTGTCCTGGACCCACCTACATAACTTTCCTTCCCCCAGTCCTTTCAATGCCATTGTCATAATTGGGGTTCAGTAAATATTCTGTGTTCATATTATTATGGCACATAAATACTGCTTATTGCTAAGCCACATAGTAAACTAGAATTACATTTCCTTGAATAATTATTTTGTTTTCCTAAAGTTAATAATTCTGTAATTTTGAAAAATTTTAGTTAGTTCTTTATACATCTGTGGCCGCACCTCAGTACTGTTTTCCAACTTTCCAGAATCAAATTATCAGACGACTTACAGGTTTTCCACCCCCCCCCCCCACCAGAGTCCTCCCATCTCTTCAGGTCTGGGTTGAATGCTCCCTAGGCCTGCTGTCCAGCCATTGCCCTGGGGCTTTCCTTCACCTCTTCTGTTGGTTTCACTATTTCCTTAATCTCCTATCTTTCTTTTTCTTGGTTTATTTCTCCCTTGGTAAGGTCCATACATCAGTGGCTTCTTTAGGAGGAATGCAGGGACTTAAGTTTTTAGCCTTCACGTATCTGTCCAGTTGATCGTTTGGCTAGATATAAAATTCTATGTTGTAAATTAATTTCCCTCAGAAATTAGAAGGTATTCTTCCATAATCTTCTCATACAGGGTTTGGCAAACTTTAAAGGACCAGATGGTAAGTATTTTAGGCTTTGTGAGACATGTGGTCCTTGTTCCTTTTTTTTTTTTTTTAATTATTTTATTTATTTATTTTTGGCTGCGTTGGGTCTTCATCGCTGCATGTGGGTTTTCTCTAGTTGCGGCGAGCGGGGGCTACTCTTCCTTGCGGTGCACGGGCTTCTCATTGCGGTGGCTTCTCTTGTTGCGGAGCATGGGCTCTAGGCCTGCAGGCTTCAGTAGTTGTGGCTCATGGGCTCTAGAGCACAGGCTCAGTAGTTGTGGTGCACAGGCTTAGTTGCTCTGCGGCATGTGGGATCTTCCCGGACCAGGGCTCGAACCCGTGTCTCCTGCGTTGGCAGGCGGATTCTTAACCACTGCGCCACCAGGGAAGCCCATGGTCCTTGTTCTGATGTAAAAACCATCCTTAGCTCATGGGCCTTACAAAAACAGGTCACGTGCCATAGTTTGCCAACCCCTGTTAATGCTTTGTTGTCTTTGCAGATGGAGGCTCTAAAAGATCTGGTGAGCATCTGATGCTTAAACATGAGCCATCTATATTTGGGAGAGAAGCACTAGAAAGCCAATCATAGGCTTTGTGAGTTGGCTTCATCATAGCGAGATTTGGAAGCAAGTAGGCTCTTCTCTTTGGGGGGACCCCCAACTATCATTTACTGAGGCTTTTTTTCTTTAGGGCTATTCCATTTCTTCAGAGAAGAATCTTCCAGTGCCCTACATAGAGTATAGTCTCGTCTTCTTGCCGTCTGCTGTGCTGGTGGCACTGAATCCCCAGCTGTTCTGGTTCAATTTCATAGGAAACAAACCTCTCGTTCCCTGAAACGTGGGACAGGACACGGGAGAGGGTACTCAGTCCCCTGTTGGTGAGGAGTGGGAGTGAGCACCTGGGGCTCTCGCTAGTCCCTGTAGCTGTTTCCCTCCCATTTCTGTCCCCTGGGCCTCACGTGCTGACTTTGCGATGGCACCTGTCTCCAGTTCTCCGTGGAGGATCAGCCCGTTCTCATTGGCATCCTTCCTGCATCCATCTGGGTTGTACAGTAGTTTCCTCCCATGTCATTTATTGCTCCCCTTCTACTTTTCATTCTTAAAATGTGCCACCTGACATCTACTGTTGTCTCCTTTCTGATCATTTTTCTCCACATGGATTTATAGCTTTTTCATTCCTCTCCTGCCATTTTATTAGGGTTTGAGAAAAAAGAAAAGATAAACACATGTGTTTAGTCCGCAGTGTTTATCTGCAACAGGGTTATTTCAATGCACAAAGTAGTATTTCTGAACGTTCATCTATTTATGGAATAAAAGCCCATATTTTAAATTCTGTGTTCCCATTTATACTTCAGGCATTTGAGAACTCGTTTTGATTTTGAATAAACCATTTGAATCTGTTGAATTTGCTGTTGTACATACTTCTAACTTTGGGATAAAACTTGTTTTAGTTAACATGGTATTGAACTGAAGATTATTACAAAGAGGAAAGAATCCATTACATGTTTTAAATTAAACAGATTTAAAGCTTAGCCCTGTATTTCCATGGGAATTTTTTTTTAAGAGAATTTAGAGAGAAAATATCTTCTCTTGAATGGCAGAGGAAGTATTCATTTGATTGGCCTCATGGCTCTTACTTCCTGGGAATTGTTACTATAATTTGAGACAGTAGTCGAGAATTAAGCAGTAAACAGAAACCAAAAAAAAAAAAAAAAAAAAAAGGAGGGAGAGGACTAAGATTTGGTTAACTCAAATTGAAATTCCCCTAAAAAAGGCAGAAGAGAATAAAGTTAACAGCTGAAAACCAAAGTGGATTTTTTGACCCAAAGAGGTTTTTGACTCATTCCTTAAATAAAACATTATAAATGTGAATTGACTATAATACATATTCTGACTGTTAACCAAGTTATCTTATATATAATTAGTGGTACTAATGTATTTTATTTTTTCTTTTCCCCCACTTCTTCCAACTTTGTACCTCCCTTCTAGAATATAAGATTAAAATATAATTGAAAAATTTTAAAACACTGAGTAAACTCATGATCAATTGATATATATTTTTCTGCCTTAATGGCACACATACCTGAATGTTTCTGTGAAAAATGTGTATTTTAAATAGCCACCTTCAGATGGTAAAATGTTGGCCTAATTACATAATCACACAGATGCTATTAAAAGTAGTTTAAATTAATTGAGTTAATTTTTCAACTACAGTTGACCCCTGAACAACACAGGTTTGAATTGTGCAGATCCACTCATATGCGGGTTTTTTTCAATAAAATACTCCAGTACTACACAATATGCAGTTGACTGAATCTGCGGAAGCAGAACCATGGATACAGAGGGCAGACTGTGGGACTTGAGCATCCTCAGATTTTGGTACCGCGGCAGGTCCTGGAACCAGTCCCCCACATTGTTTAAGGGTCAGCTGAATATCACTGTGTACTTGAAATTGTACAGAACATATTGATGGTCAGTCTGGTTTCTAACAACATATATATCACTAATGTCTACCATAGTGGCATGAAACTTTGGGGCATGAAATTTGTAATCAGTATTTGATATAAATTATCAGATGCAGAATGGCCTAATTTTAATAGTCAAATTTTTAGCTTTTTAAAATACTTCATTTTCTTTTCATATGTCCTTGAATCCATAAGCCTTAATACCCAAGTAAAGGATGAACACTTGTTTGAGACTATATTTTAAGGATATCAGAATGAGTTCTATTTTGCTTAGAAGTACTCTGTTAATGGTAAAATGAAACTGAAAGAGATATGTGGGTAGTTTTTACAGAGTTGACATATAATTGAGTTCAAGCAGTTAGAAGTTAAAGCATTTTTGACCAATTGTCACAGCCTTTGTATGAATAGTAAATTACATGGTATGACTTAGCATAAACATATTTTTTTAAGTATCTATTCTACTTACACATTCACCTGTTAATGTAACAAATTAGGCACAGATGATGGATTTTGATAACAGCAGCTGTCAACCTCTGTTAAAATCAATCAGTGGCAAGATTGTATATATTAAATCCTGTATCATGTCATGAAAATTTATTTACAGTTTAACCACTAATAAGCATAACTGTCAGCTTTGCTGTTGATATTTTCATGATGTGTTTTGGCTCCAGGTATTTTACTTGTATGCTAATTCTTTTAATTTAAAACTTTGTGGCCTCTTTGAGACAAACTGTCCAAATGCCTGATGACATATCATACTTTAAAAAAGTTTTACTATTCCCTAGAGTTGAATATTACCTGGAAAATATCCCACATTTTTTAGTTCTCTTACTTAAAGAGTTAATGACGCTAAATTTTTTAAATGAGTACATCAGAATTTATATTTCCAAATGAGTATTCTTGAAAATAGCATTTATTCCAGTGATGTAACCATTGTGGGAGCCATCTGTAACCTCTGTTTTGATATTGATTTGAAAGTCTGTTTTTAACCACTCAAGAATATAATTTCATTACTTCTAGTTACTCCTTAATTTATACTGAAATGTGATCACTAAGCTTCTTTCACCAGACTTGGCCTTTGAATGGTCTTCAACTGTTTCAAAAACTTAAATACCTCCTCTTTCTCCTTTTCCATGGATACAGATTTGTCACTATTGAAGTTATTTAGGAGAACCCATCACACACATTTGCCCAGTTAACCTTTTTCACTGCAGTTTAAATCATATTTCTTCTTCTTCAAGAATTTTAATGGATCCCCATTATCTACTAACAAGACCAAATTTATCCTTCCTTCCACTTTTTGCTCACCACCAACTTTTCTAGACCCCAAACAAAAATATTTTCCTTGTTTGCTGACCCTACCAGTTGGGGTTCCACAGCATTTGATATTTTTCCCCTGCCATCTGCCTTAACCAGGTTATGGTCTAGTCGTTTGGGCAGTATATCTTCTTCCTACTTCATGCTGAGTTTCTTCAAGGCAACAGACCGTTTCTTACTCATTTTTCTTCCCTTATAATGCCTAACCCAGAGCCGGGCACATAATACACCCTCAGTAAATATTTATGGAACAAAATGTGTTACAGGCTAAGAATTCCATTCCAAAGAGAAGTTCTGAAATTTTTTAAAGTGACCATATTCAAGATATGTCAGAAGGTACCAATTCAAATAATTTTTTAAAAATCAACTCATATTCTTTCTCTTCCTTTTATTCTTATTCAGTTGTTCTTCTCTACTTTCCACCTGAAAAATGAGAATTGAGCAGGGAATCATGGTAGCTGAAGTCTCTCATAGCTTAGAGGAATGATGGCTTGGTGGAAAAGGGCAGCTGACTGAATCATTTTGAAGCCTTGAATTAGTTCCCTGAACTAAGCTTACTGGTTTTCATTACATGTGTCTGTGTAACTGATTTTCATCTTATGTATGGGTATAAAGAAATTAGAACTGGCAAGGGCCTAATAGATTATATAATCCAATTTCTTACAGAAGAAAACTGAGGATAAGGAATTTGTCTAAGATCAAATAGCAAGTTAGAGGCAAAGTCAGAACTGGGACTGAGGTTTTCGACCTTCCAATATACACCTTTATTCGTATATTCCTGTTTTGCTGCCACCCTTGATTGCTGGCAGAAGTTTCTTGGTCTCTAGGATGACAGAGACTTAATAGGCAGCTACCACATACTTACGACAACAGAACTTAGAAGATCGGGCGTGTGAAAACTGAACAAGGAGACTGAGTACCTAAAGTACTAATAGTATCTTTTTCCCCAAAACTATGTTAAAGTGAGCTTTATGGTACTGAATACTGTATGCTTACCCTGTGTACTCTACGGTCATATGTTTTAATCTGACTGTGTTAATTCTCTTTTCAAATACGAATTAAATTTAATTAATATTGAAGTTTCTTTAAATTGCTTTTCTGTTTTCCGATAAGAATTTCTTCCTCCCTTTTAGCTTCTTACCTCCTGTTACCTCTCTAACTGTAGATAGAATATGAGCGATTTATTTAATCTTAGTTTGCTCTTTAATGAAATCAAAATTAAGATTTTTAGGTCTCTTTATAATGAACATGTACTAGTTGATCTGGAGGTATTTTAATATAGTATCTTTAAAATTATCTAACTAAATATATTCCTTCCAAATGTAATGTTTCCAAGAGGTTACTTAATAGTAATGATTATTATAATAACTAGTAAACACTTTGAAATTCTCTATGTTTATCTTGTTTTATCTACACAGACATTTACTACACAGGATTTGAAGAAAGGATGCTTAAAAAGAAGTTTACAAACTGTGGTCTAGTAGAAACCCAGATCTAGAGATACAGAGACACCTGCCATGTGCATTCAGGGCATCCAGCAAATCTTAGTTATGAAGAAGATTATATCAGGGCTGTACCATCTTGTCTTCAGTTTTCAGCATTAGATCGCACTTCATGCTGAGAGCAAACAGTGACTTCTGCCACATGTTTGAAAGACCAATTACATCAGGCATTGCATTTTTATTATACTTTATATTCTATATTGACGGTTTATGTTCTGTGCCTACCAGTAACATTTGTTGAATGCTTACTTGTATGCCAGGCACAGTTCTAACACTTGACATGAATCAAATCTTTTGATCCTCATAAAAACTCTTATGAGGTAGGTTCAGTTATTATCCCCATTTTTCTGTTGTGGAAACTGAGGGACAGAGAGCTTAAGTAATTTGGCCAACGTCATATATTTAGTTAGTGAAGGAGCTGAGTATAAACCCAGAGAGTCTGGCTCTAGAGATTGTGCTCTTAACCATTATGCTACGCTGCCTCTTGGAAAACCTATGTACTTAGGTTTTATAACAAGTAAATATTTAGCTTATTTTCTTTGGTGGTAGAAGTGGAGGAGTAAAGGGAGGTGGGGGATGGAGCTGTAGGCCTCTGGGGGCTGAATTAGAATTCATCATGCCTTGCAGTGAATGTTTGCGGCCAGAAAAGGATTGAGACCTTCTGCCTTAAGGAAATTAGCTTAATTTCTGTCTGGATCATTAGAGTTCTAACTTATGACATTTTAGTCTTATACCTTCATGGTATATATTTCATGAAACATTTTTGATAAATTCTTTTGTTTTTACAGAAACTCAAACAGAAGAATCAACAGCTGAAGCAAATTATGGATCAATTACGAAATCTCATCTGGGATATAAATGCCATGTTAGCAATGAGGAACTAAACTGGTATTTAAATTTCCAGCATTACACATGTTATACCATTTTTTTCCCCTCAAGCACTTTTTCCCTTTAAAGAAGATTATTTATCTGCTTTTATTCTAGTCACTAGAATGAAAGTTTCTATTTTTTACACTGGTTTTACATGAAAGCATTCATTGGTGGTTTTTCTTTAAGCCATTGATTCTGTGAAAGATTATGGTAGTAAACTTTGATGGGGTTTGTTTTTGGTTAATCTTCATGAATTGAATAATTGTTTTTTAAAAGCAAAGTAATTAAGTTTTGTAAATAAATTTCTAAATTTGATCAATGGTTGTTTTGTTCATTTCGTTACCCTTTTAGGAGAAAATGAAAGGTTTAAACATTTTTGCAGATGAAAATATCAAGTTCAGTCCATCTGTGGTACAAATTAAACATATAAGTTACCATTTCAGCTCAATTTTTAAAATTTAGTTTTAGTCCCAAGGAAGTTAGAATGAGAAAACAGTTAACTTCTCTATTGTTGTAAGCAGATGAAAATTGAAATTGTTTTTACTGTGGTTCTTCAAGTGTTTGGCCTTAATTGGAATGATCTGTCCCTAAAAGGAGAGAAAAATTTGTTGAAATCCCAACTATGTGCTTATTTGCTACTTGCTTTAGGCCAAGAAGCAACCCCCTATCTGATTTTTCAGATATATCCTATAGTGATCTTAAGCCTGTTTTAGAAACAGTGAATTTTTAACAGTTTAAATGAGATAGCTCTATATGACAAGTGCTTCTGTAGACTGGTAGTTGGTCTACAGTAATAAGTCCTTTACAGGTCTGCCTATAGGAGCTGGTTTCTCAGATTATAAATAATGTATCCTCAAATAAGAGAGTTGGATCCTTCTCAGGAAAGATTTCTCCCAGCCTGATCCAGAAACCCCTACCTACTGGCCTTGGTTCTGACTCAGTAAATACTGCTGTTTGACTTTGTAGTATATGGATTCTCTGGAGGGTACCAGCTTCCTCTGGGGAGGGGACCTGGGTGGTTGAGGATGAGGGTAAAGAAGATGCTTACTATTCATTGTATACCCTTTGGTACCTGTGGAGTTTTCCAGCATGTGCAAATACTGCCTATTCATTTTAAGTTATACAGATTCCCACCTCTAACAAGTAGCAGAAGCACGACAAGACAAGCCAAACCACGGGGACATCTTTAGACTCTCTAACTGTACATTCATCAGAGCAAGTTCCCCTGAGCGAGCCCAGTGTTAGTCAAATGGGGAAATGACCCCGTGGTGGGAAGCACAGCAGTTATAAGGCAGAAGGTAATGGTATATGAAGCTATGACAAGAAGAATTAGGACCAATAATTCAATCTACCCCAGAAGTCTGCAGTATCTATTTTATTTAGCCTATCACCAGTTGGACATGGAGGGGTTTTTTTACAGGTTTCCACTGTATGTTCTTTGCATGGTAGATTGCTAATGACTACTGGGAATTTAGTGTTTTGGTACTGACAACTTGTAAAGCAGTTATAAAAAATGTTTTAACCAAATGGAGTTTTTTGGTTTTGTTTTAATCACACTCAACTCCTTAGATCATTCAAGGTGTCACAAACTCAACTCTTGAAAGGAATGTGGAAATTGTATCTTTGGGGGCTTGGTTCTATAGAGAATCTCAAAATGGAGCAATAATCAATGCAGCTACTCTCGGCTATAGAGCAGTAGCCCCAAATTCTGGGAACCTCAAATTCTGTGTGTTCTTGAAGTCCTCAAAACTGATGCCAGTTTATCCAGTCACTCACTAGTCTACTTGAGGCTTGTTATGAATGTGTTGGGGTTATAAAAACATAGACTCCACTAACAAAGTTTCAGCTTTCTGAGGTGACAGCATGCCGGGAGACTGAAGAGCCAGAAAGGCAATTCAATCACGATGTGTGGCCTTGGGCAAGTAAATCTCAGTTTTCTTGTCTGTAAAATGATAGGTGGGATTAGTTGATCTTATATTCTATGTTAGAATTTTAGTTGCAAATGTTAGAAACCCAATTCCAAATGGCTTAAGCCAAAAAGGGAATTCATTAATTCATGTCGCAAGAAAGGATGCTTGAGAAGAGCACACAGAAGCAGAGAAAAGCTGCAGAAACCAAGACTTCAAGAATTAGAACCAAGATTCAATGCCCCAGGATTCTCTTTGCCCACCCCTAATTTCCACTCTCTCTCTGCTCCATTCTCTCCTACTGTAGACAGGCTTTCTCCAAATGGTGGGAAAGATGGCCTCCCACCAGCGTACCTTTACATCTTTTCCACGCCCTGACTCCAGAGGCTGGGCCCCTTCTCCTCCCACTCTGCGTTGAGAACTGGAGCGGACCCTGATCAGCACAGCTTGGGTCACGTAACCAACCTTTGAACCAACTGTGTGTACATGTGGGTTCTATAATTAGTTCAGCCAGGTTATAAGCCCATCTCTGTGGCTAGGAATTGGGTGTGAGAGTCATGGAAAAGTTACTGAGCAGGGAACAAATACTAGGGAAAAAAAAATACCAATCAGAAAAATTTGCAAGAAAAACGTACAACAATAGCAACCACAGTCCACTGATGTTCTTCCTTGGTTCTAATACTGTCTCAGATAACATCAGTTATTCAACTCTCAAACCCCAAGAAAAGTTTTAGAGAAAACTAAAGGCATCATTGACTATCATGAGAAAATTGTTAATTTTAATTTTTTTCTCAATCTGTGGACTTCTATGTTGACATTTTTCTTTGCAGCCTTTGTTTTTTTTCTTTGAAGCTTTTTCAATTAATTGCAATGTGATCTTATCA
This sequence comes from Eubalaena glacialis, assembly GCF_028564815.1. Taxonomy (NCBI): domain Eukaryota; kingdom Metazoa; phylum Chordata; class Mammalia; order Artiodactyla; family Balaenidae; genus Eubalaena; species Eubalaena glacialis. Next base: position 67,928,793 of record NC_083732.1, read on the forward strand.
GGTCTTGGTTAGCCTCTCATGGGTTAAAGGCAGAGATACGAAAGAGCTGAGAAAAAAATAAAATGAAAACTTCAGCATCCTGGTAATGAAATTATCTTTAAAATGATTTGGAAACCGAAGGCCCTCATCATTCAGACATTAGATCCCTTGGCACCATTACAAGACAAAATGTGTTAACTTGACATTTTGATGTAGTTCCAGTTTGAGTAATTCATTTTCTTTCCTTAAATTCCCAAGGAAGTTTAAGCTAGAGAGAGCAGTCTTTCAGCCTTAAACTAAAATGTGTGCTTTGTCCTAAAGCTCAAAGACTTTGTTATCAAATTTGTCCAACATAACTGGATGCCTTAAAATTTTTTCTATTCCTTTAAAACATTTGTGGACCAAGGACTGATTTTTTTAAGCCTAAACTGAAAGATATTCCAGATGTATATATATTTTTAACATGGTAGCAGTCGTGAATTCTCTCATATCTTTTTTTTAACTTAAAGAAGTAGAGTTAATATATTTAAGTTAATATCTTTAAGTTTATATTTTTACATAGGGTTGAATTGTACACTAATGCATTTACATCAGTAAATGTATGAATGCACTGATGATTCATGCATTTTTTTTTTTAAATTCTAGCTGTTGTCAATATGTAATTTGCATTCCCAAAACTTACAAAGAAAATGTAAACCTGTATTTTCTCTGTACTTTGAGATCTTATTCTATGACACAGGATTACAAGATCACCAAGTGGCATGTCCTTGTTAGAACTACCTTAACCTGTTTTAACTTATTCAGATGTCTTTTTGAGGCAGTACCTCTTCAAGGTTAGCAAGCACGGGAATCAACTTGGGTGCACTTTTAAAAATACAGATTTTGGACTTAGCACAAGTTTACTGAATCAGAATCTCTAAAGTAGGGTCTAAAAGTTTGCATATTTAAAAACAAGTTTTCCAGGTGATCTGTCACCAACACTGGAAAAATATTTTTCTATGCAGTTTAGTGATAGTCATTATGAGTATTTTAACATGAAAAACTGTATAAAAAGTAGCAGTATTGATACAAAATGAAAAGTTTTGTGCCATATTTAAAGTTCTAGCCTTTTAAGAATTTAAAAATAATACTTTATAGGAGCAGTTCTCAACCTTGGCTGAACATTAGAATCAACTGGGAAAATGTCAAAATCCCCTGTGAAGCCATGCCCCAGGCCAATTCAATCAGAATGGCTGGGGTGGGATCCAGGCAGCAATGTGTTTTAAAGCTCCCCAGGTGATTCCAACGTTCGGCCAAGGTAAGAGCCACTGCTGTATGCAGATTTAAAAGCATGGAAAGAATCCTGAAGGACTGATTTTTCCAGTAATAGTTAAATATTTGGAGCAAAGAACTTCAAGAGGAAAAAGTCCTAAAACTCACCTATACACTAATGTAGTTTTGAAGGATAGCTGGCTGACTCTACACTCTTGGGTGTCAGGGGTGTGGGTGTCATCAACCACAATTATACCGCTCAGGAAAAAACTGAAGAGAGAATGCCACCCAGTCAACAACTTTTAGAGGCAAAGGGGATTGATGCATGATCTTCCATCCTTATAGATCGTAATAATTTCAAGACGTTTAAGAGGTTGAGTGAAGACAAAAGGAAGATGACATTTCTCCTTGTTCCCTGTTTCATGCTGTACATGGCCACATCTTGTTTTATTTATTTTTTTAATAAATTTATTTATTTATCTTTTTATTTTTGGCTGCGTTGGGTCTTCGTTGCTGCACACGGGCTTTCTCTAGTTGTGGCAGCTTCTCTTGATGCGGAGCACGGGCTCTAGGCACGCGGGCTTCAGTAGTTGTGGCTCACAGGCTCTGGAGCACAGGCTCAGCAGTTGTGGCGCACGGGCTTAGTTGCTCCGCGGCACGTGGGATCTTCCTGGACCAGGGCTTGAACCGGTGTCCCCTGCACTGGCAGGCGGATTCTTAACCACTGAACCACCAGGGAAGTTCCAGCCACGTCTTGTTTTAGACTGATAAAATAACTAAGCTGGATTTATGATTTACTCATCTAACAGCCATCTGTTGATCACCTACAGACTCTGGGCACCAGGCTAGGAGGTGGATATACCAAGTTGGAAAGGACCTTTTGCTCAAAGGTTATGGAATATAAGCTAGAAGACAGCTGTCCCTATACACAAACTCTAGGCTTCTCAGGGGACTTCTTCACATTTACAAATTGGATGCTCACCAACCAACCCAAAGAACCAATGGCCTGCTTTTATTCCATGGGGACTTAGATTATCTTGGTGCCTGTAGAGCAGATTACAGAGCTCGAGCTAGAGGTCTCCTTCCCAGGGGTTCCACACAAAAATATTATCTCTGTGGTTAGAAAGTTACTGCTACGTATGCCCAGACCTGTAACAATCTAAAGACACAAAAAGGCAATGCTATAAAAATGTTCAACTCCGGAAATGAGAATGTAGCACAGCTTTAATTGCAATAAGGTGAGGGAAATAGTTTTCAAAACAGCTTTGGGAGGGGGAAGAAAAGTCATTTGTGAAAGCTCAGTACTTAAAATCTACAGATGGCATCACTAACAAATAAATCAATTAAAGAATGCAGGGTGTGAATGGAAACATAAATGTGAATTAAAACCATACAAACTTGAAGTTATGTATGAAGTATTTTAACCACTGACACTAAAATTTTAAATTGAATTCTCTGATGAAACAGAAAACTGGTATAATTGCCTGAGTAAAGGGTGGTTTGAGAATTACAGCTGGTGGGGAAAAAATAAATGTGTTTCTGTGTTTTGAATAGACAGTAAAAGCAAGACGGATGAACGAAAAGGGCTTGCCAAGGTGCCAGCAACGGTCCAGGTGAGAAATAACTAAAGCATGAAACAGAGTTGTAGCGAGTTTATTTCCTTGCTCGTCTTGATGGATTCCTACATGTTGCTTGTTCTTGCCAATCCATGCAAGGTTGTAGCAATACAGTTTGTTGGCCTAGTGAGGTCAGAGAGTTTGGGGCATTTCCTGGAGCTGCTAGCTTCTGTTTTGAGGATGTATTTTCTCCTGAGCCTTTGAAGGATTTTTGTATAAGTACTGGGTTATTTACTTGTTTACAAGACTCTGTATTTGTGGGGGAGGAGGATGGGCATAGATAGGAAAGGGTCTTCTGCTTCTAGATGGTGAGAGAAATATCTCGGCTCTTAGAGAATTCTCACTCTATGAGACTGAGTCCTGAATAGTGGGCGAGGGTGTGAACCCTAAAGACAAACTCCCTACGTCCCAGCTCTGCTGCTTACCAGCTGTTCCCTTGGGCAAATTTTTCAGCTTGCTTATGACTTGGTTTTCCCCTCTGTAAAAGGGACACATAGTATGTTATGTGGATCATATTTTTAGATAGCTCTGAAAACTGGAAAGTTTATATTTACAAAAGCTATATACTGGACTTCCCTGGTGGCACAGTTGTTAAGAATCCACCTGCCCTGGTCTGAGAAGATCCCACATGCCACAAAGCAACTAAGCCCGTGCACCACAGCTACTGAGCCTGCACTCTAGAGCCCACGAGCCACAACTACTGAAGCCCATGCACCACAACTACTGAAGCCCACGCGTCTAGACCCTGTGCTCCGCAACAAGAGAAGCCACCACAATGAGAAGCCCTCGTACCGCAAAGAAGAGTAGCCCCTGCTCGCCGCAACTACAGAAAAGCCTGCGTGCAGCAACAAAGACCCAATGCAGCCAAAAATAAAAATAAAATTTAAAAAAAAAACTGGTGCTGAGATTTGCAGCAACATGTATGCAACTAGCGATTATCATACTAAGTGAAATAAGTCAGAAAGAGAAAGACAAATACCATTAAAAAAAAAAAGCTATATACTTAAAATCTACCACTGCCTCACCTAACAATCAACTTAGTCGTTTACAAGGATGGAGAAGGTAAAGAAATGCATAGATGTCAGATGCCATTATCTCTACTTGGAGTTCAGTCTAAAATCAAGCGTGAAGAATAAATTCATCACCACTTATTACCCCCTCTCTACAGCCAATGCTTACTCCAGCCTCCAATAAGCAGCACTCAAGTTTCCTCACACTCACAGTGGAAACTCAAAACTCAACTAGATGCACTGCCATTGCCATTTCTCTGTCTGCAAAGCCCTAACTCCTCACCCTACCCCGAGCTTTTTTTGATCCCATCTTCTTGCTTCTACCACTTCTGTCCTGTCAGTCTCCAATTTCTGGCTATGTTTTATTCTAAACGCTAACCTACCTGAGACAGACCCAGGTAGCTGATGGCTGCCCTTCAGAAGGCTCTGCTCCCAGCCTTTCCATGTCACACGCTGGTGAATCCAGCACTGGCTTAGCCTCTTCCTCAACCTGGATGCCCTGTCCTCCCTTCCTTCTGTCTGGTTAAATCCTTAACAATCCTTCAAGGCTCCTGTGAACCCACTGCTGGCCCTCACATCTTTCCACACTGATTTCCACCATCTCTGAACTCTGCAGACTCCTGGGTCAATCACACCCTACCTTCTGCTCTTATGTTCCAGCTTCATGTGTGTGCTTTGTCTGCCCAGGTAGATGGAAAGCTCCCTGGGATTCAGATTAATATCCCCTCTTCCTCCACAATGCTGTAACCATCACAGATATTCAATTAATAGTGTTCAAGCTTGTTTGAATCAAAATTCATTTTAGTTCGTAAATTTCTACTGATTAGGAAATGGATCTTTTTACTTTGTATGTTACCTTAAGCAGTTATTTCTTTTTCCCACTATACTTGATGCAAGAAAGAATACTTTTGAGGTCAAAATATTTACATATTAATGATTAAATTTATACATTAATGAATGCATTATTATTAATGATTGGCAGCCATAAAATTAAAGATAAACCAAAAATCTTAGAATAAGCTTCTATACTACAATATCAAGAGAAGTTCAAACTCATTTATGGAGTGCCATCTATGAACAGACAGTACAGAGGGTAATACTTTCTATACATTAAGTCACTAAGTCATTAAAACAATCATATGAATAAGATATTATCATTCCCTTTTTACAGGGGCTAGAAAGGGGGTGAGGACTGAAAGCAAAGAATATATTTCCCTTGGAGAATTAATCATAGAGAATCAACAAAAATGACAGATTTTGTGTGCCAGGCCCTGTTCTACATGTAATAACTCATTTAACCTGCACAACTTCGTGAAATAGGAACTATTAATTCTCCCACTTTACAGATCAGGAAATGGAAGCCCAGGGAAGTTAAATCACTTGCCCCAGGCCACACAGCTAGAAAGTAGCTGAACTGGATTCAAATCTCAGTCTGGCTCCAATGTCCTCATTCTTAACCAGTACACGGACTAGAAGATTCAGAAACATGGGTAGAACATAGACAGATGTGCATGGCATGAAAATCTGAATGCCCCTGGAAGATCTAGACCTTGAGCTCCTCTTAGTAATCAGTGACCCCTCACAGACACACACACACACACACACAATATGATAATATTAGTACAGCCCTTAGCGTGGGCCTGGTCCATACAAGCGCTTGGTAAATGTCAGGCACTCCTGCCATGGCCACCACTGTTTTCCCTTCAGGTGCAGTGGAAGGACCAGCACCGCTTCAGAACTGACTCCCTAGAACGTGAGACTGGAATCTTGCTTGCTTTCACAGAAGGAGATGCAGTACCCTTTATCTTATTTTCTCCTTCTGCAGTGTTATAAAGGACTATTTGAACAGGCAGGTCATGGAAAGGAAAAAGAAAGTAATATTTGTAAAAACAGAGCTAACATCGTCTTCCTTTTTTTATTTCCTGCCCCTAGATATCTTTTGCACTTTCTTTCATCTATTTTCCTTGTCTCTAGTTACATACTTGTTCAGAAGCCACCAGGCATTTCACCATAAGGAGAATCCAAATGCATCCAGCAAATCAGAGCAATACTTTGGCTGAGCACAGCACTCCACTCTGTGAGGCCTGTTAGCTAAAATGCAGTAAGACCTGTGCTCCAAGGGCTCTTGGCAGAGTCTGAAATGCTCTTACAAGCCACAGTTGGTTACAGAGCACAAAAGCTGGGTGAGAGGGGGTTTTACTTCCGGGGAGGGGGGAGGCGGGGTGGATTGACTTCTTCAGCCAGGGCAGTGCTTTCTGGAGGAAACTCCTGAAGAAATAGCAGCATCTCAGAGGACATGAACAACTGACCTGTGATGGGGCTTGTCGGCCACACGTCATTCAAGGTGAATGCGTCATTTTGAACATCAACAAGAAGGGAATCTTCCTGGCACATAATAGGCACCCAATAAGTATTTCTTGAATAAATGACTCATAAGGTTATAAAGAATTTATGAAAATAATACACAACAGTTGTTAACTTCTGTGCCCTGTGGTTTATAACCACTGCCTCACCTAATCCTTATAGACACTACTATGAGGTAGGTTTTATTAAAACCCTCATTTTACAAATGAGGAAACTAAGGTGAAATAGCTTGCCCGGGAGACATTCAGATAATCTTAGATTGAAACATATGCTCCTGGGACTTCCCTGGTGGCGCAGTGGTTAAGAATCCACCTGCCAATGCAGGGGACATGGGTTCGAGCCCTGGTCTGGGAAGATTCCCACATGCTGCGGAGCAACTAAGCCTGTGCACCACAACTACTAAGCCTGCGTGCCACAACTACTGAAGCCTGCGTGCCTAGAGCCCATGCTCCGCAACAAGAGAAGCCACCACAATGAGAAGCCTGTGCACTGCAACGAAGAGTAGCCCCCGCTCGCCGCAACTAGAGAAAGCCTGCGTGCAGCAATGAAGACCCAACGCAGCCAAAAATAAATAAATAAAATAAATTAATTTTTTAAAAAAACAACATATGCTCCTAAGAATCATGCTTCATTGCCACTCTTGAAGGAGCAGCTTTGCTTGACTATGTTCCAGAATGTTCTGGAATGTAAATACAGAACTTTCTCAACTTCTGTTGGGGTTATGTCCCAGATAAGCCCATCACAAGTTGAAAATATTGTAAGTTAAAAAGGCACTTAATACACCTAACCTTCCGAACATCATAGCTTAGCTCAGCCTACTTTAAACTTGCTCAGAACCGTTCCATTAGCCTAAAGTTAGACAAAACCGTCTAATACAAAGCCTATTTTATAGCAAAGTGTTGAATATCTCATGTGATTTACTGAATACTGTACCGAAAGTGACAGAATGGTTGTAAGTGTATCGGTTGTTTACCTCGTGACTGCGTGGTTGACTAGGAGCTGGGGCTCGCTGCCACTGCCCAGCATCACAAGAGAGTATCGTACCACATATCCCTGGCCTGGGGAAGAGATCAAAATTCAAAGTACAGTTTCTCCTGAATGCCTATCACGTTCCATCATAAAGTCGTAAGTCAGGGACCGTCTGTGCTGAGCATCTGCCTCCAGTTCACACTACTCATGAAAGCTGCATCTTGAGCAATGTTTTGGTTCTGAATCTGGTGAGATGTCACAACCATATGACCTCAGTCTGCAAGGCAAATGTGGGTATGGGGACCAGGGCTGCCTTCCTTGGCAGCTGGTCCAATTCAGCACCAGCCTATGCCAGATCAGCCTGCAAACACTTTTACCAAAGACATGGGTCTCTGCATCTTGCAGTACAATGTACTGCAAAAAAGTAGGTAAGAGGAGCATAAAAGAAGTTGTCCACTCCAGCACTCTTGAAAATTTCCAGGGAGGAAGGGCCATTTTGCACACTTCCTTGAGAAGGAAGGAAGACACAGGGGTACTTTAGTCAGGCAGTTCAAGAGCCGAGCCTTGGGCGCTTTCTGGCCCTTTGTAATTGGAAGAGACCAATGCCTTTTGAATTCCACTTGAAGACACAGAGGAGGCTGCAAGAGCCATTGTTGGCCTGACAATGAAAGATGATTTTCATAGACAAGCTGATTGCTTTCTAAGAAGCAGACAAATAAAGCCAATTTCAGCAACCACCAAAGAGTCTGTGAGAGCAGCCACTTCTGAAATGACAAAGAGACGAGAAACAAAAGAGAGGAAGCTTTACCAGCGAACGCGTTTCCTCCATCTGGGAGGAAGATGGGTTTCACAGTGTTTTCATAGTAGATCAATGAGCATCCTGTCCAAGGTTCTGGTAAAGTCTGTAGACTGCTGAAGCTTGTACAAACTTGGAAAATGTTACCAGGAAAATATGATATGATGAGGCTTAAACCAGTCTAGCCAGCTGTAGAAAGAGTTCTTAAATGGAGAGCTATTATTAAGTACCCAGACTGTTTTCTGAGCCTTTGAACTCTACTGTGATAATCTCCCTTCCTTCCCAGAGAAGGGAGAAATAGTCCGCTTCCCAACTAAGCAGTAAAAAAGATGTTAGGAGAAAAAAAAACATGTAAGTGTGGGTATGCATATTTACACATACATGATATTTACAAAGTAATAATATAAAGGAATGTAAAGCAAAAAAAATCATTGTACTGTTCACTCTATACCTTAGAAGGTTCATAAAATAGCTGTAGCAATATTCATATTCAGCCAAAAGCAGTGCATCACACTTCCAATTTTTCTTTACGTTTAACTAAAATGTGCTGAGTATCTATTCTGAGATGGCATTTTGTCAGGTGACTTATGTAGATCAAATTATTTAGTTACCCCCAATTCTCCTAGGTGGTGCTGACCTCACTTTTTAGATGAGAAAGCTTAGGTTTAGAGAGATCACATAACTTGTGTATCACTTAGGATGCTTTGAACCGCAAGCAACAGAATACCTAACAACGGCTTAAACAAAAACACTTCAAGTTATCCCCGAGAACAAGGAGTCTGGAAGTCTGGGTCCCAGGGTTGGGTCATTAAATTAACAATGACATCAAGGACCCTGGCTCTATCCATCCTTCCTCTCCTCCATCTTTGACATGTTGGCTTACAGTCTTTAGGCCTGTGATGGCTGTTGTAGTTCCAGACACCACATGTTTACACCACCAGACCACAAGCAAGATAGAGGGGAGCTGGGACTTCTTTGGCTACAGCACCCTTTTTCATCAGGGAAGAAACTTTTACCCTGAACTCCCTAACACACTTCTCCTTAAATCTAATTTGGCCGGAATGAATGGCATGACCACCTGTAGCCATAAGGGATACTGGGCAAGTGGGTATATAGCATTTTAGTCATTGGCATTGGACGCTGGCTTTGCCAGGAAGGAAGCAAAGAAGAATAACTGGGCCAACATACACAGTGTCTGCACATTTACAAAGATTAGAGGTTGATAGAGCTGACTCTCACTTCAAGAAGCATGTACCGTTTACCCCAGAGTATGCAGAAGCATAAGGAAGGAAAACCCTTCCTCAGATGGGAGCAGCCCATAACTTTTAATACCAGTGCTCTATTCTTAAAGGAAAAAAATGAAAGGCTACCAAGAAGTCTGATGGTGCTGTGGAACTGAGATTCCTTCTCCAGAGCATGGGTGATCCGACTCCCTTTCCCGAGTGTCACTTGAGTTTGAAGTCTGTAGGGAGCCAAGCAGACCTCCACTTGAGAAGGCCTTGCCAGAGTTGAACCCACACTCCTGGGGTCTGAGAACGGGTGGGGATCTGAGAAGGGCATCTCATATCTGGCTTGATTCAGACTTTTCACTAGGTCAAGGCAGTTGCCAGGCTTTTATTTTTACTATTATTTTTAAATTTTTATTTATTTATTTGATATGTTATTGTTACCCCAACTTTCTTTCTGATTCCATTTGCATGGATTATCTTTCTCCATTCCTTCACTTTCAGTCTGTGTGCGTCTTTAGATCTGAAGTAACCTGTGGACAGTATATAGATGGGTCTTGCACCCACTCGGTCACCCTGTATCTCTTCATTGAAACATTTAATCCATTTACATTTAAAGTAATTGATAGGTATGTACTTATTGCCATTATGTTAACTGTTTTCTGGTTGTTTTTGTGGTTCTTCTCTGTTCTTTTCTTCTTCTCTTGTTCTCTTCCCTTGTGATTTGATGACTTTCTTAAGTGTTATGTTTGTATTCCTTTCTCTCTTATTTTTTGTGCATCTGTTACAGGTATTGGTTTGTGTTACCATGATTCGTACATAACAACCTATATATAGCAGTCTATTTTAAGTTGATGGTCACTTCAACTCAAGCACATTCTAAAAGCATTACATTTTAATCCCTCTCCAATGTGTTGTGGTTTTGGTGTCGTATTTTACGTATTTTTATTTTTTGTACCAATTATTTTAGATATAGATCATTTTATTACTTTTGTCTTTTAAATTTCATACTAGCTTTATAGCTGGTTGATCCACTACCTTTACTATATGTTTGCCTCTACCAGTGAGATTTTTTTCATTCATAATTATCTTGTTTCCAGTAATGGCCTTTTCTGTTTAAAAAAGGCCCTTTAAGATTTCCTGTGAGGCCAACTTAGTGTTGATGAACTCATTTAGCTTTTCCTTCTCTGGGAAATACTTTATATCTCCTTCAATTCTGAATGATATCCTTGCTGGGTAGAATATTCTTGGCTGTAAGTTTTTTCCATTCATTACCTTCAATATATCATACCACTACCTTCTAGCCTGCAAACTTTGCAGAAAAATTAGCTGATAGTCTTATGGGAGTTTCCTTTCATGTACCTATTTGTTTTCCTCTTGGTGCTTTTAAGATTCTCTCTTTATCTTTAATTTTTTCCATTTTAATTATAATATGCCTTGGTTTGGGTCTCTTTGGGTTCATCTTGTTTGGGAATCTATGCTTCCTGGACTTGGATATGTTTTCTTTGCCAGGTTAGGGAAGTTTTCAGCCATTATTTCTTCAAATAGGCTTTCTGTCCTTTTCTCTCTTTCTCCTCGTTCTGGAACCCCTATAATGTGAGTGTTAGTATGCTTGATGTTGTCTTAGAGGTTCCTTATTCTGTTTAAATTTTTTTTTTTGCTATCCCAATTGGGTAATTTCTACTACTCTGTCTTCCAGATCACTGATCCATTCTTCTGCATCCCCTAATCTGCTGCTGATTCCCTCTAGTGCATTTTTCATTTGTTATTGTATTTTTCAATTTTTTTTTTTAATATTTTCTATCTCTCTGCTGAAGTTTTCACTGAGCTCATTCATTCTTCTCCCAAGTTTGGTGAACATGTTTATGATTATTACTTTGAACTCTTTATCTGGTATTGCTTATCTCCATTTAGTTTAGTTCTTTTTCTGAGGTTTTGACTTGCTTTTTCTTTAGAGGGTATTCCTGTCTCCTCATTTTGCCTAACTCTCTGTGTTTGTTTCTATGCATTAGTTATTTCAGCTAAGTCTCCCAGTCTTGAAAGAATGGCCTCATGTAGAAGGTGTCCTGTGGGGCCCAGTAGTGCAATCTCCCCTGGTCAACAGAGCCAGGGGCTCTAGGGGTATCTCCTGTGTGGGCTGCATGAATGCTTTCATTGTGGTTGGGCCACAACTGCTGCAGACACTCTGGTGGGTGGGGCTGGTCCCTGGCCCAGCTGTCTACAAGGTCTGGCTATGGCTGCCATGGGCAGCACTGGTGAGCACCGCTGATCCCCCTAGAGTGGGAGCTGCTTTGGAGGGGTACCAGTGCTGTCTAAGGCTGCCCACCAGGTGTGATGTGGCAGGGGGACACTTTGGAGGAGTGCCAGCTGGGGCAAGTCCCCAGGTGAGTGACAGGACAGGTGCTAGCAAGGTAGATGGGGAGAGTCAGAAATGATATCCACCAGCACTGGGCCAGCTAGGTAGAATGAGAGCAAAAAGAAATGTGACCTGCCAGTGTCTCCATACCCAGAGAAAGTTCCAATAGATCCTGGTCCCTCTAGCACATGCCCTAAAATTAGTCAATGACTCTCCTTCTTGTATGGGCCAAGTGCTTTTCAAGCTGCTGCCTCTGCACTGGGACTCACGGAGAGTAAGTTTGTGTGCAACCCCCTTAAAAACAGAGTCTCAGTTTCCCACACCCCTCCAGCTCTCCCAGACATAAGCTCCACTGGTTTTCAAAGCCAGATATTATGAGTGTTCATATTCCCAGTGCAGGTTTCCCAAGGTGGGGAGCCTGACGTGGAGCTCAGACCCCTTGCCCCTCAGTGGGGACCTCTGTGGTTGTGATATCTCTCCTGCTTATGGGTTGCCAAACCGGGGGTGTGGGTTCTGATTAGACCACATCTCTGCCCCTCCTACCCATCTCAATGGGGCCTTTTCTTTATATCCTTAGGTATAGAAAATCTGTTCTGCTAGTCCTCAGGTTGTTTTCAGAGACAGTTGTTCTATATGTAGTTGTAGTTTTGGTGTGTCTGCAGGAGGAGGTGAGCTCAGGATTTTCCTACTCCATCATCTTGATCTGACCTTGCCAGGCTTTTAAATGTCTTTCTCTCGTGTGCCCACTGCGATGTACAGAGCTTCTCCAGCTCCATTCTGCTATTGGGTTTGTTAACTTCTCCTTGAGTGGTCCATATGTGTGCTCATACCATACCACATACACATTTTGTTATACATTATTAGCGAATTCTATCAGTTGCATATTGAAAATTATATACAATAATTATTGAATAGTTTGGAATTATTTGTAACACATTGACTGTGTGAACATATAAGCATATAAATAATGTGGATTTAACATTTTCATTTTCATTTGCACAGTTATCAGTCCCCAAGAGCTCCAAGAAACAAAGCATTGTGTATAGACTTTTTGTGTATATAAACAACAGACACACAGAGACACAATCCTACCTGGGTATTCAATGATGAAATAAAGAGAGAAGGCATAATCCTTATTCACAAACGTTTACAGATAAGAGGCAAAAAGGACCAACATACACAGCAAATGCAGAAACAGATTTGGGTTTAAATTCTGGCTCTACCACTTACTTGTCCTTTGACATCAGGCACATTGAATCATCTCACTGTGCCTCAATTTCTCACTTGAGAATTAGGACAGTAATACCTTCCCTGTATAATTGGTGGGGGATTTGGGGGAAAAAAAAAAAAAAGCAGGTGAAACACTAGCACAATGCTTAACACCCATAAACACTCAAAACACTCTATTCTTGTTCAATCGGAAGAGAGATTTATTGTCTCACTATCAAGCTTGGTTTTCTTGGCCCCAAGAGCCAGTCCTAATCCTTAAAAGATTGTTTAGGAACCCTAAAGTGGTACATATACAAGAGGGACATCAGGCAGAACCCCTCATTACAGTGGATGTCCCTGGTCCTCCCAAGTCCAATGTGGCCTCTAATCGATTTATCATGTCTGCAGTCATCTTTAGTAAAGCAGATTTCAGAGTCAGCTTTTGTTTATAATCCCTATTTTCAGTCACACAGACAGGCAGGGAACTGCCCTTTGGGTTTGGTCCCCAGGCAAAAGAAATCTTTCTACCCATTCCAATTACTCCCTTCCTGAGGAAGAACATTGTGGAACTGGTTAACCAAACACCAGGACAATTTTTCTCATGTTTGGAGCTCTCCATCTCCATTTGCACTGGTGCTAAGTAGGGTACGACTTTTCAACCCCTTGGAATATAAGTTTTGAGGCTTTGATTTGTGTTCAAGGGAAAAGGGCAAAATGAGTCAACTTGCTCTGACTCTCGGCTGACATCCTCAAAGTGGTCCATGGACCAGCATGACTGCCTCACCTGGCAGCTTGTTAGAAACACAGACTCTCCGGCCACGCCCCACAGCCTATGGAACCAGAATCTGCATTATAACAAGATCCAAAGGTGATTCACATGGACATTTTGGGAAGCACAGCCCCAGGTGTGTAAACTGGCTTCATTAAGGTAAAGAAACCTTGCACCTAGTCCAACCTAGCTATCTGGAACACTACAGTGGGATTTCGTATAAATTTCTATGTGGTTAAACTATATTAATTATACATATATATTTTTTTTTTTACACTTATATATATAATTATATATTTAGATATATAGTTACATTTATATCTAATTCCTGTATGTATTGATAGCATTAACTGTTCCGTGCACTTACATTTTCCTCTGGGACTGCTTTGTGAAGGGCTGCCTGTGGTCAGCTAGAGCCAGCTGGCACAGGCTAATGAGAGCCAATTCTTCATGTCCCTTCCCAACTTCCCATTCAGTGATGACATGTTGGTAGCAAGAAATTGGCCATGATGGGAGTATTTGCACCACAGAAATAGGGAGACACTACAAGTCATAGTATTTTTCCTCCCAGAGAACTGGCTTACAGGACAACATATGGACCTGGTCTAAATCAGGGATGCTCTCTCACTGGCATGATACTGTCATTCAAGCATCTCAATCCTATTGTCCTTTCCAACACGGTCTCATTCTTTTTGCAGCAGATTAAGTGCATTTCTTTTTACTCTATCCTCAGTAGAAATGGAGGATAATCAGTTACCACCTAGCATTCTCTCATTGAAATGCTATTGCCCTACAATTTTAATTTTTATAAAAATGATCTGGAGTATCTGTTAAAATTTTTTCATGGCTTCATTCCCTGGATTTTTATTTAGCAGATTTGTAATCACACCTGGGATTCTGCATTTCAAAATACACTCCAAGCGATTTTAATGGAGGTGATCTTTAGACAAAGCCTTGAAAATGATCAATTCTGAGGCACATCCCCAGGGAAGCAGCTCACTGCATTCACCTGGGGGTTCTGAGCTCTCCCACCCTCTACCACTGCTCACTCCCAATGCCTGGTGTCTCCCTAGAGAAAGAAAACTCTATCAATCAAACACCTCAACTCTGAACTCAGTTACATAACACCAAATTGCAAAGCTTATAGTAGCCACCTGTTCACATAGCAACGGATGGTTAAGTAGCGTGTTTTCCAAACCCTTGGATTCACCATCAGAAAATTGAGACCCCATAAGAAAACTGCAGGTTTCCGGCTTTCCAAGGGATATCATCTCCAACTGAAACCAGCGATGTATTCTCAGAGCCTTTGGCTCAGGTCTCCCAAGCACGTCATTATTATCCTAATGGATTTGGGAAATTACATGTTCTCTAATAATAACCCATGAAAGGAATGCACAAATAGATATAGAGAGAAGTGACTTGCCACGGCCCTTTTAAGCAGTTAGTGACTGTGTAAGCTCAGCTGTTATTAGCTGATAGAATTAGATTTAGTCTACTGGGCCTCACTGAATAAAAATCAGAGAATTTCCCATTAAAATGAATATTCCAGGCTCTTGAAAAAGTCAGGTCTGACAATGCTGGGCCCACATTTCTGTGCGGCCACCGTCCAGAGCGGAGCAGTGATGGCTGTGTTTGAAAGCGGCACAAATTCTCCAGGTAGCAGTAGTTCCTATCACGCCCACTTTCCTTGTTTCCCATACTGGCCTTATCCATGGAAGGATGTGAGTTTGCAACCTCTACTAAGCTTTACTTCTGTCCCTGCTTCTCTTTCCCTCTTCCTTCCCAGCTCCTCTCAGCATAAAATCCTTGGAAATTCTCCTTCTTTCTGTTGCAAACTGGCCTAAACCAATCTCATGCTTCACAATTATTGGATTCTTTTTGGTATCAACAACTAAAGTCAGAGGTAGGTGAAGTCTGTAACAGAATGTGCATGAATCGCCTGGGATCCCATTAAAATACTGATTTTGATTCAGTAGGTCTGGGGTGGGCCCGATTCTGTATTTCTAACAAACTCCTAGGTGATAACTATACTGCTGATTGCATCCACCATTTTGAGTGGCAAACATGTAAGTTTCTGCCCCCAAAACTTTGCTCCCAGGTTCTATCAGAAACAGGCCTCAAACAGAAGTCTGCAAAGGAATAAAAGAGGCGTACAACCTGCTCTATAAACTGGATGAACTCCCAAAACTTTGCCCTCTTAATTGTTCTGACCATGCCCTTGCATAAACCAAAGTGACAGTGTTCTGGAAGCAGAGATTCTGTTAATTTTAGAGGACGAATCAGGCAATCGCAGAATCAACTGCCAGATAAAGGGCAGTTTCAGAATCAAGCTTCAGGCACCGCTGTGAAGAGTACAGACTGCTGAGTTCCCTGGATTGCAGTGCTCTATGCAAATACAAGAGGGGTTTTTATAATATGAGATTTCTAGAATCCACATATTTTGAACACCAGTAATCTCAACGTTAACCTATTATAACAATATGCTAATATCTGAAGCTCTGCCGCCAACTGGAGATAAAAAAAAGCTGAGCATTTACAGCAACCATCACTGCAGGGAACCAGCCCTGCAATGTGTATCCCAATTAGGGCAATTAGCAGCACCTATTTTTATCATACTGTCTTTGGTAATATATCTTAAATTACAGACTACATAGCACACTCTTAGTAAGAAACAGGTGCTCCAAACTGGATTCCTCCTGTAATCTAAAGTATGAGGAATTAATTCTGCATTTGAGAGAGACCACTGTGATGGGGGTAGGGGAGAACGACCCCTTCCAGCGAGACGCAGACCCTTCCTCTGCCTCTTCCTAAGCAAGCCCTGAGGGTTCCCTCAGCCAAAGCCCTGGTACCCTCCACACACTCATTTTTCCAATTTACTTCTCTCTGGGCCTTTTTCCCACCGTGTGTTCAGCACAAGGTACTCTCATGTCACCTCATGAAAAACAGAAACAGAAAATAAGAGGCAGAAGCAATCCTAGAGATGGCCGACGCCAGTGGGTTTTCAATCTTAGCCTTGAAAAGCCCTTTGCAGACCTAATATTGCCCTGCAGTGCAAACACATAGTTCATGCAAGAAAAAGCTGTTCTCCACGGTGGCGGCGGGGCAGGAGACGAATGTGGATGTAAGGAAAACTGAAACACAACCTTCTCCCATTCTCCCTGTCCCCTGAGATCTTTGTCCTTGAAAGGCTTCCAAAGGACACCGTTTAATAACACTAACCTGATCTGAAGGCACTCTTCCATCGCCTGTTTTGCAGATTAGGAGGCTGAGTTGTTGAAGGGGTAAGCAATTTGCCCAAGTTCACAGGGTGAGATGGGGCAGAACCTTACCTCTCCTTCGGCCGCAGGTCAGGTTCCAGGACCAGACGTAAGCAAGCGAGAAGGTGCACACTCCGATCGGGAGATGGGTGAAGCGCACTGGCGCTCAGTGGGATGATGTGAGTCTGAGTCCCGGCCTGGTTTTCCATCTCCCTACCCCTCTCCCAGCCAGGGAGTTCATCGCTTTATCTCTAGGTAATGGCTCAGTTTTTTCTGGGTTTCAGGTCCATCTCCCCAGTTCCAGAAGAAAACGTCTCTCTCTGCAGTCCCTGGTGTCACCTGAAAACCAAAATAAGGATTCTTCACTCCCACCGATGCCATCCAGCACTGTAAAATGTACTGCCAGCAAGACATACTGCAGCTTGTCATGGCCAAGATGACACGGCTGCTCCCCAAAGATGGAGCGTTTTCTGACTTTCTTCCTGTGAGTTAGTGCTCTTTTTATCTGCCTCAGATGCACCCCATTAGCTGATATTGTATCAACCTGTTCATCCATTTCCCTAAAGCTTCCATTGTTCTCTTGGTCTCCACCTCCCACTCCATCTTTACATCTTCCCAACCTTTATGGTGGCCCATAAGGGCCTCATTCGTACAAAAGCAGGTTTTCCTGATGCATGTATTTATATTGAAGTGTTAACTGCAGTAGTGCTTATAATCAAGGATAAATTATCCCCATGATAAGATGGTAAAGCACTTCAGGAAATAATTCATGTTTATGTTCTGTACATTGTAGGTATTGTCCCCCTCAGGATTTTCTGTGGCTCTTCTTCACTCTATTCTCTTTCCATCTTCCCCCTCCTTCCTCCCCTTTCACGCCTCCCCTCCCTTGCCCCTTCCTCCACCCACTTTCCTTCTGGGCCAGGGGTTGTAAGAAGGTGTGTTTATTAGCCTTTGTATCATCTGTAAAGTACTAGCATTGACTCCGCCTACGTTCCACTCACCATCATGCCGCCATATTATTTGCCAAAATCAAGTGGGTCTACAGCCTATTCTTGGGATACAATAACAATAATGACAGGATGAAGATTAATGATGGTAATAAGGGAAAAGAAGAAACAAACAACAAGAGAGAAATCTTAAAAGAAAGAAGAATAGAAAAAAGGGAAGGAAGGAATAAAAGAAAGAAAAATAACCAAACTATAAGCTGATATCACTAATAATATGAATAACTAGCATTAAGGAACTCTTTTTATCACACACTACTCTGTGTGTGTGTGTGTGTGTGTGTGTGTGTGTGTGTGTATTTACACTGAGCTCTTACAAGTACTCTATTATTTTCCCTTATTTTATGCATGAGGAAATCTAGGTACATCCAAGCCCAACCAGTAAATACAGAGCCAGGGTTCAGTGCCAAGGTCTAAATATGGGCAGTTCGATTCCAGAGTCTGGGCTCTGTAGACCCAGTGCCTGTGTTTCAGGACTGAGAATGGTGATAGTAGAAGAGTCCAGGTATCAGGACTGTACACGTTGGTGGCTCGGAGATTCAAAGGTCCAAAGGTGTCATAATACGAAGCGTTTCTCCACATCAAGGCCACAGTATTGGGAGGATTCTGAACCACTAAAAGCAAAGTTATTCCTAATCAACAATCCAGAGACCACGGTTTTACAAGTAGAGCAACAAGAAGGAAAAGGCCAGAGCAAGGCTTGTGTTAACCTCCCAAGATCATTATATCAATAGTTTGCTAGATACCTGCCTATTTTAGGAGGCGGCTTAAGCCAATTTGTTTTCTTTTGAAAAATCACTTAATAAGCTTTGGAGGTTGTTTCATCAAAACTGCTGTCTTAACTGTTGTATTTCAGTCACTTGTTACTCACCTGTGGATTATCCACTTTGTGGGCCATTTCTGGGAAGTTTTTAATACTGGTGTGACCTTCCCAGGCCAACCACTTGGGCTCCTGCCTCCTTTATCTATTGCCCTGCCATCGACACTAGTTAATTTTTACATGACTTTTTCAGACATTAGTCAAACAAACCCCTGCTTATTTTGAATTTTCTATGTACAATTTCTCCTCCTTTTGTATCCCCACAGCAGAGAGGGGTTGATGGACAGCTATCCTATCATGCTTGAAAGCAGACCTCTATTGTGTAGGAATTATGTTCACTTAAAATTTGAAGGAATGTAAACACACCTCTCCTACAAGGTACCCTCCTCTTTATTGTCTCCTTTTCTGCACAAATGAACTGTTCCTTTTGGAATGTTTAGGAACCAAACATTCTGGCCTTCACCTTGGACGAAATGATACTATTAAGACATAAATGAGAAGTGAGAGTTTTTCTCTCAGAAGACAAGTCAAGCTTCCCCGCCATCAAAGTCCTGCCTGCTCTGCTTCCTGCATCTGTCTGATCTTATCTCCTGCATTGTCCTTCTTGCTCTCTCTGCTCTGACTACCCCAGACCCTGCCCACATCCCTCACGTGTCTGCCTCAGGGCTTTTGCACTCGCCTTCCCATCTCCTGGAATTCTCTTTCCCCAGATACCTGCTTGCTCATTCCCATCATTCTCTGATCAAAGATCATCCATCAGAAAGCCCTTCCCTGCCAGCCCAGTTTATAACAGCTATCTCCAAACATTTCCTATGTCTTACCCTGCTTACTTTTTCTCCGCACCATAGCCTGGTATTTTATTATGTATTTCTTTACTTGTTTGTTGTCTGTCTTCTCTAGAATATAAGACCCATGAGCTTTGTCCACATTAAAACAAAAGAAAACAACAACGAAACAGTATCACTTCCTTAGCACCTAGAATTCCACTTGGCATGTAGTAGTATTTGTTGCATGAATGAATGCTGAGCTATAGTGGGGAAGGGCACATGCATTTGTGGGAAAGACACCAAATCTCCAAAAACATATATTAGAAGTTTCTGGATCCAGCCCTGTTCCAAGGATGCAAACTGTTTAATTGCATATAAGAGGTTTTTTTTCACCTCTTCAGCACACCAGTTCTGCAGCTCCTGATATTAAGAGCCCTGATTTCCCCTTCTATTCTTCAGCTGCCATCTTTTTCCAGAGGAATTGTTCCCATTCATCCTTGACAAAAGAAGACTTTTGCTGAATGCACTGTGGTTCTCACAAGCTAAGTGACTGCCTAGGGCATTGCAGCTGAAGGTCAGGAGCCAGTTCCTACTTTCTACCTCCCAACATGCCTGGGCCAATCTCCCTCACTTGGGGCTTCTCCCTTGGGCTCCCTGTGCACTGAACAGGATACTGGCAATTCAGACCAGTCCAGAATGGATACAGAAGCAATATATTTAGCGTCTCATTGCAACCACAGTGCCAACTTAAGAATTTAATTTACTCTCTTAAGTTTGGAATCTAATGTGAGCATTTGAGCAGTACTTGGGACACAGAGCTACAACTTTTTCACATCTCTCTCTCTGCTTCGATTCTGCTTTGCACCACAGTTGCCTACATTATAGTCGAGTTTGGGAGCAGGCTTTGGAGTCTGAGAGTACTGTGTGCAAATTTCAATTCTGACAATACTATTTGCATTCCACAGAAACTACTATGAACCCCTCTCAGGAGGGGGATAAATCAACATTTATTGATCAGTTACCTGGTTCTGGGTCAAGCACCTTTGAATCCTCACAATTCTAAGAGGTAGGTAGCATACTTGACCAAGTTTTACATGTGTAATGAAATCACCTGCTCTACCTTTGTTTAAAGGAGTCAGACCATGTCCCACTTTTATCACTGTCAAGGCTCAAAACTGGCTACAAACTGAGGAAGAGGGGGCCTTCCATCCTGCAACCTTTTTTTCATAGGAGGACACTGTGGAATGAAGGACAAAGGCTTTCTGAGGGTCTCCTACTTTCTTGGGGGGCATGTCCTTAGGAAAAGTTGATCTAACCTGACCCCTCAATGTTCTCAACTGTTCAAGAAGGCTTTGGACCAAAGTCTCCAAAATATTCATAAATGAATAAATTAGTAACACTTATTCTCCTACATTCAATGGTTCTGTAATCAATAGCCAACTTCCCATGGGTTCAGTTTCTGTAACCTCTCTAGGCTTCATTTGCAGGGCTCTGTTGACCCATTTCCTCCAGCACAGAAGTCCTCATTCAAAGCTGTGACACTTCACTTCAATCAGATAATATCCAGTCATCTGGTCACCCAACTGCCTCCTTAGATAAAGTGTAATTTCATCTCTCACGTTCTTGCTGATCTTTTGAATACTACCACAACTACTATGACTAAAGACGGCTGACACTCTTTGGGTCACACATCCTTCTAATCATCTTCCACTTAATTAATAACTCCTTTAATCCTCACAACAACCCCATGAAGCAGTGACTATTATTAATACCCAGCAGACGAAGGACAAGGAATCGTCATCCCGAATCATTCGAGCTCTTCTCTTGCTGAAGTTTCTCAGCAAGCTTTGGTTGCTGGCCTAGGCACCTGTGAGGGCCTTTGAAATTAGCCAGGGAAGGGGTGGGGGTAGGAGGGGCTGCCCAGGTTCACAGGGAAAATATGCGGAAAGGCCTCTTTCTAGGTTCCCTGCAAAAAGAGGCTGCCCAGCTGCTGCTCAGGGCTCATACGTCCTTTCGGCACTGACAGAGCCAGCGGCTGTTTCTCCCCGGCCCTGTGTAAATATAAATCTGCCACAGAACACTGCCGGCCTCCTTCCTGCTACACTGGAATCTTCTCTCCCTGGTGAGATGCCTTAAAGACTCTGAAATGTCCTTCTGTTCTGGAATGGCAACAAAAGAGGCTGCTGCTTCGATTTTCTTGTTCTCCTTTTCCCCAAACACTCTGGGGGAACTGGATGCATCGGCCCACCTGGGGGTGGGGACGGGGATGCCTCGAGTAGACATTAGGATGTGCTGGAAGTACTGATGGCAGAGGCGGTAGCTTTCTAGAAGTCAACAAAGGTGAGAAGATGCACCGAGAGGGAGCTGTTCTCAGCCTTGCTCTTTAACCAGCTCTGTCATCTTATCACTTGCAGATGAATTTTCAGGCTCAGGTGACAGAAAAGGGGCTGGCTGTCGCCATCCATTCACAGAGCCCTGGGGACCTAGTCTTAAGCGAGCTTTGCCTAATGAGGCTTCAAGATGACCTACCCCTTATGCTTACTTCCTCAGGACAGTACAGGTTGCTACTTTCCTGCCAGTGAAGGCAACTCTCACAGTTACATTATTTTTGCAACAAGAAGGGCCAGAAATTTTTCGAAACTGATGTAAATTTCACCTTTAGCTCTGTTCAAGGGGATTTATTATTCTTTCTTTAAAAAATGTTTTCAGTGGTTTGGAAGTTTCTTAATCTCAGCAGTTTCCAAGTCAAGCTCAGAAGAGTTCACATGTTTGGTCACTGCACTCAACGATTGTAAATACGCACCCTGCTTAATAAAGCCGTGGGTCTGCTCCTCACAAGCGGCACAGATGTCAAACTTTGGCGAAGAAAGTCTTTTCCTGCTAACTCACACTGCGTTGCCAGAGCTGCTTTATCGTATCTCCTGAGAAATCAAGGAACAGCAGCAACTCCTAGCTCTTTAGATTTAAGTACCTCTTCTTTTGATCTTCCCTAGATTCTTGCTAGAGGTTGATATCTACTAAAACTTCAGTGTACCAGAGGAGGCTGCTATTTAAAGGAATTCTCACAAACACTTCAAAAAACAAAGGAATTCTCCCTAATGCCAAAAAATCTCTTCATAATTGATTTGCTTTGTTAGTTTGGATTTAGTTCAATGAATCTTTGACATTCATAGGGATATAATCAGAGATCTTCAAGAATTTCCAAATGCAAAAAGGTCATTATAACATATTCTTTGCTTCCTGCCCCAATAAAATTCAGCAAAGTATGACTGAATAGTTTGACATCTTCAGATGCTTGTTTTTTAAAAATACAGCATATTCCACTTTTTAATTTATCCTGGACTTCTATGCTGTGGATAAGAACTAGTCATCAGTTGCATAGATCTATTCAATACCTTTTAAAAAAATTTTATCCATGCTCTTTATTTTTAATGAACTTTGATTTTTATCAAAGCAATACATAAACATCGTTAAAAGCCAAATAGTAGAAAAGGGCTTATAAGAGAAAGTATCTATTCTGTTTCCCAATAGCAACTACTTTTGACTCGCTTAGCTGTTTTTTCTAGAATATACCTCCTTAATTTCATAATGCACTGATTTTATTTTTTCATGTTATCAATTTGAGGCACTGACTACGTATATTCCAGCAGATAAAGGTTAGCACCCCTCCTCACAGACACTAACACACAAAGTCTCACTCATAGGCCTGTCCTTTAAAAATATTTCTATCCACATTTTTTGGTTAAGTCAGACTGTGTGTTTATATTTTATGACTATGTGAATATTGTTCTCTGCTCAGCAAATTTTCCTTTCTTTTTATTTTTCCTGGAGTTTATGTTGTCTTTTTTTTTTTTCACTTGATTAATTTTCTTATGTGCCAATCAGTACCTCTTCCCTACAGCTCTGGCAGATTACTCTACCACCCCTTCCCCAACACACGCGCACACACACACACACACACACATACACAATTCTCCACGTTGTCAAATGCATCTGATAATCTGTCAGCTCCAACTCTTTCCTGGAGTCCTCATCTTCCTGCCCAAATCTGAGCAGTTGCCTTCTAGGCCAGGTCTCTCACTGTTCTGGGACTTCTCTTCATCTCATTTTATACTCAATGGCCTGTTTCTTGGTTTCATGTCTTGAGCTTTCTTGGTTTACTACCTTGTTTAGCAAGAGCACATCTTCCAGTACTTTTCTAAGTAATAGGGCCTAGGAAGTAAGATTTTTGAGTCCTTGCATATCTGAAAATATTTTTAATGCTACTCTCTCACTTGATCAAGACCTGGGAGGATGGACTTCCCTGGCGGTCCAGGGGTTAAGACTTCACCTTCCAATGCAGGGGGTGCGGGTTTAATCCCTGGTTGGGGAGCTAAGATCCCATATGCCTCACGGCCAAAAAACCAAAACATAAAACAGAAGCAATACTGTAACAAATTCAATAAAGACTTTAAAAATGGTCCACATCAAAAAAAAAAAAGACATCTTTCAAAAAAAATGACCTGGGAGGATTTGGAATTCGAAGGTGAAGACATGCTTCCTCGGAATGTTTATAATGTCCCTTTGTTGTCTTCTGAGCCAACTTCATTCTGATTTTAGGATCTTCTCTGTATATCTGGTATCTGAAATTTTATCATACTGTATTTGGTGTGGGTTTTCTTTTATTCACTGCGTTGGGCATTGCCCATGAGCCATTTCAATCTGGAAACTGATGTTACTCAGTTCTGGGCAATTTTTTTGTATTACTTCTTCATTTACTCGCTTTTCTTCTGGAATTTCTATGTGTTGAATTTTATTTTTTTTATTTTTTTAATAGTTTTATTTATTTATTTATTTATTTTTGGTTGCATTGAGTCTTCGTTTCTGTGCGAGGGTTTTCTCTAGTTGCGGCAAGTAGGGGCCACTCTTCATCGCGGTGCGCGGGCCTCTCGCTATCGCGGCCTCTCTTGTTGTGGAGCACAGGCTCCAGACACGCAGGCTCAGTAATTGTGGCTCACGGGCCCAGCCGCTCCGCGGCATGTGGGATCCTCCCAAACCAGGGCCCGAACCCGTGTCCCCTGCATTGGCAGGCAGACTCTCAACCACTGCGCCACCAGGGAAGCCCTTATGTGTTGAATTTTTTAAACGTAATATTGGATTTCTAATTTTCTTATATTTTTTCTTGAATTTTCTTCTCATTGTCCTTTTATTCTGTCTTCTAGACTATTTTCTCAACTTTATTTTCAAAACTTTGAATTGAATTTTTAATTTTAGCAATCATTTTTTTTTTAATTGATTGTTCCTGTTCCCAGGGCAGGGAGGCAATATATCCTTGTATCTTCCTGAGGTAAATGTGTGTGTGTATATGTGTGTATTTTCTTCAGCATTTCTTTTTCCATTCACACCACTCTCATCCCAGTTCCTTTCTTCTGTTTGTTATTTTGGCCTCAGTCTTGCATGTTGAAGATTTTCCTCAAATGTTAGGCAATATTTGGAGGAGGCACTAAAATTTCAATTTTGTGTAAGTAGGTGGGGCTTGTTGACTGGCAGTCTTTACCATAGGGTGATTGAGCAGTGAATTGAGTGAAAACATTTCAGGGTCTTTGTGTACCAATATCTGTAAGTCTTTTCTCTGTAGCTGTTCAGTTTTACTGGCAAATCCTTGCATCTCTTACTTGGCTGTATGCTTGTCTGTGGAGATCTAGGACTGGGTCTCTCAGTTCTGCAGGCTTTCACTTAGCTCCCCTGCCCCAATTTCAGCCTCACCTACATCCACTTTTTCTGCTATGCTTGGTTCCACTTTGTGGTTCAGTTCTGTTTTGCTTTGTTCTGTTCCTATGGTTAAGTTTTTCCAAGGAATAAACTTCTGCTTGTGGGATGTGTGTGTGTGTGTGTGTGTGCACGCACGCGTATGCTGGGGCAGGTGGAGGAGAAAACACCTGGTTGTAAGGACCGGGAAAAAAACCTGGGAATCCAGATGCATAGTAAAACATTTTCTATCAACCCACCTGCTTTCAGTCCTATGCCTCTCTCCTGCTTCCCAAGATACTGGGTGTCTAACTCATGCAGTTAGACATCTGCGGGCGCACACCACATAACTTCCTCTGCTTTGCTCAGTCAGTCACTACTCCTTAATCCACTCCCATTTTTCAAAAATCTGTTACCATCTTTTGCCTCCTATTGTCTCTTCTTTTGTTCTCTTGGTTCTTATTAGTTTCCACTTTATAAATTCCCTTTCTCCATTTCAGTGACATTTAAAACAGGAAAGAAGATACACACTTATATGTAATCTTCCACATTTAACTTGAAGTCCTCTTGACTTTCTCTACGTTGCCATTTTCAATCCAGCAAATGGATACATTTCTTTGTTTCCAACAAAGAAATCAAGTCATGATTCTATCTTAAGAGCTGCTGTTCTTCTACAACAAACCTTCACCGTGATGTGCTTGCTGCTCTGGCAGTTAAGTTCACTCAGCAGGTAATTCAAACTTTGCAGGAAAAAATTTAAATGTGTGCTTCAGCAAAAGGGCAGATCATCATCTCAGGAATCTTTCGCGGTTTTGTGAGTGGTGAACACCTCCATGGTGAAGCCCCAGATACGAGTCTATAGGCCCAATTCAGATGTGGAGGAGCACAAACACTATAATACTTGTTTTCTCTAACAAGCGAGACAGCATTTGATGACATGTGTGAAATACATTGAGCCTCTGACACACCAGTGTGTGTGGAGGCGAGGCAAGCTTGTTAAGGGCTTATAATACATACATACACACACACACACACACACACATTTGTCCTAGGACCTAATAAGTAAAAGGTACACAGAAATCTGGTTTTGGTTCCCAAAACTTCTGAGAGGGAGGTTCCCTTTAAAAGACAAGGCACTTGGGCTTCCCTGGTGGCACAGTGGTTGAGAGTCTGCCTGCCAATGCAGGGGACACGGGTTCGAGCCCTGGTCTGGGAAGATCCCACATGCCGCGGAGCAGCTGGGCCTGTGAGCCACAATTACTGAGCCTGCGCGTCTGGAGCCTGTGCTCCGCAACAAGAGAGGCCAAGATAGTGAGAGGCCCGCGCACCGCGATGAAGAGTGGCCCCCGCTTGCCGCAACTAGAGAAAGCCCTAGCACAGAAACGAAGACCCAACACAGCCATAAATAAATAAATAAATAAATAAAAATTAAATAATGTATAAAAAAAAAAGGCAAGGCACTTATTATCTACCCTGGGCCTGTCAGTTCTGTCTCTGTGGCTCATAACCTTGACTCTAGACGTCTTTCCTGATTGTTGTTCACCTGGAAGGGGTCCTTGCCAAATGGGACCACATTTGCTTTCTACACCCTTCTTCCTCGGCCAAATCAGGATGCAGCTGCAATCAATAACAGGCTGCTTCCAACTTCTGATGTGGTGCAGGCTTCCAGACGATGGGGCGCTTCAAAAACCAAGTGCCACGAAGAATATTTAGAGCCCTTAGGGGAGGATAAAGCCCTCACACTGCTCAACCATCAGAGCACTCCCACCTCTTCCAGCTCTTTCTCTGGCTGCATTCCAGGACCATGGATACACCTGGAGCCAAGGGCAGCTGGGGAGCGGTGGCAGAGAACTGCAAACAGGAGCCTATGGCTGTCAGTGGGGTGCTTAGAAAAATCACCTTGACTGCTGCTTCAGAGGATCACATTCCTCTTGCAATGAATCTTGTCTATTTATTCTAATGCATATTCTTTCGTCTTTCAGAAAGAAATTGGAATCATTCTTTTTATTTGCAGTTATCAGAGTGGGAGACAATGGATGGACATGGTCCAGTGTAGAAATTGAGAAGAACTTTCAACTGGACACCAAGAGCTGAGACAGAATCTCCTGGAAGCCAGGAGCTGGGGAAGAAAGACAGGGAGGCACCTTGTCATCCGCTCAAATGGCCAAAATCAGGTGTGTTTTATAGAAAACCATCATAAAATGCTTTACTGATGAGGTGTTTTTCTCTGTCTCCAGTCTTGGTGACAGAGGTCTTTTTTTTTTTTTTACAATAGTTTTAGTTGCCAGCCATTTAAATGGGATGATACATTATTTCACCATTGCATTACCAATTCAGACTGAGTCAACAACAGCTTGATGAGGTACCGGATTTTACATACAGAACACAGCACCTTGAACTCTCTGTGCTTTGAACATGCTGAGGAACCTCCTTTGTTTATCGACATTAGGTGATGCACCAAGGGCTCCATTTTAAACCATGTTTAGTAGCTCCTGAGACAGACTGGAAATTAACTGGTCAATTAGACATACAGCCTGGATGTACGTCCAATTGACAATGAATACATTTTGATACTATATCTGCTTAGCAGATTATCTACAAATTGCTTTATGCATTGGATGGCTCCAAATTGTTATACGGACATCTGTTTTTCTTGGCCACAAACATGCCATTTACAATGACAATTTTATCATTAGCTGAAATCATGGCTTCACCTACCTTATTATTCTGTAAATTTCTAACTTTCTCATAAATATCTGGCACACAGTGTGTGTATGTGTGAGAGAGACAGAGAGAGAGAGAGAGAGAGAGAGAGATTTCTGGGGTGAAGGATTTCTGATGAAATGTGTCCCATTCGTTCACCCAAAAGAATGTAGTTGTCCTTGCTGTACGTATGTATACTTTGCCTAAATTCCTGTCCTCATCTGCGTGCCTAGGCTCTGACAATTTAAAGCTAATTCAAGAAGTTCTCCTGGTAAAGCTATCATGTGTTTGTGTAACAGTCTTGAGATACCAGAGAAGATCATCAGATAAACCCATATTAATAGATATTCTGCAAAATATCTGCTCACTACTCCTCAAAACTGTCAAGGTCATCAAAAACAAAGTCTGAGAGGCTGTCAAAGTCTAGAAGAGCCTAAGGAGACATGATAACTAAATGAAATGTGGTATTCTGGATGGGATGCTGAGAAAGAAAAAGGGTATCAGGCAAAAACTCAAGAAATACAAATAAATTATGGAGATTTAGTGAATAATAATGCAGCCATATTGGTTCATTAGCTGTGAAAAGTGTATCATACTATGTAAATGTATCAAACCAATGTAAGATGTTAACAGCAGGGGAAACTGGGGTCAGGGTATAAAGGAACTCTCGGTCTTATCCTTGCAACTTTTCTTTAAAAGTATTCTAAAATAAACACTTATTTAAAAACAAATTTTTAAAGAGATCTCATGAAGAGGGATTTCCCAATTCCTTCTGAGAGAGACACTCATCTCTAGGTGAAAACTGTAACTCTCTAATTTAATTTTTGTGCTGTTGTTGAGAGTACACACCTGGTCTTAAATCATTTTGAAGAAGTTAATTGCTCTGAAGCTCTTCCTCCTTATCTGTAGAATGGGAGGAACGATGTCTACCTCACAGACACCTCCAGAGAATCTATGAGACAAGGTTTAAAAATACTACCACAATACATGTAAAAGTATGAAATTAGAACACTCTCTGACACCATACACAAAAATAAACTCAAAATGGATTAAAGACCTAAGTGTAAGGCCAGATACTATCAAACTCTTAGAGGAAAACATAGGCAGAACACTCTTTGACATAAATCACAGCAAGATTCTTTTTGACCCAGCTCCTAGAGAAATGGAAATAAAAACACAAATAAACAAATGGGACCTAATGAAACTTAAAAGCGTTTGCCCAGCAAAGGAAACCATAAACAAGACCAAAAGACAACCCTCAGAATGGGAGAAAATATTTGCAAACGAAGCAACTGACAAAGGATTAATCTCCAAGATTTACAAGCAGCTCGTGCAGCTCAATAACAAAAAAACGAACAACCCAATCCAAAAATGGGCAGAAGACCTAAATAGACATTTCTCCAAAGAAGATATACAGATTGCTAACAGACACATGAAAGAATGCTCAACATCATTAATCATTAGAGAAATGCAAATCAAAACTACAATGAGGTATCATCTCACACCGGTCAGATTGGCCATCATCAAAAAATCTAGAAACAATAAATGCTGGAGAGGGTGTGGAGAAAAGGGAACACTCTTGCACTGTTGGTGGGAATGTAAATTGATACAGCCACTATGGAGAACAGTATGGAGGTTCCTTAAAAAACTAAAAATAGAACTACCATACGACCCAGCAATCCCACTACTGGGCATATACCCTGAGAAAACCATAGTTCAAAAAGAGTCATGTACCAAAATGTTCATTGCAGCTCTATTTACAATAGCCAGGACCTGGAAGCAACCTAAGTGTCCATCATCGGATGAATGGATAAAGAAGATGTGGCACATATATACAATGGAATATTACTCAGCCATAAAAAGAAATGAAATGGAGGTATTTGTAATGAGGTGGATGGAGTTAGAGTCTGTCATACAGAGTGAAGTAAGTCAGAAAGAGAAAAACAAATACAGTATGCTAACACATATATATGGAATCTAAGGGAAAAAAAAAAAAGGCCATGAAGAACCTAGTGGCAAGACGGGAATAAAGACACAGACCTACTAGAGAATGGACTTGAGGATATGGGGAGGGGGAAGGGTGAGATGTGACAGGGTGAGAGAGTGTCAGGGACATATATACACTACCAGATGTACAATAGATAGCTAGTGGGAAGCAGCCGCATAGCACAGGGAGATCAGCTCGGTGCTTTGTGACCACCTAGAGGGGTGGGATGGGGAGGGTGGGAGGGAGGGAGATGCAAGAGGGAAGAGATATGGGAACACATGTATATGTATAACTGATTCACTTTGTTATAAAGCAGAACTAACACACCATTGTAAAGCAATTATACTTCAATAAAGATGTTTAAAAAAAAAAAATGCTACCACAGTGCCTGCAAATAGAAAGTGTTCACAAAAATGTCACAGGACCCTATGGGGCCTTCCCGGGACAGACCCCTCCCCTATATCCTCTGCTGTAGCTCCTGTCTGAAGTACCCAGGTAACAGCATCTGATGCACATATCCTGGGTTGGTTTACGGATGCTAAAACCACCACCGGTGGAAGAAATTAACTACTTGATGATCATGAGCAATAGCCCCCAGACCTACTGGCGCCTAAGGATAGATAATGTTAACCCCATGACACGGCCCTGTTACCTCACCATCAACCAGCCAGAGAATTGCGCACGAGCTGATCACGTACCCTGTGACCCCGCTCCCTCACCTGGCCTTTATAAATGCTTTGCTGAAACCCATCAGAGATTTGGGGCTTTTTGAGCACTAGCCATCCTGGACTCCTTGCTTGGCGCCCTGCACTTTCCTTCACCACGTCCCTGTGTCAGTAGATTGGCTGTACTCCATGGGCAAGCGGACCCAAGTTTGGTTCCAAAACAGAAACAGTAGCCGTTGTTACAAATAATAATAAAAGAAGGTTGGATTTTCCTATTGTGCAGCCACAAGCTTCCAGTTGAAGATCTTAAAAAATAGCACTCCGTTTTCTTGCCAACAGAGCTTCAGGGTTACAAGAAGCTGTTGGGAGGATGAGCCCATATGTAAATGAGGATGGCAGGAGGGATTCTGTGAAGGGAGGGCAGTTGTTGAAGGCAGACGCCTCTGCTAACTGAAACAGAGGAAATGGCTTAGAAGCTGCGTACAGATTAGTCACAGGTTATTACTTGACTTAAATTCACTGACACATTTCAGTGGCAGGTCAGGGTGGCAGGAGCACAAGGCAGAGATAAGAAGTGAGTAAATAAAGCCACGCTTGTCTGTTCTTCCTCAAGCATGTCCTTCTCTGCAATGGTCTACTCACCATGCCATGGCCATCTACATGCTTGTAACTGTGATGGGTCATTGATTTTCACATTCAGTTTGATGCTTGCCTGGTGGTTTGTAATTTGGAAATCTATTCTACTCAGAAGGAAGCTACAAATGACTGTCAAACATAACAAATCTTGAACTCTACCCAGAAAACAACAGCCTCTGAAATTGATGACCTGATGGTCAAAGGCATTTTGTCTTCTGTTTCCAAAGCTCCAAGAAACATCAACTCTTTTAAAGGAAGAGTGGATATATCTTTCATTTTCCTAATCCACTGACAAACATAAGTTCTTCTTGAAAACCTCTGTCTGCCTTTTCTAAAAGTCTTAGGAAGGACAAAATTATTTTAATGTATCTATTACAAAATGATTACTCATCTGGGTTAGTACCTCACATCTGATGGCTGGCTTACTGCACATCCAAATGGTCTGCTGTATCAATAACATACAAAAATAAGTTGTTAGAATCAATATTTCAAAGAGTAAGTCAAAGCCAGTGGGCATCTAACAATCTACTGCCCCCCATTTTTCTATCGTTAACTAGTTGAGAGGCTCAGTAATTGGCCACTTCAAGATGATGCTGTCACCTGGGTTCACAAAACCTAGTCAGGAATAGCATTACATTGATTGATCTTTAGTTCAAGTTCATTCTAGTAAAAGCATCCCAGGAATACAAGTGACCTTTACAGATAGGCTAGGAAGAAACTGGTATGTTTCCTAGCTGAGGAAAAAGATACTAAAAATCCACAAAACTGGTGCAAATCAATACTATTCCTTTTGAGTAAATTAGAGGGTGGCCAATTCTACAAGAACACAAGCACAGTAGTCATAAAAGACGGAGTCAACTTATCAGTTAGGGTGAGCTAGATGGCTTATAGGTGAGAACCCATTTTTAACCAGCACCCATTGTAACAGAAACCACCATCTCATAAAAAGACTCTCAAGCTCCAAACAGTGTCCAATTATTTCAAGTCATCATCCATTCAAGAAAATTCCATTAAAGGGAAAGAGTCTATGATACTCATCGGGTGTTTTATCAAAAACTATAAAGGGAAAAGAGGAATTGATTTGTAGAAGGGAGATTTTCAAAGACATTTTAGAAACATACCTATTACATGAGGTGAAATACACCTCATGCGGTTGCTGCCTAGAAAGGATGACCCTCTTTTTCCCTTGAACTCTCTCTTGGTCACCTTCTCCTCTTGCTATGGGAAAGGAATCAGATGGGAGGAAAGGAGTAATAACTGCCAGGTTATCCTCAGTAAGTACCAGCCTCACAGTTCCCTATAGCCTGGGCACCACAGCTACATTCTCTACCTCTCTGTACCTCCATTTATTCCACCTTAAATGGACATCATAAAGAGTATGTAAATTCTGGTTTGTGGTGAGGATTACCTGTGTTAATGTATGCAAAGCCATTCAATAAACATTTACTATCATTATCATTACTTCCTAAACTGGAGTAGATAATGATGTTGCCCCATGCAGTTCTAGCCTTATGATGAAGATAGAAAGTATCATTTAGATAGTGAGACACTGGGGACAAGGGAGAGCTCTCCTCCAAAATATCAGCTTTGCTGGATGGCAGCAGGAGTCATTCAAGATTAACCTGGCTAGATAGCATATCCCAATGCCCTGAACAAAGCAACAGACTCAGGGATACACACTCCATCTAAGTTCCTCCAGTGAGGTGCCAACCAGCAAGGTCAGAGGCTTCACCTGTCTTGCCCACTGCTGTGTCTCCTACCACTTATTTGAGGAATGTTAAATGAATCTTGGGACTGAGGAAGAAAGAAGCACTCCCTTTCCATTGGGGTTGCTAAACTGGAATATAAGTATTGAGCTACTGGTGGCCATTTTCTTGCCATGAAGGGAGAACCTGCTTGAAAATAAATCCAAACCAGAGGACAAAAGAGCCATATGAAAACGCTGTTGAAGCCATATTAGCACCTGGATACATCTGTGCCTGAAGGAAACTTACTCTTTGTACTTTTTAGTTACAAGTGACAATAAAATGAATCTCTTTCTCTCTATTGCTCTTGTTATGATTGTTCTTTTAAAATCAGTTTGAGTAGAGTTTCTGAACTTGAAACTCAGAGTCCTAACTTTTACTGTCTCTGTGCTTGGGTCCACTCAAACACTGTGGATTAGATTGAACTGAGAAGCTAAGCAGAGTTCATAATCACAGTGGAGATGGGATAGGTGGTAGAAGAGGCGGGTGAGGTCTTTAGAGCCCTGCTTCAGCTAGAGTCGCGAATGTCTACTTCCTCTGGTCTCAACAGGAGCCACAAAGAGAGGGAAGCTCACTCCCTACAGCTTCCGTCACAGAGTCCTTGTGGCCGGGATACCTTCTAGACAGTCAAATCCTACTCCTAATTTTTACAGAGAAAGAAGGACCCCAAGTAACCTTGCCCAACTTTACCTGGCCAGACAGTCTTTGCACCGCACAATTTTTATTCTAATCCCTGCAAGGTGGCCATATTTGGAAACACATAGGTCTGTTTCAAAATAACACCTTGTTGAAAACCTTTATTATTTTTTGTTTGTTTCTTAAGCCGAGGTGCTGCTTTAGAACTGGCCTCAGTCCCTTCCACTTTAGTGGGAGGAAAACCTCTCAGTGGAATTGCTAAAGCTAAGGACAACACCTTGCTTGCATTTTAATTCCTGTTTGGCAGAGTACCAGGAAGCAAGCAAGAACCTCCTTTAATCAATTCCTGCAGTGGCCAAGCCAGACATATTTCATCTTCTGATTGGGCCCTTAGGGCTGAATTTACAAAGAATGCACCCTAAGCCATTAAGCCAATAAATGAACCTATTTTCAAAAGGACCATTTAAGTAGTTAGTTCAGTTACTCATAGGGAATTGAAAGGTGTGAAATCACTAGTTTAGGAATGGAGGAGCTGCAGACCAGAGCTCATCTGGCATTCGTACTGAGCTGTCACAGCTCCAGCAGCCTCTCAGAACAGTCACCCTGATCAGTCGCAACTAGAGACACAAAAAGATGCCCATAAGGCATCTGTCTCAATAGCAATGTATCTAAGTAGACGCTGAAGCTGAAGATCCTAGAGCTGTCATCACATGGAATTTCAATGGAAAGTGAGTGGTAGTTAATTTCTGCAAGAAAGATGAGAATTAAAAGGTTTGGTTCCACCCTGCTAATGTAAAAACAGATTACAGTCTTCTATTCTTCATGAGAAAATCTTTCTGACCTTATGCTTATTATAATTAAATCCATATTAATTATGATTCAATTAATAAACTGAACTCGATGTCCTGTCTTCTCTCTTGCATTGTTAGGAAAGTCAGGATCTCTTCACTTGGCTTTCTCTTGGCTCACATTTCAAATCTGCCTCCTAAGGATCTTGGGTGCCTGGAGTTTTCTTTCATGGATGTCCCCTTCCCCTATACAAGAGTCGTGTTTAATGTTCATATTTCTCATGCAGAAATCATTCACATTAATTTATACTTCTCACCAGTATTCTCCAAAATGTATTCCATAGAAACTAGTCTTACAGATGCCCTGAAAAAAAAGAGTGGGGATTCCATGGTCAAGTAACTTTGAGAAACATTACATGCTACATTCTCCCCTCCATGCCTGGCATAGCATGCTAATGACTCAGAGAAGTTTAGCAGAAAAAAAAAACAACCCTGTTTAACTGGGTCTCACCCAGTATTTCAAAAATCAACTTTGTCAATAGATACTTTCCTTCATGGACCTTTATTAAGAGTCCACAAAGATCACGGTCTGGAGACCCAGGTTTGGTTGGATCTAGTTTCAGAGACAGATGCTAAAGCTTCCTTTATGCCCAGAGCTGAGGAAAAACAATTTAAAAGTGTATTAATGGTATGTCAGCATTTGTGCTTCAGGCAAGACTACTTTGGTTTAATTAAGACCTTCAACTTGATTCAGAGGTGTGTCAGGATTGCAAATGACTGGCCTTCGTGGTTTCCTGGCCTAAAGTATAAGACCTTGGCCAAGACATTTGTAAATGTGTATTTTGATTTACTAGAAAATACAGTTTTAGAAAATAGTGCTGGCAATACAAATAATAATGCAGTTCATAAAAGTTCTTATCATTGATTTCATAGTTCCTCTAGGCAGGATCTGTGGTGGACTTCTTGGGAAGCCGAAGTCTAACTGTGCTCCCCACCTTCCAGCTCAGCCAGCATCCCCATCCTTATCCTCCATAGTCACCAGTCGGTGGTTTGGGTTTTGAGGGAGAAGCAAGGAGGCAACAGGCAAAAGATGGGAGGGCAAGAAAAGGAAGGCACTGAAGGAGAAGTGAGAACAATGCAGGAGTAGGTAGATGGGATTAAAGTGACAGGAAATTAAATTAAACAATTAATCAGTTAATTAATTAATTAATGATGCCAAGTAATACCTCACAGGGGGAAGAACTACATTTGGCTCCTTACGGTATTTTTGATGCTAAAAACTTAAGGTCTTTTCATAAATGTTATATACATACATACATATATATATATACATATATAATTTATTTTATTTTAAAATATCTTTTATGTCTAAAAGATGCCTGTCCCATTTGGGTGTGAATGTTAGTGTCCTCATTTGGTCACTGAGATCACAAAGCTTACTCAGTGAGTCAATAGTCCAAGGTTACAAAGGGAGCCACCAGAAAGGGTGAGTCTCCCAAGTCCTCCTTCTGACCCAATATGCTAAAATTCTACTGTTACATGCAAAATAAAGTTACACATATGGCTTTAAAGTGCATTCTTATTTATGAGTGCGTGAAATATTTGATGTGTATGTTTCCAATACGCCCTCCCTTTCTCCTGCTTCTCATTCTCCACCCCACACTCTTAAGCGATTATGTGTTTCTGAAAGAAATAACAGGTGCGTATCTGTACAATACCTTCAATGTCTGAGGGCATTTTATATAACAGCAAAAACCGTCATACAGAGCAGAGGAAATTCAATCTACCACTTGTTGTTCTGTCTACAAATGTCAAACAACCGAACACCTGGCTTGACTGATTTTCTAGACTGTGCTGATTAAGAGGATTGGCGGTTTCTGTGTAATCAACGAGCTACCCAGTCCTTCTCTTGCCTAAATGTAGCTTTGTGTTCAGCAACAGACTCTATTTTCATGGATTAGGACGTCCATGTTTGAAAATACTCCCCACTCAGAATATGTTACTCCATCGTGGCAAGAGGCGTCTGTGTGTTTGGTAAACAGATTTTGGGGCTTGAGAGTCTCCGCACAACATCGTGGAAAAGACAAAGGTCAAACAGATGTGGCCTCTGCCTTAAGAACTGTAGAAAGAAGAAGATCC
Source organism: Eubalaena glacialis (assembly GCF_028564815.1). Classification (NCBI taxonomy): domain Eukaryota; kingdom Metazoa; phylum Chordata; class Mammalia; order Artiodactyla; family Balaenidae; genus Eubalaena; species Eubalaena glacialis. The sequence continues at coordinate 67,965,212 of NC_083732.1, forward strand.
TGACTGCGCAACTATCTTGAACAAGCGAACGATCATCAGAGGGCTTCGTGGAGACGTGGCATTTGACTTGAGCCTAGATGTGTGCAAAGGATTTGAATCGGGTGAGAGGAAGGGAGCAGTGTAAGCAAAATCAGAGAAGAGGCAACACCATGGTCTGTTTGGCTGAAACGTGCGGCAGATAAGACACTGTGTTTAGAAAGTTAGGTTGGGGCCGACTCGAGGAGTCTTGGATGTTTGGCTCTGGAGGCTGAACCTCATGAAGTGCCCATGGAGGATTTCAATTTCTCACACCTCTCTGAGGGGCATGGAGGAGAGTGGCTAAGAGGGGGGGGGGGCTCAAACCCCAGTGCCACTGCTTGCGGGGATGATTGCTTAACCTCTCAAAGTCTAAGCTGTTTCATCCGAAAAACTAAGGAAAACAATAGTCCCTTGCCCCTAGGGCTGATGTGAGAATTAGGTGAGTTTATTCATTACGCGCAAATACTTATTGAGCACCTATAGTATATGCCAGACACTCTTCCAAGTGCTGGTGATACCACTGTGACAAAGAGAGACAAAGCCCCTCAGGGACTTACATTCTAATGGGGGAAAACAGACAGTACCCCAGATAAATTAAGCATGTAAATCATGTTAAGTGCTATGAAAAAAATCAATCAATCAAGAAAGGAAGATTTGAGTAACAGATTGGTAAAATGTCCAGAAAAGACTTCATTGAGAAGGTCACTTTTGAGTACAGACCAGAAGGAAGTAGGTCTGTAGCCAGAGATATCTGTTGTCAAAACATTCTAGGTGGAGGGGAGGGAGCACATGCAAAGGTCCTGAGGCAAAAGTGTGCCTGAGATGTCTGAGGGAAAATGAGGGGGTCCAGTATGTCCAGAGCAGAGTGAGGGATGAGTTCATGTAGGTTACAGTAGGGTAGGTAGGAGCCTGGGTGGGAGAACCATGTAGGGCCCTTGAAGTTCATAAGAAGGACTCTGGCTTTTATTCTAAGCGATATGGAAAGCTTTTGAAAAGTTTCATAAACAGGTGACACAATCTTAGGATTTAAAGGATCCTTTGGCTGCTGGATAATGCATATAAAGTGGTTAGACAGGTCTTGGATAGGGGATGGCCTCAATAAATGTTAGCTTTATTCTTATTATTTTTCTTAGTTCTAGTGTTATAGGGTCTAGGGAATACCAGGATCCACAGGACAAATCCTTTTCTCGGCCCTATTTTATGAGAAGGGCTGGCATGACTGACAAATGGGTTGCCCACATCAGCCGACAGACCTGGCTGCTGGGCACGCCTTCCTTGGTGATGGTAGTCCCTGGATTTGCAGGGCGAGGTGATCATACATGTAAATATCAGGCTATTGTCAAGCTGCCATGTGCAGACCCAGTTAAAGTGTGTAGGTGGGAACTGGCCAGGAAAACACTTTTCTAGAAGTGCCAGAAGCTCTTGGATGCTACACTGGGTTACTCCCAAGCCAGCTGATGGCAGCCTGCCATCACCAAGTAACCATCACCAAGCAGCCATCAACAACTAAAAGCCCAAGAGTTACCTAGGGGTTGGGAGGGGGCAGCCTCTAGGATATGCTGGGAGCCTATTTTTCCTCCCTGTTCTCAGAAACTAATGATCGTATAATGAGTTAGTAATAATAACAACTTTAAGGTACGTCCTGTCCACCAAGACAGTCACTTCCATACACAGCCAAGTGTGTAAACTGGAAGTGAAAATTGGTAAAACTTTTCTGAAAGGTAATTTGGGTAATAGGTATCAAAAGTCTTCACAAAATTCATACCCCTTTACCCAGTAATTGCAAGTATGGACAGAAATGTAGTGAAGTGATCTACGCATGTAAAAAGTAACCTAAAATATCTACTCTGGTTCTCCATCACTTAAAACAAAAGGGCTAGATTTTGTGTCTTTCAAGATGGTTTCAAATGCTTATTCATCATGAATATAACATTCAGTGTAGTCAAGTAGCCAACGAGTGGTATGAGCAGGAAAGAGATGTGGCTCTGGGATGGGGTCACCACAGAAGCCATCATGGGCAGGGAGGATCTGAGCTGGGGCCTGCAGATAAGTGCCCAGCCGCTAAATCACCAGCTGTCCTCTCACTTGCTTGCAAGGCTCCTGGCCTGCCTTTTCCAGGCGAGTCCCACATCTTTCTTTTCCTCTCGTTCCATAATTAGAGTTGCTGGGTCACATTTGGGAAACCAGGTTTAGGGAATGAAAGCCTTTTTCCTATATGAGTACTTTCCAAAATGCATCCTACACAATGTTAACAGATGTTAAAGGATACAATAGATGCTACTGGAAAGAATTCACAGTCAATTACTTGGGGTCATGTGGTTGAAGTTATACAAGCATCCTGGCTGCAGAGCATCTCAGAACTTTTATTATGCACCAAGAAACTCCAAGAATGAAGCATCGTGAGCCTCCCGTGTTCCAGACGTATTTGACTACAGAGTTCTTTCCTGGCACCCATTAACATTCTGCAAACCACGTGTCCTGAGGAATGCAATGTTAGAAACTTCTAGATTAGCCAGAATATTGGACCTTGCCAAAGTAGAAAAAAACCTCTCCAGACCATCCTTTGTTACTATGATTTCAGGAATTGGTGCCCTTTCATCAGCTCTGGTCAGAGAGGATTCATTGGTCAATGAAGAACCCAAACGTACAAAGAACTGTGATGGTACAAGGAACCAACAGCTATGAAGAGCCCTCACACTCGAGATCTTAAACCCTGTCTATAAACAACACATGTGCCAGTTGCCAGAAGACTTACATATTTAGATGACAAGACTTCCGTGCTGTCAGTCAAGAGAAGCCTGGAGAATTCTCAAGAGAATTTTTTAAAAAATACCCAGGCAGATGCGCACCTGGAACAAAATCCCACATTCTATTCTCACCCTGAACGTTGTCTTGAGGCAAAGGGCCACATATCTAAGAGGACTGCAGGGTTCACCTTGTATTGTCAACAGTAAATATGTCAATCACAATGAGAGAGTGCCTGACAAACTGTGATTCACATTTGCATCAAATCCAAAATAGCTGCCTACAGCTTGCCTTTGGATTAGTGTCAGTCTCAGGGACCACAAAGAGAAGCATCTCCCAATCACGTAGTCACTTTCCCTTCATTTAACATCTTGGGGATAGTGCATTTGGCAGTCATGACATTGGAAACTTGAGCCTCGGGTTCGGCTTCCCATATCAGAGCATCACATGGCAGGACACTCCACCCAAGGAAAATGACAAGACAAAATGAGAATAGTGTAAGCCAGCCCAGCCAGCCCCTTCCCCAACTATGAACAAGCAAAGCTGCACAGACAGGCCCTGCCTACTGGCACACTATCAGATTTCTGCAGAGTTAGTACCCATAAGCCTTGCTGACTACCCAAGGCCAACTGAGAGGATCTGAATTTGCAGCTAGAGTGACAGCAGTCTTTCAAGTAAAACTTAAACTTCCATAAGAAGGTAAGCCCAGTCGACACTGTCAGGTACACAATAAGCTCTCAACACATTGTTAGTCATTATCACAACTCAGTGGAGAACGTATATTTTTTTTCCTATTTGAAAGACTGTAAAGTCAGGACACCTGATACTTTCTCCAAAACAGAAATTCTATTTCTGAGCCAAGAGTCAAATGGACGATTTTTCTTTCCAAATATTTTCTCTGCTTCTCTGCTTCTCCCTCTTCCCCCAAGTACAATCTTCACAAACAGATATGATTCTCATGGATTTATGAATATGGCCAAACTCATCAAAATATATACATTAAAAATGTGAAGTTTTTTGCATATCAATAAAAAATAAAATAAAATAAAATTTGACTCATCTCTCATACAAAAATGATTCTCTGTGGACAAAACAACTATGCTGGCATATTCCTTTTTCTGTCCAAAATGCATTTATAAACCATATGAAGTAGATAAGAAAGGGTTATACATATGGAAAGTTTCATGCTATTGCTGCATTTGGCCTTCCTGGTCCTTTGATTCCTGTCAACCTTTTACAAAGAGTCATTTCAAGGACTTTCATAAGCATCTCCGATGAAGTATTTGCTTCAGTTCAGTAGGGTTTTCTTGGGGGTCCTTTTCCAGAAAGCTAGTTCATTCCATCCCAAAGAAAAAGTCCATCCCATTAAGATAAAGGGATACAGTAACCAGAAGTCATCCATGGCCAGAGGGGCTTGGTCATCCAGGGTGGGATCTGGCAGTGAAGCCTTGTCCCTGCGGCAAGTGGAGACTGAAGAGACAGCCTCTGTGCCAAGGAGGACCCCAGAGAAGGCTGGAAAATAAATGCTGTGTCATGGGGATCGAGTCCAGCATCACAAAGAGAACCAGAAGAAAATGAGGAGGCACATGGAATCCAAAACAGGAAGACAAAGCTAAGTCATATAAGGTAATACACGGCGAGTGCAGTGGCTGGAGAGTTGGAAGGTTCGGGGAGGCCAATGCTGAAGAAGAAAGAAACAGCACAGGCAAAAGGAGAGTGCAAATCTGTCTCAGGACAGATTATGAGAGCAAAACCTGTGTACTGGGTAGATCCGGGTAGAAGTGGGAGGTATTCTGTAACACTTCTCCACAATGTGGAGAAAAGAGAAAAGCCACTCAAGATCAAGAGGTCACAGAAACTGGGCTGAGACCCTGACCTAGAAAGGAGAGACTGGCTGCCCAAATCAGGATTACACTCAGGTTCTAAGCTTGCAACCAGTCATGATGCTTGACTTAACTATTTAGTAAGATGGGTAATGTTTAATTTATAGCATACAATCCATTATTCACAAAGAAATAACTCTTATTTGAGAGTAGGTTTTCAGTCCCTTTTGGAAATTTCCAGTTCAAGAGACTGAAATAGGGCAAATGAGCCTGGGCTCTGCCCACTTGTGGAGGCTGGAACATGGTCCACAATGAGGCCACCTGAGGCCTCTCTGCACTTCTTAGCCAGATGGCTTCGAAAAGTCACTTTTATCTCTTAGGTCTCTAAGAGAAATCTCTTAGAGATTTTGAAATCTGAAATGCATAAACAATCATTAATCAAATGAGATAATGTATGTGAGTGCTTTGGAAATATCTAATGAAGTAGAACCACATAAAGAATGTAGTGAGACTTTGCTGGGGAACTTTAAATTCTTATCCATTGTATGGATTAAACTGTGTCCCCTGCTCAAATTCATATGTTGAAGGCCCAACCCCGAAGGTGACTGTGTTTGGAGATGGGGCTGTTAGGAAGTAAATAAAGTTAAATGCTGTCATAAGAGCAGGGTCCTAATCCAAAGGGATTGGTGGCCTTATAAAAAGAGAAAGAGAATAATCTTTTTCTCTCCCTCTTCTTACAAGAAGGAGAACATATACATGCATTGAGGAAAAGCCATGGGAGGGCAGAGCAAGAAATAACCCAGGAAGGGAGTCCTTAACAGAACCCAGACATGCTGGTACCCTGATCTTGGGCTTTCAGCCTCAGGAACTGTGAGAAAATAAATGTCCGTTGTTTAAGCCCCCCAGTCTATGGTATTTTATGTCAGCCTGAGCTAAGACATCCATGTATGTTAATACCATTATCCATGCTTCTATTTATATTTTTCCAGTTGAGGTAGGGCATTCAGAAATGAAAGCTGGCAGAAACATGAGAAGAAAACTACTCTTGTCATAAAAATCCTCGGTGGGAACAAAACTGGATTTTTGAGACGTGAGAAAGAAGATGAAATGCATAGAAAAAAATTTTTTTAAAGAAAAGGTCTCCAGTGACACAGTGACCCCTGGATAGAACTCAGTGTAAGACTTCTCAGATGCAAAGTGAGGCTGGAAAGAAGGCAAGTGCCATCAGGAAGAAACTGTGTGTAAAGCTATAGAGTTTAGTGAACAACCTCTTTTATATCAGTGCCAATTCAAGAAAAATTAAAATTGATATGCTTTATATTTTCTCATTCAAAATAAAAATAACTCTTTTGAGACTCATGGTAAAAAACTATATTCCTAAATCTAAGACTATTTTACTGAGTATAAAATTATAAGTGAGAATATTGGTCAGCGTGTTTAACTCATTCTTTGAGAAATAAGCCAAGAGCTCTGAAACTACAGAAAATTTCTTATAATGATAGTCTGCATTTTTCTTTTCTTAATTCTCCCCTAAAATTATAGGTTAACTTCATCTCCACATATACAATAGCATGAGACAACTACTGTTTTCATGGACCATTTTTGCTAGGAAAGATTCTGGGGGGCACTTATTATTATTATTATTATTATTATTATTATTATTATTATTATTTACTGAGGTAAAACATATATAACATATAATTAACCATTTTAAAGTGTATGATTTAACAATAAATGCTGGAGAGGGTGTGGAGAAAAGGGAACCCTGCTTCACTGTCAGTGGGAATGTAAATTGATACAGCCACTATGGAGAATACTATGGAGGTTCCTTAAAAAACTAAAAATAGAACTGTCATATGACCCAGCAATCCCACTACTGGGCATATATCCTGAGAAAACCATAACTCAAAAAGAGTCATGTACCACAATGTTCATTGCAGCTCTATTTACAATAGCCAGGACACAGAAGCAACTTAGTGTCCGACAGATGAATGGATAAAGAAGATGTGGCACATATATACAATGGAATATTACTCACCCATAAAAAGAAACGAAAGTGAGTTATTTGTAGTGAGGTGGATGGACCTAGAGTCTGTCATACAGAGTGAAGTAAGTCAGAAAAACAAATACCGTATGCTAACACATATATATGGAATCTAAAAAAAAAATGGTTCTAATGAACCTAGGGGCAGGACAGGAATAAAGATGCAGATGTAGAGAATGGACTTGAGGACACGGGGAGGGGGAAGGATAAGCTGGGACAAAGTGAGGAAGTGGCATGGACATATATACACTACCAAATGTAAAATAGATAGCAAGTGGGAAGCAGCCGCATAGCACAGGAAGATCAGCTCGGTGCTTTGTGACCTCCTAGAGGGGTGGGATAGGGAGGGTGGGAGGGAGGGAGATGCAAGAGGGAGGGGATATGGGGATATACGTATACGTATAGCTGATTCACTTTGTTGTACAGCAGCAACTAACACAAAAATGTAAAGCAATTATACGCCAATAAAGATGTTAAAAAAAATAAAGTGTATGATTTGATAAATAACAAAATTTTTTAAAAATTATAAGGGCTTCCCTGGTGGCACAGTGGTTAAGAGTCCACCTGTCAATGCAGGGGACACAGGTTTGAACCCTGGTCGGGGAAGATCCCACATGCCACGGAGCAACTAAGCCCGTGCACCACAACTACTGAGCCAGTGCTCTAGAAGCTGTGAGCCACAACTACTGAAGCCTGTGCACCTAGAGCCCGTGTTCTGCAACAAGAGAAGCCACCGCAATGAGAAGCCCACGCACCACAATGAAGAGTAGCCCCCGCTCACCGCGACTAGAGAAAGCCCTCGCACAGCAACGAAGACCCAATGCAGCCAAAAATAAAATAAATAAAATAAATTTTTAAAAGTGTATGATTTGGGACTTCCCTGGTGGCGCAGTGGTTGAGAATCCGCCTGCCAATGCAGGAGACACAGGTTTGAGCCCTGGTCCAGGAAGATCCCACATGCCGTAGAGCAACTAAGCCTGTGCGCCACAACTGCTGAGCCTGTGCTCTAGAGCCCACGAGCCACAACTACTTAGGGCTCAGGGGAATCCTCCTTCCCCCGAGCCTCTGGGGCAAACACCAATCAGCTTTTTTTAATTAAGACAATTTTTTGGAGCAGTTTTAGGTTCACAGCAAAACTGCGGGAAAGGTATAGCAATTTCCCATCTATCCCCTGCTCCCACAGGTGCTTAGCTTCCTCCACTATCAACATCCCCCACCAGAGGGGTACCTTTGTTACAACTGGTGAACCTACATGGACATATCATAATCACCCAGAGTCCATAGTTTACAGGTCACTCTTGGTGTCACACATTCTACGGATTTGGACAAACATAATGACATGGATCCACCACTATGGCATCACACAGAGTATCTGCACTGGCCTAAAAATCCCCTGTGCTCTACCTATTCACCCCTCCCCCTTCTCCATCCCCGGCCACCACTGATCTTTTTACTGTCTCCATAGTTTCGCCTTTTCCAGAATGTCACATAATTGGAATCATAGAGTAAATAGCCTTTTCAGATTGGCTTCTTTCACTTGGTAATACCCATTTCAGTTTCTTCCATCTTTTCAGGGCTTGATAACTCATTTCTTTTTAGTGTTGAGTAATATGTCACTGTCTGGATGTATCATGTTTATTTATGCATTCACTGGGGAAGTATTTTAACTTCTCTATAGGTAGCTGACTCAGTAGCTTAAGAGAATAAGTGAAACATCACTTTGGAGGTCATTACCCACTTCCTCCCACCCTCTTTCTTCTTTTTTTAAAATTTATTTATTTATTTATTTATTTATTTTTGGCTGTGTTGGGTCTTCGTTTCTGTGCGAGGGCTTTCTCTAGTTGCGGCAAGCGGGGGCCACTCTTCATCACGGTGCGCGGGCCTCTCGCTATCGTGGCCTCTCTTGTTGCGGAGCACGGGCTCCAGACGCGCAAGCTCAGTAATTGTGGCTCACGGGCTTAGTTGCTCTGCGGCATGTGGGAATCTTCCCAGACCAGGGCTCGAACCTGTGTCCCCTGCGTTAGCAGGCAGATTCTCAACCACTGCGCCACCAGGGAAACCCCCACCCTCTTTCTTAATCCATGATACTAATTCATTGGTTCATTCACTGATCCATTTTTTCAGTAAATACTTATTGTTCACATTAGTTCCACAGAACTACATGGAACTCATAGTATAAAGGAGAAGGGAGATGACCAACAGCTAATTATATAATTATTTTTGTTTAAATACTATTATGATAATGGCTACAAAAGAAATATCAATTATTCTGAGAGTGTAAAATAGGATAAGCTCATCTAGCCTAAGATGGCTCAGAAAAGTCTTTCCTGAAAACATACTGTTGTAGCTGGGAATGTGAGGTCTTAGAAGGTGGTAGGAGGAGAAGGAAAAGACAGCAGGGCATCCCAGGGAAAGGGCTCAGATGTGGGAAGGGACAGGGGAATGTGGGAAGCCAGGAAAAAACCAATGTGTCCAGCGTACGGAAAACAACTGGGAGTTTGACACAGGAAAAACCTGGTGCTGGAGGCAAAGACCAGATAATTTATGACCTTGTGAGCTTTGGCAAGAAACTTACACCTTAAGAACAAAGGGAAGCCACTAAGAGTTTTAAGCTGGGAGTAGGATAATCATGGGGTAATCTTCCCCTGCTTCCTATAGCATCTCCTAAGCTATCAAAGCTTTGCTCTTCAAAGCATCATAATCTTGGTTAGAGAAAAATGGAAAGTGTTATCTGGCATTTGATGATGTCATGTGATTGCCAATTTGGGACTTTTGTTGTTCTTTTCTGAACACAGTTAAATATTTAAAGGCAACGCGCTGAACAGCTATCAACTCTGATCAGAGAAGAGTAATTAGTTAATGGCTGCAAAGTGTTTTGCGGATGGAAAGCAAAATGGATAATATTATTAAAATGACCCTGCATGAGTAGTGGCAGGTGATGGAGCCTCAAGGCAAGCTTTTCTTCTGTGGTGTTTTCCCCACGTCAGGTCATTTAGTCCTGCCTGTTGCTATAGATAAACACAGACCATTCTGGGGGAAGAGAACAACAGCATGAGTAATGGTTTATTTGCTTCACTTTAATTTCAGATAAATGTTGTCCCATGGAGGACAGTCAGCATGGGTACTCATACATAGTCATTAGATACCATGTAACTGACCTGCCTTCCTAATGCAGTCATTTCCTGGACAGTATAGAGCAGTAGGGCCAGGAAACCCTCAAACCACCACTAACTATGTGAACTTAGGCAAGTGGCCTTAACATATTTTAGTTAACTGGACTTAATTAATTAAGCCAAGCCCTAGATTCCCCAAAAAGGGAGATTCACTCGCTCATTCATTCATTCATTAAAGTACACATTCAATAATTTGATAGCTATTTGCTGAATGCCAGGTTCTACCTAGAGATACAGCAGTAAGCAAGACAGGGTTCTGGTCCTCAAGAGGGAAAGATACACAAACAGTAGGTTAAGTCATACTGAAGAAGTAATGTAGTTCCTATAAGAGCACATAGATAATACTAATACATCTAAAAAAATTTTTCTCATTTTGAATTAATTATAGTCTCCCATTAAGTTTCAAAAATAGTACAAGAGAAGTCTGGTGCACCCTTCATCCAGCTCCCACCAATGGTAGCATCCTATATGAATATGGTACAATATCAAAGTGATGACATTGACACTAGTACCATCCATGGAATTTATTCAGATCGCACCAATTTTTGCATGCTTTCATTTGTATATGTGTGTGTATGTATAGTTTTATGCAATTTTATCACATGTACACATTGTGTAACAACCACCACAATCAAGATACAGAATTGTTCTATCACTACAAAAGAACGTTCTCATGCTATCCTTTAGAATAATACAACTTCAAAAAAAAAAAATTATATGTGAAGCCAACTCCAAAGACACATAGAAGAAAAATAAAAGTCTTTGCCTTCAAAGAACCCACAGTTGAGTTGTTTGAATGACTGGGCATTTTAAAACTTTTAATTAGTTATATTGGGACTAAAGTTGATGTTCCTGAGTCTCAGATGAGGCCACTACAGGAAACATTTGCTCATGTTTATCCAGCAAATCTCTTCCATCTCTATGGCCCTGCCCATTACTGAACTCAGGAATGGACTCAGCCAGTTCTCAGTGTGAGGCATTTTGTTTTCTAAACAATCAGATTCTTAGTGAAGGTCATGGAAAAGTCACTGAGGAGAGATGGGACATTGAACTCTTCAGCCAGAGGCTCAAGTTCTCAGTCTCACTCCTAAGTACCACCAAATTATAAATTCTTCTCTGGCAGGGACTGCACCATAGACATATTCATACCCTCAATGACCAATAAACACAGTGTACGCCAATAGGGAGACAGCCCATGTAGATTTGCTGCTCTCTCTTACCCTGGCAGTGATTCTCAACCAGAACTGTAGAGTCAACCTTTTACATGCAGCCAAAGGGGTCATACGGGATGGGGTGATACAGGAAGGAACTTTGTTATAAATCTACTTTTTGCCAGGAGCAGCAAAGAATCCATTATATTACCTTCTTGGGTTCTACGTTGTCTTAAAGTATATATTATTATTCCTATTTTATTGATGAAGGTATAGGTGGCTCAGAGAGGTCAAGTAAATTCCCAAAGCCTACGCATCTCCTGAGCAGTTCAGTTCCATCAGAACCCATATCTCAGACAGCAGAGCCCTGCTCTTCCACAGGAAGGCAATTCCAGGAGAAGGATGCTTCCTGCCCAGCAGCAACTCATTGTCCAGTGCCTGAAATTCTACACCTGGCACTCCATTCCTTTTGGTTCACTCCATGAAAAGGCATAGTGAGACTCAATGCATTTTGCCTTTAGCAGTCATTTTTACCCCCATTTTTACAAGCTTCTTTGCTAAACACTGCTAAAGAGCAGATCTGGAAAGTGAAAAATAACTAACAGATAGATCAAAGACAGATGAGCAGAGTACAGAAACTCTGCCTATGTCTGAGAGTGACCACTCTACAAATTCAGTTCAGGAAGAACTGACACAGAAGTATTGATCCCTCTTACAAAGGTCTACTCTGATTTTGACTGGCTTATCATGGACCACTTAGTAATCAATTATCCTTTCACCTGGAACTTTTATGCACAATTGAGTATGATAAGTTGACTGCAAAAATGGCTCCAATTCTCCAACCCTTTGTGATTCCATGCCCTTTACAGGTGGTCTTGAAGCTCTTCCCATCCCCTTGAATGTGGGTTGCCCTTGTGATATGCTTCAGCCAAGAGAACACACAAAAGATAAACACCTGCCAGTTCCAAGCCTATGCCTCTACAGGCTGTGAGCGCTTCCCTTTGCTCTCTTTGACCTTGCCTCCCCTGGCAAACAATCATGGATTAGTCTGGGGGAGGATGAGAGGCCACATGGAGCAAAGCCAAGGCTACCTCAGACATCTAGCCCCAGACACCTTGCCAGCTGACCACAAGTACTGAGTGAGCCCAGCTGAGCTCAGCCAAGCTTGACCCGGATTAGCATTGCCACCTCACTAACCCGTAGATGCGTGAGCAAAACGAAATGTTTATTAATACATGCCGCTGAGGTTTGTAGTTGTTTTTAATGCAGCATTACTACGGCAATAGATAACTGATATAGCAAGAACAGTAATCCCTTTCCTACGTTGGGACTCTAATTTTCTCTGCCTAGATACGGAGTCTAGAGCTTTATGTGAGTAATACTAGATTTTTGCCTTGTGAGAGAGAGTAATGCCCCTCTGGTAGAAAGACAGTGATGTGTTTTGCTCCTGTGTACAATACAGCCCACAAATCTCTTGCAGGCTGCTCTTTGGCAGGGCTAGAAGCAGGTTGTTGGCATCATCCATCAACCTGAAAGAAGTTAAATCGAAAACTAGCTCCTGGGCCCGACAACTTCCCAGCCAATTCCCAGCAAGAGTAAGAGCTGACTAGGGAACTTCGGCACTAGGTTTCTAGTTTCATAGGCCAGAGCCACAATATTTCCACATGCAGATATCTGTTACAAATATTTACGGGTGGGGGAGATAATCTCTCAGCACAGACTGAATTGTGATACTCCCCACCGTCAGTAGATGTCATGTAACTCCATAGTTTCTCTGACCCTGATAGATTTTTTTTTTTTTGTAAAAACATGCTTCATACAGAGTATTGATCTTTCTAAATTCCTTTTCAAGGGCTGAAATTTTCTCCAATAGACAAGGAAAGAATGCATTATGATGATCTATTAACAAGCATTTCACCAACTAATTCTCATTCATACTTTATGGCTAAATGTAGCAAATCAACCAGCCCTGTGTACTCTAGTTACTGATTCCAAACACAAAGCCATCAGTAACTTCGATGACTACTTGCTTTCATTACCCATCCTCACAATAATCCAATAAAAAGCTTTCATTTCAAGGCAAGCCACAAATACAACTCAACAACTCAATACTGCCCCTGCTGCACATCAGCTGACTCAAACTCGCCGTTAACCAATCAATATAAAGACTGAGCTCTCTCCCTCCAGTGAAAACAGAGGCCAAGGACTCAGAATCAGCAAATCAGTCCGGGCTTGAACAAACCTAAGAGGGCTTATTTGTACGTGGGCTCTTAAAGAAGCTAGCATTTCCCCCACCCAAAGTCTGCCCACTCCAGGGCTCAAAATGCTCCACATAGGCTGCACTTAAAGAAAAATGCAGATCAATGGGCCTGGTTGGCACCTATGAAAATTTGGTACACTAGATTATAGATACCTAGATCCAGCTTAAATTTTACATCCAGCTACATGCATTAGACCTACTCAGAAGAGTCCAGAAACGGGGACCCCTGCACTCATAATCTGTGTTCTCACTTTTTAGAAACAGTAGTTGTAATGTGCTAATCTTAAAAATTAAACTGAAAAAAATTTTAAATTAATTTCAGTAGAATAATATTCAACACAGCAGTTAGGTTCTGTTTAGGCTAAGTTGTGATTGAGAAAACAGCTATGTCACACCTGCCATCTCCTCCTAAGCTCAGGGAACGCATTCGCTGAGTTGTTGTTGGGCAAAACAGCCCACCCTATCTCAACTGTGAAATCTTTTTTGTTCCGAGTGCATATAGTTTGACTGGTGTTGCGTAATGCACACACAGTGCAACTCCACTGAGATGGTGGGGCAGTGATTTCCCCTACCAGGCTGTGAGCCCCTTAAGGTCAGGAACCACATCTTCCTATTTCACTGCTGTATATTCAGTGCAGAGAGGGGCAGTGTCTGCCATATAACAGGCATGCAATGTGGACTTGCTGAATAAACGCGTAAGTGAATACGTGAATGAATTAATGCAACACCAGACTAACTAGCCCATCAAGGATCATGGTCATAATACTCACTCTTCTCAGGCACAGAGTTTGAGGCTCTCCATATTTAAGGCAGCTTCTTTGACCATTCAGCCTGCAGAGACCTCTCTCACTACAACAGATTCATTGGCACCTTGCCCAGATCTCTTTTCAAGGCTGGTGCACCTGTCCTCCAGCTTCTGCAAGTGTCAGTCTCTAAGGGCACATAGCTGCACCGTCCTCTAGAAAATTGTCCTTGGCTGACAAGAGCTGCCTCACCTGTAGACGTCTGGGAGGTTACATAACTCCTCCCTGGGAGGGGCAGACAGCCAATGACAGAATGATTCAAGGATACAAAAGTCTGGTCCCCTTGCCTCAAGGTGGAGCAATTCTGTGTTGTCATTCAGTCACCACAGCTCCCTGTGGGAACAGGATTAGACTCAATCTTAGCTGAACCCTCATCTTTGCTTGGCTTCGTCCCTTGTCCTATCCTGCATCCTCACTTCTCTATAGGTTTCTCCTGAGAGCACTTCTTTAATAAATTAATTACACAAGAATCCCATTTTCAGCTCTGGATGGTAATAAAAGCCCCATCCTCAGAGGTAGATAGATTACTGAGAGTCTTGGCATCTGCAGCTGTGTACTATCATTTTTCACCTAGAATGAATTGGGCTGTGATATGGGTAGAAGGGCATGCACAGGTTTCTGGGTAATATCCCTGGCATCTTAGAGGTACTGAGGAAGTAGTAATCATAAGGACTACAGAATTGGGTAGCTGCATTGTAAAGAGAGAAAATGCAGATTTAGGTGGATTAATCATCTGTTTAAAGCAAGGTGTGAATGTCAGAAAGCTTCTTTGGTGGTGTTTAAAAAGACCCCCATCTCCTGTCTCTGGAGGGCCAATTATGCTGGAAATTGAGCCCAGAACCTAATTGTAAGAGTTGGAAAACTTCAGAGGAGATTGAGTATCAACCTTGACAAGGTGTCCTAAACCAAAGTCAGGATACTGACAGGGAAAATGTGAGACCTTGATACTGAGAGTAAGCCTGGGAGGTGAAATACACAGCTGGACAGGGATAACTTATCAATAGAGGGACACCTCTCATGACACAAGACTTAACATCTTGGTAAGAGCCTGAGCACTGTTTCTGATATAGGGCAGGGATGGCCCTCAGAACCTTGGGAAAAGTAATGTATATATTAAATGCAGAAGAGATGCCAGAATTTCAGTGGCAAAGTATAAAGGAAAGGATCAAAAAGCTCAGAGAAGTGAGCATGCAAGAATGTATCTACTCTATATGACCAGGAATCCATCAGCTGACTACGTTCCTCTGGAGGGCTCAGAGAATAATTCGTTTTTTTCCAAGGCTCTGATGATGGGGAGAGCAGCACTGTTGAGAAGCTCATTAGTGTCTGTCTTCTGTAGATCAGGACTGACAGTAGGACATGCTGTTAGAGAACTGGGCTCCCTCGAAGCAATGAGGATGATAACGGTACAGAATGACAGAGGCCAGGTGGCAGCACTTAACCATCAGAAGGAAGATGGGCATAACTGCCTTAATTGGTACACAGGTTGATTCCTGCCAGGAGGTTCACAGGAACACAGGGATCTAGAGATATGGCTAAAAGAACATGTGTTATTAAGGGCAAAATAGATGCACAACCAGCAAGGATGTTGCTTTATATAGATAATCAAACTAAATCAAGGATGGATAAGCAGAAGGCTGAGGTCGGCTGCCTCAAAGAAAAATCACAATCCTTTGCCCAGTTTCCAGAGCAGAGCCAGTTCTCAAATCTAGACTGCAGCAATTGAAGGAGAAGGACCCTATGACACCACACCAAGAGTATACAGTCCTTCCCCAATGTGATCTAGAGTTATTTCCTTGAGTAATAATATACTATGGAAAGGAAAATATCCATATCTGTTGAGGGTTGTTGGTCTGAGTTCAAGTTGATACCGATACCTGGAGACCCAGAGCACTATCGTGGTCCACATAACAGTGCAGGGTTTCCCAGGGAACCGAGAATAAGTGAACTCTTGGCACAGGGCAGTTTCACAATGTGTCCACTGGAAACATGGAACCACACAGTGCTATTTACCTGGTTCTCAAATGTATAATCAGAATAGACATACTGAACAGTTGGCAGAAACCTCTCAGCCAAGACAGCAATTAAAAAACAATATCAAATCCCAGGGCAAGGGCAGAAAGAGCTACAAAGCTTTGTGTCCAACCAGTCGAATATACATGGGTCCAGGAACCAAGGAATGTAGCATGAATGGTCTTGTTCTCCATCACTCCCAATGACCTAGTTAGGAATTTGTGCTTCTCATCCCTGTAACTTTAGTTTGTGTGGTTATAGAGGTCCCACTTCCCAGAGAGGGGATGTTTTCCATCAGGGAAACATCAAGAATCTCACTAAACTTAAAACGATTGCTCTTGCCCACTTTGGGCTCCTTGTTCCAATAGACCAACAGAAACAGAAAGGATTTGCTATGTGACAGAGAGAGCTGACCCTGATTATCATGAAGAGACAGAGCTGCAGCTACATAATAAGAGCAGGTAAGAATATGTTTATAACTCAGAGGATAAACTGGGCACCTCTTGGTACTACCATGCTCAATTTTAGTTGTATATAGGCAAGGACAGCAACCATAGCTAGATAAGGGCCTGGGAACCCAAGGCTTAGAACCGCCAAGCATGTAGATCTAGGTCACCCTACCAGGCGCCATCTTGACCAGCAGAGATGCTAGGTGAGAGGGAGGGGAATCTAGAAAGGGCAGTGGAGGAGAGATGATGTGTGCCAGTTATGATCTTGGGATATTACCTTCACGAACTCTCAGTCTTATAAGTTTCCCTAGAAACTATGATCAGTCAGAAACCTAGAGGAGCTTTGCATGAGTGGCATAAACATAACGTGAGAATCAAGTGGATCTGAACAATGCAAGCAGGGGACTGGTGAAGACGATGGGGGTCCCACTTACATCCCTTTCATAGCGGCAGTGCACTCATCTCCCAGAAACTGTGAATGATGGCTATTGATAATTCCTAGCTATATCCTTCTCTGGAGAACTGCCATTGGTCAATGGGAGCCACTTTGCACAGGAATGTCTGGAAAGTTATACACCTCACCTTGGGCGATGGTCCACAGTAAATGACTGACTGATGCCTCAAGGTGGAATAATTCTGTGGTACCATTCATGCTTCAGAGCTCTCCATGAGATCAGATGGGGCTAGACTTCCCCTGAAACCATATCTTTCCTTAGCTTCTTCCTCTGCTTTATCTCGCTTCTCCCACTTCCTTACAGGTTTCTTTAAGATAATAGCCTCAATAACGCACTTACACAAGAATCCCCAGCTCAGACTTGGCCTCCAGGGAATTGGACCTAGGATACTCTGGTATACCTCTCAATTCCTGTAGTTCTTTTTTTTTTTTTTTTTCCATCCTGTAGTTCTTATTACCACTTGTCATGAACATCCATTGCTAAGACTTTTTGTACAGTTGCCCTGCCCTCCTGTACAAAATGAGCTAAGTCTTTGCTCCAGTGCCCTTAGTGTCTGAATTTCCCTCTACCTTAACACTGGTCCTTTTACACTGAAATGAGAGGCTTGTTTATTACCAGTATTCCTACTACACCTGAATCTTAGATTCAAGACAACTTTGTATTTTTCATATAAGCAAGGGTATGAAATGATGAAAGGACATTCTGAGGAGAACAATGTCTCTCACCCTAAATATTATGACTGACCAGCCTGTAACCAAATACTGTGAAATGCCTACATTTTAATCAAACCAATATTTTGGCATCACACGAGTACAGACACACACACACACAACTGAAACCATGGGTTACTTGATAGTGTTCAAGTGTAAACAGACTCATTTCACTCTCTTATGTTAAACTGTCTTCTGTTTGCAAATAGAAGCTGGGGGACATCCTGCAGTGTGTTCTTGTATTCAAGGCAATAAAGCACGACCTTGGAACCATCAGATATGTTAGAAAAATATTTGATTTTAGACCCTGTCTTGTGGAACAATGGCTGTATTAGTCAGGGAAGGCTAACTGCTGTCACAAATATCCCCAAATCACAATAACAGTTTGTTTCCCATTCACATCACAGGCGGAGGATGGTGTGTGGAAGATTTTTATGGGCCAGTGCGGGAAACGGCATCCCTCCCTTCTGCCCACACTATGGCACGTGGCTCCACCTAAATGAGAAGGGTCTGGAAAATGTCATTTAATACTGGGGTCAGAAGGAAAGGGAGAAACAAAGATGCTGGTGAGTGCCGCTGCCTCTGCCAGTGTGAGATTTCCACTCAAGCATCATGCTCCTTAGTGCCTCCAGGACATTCACATGGGCAGTTGTAGCAAGGAAGCTGATTCTCCTTTCTTCTCCAAAATACACACTGTCTTTACCAGTGGCAGTGCTAAGCAGCGGAGACAAACAGGTCTCAGCAACAGGTGTTTCTAACACTCACCATTCTGGAAACAAAATTGTACCGGTTAACTATTTAGACTCTCAAACTTTGGCAGTACATTACTTTTTATGGTGCTTTGATCATAATACAGGCATACCTCGCTTTATTGCCCTTCACTTTTTTGCGCTTCACAAATAGAGTTTTTTACAAATTGAAGATGTGAGGCAACCCTGCGCTATCAGATGATGGTTAGCATTTTTTAGTAATAAAGCACTTTTTAATTAAGGTATGTATATTGTTTTTAGACATACTGCTATTGCACACTTCATCACAGACTACAGCAGAGTATAAACATAACTTTTATATGTACTGGGAAACCAAAAAAATTCATGTAACTCACTTTATTGTGATGTTCGCTTCATTGCAGGGGTCTGGAACCAGACCCACAATATCTCCAAGGTGTGCCTGTCATTGTTAATAGTGATAAACACAATTCACAACTGTCACACTGAAAATACCTCTGCTATTCTCAACACCTCTGGTTCAACACAGTTTGATACGAAATAAGTTTCTTTTGCTTGAGAACAGTCTGATTTAACTAAATTGTCATTTCTTTTTCTCTGGCCAGGCCTTTACATACACCCACCATAACCATGTCTGCCATCACCAGAAGGTAAGGCTGACACCCTGCATTTAGCTCAGGAAATACCCTGACAATGTATGCCCAGCCTCCTCCTTCACTGGATCCCCTCTGTCTGTCTCTAATTTGGTTTTATACCTTCTACCCGTCTCATTGCTTATCCACACTAGGATGGACAGCTCAGTCATCAATTATCTACCTGGCCTGGACTCTTCGGCCTTTGTGTGTTAAAAGAATGGAAACTGTGTGTGAAACTCTCAAGAATATATTCAGCTTATTTATTGAATGTCTAACATATGCCAAAATATAATGATAAACAAAAGGGTCATAGTCCTACCATCACAGAATTCACAACCTATGAGGGAAGAAACACCCCTCCCTCAGAAATGTAAGCACACAAGTGAAAGCACTGTAAGTTATGATAAAGACTATAAGAGAAACGCACAATGGAACATCATTTGGAAATGCCCAGAGGCTAGAAAAAGCTTGGCATGTCTGAGGAACCAAACCCAGAGGAGTATGGTTGGAGCATAATGTGCAAGGGTGAGGGGAAAGGGGTATTTCATGTGGGTGGAGGGATAAGCAGGGGCCAGTTCTCACATGGCATTTCCAGACATAGTTGGGAGCCTATAACCACTAAGTGTCTAGTTATATCCCAACTATTACCACCTGGGAGGGTGGACAATGGCTGACATGAGGTGTGCATGTCACACACACACACACACACACACACACTCACACACACACACACACACACTCAAACATCCATTTGTCATCATTACCACCATGACTCTGGCTCCCCTGGCCAGCAAGTCCCTTCCACCACTGCATTCAGCACCTACTGACTGAAGACAAGACTCACTCAAGAGCCCCACTGAGATCACTGTAGTATATCCAATACTTCTGGCAACACTAGAGGAAATTCTGGAGAAAATTCACGAGCTGTTCGTCAATGCTCAATACTCCAGAGCAGGCTGTTCAGAATTCATTTAGCTAACAGTTAGGTGAGGCTGCCATGCTGTTGATCGAGCATCTTGGGGATAAAGAGTTGGACAAAGCCTTTCCCATGGAGTCGATACAGTGAAAGTCTGGGGACAAGTTTTGGGGACAAGCCCAAATACTCTATCAGCAGCCCATGAGTACAGCACATAACTACCAGGGGCCCACCTAGCCTACCAGTGGCAGGACAGCCCTATGCCAATTCTCAGCCCAAGTTCAATTCTGATCACAGCAAACAGTGGTTTATGTCTCGGTGGGACCTAGAAGGGACAATCTTGCCTGTAAGACTGTAAGGCTTTAGAAGTTTCTCATCTGATTGAAGTAGACAACTGGCCTGCCCTCTGCTGCAGAGACCAGTTCCCATGAGAACAATTGCAGCAAATTAAGCATGGGGATACACTCCTTGTTGGTTATCCTCACCCTTGTTCTGGCCTCCCCAACCTGCAAAGCATATCTTGAAATAAATATCCATAATATTTACTCTTCATATCAGGGCCTTCACTACTATTTGCAAGAAATTTTTGACATTTGCTTATGAATTTGCGTATGTGTTTACTGATGTCCCTCCCAGTAGAGCCTTTGACATTGTTATTGCTGTGGAGGCTTGCTTCTTCAAATAGACTGAAAAATCCCAGTTGACTGCCTCAGTTATTAACCTCAGAATGGCTACTCGGGGCTAGAGCCGTATCATTCTTCCTCTAACACGATCACTGTGTGTATTCTATCATTTCTCCATACTGTGTCAAAAAGAAAGATACTTTAAAATGCCTTTGTGATAGACACCTCTAGAGCAGGTCCCAGTGATCCCCACCCCCTGAAGTTCGTGCCCTTGTGTAATGCCCTCCGTTTAAGTGTTGGCTGGGCTTTTTGACTCACTTCTAATGAAGAGAATGTGAGTTTAGATTCTAAAAAGTTTAGTTTCTTAAAAGACTGTGGCTACCATCTGGGTGTTCATCTACTCTCTCTCACTTGCTTTAAGAAAAGCTGGCTGCCACGTAGTGAGCGGATTTATGGAGAGGCCCAAGTGGTAAAGAACAGACGGGGAATTCCAGCCAACAACCAGTGAGAAGCTGAGGTCCTCAGTCCAACAACCCATGAGGCACTGAATCCTGCCAAGAGCCACATGAATGAGCTTAGAAGCAGATTATCCTCCAATCCAGGCTTCGGGTGATTCTTCAGCTCCAGCCCACAGTTTCCCTGAAAACTCACAAGAGACCCTGAACCAGACATACCCACCATTCTACTTCTGACCAATGGGGACTATGAGATAACAACTGTTTATGGGTTTTTTTTAACTTTTTATTTTGAAATAATTATATATTCATAGGAAATTGCAGGAATAGTACAGAGAGGTCTCCTGTACACTTCACCCAGTTTCCCCCAATGGTTATATCTTACATAACTATAGCACAACATCAAAACCGAAAACAAAACCAGGTACCATACTGTGTAGAGTTCTATGCCATCTTACCCACTGTGTATGTGGTATCACCACCACAGCAATCAAGATGCAGAACTGCTCTATCACCACAAAGATATACCTCATGCCACCACTTTACAGTCACATCCAGCCTGCACACCACCCCTAACCCCTGGCAACCACTAATCTCTTCTCCATCTCTATAATTTTGTTATTTCAAAAATGTTGTATGATTCAAATCATATACTATATGATCTTTTCAAGTTGGATTTTTCATTCCTCACAGTGTCCTTCATATCCATATGTTTTCTGTTTTAAGCCATTAAATTTTGTAATTTGTTACACAGCAACAGGTAACTAATACAATCACTCTTGTGGGAAAAATTAAATCCTGATTAGAGTACGAGCTGAAAACAGATTTCCCATTTGGGTATAGGAACATGAACACTTACTGAATGGCTCTTATAAATGTCCATCATACCTCAGGAAAGAAATTTACAATAACCTCAAACTCCTATTTCTATTCACACAATGGATGAGTCAGAGGAGTTTGTAACTGCATAAGTATAAACCAGCAATTCTCAAAATGTGTTTCACTAAACAACAGTGCCATGAGAGATATCTCCTCGGAGAACACCCCCATTAAGTTAAGCACAGAGAACAAATTAAGACACATTGGTGGTTATGGTTGGTTCCTAAAAGTGCATAAGAATATCTTTAGGTTCTTGGGGGGAAATGAATACCCTAATATCCTGGAGCCCCACACCTAGAACTTCTATTTCTGTAGTTGAAAGTAGTAAGACCTGGGATTTTTCATTTTTAACAAACTTTTGAGGTGATTCTGAGGCAGGTGACCCAGGACCATACTTGGAGAAATACCACTGTATAGGATTTTTCCCTCCCCTTGTTTTTTTCCAGTCTCAGAACACTTCCCCATTTCATTCCAGCCTTGATAGCTTAACTTGCTCTCTCAGTAGTGTTCACTGATTAATAGAGAACAAATGGGATTAAGAGTCACACAGATATAAAGACATACTCTCAGCTCTGCCACTCCTACCTGTGCAACCTGGAGATGGTTACTTAAGCTATCGCAGCCTCAGCTGCACATTCATCTCACGCAGTTGGTGTGAGGCTTTCAAAATACTGTATGAATTACGCTGGTACGTGGTAGGAGCACTATAAATCCTAGTTGTTTTCGGTCCCATTCCCTCTTTCCTCCTGTTTAATTACAGATCTTCCTCAACTTACAATGGGGTCACATCCAGATAAACCCATCGCTAGTTGAAAGTACCATAAGTCGAAAGCGCAACCAAACATCATAGCTTAGCCTCACCTACCTTAGACCTGCTCAGAACACTTACATTAGCCTACAGTTGGGCAAAATCATCTAACACAAAGCCCATTTTATGATAAAGTGTTGAATATCTCATGTAACTTATTGAATACTGTACCGAAAGTGAAAAAACAGAATGGCTGTGTGGGTACAGAACGGTTGCCAGTGTACTGGTTGTGATCGTGATGCTGCCCAGCATCACGAGAGGGTATCGTGCTGCATATTGCTAGCCCGGGAAAAGATCAAAATTCAAAACTGGAAGTATGGTTTCTACTGAATGCATATCACTTTCACACCATCATAACATTGAGAAACCATAAGTCGAAACATCGTAAGTTGGGGACCATCCGTATTTGGAAGCCTAGCTGCTCCATCTTACGGTTCCCCAGCAAACTTGTCTCTTTTTTCAGCTGCCGGCAGCCTCTTGCTCTGCCATTGTGTCTGGGATACTGATAAGCAGAATGCATTTTGTTATTGCTTTTACCAGTGTTCATGTAGTAGCTCCATGGCATGACATTCCTCCATATAAATCATTATTTGTGGGCCAACTGCCAATAAAAATAACCACAAAGTATCTAGAGCCTGATTTTGTTTTCGAATATATTCTTCCCCTTTGTAAAACATTATTAAAATGTTATAACAATTTCTGGGACCAGTTACCTCTTTACAAGAGTCTCTGTTTGGCAATGAAAGAATGAACATTAAATTGTTTTACATAAGTGGCTGGGGGAAAAATAGGAATAGCTATGTTAAGAAAAACAGTTATTTAATTATGAGCATTTTATGGTGCTGTTAAGGTATCAGAACCCCGCAGCTTGCTTCACTAACACTGCTTTTCTAAATGTAGCTTGTGCTGGTTTCCTTCCATTTTCGACATTTCGTTTCCTGGGCAATTTAAAAACAGCAGGCCAGTTTGGGGATAAACATTAAAATACAAATACTTGAGCTCTAGTGATTTTGCAAAGCGGCCACACAAAGCACTTGCAGTTTTAAGCATATTTTTAAAAACACATATTGTTTGGGGACTGCTGTGCCATAATATCTTACCCTGAATAGGTTGTTGATTCCCGGCAACATATTTAATGTCAATGCCTTTATTACTGTGCATGAAATTCGGGCAACGGACCTGGCCCAGATTCAGAGCAAGGGAAAGCTGACAAGCTCCTGTCTTGCTGATGAGCTGATTGCCTTTAATGGAGAACCTGGGTTTGTAAAACACAGAGACTTGCCACTTGCTGGGGCTTCCATGAGACCTCCTCCTCTGATGAAAGGCAGTTGTTAAGAGCTGTGTGTTAAAGCAATTATACTCCAATAAAGATGTTTTAAAAAAAAAAAAAAAGAGCTGCTTGTGTCACTGCGGTTATTCCTTTTGCCAGTACAGTTATGGCCAAGTGTACTAATAAGCAGGTCTCATACATGCTTGCAGTTTACAAAAGGTTTCCCCTTCATGGACCAGCTCAAACCCCACAACAGCTCAGAGGGGATGAATGTTGCCACTTCATGTAGATGTGGAAGCTGAGGCTCAGATGAGTGCAGCTACATGTGCAGAGCTCCTGACTGGCAGAAGTAGAACTTGAACTCAGATGCCTGACCCCGTTGTAGCAGTCCGCTTATTTTGCCTAGTAAATATTTCTCCAAAATGTCAAAACGATTACACAATTCAGGTAAACAAGGGCTCATGTGGTAGCAACAAGTCAGACGGTTTAGTTTTTTGGGAGCATGCAGTTGGTTTTAAAGGTTCATATATGTGTTTCCTCCATTGAATCTCTCTGTACCTTCAAACCCAGTGCCTCCCCTGTGGACCTTTCCCCAGTACTACTAGGTAGGACCCTCCTCTTTTATGCTATAAACAAATAGTTACAAAGTACTTTGGTGCTTGGCATTGTGCTAAGCATTGAAGACTAAGCAGTAAGAAGGGAAGACATGGTCTTGAGTTTTAGGAGGATACTGTCAAGTGGGATGGGACAGGTATTAAATTGTAAATTGCAAAAATATATTTTTAAATTACAATGATGATAAAGGCTACAAAAGATAAAAACATGGGGTTAGGGGATGTACAATAAAGATTCCTAAACTAGGTGGAGAAAGAGAAGGGAGGAAAAACACGGGAGTTAAAAAGCCAAAGATGGGTTTCTCTGAGAAAATAATATTGTTCTTATTCTTTGGATTATAGGCAGTGGTTTATGTGTTCTTTCCCTCATTATTTTATATGGGACCTTGATGACAGGAACCATATTTGATCTATATTTCTTCCATCTCTGAGCTTATAGCAGAGGTTCAATGATATCTGTAGCAATACTGTTGTGCCCACTGAACCAGTGAGTCAACTACCTTCTGCCTAAACCTCAAGGTAAAAGCTAGATACTGCCAAGTTTCCAGCTAATTGTTACCTGGTGTTCTAAGGAGATTAAATAACCCAAAACATTTCTTGCAAGTATTTCTTCAATCACTGCCTCTAGTAATATTACTATTACCATTAACAATCTTATGTCATATTTATGTATCGTTGAATATGTGTTAAAGCATATAGCATGTTCATCCATCATTTCCTTATGTCAACAGGGTTTTCTACATTTACATAATATTAATTAGTATTAATCATTAGCATTGATTAATAATGTTAATATTTATAGAGCACTTATTTTGTGCTACACCCTCTTTTGAGCTCTTCATAAATATTTCCTAATTTTATCCTTACAGTATTCTGATGAGAGGGGAATTATTATTCCTATATTTTACAGAGAAGGAAACTGGCACAACAAAAGGTTAAATAACTAGTTCAAAGACCCAGTAAAGGATGATGCCACAATTTAAACTAGTTAGTCTATGTGTGAAGCCTGCAACCTTAGGCACTACTCTAAAGCACATTTTCTTATGATTTGTCTAGTCTGGAGCCTACCTAGTTCAGTGGTCTTCCTTATTCAATACCGATTACTGCCAAATTTTACCACTTCATCTAAAAAAGTCACTCTGTAGATGTACCACATGAGTCAGTACATCTCAACATCATAACCTAAGAGGACTAGCAGGGGAAGCTGGCATTGCCCAGAACCTACAAATGAGGAAACACGATGGCTATATTCATCATATCCCACCAGTTAACCATTTGGACTGAATTGACCATTAACAGAATGGTTGACTAGTTGGCTGGCTGACTGAATAGGCTTCATGGACAACCAGAGGGCTTGAGATGTTTCCACTGGTCAGCCTATCCCAGGGAATTCAAAGCTATTCTCCTATGACTCAAACCTTCAGCAATTATTGATAAGCACAAAGAGAAATTTCCATTATCTTTTCAGTTCCATTGATTTTTTTTTTTCTTCACATTAGAGAAACCCTATGCAGACAGACTCAAATCTTTGGATCCAGCTCAGCTGCTCCCCATAATGGTACATGCGTCTGATCTCTAATGGATTTAAGCCCATGAGGATCACACAGACGTTCACTACCCTCTCTCTCTTTTATATACCTCACCTAGCTCAGTACCAGATTTTCCAAGACAAGAAATATCAAAACAAAGAAATCTTTGGTCCATTCATTCATCTCCTTTGAGGGCCATCAGTGTTCACTCCTTTTAATATCATTTAAACATTAACAGACTCCTTTAATTTTTACTTTATGCACATGCATATCAAATTCTTTTTATTTCTTAAAATTGTACTCAGTCTGCAAAAATATATCTTGCTCAGACTTTAACTTTGTAGGCTTTTCCTAGTTTCCTTCATTCCTGCTGCTCAACTCTACATCTTTGGAGCATCCTGCTTCTCAAGCTATGAATGCTAGAAAATACTTTGGCCAGGATGTCAAGAGTCTGGGGCTCTAGTTTGGTTCTGATCATAAGCCAGCTACGTGATTACATCCCTCCCAAGTCCTCATCTTTTTCATCTGTAAAATGAGGTGTGAGTAGGTAACTAGATCATCATAATGGACCTTGCTAGCTGTAACATTTTTTTTCTGTTTCTATTTTTCTGATTTTAGTTAAGTGCTGGAGTAACTTAAGGTCAGAGTAGGTGGAGGAAGACCTGGGGACAAGGTGGATGGATATTTCCTTGTGTGACTTGACCAAATTGCATTAAAGGGTCAAGAGACAGAAACTGTCATCCTAGCTCACAGAGTCTGAGAAAACAAATCTCCCATCCCTCTGGGATCCTTTAAATGACAGAAAACTGGTAGCAAGGATAAACTGGAACTCAACTTTCGCCATGGCCACACTTGACCTGGTTGGCCTATTCTGTTCAAGCAGCTGTGTCTTTTTTTTTTTTTTTTAACATCTTTATTGGAGTATAATTGCTTTACAATGTTGTGTTAGTTGCTGCTGTATAACAAAGTGAATCAGCTATCTGTATACATTTATCCCCATATCTCCTCCCTCTTGCGTCTCCCTCCCACCCTCCCTATCCCACCCCTCTAGGTGGTCACAAAGCACCGAGCTGATCTCCCTATGCTATGCGGCTGCTTCCCACTAGCTATCTATTTTACATTTGGTAGTGTATATATGTCCACGCCACTCCCTCACTTCGTCGCAGCTTACCCTTCGCCCTCCCCATGTCCTCAGGTCCATACTCTATGTCTGCGTCTTTATTCCTGTCCTGCCCCTAGGTTCATCAGAACCATTTGTTTTAAGATTCCATATATATGTGTTAGCATACGGTATTTGTTTTTCTCTCTCTGACTTACTTCACTCTGTATGATGGACTCTAGGTCCATCCACCTCACTACAAATAACTCAATTTTGTTTCTTTTTATGGCTAAGTAATATTCCATTGTATATATGTGCCACACCTTCTTTATCCATTCATCTGTCGATGGACACTTAGGTTGCTTCCATGTCCTGGCTACTGTAAATAGAGCTGCAATGAACACTGTGGTACATGACTCTTTCTGAATCATTGTTTTCTCGGGGTATATGCCCAGTAGTGGGATTGCTGGGTCGTATGGTAGTTCTATTTTTAAGGACCCTCCATAGTGTTCTCCATAGTGGCTGTATTAAATTTACATTCCCACCAACAGTGCAAGAGGGTTCCCTTTTCTCCACACCCACTCCAGCAATTATTGCTTGTAGATTTTTTGATGATGGCCATTCTGACTGATGTGATGTGATACCTCATGGTAGTTTTGATTTGCATTTCTCTAATGATTAGTGATGTTGAGCATCCTTTCATGTGTTTGTTGGCAATCTGTATATCTTCTTTGGAGAAATGTCTATTTAGGTCTTCTGCCCATTTTTGGATTGGGTTGTTTGTTTTTTTTATATTGAACTGCTTGTATATTTTGGAGATTAATCCTTTGTCAGTTGCTTCGTTTGCAAATATTTTCTCCCATACTGAGGGTTGTCTTTTCGTCTTGTTTATGGTTTCCTTTGCTGTGCAAAAGCTTTTAAGTTTCATTAGGTCCCATTTGTTTATTTTTGTTTTTATTTCCATTTCTCTAGGAGGTAGGTCAAAAAGGATCTTTCTGTGATTTATGTTATAGAGTGTTCTGCCTATGTTTTCCTCTAAGAGTTTTATAGTGTCTGGCCTTACATTTAGGTCTTTAATCCATTTTGAGTTTATTTTTGTGTATGGTGTTAGGAAGTGTTCTAATTTCATTCTTTTACATGTAGCTGTCCAGTTTTCCCAGCACCACTTATTGCAGAGGCTGTCTTCTCCACTGTATATTCTTACCTCCTTTATCAAAGATAAGGTGACCATATGTGCGTGGGTTTATCTCTGGGCTTTCTATCCTGTTCCATTGATCTATATTTCTGTTCTTGTGCCAGTACCATATTGTCTTGATTACTGTAGCTTTGTAGTATAGTATAGTGAAGTCAGGGAGCCTGACTCCTCCAGTTCCATTTTTCTTTCTCAAGATTGCTTTGGCTATTCAGGGTCTTTTGTGTGTCCATAAAAATTGTAAAATTTTTTGTTCTAGTTCTGTGAAAAATGCCATTGGCAGATTGATAGGGATTGCACTGAATCTATAGATTGCTTTGGGTAGTATAGTCATTTTCACAATGTTGATTCTTCCAATCCAAGAACATGGTATATCTCTCCATCTGTTTGTATCGTCTTTAATTTCTTTCATCAGTGTCTTATAGTTTTCTGCATACAGGTCTTTTGTCTCCTTAGGAAGGTTTATTCCTAGGTATTTTATTCTTTTTGTTGCAGTGGTAAATGGGAGTGTTTCCTTAATTTCTCTTTCAGATTTTTCGTCGTTAGTGTATACGAATGCAAGAGATTTCTGTGCATTAATTTTGTATCCTGCTACTTTACCAAATTCATTGATTAGCTCTAGCACTTTTCTGGTAGCATCTTTAGGATTCTCTATGTATAGTATCATGTTATCTGCAAACAGTGACAGTTTTACTTCTTCTTTTCCGATTTGGATTCCTTTTATTTCTTTTACTTCTCTGATTGCAGTGGCTAAAACTTCCAAAACTATGTTGAATAACAGTGGTGAGAGTGGGCAACCTTTTCTTGTTCCTGATCTTAGAGGAAATGGTTTCAGGTTTTCACCGTTGAGAACAATGTTGGCTGTGGGTATGTCATACACGGCCTTTATTATCTTGAGGTAGGTTCCCTCTCTGCCCACTTTCTGGAGAGTTTTTATCATAAATGGGTGTTGAATTTTGTTGCAAGCTTTTTCTACATCTAGTGATATGATCATATGGTTTTTATCCTTCAGTTTGTTAATATGGTGTATCACATTGATTGATTTGCATATATTGAAGAATCCTTGCATTCCTGGGATTAATCCCACTTGATCCTGGTGTATGATCCTTTTAATGTGCTGTTGGATTCTGTTTGCTAGTATTTTGTTGAGGATTTTTGAATTTATGGTTATCAGTGATATTGACCTGTAGTTTTCTTTCTTTGTGACATCTTTGGTTTTATCAGGGTGATGGTGGCCTTGTGGAATGAGTTTGGGAGTGTTCCTCCCTCTGCTATATTTTGGAAGAGTTTGAGAAGGACAGGTGTTAGCTCTTCTCTAAATGTTTGATAGAATTCACCTGTGAGGCCATCTGGTCCTGGGCTTTTGTTTGTTGAAAGATTTTTAATCACAGTTTCAATTTCAGTGCTTGTGATTGGTCTGTTTATATTTTCTATTTCTTTCTGGTTCAGTCTTGGAAGGCTGTACTTTTCTAAGAATGTGTCCATTTCTTACAGGTTGTCCATTTTATTGGCATGTAGTTGCTTGTAGTAGTCTCTCATGATCCTTTATATTTCTTCAGTGTCCGTTGTTACTTCTTTTTCATTTCTAATTCTGTTGATTTGAGTCTTCTCCCTTTTTTTTCTTGATGAGTCTAATGGTTTATCAATTTTATCTTCTCAAAGAACCAGCTTTTAGTTTTACTGATCTTTGCTACTGTTTCCTTCATTTCTTTTTCATTTATTTCTGATCTGATCTTTATGATTTCTTTCCTTCTGCTAACTTTGGGGGTTTTTTTTGTTCTTCTTTCTCTAACTGCTTCAGGTGTAAGGTTAGGTTGTTTGTTTGAGATATTTCTTGTTTGTTGAGGTAGGACTGTATTGCTATAAATTTCCCTCTTAGAACTGCTTTTGCTGCATCCCAAAGGTTTTGGGTCGTCGTGTTTCATTGGTGGGTGGGGCTGGATCTTGTCCTTTTGGTGGGCAGGGCTACGTCCAGTGGCGTGTTTTGGAGTGTCTGTGAACTTAGTATGACTCTAGGCAGCCTCTCCGCTAATGGGTGGGGTTGTGTTCCTGTCTTGCTAGTTGTTCGGCATGGGGCATCCAGCACTGGAGCTTGCTGGCTGTTGGGTGGGGCTGGGCCTTAGTGTTGAGATGAAGATCTCTGGGAGAGGTTTCTCTGATTGATATTACGTGGGGCTGGGAGGTTTCTGGTGGTCCAATGTCCTGGACTGGGCCCTCCCACCTTGGAGGCTCAGGCTCGACACCCGGCCGGAGCACCAAGACCCTGCCAGCCACAGAGCTCAGAAGAAAAGGAAGAAAAAAAAAAAGAAAATACAGACAGAGCCCTAGTACAAATGGTAAAAGCAAACCTAAACAGACCAAATCACACAAAGAAGCATACACATACACACTCACGAAAAGAGAAAAAGGAAAAAAAAAAAAATCAAGTGACTGTGTCTTATCTGATTGACTGTCGACTAAGAACAGACGGAGGCAGAATTATGCATGTCTCTGGATTTGGGTGGTTCCCCCTGATATTAATGACTTGTCAGTGGATTTGTCCCTGAGCCCAGAGCTGGCACTGTGTATGGTATAAGAAACAAAGGACTGGTTTCATTTATTTAATATTTTTTAAACTTTACATATCTCCTGGCACAGCTGTAACCCTTGCAGGATTGAAGGCAACCCTTGATACAACCCCTAGAGACTCCTTGGCTGTAAGCTGTGACACGCTTCTCACTTCCTTCCATTACTGACTCTCCAAAAAACCCTATCCTGGAACTCAGGGACAGCACATCAAAACAGGCACTAATATTTACACTTCCTGCTGTAACCATAAGCATGTATTATAGCAGCTGGATCCATTCTTTCCAAGTCTTCCCAGTAATCTGAACCAGGGGAGAAAGTTTGGCTTTGGAGCTGACAGCCAAAGTCCTCTGACCACTAGTCTATACCCTCAATTAATTTCTTGACACTTCTTGAATTTTAAGTTGTTGGAGTTTTTAATTAAATATTGAAGAATTTTTGTGGCATAACATGACATAATTTACATTATCATGTTACATTATTTTTAAGCACTTTCCCTAGTATGCAAAATCCTCTGAGACATGCCACCAACCAAAAGAACTAGGATTTTCCATAAATTAAATTTTAAGAAAAGATACTTGTAATTTTAGTTAGCATTTCTCCTTCTAAAAGATTCCAGGGAAAAATCTTTCCTTAGCATTTTTATTAACATTTAACAGTTCAACATATTTGAGGAATTTCTTTCTTTATATAAACATGTACTAAGCTACTGAACACATTTTAATACACTATCTTATTTAATCTTTATAAAAATTCTGTAGCACAGTAATTCCCCTTAAAGAGCTGAGAAAACTGAGACCCAGTTAGTATAACAATTTGTGTAAGGTCACAGACAGAGAAATTGGCAAAGCTAGGAATCAAATTGACTTCAATTCAGAACTCTTTCTCAAACTCTAGCCCTTTGCTTCTTTCTATTAGACTGATTAACACCTTTAAATGTCACTTCTACGAGGCGTTCTCTTTGATTGGTTGGTTAGATTTGCTCTATACTCAGACTTTTTCTTGAGTTTAAGAGAAGGACCAATGACTTCACAAATTTCCTTCCAGTCTTATGATCCTATGCTATTAACTCCCATCCTCCCTCCTTTCCTTCCTTCCTTCCACTACATTTATTGAACACCTATTATGTGCTACATGCCAACTATAAAAATATGAAAATACACTGCACCCACCTTGGAGTACCTTAAATATACTCTTTCAGTTCTATGATTTTCTCTGGCATTTATCCATGTATCCACTCATTCATTAAATGAGCAAATATTTTTTGAGCATCTATTAATGTATTATTCTAAGCCCTAGAGATTCAGCAAATAATTCAAGCTTTGTCCCTGAACTCATGGAGCTTATGCTCTGGTGTCTCCATCTAGGTTTCTATTTTCTCTTTCCTCTCTACATGCTTATTCTATAAGTATTTTGTTCAGTCATAAGAGATCTATCTGTAGGCTCATGAGTTTAAGGTGCATATTTTTAAGTGGGAATTGAGTTTATGAGATGTTCTGTCAGCCACTCATTACCACTTATTTGATAGTAGCTATAGAAAACATGTTACCTAAAGATATTTTCACTTGTTTTATATCTTTTCATCTTCGTTTACTTTTATTTAACCTTTTATATGTGCAGTTCACACCTCCTCAACCTGTCTGTAAGGTCCTTGAGTCACTCCATGGTGACTCTACATACAGTATAGCCTATAAAAATATTCATGGAATAAATTCCCAGTCCATTTCTTTGTTCATTGTTGTTGCTATGTGTCTATAAACATGAAATAGCAACCTTAAAGCCTTGTTATAACAGGTTAGCCATGTTAGTCTAGTAACCATGAATAATACACACATCCCAAGCAAGTTCTCCACCCTAGGCAGCAGATACTACCAGTGACTACAACTTCTTGATAAATACATCAAGTGTGCCACCAGAAATCATACAACTCTCCAAAGTGGATTTTAGACTTTTCTTCCTTCTCAATAAAAACATTGCAGAGCTACATATAGAGAAGGGGCAGTAGAACAAAAGTTGCCACACTTGTATTCACCTGTGCCTTGGTTTCCTTATTTTGGATACATTCTTAATAGTAAAAGATGCTCTACCTGCATCTCTTGGGATAATTTTAACTATCCAATGAGATAACATGTTAAAGTGTTTCATAAACAATAAACAGTATTTATATTGAGAACAAAGTTTAAATCATATATTATGCTACAGACAAAAATAAATTTTTATTCCTTTATTTTTCATTTTGGGCCTTCAACTTACCAGGTTTGTGATCCATCCTCTCATCTCTGATAACTGTATTACATCCAGATGTTCGTGCTTAATAACAGTTTAATTATCAACTATCTTCAGATACTAGTAATGTTTAATCACTGGGTATCAAGACTTTCCCAAGTAGGGGAAATATGGTAGAACAGAGAATAGGTGACACTATCCTTCTTGCAACATATAGAGAGGTGTCTGATTCACCTAATTACTCCTAAGGCCAACCTTGTTAGAAGATCAAACTTTGGAATGCTGCAGAACATTCATTCAATTTACTGATGTTTGAAAGGGAATGCACAAAACAGTTCATGGGTTTTGTTTTGTTTGTTTGTTTGTTTGTTTTTGCACTCTGATACCTATGCTAGATATTGATACAATTCTAAACATCTTACGTGGATGAATTAAATCTTCACTACAATCCTGGGAAAGAGACATCCTCATTTTATAGATGAGAAAACTGATGCACAGGGAAGCCAGGTGCACTGTCCAGTGGCACTCTACCAGCAAGAATAGGGAACCTAGGCAGTCTGACCTCTAAGCCTACCCAGTTAGCTACCATGCCATACTGAGAACCACTGCCATGGTGGCTATAGAGGTGATTCAAAAGCTCTGAATTCCCCATGAGGAAAACCAAGATCCCTTACTGTGTAGACTAAAGGGAACCTGACCAGTCACATTTGGTTTCAATTTTTTTCTTCCAGCTCCACCTCTTCAAGCCTCTTATGTCCTCTCGTGCCTTCCTTTTGTGTGCACTGTGTACCCTCTGCAATTATACTCTCACCTTCACCTAAAGCTTATTCATTTTTCAGGAGTTAGTTTAAGGCTCACTTCCTATAGACAAATGTAGATGCTTCCCATCACAACCCTACAGGTACATTTATCTTCACATACTGTAATCATCCCTCTTTCTGTCTGTCCATCAGTCCTTAAAGTTGGGATGAGCCTTTTCATCTCCATTTCACCAGTGTCTAGCATGCTGTCTGGCACATGTGGAAAGACTCACATGAGCTCATCAACTCTGAGTGGAGATAGAAGAAACAGATTTTCTATTAATGAAAACTACATCCAGAATCAGATTCACTGACAAATTTATTTCCACAATTTGAAGCAGAATTCTGAAAAAAAGAATTCTGGAAAGCATTGAACTTTTTTTTTTCTTTTGTGGTTTTCCAAATCAGAAAACTATCTGGGAGGCATATTAAATGATTTTAAAGTTAAGAAATGAGAAACATTACTCATTTCTTGTAATCAACACTCTGCCATGTGCAACCACAACAAGCTTTAGGAGTGTGTGTTTCCTGTTTTCCCCCCTATTCCACCTCTCCCACTCACAAAGGGTGTCTTTTTCCAGCACAGGTACTAGAACATTTGTGATGCAGAATCTGGGCTTTGGCTGAAGAGGGGCAGGCTCAGAAAGAGAAGGCAGGAGGAAGGATTAAGCCAAAGCAACTAAATTGATCCGCACAATAAAGAGCAAGGCTAAAGGGAGAAGGCCACAAAGAGGAAACTACGTAGCCTGGACTGGGATAGAGAATATGGAGAGCTGCCCTGGGAAGGAAGAGCTGTGGGATGAAGGAATTGGAAGCTATGAGGAATAAGATATGACATGGATATTCTTTCATTTTTATGAGACATATGAGTAAAAACTTTTTTTTTTCTCATTTGTGATTACTCAGCTGGAGTTCTTAACTCTGACTCCTGGAAGAAACAGCCACTTAGGTCTCCAGGATATTTAGCACTCTGAACATCATTTAATTCCAGAATTTTGGCTATGACTGCATGGGCGCTTTGCAAAAATGCTCAAAAGACAAATTAAAAAGTTTCCGTTTTTAATTTCACTTAAGGTCAATGTCTAGGAGTGAGATAAATTCACATTTTTTCAACTTAATTCAGTAATGTCTTAGTATTCCTTGTAGAGGGCACTCCAGGAAGTTGACTCTGTTCTACCCTTTAACCTAGCTTTGCCTAGGGCTAGAGACATTATGGATTGAGAGAGATTTGTGCCATTCACTATGGGGCAGTATAGTCAAAATTTTCCATATCCTGTATCCCTTTGAGAATCCAATAGAAAGTACGGACATTCCTCAGAAAAAATAAATGCAATAAGGAAATACAAATAAAATTTTGCTTATACTTGAAGTAGACTCAGGAATATCCTGAAGTCTTTCCATGGACCTTCCAGGTATCTAGCCATGGACCCAAGTTACCGTGGGTCACTACATGAACCCAAATGGGGACAGTTATAACCTGCTGCCCCAGATGAGTTCATCTGCCCACCAAGTTTAACCATGTTAGGACATTTCATCTTACTTCCTGTCTCAAATAAGCAACAGCTAGAACCCAATTAACTCTGGGAAAATCTGGACATTTGCTTAAGCCTAGTGTGATTCTGCTATCTAGAAATCCTAAATTTGATCCTTTCACTTGTGACTAGAGACCACCAAACCACTCAGTGATTTAACAAAGACTAATGTTGGCCTTGATCATTTCCAAAACTAGTGAAAGTCAGTGTCCTGCACTGGACATTGTTTAATAATCGATATACAGTTTGGAGTTGTAGTTCTGTGAGAAACAGGTGAGGTCTATAGGTAAGAAGGGTCACCCGTGAAGGAAGAGGTGATTTGAGGAGGTCAGAGATAACAGGCTTCTTCAAATTTCCTGGACAAAAGCCCTCAAGGGTACTCATGCTACTATGCCAGGTACCATCTGTAATTGATGAGTGGTTTTCAAAACCATCCCCAGCTGAAGCATTTTGCAGTAATCCACTCTGGCAATACATGCTTGCTGCCAGTAAGTCCCATAGTTCAGACTGTCCACCTGAGTCATCCCTCAAGGAGTGTAAGTAAAGGCTTCTTCTCCCTCTCCACCCCTCCCTCTCAATCATCTCTCTCTTCAGGAACAGGCCAGCACTACTGAAGGCCAGTTAAATTCATCTCCAGATCTGACTGCCAAATGAAACGTTAAAATTCCCTCGACCCCTCCGAAGAAACTTTGGACAATCAAATAACATAACAATTCCAACCAGATGTCAAATACTTTTAGAGTACAATTTCTCATATCTTTTTACTTTCCTCTAATCATGTTTTTATGGGGAACATTTATAAAAATAAAATATTATGCTCTTAAGAATTATATGACACTGCTGTTTTTTCCTTAAGCGAAGCATATGTTTCTTTTCCAATTAGATATTAGGAGCACAAAAATTATTCAATGCACAAACAGCACTTAACACACTACTAGGCAGAAGTAACACCTCAATATTCTGTTATGTTATATAATTGCATTTATATCACACACTAAAACAAGGCTTGAGGGAGAAACAAAAGTATGTTGAGTCTCCACTTTGCACTAGATGCGGGACCAGAGCTGAGGACTGGGTTTTCCTCTTGAGAGACAGGAACTGAATATCTTCTGAAGCAAAAATGGCAACCTTATATAAAATAACCCAATCATTTTTACAAAAAGAAATAGAAGACGGGAAAATTTTAAAAAGCGTGTGAGAGAGAACGAAAAAAACAAAATCAATGTTCAGAATAAAGACTACTGAGAATAAAAGCAATCCAACTGAAAACAAAGGGTCCAACTTTTCCATGTAATGTCAGAAGGTGGTTAAATCTCACTGAGGATAATTTTCCATATTAACCCACACTATGAGTGTATGTGTGAGTTAGGACCCAACATCTGTGAGTATTTTACTCCTTCCACGTTGAAAGAAATACATTTCCTTTTGCTCCTACCCTTCAACAGAACAACACCCAGAATGTATTTTGACATCCTAAGAGAGAGAATTGCAAACACCACCTTGCAATGGACATCTGTCTTTTTTGTGGGTTGTGTGGTGTCTGAAACCCACTCCTTCTTGAAGAATCCCTCCCTCTGTGGCAAAGCAGGACTTGTGTGTCACTCTAGAGACTGAAAATTCCTGATACTCATTTTTACGAGCCTAACTGGTGCCTACGTAAAAGCCCATGACTTGGGCTCTCTCAGTCTGATTCCTGCAGCCCGGACTTTGAAATTGGAAGTGAAGCTAAAACGCAAAGGTCCTGGAGACAAGTCCCTGGCAGTGGTGGCCGTGGTAAAAAGACCGTCTGGGAGCAGCAGCAGCAGCCACTGTGCTGATGGTGGTGAGAGTGTCCAGCACCAGCCACAGCAGCAGAGCAAACTACGACGTCCAGCAGCACGTCATGGAGGCGGCAGTTCTGTCCACAAGGGCTGAGCTCCATGGAGTGATCTGGAGCATTGTTACTGGCTCTGAAGCCTTCTGGTCCGAATCTCTTGCAATCTAGGCCACTCTCGAGCTATTCATTAAATACCTTCCTCATTGTCTTTAGCGATTTATTAAAACAAGTTGCCGGACTTGATACAGCACTGCAATCTTACCTCGTATCTTTTTGCATCATTAAAAGACCATTTTTTAATTGGATATAAAAACCTACACGAAAGTCACAAGAGTAGTTCAAAATATTCCTGAATACCCTTCAGCAGCCAGTTTCCCTATGTAGACATGATATCTTTTCCCTAAAATGTCATTGTGTATTTAATAAAAAGAAATTCTCTTACATAATCACTGCACAATTTTCAAAATCATCAAATGAATACAAATACAATACTATTATCTAATTTGCAGACTTTATTCAGAATTTGCCAAGTGTCTCCATGATGTCCTTTATAGCGGAAGAAAATTCAGGATCATTCTGGAACTATTTAGTACATTTTAAGTAAATTTACCTCCTGCCTAAATCAGCCAGAGTTGTTTTCTGCTGCTTGCGACAGATAACCCAAACTGATAAAAACACTTGGAACCAGGAATGAGGTTCTACAAGTAATAGACTTTAAAATGTGCAATTGCCCATGTGGGAAAGGGTAGAGGCAGAGGGAAGAGAGGACCTGGGATGCTGGGCTGGTAAGCTGTTGAGCTATTTACGCTGAACTCTTGAGACCATCTACATGCCTAAGGAGGCTGTTGTATGAATGGAAAGCATAGGAATCGTTCCGAAGGTTGCAAGCTAGTGATTTCTTACAGTTATCAGTAGGATCCTATGAGAAAAAGACACGAGGAAAAATGGCCCTTCTTTCTCTAGACGTGTAATGCCTGGGACTCTACCAGCCCTTTTGTGACCAGAGAGGGACAAGTCTGAAAGGAAGGACAAGCCTCTGAGGATGCCATGGCATAGATGCAGAAACAGTGAATCCTTCAGAACATGGCTGAGTTTATCCTACCTCTGGACTTTTAGCTTTGTGAGATACATTTTCTTATTACTTAAGCAAGTTTCTGTCAGTTTTCTATTACATGCAGCTGAAAACACCTTAAAGATAAACATACTCAGTTAAATGACTCCAGCTCCGTGTTGACATTTTGTTTGATGGGTTAGCTGTTCTCATAAATATAAAACTAGAGGAGGTGTCATTATCCTCTACTATATCATAAAGCTAGCTTCCTAGATGCTTCCAACATGATATCTCTTTCTTCAGAGCATCAGAGAGGGTGGAATAAAATGTTGAAACCACCAACGATATGCAAAATACCACTGGTGAAAATAACAACACGAAGAAGCCTCTTAAAACGAGTTTCTCAGTGTTCCTGCATAACAGAGACAAAATATCCCAACAATGTTTATTAAAGACTTAATAGTACTAAGTAAATAATGCTAAGTAAGTCCTTTGTATGAATTAATTCATTAATCTACACAATAGGCTACACAACAGTAATCAGTCTCACTTTGTAGATGAGGATCCAGGATTAGAGAGATTAATCAGTTTCATCAAGATCACAGAGATCTTAAACAATGGAATCAAGATTCAAACCGAGGCAGTCCAGCTCCACAGCTGGCTTACTATCTTTTTGACAATTAAGCCAAAGTGATGACTCCCCCCCACCCCCGAGGGAAAATTAGCTTAACAGGTCAATTTGAACTGAAAAATAGGTGTTTGTGTTGAAGGAGGGGTATGGTGAAGGTATTATTTCAAAACTCGAGATGAGATGCCCTCAGAGAGGCGAGGGGGTGTCAGTTTGGAGGAAGGGCGCTGCTCCATCTCCACCAGCGCTGACTGCCTACCCGGCTCCAGGGTGGCCACTGCCACCCCACCGCCTCCACAGATGAAAGTGGCTGGCACAGAGGGACCATGAGGGGAACTGTAACAGTTTCAGAGGAATTGTTATGTTTAACAAAAACCTCTCAGAGAGCAGCTAGGGCTAATGGCCTCATTTTCTGGAAAATGAATCCGAGACACTTGCTCAATTATATCCCTGACCCACTCTCTTGGGCTTCAGAGGATAAGATAGGCTTGTGAGCTGCCCGAAGGTGGGGAAATGCCTGCTTATTTTAACAAAGTTCATGACCCACTCTCGGCTCTGCACAGGCCCCTATCCCTACTTTATCTGCTCAATGGCAGCTTGATACACCGCCAGGCCTGGATAATTCTTCGCAGAGAAGCACAGAGGTACGTTTCTATCATTCCATCTCTTAAAATATCACTTATCTGAGTTTTACACGTCCTGACTCAAAAGGATGCGTACATGGGAGCGGGGGCTGGAGCAGCAGGAGGCATTTAATTATATAGTTTGAGTGACTGGCTTCTATCCTATTGCAACAGTATGTAGACACTACCTCTCCAGCATCATCCTAAAAACCGCCACCAGCGCATCTTCGCAGGATTACTCAATAGTGACCCATTTATGTAATTAGCCAATCAGTATCTGGGGAAAAAAATAATAAAAGCTACCATTTGTGATCTAATTACATTTTGCCAGGCACTGAGCTTAGTGCCTTGTATACATTATATTAATTAATTCCCACAACAAGACTCTGATATGAGTACTGTCATCCCCAGAAAACAAGTGGAAACCAAGGCTCTGAGAAGTTAAGTAACCTTTCCACAGCGAGTAAGTAGTTATCACCAGTGATGTCAATGTTGGAGCAGAGACCCAAGCTCCTCCTCATTAACCAAGATACCACTTCACCCACTTCTTAATATAATTGACCAAAAGGGAATAATACTACAAACAATTACTATTCCATAATTAGCCTCCTTTCCAGTAGGATCAAATGCTAGAAAGAGGGGCATGGTATTATAGGTGCTTGGGAGAAATATTAATCAGGAAGCTGGATTAGGGCATTTAATCAACTTGCAGCACTTGACTTTCTTCTCGCAGAAATCTCTCTGCTTGGTTTTCACAACACCACTCATTCCTGATTTTCCTCCAACCTCAACTTTGCTCCTTCTTAATTTCCATTTCTGGTCCCTCCTCCTCTGCTAACCCTTAACTCTGTCGTCAACCCTCTTTTCTGTTCGAATTCCTTTTCTAGGTGATCTCATCCTCTTCTATGGCTTAAAATAACACTTTTGTACTGATGACTCATAAATCTCTATCCCTAGTTCTTAACACCCCCTGGGCTCTAGTTTTATATATCCCACTGCCTACTTGACATCGCCTCTCAGCTGTCTAATAGACATCTCAAATTTAGTATGTCCAAAATAAAATTCTTGATTTGCCCCTAGCTGTCTTCCTTATCACAGTTAATGATATCACTACCACCAAGTTTCTTGGGCCAAAAAACTTGAAACAACATTCATTTTCCTACTTTTCCTCATGTTTCTCAAACAATCTATCTGCAAATCTTGCCAACTCTTATCTCCAAAATATTTTCAAGATCCCACCACTTAACACCATCTCCATTGCTACAGCTCTAATCCAAGTGACCAGTGTCTCACACCTTGACTGCAGTGGGCTGTTTCCACTCGTTTCTTGCCGGAGTTCATTCTTCAAACAGCCAGCCAGGGTGATCTTCTTAAAGCATAAAACAGATCAAATTGATCTATTGCTTAAAAGTCTCCAGTGGTTCCACTGGGCTTAGAGGAAAACACCAACTCCTCAACATGACTAACAAAGCTGTACATGATACATCCCTGGCCAATCTTTCAGACATGACCACATACCTCTCTCCTCACCATTCTCCTCATTCCCAGGCCTTCTTTCTATTCTTCCAACACACTAAGCCCATTCACACCACTGGCCTTTTAAACATGCTGTTCCTTCTACATAGAATGTTCTTTCATCAGATCTTCTATGATTACCCCTTTCCCCTCATTTGAGTCTTGGCTCTAATGTCACCGCCTTAGAATGATTTTCACTGGTCATTTTAGCTAAAATATTGCAATATCTTCCTCCATTCACTCCTCCAAGTTACACTACATCCCATCACCCAGGTTTATTATTTAAAATGCACTTGCATTATGTCATAAGTATTATTTTGTGTTCACCATTTGTTGATTGTCTCTACCTCCTAGAATATAAGCTACAAGATGAGATCCCTGTCTGAATGTGTCCCTCTCAATGAAGTGCTGAGCTCTCTTGTGATACAAGGGAGGTCAAGCTTCTATAGAGACTGGATGAATTATTCCACAATGATATCCACTCATGATCAAGCAATCCATTAACACTCAGTAACCAAGAAACATTCAGATTAAAGTAATGGTTTCTAGAATTTCTTGACTCAGAATAATATGTTGTGGTTAGAGAACACAGATATTTTAGCTACTTAAATAGACTTTCAATTTTAAATTAACAAATCAACACTTTTACCCATCATCTTTTACCAATTTGAATGTGTTTTCCATTCAAAATAGGACAAAATCATTTGATGACAATAAAATTTCAGGGACCTACAAAACTGAGGACCAGATCTCTCTTATTCTGGTCAATACAAAATAAGTGCCTAGAATTGGAGTAATAGCATATCAGAAAACTAAGGTACGTGGCATAGGATGAGTGGTCAGGTGACAGGCAACAAAGAGTCTTTAGTTTGCAGCTAGAAAGATAAAAATTTATGCACAGAGCATCTATTTTGTGAAAATGTCACCCGTGGTAATTTGAAAGGAAGGTGATAAACTTTGTGAACTTGTAGCTTTACAGGAAGTGATTGGGAAACAACTTTTCTAGCAGATGTCGACTGTTGTTGGCCGCCTTTGAAAAGGTACTACAATAAAAAGAATGAGCTAAGGACACAATTAAATGATTTGTAAGCAAGTATGGAAGGTAACAGAGATGGTCCAGAGAATTTGGAAAGCAGAAGAGGCAATTGTTTCTTATCAGCAATTGGTGAAAGACTAGAAGATTAAAACACAGCCTTGTGTCAAAGAATAAATCAAGGGTATGGTTTTCACACCCACTGTTAAACTTCTGAATGAGTTAAGATGGCACTTAGCCTTTCATTTGGACAAAATAGCCCAAACAAAAAGAGCCTGAAGTTGTGGCTCTTCCAATGAAGCTTGGTTGGTTTAAGATAACTGCAGTAAAGATGAAACAGAGAGAGGGATGTCTCAATAAAGAGCTGTGTATGTGGCTATTAGCAGGAGGAACTAACCAGAATCAACTATAAAAAAAAAAAAAGTTGATTAAATATTTTAGAAAGTTGTACAGCCAAAGAAAACTATGAGCCTTCCAAAAATGTTTGTGACAGTTTTTTGTAGTCTAAAGACAGAAACTTTAACAACAGTTGGGCTTGTGAGCTTCTGAGAGCATTTTCAGGCTAAGCTTCTCATCCTTGAAGGGGGGCACATTCTGTAGTGCACTTTTCAGATGGAGCAAAGGCAAATAATAGAAAAAGAAAGACCTCTAAAGGGCAGATCCAAGGGCTACATGGAACAATGGATTGGAAAACCCTTTCCCAGGAGCCCAGTCAGAACCTAGTCATGAAGCATTCCTTATCTCCAGGGGATTGGGACCTGCAGTTAGATTTCAGGATTGATATGGACCAGCGACTTCCCCTTTCCAAATGGGAGTGCTGTAGACACCCTGCCACTATTCTACCATTCTGTACTATGTGTTTCGGGGAAGAGATAATCTATTTTTTCAGTTGGTTTGAAGATCAAAAGGAGCCATATCCAGACCATCAGGCACCACCCAGACATCACAAGCTTGGACTCTGATGCCCTGATTGGATAGGACTTTTGGATTGTCTCCTCAGAGACAGACAAAGTGAGCTGAATATTGATACCATAAGTGGTATCCTTAGTGCTGCTCACCAAACATTTCTAATTCTCTCACCCCAATTACATGGGAGGATTATAATTCCTTGCTCCCTTTTGGGTGGGTGGGACATGTGACTAGATCTGGCCAATGAGTTGTGAGCAGAACTGTCATCTTTTACTTCCATGTTATAGCATTTATTTCCTAGTGTGAAACCTTCCAGAGGTCTTTTCCATATGGCACAGTGATCAGCACTGATTGTGATGCTTGCTTCATTTTGGGAACCTGAGCAGCTATGATAAGCAGAGCTTCCCTGCTGATTCACAAAAGCCAATTGGCTACATAGTATTGTTTCAAGCCACTAAAATTTTGGAGTTTATAAGGCAGTACCTAAGCCTCCGGTAAACTCCTTTCTTTGACATCCTTTTAAAAATTCTTAGTTTATCATCTTATAACAATGGAGTAATACTCTATGCACTGTTTTATGACCTACTTATAAAAAGTCTCATGCATTCTTCTGTATCATTTATATACATACTTTGCAACATTATCACTTGTGGGTGTGCAATAGTCCATAGTAGGGATGTTATGTAATTTTTACTAAATCCCATAGTGTTAAACTTAACTGAGCTGTTTTGAGTTTTTAGTATGATAAATAACAATATAATGTATATTCTTTTAGCTAAATCTTAATAGTAGATTCATATGATTTTTAATTCTTATAATTAAAATTTGGGCATCAAAACATATGCAAAATTTTAAATATTTTAGGATTTATTAATTTATCCATTTATTCAAGTTGAATTTTAGGCATTACGGATTGAGTAGTAATCAAGATACACAGCACCTTCACGAAGCATATTACCCAACTGCTTCCAGAGAAAGTCAACTGATATCCTCTGATA
This sequence comes from Eubalaena glacialis, assembly GCF_028564815.1. NCBI lineage: Eukaryota > Metazoa > Chordata > Mammalia > Artiodactyla > Balaenidae > Eubalaena > Eubalaena glacialis. The sequence continues at coordinate 68,009,300 of NC_083732.1, forward strand.
CACCCTACTGCCAAAAAAGTATGAGGCCCACTTTCCCACACCCTTAGCCACATTGAGGATGAGCATAGAAACATCTTACTACCATCCATAATATCTATTCAGAGTGTCCTGCCCTTATTTGAAGATGAGGAGAATGATAGTAACCTCATGTCACGGTCTAAAAATATGCTTATTTTCAGAAGAGTATGCATCAGAAACTAAAATGAGTAGTCAATCTTCTCTATCAACTTGGAAAAGGGGGCAAATCTCACATGTTCATAGTGCTTTGTTTAGTCCACTTTATAGCACTCCTTCCATTATACAAGTTGTCTACTCATGTCTGTTTCCCTCATTAGATTATCAAATCCTTGATAAAGAACAAGGAACAATGTTTAAGGAAGTATTAAGGTAGCCAATTACTCAAGCCAAGCCTTCAGGAGATAAAGGGTAAATCACATTCATGCTTATACTCTCCAACTTCACTTTCTCAGTAACAACAGGCAATGAATGCCCATGTTTTTCCTCTGTTCCTATCATTCCACTTCACTGAAAGGCAAGTTATTTATGCAGATAAAGGCAGCAACTGTTGTGCAGTTGAAAGAGCCTGACCACTGGTCATCTTTTGCAAACTTATAAAAAGAGTTGGATAAATAGCTGATGGTTGGCATTATTTATGTAGATATAAATTTTCTACTCACATTATAAGAAACAACAAAGAAAAAGAAGTAAAGAGCTATAGATTGTTTTTCCATACCAATTCCACATGTACATGCAGTGGCAACGCACAGTGATGACACAGAACAGAATCTGGTATGCCAAATCCATGGCAGTTAAAATCCAAACCAAAAACTCCTGCCCTAAAAATTCACTGGCAAATTTGTATGATGAAGATTTAGGCAGGATTATTTTTTAAGCTTTTCAAGGGAAACTTTTGGGAAGAGCCTAAAAAGAATATGATTCCAATGCTTTATAAGAAAAAATATTATTTTTCAATAAGATATAAAATATTTACTATCTGCCAGTGATGGTGTTCTGAGTGATATGTAGATATTACTGTGAAAATGTAATGTTTAAGGATGCATTTCATCCTACCTAAACCATAATTTGAGCAGTATATCGAAACCTTAAAAAAATCCAACCCCAGTGGAGTACAAATTGACTATTTCTGAAAATAAATGTGTGCATATCCTTAATGTTATTAGTTTCTTGTGGGTTTTCTCAAATATTCTCTTTTAGATTTTCCCACCAAACTAGTAAATTTTGATCAAACATCAGGAAGTGGTATGCAATATAAAGATATGAAAAAGGAAACATGATACACTTACTGCCATATTTATTTAATTTGCCAGAATGATTTTCTTTCCTTTTGGGTTTCTTGCTGCGCCCTTGAGGAATACTCTGTCTTTCTTTAGAGTGGGAGTGCAGTGTATAAATCTTCCCAAAACCTGGCTTACACTTTAGCCTCTTACTAATAGAAAAAATTTTCTCCAGAAGGCATTCAACCTTCTAACATCTATGCTCTCACCTCACTGACCCAACCTCATCCCACCAGCTTCTCCACGGTGGCCTCTGCTCCACACCAAGCCACCTCCACCACTTTTGTCGACTCTTGTCTAACCTAGTTGTTTCTCTTTCCCTTCTATTCTGCTTAGTTCCTGTCCCCTTGCATTTGTCTCTTTTGTTTGTCTTCTGGAATGTCTTCTCTCTACCGTTTATGATTCCAAGCTCTGTATTTCCTTTAAGTCCAGCTCCACACCCCACTCCACCTTTCAACCTTCCTTTCACCTTGATCAATGTTGGATATTCTCCAAAGCCCCATAGATCAGACTCATCCAGTGATCCCACACTTGCTTACATGATGACCTGGAATTATTTACTCTCTAGCCTTTTAGGTAGATATATATATCTGACTTACCCAACCGGTATCAGTAGAAAAATTATTAGACTAGGAACTAGGGTTCTGTGGCTCACCATACAATTCTTTGAGTATTACATTACACAAATCACCTAACAATTGTTTCTTAATGCGAAAGAGACAGTGTTGAATTACAATAATGTCATCTTCACACCTAGCATTCTATGAATCTCCTTAGATTCACAGAATTGTCTTTTGTTTCCCTTGTATCTCCCATAACACCTACTACAGAGCTGGACAAATACTACTTTAATAAATGTAATTCAATAAATTCAATAAGCAACTGCTGGTAGATTGATAAATGAGTGGGTGGGTGGGTGGATGGATGGATGGATGGACAGATTCAGCTCTATGATCTTATCAACTTTATAATCCCTCATTTCTCTGAACCAGCTAAAGTAAAAATTATCAAATATTTAATATTCTCTTTCTATACTGATCACATATGTTACTAATGAATATTATTCTCATTCTTCTTTTGTTTGCTTCCCAAATATGCTCTAATAAAAGAAAACTCTCTGCCTCCCTTCAGAAAAGCCCTGTGGAATCTACCTGCTCCAATGAATATATCAAGTTGCTTTTACAACTTTAATTACTCAAAAAGAAAAGATTCAATTCAACACTGAGAAATGTTATGATTTTTTAAAAATGACTGGTTCTTATGAGACGAGATTATGTTGCATAACCAAGACCTGAAATTTGATTCTCATCTATGGTAACTCTGGATGTTTCAATTTTGTAAAATCATTTTCATCAACAATTTGACAGAGAAAAGCAAAAGAAAATGATTTTGTGCCTTCTAACAGCTGTAGATTTGTGAGCAGAGAGTAAATGACAGGCGTATATTTGGATCAAAGTGTGAAGATGTACTTAACTCTCTTCCAACACTCATTCTCAGCGCCATTTTTAAGATATAAGAATTAATTCCCATGTACGCAAACCAATTCAGATTTCCATGTGATTTACTGCTTTACATTTCCAGGCAAAAACTGCCTGTAGGAAGCCTGTATGAGAGGAACCTACAGGAAAGTTGAATGTAGGAATCCTTTCTGGAAGATCAGGATCTCTTGCAAAAAGACTGAAATATTGCCTTCCCGGGAGTCTCTTCTTTGTTGGTCTTTAGCCTCCATCATCACTCTGCCCTCTAGTTTTCAGATTCCTTTCTACAATATCAACAGAGCACACATGGCACAGTAAAGGTAGTTATGACCTAAACCCTTAATCCCAAATATCCAACCTTTGAGACAGTTCTCTTTCTCACTTATACAACACTCCATCCTATTTCAGGCATAATTAAAATATCTCTGTCTACTCCAAAATCAAGATATTTCATGATGATGGAAGTGGGGACCATGTATTCTGGGCTTTTACAGGGTGTTCCAATTTTAAATACTGTATATGACTTCTGTCCAGTTACATAACTACTTATCAAGTCATATTTCAATTTTTAGTTTTAGTCATATGGTCACCACAGCTGTGGGTTATAAAATGATGCTAGTGATGATCCTGCCAATATAATTCTCAAACTTGTATTCATTCAACAAACATCTACTGGTTAGACATTTATTTACTCAGCAGACATTTATTGAGTGCCAGGTATTGTGCAATGATTTGAGATACAATGATGAATAAAATACAGTATCAGCCTTCTAGAACAGAGGTCAGCAAACTTTTCCTGAAAAGGGCCAAGAGTAAATATTTTAGGCTTGTGGGCCATATAGTTCCTATCATAAGTGGGAAAGAGCCATTGAAAATATGTAAGTGAATGAATCTGGCTGTGTTTCAATAAAACTTTATTGACAAAAACAGGTGGCAGACCAGATTTGGCCCATGGGCCATAGTCTGCTGACCCCTGCTCTAGTTGTTTATAGCCTCTAGACCAGTACCATCCAATAGGAAAAAGATGCAAGGCACAAATGTGAGTCATATATATATACTTTTAAATTTTCTACTAGGCATGTTTTAAAAAGTAAAAAGCATCAGGTGAATTTCACTTTACTAATGTATTTATTTGACTTGATATATCCAACATATTATCATTTCAGCATGCAACCAGCGTTAAAAATTAGTAAATATTTCGCATTTTTTGTACTATGTCTTTAAAATATGGTATTTTACACACATGGTGTATCTCAATTCATCCTAGCTACATTTCAAGTGTTTCATACCACGGGTAATTAGCGACCACCATGTTGGATAGCCAGGTCTAGATAGATGAATAAACAGGTAGTTGATAGGGATAAGCACAAGGTACTTAGTACTTGTTATCCCTAACAAGAAGGAGGAAAAGCCAACCTCATCTCCATAGCGGTTGTGGCTGATGGCCAGGGAGGGTTTGTCAAAGGACAGGCATACCGGAGGATGAACAGGAGCTCCTTAGTTGAAGACAGGGAGGAGGAGGGAAGGAGGATTCTGGACAGAGGAAAGATATGCATAAAAACCTGGAGACAGGGAAAGGTGCAGCTTCCTCAAAGAATGTAAAGTAGCTCAGTATGCACAGAGCCCGGCGGGAAGGGTGCTGACCCCCACTAAGGCAGTGGGAGTGGAGTGAGGTGAATTAGTTGTGAGAGAAATTAATGAGACAGAATTGACGGAACCTGGAGATTGATCAGACACAGGGGATGAAGAAGAAGGATGAGGAAAGGATGATGTTGAGGGTTCTGGCTTATACAAAATGCAAAGACAGAGCCATCATTTGTCAAGATGGGACGCGCAGGAGCAGGGGCAGATTTGGGGAAAGATGAAGAGTTTAGCCTTCGACACTCTGAGCTTTGAGGCTTCAGGGAGACATGCACAAAGATAATGGGAGACACACACAAGCAGCCCCCATGCACAGAATATGCCTTCACACTCAGGAAAGCACTTCATGTCAGTAGCTGCCCTCATTTTGTGATCAACAGTCTCTCTCTCTCTTCCCTCCAATAAAGATTTTTTTCTAGTGGCTCTGCCACCACACGAAGGGGTTGAAATCCTGTCTGCCAGGAACACTGACTCTCTCCTCTCCTCTTTACCTAATTAGCTCCTGTTCATTTCCAGGTCTCAATTAAAATGTCACTTCCCAGAGAGACTTCTCAGATCCCCCCAGAAGAGGTCAGACCCCCTTGTGAATACTCCCTGTATCTTTTTCCTCAGTGGCAATTTCCACACTTGTAATTTTGCATCTATTTGTGTAATTAGTTGATTAATGACTTTCTGCCTGGAGGTAATATTCAGCAAGAACTGTGTCTATTCTTACTCCACACTCTAATACTAGCCTCTGACTTCCCTGGCACATGGTAGAGAGATGCTCGGTAAATATTTGTTGAATGAGTGAATATGATATTAAAAGTCCCCACTGAAATCCAAAATTAACTGGAAAGGATTATAAATCTTAGCATGAATCAGTGCAGTGGATTCCAATTATTTTTCTATAATTTAACTGAATTTTTTTTCAATTCCTCATTCACAGCTGAGGTGGAAGAAATTTAATCACAGTCATTTCCCAACATTGCTAAAGGCATTCCCTGCCCAGGAAGCCTTTTCCAACTGGAGTGGGTTATGTCAGGAGTCTTATTCCTTCCTTTCAGGGCACAGGCTTTTAGAAACTAGAGCCAGAAAGACTGACCCTTCCCTCAATTTTCTGCCGTGTAATATCCTTCTCCTTAGGCAATGTGTGGACCAAACTTTAGCTGCAAGAATGGAGGTATGTGGCAGAAGAGAGGGATAAAAAATAAAAGTGAGGGAGGGGCAGAAATGGGTCAATAGTTTAAAAATGTTATCCAATCACATTAGTTTATTTAAAAATTAAGAGATCACATAAATTAGGAGTTTGGGATTAACATACACATACTACTATATATAAAATAAAAAACAAGGACCTACTGTATATCATAGGTAACGCTACTCAATAATCTATAATAACCTATATGGGAAAAGAATCTGAAAAAGAAAGGATATATGTATATTATAACTGAATCCCTTTGCTGTGCACCTGAAACTAACACAACATTGTAAATCCACTAGACTCCACTATAAAATTAAATTAAAATAAAAATTTTTTAACAATTAAGAGATCAGGCTTCCCTGGTGGCACAGTGGTTAAGAATCCACCTGCCAATGCAGGGGACACGGGTTCAATCCCTAGTCCGGGAAGATCCCACATGCCGTGGAGCAACTCAGCCCGTGCACCACAGCTACTGAGCCTGCGCTCTAGAGCCCGCGAGCCACAACTACTGAGCTCACGTGTCACAACTACTGAAGCCCGCGCGCCTAGAGCCCGTGCTCCACAACGAGAAGCCTCCGCAACAAGAGAAGCCACTGCAATGAGAAGCCCGTGCACCACAACGAAGAGTAGCCCCCGCTCGCCGCAACTAGAGAAAGCCCGTTTGCAGCAACGAAGACCCAACACAGCCGAAAATAAATAAATAAATAAATAAATAAATAAATAAATAAATTTATTCATTTTAAAAAAATTAAGATATCACAAATAACTATGAATGAATGGATTTCAAATCAGAGATTTCCACTGCAGGACAGACTATATACAGCAGCAAGAAACATGAAGAAGAAAACAAAGTTTTTCCCGGGGAGTCTAACTACTGAGCAGAACAGAACCACATCTTCACTTTTGTGTCCCCCGTGGCATGCAGCACAGCCCTGGATGGAGTAAGCCCTCAGCTCATAGTTCCTGAATTAAACAGCAGTCTAAACTTCTCCCTCATAATTACTCATTAAGTGCCTGTTGGGTTGCCACCTCCAGCTCCGGATCACAAGTTGCATGAAGGCATGGATACTGAACCAGTGATGCTGTGCCCTTCTTACTTCCTGCTGCATCTCTAGCACCCATCACAATGCCTGGTGCAAAAGAAGTGTTGGGTAAATATTTATGCAATAAATAAACAGGTTGAATAAGAACAGGGTAGGTGAGAATGTGCAAAGCCAAAATCCCCCTATCTTTCAAGCTCTAGCTCAAATTTTAAGCCTTTATCATAGTAGCACTTCCTCCTAGACAGAAGTTTTCGCTCCTACCTCTGACTTCCTCAAGTATCTTGTTTATCCCTCTTGGAGCATTTATTAAGTAGCAGTACACATAGTGGGTAAGGGTGCAAGCCCTGGAACCAGAATGCTGTTGTTTAAATAGAAGCTCAGGCATTTACAAGCTATAGTACTTAGGAAAATGACTGAAGGTTCCTGAGTTCTGCTTCTCATCTACAAAATGAAGAAAACTATACTATCAGTTTATTAAGGGTTGGTGTAGGACTAATGAAGTAATACATGAAAAACTCTTAGTTCAATATCTAACACATAGTAAGCATTCAAAATTATCTATTATATTTATCACTCTACTTTTATGATGATAGTTTTTAAAACTGCTACGTTTATTGAATACATAATATATTCTGAACATGGTAGAAAGCATTTTATATGGGTTTTTACAATGAAGCCATAAGTGATCCTATGCAGCATTACTTTACCTACCATTATGAAGCTGAGGCTCAAAGGGTTACACAAACTGTCCAAGGTCACATAACTAGTAATAGATTTGCTGTCATTTGAGCCCAGCCAATAAAGCAGCAGCCCTGCTCACTGTCTTCATGAATGTACACATCTTAAGTCTTACACTAGGTAATAAATTCCATTGCGGGCAAGGATTTGATCTGATTTATTTTTGTATCCCCCAAAGCATCTAGCTTAATGCCTTATATGCCAACGATCGGTAAATATTTATTAAATGACCGAACACAGAGCGAAGGGATCCCAAAGTCAAATTTTATCAATGTCATCATTTTGTCCCAGCACTAGCTCTGCAGAAGTTGCTCCCATGCATTCTGAATAGAGGGAATCCTTTCCATGTTTAAGCAGCACCTACACTAACATACACATTAAACAGAGCAGTGTTCCCCTAAAAGAAATGCCACGTAAATAAGTCCTTTGTACAACCAAGTCTAACTACATGTTGGCTTGATTCATCAAATATGTAGTATCCAAAAAAGTTTGCTTTAAACCATGTCAGCCAACATAGTGACACATTTCATTAGTGCCCTCTATACACATTTGAAATTTTAAAAAGCATTTATATGTTCTGTACGACTTTGTTTGTACTAGACAAGCTGCCTTTGACAAGGGCTGGGGAATGGCAAGAGCAACAGCAATGATGATACAGTCTTGCTCAGAAAACACCAATAGCAACCATCACACAAAATAATGCATGGAGAATTTGTGGCCCTGCAGACCCAAAACAGGAGCAGGTAGGCAGTGAGTCGCCAGCTAGGGAGAGGAAATGACCTAAATGGGAAAGAGTCTTAAGTGTTTACAGGATCTTAAAAATGCTAGAGCAGCAGTTCTCAAAGTTTGGTCTGTTGACTATCAGCATCGGCATCACCTGGGAACTAACTCCACAGTAATGCAAACTCTCAGGCCCCAGCCCAGCCTTCACACTCAGAAACTCTGGTGTGGGGCTTTAAGAAGGCTTCATGATGATTCAGATGAACGCTAGGGTTTGAGAACCACCAATACAGGGCATAGATATTCACACCCTTCTTTTCTAGAAATGAATTCTGAGGCCATAATTCTTCCAAGATCACACTACTGGTTAGTAAAGACCAGAACGTCTACCTCCTGGTTCACAGGAAGGAGGGTTGGGAGAGGTGAAGGCAGATGCAAAGGGACTTTATGTCCTTGGAGCCTAAGTTCCATTTATTTCTGAACATTGTGAAACAGTTTAGCAGGGGTCTCTGGGTGAAGACTGCTAAGACAGGTTCTGACAACCATTGGATTAATGGCTGGAAGCACTGGAGTAAACAGAGTTAAGCCAGTGTTCTTTACTGTAGAACATTTAACATGACGATATGTAATTTCATCTTCCAGAGGATGATAAGAGTATGTAGTAATTGCCAAAATTGTTTTACCACAACCTCTGTACTAAGTTATAAAAAAAAGTGTGAAATGCCAATCTACATTATGTCAAAATTGTAAACAATATTTGTTATATAACTGATTGGTTCATTTTTTAAATGCAATCAAATCAGTCAGACTCAAAGGTGCTTAACTTGTAGCCCATAGGTTCCTAAATGCTCTCTGGTTCCCAGGAAATTATAAGCAATTCCCTGAAATTATAAGCAACATTTTTATGAGTATGTGCAAATATGATATTTTTCTGGAGGATTTCCAGAGATTTTTATTAAATTTACTAAGGGATCTATGGCTTATTCAATCACTTGATATGTTAGTTTCATGAAGACACAGCCAATGAAATTTGAGTATTTCCTTTAGCTTAGATTCTCAAGATTTCTCACTTTCGCTACTACAAAATTCTCCTGATTGCTAATTCTACTTCCCTTCCAGTCTTTCTGTTCCACAATTTAATTTTCTTAAACTTCAAACCTATTAACATTCATGCTTAAAAACCATTGCCTACCAATTCGAGTATAAACATTTCAGGCATCCACAATAAGGCTCTTTTTTCCTGGCCTCATCTCTCACTCTCTCATGTATCCCACAGTCAAACAACTTGTTTTTCCCAGACACACTCACCTTGACCACCTCTGTATTTGGAACTACCAACCTCTATTTCCTTCTCACTTTTTACACCCTTCTCTAAAGCTGTCTCTTCCATGAAGTCTCCTTGATTCACCAAACATTCAGATTTTCTCCTCCAATCATGTCTCCAAGGCAAATACATGTCAATCTGTTATGATATTAATCATACTTGGAACATAAATAATCACTACTGGTATGTTTACCACCCCTCCTGTGCTTCAGCACATAACTGTTTTTACTCTTGTCTTTAATTTGTCTCTGGATGTTTTTGCTGGGTCACCCCACTCCGGGCTATCACCAGGAAAGCAATATTGACCTGTCATATGTTTTATCCTGAAATGATCAGATTTTTGTCAGAAAAAAAAAGCTCCTTTCAGTTCAGAAACAAATTCTTATCCATTTAGAAACCAAGAGAAATTTAGATTTTTTTGTATGATTTTGTTTGTATTAGAAGAGGCTGCCTTTAACAAGGGCTGGGGAATGGCAAAAGCAATAGGAATGATGTAGATTCAGAAGCATCCATCTATCCAGCAGGTACAAGCAGAAGCTTCTGTGCAAGCTTATTCCTGAGATAAAAGAATATAATTAAGGAAGATCAATAAAACAACAAAGATTTTCTCTTGCTCTTTGTTCATCTTTCCCCTAATGTTGAAGAACTATCACATATATTTTCAGAAGTCATGAATCAAAAATAATCATTTTGGGTTTTAATACATTAATCGACCTCCAGTATTCATCATTCCCTATTCCCACTTTCTTTCTCCTTCAGTAGAAATGCCTTTATTGGAAATAAAAGGATAAAACAAGATGTTGGGGGTAGAGAACAGGAGGCCAAAAAGACTTAATTCTATGGACAGAAAATTCTAAAATCAAAATTCCAGCCAAAGTTGGAATTTCACAGGAAGAAGTGCAGAGGATTAGAATCCTATTTATAGACTTACTGGCAGGGCCAAGTCTGAAGAAAGAAAGTATGCCCCTCCACACACACAAACCTCAACCCAGAACTCTAAGCAGGCTGCTTCAGCCAGAGACATAGGGTTAAAATCACAGCAGAGTTTGGGTTGGAACAGAGCAGTGGGCAGCCATGACCATGGAAACAGCATAGAAAGAGCTCAGAGTCATCTCTGTCTATGTGTGTTAGGGGTGTGGAGCATCCCAACTGGGAGACTAAAATCCTCTGTGATCTAGGATTCCCTTTTATTCATGCCAATCAGGAAAGAAGATTGTAAATAAACCCACTGGCTCTGGGTTTACTGACACAACCAAAATACAGAACTAGGCACAGAACTTTGAGTTTCCACATTGAAAAAATCTATCATATCCATTAATTTATACACTTCTAAAAGATAATCTGGGCTTAATATTTCCCTTTCCTGTCTCTCCCTTCTCTAGTTGGCTAGTGACAGATACCAATTGGCAGAGATGGATTGAGAAATGCAAACAGCATGATAGCTAAGTAAATACAGGAGTTTAACCACCACCCCTCCAAGTGTTTATGCTTAAGCATCCCAACTACCATTCCAGAGTTCAAAAATTAACTCTTCTTTTTCTCAATACATTTTATTTCTTCCTGATATATATTTCCCCAGCAAATTCAGCTTATGTACAAGTGAAAACGACAATCTACCAAGGATTACCTAACTGGGTCCTACCTAATCTCCCTTCAGTATTTTCTGTCTGACTTTGAGCAAGTCTTTCCCCTACCCACCTGTCTTGGTTACTCTCTCTATAAAGTGGAAATGTCTTGCTCTTCTCATTAAGTCTAGTGTCTGCTCTAAGGCATGTGATGCTATAATTCAATAAATGTTAAATGATGCTAACAATTTGCATCATATCCTTCAAAAGCACCTTGAGTGCTTAGGATGAATCCAATAAGTAAACTAAAATAAATTTGATTCCCTAGAATTGCTTAATAGAAGAGTAACTGAGATGCTCTCAAGTTAATTACTACCAACCGGTGGGTGCAAGAGATGATTCACTTTTTTTTTTTAATTAATTAATTTATTTATTTATTTATTTTTGGCTGTGTTGGGTCTTCGCTCCTGTGCGAGGGCTCTCTCTAGTTGCGGCAAGTGGGGGCCACTCTTCATCGCGGTGCGCGGGCCTCTCACTATCGCGGCCTCTCTTGTTGCGGAGCACAGGCTCCAGACTCGCAGGCTCAGCAGCTGTGGCTCACGGGCCCAGTCGCTCCGCGGCATGTGGGATCCTCCCAGACCAGGGCCCGAACCCATGTCCCCTGCACCGGCAGGCAGATTCTCAACCACTGCGCCACCAGGGAAGCCCCCTGATTCACTTTTTTCAACTTCAATTTGAGGGATTGATTTTATGGCTCCTCGGGTCTCTTTCACTGTTGAAATCCCACAAAATAAATGAATAATCAAAAAAAGAAAAATCTGCTGTTGCTTAAGCCTGGGTTACTGTTCCTTCCATCTTTTTTTGTTTTTCCAAAATCAGTGTTGCCATCATGATACACATCCCTCAGATTCTGTTCTGATCACAAATCTAGGTGCACAGTTTTCCTTTTATAATACAAATATGTGTGCGTAGTGATATTCATTACCATTGCCTTTTACTGTGCTGCACACTACCCCAGAACACTGAAAAACTACACATGCAAATATCAAAACAGAAGACCTACTTGAAATATATTCTTATTTTCATTTGAGTTTATCTATTTAATAAGCCATTTGATCCAGAAGATCCTTCTGTTACAGTGTCTGAAATTTGGCTAACCTGCTGCCTTAGGAACCACTATAAAAGTTGTGATATTGCAAAACTAATATTATAATTTTATTTTATAATAATATAGAAAATATGTTCTACACCATACAATGGCAGACTCAGTAATACAGAGTAATGCCTCATCTATCCAGGATGGTTGGGTAATGAGGTAGTCCACCGTGATTTGCCCTGAGAACTGAGGCTTATTCCCTTTGTACACCAAAAGGTTGTGTTTGAACTAATTTTTGATGGAATGATTTCCCAAATGTATTACACAATTTCTGGCTTAACCAAATATATACACATTGTTAATGATGAAGTCAGCACATGGCTATCAGCCATCACACTGCGCAACATCACAGTCAGATGGAGGCCTGGGAGGGGAAGGCTTGCTTGCTCCTTTGTTAAATGTTCTCAGCTGGTTCTGCTCTCAAAGTCATGTGTATGAAAGGCTTTATATTTCCTTTCTCACTATTAGTTGCCCTTTTATCATTTTCAATGTTCTTGCTCCAAGCAATTTTCATTCCTTTAAATTCCTGTTTTTAATTTGTAGAAAGCTCGATAACAAAGCCCTGCTAGGAGTCATTGCAATTTCTGCATATAAGCTAAAGGGGGCACAATTAGGAATCAGTAAGAATGAATGAGGATCCCTGAGTGGTCAAGAAGTAGATGCTCCAACTGCCTGCTTCTTTACCAGGACCCAGAGAGTGAGGTTGCTGAGAACTGTCCACAAGGGCAAGTACTCTTGATTCTGCCTCATATTTTTATCTCATTATTTCACCCTGATGGTGTCTCTTTAACTAGATTATATAAAGTCCATAAAGGCAGGAAACATATTGCATCGTTCATCTGGTTTGTCACACTACTTACTATAGTGCTGAGTACATAAAATGTTTTCATGTGATTTGTCTGTGCTTTCCCCCAGAAACCTGGAAAAATCCTCATTTAAATGTTAATACAATATAATACTTAAAATTTGTCATTTAGCATTAATTTTGCCAAACTTTCCCTCCAATAGAGTTGACTGACTTGCCCTAGACATTGCTGTAAATAAAGATTTCTTGTTTAATTTGTGGCGCCGTAATTAGAAACCAACCTCCATATTAGTTACTCTCTTTTCCTGATTCACAATTCTTTCACAGAGAATTTTTTTCTGTCTGTGTAATTTGTAAGCAAAATTTCCAGCTCTGTGCTGACGCCCAACTGTAGCCTTTATTTTCACATCTGCATGTCCAGTAACTCATTAACATTTCTTAAGCTGTGTCTGCATCAAACTTTTCTTGGCTTGTCAAAGGATCTTTCCTTTGATCATGGCAGTGAAAAGAACTGTGAGTGGAGACTGCTCCTAGAAACGACATGCAAAGGCATCTCTGGCCCATATAGATATGTATTCAGAAATTTTCATTTAATGTCCTATGTTATTTCAATTCTTTTCACCCTGCAAAAGTCACTTCAGGAAATCATCTTTCCTTATGATATCAATTTTCTCAGGATCAAGTTCTTGATTGGCCCAGGATGTAAAAGTCCATACTCTCTTGGCCACACTGCAAACATGTCTTGCCTCTGTCTATAATGTTTCGGTTGCTTCTGAAATCATTCTCTAAACCTGTCATGTGTCCATGCCACTTGTGTGTAGACACTTGGAAAGTGGGGTCACTAATCTAAATACAAAATTCTAACACCAAACATTGGTTATCATTCTGCACCTGCAGAGGGACTTGTAGAGTGACACAGCCTTATATATGCTACCTGACACCAAATCCTCCTGGGGACAGTAAGGTCTGCTCAGATTCTAATCCTACTGCAAGAATTCACTGAGTATCTCCTTTAACATGCCCTTCTTTTCTTAAAGCTAACTTTTTAAAACACCATCTCATTTAGCTGTGAGAAAGCAGGTGCAAAAGCCACTTCTGTGCTCATTGCAAACATTTATTTTTCTTCCTGACACCCTTGAAAATCCAGAACGACTGCAGCCTATCCTGATCCTTAAGCCGTATTCTCTGTAAGCAGAACATGGGACTGACACAATATAGTCTCATGGCTAGCTGGATATATTTTACAGTAAAATCTGTGTATTGAAGCATGAATAAAAATATATACATACATCTTACAGAGAAATAATAAAATGCTCATGTACTCACCAAAGACTTGAGATATCCAGCATTACAACCCCCTTAGTTCCCTGTGAACCCACCCCAATCATATTTTCCTTCCTCCCCTCCAGAGGTGACCACCATTCTGGGTGGTCTTACAGACATCTATAGAACACTCGATGCAACAACAGCAAAATACATTCTTATCAACTGCACATGGAACATTCTCCATGACAGACCATATGTTAGGCCATAAAACAAGTCTCAGTAAATTTAGGAGTACTAAAATCATACAATATGTTCTTAGACCCCAGTGGAATAAAAGTAAAAATAAATAACAGAAGCAATTTTGGGAAATTCACATATATGCGGAAATTAAACATTACAAAACTAAATAACCAACGGATCAAATAAAAACAAATCACAAGGGAGATTAGAAAGAGATTAATAAAAGTGAGAACAAAACATACTTAAATTTATGGGATGCAGATAAAGCAGTGATTAAAGTGAAATTTACAACTATAAATACCTATATTTAAAAAGAAGAAAGACCTCAAATTAATAACCTAAACTTCCACCTTAAAAATATAAAACAATAAAGCCAACTAACCCGAACTTAGTAAAAGGAAAATAATAATAATAATGATGATGATAATAATAATAATAAAGAATAGAGTGGAAATAAATGAAACCAAAAATTAAAAAGAATAGAGAAAAATCAATAAAACAAAAGTTGGATCTTTGAAAAGATCCACAAAACTAACAAAATTTTAGCTAGACTGACTAAAGAAAAAAGTAACACTAAAACTACTAAAATCAAGAAAGAAAGGACATCACTACCAATCTTACAAAATTAAAAGAATTACAAGGAAATTCTGTGAATAATTGTGTGCCAACAAATTAGATAACCTAGATAAAATAAAGGCCTAGAAAGACACAAACTATCAAAATTGACTCAAAAGAAAAAGTCTAATAGAGCTAAAAGAAGTAAAAGGATTGAATTAGTAATCAAAAAATTCCCAAAAAGAAAAGCCCAGGGCCAAGACGATTTTGCTGGTGAATACTACCAAATGTTTACAGCAGAATTATTAACAATCCCTCACAAATTTTTCCAAAAAATAGGAGGAAAGGAACACTTCTCGAGTCATTACCTGAGGCCAGTATTACCCTGATGCCAAAACCAGACAAAGAAATCACTAAAAAAGAAAACTATAAATCAACATACCTTATGAATATAGATGCAAAAAGTATCAACAAAATAGTGGCAAACTGAATCCAGCAACATTAAAAAGGATTTATCCCAGGAATGCATAGTTGGTTCAACACATAAAAATCAATCAAAGGAATACACCAAATTAATAGAATAAAAGACCAAAAAAAAAAATCATCTCCATACATGTAGAAAAAGCATTTGACAAAATCCAATATTATTATCATCTAGGATAAAGACACCCAAGAGTAATAGAAGGCAACTTCCTCAACGTGATAAAGGGCATCTATGAAAAACCCACAGCTAACATTATATTTAACAGTGAAACAGTGATTACTTTCACTCTAAGATCAGGAACAAGACAAAGATGCCTATTCAACATAATACTAAAGGTTCTAGCCAGGGAAGTTAGGCAAGAAAAGTTTTTAAGGATGGCATCATCTTGCATGCAGAAAATCCTAATTCACTAAAAAAAGCTATTAGAGTTAATGAAACTAGTTCAGCGAGATTGCAGGATACAAGATCAACATACAAAAATCAACTGCATTCTTTACACTAGCAATAAACCAGCCAAAAATGAAATTAAGAATGCAATTTCATTTACAATAGCATGAAAAGAATGACATTCTTAGAAATAAAATTAACAAATAAGTACAAGACTTGTACACTAAAAACTACAAAACTTCATCAAAAGAATTTAAAGAATACCTAAATACAAAGGAAGACACCTGTGTTCATGAAAGACAGTATTTTAAGACAGCAATTCTTCTCAAATTATCCACCAGTTCAATGGACTCTCTATCAAAATTTCAGCCACGCTTTTCTACAGAAAGTAACAAACTTACCCTAATATTCCCATAGAAATGAAAATGACTAAGCAAAGGCAAAATAATCTTGAAAAAGAAGAACAAAGTTAAAGGACTCTCACTTCCCATTCTCAAGACTGGTGCTGGCAAGCGGATAAGACAAACTGAACAATGGAATCGAATTTTGACAAATAGACCCATTTATGGTCAATTTATTCTCAACAAAGGTACCAAGAAAATTCAATGGGGGAAAGTATTCTCTGCAATGAATGGTGCTGAGACAACTGGATGAAAAGAATGAAGTTGGACCACTATGTCATACCATATACAAAAATTAACTTAAAAATTGAAATACCTAAATATAAAGACTAAAACTCTAAAACTCGTAGGATAAAAACAGGTATAAATCTTTGAGATTTGGATTAGGCAACGGTTCTTAGATATGACACCAAAAGCACAGGCAACAAAATAAAAATTAAAGAGGTTGGACGGTGGAGAGAGTGAGGGTTGGGTATATCTTCAAACTGAGGAGGTGCCCACCACCCATGCTGGTGGCTCCTCGGGAGTCGAAGGGCCCGCCATCCCTCTTGCTCCCGTGGCAGGGCTCCTCCCTGCTTCCCTGAGGTTCCCTGCCCGGCGTGGCTGCGGCCTTGACTGCGAGAGCGCTGGCGCCCACCCAAATGGACCAAGGGACCGCTACCACACGTACACCGAGCTCCTGGCCATCTTGCAGCGCTTCAACCAGAACCCTAAGGAGCTCAGGATTACCTGGTCCTGCGGGTGTGTGACCGGAGGGGCCCGACCCTGTCCCTGAATTCCGGAGAACCGGAGCCGCTGGGTGAGCTGACCAGCGACGCTCTCTTCAACTCCCGCTGCCAGGCCCTGAGGAGGGGCTGCAGGACGCGGCTTACCTGGCGGCCGCCGGCCTGGCGCCAGGGCTGGGAGTCCTTTCGACTTCGGGGCCACGGAGCCGCCCTTCCGCTCCTGCAGCACGCTGGGGGAGGGCACCCAGCACCCTGCTAGCGCGCAAGCCAGGCGTGCTCCCCTGTATCTACAGTGAGACGCCCTCGCCCTCCTCGCTCTCCTCGCTCCGCGCTCGCTGGAGCACGTGACCTTCACGCGGGGCCCGCAGCGGCACCAGCTGATGGCCACGCCCTCTGAGCTGCCGTTCTCGTGGGTCAGCCTGGTGGTGAAGAGCCTGATGGCGCAGGAGGCGGTGATGGAGACCCGTGGCATCGCCGACGTCCGTCTGCTCTGGCTGCTCTGGTGCCAGAGCCAGCACGGCCGCGACAAGTTCACGCTGAGACCCAACCCGACGTGAAAGGACCTCACGGGCTGGCTCCCGAGGTGCCCGAGAACAGGATGACCAAGCAGCCCACCAGGGGCCTCCTGGGGCTGAGCATCTGTGAGACTGCGCTGCAGCCGCAGCCGTGCTGCCCACGGGTTCCGGAAGGAACTGCCGCCGTGACCCACTCCTCCAACGAGGCCTGCGGGGAGGGGCAGCCGGTGCACCGTGACTAGGCCTCTCCTCACCCCACCCCCCGGGACTGTCCATTGGCACTGGGTGGAGATGGGGGCTCTAAATTTTAGGGGAGACCACAGGGCAGAGAGCTGGGGACATTGTAGGGGAGATGCAATGCCTCTGTCAGTGCCCCCCCCTCCCCGAGCACCCCCAGGATGGACTGAAGGACTGCCCACCTGCTCTCCAGTCTGGAGTAGGCAGGCTGCCCCTTGGCTACGTGTTTGAGGAGCGTGGACAGAAAAGGCCCATTGGCACGATGGGTGGGCCCAGCGGTGCACCCACTCTCTGCCACACGGGCCCCAAGGCACTAGAGCCAAGCAGGGAAACCCCATGGCCCACGACGTGAAAGCATCCTGAAATTTGTACCCTTTGGCTTACGGGATTTTTTGATGTAATATTTTTACTTAATGCTTTATTTTAAGCATATACAACACTTTGGTTTTAGGGGTGCACATTTCCCCTTTTGTAATAGTTTGCCTCTTCAGATTTTTTTTTTTTCAGTGTTTTTACGTTTTAAAGTGTACTTTCCTGGGGAAGGGGCGAGCAGTGTCTTCCGGTTTCTCTAGCTGCATAAAGTGGTCTCCAGCCGGTGTCTTTATACCACATCTGGGTTAAGGGTGTTGGGGCCAAGAATCACAGCTTTGTGAGGAGGGACAGAGGCCTAGCAGGCGGTGCTGGGTACACCAACTCACATTAAACAGTGTTCACATCCAAAAAAAAAAAAATGTAAGTTGAACTTGATCAAAATTAAAAACTACTTTTATGTTGCAAATGATACCATCAGTAATGCAAAGGGGAAACCTATAGAATGGTAGATATTACTTTTTAAGTCATATATCTCTTGTAGGTCTGTATCCAGAATATTATAAAGAACTCTTACAACTTAATAATAAAAAAGACAACCAAATTTAATAATGAGCAAAAGATTTGAATATTTTCATAACAAGATATACAATGGGCCAATAGGCACATGAAAAGATGTTCAACACAATACTCACTGGAGAAATGCAAAACCACAATGAGATACCACTTCACACTCACTCTGGCTATGATAAAAAAGACAGGAAGTAACAGGTGTTGGTGAGAATATAGAGAAATTGGGACCCTCATGAATTGCTGGTGGGAATGTAAAATAGTAGAGCTGCTTTGAAAAACAGTTTGGCAATTCCTCAAAAAGTTAAACATGGAATTACCATAAGACCCAGCAAGTTTACTCCTAGGTACATACCCAAGATAGTTGGGTATATGTAAGTTTACACATATACACCCTTATACACCCTTGGATATATACAGATATAAGCATATGTCCGTACAAAAACTTGTTTATGAATGTTCATAAAACCATTATTCACAGTAGCCAAAAGGTTGAAATAACCCAAATGTCTATCAACTGATGAATGAAAAACAAAAAGTAGTATAGCCATACATGGAATATTATTTGAACATGAAAAAGATTAAGGACTGATACTTGCTACAGCATAGATGAAGCTTGAAAACATTATGCAAAGCGAAAAAAACCAGTCTCAAAAGGCCACATATTGTATGATTCCATTTATATGTAACATCCCGAATAGGCGAACCCTTAGTGAGAGAAAGTAGGTTAGTGGTTGCCAGGGGCTGAGGGGAGGGAAACGTGGGGCATCACTGCCAGTAGCTGCAGGGTTTCTTTCTGGGGTAATGAAAATGTTCTGGAATTAGTGATGATGGTTGCACATATTTGTGACTACACTAAAGAAAACTTTAGTGAATTGTCCACTTTAAAATGGTGGACTTTGTGGTATGTGAATTATATTTCAATTTTAAAAATCAACCTTTGGCTTATTGATCCTATTATGTGTGTGTTTTCTATTTCATTAATTACCACTCCAATCTTCATTCTGCTGTTTTTTTTCTAATTCCTTAAGTTAGAAACCTAGTTCGTTATGTCTGAGCCCTCATTATTATTTTTCCTTCCAGAGCATTTTATTGATTTGATTTACATTTACATTTTCATTGGATTATAGTTGATTTACAATATTGTGTTAGTTTCAGGTGTATAGCAAAGTAATTCAGTTATATATTTTTCCGATTTTCCATTATAGGTTATTACAAGATGTCAAATATAGTTCCCTGTGCTACACAGTAAATCCTTGTTGCTTATCTCTTTTATGTATAGTAGTTTGTATCTGTTAATCCCATACTCCAAATTTATCCCCACCCCCTCCCTTTCTCTTTTGGTAACTGTAAGTTTGTTTTCTGTGTCTGTGAGTCTGTTTCTGTTGTGTATATAGATTCATTTGAATTACTTTTTAGATTCCACATATAAGTGATACATAATATTTGTCTTTCTCTATACTTCACTTAGTATAATGTTCTCTAGGTCCATCCATGTTGCTGCAAATGGCAATATTTCATTCTTTTCTTTGGCTGTTCTTAAGCCAATCATCTGTGGATGGGAACTTGGGTTGTTTCCATTTCCAGCTATTATAAATAGTGCTGCTATGAACATTGGGGTGCATGTATCTTTTGAATTAGATTCTGTCTTTTCCAGATGTATGCCCAGGAGTGGGATTGCCAGATCATACGGTAGCTCTATTTTTAGTTTTTTAAGTAACCTCTATACTGTTTCCATAGTGGCTGCACCAATTTACATTTCCACCAACAGTGTAGGAGGGTTCCTTTTTCTCCACACCCTTTCCAGCATGTATTATTTGTAGACTTTTTGATGTTGGCCATTCTGACCAGTGTGAGATAATACCTCACTGTGGTTTTGATTTGCATTTCTCTAATAATTAGTGTTGTTGAGTATCTTTTCATGTGCCTGTTGTCCACCTATATGTCTTCTTGGGAGAAATGTCTATTTAGGTCTTCTGCCCATTTTTTTATTGGGTGTTTTTTTTTTTTATATTGAGTTGTATGAACTGTTTGTATATTTTGGATATTAATCCCTTGTTGGTCATGTCATTTGCAAATATTTTCTCCAATTCCATAGGTTGTCTTTTATTTTTGTTGATGGTTTCCTTTGCTGTGCAAAAGCTTTTAAGTTTGATTAGGTCCCATTTGTTTATTTTTGCTTTTATTTCTTTTGCCTTGGGAGACTGATCTAAGAAAATATTGATACGATTTCTGTCTGAGAATGTCTTGCCTACGTTCTCTTCTAGGAGTTTTATCGTGTCATGTTTTGTATTTAGGTCTTTAAACCATTTTGAGTTTCTGTATATGGTGTGAGGGAGTGTTCTAATTTCATTGATTTACATGTAGCTGTCGGCTTTCCCAGCACCACTTGTTGAAGAGACTGCCTTTTCTCCATTGTATATTCTTGCCTCCTTTCTCATAGATTAATTGACAATAGCTGTATGGGTTTATTTCTGGATCCCTCGTTGTTTTTAATGTTAATATTTAAGGCGATATTTTTTCCTATAAATACTGTTTTAAGCTGCTAGTACACATCTTGATAATTAGTATTTTAATTATTATGCAGTTTTGAGTACATTCTAATTTTCATCATTATTTATTCTTGTTACCTGTGTTGTTTTAAAAATGTGTTTTTAAACGTCCGAGCTTATAGCTATTTTCTCATTATTATAACTTATGCTAAATTTTTAACCTAACTGCAATTTTGTCAGAGAATGCAGTTTGCACAATACTATTTTAGTCAGCTACTTGATAGGATGAGAAGCTTTAAAATCTCAATGGCTTGACACACACACAAAAAGTTTCTCACATCAAGCTACTGGTCAGTGGACTCTCCTGAGTGGCTCTCCTCCAAGTAACAACTCAGGGATCCAGGCAACATCTAGTAGCTTTGCCACCCAGGGCCTCACTGGACACCCTGCTACACTGAGTTGGCTGATGAATAAAGAGAGAGTGGGTAGAGGTCATATAGGATATGTTCAGGGCTGAAAATAGCATAATCACTTTCACCTACTTTTCTTTGACCAGAACTAATTCCATATTCCCATCTAGGTACAAGGAGATTGTAAAACGTAGTTTAGCTGTGGACCCAGGAAGAGGAAGCATACTTAGCGAACATCTAGCTAATCTTTGCCACAGATGCCCATCCTTGGAAATCTGTTGAAACTAATTTTGTGGCTTAGCCATGGAAAATTTCATCAATCTTTTATGTTTAATTGGAAATAATACATATTCTGGGGCTTCCCTGGTGGCGCAGTGGTTGAGAATCCGCCTGCCAATGCAGGGGACATGGGTTCGAGCCCTGGTCTGGGAAGATCCCACATGCCGCGGAGCAGCTGGGCCCGTGAGCCACAACTACTGAGCCTGCGCATCTGGAGCCTGTGCTCCGCAACAAGAGAGGCCGCGATAGTGAGAGGCCCGCGCACCGCGATGAAGAGTGGCCCCCGCTTGCCGCAGCTAGAGGAAGCCCTCGCATAGAAACGAAGACCCAACACAGCCATAAATAAATAAATAAATAATTTTTTTAAAAAAATACATATTCTGCAGTTGTTGGATACAGTGTTCTATACCTGTTCTATCAGGTTTCACTCTGTCTTCAACACCCTTACTGATTTTTTTTTTATGTGCTTGTTCTGACAACTAAGAGAAAATATTAAAATTTCAGACTTCGTGAAATTGCCACTTTCTTCTTGTAGTCCTATTGATTTTTTTGCATATATTTGAGGCTGTTGGGTGTGTACAAGTTTAGAATTATTACATCCTGGTAAACTGAATAATTTATCATTGTTTAATGGTCATCTTTATCTCCAGTAATACTTTTTTCTTAAAATGTATTTTGTCAGACATTAATATAATTGTATCAGCTAGGTGAAATCATATATATTTTCAACCAGTACTGTAAGTTTACTAAGATTCTTTTATACTTGATGTACCATTGTTATATCAATAATAATAATAATTTGGGGAATTTTAAATTTTATAAGGTGAAAATTTTTAATTTTCATTAAAATATTTTATTCAAGAGCATCTGATATTGCTATAAGTCTCTAAAAACCTCTAATAATTATGAATTGCTAAGCAACACACAATCATGTTCGTGTCTTGAATGATACCTAAATATGCTGACAATTTTTTTTTATTGAAGTACAGTTGATTTACAACATTGTGTTAATTTCAGGTGTACAGAGAAGTGATTCATTTATGTATGTACATATATATTCTTTTTCATAATCTTCTCCATTATAGGTTATTACAAGATATTGAATATAGTTCCCTGTGCTATGCAGTAGGATCTTGTTGTTCATCTATTTTATACATAGGAGTTTGTATCTGCTAATCCTAACTCCTAACTTATCCCTCCCCCACCCCCTTTCCCTTTTGGTAACCATAAGTCTGTTTTCTATTTCTGAGTCTATTTCCATTTTGTAAATAAATTCAGTTGTATCATATTTTAGATTCCACATATAAGTGATATCATATGATATTTGTCTTTGTCTGACTTACTTCACTTAGTATGATAATCTCTAGGCCCATCCATGTTGCTGCAAATGAATGCTGACTTAATTAACATCACAAAAAGAACCTTTTAACTAATCAGCTGATGTGATAAAGTATTTTAGAAATTAGAATTACATAGGTATAAAACTAGGTTTAAATGTTTTCTTTGTAATATTTTAAATGTGCTTTGATATAGACATCAAATTAAGCCACTGATTTTTTTTAATCTTTTTATTTTATTTATTTTTTTTAAACTTTTTTCATTTTTGGCTGTGTTGGGTCTTCATTGTTGCGTGCGGGCTTTCTCTAGTTGCGGCGAGCAGGGGCTACGCTTCCTTTCGGTGAGCGGGCTTCTCATTGCGGTGGCTTCTCTTGTTGCGGAGCACAGGCTCTAGGTGTGCGGGCTTCAGTAGTTGTGGCACATGGGCTCAGTAGTTGTGGCTCGCGGGCTCTAGAGCGCAGGCTCAGTAGTTGTGGTGCACGGGCTTAGTTGCTCCACAAGCCACTGATTTTTAACCAATACTTACTTTGGACTTATACTTACTCTGCAAAATATAAACCTTGATCAATACTTCAATCTAACAGTTGATTATTTTGTTACTTTTCTCTTCATTGCCTGATCATGTTGACCTGTGTTGTCTGTGCAATTTCAAGTATGGTGCCATAACAACAAAAAAAATACTTCTCCTCTCATATGGTTCACTGATGTATGCAAAGCACTTTTAGGCATATTAGCAGGTGCTCAATAATTGTTTTTGGAACTGAATTATCCTACTTCTTCCTGATTACCAAATAGGAGTTTAATAAAGACACGATGAGGAATTTTCTGTGGGTGGCATTGAACACCCTGAAAGCTGAGTTTGTTCCCAATCTCTACATTGCATGTCTCCAGCCCCATGCACTTGTAATGTCTCCTCCACTCTCATTCTTTATTATGTGCTAAGAATGCAGCCATGAAAGACTGCTCACTTCTATGAAGTACATCTAAGCCAAGGACATTAAATTCCATCTTTACTTTTGAATACAGATTTCTATGAAAAGACCAATCCATTTTTAAAAGTTGAATGAATAACTTGAAAGTAACCTACAGCTGATTAATATTTAGGGACCAAAAAAAAAAAAAAACCCAACACAAAAATATTTCCCAGTTTATTGAATGTTAATTTGATTAGGACTTGATTGAATTTTCATTCACTCAGTTCTTACCCTTCTTGGTTCTTAACTAGTCAATGGAATGTCACTGGCCATGTTGAGCTCCGCAATTCTGCCACCCGTATTACAATGATCTATTTCTATGGCAAGACTGCCAGCTTGAGATAGTCTTTTTCCTGCTGAGCCATTTGCAGTGATGGATGATACAAGGAACAGTAACACTTTCCAATTTGGCATCTTTTAGGCATTAACTGGGTCTTTTATTCCACATCCTTTCAGCCCTACCTTTATTTTTCTTTGAGCTCATTGACTTCTAGACAAGAAAATGACACATTTCCTTAAGGAATCCCCCTTAGCTAGGAGTTGATGTCATTTTTTTTTTTAAAGAACTTTTTAGAAAAGACAGACTCTTCTTCAATCTGATGTTCTTCCATTGGAAACAAGGTGGAAATTCTGTTAAAATATGTGAACAAGTATTTCTTTACCTAATAATAGAATACGTTGAGTAGAGGGAACCATCTGAAACTTGAAATAGGGCAAATAGAGCATTTTATAAAAATTAAAAGAAAGTAAAAATTTACAACATTTGTAATAACTTTATATCAATGATTGTTGCTATTTGCCAAATATTTTTATTTTTACTTTCCCATACACATGGCAGAATTGTACTTCTTAGCTCCCTTATACTTGGGTGAGGCCATGCAGCTAGTTCTGCCCAGTGGATTTTCTGGGGATGTGAGTGTATCACTTCTGAGCTAGATCATGCAATGTGAGAGCCTCAAGAGCGCTCGTCCCTCTGGCTGGTGATGGTGACTATCTTTTCAATCTGATTTCCTGAGTTCCTATCTTGAGGATTTGCAATAGACAGGTAACATGACCAAGAAATAATCTTTTGCTACCTTAAACAACTGAGATTTGGGGGTTGTTACTGCAGCATAGGCTAGTTTTATACTTATTGGATAAGACATTATAGAACTTGCTACTGCCAATAGCTAAAAATTACAAATAGGCTCTGAAAACTGTTTAGATAAATTTAGAAATGAACCATCTTTTAAGAATTTCTAATTTTTTGAGGTTCTTAATAAGAAAGGACAACCTCATCTTCTCATAAAATGCTACTTAGTGTTGATGAACAGAACTGTATGTTGGACACTCCAGATGTGAGTCCACTAGGGACACTTGTAACTTCTGAGAAGTAATGTAGATAAGAAGCATGGATTTAGGAGCATGGGTTTTATATCTAACTATTCCGTGTTAGCTCTTGTTCTCTAACCTCTTGCAGCCTCAGTTTCCTCATCTGTAAAATGGAGGTAATAATAATAGTGCCCTGTGTGGCAGTTATAAGGAAAGCACCAGTGTGAATGATAGAGCCCCATTATAAAAAGGAGTAAATATTTGCTCCAGGGCTGGACTTAGAGGAAGGGCTTGATAAATAGTTCTTCTCTTGTTTTGAAGGGATAACAGCACAAATCTAAACCATCTTACCAATACCACAGGGCTGTTATACCACTTGACCACCTTCCTTGCTTCCCTTTTCTGTTCTCCCTGATTCTTTCTGATCCTGCTTCATTTTTCAAGGGAAAAATCAGCCTGAGTAGCAATCATCCCATGGTCTCTGTACGCAATAAGTCATTGGTAAGAAGAGCACGGTGATAATAACAACCTCTCTGTCTCATGTAGTGAGCAGTTGCTTTGTGTACCTGGTCCTTGCTCTGGACACTTTCCATACATTTTTCTCCTTACAACGACCCAGTGAGGTAGGCATTTTAGCTCTCAGTTTGCAAACAAGAAGGTTGAAGGTAAATATCTGCTCATAGTCATGCAGCTGTTAATTGATACAGCCAGAATTGGGTCCAGAATGATCTGAAGATCGGCCTCTTAAATGCCAAGTAGGGGAAGCATATATCCAGGTTTGCCTTGAACTGTCTCTATTTATGTCTAGTATCCTGGCACTCCATCTGCTTTAGCATGTGCCTCACGTTTTTCATTTTTATAAAAGTATTATTATTAATAATTGTATTAAACCATTCTGAATTTTCTAGGCTTCCACTTTTACTTTTAGCTTCTGCCATGGTTTCAGCTAGTCTATTTGTGAAATGCACATGCCATAAAAAGACTTCTCAATTTAATACTTGGTTGTATTCGAAACCAACCAGAGATGACCTTTCTTTCTTCTCTTGATCCTGTCTAGATGCAGTATAATAATACCTCTCTTGGAAGGAAATAGAGTGATCTTGTACACTAGGCTTTGGGAAGCAAACTCCTTCAGTCTTTGGTGGTGTTAGTGACAGAAGTGTTCAATACCACTGCCCCTTCCAAGCTAATGAGCACATGTGCAAATGGTGCCATGGCCAGTGCTACAGGCTGCAAGATGCATGAAGCCACCGGAGTACCAGGGCACAGAGGCAGGGGAAACTTGGGAAACTTGGGAAACTGTAGGTTTGGTGTATGTAAAATGTATGGGAAATAGAGACTAAGAATCCTTCTATGGAGTATGTAGAGAATAATTTGTACTACAGTAGTTTTATCATTTATTATATGCTCTAAATCTACAACTTTTTATTTATATTATTTTTTGGTAACTTTTAAAAAATTTTAAGATAACTCTTTAGCAGCAGTGAATTCTAGGGGAAAGAAATCACATGTTTAATAAAAATTTAAGTACTGAATTTCTTAAGAAAGTTGATGAACACATAACTTGCACAAAATGTTTGCCAGCATTTGACATCTAACTTGGGAGCCATAATGATATCTGTGACCATGTGAAACTGTAAAGTGCTAATCTACTGGAAAAACATCAGTATTGATTTCAAAAGCTAACAGTTACTTTTTGTAGGTTTTGCAGAAAGTAATGATGTAAAGAAACATCACTAAATTTATCTTTAAAATATCGAAGAAAGAAGTGAACAAATAAAAGGATGAATCCTCCTGCTGTGTATAATATTTAAATTTGAAATTCTATAATGTAGTTTGGAATGTTTCAACTTGTGGTGAGACTCTCGATGGAACTCTTACTTTTATTGGATAAATTTATATTCTGAACTGGAATGGAGTGAAAGTAATAATGCCTATGATTTTGCAGCATCTGAGTTTGGAGAAACATTCAAAAGAATCATAGAGACAACTTAATTGAAGAACTTTGATTAAAATATTTTTCAAAGAAAGATATTCTGAATGGAGGCAAAAAAGAGCATTCACAAAAATATTTGGGCTGACGTATTTACACATTTTGATTTTAAAAACAGAAAGTGCATGTCCTTTGGTGCTTAACACCCTGTCAGGTAAATAAACAGTAGCTGTTATTATTTACAGCCTACATAGGAAATGTGAACACATATGAGATCAGATCTTAATACAAGTTCCACACCTCCCCGCCCCCCCATCAACATACACACACCTTTATTCCAGGAAGTTCTCTGCAGTATCCAGAATTTAAGTGATTACCTTAGTTTCAGGGTCTCTGTTAGTTCCTGACTCATTCTATTTCAAATGGGTTTAGAATTCTCAGTTTGAGGATCTGAAACTCAGAGTGTGAAAGAGAAAAGGATATAGGTATGTGTGGAATTAGTCTGCCTAGAAGACAGAATACTAGCCCTTTATACAACTAGATAGAGGCTAATCCAAGTCCTAGTGGATTCTTCCAGAACCCAAGGAGCCCCACAGCCATCCTTTTAATTAAAGGAATAAATCCTAACAGCATCCAATGGCCTACTACCACAATTATCACGTCTCTTAGATACATCAGATATAGAAACACCCCTCTGCTCTATCATTGTTCTATGTCTGGAGATTGCAAATAGGTTTCGTTTTAAGTGCCAACTTGGATCAATCGGCAGTGGTTGCCTGGAGTGCTGGGTGCAGAAAAAGTCTCAGGCCAAGTGCAGGCTCAGCAGGAAAATTAAGTGTTGTGAATGATTAACAATGTCTGCTACAGACAAGGGGTGAGGGGAGCACTCCCACACTTGCTACATGTTTGCTGACCCTGCAATAAAGTATTAAGGGATTTTCTGGAAGACAGCAGAATGGGCTGATGGCACCCCAGTGACTTTCACTGCTTCGTAACTAATGATACTCTTCTTTGCACCCTTCTCATGGAGAACCAATTTCAAATAAAAGGTAATGACTGAGATTACAGATAGATTTTCTCATTTGGATCTTTCATTTTTATGTGCATTCGCATTCAGCAGTGAAATTATAACATGTATTTGGTATCTGTTGTAAGCATCTGGGGGTGGTTTATATTAAATAAATTCAAGAAATAGAGCTCTCTACTGGACAGTGGTTCCGTCAAAGATGTTCAACATAGCTCACTGAACTCATCTCATCAGTGATATGTTCACGCAGCTAAAGGTAAATGTTTAAACATTTAGTTAATGCACCATATGTCTTAAATGTTTTAGTTCCATCTGACATTTTTTTAAATCCATTTTAGTGGAAACCTGCCAAGTAAATTTACTTCTCTGGAAGATGATTATTCCATTCATCTGAAACTCAATCCTCCTGGACCTCCCAAACACAATGAACTCTTAATTTGTAGGCTTCCAAATCCAAAGGCAGTGCTGTCTTCATGTCCTGCTTCCTGAGGTCTGGGAAGGTGCCAGGCAAGGTGGTCCCATGTGATAGGGTCTGTATCCTGAGGGCCACACAGCTTGGTGTAGGCAAATAAGGCTTTGAGAGGAACTGATCATCAACCATGGGGGCTCATTGGAGTGATTAAAAAAAAGGACAAAATAGAGGACTAATAAGATAAAAGGGACAAAATCAGAGAGATTAAAGAAGTAGAGGGAGGAAAAAACGAGAACAAAGGACAAAGGCAAATAAAGAACATTTACAACAGGATTTATTTTTTAAGGCCACACCCTCCTATGGATGAAAAACAATACAGAGGCTAAAAATAACAGCCATATAACTCTGAGGTTTAGGCACAGGAGTTAGAAACACAAACTTTGATTCCAGATAAAGTCTTGGCTCTGCTAATTGCTAACTATGACCAAATTATTTAATCTCTTGATCAAATAATTTGATCTCTCTGAGCCTAATTTCCTTACAGGATTGATTAAAGTATTAAACAAGTACAGTGGATGAGTATAAAAACTCAGATTTGTAAAAGAAAAGTACCTTTTTTTGAATCAGCAAATCCAACTTAATGTATAAACTGCCAGTCTGTCTATAGCAAAAGATATATTTTATCACATTCTAGTACACTCCATTCTTATTCAGTGATTTTTATAAATCCAAATTAAAGTATAACTTTCTCAGTCTTTATCCCATTCAAATCTTAGACCCTTTGGGTAAGAATTAATTCTTTCTAAGCTTCCTCTTACCGCACCTCACCTTCTATCTGAGGGTGAATAAGTTTGTGGAGAGGAGTATTATATCATGTCCTAGCTTCTAACCCTTGCTGGTTTGCAGTTGAGGCATCTCATTATGCATGACCTTTGGCGGCTGGCCTCTTTCCTTGCTCATCTGTTCTGGCAAAGTTGGATCCACCAAGCCCTGGGCATCCTGATCCGGCATCCATTCAAATAGAGCTGGTCCTGCCTGATCTTTGTGATGTCTTGCTGGCAATGCCTCTCAGCCAATGCCTCTGTCAAAAGATCCTTGCCTTCTTCAGCTTCTTTCTCCCGACTTCAGACATTTTCCTGTCCACCAGTCCTTTCTTCAATTATGTAGCCCCCTTGAGAGTCTGAAGAACTCTTAGCTACTTCATTCATACCATACTAGAGCACATAAGACCCTGGGAGGCTACCTGCTGCTCCCCACCCATGCCCAGCCCTCGGTCACTGCTACCCACCCTTACTCTCCCATATTGGACACTGGATGTTGCCAATAATGGGATTTCTCTGAGAGAATGTCAATCTCTGCAATCTCTCCCCAGGCAGTGAAGTAGGGACTCTGGACTAATCACAAACCCTACACCACTCTCTTTACCTATTGAGGAACAGTGTACAGAGGTAACCAAGAGAAAGCAGAAAAGGATGAGCAGGGGAAGCAACTTTAAAGTTGATTTCTTGAAATCGAAATCTTTGAAAGAACCAAAACCTTTCTTGGAAAGGGAAGGGTGATGCTAGCAGCTGCAAGCCACATCATTAGTTCAGTGATTTGGACAGGCTGTGTCTTAGGGAAAGAAACTAGATTCCAAAGTCAGGCTGGAAAAACAACCCGTGATTTGGGGTACAAAGAAGTAAGTTTCAGGTTATGGCATGGAGGCTGATCTCGCTCACTCTCTGGTGGTCCCTGTTCAGCCAGTGCTGCCTTTTGGCTTCCTGAGACCAGAGACAAAACAATAACTGAGGCTGGGAGGTGATGGAGATTGGGGTCAGAGTGGCACGCTTCACTTTCTCTGGATTTTAACCGAAAAACTTGCTTAACACCCTCTAGTAATTCAAGGTCATTTCAAGGCTTATCTCTGTTCCCCCAAAAAAGTTCTGCCTGCTATTGCTGTTTGAACTCAGTGGAGAAGAGGGGGCTCAAAACAGAACCTAGAAAGACCTTAGCTCCCACTTTCTTTGAAGGGAGGGGCAAGATAAAGGCAAAGATACTTAGTGGGGAGGGGTTGAGTGTGGAAAGATTTACTAACAAGAGAGTACAGCAGTGAGAGTATTTTGAAAATATTTAATCAATGTATTGTCTTTTCTTTTAAACCCTTAATTATTGCTCATTTTTCTGTCACCCTTGAGACATTCAATATTTCAGGGGGAAGGTAGACTCTCCTAGATCAAATAAGTCATTACTTGGCTTTGAGCTTTAAAATATAGATTTGTTGTTGTTCATGGCAGGACAATAGGCTAAAGACAAGTGCCTTTACTTTTCAGAATCTAGGGTTTTGATGAGGTGTTTTCTTTGAACTCCAAAAGCTGAGCTTTTATAAATCAAGAGCCAGAGCTAGAAAGACCGGAGCCCAGGGTTTTAGCGTAAGCCTTGAGGTGGGAAAGGGAGAGGACTGGACTGAAGGGCCGTTTCTGTCACTGGAGTTGAAGTGGAAAATGAGCAGATCGAGCCTGAGAATGGGAGAAGAAAAGTTGGAGGACCGATATAAGTGAACTCATTTCCCTGGCCAGTCTGAGGTTAACGTTGGGGGGAATATAAAGCCTTTTCTTGGAGTCAAGGGATACAAAGTAACATTCTTATTCCCTGCCTCCCCAGAGCTCACGGTTTTACAGATGACCTGAGTTTATAAGGCAGCAAGACCAACATGGTGTCTAGATGTTGGAGTAGAAATGACCTAGGAAAGCACCAGGTGAAAGTGCTTGAGAGACGATTCTCCCAGCCTCTGCCCACAACCCCGCCCCCACCCCATTTCCAAGGTCTGCGGGGGAATCTGACATTCCCAGGAGACCTAGTGACGGGACAGGAGTCTCAGCCAGCCCCTAAGGACCAGCAGCCCCAGGGATAGCTAAGGTGAGACCCAGGTCCACCATGGGGGGAATCACCAGGCCCTAACTGAGACATACAAACAAGTTACTCCACTGCAGACACTTCAGCAGTGCATACAGCACAAACCCCCGCCCAGGAGAAGACCAGAAGGACCTCCTGCCCCAACACCTCAAGAAGAAGTAAGTGTCGCTGTTGGTGGGAATGTA
Source organism: Eubalaena glacialis (assembly GCF_028564815.1). NCBI lineage: Eukaryota > Metazoa > Chordata > Mammalia > Artiodactyla > Balaenidae > Eubalaena > Eubalaena glacialis. Next base: position 68,041,190 of record NC_083732.1, read on the forward strand.
AGTTAGTGCAGCCATGTGGAAAACAGTATGGAGGTTCCTCAGAAAACTAAAAAGAGAGTTACTATATGATCCAGCAATCCCACTCCTGGGCATATACCCAGACAAAACTATAATTTAAAAAGATACATGCAGCCCTATGTTCATAGCAGCACTATTCACAATAACCAAGACATGGAAACAACTTAAATGTTCATTGAGAGATGAATGGATAAAGAAGATGTGGTACATATATACAATGGAATACTACTCGGCCATAAAAAAGAATGAAATAATGCCATTTGCAGCAACATGGATGCAACTAGAGATTATCATACTAAGTGAAGTAAGTCAAAGAGAAAGACAAATACCATATGATATCACGTATATGTGGAATCTAAAATATGACACAAATGAACCTATCTATGAAATAGAAACAGAATCACAAACATAGAGAACAGACTGGTGGTTACCAAGGGGGTGGGAGGGATGGAGTTGGAGGTTGGGGCTAGCAGAAGTAAGTTTTTATATATAGAATGGATAAACAACAAGATCCTATTGTATAGCACAGAGAATTATATTTAGTATCCTATGAGAAACCATAATGGGGAATAATATTAAAAAAAAGAATGTATAGGGACTTCCCTGGTGGTCCAGTGGTAAAGAATCCACCTTCCAATGCAGGGGACAAGGGTTTGATCCCTGGTCAGGGAACTAAGATCCCACATGCAGCAGGGCAACTAAGCCCACATGCCACAACTACTGAGCTCCTGCACCTCAACTAGAGAACCTGCATGACATAACCTACAGAGCCCAAGCACTCTGGAACCCGCGCGCCACAACTAGAGAAGAGAAAACCCCCCGCCACAACTAGAGAGAAGCCCTCGCAAGCCGCAACGAAAGACCCCGCATACCTCAGCGAACATCCCGCGTCCCACAACAAAGACAGACAAAATAAAATTAAATAAAATAAAATAAATAAATTAAATAAATAAATAATACATCTTTAAAAAAATAAAGATTACAACATATCACATGACTCAGTTTAGAAACTGGATTAAATCAAAATAAACATTTAAAAACAAAGAATGTATATATATGTATAACTGAATCACTTTGCTGAACAGCAGTAAATCAACTCTACTTCAAAAAAAAAAAACCCTCAGGTTTAAAAAAAAAAAAAAGTGTCCGTCTGCTTCCAGACGCCTTCTTGGGGAAGCAGAATGGAGAGTGTAAGTATCCAAACAGTTTGTTTTAAACCAGAAAGCGGAGAAAGCTTTAATTGGCAAGATCAAGTGTTCTTCCCATCATTAGGGTAGGCAAGCAGGTAAAGTCATAGAAAATAAATTGAATTATGGAAAATAAAGGATTTGGGGGGAAGGGTTGGTTTTTATGTCTGCTCAGGCTGCCACAACAGAATACCATCGACTAGGTGGCTTAAACAACAGAAGCTGGTTTTCTCACAGTTCTGGAGGCTTGAAGATCAAGGTGCCAACAGGGTTGGTTTCTAGTGAGACCTCTCTCCTTGGCTTGTAGACGGTGCCTTCTCACTGTGTCCTCACATGGGCTTTTCTCTGTGTGAGCAGAGAGAGAACTCTGGTGTCTCTTCTTCTTCTTGTAAGGACACCAGTCCTATCAGATTAAGTCCCCACCCTTATGACCTCATTCAGCCAATTACCTCCTTAAAAGCTCCATCTCCAAATACAGTTCTATTGGAAGTTAAGACCTCAACATGTGGATTTGGAGGAAGGGGGGAGGGTACAACTCAGTCTATAACAGCATATAAACTAAAGTTGTGGCATAAAAATGCTGTCTATATCATACAAATAAAGACCTAAGTTCAGCCCCTAGACTTAATATAAGTGCTTAACAAGAGGGAACTGTAATAATAATATTATTACTGTACTATATTAATAAAATTAGCTAATCTGTAATATGTGCCAGGCATTGTTTTAGCTGCTTTACACCTTACTATTGCATTTAATACAACAATTCTTACAAGATATATACTAGTCTTCTCTGACTTTACTCCTATCAACTCTCCTGGAAAAACAGCCTCTTCACCCCATACCTGCGCTCAGCCACTGGTAATCCACAGCAGGTGTCTTCCTTGGAACACTAGTTTAATTGGAGACTGCAGTGTTTCAGCTCTCCCCACCCCCCCGCCCCACTGACTTTCTTTAGCTGCTATGGTGACATCTTCAGTCGCTCCTGACACTAAAACTGCCAATCATGTCATTGGTACCCCCTGAAGACATCATGGCAACTGCTTTTGTCTGACAAAGGCTCTGCTGCTGATGCTGCTACTGCTGAATATATATATGGAGCAACAAGGTCACTGAAGCAGCCACCACTGATGACCACAGCCAGACATGTTCCTGTCACCACCAATGTTACTGTAGCTATGCTTGTTCAAACAATGCCACTTTGTCATCACCTAAGCCAGTGTCCCTTCAGATCAGATCACTGCTGGGGATTTCTTCACTGAGTCTTACTGTGCTATGCCCAGAATCACCTGTCCCTTCCAACCTTCCACATCTTTCCTTCTCTTGAATCTACCCATCTTCAATACTTATGTTGATATTTCTGAATTTTATGATGTATACAGCTTGGGTTCAACATACAGTTAAGAAAGCAAATGGAAACACAGAAAATAGGATAAGAAGAACAGTACTCAAAATGGATTAGAAATTAGGATTATGGTTGGAGGTACAAAAGATAAAATAAAAAATAATTTTGGATTAATTGATATGCTGCAGGTGATATCACCTAGCACCATAAATGTTCTTCTGGGAACTTAATCTCAAAGCACCTCACAGTTTTTGTGTCCAATGGTCAGTTGGTGAGTAGTCAATAACTCTGCAGATGTTCCCTGCCATTCAAGAAAAATACACTTTAAATATTAAGTGATAAAATTTTATTTGCAGATTTCACTACCTTTCTTTTTTCAGCCGTATTTGATATGAAGCGGCCATTCTTCTCTGAACATACCAAAGCCCTGAACTTAAAGGGAGATATAAATCTGCAGCTCATCTTCCCACAGATATTATTTTGTAGGGACTCCATTTGATGTCTCCTAGATAAAGCAATCAACCTGGAAAGGAATGAGGAGCCCATATACTAAAAAGTGACATATCATTATGATCATACCTATTAAGTGACTAAACCAGCCAGAGCCCAATTACATCTTTGCAACATACAACGAAATACCTCTTAAACAGTTCTTCAACAAAGAAATAAACCTGTCATACAAGAAAAATTTGCTCTACATCAAGGCTATGTATTGAGGAAGTAATGCTGGTGTCAGGGTCGTGCTGGCTATAATTCAATGTGCAATTAAGGGGAAATTAGAGGCAGTCCTCATTACATATATTTTACACTTTGTTTATTGTCCTACAAATTCTGTAGTGGAACCACTGACTTGTAGCAACAATAGCTCATTTAGTGGAAAATGAGAATGTTAACAAAGGATGTTTGATGGCTGATGAGCAGAGTACAGCAATTTACATTTCTTGCCATGTGTCCCTTTTCTAAAACCGGATCTTTGGATTGAGTTGAGCACCAAGTAGCCACAGGCAGAGCCAATATGACATATCTGAAATTCTTCTTGAGGTTCAAAAGAATAGCAAAAAAAATTAAGACAGGAAACAAAAGTACATTGATGATATTTAGACCAAAGAACAAATTTCCAATCAATCAGTCAATTCACAAAGACCCAGAAAGGGAGCATATGAAAATGACTAAGACAGCCATGTTGGACTGAAACTCATCAAGAAGAAAATGCTGGTCTCTATACATCACTGCTGAAGGCTAACAGTTCCCTCAGGGAATGCTTAATGAAAATTCTGTAAATATTGAAGTCTTACATATTCTGTCTCAAAACCCCACAGTTGCGTAGAAGCCTTATTTCTACAAACTTCCACTGTTCAATCGCAGGCAAATAGTAGAAAGTGGGGCTATAAAAAAATGAATTGGAGGCTACTAGTGTGGTATTCAGATAAGCACCGTGCTGGGAACCTTGGGCTTGCGGGGAAGGAGAATAAATTGGTCACATGGAGTGTAGGTTCATAAACTGGCCCCACACACAGAGGGCAAGGAAAGACTGAAGAAAGAGGCCAGTCCAGATTGGTAGGTGGCAGTCTTAATAAGCAAGGGAACTCACATACAAGGCTTGTCTTGGGCACCACAAGATGAGGAGATGTTTGTGCCTGCCCAGCAGAATCTTAAAAGTTTATATAGCGGCCTTAACTGGGTTCAGTCACATATACCGTCCATATGGTTTCAACAACATCTTACTCTCTCCAGGTTACATCATCGGAACAGCTCCCACTGTGGCAGAACAGACATTCCAAGAACAGGGGAGTGGGTGAGGAACCTCAGGTTGCTTGCCCAGGTCTAGCTCCAGTGTCAACTGGCTCGCACGTCCTCTTGATGCTCTCCTCCAGCATGGATGCAGGTAATCATTTTACCTGCCTCTTGGGTACTGGATCACTTCGCAGACCTCGGACAGAGAGTGAGTGTTGGGTTTCCAAAGTTAGACACAATTCATGGCTTCCCGTAGCCTCACTTAGATGTCGGAGCGGGAAGCCAGGACTGTGGCAGTGGTACCAGTAAGGACAGCAGAAAAAATGGGACGAGGCGGGCTTTGGAAAGCCTCTTACAAGAAATAAAAGTCTAGGATTACTTCTGAATGAACTCTCTGCATCTGAGAAGTTTGAATTTTCTCCTCCCTGGAGCTTCTGCAATCCCTGGCATCTTGAGGACTAACGCTCTCCAAACAAACCAGACATATGCATATTTGATGCTAACTACCCATGTAATCAGACTATACAGTTAACATTATTTTCTCTCAAGAAAAATGAAGAATGGCCCAATGACACTGGAACACCCCTTGCCCCTTTCACTGAGAAACTCTTCAAAAAAAGGTGCCTGGAGTCTGAGGTCAGGCAAACCCACGTTCGTGCTTAGTGAACGCACAGGTGTGTGTTGGGTGGAAGGATGGTGGGGAGGGTCGGGAAGGCTGCAAAGAAAAAACAAAGCACCTAAATCATTCCCCAGTTTCTCAAGGAGGGAAGGTTATGCTTCTGAGCAATTAGAGGCATCCTCTGAAGTCAGAGCACTGCCAAGCTGGGGAAGAGGAGCTATTTGAGATTCTGCTTCTCTTCCGTGAGGAGAAGAGAGACTACCACATCCTTAACCCTTCCCCGACTTCACAGAAACATTTATGAAATAATGATTTTTAAATTGTGTGTTTTCAGACTTCCTATATGCCCCTCTTTTAAAAGTTGGTTTACATTGTTGGAAAATTTTTCCCGTAAGTACTTCAATGTCTGATCTTAATTGGGTTTTTTTTAATTCATTGGAGGGAGTGGGTGTCTAAGGTTACCGGAAAGACTGAGTTGACCGAAGTGTCAGGAATTTTGTTCCACTTCCTACCTACACTCTTTGGGCAAATTACTTAGTAGATATTTTCTATAAACATTATTCTGAAGTCTTTCTCCCAGTAGTCCCTCTAGATGTGGCATACTGTCTGGCTCTGCCTTCAATCTTGGCTCTACCACTTTTAAACTGTATGCCCTTAAGCCAAGTTATTCAATCCTTTGTGCCTCAGTTTCTTCATCCATAAAGTTAAAATAATAATAATGTTCTTTACCTTACAGGCTTGCTGTGAAGAATAAGTTATTTAAACCATGTTAAGTTACTTGGAACTGTGCCCGGTACATAGAAAAGTGCTCATTACATATTAGTTATTGTTTGGAGCACAGAGAAATGTGTGATTAATTATATTTTGGTTCACCAGAGAAGATTTTACCAATGAGTTACCAATAGAATTGTGTCTGGAACGTTAAATCAAAGTATGTCTGACAAAAAAGACGGGAAATTGCCCTCATGGTGGGGTGATCTTCAAGGGCGAAGATACGGAGGCTTAATCAGCAGAGCATATTCAGAAAGTCAGAAGAATTTTCAAAGAAAAAAATCATGACTTCCAGTCCCCCAAACTTGCCTAACTTCTAACCACTTTTCTCAAACTTTTAACTTAGGAGGATGTGGCAGATAATATTTTCCAAAGATGACAACAATACCTACCATCTAACATGCTCTCCTTACATGTGATCTTAAAATTTCTCTCATCAAGTATCCTCCACCTTGAGCTGGAAGAGAGCTTTGTAATTGCCTCAAGCAATAGGATAGGACAGAAGTGACCTCCAAGGGTAGATCAAAAATGTCATGCACTCCTGCTGTCTTGGAACACTCAGTCTTGGAAACCAGCCACCACGTGGTAAGGAGACCCAAACTACTGCATGTCAAGAAGACCACATGGAGAAGTGATCATATGTAAGTGCCCCAGCCAACAGCGCAGCTGAGGTCTTATCGACAGCCAGCATCAACCTCTAAAGATGTAAGTAAAGATGCTGCCAGATGATTCCAGCCTCCATCTATCATATCACTCCCAGTCTTTAGGTCTCCCCAACTGAGGTACCAGACATAATGGAGCAGAAACAAGCCACCCCTGCTTTGACTGGTGCTAATTCCTGACCTACAGAATCTGTGAGCAAAAAGAAAGGTTGTTGCATGTGTATGGCTAAGTCCCTTTGCTGTGCCCCTGAAATTATCACAACATTGTTAATCGGCTATTCTCCAATATAAAATAAAAAGTTTTTTAAAAAAAAGAAAGGTTGTCTTACGCCACTAAGTTTTGGGGTGGTTTGTTACTTAGCAATAGTAGCTAGCACAGGAGATATTCCTTTTTCTCTTACTGTGGGGACAGATGTTGCTTGCCATGACACCATTCATGGTTAGTTATCATTCCCATTCTAAGGGGTCATCTCTACCCATCTTCTACAGGAGAAGCAAACAAAGGCAGGCATCATAAGCATCCCTGGAATAAGAGGCTTATCCAGGTTATAAGGTAGGGAAAGGAGGAAGGGATGGGCTATACAGTCAGTCCTTAATGTCCTTCCCTTCGCCTCCTGCTCTCTGTGTTTCACTATCTTCCATTTATACTGCTTCTTCTAACATCTTATTATCACAGTTTTAATAATCATCCTGTCAACATGTTATCTTTAAAACAGTGTTTTGAATGCATCCCTTTTGTAGAATGTACTTCCACCTAGAAACACACCACCTTGGTGTTCTTCCCAAGGATGCTTAAGAGCCTCACTCAGTGGATGGAAGTGATAGATCGAACTGCCTATTATGTGTCCACTGCCACAGAGAACCACAATTAATAGTATGTGCTCACTAATATTTGCTGACTGAGTAGATGGTCAAGACACTGCTCTTTTTGAACTAATGTGCTCTTTCTGTCCCTTTTCACCCAGGTCTCTAACTGGTCCAGAACACAAGTTCCAGAGGAAAACACAGAGAAGAGAGAAAGACTGTGGAGAGGTCAAAGGTTGGCCAAGCCACAGTTTCAAGAACATCCCTACCTGGTGTAATCTGATGCTTCTACAGTGTTCTGAAGAAGACTGAGCAGTTGGGAGCAGGGATCTGGTTCGGTCTCAGCTGTCTTCTGGGGGAGCCCTTTGTGTTTCATCACAGCTGGAGCACAGCTGCCAGTAAGAGAGCTGATTTCTTGACAGAGTCTGGATTTGGAAATCCCTGTATTTCACAGCTGTGCCCACCAGCTGCCTTAGCCAACCCTTTACTTTTGGGGCAAAAGCAGTTTGACTTCTGGTAGAAACTTGCAGACTTGACAAAGACAAGAGCTTGTCTGTTTAGCTCCAGCATGCAGACATTCCTTGGAGGATTACTTGAGATGTGTTTGCATAAGGGTCCTGACTCTCAGCCAGACTGAATAACTTGTGGTAACTCAGGGTATGCCTAATAATCTTGAGACCCTTTGCTCTCTCATCACCACTACTGGCAAGAAAAGGCTCTGATAAGAAATGAACATTGGTTCAGTACTATTCCTGTCACTATAAAAACAGCCATAGTCCCTGCCCTCTAAGTACTTAATCTCTTAATAAATTCCTCACGCTGACTGACAACCTTCTGTGGACACAGCAGGAAAGGATGGAAGGTTTTAATCTATATCTTTTATGTGTCCATTGAGAAACCACATGAGTTTTATCAATGAAGATGCAATGATCCCTGCGTGGTAGGAGAAATGGAAATATTGGCAATAACATATTAATGGTGGTATTCTTTCTGAGAGGAGGATGGTACAGTTTGCCTTGATCTGTGTATAAGAAGACCTGGTAATTCTAATGTGATTGATCTAAAAGTGGAGTGATTAGTCATCCCAATTTGCCCGAGACTATCCCCATATTAGCACTGAAAGTCCCACACCCTGAGAAATTCCTCAGTTCCAGCCAAATGCAGACACACTTGGTCACCCTAGGAATCAGAAGACTCCTCTGGAAAAAATAGGTCCTCTACCAGCCTGTTAATAGAAGAATCTAAAATTCCTGCCTGTCCTTTTCTATTAAAAGGCAAACATTCCTAAAGGACAAGACATTAACATCTGGGTACAGATTACTTTATTGAATCAGCACTCTTTTTTTTAATCAAGTCAACAAATATTTATTGAGTACCTATTACACTCCAAGCACAGGATGGGTTACTAGGGATATGATGATAAATAAGCCACAGTGCCTGAACTTAAAGAGCTTAATGGGTGAGAAAGACAAATAAATGGGCACCGACAGCAGAACATGATAGTTCCATACTTCTGTTACAGACACAGTAATACTGGGACACACAGGAGGGCAACTCCTGGCCTTGGGAGACACAGCAGGTGTCTAAATGAGGTGACATCTGAGCCATGAAGGCCACCAGGAATTAGTGAGGTGAAAGGTAAAGGTGCCAGAGGGATATTCTAAGAGGAAACAGTGGGGCAATGGCCTCAAGGGGAAAGAGATCTTTGTTTTTCCCACAAATGAATCACAAAGGAATAGGACAAAGGAAAGACTGGTTTTCTTGGCCTGGGATAGAACAGGGAAAGGATTACTTCTCAGTTTTATCTGGGATCAGCCTTTTTCACAATTTTTTAAGTTAGAAAAAAATGTTAAACATGCTATGAATATGATTCCTTGCTTTTCACAGGGAAAGTCAATTCTAGCCTTGAGAGAGAGACAGAGAGAGAGAGACAGAAAGCATTTGCCACTCTGCCTTCAGATTTCTCAGTATTTGCCTTTGTCTTGGTCACAAAGGAACACAAACCCATGTAGCAACTTATCACTGCCACCTTTCCCCATGCTTCTCCACTGACCTCCTTAGTTTTGGGGACTATCTCTGAGGTTAGGTCACAAGTTAGTTACCTATTGTTGAATGAATACAGAACACATTTGTGTTTTGTTTATCAGCGCTTGGGCATTTCTTGTGGATTTTCTTTTTCCACCAGAACTCACAGTATTTTAAAGGTATAATGACACAATAAAAGCAATGCTCAAAATTAGAACAAATACCTGAAATAGAAAATACTAAAAATGAAAACTTTTCTTGATATTTTTATTATTAAAGTAACCCATTTTGGTAAAAAATTCAAATAGTAAAAACATGAATTAAATACTAAGTTCCTCTTCTCTCTATTCCTCCTGCCCGCAACCAGAGGTACCTACGGCTAGTAGTTCTCTACATATCTTTTCAGATTTTTTTTTATATATATACAAGGAAAGATGGATGGATGGATGGATAGATAGATCGACTGATAGATAATTTCAAATGCCAATCATATTGATTATGTTGTTATGTAATTAGCTCTTTTCATTTTTTCAGTTTTTCAGAATGTTAGCATATTCCTGACATTTTTTTCTACATTAGATATATCGGGCAGGTTTTGCTACAGTAATGCTATATAACAAACAAACAACCTCAAGATCTCAGTGGCTTACAGCAAATATTTATTTATTGCTTATGTTACATGAGAGTAGTAGATCGGCTGTGGTTCTTGGGCTCGGCTTGACTTAGTTGGGCTCATCTGGCTCTGCTCCAATAAGTTCTGTTCAACTAATTTTCTCATTTTGGTACCCAAGCTGATAAAATAGCCACTATGTGACATTATGCTCATGTGATAGAGAGTTGGAGCTAAAGAGTCCCAGCCAAGCTAGGCAATCATATTTTAGAATGTGGCAAATATCATGCCCATTCACATCCCATGGGCGAGGTATGTTATCTGACCAAGCACGAAGACAGTGGGGCAAAGAAATATAGCTAGGAAGAGAAGGAACTGAATAATTGTAAAGAAACAATGCGATTTACCACTTTGTACCTATCCCATTCTTCTGAATGCCTGCATAGTATTCTACTGAGAGATATATAGATTGTAACCTTTATTTTTAATTTTTAAATTATTTTGCAATCAATGTATTACAAAATCATGCATATCCTTTAAATACGTATTATTAAATACTTGTGGAAACCATCTGTAGTTGTTGAATTACTGGGACAAATGGTATATGCATTTAATTTGGGAGCGGATACTTCTAAATTGTCCTCCAAATTATGGTATCAATCTATACTTTCCAAGGTGAATGAGGTTACATGTTTCCACAATTCTTCCCCAAACTCTTTGTATTATCAAATTTTAATTCAAAAGGTAAAACATTGGTGTTTTAAGCTGTATTTCTTTCATTAGTGATGCAGTATTTTAAGTGTCCTAAATTTGGAGATAATTCGACCACAGCTGCAGACTTCAGATTAGCCTAGCTCTCTTGGAAAATACCTGAATTATATTAATATCAATCCACCCCGCCCACCACACATGCCCAGTTTCTCTGTAACTTTGGTTCTACTCTGGAGGAAAGCAGGGTAAGTCAGCTTGCTCTAAAACAGGGAAGGTAAAAGGTTTTCAGCTGCGGAACCAAGTCCTAAAATTTGATCGTGGCTATGTTCAGTGCCATGATGAGAAAGACCATTAACTGAGAACAGACTCAACAGGGAAGAGTGATGTGATCCATTGGTGATGTCTGCCATGAACTTGAGAATGGCAGGTGGCAACATGTATAGCATTTATTTCCCTTCCCTGCCTTGAAGCTGCTAGAACTCTGCCAGCATTTTAATTTTCTCCTCTACCATTTCATTTGTCTCCAGTCACAGAAGATAAGTATTGAGCAAATACTTTGTAAAAAAGCTTACTTAGGCTCTTTCCCATGCCTGTACTACCTGTCTGGATCTTGTGATGCTTTTAAGAAAACGTCACAGACGATGATTTTGAAAAGACGTACGGCCAATATTTTGGCAATGTTTTGGCATGGGCTTTGTTTGGCCTTTTTATCTTTGCTGAGCTAAGTGGCTTAGGCTTTTAAAGACACTTTTACCATCAGAGTAATATTATTTTGATAACTCACATCCTGATGATGTTTGAAACATGGTTAATTATTGTGGGGAGTATAAATACAGTGTTAAAGTAAATCACAGCAGGATTCTCTGGTTTGGCTCAAGGTTAAAGGCGACCACATTTCCCAACAACAGAGCAACATAATCATGCCTTTTCCCCCAGATAACTATGGTCTTCCTGTCAGTCTACAGGAATCCCATTCCCTTTCCCCCAGTGTAACCAGACTCCCTGCCGCAGAGAAACAATACTCTCCTCCTTAGCTTTGCCACAGGGCAATCAGTCATTGCTCCCCAGCCCGTCCCCAGTGCTTCAGTAACTACAGAAACCACACAGAGCTTGGGCGGAGCACGTGGTCATGGACACAATCATCATTTTTAACACAGAGAGATGAAGTCACTCAATCTTCTCTCTGATGAAAATAAAATATTGAAATACAACATCAGAAACAAACACTCTTCCTCCCAATGGAGACGTGGGTGCTGCAAAGACAAGACTCCATCCCAGGTCCCCGAATAGAGGAAAGGGAGACCCGTGGGACAAATTCCCGGGAAACCATTGAAAAGTGGAGTGTTCCGGTCTCAGAGGAGGTAACGGGGAGGTGACACTGCAGGGGTAAAGGAGATTGTCATCTGCAGGACAATTAGGCATGTTCTCCCAGAAGAGAGAAAGATGAAGTCGCCTCAGTTGCAAAAAGGTGGGGACCCCAAAGGAAGAGAACAGCAAATTCAAAAGCACTGAAACATAACTAAGCAAAGAAAAGCTTGGTTTTAAAATGGCAATTTTTTCTGGTGCCTGAACAGTAATCTTCTAAGGAGAATAAATAGCACAAGCCCCTTCCCAATAGACTTTTAAGCTTCAGCTGTAAAAAGGCTATTCTTGGCTCACCAACTCTGCTGATTTATTCTCACCTTGAGGCAACTCTCTACCCTTGCTTTCTACCTCAGCTTCCCAGTCAGCCAAGTGGGACATCCTACCTGCAATCTGCTTCATTTGCTAAAATGTCATGAGGATTAATTAACAGCATTAATACACTAAACGTTCTTTAGGATGGTCTGGGAGAAAGTGTGATTATGATCGTTATTGCTGTGGATTACTAAATAGAATGTTGTCGAAACTATTCCAAATGAGATAGTTGCAGGGATTATATTTGAAAGTAGAAAAAATAGACCAAATGGTGATCATTGGATGGTTTCAAATGTCCCTGGACCAAAAATACTTCTTTATATTCTTGCCCAGGGACTTAAAATGTCCATGAATATGCTAACGGAACGGAAAGTGCAATGGACTTGGAGTAAGAAGCCTGCATTTCAGTCTGTCTCTGCCACTTAGTAGCTGGGTAATCTTGTGCAACCTCCTTAATTGCCCCAAATCTCAGTTTCCTCATCTGTAAAACAGACATACTGACACCCCCAACGTCGATGTGCCTCACAGTGTTTCCGAGAAGTCTAAATGAAATGTATTTCTGAAAATTGGGCCAACTATACAAAGATTAAATATTATCATCTCTAACAACAAAAAAATGCTTTAGCCATTATAGGGTATTTATTCCTTACTGCTAAATTAGTTTATGAGATGCCATCCACCAAGATGAGTACATCTAAGACAGATGATCTTTGACTCTGGAGAGGGATCGGAAAGTGTGATATGGTTGTAAAACTGAGGGTTTTGCTTAGCCAGGGATCTATTAGGGGTGCAAGTGCCAGTGAGAATTCAGAGATACACCAAACAGCAACTGTACGTTTTACTCTTCCTGATGTCAAGCCTCCTGATGGAGATAAGGGGCAAAGTTGTAATGCCTTAAAATCTTCCTATTTTAAAATGTTAGGCCTGGAAAGGAATTGGAGATCACTGTACTTCAATTCCTTTCTTTCATAAAATAGAAAACTAAGCCTCAACCTTGCTCTGAAAACCTCTTTATTCTTCCTGATGCTTAGACCAGGGTTATTGCCATTACACACTATCTCCAATATGCAACTAGTTATTAAATGCTCTGGGTGCAGTCCCATTGAATTATTCCTCATACCCGCATCTTCCATTCCAATCCCACCACCTCTTCCCAGGTCCAGACCCCCATCATTACAAGTTATGGGATAATACAACAGTCTCATATTCTACCATGTTCAAATTTCTTTTCTTACCCCCAATTTTCTCTAAACACTGCTCTCAGATTAACCTTCTGAAAATGTCCACTGAATAATTCCTCCTCCGCTCAAAACACATTAATGGCTATTGTGCACAGGAAGAACGACAGCCAGGTCTGCCTACCCCATCTGAGTTAGAGAATACTCTCTGTTCCTTAGGGGGTGACACTGTGTGCCATCATCCCTAGTGTTCAAGTTCTAGAAAGGGATTGATAAAAATGATAAATGCACCACTTCCCTGGGTTTGCTGTTCATCTTAAAAAGAAATCCAATTACAATTTGCAATTGCATTTTGGTGAAACATAATGAGCTCTCTTTGGAGTTGTCTTATTCAGATCAAATTACTTCTTGGTAATTTAAAGTACATTACATTTCCCAGATACCTCTCAATACACCCACAGTGTTTGAGGCCCTGTGTATCTATTATACAAACATTGGCCAGTCAACTCTGGATGAGTTCATAACCAAAGGACCATTTCGTGGTTACCCACACTCTTTTTTTCCCTCAGGCAGAGAGGTCAAAAGTCATGTAACTCTTAAGGAGCAAGTTAATTCTCAGGGGCTGCAAATAGGAAGTTAGGGAAAGCTTACTTCTAAAAAATGTTATGGCAGAGAGGTCTAAACACTCGTGTATGAATGATCCACATTATCAGTCAATGAAATTTCTTGCTCAGTTACTTTCATATATTGACATAAACAACACAGAGCCATCTGATGACTAACAAAAATGACAAACCCTGAAAACATCAACCAAAACTCTCAAGAATGACATTTTCTAAAGCATTTCATTTCAAAAAAAAAAAAAAAAGGGCAAAGAAAAAATAGGTGTGATCAAAAGTTATGACAGTAAGAGAGAAGTAGAATTGAAACTTATGATGGCATGTTGTCCCCTGATTTCTCCAAGAAAATTCAGCACATAAAACCTCAATAGATCTGAGTATCATTAAAATTTTCTCCACTAATTCTGACAGGCCAGAAAGGTCATCTAAGAGATTTTAAAGTGCAGCATGACCTGATTTTTCTGCAGTATTAGTGAGCCAGGAGTCTCATAAAGATATGTTTTCCCCCTTCCATACAATGAGAGCAATAGCCTTTATAATCTTTTGTTCTTGACATTTTTATCTTCATTTCAGAGACTGTGTGCTTTTGAACTATACGAGCTCTTATATTTATCTTCTGATGACTTATCTTCTAGTTTTAAGCAAGAGTCTAAGGTTTAAAGGATCTTAATAAAACAGAAGCAATTTCCTCTCAACTCCTGGAATCACATTTGTACCATTTCTTACAGATAATCACAATATGTGAATATGAATGAATATTTTCAGTGGTGCACAGCATCCATCACTGGACAGTGGTCCTTTGGGTAGAAGATCTCTGTGATTCCAAATTAAATTTGTGCTCTCTTTTGTCTACTGAAAAGACAGTAAACAATAAGTTAGGAGTACAAGAAGATGGAAAGCCACAATAAGGTGAGTCCCCGAAACAGAAAAATAGATCTTCTGAGAGTCAGATTGCAAAATAAGAACTCTTGGTCAGAACACACATATGTAGAGGCCCTTGATGGAGGCAGGATAGCTTCTAGAATTGAGGTAACCTACCGGAATGTATTATCATAGCTTTGAGAGTATGTCAATCTTGGGATTGGGGATGGAGAAAGGGGGAAAGTTGGCCAATTATGAAAACAAACAAAAAAGGAAGTCATCAAGACCAATGTTGGCAGTGCCCAGACAAACACTGTCCAGGGAGAACAGAGTCTTGGCCATTGGACTCAGAGTATTCTAGTCTGTAGGGTAATATAATTCCAATATGGAGCTGGATAGAAACAATAGATTTTAAGTGGATCTCAGTTTCAACTTATTTATGATGAAATAGAGGCCCAAATATCATATAGCTGACTGGTATATGATATCTATAGTCCTCTGCTCCCTCAACCAGGACCACCACTCAAATTTATCGCCATCTCACTTTTGACTAGCTAAGGACTTTTTCATCTTCAGGTTTTAGATCAGAAGTCATTTCCTCCTAGAGAGCTTTCTCCAACATACCTAATGTAGATTTGATGCCTCCCTTGTAGGTTTGTATAGCATCCTGCACTTCCTTTATCATTGTCCTTCTTATCCAGTTTATTATCATCTGCTCCTCAGTATTTCGATACCTCCTTAAGGTGTTTCTTTTGTCTCCCCTAGCCTCAGAACCCAGCACAGTGTCTGGCACATTATAGATGCTAAATGAAAAAGTGTTGAATTGATGAACACAGTTTGACTACAGAAAGGAGAAGTGTTGATCAGGCCAGTGGTAATTATTCTGGTTGTGGGTCTGCCTCAGATTCTAGAGTGACTTAGTTGGTACAAATATTTTTTAGGCTTAGTCATCCCTGGGGCAATGACCAAAATAAATCTCTCCTTGTCCTTTTAAGCGTATCAGATTCATCTGGCCTCTCCCTTAGATGGTGTCATTTTTATACAGCTTAAACCTCCTTCTAACTTCCTTTATCAACTCCTACATATACCAGAAGCCCAGTCTGTATTTGTCTCTCTCAGCTTTATAACCTCCATGATAAACAACTTGATTTTCCTAAATTCTGTTTGTACGTTTTACAGAAAGAGCTCCTGGGAATGTGTGTGTGTGTGTGTGTGTGTGTGTGTGTGTTGTGGTGGGGATGGGTACAGTGGAGTGGGCAGGGGGAGAATTCACTAATCTGAGCAGCAAAATTATGAATACCAAAGAAACTGTTTTAGGGACCTTCAAAGTTCATGTTGAAGACTTAACTGCATTTGCTATTTATATAATCTGTTAGAGAAGAAAATGAATGAAAGGGTTGGGGAACACCCTTCCACACTACCCTTATAGGAGAGGGTGAGAGATTCTTAAAACGGAATGGTAGAAAGAACGCAAACAGAAAGCAATAAAGCAGTCCCCACCAGTAAGGAACAGAGAAATGAATGGTAAGGATTAGGAGAGTAGAAGAATGAGAGACTGAAGGAAAGGTAAGTGGAGAAAATACAATAGACTTTCCTCTTGGAGATTAATTTCAAAACTCCTGATGAAGACCATCCTGTACCGACTGCTAAGAAGAATTCAAAGGTTCATCCTTTGGGGGAGAACACAGCTAGTTCCTCAGAAAAGCAAGAGACTAATCAAGGTGGTTGGAAATTCCCTTCCTTCTATGGTGCTCAGACCTGACCAACCAAGTGTAGGTTTGTGGTCTTGGAACATATATCCAAGATGTGGCAGAGGGGCTGACAAGGCTCATCAAGCCCACAAATTGCTACTAACTTGTGATGATTAACTGTGGAATAAATGACAAAATTGGGGGGAAAAAAAACAACTGAAATGTGTCTCTAAAAATTCTACTGTCCTGGTTAGAAATTTGAAGATGAGAAAACTCCAGTGGTTTTCTCTCTTCTATCCCTTTTTATTCCTTCTAGTTATTTTTGGGACTGAGGAAAGAAAAGTTTCAATGTTTCACATAAGATCAAGGATAATGTCCATTTTGGTCATAACCCCCAGAGCCTAGTATAAAGCCTGGAAAATAAGTACTTTTTTGATTGAATGAATGGAGAAAGTGAATGGATGGCTACATAGATTATATAAAAGAGGAATGAGTTAGTTTTCTGATTTAACTATGGTTCAAGTTTTTAGAGTACAAGGGTGGAAATGCATATGGGGTGGAAATTACAACTTAAGATATCAATGAAGACAATTTAAAATGCACCTCATTCATTTAATACATCTGAATCAACAATACAAAGAGAACTACATTACAAGATGCTAAAGAATCTCATAGGTACAATCTCAAAGCTACTGTTATTAACATTCAATCAATTGTAAAAAATGGAAGAGGCTTCAAAAGTCAGAGATGGGGAAATATTTAGAGTTTTAGAAGTGGGGAAAGGTGGATACTGGAAATAACATATAAGTTTGATGCCAACCCACAACCAAATTAACAAATATCTAGTTTCTCGGCATTTAGAAAAGATGGTAGTAATTATGAGAAGCCATCAGTAATAACCCCCCAAAGGTTCTAAAATTAAATAGAAAGAACAAGAGTACTGTCATTAAAGAATATTCTTAAAAGAACGATGACAAAAGATGAAATTTACGAGATTTGTTTTAAAACTTATTTTAAGCAATAATAATGGAACCCATATGGTAATATTTCAAAATTAGAAAAATTAATCCATGGAACACAGTAATTTAATATATGATATTAAAATACTTCCTATAATACTTCTAAAACAAGAAGAAAAAAACATAATATATGGGGTTAAGATAATACTATGAAGGAAAAAAAAATAGATACCTTCCAGTAAAACTAAAAAACCTAAATGTTTTCATTTAATCAAATAATCAGGGAAAAAGCAGCTTATAAAGATTTATGCCATTAAGAAGAGATGGTTACTTCAAAAGATTTGAAGCCATCAAATATATTTTTATGTAATAAACATTTATTAATTTAATACTGCCAGGCACTATTCTAGGTACTAGGGAGTCAGTGGTAAGCAGGTCACCCAGGGCCCATGCCCTCAAGGAGCCTGCATTCTAAGGAGAAGAGCCAGGCACTAAACAGGTAAACGGATCAGGAAAGAAAACAATTCTGGTGAGTTTTGATCAAAAGGCCATTATAAAATGTACATAAAATGAAAAGGAAACATGATTGAAAAGAAAATATTTCCATCAGAAACAACAGAAAGGAACGATTCCTTAATGATCTCAGAATGCATACACATATTTTTAGAAACTACCCGTAGGACTCCAATAGCTAAATGATCAAGTCTCAAACAAACAAAATATACACAAGAGAAAAATACAAATAGAAAACAAATGTCTGGGAAAATGTTCCAGCTAACTTGTAATCAAGAAATGCAAATTTAAGCAACTTTGTAACATCTGCTAAGTTTAAAAAAAATAGTTTGAAAAAATAGAAAACAGACTTACAGGAAGGATGACAACATAAACACAGTCTCCACTCCTCCCCAAGGAAAATCACTGAAATGACCATGGAGGAGGGAGATGGGGCACGGGTAGGAACATAGAGTCACCCGCTGTGAACCAGGGAATGGTGCCAACCCCATCTGAACCACAAAGTGAGGAATGCCTGCCAGCTTCAGTACCAACTGTGAAAAGCAATAACTACCTTTCCTCTAAGGCAGTTGCAGGAAGGAAAGGAGGGAAATTATGATAATGCTCATGAGCAGGTCAAGAGCAGATGGAAGACGGCCACACTTGGAGTCAATTTCTCTGTAGCTACGGCCAGGCCACAGCTCCACTGGCAATTAAGGAAAGAGAAATCATTGTGCCACTCCTAGCCATTTATCTCATATGTGGCAACTTCATAGTGACACTAGTCAGATGACTATAGGCTTGAGGGGGAAAATTCTCCCAATTTGAAGGAGTAAGGTCTAGAAGCAAAGGCACACTGTGAGAGAGATGGGGATTAATCAACTACAAATAACAAAGAAAGGCAGCTGTTTGGGAGAATATATTTGTAGTCACATCAAGCAAAAAACCTATAGGCCAAAGATTTTTTTCTCTTAACTGAACTATTTCTAATAGTGTCCCTTTGCCCTAAGCCTGAGCTCAATACATAACTGGAAAAATCCTCCCCAAGGAAATAGGTTCTCTCCCAGCCCTGTGAAGCCACCACTTATGCAGTAGTTTCAACAGGGAAAAATTATGCAAAGTACCCAGGTTTCCAATGTCCTTGGCTCATGGGGCTTTCTCCCTCTTTAGGTTGATAAAGACTTACCTGTTCGTATGATGTTGTTTCATCCAGGTTTCTGCTTGTTTCTATGGGGAGAAACCAGGTAGCACCCAAATAACCACAAAAGGAAGCTTACCTGTGCATTATTTAGGGACAGCAGGTCTGCATAGAACTTTCCCCATTCAAAGATGAGTAAGGAGAAAACCACCACTATGAATCTAAAAAACAACACAAAGTAGGCAGCATTTAAGCATGCATGTTCTAGAATCAGAATCCTAGTTCAACCATTTTCTAACCATGCAATCTTGGACAAGACACTTGCTTTTTCTATGCCTCATTTATAAAATGAGGGTAATCATCATGAAGAAAACGAAGATTGTGACGATTAAGTGAGATAAGTATGTAAAATACTTACCAAAATGTTTGACACATGGTAAATGTTAGGTATTATTATGTCATCGCTATTTTATTATGCCTTTGCAAACATTTTGTAACTAGTAAAATAGAAATAATACCGGATGCATCATTAATGCTTTTTATTGAGTGTTTCTGGTTGTTCTCCCAGGCACATGTACTTCCCGTCTCCTTTAGCATTAGGCAGGATGCTGTGAGTTGTTTTGATCACTGAAATTGAGTGGAAATCATATGTACCACTTCTGAGAGGCAAATTTAAGAATTAGTGTGTGAATCTGCCAACCTCTTTCTCCCTCTATCAGGAATCTTCCAGATGGTGGCTCCCCCATCACCTTGTATCCTGGTGTAAGAATAACTTGAAGCGGAGCCCCAGCCACCTGCTGTATAGCATGAGTGAAAAATAAAACCTTGTACTAAGCCACTAAGAAGTCGAGGTTTTTGTTACTGTAGCACAACTTAGCCTATACTGACTTATACAGAAGTGAAAAGTAAATAAGGGGAATGTTTTTGAAAACTTATCTCCAGAAAAAAGCAGGAAGTAGACAATAGTTGTTTTTTATACCTAGCGACATTAAAGGTCAAATAGGTCTGTGAAACAACAGTTAAAAGATGAGATTACAAAGCATCTGCTCTAGACTGAATATTTGTGTTCCCCTCCCCCCCAGTTTTGATACGTTAAATCCTAACCTCCAATGTGATGGTATTTGGAAGTGGGGCCTTTGGAAGGTGACTAGGTCATGAGGATGCAACCCTCATGAACGGGATTAGTACTCATAAAAAAGACCACAGAAATGTCTCTTACCCCCATTCGACTATGTGAGGTTACAGCAAGAAGATAGCCATTTATGATCCAGGAAGCTGACTGTCATCAGACACAGAATCTGCTAGCACCTTGTTCTTAGATTTCTCAGTCTTCAAAACTGTGAGAAATAGTTCGTGTTTAAGCCACCCAGTCTATGGTATTTTGGTATAGCAGTTCAAACAGACTAAGACAGAATCCAGATGTGATTTACAGTGAGGTAGCAAAGTCAAAGAAAGAAAATCAGGAAATAAATGTAGTAAGAGCTAGGTCAGAGATGAAACTGGCATGTGCCTTCATTGTTGGCGTTAGGCGCCATCTCAGAGTTCAGAAAGTAATCGCAGATCTGCCCAAAGATTGCTATAAAAATGTTCCTGGCAATATTGTTTAGAATAGAGAAAAGGATACATTAGGGATAACTTAATATCAAAAATAGAGGATTTGTTCAATAAACCTATGCAAATAGATATTTTTCCAAAGAAGACATATAGATGGCCAACAGACACCTGAAAAGATGCTCTGCATCACTGATCATCAGGGAAATGCAAATCAAAACCACAATGAGATATCACCTCACACCTCTCAGAATGGCTGTTATCCAAAAGACAACAGATAATAAGTGTTGGTAAGGATGTGGGGAAAAGGGAACCCTCGTGCACTGTTGGTGGGAATGTAAATTGGTATAACCACTATGGAAAACAGCACTGAGAGTCCTCAAAAAATTAAAAATAGAACTACCATATGATCCAGCGATTCCACTCTTGGGTATTAATCCAAAGGAAGCAAAAACACTAATTTGAAGATATATGCATCCCTATATTCACTGCAGCATTATTACAATAGCCAAGATATAGAAGCAACTCAAGTGCTCATCAATACTGAATGGATAAAGAAGATGTGGTAGGTTATACAATAGATTATTAGCCATAAAAAAGAATGAAATCTTGCCATTTGCAACAACATGGATGGACCTAGAGGGTATTATGCTAAGTCAGAGAAAAACAAATACTGCATGATTTCACTTATATGTGGAATCTAAAAACCAAAACAAATGAACAAACATAACAGACTCATAGATACAAAGAACTTCCAGCTGCAAAATAGATGAGTCATGAGTATGAAATGTATAGTGTGGTGAATGTAGTCAATAACTATAGTATCTTTGTATGGTGACATAGTGTACCTAGATTTATTGCAGTGTCATTTTGAAATGTATAGAAATACCAAATCACTGTGTTATGTAACAAGAACTAACATAGTATTGTAGATCAATTATACTTCAAAAATAAACAAATTCATAGAAAAAGAGATCAGATTTATGGTTACCAGAGACAGGAGGGTTGGGGGGAAAAGAAATTGGATCAAGGTGGTCAAAAGGTACACACTTTCAGTTATAAGAGAAATCAATCCTAGGTATGTCAGGTACAACATGATAAAGATAACTAACACTGCCGTGTGTTATATATGAATATTGTTAAGAGGGTAAATCCTAAGAGTTCTCATCACACACAAAAAAATTCTTTTCTATGTCTTTAATTTTGTACCTATATGAGATGGTGAATGTTCACTAAATTTATTGTGACAATCATTTCATGATGTATGTAAGTCAAATAATTACGCTGTCCACCTTAAACTTATACAGTGGTGCAGTCAATTATATCTCAATAAAACTGGAAGAAAAAAATCATAAAAAATAAACATCATCAAATTATAAGAACCAAAAACTGCGCTTAAAGTATAAGATTTGCTGTGAAACATTTACATAAAAAAAGAATACACTAGGGATAACAATATCAAAAATAAAGGATTTGTTCAATAAACTATGCAAACCTTTATAAATCTATAATTGTGCTGTACAGATTTTTCAGTATTAATAGAAATGTTCTGCATTTGTATTGTACAATATAGTAGTCACTAGCCACATGTGGTTATTGAGCGTTTGACATGTGGCATTATGACAGAAAACTGAATATTTCATGTTATTTAATTTGATTCAATTTTAATGAATTTTAATTTAAATAGCCACAATGGCTACTGGCTTCTGAACAGTACAATTCATATTCAAAATGATAATGTAGATCTGTATTTGTTGGCATAAAAAATGTCCATAATATATTGCTAAGGTAGGTTATATAGAGATTTATAACTAACATTTGTGTGTGTGTGTGTTCACACACATATAACTGGGGATTCTACACCAAAATGTCATTAAAGAGTACTGGATAGTGGCCATATGGATGATTTTTACTTTTTTCTTCAAACTTTTCTGTACTGCCTGAAGTTCCCAAAGGAGATTGTAATATTTTTTTAATATACAGAAAGGTACAACCATTTTCATTTAAAAAACGAAATTGCTAAAAGCTAATACTTGTAATACCGCAGGAAAACTGCTGACGGTATTGCAAATTGATATAATTATTTTGAAAAAACTAAATATTTCTGTACCTTGAGAATGTATATTACTCTCAAAAGAATGAAAAAAGATTTCTTCAAAAATGTTGTCCTTAGGGAATAATTATTCCAAGTTATTTTGCAACAAGTTAATTACAATTCTCTTTAAGTGTGTCTACAGATTATAATGGAAAGTGAAAAGGGAAAAATATTAAAAGCTGATTTAGGATAGTAGAAAGTTATCTGTTTTATTTTCCTTTAATGTTTTAATATTACTCTCTCAATAAATAAACCTTTGAAGACTAGCTAATGCATCTAAAGGATAAGCAGCACTAACCACTGAATTATTACCCCTGTTTCTCAGTGACTTAACACAACTAAGGTTTATCAGTCCTTTGCATCATAGTCTGATGCAGGAGGGGCAGCCGCCCTGGATGGCTGTCTTCTGATTTGTAATCCCTTTCATCCTTTGGCCTCACTGTCACTATGGAAGGGAGGAGAGAGCATAGAGGATCATGCAGGGAGTTTGATGGCCAGATCTATATCCCATTGACCAGAATACAGTCATGTGGCCCAGACCCAACTGCAAGGGACATTGGTAAATGTAATCTTCCTCTATGCCCAAGAAGAAAATTGGGAATCAGACTAGCCAGTCTCCACTGAACTTGTCATGTCAAACCACGTTCATTTACTTTCTTGGTAAGTTTATTAAGTAGGTCAATCACATTGATGGATGCTGCTATTGGAGTGCCAAAGACTATACTTTAGAAATTTTTAAATACAGAAAATCACAAGTATAATATAAGTATAAATTGTCTTTGTCCATTCGGGCTGCTATAACAAAATACACAGTCTAGGTGACTTAAACAACAAACATTTATTTTTATAATGCTGAAGACTGGAAATCTGAGATCAAGGTGCTAGCAGATTCTGTGTCTGATGAGAGCCCACTTCCTGATTCATAGAGGGCTGTCTTCTTGCTATAATCTCTCATGGTTGAAAGAGGCAAGGGAGCACTCTGGGGTCTCTTTTATAAGGGTACCAGTCCCATTCCTGAGGGCTCTGCCCTCATGACCTAACACCTCCCAAAGGCCCCACCTCCAAATACCATCCCATTGGGGGTTAGGATTTAACATACAAACTTTGGGGGGGACACAAATATTCAGTCTATAGCAATCATAATTACCCATGTTTCTACTGCCAGAATTCACCATTTTTAACATTTTGTTTTAATATCATATTGCACTGTACATACCACTCTGCACATTGCCTTTGTCATCAATGTTTTAAGAACAATCAATGTTTATACTTAGCATTCTACTTCACTTCTTTTAACTTTTTACTTATTTTGTAGTAATATAGTTCCTTGAATGTACCACATTTATTTATTGATTACTGGATACTGTGGTTATTCCCACTTTTCTCTATAACAATGCTGCATGGGACAGCCTTCAACAAGTCTCCATATGCATATGTGAGAAGATATATACCTAGAAGGGAAACTGCAAGGTCAAAAACACTGAACTTTTTCAACATTTAAACTTGTATTCCTGATATACATGTTTGAAGATGTAAAACACACATTTATCAAACTTGCAGATGACACAAACTCAGAAGGGAAAGATGATATGATAGTTGACAAAAATCAATGTTTGAACTTTACGTAAGTTAGAATACGGGGCTATTAAAATCACCAAGATGGAATTTAAGAAAGATAAAGATAAAATCTTGCATCTAGTCAACTGAATTAAATGCCCTTTACAGAAAGGTAGAGATAGAACTAGAGAGCAGTTTATCCGAAAAATATCTGGGGGTGTTAGTTAACCCCTACTTTGCTGTGAGCCAACAGTGACACTGTTTAGACGCCAGAAACGTATACTAATACAGCTATATTAATAGAAGAATACGTTTTACAGGGTCTCATCTCTAAACTTAATTCCACTCTACCAAGTCAGAACTCCATGACATTCACATGAAACCAACTCATAGTAACATAAGCGAAAAAGAGAGAGCAGTGACTGCACATGCTACACTACAGAGAAGATGGGGTTGGAGTGAGGCTGAAGAACTCAAATCAGGGCCTCAAATGCTGTTCTGACTCCATCCCTCTGCTTTACTATCTCTCATCAAGGCATCTCTCTGCCTGCTGGATTTATTCTCTAAGCCACCAGCTGCATGAAGCTAGTCGTGGCTGTAACAGATATGGGTAATCTTCATCTGCAGTTTCAATTCAGAAACTCCCAGGCGAGGTCTTTACTTGACCAATGCAATGGACTGAATGTATATGTCTCCCCCAAATTCATATGCTGAAATTCTAACCCCCAGTGTGATGGTATTAGAAGGTGGGGCCTTTGGGAGGTAATTAGGTCATGAGGGTAGAGCCCTCATAAGTGAGATTAGTGCCCTTATAAGAGTACCCAGAGAGATCTCTCATCCTTTTTTTTTCGCCATGTGAAGATAGGAGAAGTCAGCCATTCTGCAGTCTAGTAGAGGGCTCTAGAACCAGCCACACTGGTACACAGATCTTGGATTTCCACTCTACAGAACCGTGAGAAGTAAATATCTGCTGTTTATAAACCAGCCAATCTATGCCACTTTGTTACAGCAGCCCGAACTAAGACACCAACATGGGTCTCGTGTCCACACCTTGGACAAATTAGAATGGCAGCCCCTTAGAATGGTTGGAGCAAGAGAGGAACAATTTTTCCATAGCCCTAGGGGGATCACTGTTGACCAGGAAGCCAATCTGTATCTTCTAAAGTTATTGTTTTTCACCCTGGAGTCATTGGGCATATAGTCTGCAAGCATGTTTAATCAATTTACTTGCTTTTCATAGAACTTTCCCGATTTTCTTTGTCTTACTTAGGCTGTGTGGTCAACATCACATAGACAATGAGTCCTAGATATATGGGACAGGTAAACCAAACTACGTGATATTTTTATTCACTATGTGATTTTTTTTCACATTGGTTTTATATTTTTAAGATTTATAAACATAGAATAGTTACTGATTTGTCATGGCTAATATCAAGAAAAGTACTCTTATCAGCTGAAGGGAGCCTTTGTAAATGACTGTGGCACGTATAATGAGAATACCTTCTTGAACTATGTGTCTGGATCATTACTGAACTTGATACTTATTGAGCTCTGTGTATAACCCCATAGGTATGGGTCTATACCAAGGGATTTATAATCTCACAGGGCAACCAAACTGTGCAAATAATAACCAGGGAAGATGAATCATATGTAGGGGAAAGATTTAATCAGCTGCTAGTTTCTGAGTATTAGTCCCTGATCAACTCATATCTTAAGAGGGGGACTCAATAGAATCCAGACAAGAATAAGATGTTTGGAAAAAGTGAGATTCTAATAGGACATAATGGAATAAAAGCATTGATTAAAAAGAGACATAAAGAGACTTAGGACCCAGACTCACATTTAAGAATACTTCACTCTATGTCAGTGAGTCCAAAACAAGACCCAGAAACAGAATCACCTGGAAAACAGAACAACAACAAAAAAGGATCCTGAGCCCCACCTCCAAAAATTCTCATCCAGTCCATCTGAGCAGTTTCATGATTTATAATTTTAATAATAACAAGGGCTAATAATCTATAACACTTACTATTTGGCAGACACTCCTTCTAAGTGTTTTATGTATAATACTAACTCTCTAAATCCTCATCCTAACTCTATGAATTAGGAACTATTCCCCTTTATGTTGAGGAAACTAAAACCCAGAGAGGCTAAGTAACTTGACTAAGGCCATGTACTGCTGGGATTTGAACACAGGCAGTCAGCCTTCAGAGTCTGCCTTTAATCACTTTGCTCTATTGATTCTCAAAAACAGAAAATGGTGGCTACAAGGCCCCCTAGGTGATTCTGATGAATCCAGTTGGACCAGCATTTGGAAAGCAAGGCACGGTGAAACATGTAGAAAACGATCATTTACTGAGCTCTACTGAAAAGAAGGGACTCTGTATTATTCAGTACCTGGAACATAGCAGGTACAAAATGTTGTTGAGTATATTCTGGGTTGAAGGATTCCATAGAAGCAAGGGTTTGCAAGGAAAAATCTGTCGAGCCTGCTACAGCAGGAAGAAAGCAGAACAGAGTAAGTCACACAAGTTTTCCTGTCCCCATTAAAGGAAAGTGCCAAGAGAGTAAGAGATGCATCATTCTGACCCCACCTTTAATGTCCTGCCCAGCCCTTAATCTTGTGCTTATTTGAGTCACATGCTGTCTTATTTGGAGAAACAAGGCTTTTCTCTTCTAGAACATCCTTCCTCTAGTTCTATCTTTTAGAAACATCACAGGATACTAAGGGGATGCAAAACTCCAAGCAGCTAATTTCCCTGCTTGTTTGGAAAGCCAGTACATTGTCTGTACATAATGGATACTTTTTGGATAGATGGATGCATGCATGCATGGATACATGGATGAAAGAATGGACAAAGCAATGGATAGATGTCTAACCATTATTCACGTCTCCTATGGATTTGGCAGGAATGGCTCTTCCTCTGGTGAGATGCAATGTGATGTTATGATTAAGTGCACAGTCCTTGGAATCAGGCATCTTAGGTTCAATCCTGTTTCCACCATTACTATCTGTGTGACCTTGAGTAAGTGATTTATCCTCCATCAACCTCAGTTCATTCTTTTTTAAACTGGAAAGAATACTATCACTTAACCTCATGAGAATAATAGTGTTTACTTCCAAAAGATGTTGTGAAACAATGGACGTGCTAAGCACAATGTCTGACACATAAAAAAAAGCTCAATTATTAATAAGGATTTCAGAAGGAATGATATCAGATTTGGTTATTTAAAATTGCCCTTCTAATATCATTTCAGGGTAAAAATTTGAATTTGCAGGTGTTGTTTCTTTTGCAAGGCAAGACTTATTTTGGAACATTAAAGGCAAATGATAGACTTTATTCAGATTGGCATAGCAGGAAAGAAGGAAGGAAGGAAGGAAGGAAGGAAGGGAGGAAGGAAGGAAGGGAGGGAGGGAGGAAGGAAGGAAGGAAGGAAGGAAGGAAGGAAGGGAGGGAGGGAGGGAGGGAGGAAGGGAGGAAGGGAGGAAGGGAGGAAGGGAGGAAGGGAGGAAGGGAGGAAGGGAGGAAGGGAGGAAGGGAGGGAAAAATATTAAAGAAAGCCACATCAACATTTCTTTATATTTACGTAATTCGAAGAGTGGATACCACTGATGAAGTTACCCCAATTATAATTCTCAGCAAGGAAATTAAACAGTCGATTTCTGAGAAAATAGTTTGAATCTCTAGAATGTCCGAGCATTTAAATAGTTCATGTTCAGAAGAGGGAAAAATCTCAAGATTATGTAACTGAGGTCACCTCAACCAGAGAACTTAGTTAATATCCTCAGGGTTTTAAGTTTGTTCTAGATATGCATATATTATTTATCTACTTCAGTATTTATGTTAGTGCATCAGAATCAGTATTTTATTTTATTTTATTTTAGTACTGTATTTTAGAGTTAGACAAACCTTAATTTGAATTCCAGCTCCAACAATGAATAGTTGCATGGCCTTCGGAAAATTGCTAGCAACAATACACTTCAGTCTCTTCGTGGATAAATGGGAAATCATGATATTACCTTTTGCATCTCCACGCTGGGGTGATTAAACAAAGTCATACATGCAAAGCACTTGGCCCAAGATCTAGTATATGGTAAGCACTCAGTAAATATTGGCTATACTTATGTTATTACTGTTATCACCACAATATTTCCCGTTCACTTTCTTTATGAAGCATGTAATAACTCCTGGGCCTCAATATAAATGCAACATGACCTACAGTGGGGGAGCCCCTGGTTTTTGCTTTGCTTAGGTTGGACACAGCCCACCAAATTCACCATTTCTTTCTCTCTTATCTTTCTTTTTCCTTTATTTATTTATTTTTTGTTTATTGGAGTAGAGTTGATTTACAATGTTGTGTTAGTTTCAGGTATACAGCAAAGTGAATCAGTTATACATACATGTATGCCTACTTTTTTTAAGGTTCTTTTCCCACATAGGTCGTTACAGAGTATTGAGTAGAGTTCCCTGTGCTATACAGTAGGTCCTTATTAGTTATCTATTTTATATATAGTAGAGTGTATATGTCAATCCCAATCTCCCAATTTATCCCTTCCCTCTCTTTACCCCCTGGTAACCATAGGTTGGTTTCCAAAATACACAAACAGCTCATGCAGCTCAATATCAAAAAAACAAACAACCCAATCAAAAAATGTGTGGAAGACCTCAATAGACATTTCTTTCTCTCTCATCTTAATTTTTCTCTTGCTCTACATCCTGTGACTGGAAGATTTTTCTCTTTGCCAAAATGCCTTCAGGCCTTCTCTCTGCCCTGGTACAAAAGTCCTTAAAACGTCGCTTTTCCCAGAAATCTTTTCCTCCAACTAACTGGAAATGAGAAAGATTCACCTCCCTTCATCTAGCACTGATTTTTGACTTGTAATTCCATTTCAACAAAACCACTTGCACTAATGCTTATACACAATGTAAATAATTCATTAGAAATGTATATTTGTTTGATCTTTATATAGTTGCTGTGTGTCTGCAGAGTCTATTATATCTATCAAGGAAATAACAGGACTCTCGGTCACCAAGGGTAAATGGAAAATCCTCCTCTTTAAATAGGTAAAAATGTAAGGGGCATGTAAATCCATCTTGGAAATATAGAATGCTAGCGCAGCAAGGGATTTTGCAATTTATACATTTTACCACTCTCAGTTTATAAATGTGGAAAATAAGTCCCAGAGCATTATAACATGGCTGTAGAAGGCCTTGCAGCATCCTGGAATTCAGAGTCAGGTTGGATGCTGGGAAGGGAGAAAAGATAGGAATGGCAAAGCCAGGTATATAGTGGCTAAAACCAGGTTGTTGTTTAAAAATCATCATCATCATCATCATTATCATCATCATCACCACCACCACAACAACAACAAAAAAAAAATCAGTAATAATGACTAGAATTTACCATGATGATCTTAGCTGGCACTGAACTAAGTAGAAACATTTATATGGAAACATAAGACTGAATAATGCAGACTTTGAAAATTGGACCAGGGTTGGACGATTGTATGACATCTTGTCTGACCACAGGCCTCCACCATCCTGCTATGAGAAAAGATGGCATTTCTTCAGAAGGGAATGGATATTGACACTGTAGACCATCCTAGGAGTTGGTTCACCCTGGGCAGGAAATATCAATTTTCCATTGGTAGGTTCTAGACCAAGGTAAAGGCATATCTTCTTGGCACCTGGAGAAGTACTCAGAAGTATCTCACCTCTCCTGAAAATCCCGGGTTGCCTTCAAACAGCCAGAGCAGAGTCATCACCACCTCACTGCCTTGTCCACCAAGACCAAGAATGAAACACAAGCCAGAAACTTGATTTTAGTATCTCCTGATACAGAAGAGGGATGGGGTGGTTTGTTCTCTGCTGAGTTTCTGCAGTGAACATGGGTGCTAGTAGCCCTGGGTTTCCTGGGCCCAGGTCTCAAATCCATGTCAGCTGTGGCTGCACATAGAGTGCCCAGAGCTGGCGGATATCGCTCAGGTACAGGCAACGTTAGTGCACCATTGTCATCTCCACACCTGGCTGTGGAAGCCTCAGGGCAGAAACAGTAAGAGGGACTTGGGAATCCAGAGCAGAAAATTCTACGTGCTTACCATAATTTGCTTTCCACACAGCTGGCAACCACACAGTTGAGTGGAACTTATGTATGGAGCACTGTGGGAGTGGAAAGGGAATGTCCCTGTCCCTCTGGGAGAGGGACAAGCGTTATTCCCGGGAATCCAGAGGCTAAGAAAATCCTATACCCTAAGACCTAAGTTGGAGAGAGCAAAGAGTGGGCAGAGCTTGCCCATGGACTATGAGGGAGAAGAAAACTAAGAAGAAAAAAGAAAAGAAAGGAAATTCCAGGCCCAAACGGTTTTACTGGTGAATTCTATCAGACATTTAAGGAAGAATTTAAACTAACGTTACATTGTTTATCAACTCATTCCACGAGGCCAGCATTATTCTGATAACAAAACCAGAAAAGGACATTTCAAGAAAACTATAGACCAATATCAATATTTTGAAAATAGATACAAAAATTCTTAACACAGTTTAGCAACAAAATTTTATGGTTCCACAGAGCTATTGATCCAAAGGGGATGGAGAGAAGAAGAAAATTCAAGAAAGCAGCAGCAAAAAGGAAATGTGAGAAACTCACTCTAAAGAAGGTTTGAAGCAAATAATGAATAATACTGCCTATAAGAATTTCCCAAACATTTGATTGCAGTGGAGAGCATTTTATAAAGCGTCCTTGTAGCCTAGTTCATGAAGTATTTTATGCTGGGCTACCTAGAGGCAGAGCCTGAGATGGGTATTCTGGTGTATGTGATTTACTAAAGGGACTGCTCTCCAGGAAAAAACAGATAAGAGAGCAACGGGAAAAGAAAAAGGAAAGGATAGAAACATAGCAAAGATAGGGTCCCAGATAGTCTATCCTTGACCTGATCCAGAGTGTGCTGGAGTCCAAGTTGCATCACATAATTGTCCCACCTCGATATGAGGGGCTGGACATAACTGAACTCCGCATCAGTCATCAGATGTTTCTAGGGATTAAGAGGGTCTAACCTCTCAGCATCCCTGCATTAGCTGGATTGTATGCCGAGGGTAATTCTTTGCAGAAGTCCACAGGTGTAAGCTGTTAGCTGCAGCACTCACTGAACTCACCCAGAGCAGCTGTCAAGGAGCTCTGAACATGGCATCAAAAACATCTACCACAGAGAACGTCAGACAGTCACCCTACCCAGGACATTTGGGGTCTGAAGGAAGTATGGTAGTGCAGGTGGTTAGGATGGGATGTGTTCAGGAACTATTTAGATGACAGAATTGGGAGGACATACACTAATTGTACATGGGGAGCAAGGGGAGTTTAATTGATGGACCATAAGAAGTATAAGACCAGACTAGGGTTTCTGGCCCTGGTGAACTAAAGGAACGATGGGACCATTTTCAAAGACAAGAAGAGCAAGGAAAAGAGCAGGACTTGGGGGAACATATCAATTCAGCCTTGGGGATCTTCAGAGTGAAAAGGGATAGATAGCCCTTGGGTAGCATGCCTGGAGCTCCATAGGAGTTTCAGGCCCCAGCTGCATGAGGAGGCTGGGGCCAGGGGCAGGGGAAAGGAGAAAGCCAAATGGTCTAGCTCTGGGCCCCTTACCCTGCTGTCTTGATTTGGTGCCCCCAGACGCAAACTCTGAGGAAAGGATTAAGACACAGGCAGTATATTGAAAGATGATTCCAGGAAGCACAGGTGGGGAA
Organism: Eubalaena glacialis; assembly: GCF_028564815.1. NCBI lineage: Eukaryota > Metazoa > Chordata > Mammalia > Artiodactyla > Balaenidae > Eubalaena > Eubalaena glacialis. The sequence goes on from NC_083732.1 coordinate 68,073,237, forward strand.
GGAGAAACTGGGAAGGGAGAAAAGCCACGAAGGGCATATGCATAAGTACATTATCTCTGAGGACAGCAGGGAAACAATCTGTTGGAGACCCTCTGAAGATTTGTGTAGAACTCACCTCAAATATTTCCCACTGAGTGATAGAAAACTGGAGTATTTTTCTTCCATGTCTGGAACCTCATTGGTTGAGGGTGGCCCCCGGGGCGTCACAAACCCCTCGATTCCCTGTGACCCTGCGGGCCAGCTGAAAGAGCCTCTATAGAGGCTGCAGAAGAAAAATCCTGGACAGAGAAGGAGGTACACAAACTGCCCACCCCGGCTGGTGAACTCAAGCTGGGCCAAGGCAACATGGAACAAGGCATCAATGGCTCCTGCTACATTTGCTCGTCTCTGTTTCATAAACTGAATTTTCATGGAGGATTTTTTTAAAGAGAAGATCATCTGTCTAGAAGAACAGACTGGTCACTAGTCCTACAGTCAAAAGTCCACAGCAGAAGGCACTTTGAAAGTGGGGCTACTGTCTCCTCTGGCCTCACCTCCAATTCTCCATGTAATATTAATAGTGGACTCTGGGGACATCCCTCCCATTATCTAGCCTTGGTGAAAAGGGACAATGATAGAAGCAGGATGATCTCTGCCATATTGATCTCCTGTGCGAGTGCCTCATGCCTCCAGGGAGACATCACTGCTTTCAGTGCCTATTAGCAGTTGCGTCTTTTAACCTTCCAGTCAGCCTGGCAGTGGGAGTCCAACAGAGGCTCCGGCTTCAATTACTTCACGGGCACATAGCCTGGCTGAATTGGAGCTCATAGCCCCACATGTTGAAGCTGGAAATTGCACTTTCCACCAGTGAAAGGACAAGCAAAGAATGGCATTCCACAAAGCTAGAGCCCGGTATGGCAAGGAGGCAGGAAGGACCACACACCAATTAGTCAGGAAGCTGTGGCCATCAATCAAGTGCAACCTGGGCTCTCAGCTGTAGGTCAAGCCTGGATCCTGCCATGGAAATCACACTGAAACCCTGTCCCCAGAGGAGAATTGGGACAGCTAACCCCACGAGCGGCAAAGGCTACTGTCCAAGCAAAGTAGTTCAATCCCGCAACCTGGAGAGGAAAGACCATACAACAAACATATTATTAAAAATATGTACTAAGTATAGCAAAGAATTCTTTCCTTGCATTCATTTCTAGGAAATTCTTGGCAAAGACTCTTCTCAGGGAAATTAGACATGGAAATGACAACAAAATTTATTGGATATTTATCACCTTTAGTGATATAGAGCCACCTTACTGTGGCTGAGACAAAGGGTCCCTGTCAATACTTGAACATTTCCTTTAGGTTGGCCTAAGGCCCAAGGGAAAGCTGTAATAATCTGCCACTTGTGTTTGGTTAAAAAAAATTCACAATGGAAATTTAGCTCAGTACTTACTGTAGTCCTTATTATGCTCTTTGTATTAACAGGCAACATCCTTGTTAATTTGTGAATTACTATTAACCTGCACCTTCCCCACTATTTTCAGTGCTTTGGCTTAGACCTCAGAAACACACCCAAAATACGTTCTCCTGGGCCTATAATTGAGGCTTTCTACTGTGAATCTCCATTAAGTGTGATGTACATGGTGCTTCAGAGCAGGGCTCTGGAGCCAGACTGCCTGGGCTGGATTCCTGCTCTCTCATTCATGGACCATGTAACATTAGGCAACTTACTTAACCTCTCTGAGCCTCAATTTCATCATCAGTTACATGAGGATAGTAGTACCTACCTAATAGAATTGTTGCAAGGACACTCAGAACCATGCATGGCACTGGGCTAAATTTTATCTCATTACTGAGACTGCTCTACTTCTCAGCTTTTTACGGCCTGTGGTTACAGGCATAGTTACCAAAGTACCCTTAGACATGAAGACCTCAACAGCTGTTCCGTGAGTGGGTGATGCAGAGTAGTTGGACCACAGTGCAAGGAGAAGAGTGAAGATTTCTGGGAGGCTGGCAGGAAAGGTAGAGTATGCCTCAAAGTTCAAAGCAGCCCACAGCAGAGGTGGCCCAAAGTACCCACCACACAATGGAGCAAATGAGTCCTTGCTTCTGGAGAAAAGAGTGCAGTATCCACAGGTGATAGCAAAGGTGGTAAGCACGACCCTGGACCAGAGGAGCTAGGCAGGAACCCAAGCCAGCTAAGACTGCTTTCTGAAAACCATCATAGGGTCAGGACAAGTCATGCCATTCTCATTCTCCTCTTCCAGCCTGGAATCACTCCCACCTCCCTGCCCCAGCCATGCTGCTCTCAGAGCCTGCTCTCTGGGGAGGGCTTGGTGGAAACCTGGCCTTCTGGAGCAGGGGAAAACAGCCCAGTTATTTCAGTGCCTGGAGATTTCCTCTTTCCTGACTTCACATTTCCAGAAGCAGGTCCATTGTTCAGTCCATTGTTTCAGATCATTGAAAACAGTGATCACGAGAGGGAATTTATCTTAGTCCAGCACAGACTAAGAAAACACTTAGCACGAGAACATGTGGAAGGTTCACAAAGTGTTGAAAAAAGGAGTCCCCTCTGCTAGGGTAGCTACAGGGGTTTCTAGCTTTTTTGGCAGATGAACTGTTTTTACAAGCGAAATTTTACATGGAGGCCTAAGGTGTAAAAACACAAATTCAGGGCTGTTCTGTTGAAAAGGGAGGCTGTAGACCCATTGGTTTGGCCTCCTCTGGCCCCTGAGGCAGCTCCAGGGAAGCTCCCATCTCCAAGCAACACACTCTGGAGAAAACTGCTCTAGTGCATGAGGAACAAACAGAAGAGGAGCCATGGGCCATCCTCTCAGGTTCCCTGTATTAGTTTCCAGGGCTGCCATGAGAAAGTGCACAAACTAGGAGCTTAAACAGTAGAAATTTATGGTCTCACGGTTCTAGAGGCTAGAAGTACAAGATCAAGGTGTCAGCAGTGTTGGTTCCTCCTGAGAGTTATGAGGGAGAATCTGTTCTATGCCTCTCTCCGAGCTTCTGGTGGTTTACTGACAGTCCTTGGTGTTCCTTGGCTTGTCGAAGCATCACCCCAATCTCTGCCTTCATCTTCACATGGAGTTCTCTGTATGTGTGTGTGTGTGTATGAGAGAGAGAGAGAGAGAGAGAGAGAGAGAGAGAGAGAGAGAGAGAGTATCTCTGTGTCTACATTTCCCTTTTTTAATGCAGATTAGTGTCCGCACTAATGACCTCATCTTAACTAATTACATCTACAATGACTCAATTTCCAAATAAGATCAAATTCTGAAGCACTGGGAATTAGGACTTCAGCATATGAATTGAGACATAATTCAACTCATAACAGTCTCCTGCTTCGACTGTACTATCAATGTTTGTGTCTCATTTTCTCCTTTGACATCCTCCTCCCATTCTACCTCCATGGATGGGTCAAGAGGAAAAGCCACAGGAGTGCTGGAAGCTAGGTCAGAGGATAAAAGACCTTGAAGAAAACTGAGCCAGCCACCTAATATGGGATTGAAGAACAGGATGGAAAGAGGAAAGTGTGGTGGGGAGGTGAAAATAACATTCTTAGCTGAGAAATTACAGGATAAATGGATCACGGCAGGCTTAAGGCTTTAAAGCTTCTTTCCCAACAAGAAAGCAAGCAGCAACTCTTCATAAAGGACACAAACAGGACCAAAGTGGAGCTATCTGCACAAAGAGCATGCCTGGGAAACCTAAGGTTCAACAGGCTGACCTTTCTGTCACCAGCTGCACATGAAGCTCTTTCTCCTGGTTAAGGAGGCTTGTACCGCCACACGCCCTTTTCAAACTGGCTAACCATCTTAATAGGCTACCAGATACCTGACAGGAAATACTAATTCTATGCTGGTTTGGAGTTCTGATATTTTAGCCAGCCAGGTAAGGAGCTATTTGGATGTCTTCCCCTTATAATGAAGAATAATGAGACTAAGGAGAATCCAGGTGCATGAAACATGAACTATCCAGACACAGCACAGGATTCCTTTCCCATAAAGTAAAAATACAACCTCTCCACACTTTTACAGAAAGTATCCCCTAGGAGAAGCGATAAAGGTCATTATCCGGGCAGACTTTGGAATTTTGGATGCCCAGGTTACATCCCAAACCATTTAAAGCAGAATCTCTGGGGGCAGTACCAGTGCACTACCAACAACCGGTACTGATGCTTTAGAAGTTAAGGAAGTAACCAGCTGCCCCACTAGGGCAGCACCAGTGCAACACATCCTGGGACCCCTCTCCCATGCTTGGTCCAGCTCCAGCCATCCTACCAGAGTGGCACTGACATGTAGCACCAGAGTACCCCCAGCCTATACCTGCTCCAGGTCCAGCCATCCTGCCAAGATGGCCCAACATGACACACCCCAGGGGCCTCCCAGCCTGGGCCTGCTCTAGCTCCAGTTAGCATGCCAAAACCACCCAGCACACAGTTACACAGGAGATGATCCTATACAGGGCCATGTCTTCAAGATCAAGAGTGGTAACGGTTTCACCTATTTCATAGAACCAAACACAGAAAGTCAAACAAAATAAGGAGACAGAGGAATATGTCCCAAATGAAAGAAAAAGATAAAACCCCAGGAAAATAAAAACCCTAAAGAAACAGAGAAAAGAAGTAATATGCCTGTTAAAGAGTTAAAATTATGGTTATAAAGATGCTCATTGAATTCAGGAGAAGAATGAAGGAAAACAGTGAGAACTTCAACAACAAAAAAAGATTTATAAAATATAAGACAGAACCAATCAGAGCTGAAGAATATAATAAATGAAAGTAAAAAATAAACTAAAGGAAATTAATAGCAGATTAGATGAACATATCAGCAACCTGGAAGAAAGAATAGAAATCACCCAATCAGAACAGCAAAAAGAAAGAAGAATTTTAAAAAATTCTTTAAAATTCTTTTAAATTTAAAAAAAATTTTTAAAATAAGGATAGTTTAAGGGGCCTTTGGGACAACATGAAGCATATTAACATTCACATTATAGGGGTCTCAGAAGGAGACAAGTGAAAAAAGGGGCAGAAAGCTTATTTGAATAAATAATGACTGAAAACTTCCCTAACCTAGGAAAAGATAAAGATATCCAGGTTGAGGAAATACAGAGGGTCCCAAACAAAATGAACCCCAAAAGATCTACACCAAGACATACTGTAATTAAAATGGCAAAAGCTAAAATAGAGAATTTTAAAGGCAGCAAGAGAAAACAACTAGTTACATGGAAGGGAACCCCCATAAGACTACCAGCAGATTTTTCAGCAGAAACTTTGTAGGTCAGAAGGGAGTGGCACAATATATTTAAGGTGCTGAAAGGAAAAAACTTACAACCAAGAATGTGCTACCTGGCAAGGTTATCATTTAGAAGTAAAGGAGAGACAAAATGTTTCCCAGACAAGCAAAAACCAAAGAAGTTCATCACCACTAAATAGGTCTTACAAAAAATGGTAAGGATCTTCTTTAAGTGGAAAATAAAAGGCCACTTTTCCACTATAACATAGGAACAATAAAATAAATAAAAGGAAAAAAATCTCACTGGTAAAGGCGAATATACAGGAAAGGCAGTGGATCAGCCACTAAAAAGCTACTATGAAGGTTAAAAAACAAAAGTAGTAAAATTAACTATAACTATAATAAATAGTTAAGGGATACACAAAATAAAAAGATGTCAATAATGATGTCAAAAACATAAAACATTGGGAGGGTACATATGACATATGTAGTGCTTTTAGAATGCATTCAAATTTAAGTAAATGTCAGCTTAAAATAAACTGCTATATTTATAGGTTGATATCTATGAACCTCATGGTAATCACAAACCAAAACTATACAACAGATATACACATGAAAGAGAAAGAAACACAAATATAATAGTAAAGAATATTATAAAACCACAAGAAGACCAAGAGAAGAAAAATAACAGAGAAGATCTACAAAAACACCCAGAAAACAACTAACAAAACAGCAATAAGTATATACCTATCAATAATCACTTTAAATGTAAATGGACTAAATGCTCCAATCAAAGGTCATAGGGTGGCTGAAGGGATAAAAAAGACAGGACCCATATACATGCTGCCTATGAGAAATGTGCTTCAGATCTAAAGGCACACACATTCTGAAAGTCATGGAATAGAAAAAGATATTCCAGGGACTTCCCTGGTGGCACAGTGGTTAAGAATCTGCCTGCCAATGCAGGGGACTCGGGTTCGATCCCTGGTCTGGGAAGAGCCCAAATGCGGCAGAGCAACTAATGCACCACATGCACCACAACTACTCAGCCTGTGCTCTAGAGCCCACGTGCCACAACTACTGAAGCCTGTGCACCTAGAGCCCATGCTCTGCAACAAGAGAAGCCACTGCAATGAGAAGCCTGCACACTGCAACGAAGAGTAGCCCCCACTCGCCACAACTAGAGAAAGCCTGCGTGTAGCAATGAAGACCCAACACAGCCAAAAATAAATAAATTAATTAATTTAAAAAAGAAAAGAAAAAGAAAAAGATATTCCATGCAAATGGAGACAAAAGAAAGCTGGGGTAGCAATACTAATGTTAGACAAAATATACTTTAAAACAAAGACAGGAACAAACAAAAAGAGGGTCATTACATAACGATAAAGGGGTCAATCACAAGAGGATATAACATTTATAAATATTTGTGCCCCTAACATAGGAGCACCTAAATATAAAAGAGCAAATACTAAAAGATGTAAAGGGAGAAAGTAATACAATAATACTATGGGACTTTAATACCACACTTATATCAGTGATTAGATCATCCAGACGGAAAATCAATAAGGAAACATTGGCCTTAACTACACCTTAAACAAGATGAACTTAATATAATACTTTCCATACCAAAAGTACACAATACAGTTCTTTTCAAGTACGCATGGAACATTCTCCAGGATAGATCACATGTTAGGCCACAAAACAAGTCTCAACAAATTTAAGAAGATTGAAATCATATCAAGTATCTTTTCTGACCACAATGGTATGAAACTAGAAATCAATTACAATAAGAAAATTGTAAAAAAAAAAAAAAAACATGTGGAGACTACTCAATATGCTACTAAACAATCAATAGGTCAATGAAGAAATCAGGGAGGAAATCTTTTTAAAAACTTTGAGACAAATGAAGATGGAAACACAGTAATCCAAAATCTATGGAGCATAGAAAAAGAGGGAAGTTCATGGCGAAACAGACCTCCCTCGAGAAACAAAAAAGAATTTTACCAAAAGTAACTAGAAAAATAACAAACACATGAAAAGATATTCAACATCACTAATCATCAGAGACATACAAATCAAAACCACAATGAGATATCACCTCACACCTGTCAGAATGGCTATTATTCAAAAGACAACAGATAATAAGTGTTGGTAAAGATGTGGAAAAAAGGGAACCCTTGGGCACTGTTGGTGGGAATGTAAATTGGTACAGCCATTATGTAAAAGAGTATGGAGATTCCTCAAAAAATTAAAAATAGAACTACCATACTATCCAGCAATTCCACTTCTGGGTATTTATTGGAAGAAAACAAAAACACTAATTTGGAAAGATATATGCACTTCAATGTTCATTACAGCTTTATGTAAAATAGCTAAGACTTGGAAGCAACCTAAGTGTCCATTGATATGTGAATGGATAAAGAAGATGTGATATATGTGTGTGTGTATATACATATTAGCCATAAGAAAGAGTAAAATCTTGCCATTTGCCACAATATGTATGGACCTAGAGGGTATTATACTAGATGAAATAAGACAGAGAAAGACAAATACCATATGATTTCCTTTATATGTGGAATCTGAAAGACAAAACAAATCAACAAACATAGCAAAGCAGAAACAGACTCATAGAGATAGAGATATAGTTACAGAGATACAGAGTACAAACTAGTAGTTCCCAGAAGGGAGGAGGGCTGGGGGAGGGGGAGGCAGTAATAGGTACAAACTTCTAGTTATAAAATAAATAAGTCACAGTGATGTAACATACAACATAGGGAATATAGTCAATAATACTGTAATAACTGTATGGTGACAGATGGTCACTAGCATTATTATGGTGATTATTTTGTAATGTATTAAAATATCAACTCACTATGTTGTACACCTGAAACAAATATATATTTTATAAGTCAATTTTACTTCAATTAAAAAAAGAGGTTAGGTAGGTCATATATATATATATATAGAGAGAGAGAGAAATATATGCATGCATTTGTATAAATATATATTTATACTATACATATCATTATATATGTGTATATATACATAGCATATATAACACTGTATGTAATATATATAGTACATACATATACACATATATACATATGCACAGATATAAAACATCAGTGTGTGTGTATCTTCAACACTTGGAAAAAAGAAAGTATGTCCTCGTCAGTGTCATACTACAACACTGCTTCACAGGCCTACCCAAAGATTTTTTAATTACCTAGAACATACCTCTATTTGACATTGTACTTGCTATTGATTAGAGCTCATTTTCACAAGTTAACCTGTACATTTTTATATAATACACATGCAAATGATTTCTGTCCAGTATTATAGGTAACCCCTAAGGTTATGGTTATATTGCCCTATAGGATATTATGCAGTTTTGTATTTTATCTAAGAGTCTATTTCTAACTCAAATCCATAGTATTTTATATGAAAATCTTTTTTAAAACTTCTTAACAATTACGCTTTGAAAGTAGGCAGCCACTTGCACATTCTCCACTGACTCCCTCAATTTGCCTCTAATATGAGCACCCTCTAAAAAAACTTCTCCAAACAGCTACCCTGATGCCAGAAATTCTCGTATTGGTAACTCACTGTTAAGTTTGCAATATTACAGCACCTTAGGTGAATGGTTAACCAGATTGGAAAGCGAGTCACTCATCAGCGTTCTGCGGGAACAGAAACAGGGAGGGATATGTTTTGGAGAAGTAGCAAGAGTCAAGAGAAGCAATGCAATGTTAGAAGGAAGGAGAGAGCAGATATGATGGCCCTTAGCACCTGAGAATGGAGGGAAGAAGCAGAGCACTTCAACTAAAGAGGAGGTGATAGGCCCAAGAATAATTAACTACCTACTTCACAATTTGGTCCAGGGTTAACCTGGACCTGTCACGTAAAGATGGAAAAATGAATGAATGAACGAATGAATGAATGAGTAAAACAGATCTAAGTCGTTAAGAGACTGGATCAAATAGGTTGTATTGATCTCATCTTCCAAACATTTCTGACCTACTGGAGCTGCACAACGAGCAGCTTCAAGAAGAACGTCTGCCGCCCAGTACATGCTTGGCTGGTATTCAGCACCCACGGCTAGACCCAAAGATCATTGACCCTGTCTTGTCCATTGATTATGACCTTGACAAAGCCATTTGTAGGCTGATTCAAAGGAACCAAGCTTCATTTTGGAAATTCACCAACCTCTCTTACCATTTTCCTACTTAATGGTTGCATGGTATAATTTACCATGGAAAGCAAACCTACTTCCTTCTTTACTATAGCTAGGAGACCTCATTCCCTTCTACATTAGCTTCTGACTAAACTGAGCAAGCAAATTACAGGTCTGAAGTCAGGGATATGTCCCACTCCCATCCCGGACAGTTCACACACTAAGCTGAAGTCAGCTTTTTTTTTTTTTTTTTTTTTCTTTCTGGTTCAGGAATCTAATTCCGCTGTTGATTGCATTAATTGTTTAGTTGATATAATGCATTTTTTTTCTAGAAATTCACGTTCTTATTTATTGATTGATTTATTTATTGATTGATTGCTGTGTTGGGTCTTCATTTCTGTGCGAGGGCTTTCTCTAGTTGTGGCAAGCGGGGGCCACTCTTCATCGCGGTACGCGGGCCTCTCACTATCGCGGCCTCTCTTGTTGCGGAGCACAGGCTCCAGACGCGCAGGCTCAGCAGTTGTGGCCCATGGGCCCAGCCGCTCCGTGGCATGTGGGATCTTCCCAGACCAGGGCTCGAACCCGTGTCCCCTGCATTGGCAGGCAGACTCTCAACCACTGCGCCACCAGGGAAGCCCTGAAGTCAGCTTTTTTCAGATAGTTCATCAGCAATACTAGGAGATCTTTGCAGCAAGGTTGCTGTAGCACTAAAGCAATTGTGTGTGTGTGTCCCCAGCCAGACTGAGTTCATTTAACATGAAGTAATCAGAGATAAGAAAAAGCCACAGGAATTATAAAAATATACACATCAGGTATCCTTCCCGGGGAGGAAGGGGAAGTTTACTGAAGGTGAAGGGAGTGCATGAAAACGATACAAAAAAGTGAAGCAGAGAATAAAATGAAGATTTTATGAGATAAATAATAGAACAACTTTTTTTTTTTTTTTACTGTAAAAGGAATAAGAGGTGAACTAAGGCCTCAGCAGGGTTTTGCCAAGATTGGAAGGAAGGTCACTTGCCAGAGGAGTTGGATGTTGCAGGAAAGATGGATGACTGTGTCTTTTCAGCATTCACCAGGGAGCAAAATACACTGTGAGCCAAGGCAGAAGTGCTTTCCTTAAGGAAAAAAATGCTATAGTGACAACCACTGGGGCAAGAACATCTCCAGGAAGAAGACAGTCTGGAAGTCCATGTAGACTGGCTCTCCTGAGGAAGAGAAGAAGTGATGGGCACAAGGGCCATGGAGAGAGACTTAACCTTCCATCTTCTGAGTCTCAATTCCAGAAGGTCAGGGACCAGACACCCTCCTAAGAACAAACCTTCTTAGACATGATGATAGGACCTCACTGCTTGAGCTGAACGTCAAGGTTGGATATAAACCCCCTCCTTACTGCCGGTTTCATCACTTCTGCCTCTATTACCTGCTCATTCTGGGAGCATAGCTGGGATGAACACTTAGTCCTAGACCAAGAATAACTAGTCAGAGCCTCTTAGGCTTAACCTATTGGCCTCAAAAATATTGGGCAGTTGCACTGACTGTCTACCTCCTCATTACTATATTACTATCGGTTATGTTCTCTTACTTGGAATAAACACAGTGAGTGCCTCTCCACTCAACTTATTCATACAATCACAAATAATTATGTTAAAAATCAATAGCAGAAGAAATATCAAGAGGAGGTCATTCCAACATTGAGATATTCCTATTAATGGAGTAAAGCAAATGTTCTTTCTTGCAGCCAAAGAACTATACACCAAAAATTGAATTGTATGTAGACTAACATCAAACATTTATTATACGTTTTTGACCCAATACTTTTGACCATAATTATTTTGACTATCTCTCTGATTAATACCCAGTATTAAAATATATTTTAAAAAAATGTAAGTTGAACTTCTCTTAGGTTAAGTTCCATTAATATTATAAATATTGTAAGTGTCCTCAAATAGTAGTTATTTGAGACACAACAAATACTGCATTATACTAAAAAAAAATTAAAAAGCCTGTTCTCTCAACTTCTCTACCCAGATTGGCACCAAATAGCAATTTCCCACTTACTCTGGCCTCTGTAAGCCCTGGTGGTCTATTTCAGTGACCGGTATTGAGAAAACTCATTAGCCATTAGGAAAAGATCATATGATATTTCTACATTATACCAGACAGGAAAATAAATTCCAAGTAGTTTTTTTAAGCCATAAAAATATTAGAAGTGGGCTTCCATGGTGGCGCAGTGGTTGAGAATCTGCCTGCCAATGCAGGGCACACGGGTTTGAGTCCTGGTCTGGGAATATCCCACATGCCGCGGAGCAATTAGGCCCGTGAGCCACAACTACTGAGCCTGCGCGTCTGGAGCCTGTGCTCCGCAACAAGAGAGGCCACGATAGTGAGAGACCCGCACACCGCGATGAAGAGTGGCCCCCGCTTGCCGCAACTAGAGAAAGCCCTCGCACAGAAACGAAGACCCAACACAGCCATAAATAAATAAATAAATAAATTAATTAATTAAAAAAATATATTAGAAGAAAATAGGAGCACATGTGGGAGACCATTTTTCTAACTATGGGCCAAGTCTCGGGCAGAATGAAGCAAAAGGTAATGTTGTAGATGCTCTTGGTACTTGGTCCGGGTCCCCGGGATCTTTTCTCCCTTTGGAGTGCCATAGCCCAGCTTCTGCAGGTACTGCTACACAAGGTTCTCTGGAGAATCGACCTTTGTCAATTTAATCCAAAGTTGCTATGAGCTCCTCTTCCCATCCTCTTAAAGTTGAGGCTAGACCTAACCCCAAATCACATCCTTGCTTCTTCCCCTTCCCCATCCTAATTCCCTCACTGCACTTACAGTTTTCTCCTGAGAGTATTTCTCTAATAAAGCACGTGTATACAAATTGCCATTTCAGCCTCTGTTTCTAGGAAACTCAACTATGATACCTGATTTAACTAAATAAGCATGTAAATAAGTATTATGTAGAAAGAGATCATGAATATATTTTTAAATGTTTTTATTTATGTATACATGCATATATGTATGTGTATATTTTATATATATATAGATGTATATATAAAATATATTTATGTATGTTATGGGTGGAATTGTGTCACTCCACCCCAAAATTCATATACTGAAGTACTAACCCCCAGTATCTAAGAATGTGACTATATTTGGAGATAAGGCCTTAAAAGAGATGATCAGGTTAAAATGAGGTTGTTAGCATGGTCCCTAATCCAATCTGACTGGCATCCTTATAAGAGGAAATTGGACACACAGAGAGACATCAGGGGCACATTTGACAGAGGGATGACCATCTGAAAACACAGTGAGGAGGCAGCTGTCTAGGGAAAACTCCCTGTGTTTCTCCTTTTTCTCAAACACAATATTTCTGACACCAGATGTGTGGGATTTTTTCCCATACCAACCAATTCTCTGACACTAGCTGTGTGTCCTACAAGTCAATTCAATTCTGACGCTAGATTGAGTTAGATTAGACCCCACAAGTTAAGGGCTCAGTCCCACAAGACTTCCCCCGACTTTAGATCCCAAATAGTATGTCTCCAGGTTACCCACAACTTCGGTTTGACTTGGCTACAAACTGGAGGTTATCATGACCCCTCCTTAGATTTGATTATTTGCTAAAAGAGCTCACGGAGCTCTGGGAAACACTTATACTTAATTTATTATATAATAAAAGATATGAAAAGGGTAAAGATGACCAGCCAGATGAAGAGATACATAGGGCAAAGTCTGGAATAGTCCAGAGTACAGGAGCCTCTGTTCCCATGGAGCTAGGGTGTGTCACTCCCTGCACACAGATGTGTTCAACCTGGAAGCTCTCCAAACCCCCTACCTTGGGGATTTTTTGTGGAGACTTCATCACGTAGGCATAATCAATTATTAACTCAGTCTCCAGTCCCTCTCCCCTTTCCAGAGGATGGGGGATGGAGCTGAAATCTCCAAGTTTCTAATCATGGTTTGGTCCATCTGGTGACCAGCCCCCATCCTGAAGCCATCCAGGAGGGCACCAAGAGTTGCTTCTTTAGAACAAAAGACACTCCTATCACCCAGGAAATTCCAAAGGACTTAGGAGCTCTATGTCAGCAACCAAGGTCGAAGACCAAATATTAGAACAAAAGATGCTTGTAGTACTCTTATCACTTAGGAAATTACAAGGGTTTTAGGAGCTCTGTGCCAGTAACTGGGGACAAAGACCAATAACATATTTTTTCTATTATTATACAGCAGCCATCTGCAAGCCAAGGAGAGAGGCCTCAAGAGAAACCAAACATGCAGACACCTTGATCTTGGACTTTGAGCCTCCAGAACTGTAAGAAAATAAGTGTCTGTTGTTTAAGCCACTCAATCTGTGATATTTTGTTATGGCAGCACCATAACAAAATAGTTTAATCCTATCTATATATAGATTTCTTTGTCTCTCTCATACGCATACAACAAAACATTTCAAAACATAATCAAAATATACAGAGTATCAATAAGTATTAAATAAAAAGTAGAAAAATGGACAAATGACTTAAATGGGCAATTCACAAAAGAATAAATCAAATGCCAATAAATATCCAAAAAGATATTCAGCCTCATTATGTCCTGCTTTTGGGTTGCATCTGCTGTACAGCCCAAGCCTTGTCTCTCCATCACTCCTCTGCACATTATTGTCCAATCCAGCTCTCTCCCATTATTATACCCAGACCAAATGCCCAGACAGTTCTGTGCACAAGGTAGGTACTAAATAACCATTGGTGACAATGTAATAGTGTTCTGAGGTAGAGAGAAAACTAGTTTTAAGATAATTCAAGAAGCTATCATAATGGTTCTTAAAAAAAAAATCACAAGAGGAAGAATAACTAGCTCTAGAAAGTAAAAGAGAAAACTATTCATCACAAAACTATTCATTCATGCAAATCAAAAGGTTACATTTTGCAAGTCTGCATGATATTTATAACTGAAGGCTAGAAAGCCTTGCTACCTAGAGTGCAGTAAAATGCATTTTCACCTTGTTAGTGGCATTGTCAGTTGGTAAATGCAATTTGGCAATTAATTTCTGGTCCCAAACCCTAAGGAATAAGTCAAAATATGTAAAACACCATGTGAAAACAATGTTTACAATCATGCTATTTATGATAGCAAAAAATTAGAAACATCCCCAAATGTTCAATATTAAAAGAATCATCACAGAAACTACTGGACATTCACTCAAGGGAATAATATAGAAACACCAGAAAGGCCAAATATAAAGATAAAATGTCGATATAAAATTAACATAATTGCATAAACTAGGGTACAAATTATATACACATGATGATTATAGCTATGTGAACACATGCAAATAAAGAAAGACTAGAAAGAATACAGAAAAGAATCACTGTTTTGGATTTCTTTTTCTCTTCCTTTTTCTCTATTTTAAACTTCTAATTTTTGTCGTGTACATTTCTTGAAAAACTAAAATTTTATTAAGGAAAACAAGTCATCATACATATACAGATAAATGAACCACAGATAATGCCTACAATCTTAAAAAAGGTGAAATCCCAACATAGGATCCCCAAATAAAGACTTAGATATTTATAAGAACAGCTGACACTTCCTGAGATCTTACTATGTGCCACCACTCTGCACAGAGCATTATAAGAACTGTCCCATTTGGTCTTCCAACAAGCCAGTGAGGTAGATATGATTATCTTCTCTAAATGATTATCTTCTCTAAATGATTATCTTCTCATCTGACAGATGAGAACATGGACCCACAGAGAGGTGAAATAACCCATCCAGGTGCATACAGTTTGCAAGTAGTTGTTACAAAGATGGCTACCTGCCCCCCAAGACACGTACCTCCTCTTCTATAATGGAGAATCTTGGCTGGGAAGTAGTTGCTAAGCCAGGAACACTTCCATCCTGCCCCCAGCCCCTAACTCCTTCGTATCTAGGTGGAGCCATCTTACTAGAAGGCATACAACACATCCTGTGATTTGTCCTCAGCCGGGCAATCCCTGATCTATTAAGAAAGATCAGGTCTATAAGGCAGACAAAAGTCTGAAACTAAGGTGAGTGATGAAGAGAAATGATGGCCCTTTTATTTTAAAAAGAGTGCTAAAAGATGGCAATACCATTCTTCAACAATCCAACTTCCAACATTTTAAAAATGTTACTTCCCAGGCTTGAACAGAGTGCCAGGAAATGGGCAATTTCTGGTGGTGAAAAGTAAAGATACTCCCTCTGTGGGAAAAGTAAGATACTACTGGTGAAAAGTAAGATACTCCCCTCTGTGGGAAGATTTATTAACATGTATCAAGAGTTCAAGAACTTCAGAATTCTTTAAAATCTTTGACTCAGGAATTCTTTTGGAAATTATCTTAATGAAATAAGGGATGTGAGTAAAGACATATAGCAGTAGCATTGTTTATCTCACAAATTTGTATAATACTAGTAGAAACCACCTATATATCTAATTATAGGGAAGTAGACAAATTATACTTTGGCTACACAACGAGTTATTATGCAGCTACTTTAAATTATGTTGCAAAAGAATATGTAACAGCATGGAATGATCATGATACATTATACAGTGTGACTCCATTCTTACTGTGTTTGAAAGACACATCTATATCAGGCATGAATTTGCTCCTTCCATACAGATGCAAGAATTACCACTTATCTTTATTTTTCTAAATTGGATGAAATCTGGCTTAGAGTCCCATCTTACCTGGCTGAAAGGAAGAACCATGTCAAGGACTGTTGGTTCATACCCCTTCCCCTGCACCCACATACACACATACACACTTTCCCTTGGATCTTCCTACTAACCCAGGGCTAATGTGGTACCAAGAAGTGGAAGAGGTGCCTATCTCTAGATCATGGTCAAGTGCCTCTGTTGCCACAGTTCCTCATAGGACATCTTGATATTGACAAGGGCTGCAGTTCTGGAGGTGGAAAGAGGGGTGCCCCTCATAGCCCTGGACTTGTCATAGGCTTGGCTACAGGAAGTTTCTGTCCCTGATCTCAAAGCAGTGATGTTCAGTGTTCTCTCCCCAGGGACACATCACTAGAGGTTTTGCCACTCCAGGGTGCTGGTGGGAGGGGTGCAGATCTCTGACCCTTTCAACCTCCAGTCTCTCCTTTCAACCTCCGTTGGACACATCAGCTCTCTTCTAGGGCTACTCTACCCTTTATACTTAAGCTCCAGTTTCTCTCTCTCCTTCCCATGGAGCACATTTCTGCCTTAATTCCATGACAAGCCTAATCTTCCAAACTAAAGCCTTGGTTGGTTATTTCTTTGAAGACCCCTAAGACCCAAATAAACTCTCAATCTTCATCCCTCCAACCCAATTCACATACACATACACATACACATACACACTCAAGACATACACAAATCCAAACACAAATGAGCTTAAACCTTGGAAGACAAAGGCAAGAGTGTTTTTTGATTTTTTTTTTCCTCAGAAGAAAATGAGCGTCTCGAGAGACGAGGATAGAAATGGAAGGGGTGGAATGGGAAAGATGGGGAAATTAATTACCTTTTTATTCTCTCCCACCTCAGCTGTGATAATGAGTCATCTAACCTGCCACATATGTAGGTATTAAAAAGCCTGAAACATGTTACAAGTGTTTTTCATTGTGGCTGGGATTACAGGAAAATTCTTTTTTCTTCTTTGTAATTTTCGACATTTCCTACAATAAACATAGGTTGTTTGATCATTTAAAAGAATGCAATTTATTTTTTCATGCTAAGATATCAACTGTATTTCTTTTTTTCTATTTCCTTACCACCCTTCCTAATATGCAAATGTATTTTCAAACAAAGAAGAACTAGAATTACTTTACTGAGGAGCACAAATCATGGCTGTAAAGGCATTTTGAGGAAAATAAGAAAGATACCAAAAATCCTATTTCAGTGGTAGCTACATAGGAATCGGTGTGTAAATTTCTGAGGTGGCTAAGTTACTGGTACCACTGATTTTAGATATAAACATTTGGATTGATTGCTTTGCTTGGTGGATTTTATTTTTTTCCTCTCCTACAGATCTTCCGAACTGGATAGCACTCTGGAGGTGTGCACTCGCAGTGTAACTAAAAGTTTCTATCCCTAAAGAAATCATTTTTAGCTCTTTCCCCAACTCAAAACACAGTCGCATTATGAGATGGGTTAAAAGAAGACCCCAAAGTTCAACAAGAATTACTATTACCCTCCATTTTTCCTCTTTCAGAATCAGAGATTCTCTTGTCAACTGTCAACAGCCCAACCATCAAATAGGAATAGAGATAGTGATCATTCCACTAAAAAGCCAGCAGGTCCACAGAGGTGCCTAGAATAATGAGAATTCCTGCACCCTCTCACTTCATTTTCCATTCTAGAAACATTCTATTTCAGGGCTCTCTCTTCCTTTTCATACTTTTTTTTCCATCTGGGCATCCATCCAGACATTAAAATTCATATCTTCTTTCAAGAAATCTCCATCAGGAAGCCATCCTCTCCCTTGGCTCTAGCATAGATAAGTCTTAGATAGGTGGTTCAGAAGTACACCCTGGAGGGAGATAGGTGGAGGGAAGAACTGAAAAGGCAAGAAACAGAATGTATTCAGCAACATTCCCCCCATGTTGGGCCCATCGGATTCAGGAATGCCTTGTGTTCATTACCAAATCTATGGATAATTTGATACAGATGTGTTTAAGGGGTTCTTGTTCTTTTTTTTTTTCTTTCTCGAGTTGCCCTTAGTCACCCTGAAATCACGGCCAGATTTTTAGTACAAAAAGGCAACGCCGACAGGCCAAGGAATGAACTCACTTGCTAGTCACTGGCTCTAAGCTCCAATCCTGTTTCTTACATGGCTTCTGCGTGTGCTTGGTTTTTAGAGCAGTTGCTACTCACAGGGAGCTCAGAGAAGCAGAGTGTACATGGGAGACATTGAGAAGACAGTCCTGACTCCGGCAGCTCTTCACACCCAGCACATCTAAAGATAGTCTTTCAGTTCACAGCTGTAGCAAGTAGCATCCCTTCCCAAATTCACATTGTTCTGAATCTGAACTAATAGCCCATGAAGTCCCTCCCTGAAGGTTATGTCTTTAATTAATTCAATATTTATTGAGTGCTGCTATATGCCAAGCATTGTACTTGTCTTTATAAAACCAGTCTTAGTCATAATAGGCATACAATAAGGGTTTGTTTCAATGGATTCAATGGGGATTCAATTTCCCCACCTAGAATGTGAGCCATAAGAGGTCAGAGACTTGAGCCTGACACATCCTGGGTGCTTAAAAAACTTTTGTTGAAGTGATGGATTGATTAATAAATTAGTAAGCAAATAAAGGATTCAACGCACACTGAAAAAGTTGTAGCTGAGAATGGTGGGATGTAGCGTGTTTGTACCATAGAAATACTTTGGCTTTTGGAGTTAGAAGTAAATTCAAATTCCAGGCTTATCTTCCCAATTTTGGTTTCCCCATATGCAACAGGAATAATAATATTTATCTGTCTGAATTGTGAGGATTTAATGAGTTAACAAACATTAAATGTTGGGCATATTTAATGAATATAAAGTGTCTGATTCTTTCTAATGGGTCAATAATGCTAGTTCCCCACCTCTATATCTTGTTTCTGAATCTCAGATTATTGTTTTTAAAGTGGGGATACTCATGCCTATTTCATAATTGTGGTGTGAAGATTAAATTGCTGCAGAAAGTTCCTGGAACAGTGTTCAACAAATATTCTCTCTCTTCTCCTTACGTTTTCCCAAATTCATTAGGAGGCTAATGGGGGTGGGGGGGGGCTAGAAAAAGGAAGAAAATGGATTAGCCCTTGTTAAGGGTCTCAGTGCATGTGTTTCTTAGTCTTTAACCCCTCAACAGCCTCCTGGAAAAGGAAGTTGTAACAGAGACTTGTTGTGTCCTAATATTTATGCTTCACTTTTCCTCAAATCTAGAATCCCTGGGTTTTAACACACAGATGCTCAGAATAAAACTACATTTCCCAGCCCCTCTTGCAGCTAGCTGCATCCATGTGACTGAGTTCTAGCCAGTGGAATATGAGCAGTAATGATGAATGCACTCCTAAGTCTTGCCTTTATAGGAGAGGGATGTGAGTCCCCTCTTTCTTCTTTCTCACTCCCTGTATGAGATTCAAACATAGTAGTGAGCCATCTTGAACAACGTGGACAAGGGCACTACCCTCTAGAAAGCAGACAACAAAATATTAGAAGCTTAATTTCCTGAACCCTGGAGAAACCACGTCAGCCCCCAAAAGCTTATGTGCGGTCATCTGAGTGAGAAATAAACATCTCTCTTGTTTAAACCACTGATATTTTAGGTCTTTGTTTTTTTCATCCTTGCAGATGAAAGTAAACTTGATCTAATATGGAGGTGTTAGGAGATCTCTGAATATCCAGGCTTTGTTAATGACAAATCCTCACCTTAGGATTTCCAGCCTCCCCCTGAAGGGCTTCCAGCCACCACAAAAGACTGATCTTCTTGGCTGATGCCACCAGTACACCCTCTTACTGACTTGCCTATCCAGACTTAAAGTCCCCAGCTGCATCACGTGCAACCAGTAAGAATCCAACCTAGTCCTGAAAGCCCCTTCCAAGGCTAACCTTTTCCACGAAGTCCTCCCGGATGAATGGTAGTTCTCTGGGATCTCTCCCTTGTCTAAGCTCCATAACTGCTGACTATACCACCATCCACTGGGTTCCAATCCCACACTGTTTTCTAGCACATGAGTTTTCATTTTTTGCTGAATGTCTTTCCTCCTTATTTTAACAGCAAACTCAGTAACAGCAAGAACCACGTTTTAGATTTTTGTATCCCTATCCAATTTTGGAAGTAATCTTTAACCATGAAGCATTATGCTCTGAACTCTCAAAACATTTTCAGACTTTACTTTAGTGATTTGTTTATATGTCTTCCTAAACTGTGATGTTCTCAAGGGCAAAAAAGAATGTGACATAATAACTTCTGCCTCCACAGCATCTGATTGATGCATGTACCCCAGTAATGCTTATTGATGGATAGTTAAATGAATCTTAGTAGCTGCTAACATCTAGAATAATGCCCTGTACTTAATGCCTAGATGGCTCTAGACTAATGAGTTAACGTGTGTATTGCCAAGTGGGAAGCTTTTTGATCTTTGGACTTGGTATTTATATGAGTTAAAACACTTTCAATTGCAAGGAATAGAGGTTTGACTAACTTATGCAAAAAAAGAATTTTAGTGTCTATAACAGGGAATTCATATGAGTGACTTCAGATGTTACTGGACCCAGAGGTTCAAAATAAGGCATCAGGGCTCGGTCCCTCCCTCTCCATGTTTTAGGTATGTCTCCTATGGTGTCTCTTCAATGATGGTTTCCAAGAACCCAGGATCTAGCCTAGCAACCCCAGCAGCCTAAAAAGACATGTTTTGACCTTTGATAACTAGGTCAAAAGGGGATCAGGGAATGTTTTGATTGATTGGTTCAACATGGGACATGTATCCATTCTTGAATCACTATGGCCAAAAGGTTTGGGTACTTTACTGGATGTATCTAGGTGACATGCCCACCATTATGGCTAGAGCAAAGGGCCAGATGGGTTAGCCCTACTCAGGCTCCAGAGAAAAGAAGAGTTATATTCCCAGAAGAAGAGGGAAAGGATATAATGCAGACAAACCAACAGATGTCTATCACCATCCTATAGCTGGTACCTCCACCTCAATTCAGCCTGCTCGAGGCTTTTGGCTGAGATTCACACCATTCTGTATGTCTTCTTATCATCTTCTTGTCACTGTTATTATCTTGCAGTGACCTTAAAACATTTCCTCCGTGTCTCCCTTGCCCCAGCCCCACCCTGTACCATCAAAGCGTGGTTAGGAGTTTACCAAACAGAAAAGGAGTAGGGATCCTATGACTTCAGAAGCTGCTTTGCCTCCTGACTACCTCAAACCTAGGGTCTAGACTAATTGGAGCAAGTCCCTGGAAATGCCATACAAGGGGACCCTGCTTCTAGTCATTCCTTTCTGGCAGGAAAGAAATTTAGTTTGACCTTATTGACTGACCCCATCAGGCTGTCAAGAAAACATTTGGCAATTACCCTAAGCAAGCAATTTGCATTTTTACTGAGATCAGAGTTATTCTCTAAAATCTGCAGAAGCACTGGATTGCTCCAGCCACGGTGAAAAGATGGAAACCTTGAATAATACAGGAATATTAAGGTCTTTTTGTTCTTAGTTTGCCAAATTTTCCAGCACTTCTTGAACACAGCTGATTCCCAGGAGGAGAAAAGCCATTTAATGTTGTGCACTAAATGGTTCAAAAACAATGAATTCTGGATATAATTCTGCCTCAAAGCCACCCCACCCTTTTCCATGCCCTTGCTGCCTTCTGTCAAATCACGCCCATGACTTCTCTGAAGTCACAACCCAAGCCAGACTCTCTAGCAATTTCTAGGGTTATCATTAATTAACCCTTTTGTTACTAATATAGACTTATAACTTTACAGTTTGCAAATTGCTTTTCTCAAACATTTTGTATGAGTGTCACAACAGCAATGAGAGATAAACATTACCATTATGCCCCGAGAGATGAGGAGACTGAGGCTCAAAAAGGATTATCTAATAGCTTAAAGTCGCATGGCTAGTAAGGCAGAGCCAGGTCTCAAACCCAGGTCCTTTCATTATAAATCCACTGCTTTAAGAATTCAGAATAATGATAGTGAAGATGATACAGGACCTCGGAAAAAGAATGGAGGCAAGGATCGAGAAGATGCAAGAAATGTTTAACAAAGACCTAGAAGAATTAAAGAACAAACAAACAGACATGAACAATACAGTAACTGAAATGAAAACTACACTAGAAGGAATCAATAGCAGAATAACCGAGGCAGAAGAACGGATAAGTGCCCTGGAAGACAGAATGGTGGAATTCACTGCTGTGGAACAGAATAAAGAAAAAAGAATGAAAAGAAATGAAGACAGCCTAAGAGACCTCTGGGACACATTAAACACAACAACATTCACATTATAGGGGTCCCAGAAGGAGAAGAGTGAGAGAAAGGACCAGAGAAAATAATGAAGAGATTATAGTTGAAAACTTCCCTAACATGGGAAAGGAAATAGCCACCCAAGTCCAGGAAGTGCAGCGAGTCCCATACAGGATAAACCCAAGGAGAAACACGCCAAGACACACAGTAATCAAATTGGCACAAATTAAAGACAAAAAGTATTGAAAGCAGCAAGGGAAAAACGACAAATAACATACAAGGGAACTCCCATAAGGTTAACAGCTGATTTCTCAGCAGAAACTCTACAAGCCAGAAGGCAGTGGCATGATATACTTAAAGTGATGACAGGGAAGAACCTACAACCAAGATGACTCTACCCGGCAAGGATCTCATTCAGATTCGATGGAGAAATCAAAAGCTTTACAGACAAGCAAAAGCTAAGAGAATTCAGCACCACCAAACCAGCTCTACAACAAATGCTAAAGGAACTTCTCCAAGTGGAAAACACAAGAGAAGAAAAGGACCTACAAAAACAAACCCAAAACAATTAAGAGAATGGTCATAGGAACATACATATCAATAATTACCTTAAACGTGAATGGATTAAATGCTCCAACCAAAAGACACAGGCTTGCTGAATGGATACAAAAACAAGACCCATATATATGCTGTCTACAAGAGACCCACTTCAGACCTAGGGACACATACAGCCTGAAAGTGAGGGGATGGAAAAAGATATTCCATGCAAATGGAAATCAAAAGAAAGCTGGAGTAGCAATACTCATATCAGATAAAATAGACTTTAAAATAAAGACTGTTACTAGAGACAAAGAAGGACACTACATAATGATCAAGGGATCAATCCAAGAAGATATAACAATTATAAATATATATGCACCCAACATAGGAGCACCTCAATACATAAGGCAACTGCTAACAGCTATAAAAGAGGAAATCGACAGTAACACAATAATAGTGGGGGACTTTAACACCTCACTTACACCAATGGACAGATCATCCAAAATGAAAATAAATAAGGAAACAGAAGCTTTAAATGACACAATAGACCAGATAGATTTAATTGATATTTATAGGACATTCCATCCAAAAACAGCAGATTACACTTTCTTCTCAAGTGCGCACAGAACATTCTCCAGGATAGATCACATCTTGGGTCACAAATCAAGCCTCAGTAAATTTAAGAAAATTGAAATCATATCAAGCATCTTTTCTGACCACAACGCTATGAGATTAGAAATGAATTACAGGGGAAAAAATGTAAAAAACACAAACACATGGAGGCTAAACAATACGCTACTAAATAACCAAGAGATCACTGAAGAAATCAAAGAGGAAATCAAAAAATACCTAGAGACAAATGACAATGAAAACATGATGATCCAAAACTTATGAGTTGCAGCAAAAGCAGTTCTAAGAGGGAAGTTTATAGCTACACAAGCCTACCTCAAGAAACAAGAAGAATCTCAAATAAACAATCTAACCTTACACCTAAAGGAACGAGAGAAAGAAGAACAAACAAAACCCAAAGTTAGCAGAAGGAAAGAAATCATAAAGCTCAGAGCGGAAATAAATGAAATAGAAACAAAGAAAACAATAGCAAAGATCAATAAAACTAAAAGCTGGTTCTTTGAGAAGATAAACAAAATTGATAAACCATTAGCCAGACTCAACAAGAAAAAGAGGGAGAGGACTCAAATCAATCAAATTAGAAATGAAAAAGGAGAAGTTACAACAGACACCGCAGAAATACAAAGCATCCTAAGAGACTACTACAAGCAACTCTATGCCAATAAAATGGACAACCTGGAAGAAATGGACAAATTCTTTGAAAGCTATAACCTTCCAAAACTGAACCAGGTAGAAATAGAAAATATGAACAGATGAATCACAAGTAATGAAATTGAAACTGTGATTAAAAATCTTCCAACAAACAAAAGTCCAGGACCAGATGGCTTCACAGGTGAATTCTGTCAAACATTTAGAGAAGAGCTAACACCCATCCTTCTCAAACTCTTCCAAAAAATTGCAGAGGAAGGAACACTCCCAAACTCATTCTATGAGGCCACCATCATCCTGATACCAAATCAGACAAAGATACTACAAAAAAAGAAAATTACAGACCAATATCACTGATGAATATAGATGCAAAAATCCTCACCAAAATACTAGCAAACAGAATCCAACAACACATTAAAATGATTATACACCATGATCAAGTGGGATTTATCCCAGGGATGCAGGGATTCTTCAATATATGCAAATCAATCAATGTAATACACCATATTAACAAATTGAAGAATAAAAACCATATGATCATCTCAATAGATGCAGAAAAAGCTTTTGACAAAATTCAACACCCATTTATGATAAAAACTCTCCAGAAAGTGGGCATAGAGGGAACCTACCTCAACATAATAAAGGCCATATATGACAAACCCACAGCAAACATCATTCTCAATGGTGAAAAACTGAAAGCATTTCCTCTAAGATCAGGAACAAGACAAGGATGTCCACTCTCACCACTATTATTCAACATAGTTTTGGAAGTCCTAGTCACGGCAAACAGAGAAGAAAAAGAAATAAAAGGAATACAAATTGGAAAAGAAGAAGTAAAACTGTTACTGTTTGCAGATGACATGATACTATATACAGAGAATCCTAAAGATGCTACCAGAAAACTACTAGAGCTAATCAATGAATTTGGTAAAGTAGCAGGATACAAAATTAATGCACAGAAATTTCTTGCATTCCTATACACTAATGATGAGAAATCTGAAAGTGAAATTAAGAAAACACTCCCATTTACCACTGCAACAAAAACAATAAAATATCTAGGAATAAACCTACCTAAGGAGACAAAAGACCTGTATGCAGAAAATTATAAGACACTGATGAAAGGAATTAAAGATGATACAAACAGATGGAGAGATATACCATGTTCTTGGATTGGAAGAATCAACATTGTGAAAACGACTCTACTACCCAAAGCAATCTACAGATTCAATGCAATCCCTATCAAACTACCAATGGCATTTTTTACAGAACTAGAACAAAAAATTTCACAATTTGTATGGAAACAAAAAAGACCCCGAATAGCCAAAGCAATCTTGAGAAAGAAAAACGGAGCTGGAGGAATCAGACTCCTTGGCTTCAGACTATACTACAAAGCTACCGTAATCAAGACAATATGGTACTGGCACAAAAACAGAAACACAGATCAATGGAACAAGATAGAAAGCCCAGAGATAAACCCACGCACCTATGGTCAACTAATCTATGACAAAGGAGGCAAAGATATACAGTCTCTTCAATACGTGGTGCTGGGAAAACTGGACAGCTACATGTAAAAGAATGAAATTAGAACACTCCCTAACACCATACACAAAAATAAACTCAAAATGGATTAGAGACCTAAATGTAAGACTGGACGCTATAAAACTCTTAGAGGAAAACATAGGAAGAACACTCTTTGACATAAATCGCAGCAAGATCTTTTTTGATCCACCTCCTAGAGTAATGGAAATAAAAACAAAAATAAACAAATGGGACCGAATGAAACTTCAAAGCTTTTGCACAGCAAAGGAAACCATAAACAAGACGAAAAGACAACCCTGAGAATGGGAGAAAATATTTGCAAACGAATTAATGGACAAAGGATTAATCTCTAAAATATATAAACAGCTCATGCAGCTCAATATTAAAAAAACAAACAACCCAATCCAAAAATGGGCAGAAGACCTAAATAGACATTTCTCCAAAGAAGACATACAGATGGCCAAGAAGCACATGAAAAGCTGCTCAACATCACTAATTATTAGAGAAATGCAAATCAAAACTACAATGAGGTATCACCTCACACCAATTAGAATGGGCATCATCAGAAAATCTACAAACAACAAATGCTGGAGAGGGTGTCAAGAAAAGGGAACCCTCTTGCACTGTTGGTGGGAATGTAAATTCATACAGCCACTATGGAGAACAGCATGGAGGTTCCTTAAAAAACTAAAAATAGAATTACCATATGATCCAGCAATCCCATTACTGGGCATATACCCAGAGAAAACCATAATCCAAAAAGACACATGCACCCCAATGTGCATTGCAGCACTATTTACAATAGCCAGGTCTTGGAAGCACCCTAAATGCCCATTGACAGAC
Organism: Eubalaena glacialis; assembly: GCF_028564815.1. Taxonomy (NCBI): domain Eukaryota; kingdom Metazoa; phylum Chordata; class Mammalia; order Artiodactyla; family Balaenidae; genus Eubalaena; species Eubalaena glacialis. Next base: position 68,099,778 of record NC_083732.1, read on the forward strand.
GAATGGATAAAGAAGACGTGGTACATATATACAATGGAATATTACTCAGCCGTAAAAAGGAATGAAATTGGGTCATTTGTTGAGACGTGGATGGATCTAGAGACTGTCATACAGAGTGAAGTAAGTCAGAGAGAGAAAAACAAATATCATATATTAACGCATGTATGTGAAACCTAGAAAAATGGTACAGATGAGCCAGTTTGCAGGGCGGAAGTTGAGACACAGATGTAGAGAACAAACGTATGGACACCAAGGGGGGAAAACCGCGGTGGGGTGGGGATGGTGGTGTGCTGAATCGGGCGATTGGGTTTGACATGTATACACTGATGTTTATAAAATTGAGGAAAAAATATAAAGTAAAATAAGCAAACAAAACAAAACAAATCCATTGCTTTTCTTCCCATAACACTCTGCCTCTAATTATATTCCATTTGATGATCTTCACTCCCCAGTAAGTCAGCAATCTTCCTGAAGATAGGAGGCATATCTTTCAGCTGCTGGGTTGCACCTGCAGAAAGGCTAGCACAGCACTGGACTGGTATTCCAAAATAATTTGTTGGCTTAGGAAATGGGCATTTGGCTGCTGTTGGGTCATCTTGGGAATTCAGGCTTGCAGGCAGGGTGGCACACACACAGATAGGCTATATGCTCACTAGCATCTAGAGGGTGTGAAAAGTGTAGCCTTTGTCTAATAGTGGTTAGAACTGATCGTTCACATATTCATTCATTCAACTGATTCTTGTTTGTCTTCTGTGTACCAGGCAGAGTGATGGGTGCTGGCTATATAGTGGTAAATACAAGACACAATCCCAGCCCCAAGGAGCCTACACTTCTGTGAGAGTCTTAGAATCAATTAGGTACAACCTCATGATGAATTCTTCATTGTTCTCATGTATATTAGTTTTCTACTGATGCAGAACTAATTACCAGAAACTTAGTGGCTTAAAGCAACACCCACTGATTAACTCACAGTTCTGGATTTCAGAAAACTGGGCAGACTCAACTGAGCTCTCTGCTGAAGGTCTTGAAAGGCCAGAATCAAGGTGCCAGACAGGCTGAGCTACTATCTGAAGACTTTGGGGAAGAATCCACCTTGGAGCTCTTTTCAGGGTAGGTACACTCAAGTTCCTTGTTGTTATAGGATCAAGGTCCTTGTTTTCTTGCTGGCTGTCAGCTGCCAGAGGCCACTCTCAGGACTTTTCCTTGTGACTACATCCAGCTTCAAATCTCTAACTTCCTCTTTTGCTGCCAGCTGGAGAAAACTTTCTGCATTTAAAGGGTTCAGGTGATTAGGCCTAGCCCAGCAGGTCTCTGTTTCTTATAGTCAACTGTGCCATGTAACATAACCTCATCAGGGAGTAATATGTCCTCATATTCACAGGGTCCACCCACACTCCAAGGGGAGCCTATACAAGGGAAGTGATCACCGTGGCTCATCCTAGAATCTGCCTGCCCCACTCCCCTCCCAAACTTGGGAATTCATAACTTCACTTAAGCTTTTGCCACAACCTAACAAGCCTTCCTTCCCTGTTCTGTCTCATCCATGTTTAACCACACGACACACCTCTATACCTTTGCACATGACAGTCCCTCTGCTTGGAATGCTTCCCCTGTTTCTAACTCTTCCAACAGAATCCTCCTCACAGTTCGAGACCCAAAGTCCTGAAGACCCTCTGAGGGGGGTCTTCTCAGTCCCCAGTCAGCTATCAATCAATGTGTTTGATGTTCGTGTTTTTATGGGATTTTGTCCATCCCACCACTATAGCACCTCATCCATACTATTAGTCTTAGTCATCAAACTGTGAGATCTCTGACAGCAGAGCTTATGTTTCATTCATCTTTGCTTTCCCGGGGCCTCCCATGGATCTTGGCACGTAGTAAGTGCCTGGTAAATGTTTGTGGAGTTGAATTGAACCAGACTTTCTATCCTCTGTTGTGGGGACTCATGATTGGAAGAGCAGTACAGACTTGAAACCTGGTTTAGGCATGGAGTAGAACATCTGGAATTTTTGCCTCCCCAGCAGACATTCATTCAGGTTCTGCTTGCTGCACCCCAATTTGCCATTAGGAAACCATCACAACATTCACTTTCATTCATGTTGTTCATATGGCAATGACCCTATTATCCCTTTCAAGGACAGACTCATCTGTGACTCAGGCTTTCCTAGTAAGAGGCACCATGATTGGTTCCAAGAGGTACACATGGCAGTCTAACTGATGAGGGTCCTTTACACTGAAACCTTTGAGAAAGGGGTTCCCTCTTTATGTTGGGCTTGTGGAAGCTAGTAGAATAAAGGCTTAGAGCCACTAGTGGCTTTCTCTGCGACCTTCTGGGGGAAACCTCCCGCATAAAGAATAACACAGAAAAATGTAAAACTGAGGGATGACAATAGAGAAATACTGAGTCCGGAAGACATCATGAGCCTCTGGATTGAGCCATGTCCAAAGCTTGTCATCCTCTGAATTTACCAACAAACAAAATCCCTTTTGACTTAAATTTTCACTGACACAAACAGTTTCTCATTTATTCATTTGAGTTGGGTTTTTCTCATTAACCCTAACCAAAGAAAACAAAACAAACAAAAACAAAAAAAGCCTGAAAAACTTAGGGTGGTAATCCCTGGTTATGGAAGCAATTTAAAAACAGCAGGGCCTTGGGTCTCTTAACTTATTATTAGTCTTCTTGAAAACCAAACAAACGGGGCCATCAGACCATGCATGCCTGCAAGAGGAAGCACCACTCTCCATACTAACCTCTCCATACTAACTTAATCAGTCCTTTGTACCCTGTTTTGGAATCCAGAGACCAAGGGTCTTGGGGCTGATACTGTGACAGGTGATGGGACAGAGAGTAATTATTGTTCACAACCTTCAGAATCAGCAATCTAAGTCTTGTGGCCAAGATTTTCTGAGGGAAACCAGTGGGCAATTTGCAAGCAAATGACAAGCGATGTGACTATTGATTGCTCTGACCAGCTAATTATGAGCCCATAATTTCTTGGCCCCAGGATTTCTCCCCCACCGCCCATACTGGAAGTCTCCCACAGGATCTCATGTGTCTGCCCTCAAGTCATCCATAGAGAAGAATCTCTCCTCTCCTCAGCCAAACCCATGTCCTTCTCCAGCCTGCTAGTCTCTCAATAGCTGTGTCACCAGATTTCAAAGAAGCTTTCAGCTTATTGCAGGATCAGCTCCTCCCACCACCCTCATCATTACCTCAGGGTGTTGGAACTTTGCTGTGAGCTGCTGACAGATCATTAAAGATCCCAGCTGTTCCAGGTCCGTAACAACCCCTTTCAACTGGGTCTTCCTCCAGGAACAGCTGCAAAAGCTCCAGAAAGGAAGGGAGGAGATGCTTTTAGCATGACAACAAATCAGTAGGGAGTGATCAGTTTACCCAGAAAAGCTGTGGTGCAGATGTATCCCCCCAGCAACTCTCCCTGCCCCCCAGGAGAGAAGTAAAAGGATGCTTTGCCTCTGTGTGGAAATTCTTCATAACCAATGGAATGAGATCAAGAATCCCTACCCCTGGTCCCAGGAGAGGAGTTTGGAAAAGCTTCTTGTTTTCCCCATAATGATGTACAAAAAAGACCCTGTCAGTGGTTACAAAAAGTTTATTATCTCGTACACCCATGCAAGTATTCTGTACTCATTTCTACCAAATTAACAACATGGAAGAAGTACTAGTGGCTGACATTTGGTCACATATAGGCACTGGGCAAAGTACTCTACATACATTTTCTTCTGTATAATCACAGCAAGTATTGATGGATGAGGAAACCAAGGCACAAAGAGATTAAATAACTTGCCCAAGTTTGCACAACTCAGAAGTAGTAGAGCTGAGATTTGAACTCAAGGTTGTCTGACACCAAAACCTATGCTCTGAACTTCTACCCAGTTCTGCTGCCTGCATGCCAGCCAGTCTAAATCCTTGCAGTTCCATGATTGGTCCAGAGTCTGGCAATTAGTGGGAACTCACTAAAGGTGACTGAATGAATTTTTTTTTAATGAATACTGATTCACACCACTATGCTTTTACACATGTCTCTTTTTGAAACACTCTTCACTCACAACTACTCTGTCTACCTAGAAAATATCGACTGATTCTTCAAGACTTATTTTAGTCATTACATACGGTATGAAAAGACTTAACAGAACAGTCCCCTTCCCACATCCAGTGGACAGTCTTAATCATTTCTCAGTCATTTGCTCCACATTTTAGAATATCTTTTTATGGCATAATTCCTTTATGTATCACAGATTTTAATTATCATTATCTCCCTACCCTGTGAAAGCTAGGCAAAATTGTCTTGAATTGCCATTTCCATGGCCTCAGGAAGTGCCCCCTCAATATTTCTGCTAATTCCCAAGCATATGATCAGGCCACTAAAGATGACTATTCTCTTGCTCTCTGTACATCCCCGCTTGACCTGTCCCTGCCTCACCTACACCCTACTCACATGACTGACCTTCCCTCTTAATCATAGATCCTAATCAGTAAATGCCTACACACTTGCCCCCAGCTCCAGCCAGTGATTTTTCTAATCTTTAGATCAGAACATCCCCACCAGGATAGCTTATCAAAGGGGCAGTGAGAGGCTTGCTCCTCTGCTGGTTTCCCTGGTAACTGGTGAGCCAACCTGACTTCAGTTTCCCCTATAACTAGTAACCTCTCTCTCCAACCCCCAACCCACCCCAGGGAAGACTGTTGCCATATCTTCATGTCCTGCCTGTTATCTGCCGCACACAGCCGGGGTATCACTCCAGGACCTTGCTTCAGACATGTAAGATCCTCCTTATCCCTTAAACCATTGATGTCTCTGTCGTTGACTCTGGGCTCTTCAGTCTTGAGGCTGGGCAAGTACAGGGCTTGCTAGCCTGTGGAGTGCAGCCCAACTCCAAGGGTTTTACGTCTCCTTCTCTGCTCTATCTCTCAAGCTTTGGCTTCCTCCATTATTGCTTTTGTCCATCATTAGACCACTTTGGGATGAAATTCAACACTTTGATTTCTATAATCAATACCAGATATTCATGAGTCTCATAATTTGGACAGAAGGGCATCTAAAGGAGTCAAGTAGTGTAGCACTCTGCCTCTAATATCTTCTTTACTCCAACCCTTACCACTTTCCCCCTCTCTCTTATAAGTAGAATAATGCATCGAATTCTTCACACAGTCTATGGCAAAGCAGTTTTCCCCAGAATCCTGGCACCAACTATTATCAAGGCCTTGGAATGAAAGGACCATAAGAGAATGAGAATAGAGTATGGGGTGGGGGGGCCCGCTGGTCACATCCTAATCTAACCCCTCGTGTATTCAACACCCACTATATGCAATGAAATTGGAACACAGAAATGAAGAAAAACAGATTTCTACTATTATGAAACTTACATCCTAGTAGAGGGAACACAAAACAAATTAATAAACGAGATGATTTCAGGTTGTAGTAATGTGAAATTTACTTGGTGGGGTGGACAGAATTAAGATAGAGTGGTCAAGTGTGGACTGTCTATGGACATGCAATTACCATAGAGTTGAGGGTTGAAGATACGAAGGAATCAGCCTTGTGGTGAACTTGAGACAAATGTTGCAAACTGAAAGAACTATGAGGGCAGAAACTCTGAGGTAGCAATGAATTTTGTGTGTCCTGGGACAAAGCTATGTGAGAGAGTGGCCATAAAAGATGAAGAGAGAGACAGGTAGTGGCAGATCACGTCAAAGGTTTAGATTTTTTCTAAGTCTAATGGAAATCTATTGGAGATTTTAGAGACATGGGTGACCTAATCAAATTACCAAAACATTTTTCTGAATAAAATGAGAATTTCTTCATATCTGTTTATACAGATATTTTGCCTACTAGACTATGAGTTCCTTGAAGCCAGGAACTATGTCTATCTTATTTTCATCATTTTATATTAAGCAATTAGCCCAGTACCTAAATACATGCTCAGTTGATGTTTTACAGATGAATGAAAAAATGGTTGAATAAATGAATAAATTATTCTATAAAAAATACATATTTTTTACGTATTTCAATATTTCTGTAGTAGTTACAAAAGATCTGGCAATTAGGAGTTTCAAGGAGAAATCATATCAGAGAGTTCTTGGCCTTCTGCCATCTCACTAACTCCTGTTCCACCCCCACTCTCCCTCTCTTTCTTCTTCATGTCCTCCTTCATCAAGCATTAAGCAAAGTCTTTACTTTGCAAGTAACAGAGTAATTCTGCCCCCACTCAGACCTCAAGCTTTTATCAGAAATAATCTGGTAACAACTATTAATATAAACATACATATTAACTATTTAAAGTAACAACAATAGTAATGTCTTGTGGAGTCTATAACATATAATGTATTTACAAAACACACACTTGATTAATCTAAAAGAAGACAAGAAAAAGAAATAAGGAAAAAACAGATGTAATAAAATATAAGTAAGATGGTAAGCCTAAAATCTATATCAGCAATTACATTAAATGTAAATGGTTTTTAAAAGTCAAATTAAAAGGCATATATTTTCAGCCAATTTAACCAAAATTACATATAAGAGACAGACTTAAATATAAGTCCACAAAAAATTTGAAAGTAAAAGAATTTTTTAAATATATACTATACAAACCTAATCAAAAGAAAGCTGAGGTTGCTACATTAATATTAGGTAAAGTAGACTTCAAGGCAAGAATTAAAGAAGAGCATTTCATAACAGTAAAAGGGACAACTAAACAGGAAGATACACCATTCTGCAATTTATATACAATTAACACAACATCCAAATATACAAAGCAAAGTTGACAGAACTAAAAGGAGAAGTAAGCAAATCTGCAACCATATCCAAGAATCAAAGAAAAGTCATAAGGAAAATTAATTATTTTGAACCAAATGGCAATGAGACTACGACATGTTAAAATGTGGGGTATAAAGCTAAAATAATGCATGTATTAGAAAAAGATTTAAAACCAATACTTTAAGATTTCATTTTTCAAGAAGTTGAAAAATTAAACCCAAAGTAAGTAGAAACAATTAAGTAATAACAATAAAATTAGATATCAATTAGATAAAAATGGACATCCTTTAAATAGAAAAGAGAAAGGCAATTGAGAAAAATCAACAAAAGCAAAAAAAATTTTCTAAAAGATTAACAAAATTGATATACTCCAAACAATACTGATCAAGGAAAAGAAAAAAAAAGAGAGCCATCACTCCAGCTCCTACAGAAACTATAAGGACATTAGATATAGATATAGACATAAGTATAGATATCAAATACTATATAAATAAATACTATATACTGTAAAATACTCATAGTCAGAAGGTGTAAATAATTTCTACAAATAATAAAAGAAACAAATAATAATTCAACTTTTTAAAAGGCAAAATTCTTAAAAAGCAGTTCACATAATATATGAACTGAAAAAGCAGTTCACAGAATATAAAAATGTCAATAAACAAATAAATTTATTAGTCATCAGGGAATGAAAATTAAAACCATGATTAATACCATCACACCTACATGAAGATGACTAAAACTAAAGAACTAACTAACAAAACCAAGTTTTGGTGAGAATGGGGAACTGGAATTCTCAAACATTGCTAGGGGGGGATACAAACTGATATACTTTGGATAACTATTTGCCAGTACCTACTAAAGCAAACATATGTGTCCTTATGACCCAGTGATTCCAATTCTGTGTATAAGCCCTCAAAAATGAGTGCTTATAGCCAACAAATGCCTATACAAGAATGTTCACTGTAGCTCTATTATAAAGTCCCCAAACTAGAAATAACCAAAACATTCAAGAGTAAGATGGATGAATCTATGGCCACACTCAGTAACATCCATCTTACAGACAATATTAGGCAATAGAAGCTAAACACAAGCAGGTTCATGTAAGTCCATTTCTATGAAATTCAAAACCACAAGACTAATCTATATTATCAGAGGTATCCTTTATGATGGTGCATATTGACTAATAAGAGACATGATTAAGCCTTCTGGGGTGTTGGAAATGTTCTATATCTTGAACTGGGTGATAGTTCCATGAGTGTACATGTAAAAATTTATTGAGCATTATACCTAAGATTCGTGTGCTTCACTGTATATGAATCATGTCTCAGTTAAAAGGTACAAAAGTTGTGCATTACTCAGGCATTCTTTAAGTGAACAAAAACAAGTTACCTGTTAAAAACAATAGTCACACAATAATAATTTGCCTATTTCTCCCCTATAAGCTTATGGGCTCCACCAGCACAAAACTGCAACTTATTCATAATTATACTCTTACTTCTTGGCACCTAGTATATGTTTAATATGTAATTGTTGAGTGGTATAGAATTACAGTAATGTGAGGGCATAAATTTTTCATGTTTTCCCTTTTGGAGTACTCTAGCTCATCTGATGGTGCAGTCCAGATGGTAAATCTCTACAAGTCCATTGTTTCCACTGTGCTGTGCCAATGCATCATGCCACCTATCACATGGAGATAGTCAAGCTTCTGAAAGCACCAACCCCAAATAAGCCCAGGAGCTGGCAGATAACCTGGGAATGCTGAGATGTAAAAGAATGTCCAATGATGTCAAGTGGCCTCAGTAAAGGTTTGAAGGGCACAAAATATAACTGGAAATCAAAGCAGGGAGACAGTAGTATGGGCAAAAGTCAGGTAACTTTAAAAACTTAAAAACAAGGCTATTCTCTGAAAATTAACTACTAATATCTATCCCTCAAACATGACCCAAGCCATCTGTCAATGTAAACCAATCAGTTCTTAAGGAGTTTGGTGAAATGCTCAAAATACCAATCAAGGTGACTAGGGAATAGCTTCAAGGAAGCGTAAGTTATACTAATATATCTCCAACTGCATACACATAACATCAATTTGGCACATCAGGGTGAATCAATGTAACAGAGAAAAAATTGATTCTTGGTAACTTGATCAGAGCTTTTACTGTATCAACTGCTTTGGATCTCATTTGAAGAATGGCTGTGCAAGCACCATGGGGATGATGGGCATGCCACCTCTAAAAGGCTATTCCAAAGGGAACAAATGTATCAATGTTTACCTAGCCCTGTCTTGACTGGATCAGAAAGTAGAAGCATGATGGTCAATGCAAGTTCACTGTTGAGGAACAAGTGGGGTTTGTATTACTGTTTATCAGTTGTATCACTGTTGCCTATATGAAATTGCTTTTGGGTCTAACAACCACGTCCCTTTGTTCTGATTCCTTTGTTCATAAGTGTTTTGAGGAATGTACAGAGGCCTTATTTAATTTCTCATGTGGAGCCACAAATGGGGAGAGAATTGTGACCATGAGCATCATGGTCTGACTGCTGACGATGGTTATTAGCTGACATTCGTTGATCATTTTGATCAGCCAGATACTGTGCTACACACACTAGGCTAAAAGTCCTGTTTCAAAAACCCTATATCTCAGCAGCTTAACCTAATAAAAGTTTTAAAATTTCTCCCTCACTTATGCTGAATTGTGGGTTTTGATTGGAAAGAACAGGGAGGCTCCAATCTACACTTTTAATCAGGAAACCTGGCCTCTTCTATCATTGGCAGTCTTGTCCCCTAAGTCTTCAGAGATTATTAAGGCAACTGGTGGATAGAGAAAAAGAGCAAAGATAGCACATGGAGGTTTGTTGAGCCGGTCTGGAATTGATGCACTTCACTTGCTTTCACATTCCAGTGGCTGGAACTCAGTCACATGATCACATTTAACTGCAAGGAAAGCTGAGAAATGTCTTCCTGAGTACTCAGAAAGGAGAATCTAGGAACTGACATGTCTTCATAGTTTCTGCCCCATGTACTAAGTGCTTTACGTGATTTATAACGTGGAATCCTCATCACATTCCTCAGAAGGAATCCTAATCTTACAGGAAAGGAAAATGAAGCTCAGATGGGATAAGTAACTTGCCCAAGAACAGGCAGCTATGTCTGAGCCGAAGCTAAGTTAGAACACATCTCTGGAGTTTATACTCTTAACCACTACAGTACACAGTGGTTATACTTTTTTGTGGCAAATTAATAAATCAGGGCTTCCCTGGTGGCGCAGTGGTTGAGAATCTGCCTGCCAATGCAGGGCACACGGGTTCGAGCCCTGGTCTGGGAAGATCCCACATGCCGCGGAGCGACTAGGCCCGTGAGCCACAGTTGCTAAGCCTGCACGTCTGGAGCCTGTGCTCTGCAACAGGAGAGGCCACGATAGTGAGAGGCCCGCGCACCGCGATGAAGAGTGGCCCCCGCTTGCCGCAACTAGAGAAAGCCCTCGCACAGAAACGAAGTCCCAACACAGTCATAAATAAATAAATAAAATTAAAAACAAAAATTAATAAATCAGACTTCAGATTTTTAAGTTTCAGTGCATTTAGGAAATTGTGAGTCTGAACATGTAAATGGAGGACTAGACTCTACAACACTGTGCCCCACCAAGGTGCTTTGTCCTGTGAAGCTGTGATGGATAGCTAGCCAAATCATCCAGATGACAGTACACCCTGACTGGTCACAGTGCAATGAATAAGGATGAATTAACAGTAAATACGCACTTACCACCAAGCCAGGCATAACTCTTAACGTCTTACATAACTGAACTTTTAAAATCTCCACAACAACTTTATGAAATAAGTACTATTATGAAGAAATTGCAACACAGATCAAGAAACTTGCCAAGGTCACACAGCCGGAAGAGTCAGAGGCAGGATTTGATCTAAGGCAGTTCTAGTTCTAGAACCCATGCTCTGAGCCATTATGTTCAAGAAATGTCTAACAAAGATGGTATCAATACCATTGTTGGTATATTGTTTTCCTCCACAGTGGTGCCCGTAACCACCCACATAGAACTAAAATGTGATGTATTTCAGTTATCACTTCATCTTCTCAGGAATAGAAGGCACTTCTTCACACAAAATAGGTACACAGGAAATACTTGTGAAACTCAAATTATTTGAATGGTGTTAAATTGAAGGTTTCAACATGGTACCTTTTATCCCTTTCGTCTACAGCCATAAAATAAAAAGTAGCTAAGCATTTAATATAAATGATCCCACTTAATCCTCAGAAAATCCTACCAAGGATGTAACTTTACCCTCTTTTTTATGGGTCATAACAACAAATTTTAACATAAGGAAACACAGTCCAATAATATCTGACAGATATGAGTATAAATCTCTTGGTAACACTTTCATAGTGAGTTCTGAACAGCTCTCTCAATGATGAGAAATATCCTATCCTGGCATTCCAAGAATATAGGCTGTTGAAAATTCAGAACTTTGCTTTCACAATTACATCTTTTTGACTTCCAGGAAAGTCATTTCTGTAATGTACTGGTGTGAACAACAGTCACAAGTGGGAGGGGCCATGGGACAAGGAGGAGGAAGAAGGAAACGGTCCCATAATTCTAGAAAGAGTGTGAAAAAGAGAAGTTAGACTTCTAGGTTCTATTTCTGGCTCTGCCTCTGTTTTCTAGCCAGCCAGCCAGCCATCTCTCTACCCTCCTTTAATTGCAAAAGGTGGAGAAAAATATAGACTGGGTGTAAAGCACCTTGTCACGCTTGGTTGAAAGATCCTGCTCTATGGCCAGCGCACACCCAGAATTGATCATGTCGGGAAATCCGCATGGTGTTGTAATATATTGGTTTCAAGCTTCACAGGAATACATTTACTCTGAATACATAAGGTCAGAGATGGCAAAACTGCATTTTGAGGTGGCGACACCAAAAATGGATGTAGCACACTAAAAACCGAGGATGACTGTGAGCAAAGCTTGCCCCACACCAACTTGTGATGTCAGTGAAATTTGTGATTTGTCCCATCCTTTCTCTTCCTGCATTCTTTCTTCCCCATCAAGTGCCCCATTCCACTAAGTCCCATTTTTTCCCTATCATCCTATGTCCTCAGCATTAATGACTAAATAGTTTACCCATCTCAGGAGTACTGCATGTTAGAGGAGAAGAATCCCAAGGAAGAAAGAGACCATGTGCCCAACACTGCCCACTTACAATCCCTCCACTTTAATATTCGCATCAACATCCTCCTGTCTGGAGAGGATGGTGAAGAAGAACAGGGCTGAAGAAGGCTGAGGTCCTTCTCGATATTGTGATGTTCTCAATCTGTGTAGAACACCTGTTGAACTTAGATAACTAACCTTCTCCCTCGAGTATCACCAGCAATGGTCATCCTAAATTGTATTGATTGTGGTGATTTTCAACCTGGAGTTTTATGAGACACCCTAAGAGTTTCCATGAAAGAAAGTGTGAGCCTGATGACATGCTGAGTGTGGACCTGGTCCATACAGTCTTGTCCAAGGGACGGAGTTCTGACTATAGAACATTCATTTGTCATAGTGTTCCAAGAATATCCGGTCTCTACTGAGATCCTCCTTTCTCTAACATAAATAAGTGGTCCAGGGGCATGTCAACACTGATATCCACGACAAGCATTAATTCCTTGTGATCCATAAGCAAGCCTTTATAATGTCAAAGCAATGTCTTTCAGAAGTAGGAAGCTATCTCTTTTTCACAGTTTCCATCATATAATTATCTCATATTTCCCCCAAACAGGATTACCTTCTTCTCAAGTCTCACTGGTAGAAACAGGTCCTCTAACTTCTAGCAGAGCAGCCCCTCTCCCCACCTCCACCCCACCCCACCCCAGGGCACCAATATGAATCCATGGGTCTGGGTTCAGACACTCCAATGTTTCCTCATGTCCCCCATTCCTCTTCCTTTCCATGGAGCGAGGCATCTATCTATTTTTAAAAGAAGCTCTCTAGCTTACCCTTCCCCCCACGAAGTCAGAGAGTGGCATAGACATATATACACTACCAAATGTAAAATAGATAGCTAGTGGGAAGCAGCTGCATAGCACAGGGAGATCAGCTCGGTGCTTTGTGACCACCTAGAGGGGTGGGATAGGGAGGGGGAGAGGCAGATGCAAGAGGGAGGAGATATGGGGATGTATGTATATATATAGCTGATTCACTTTGTTATACAGCAGAAACTGATACACCATTGTAAAGCAATTATACTCCAATAAAGATGTTAAAAAAATAAAAAGAAGCTGTCTAAACCTCGCATAAATCACCTCCAATAAATAGAGGGCTGAAGGCTACTGCCCCCACCACTTTACAGATATGCCCAGATATCCTGAATTTCTTTTAGGCTCACCTGAGACCTCCATCCCTCAACCTACACACAGAAGTACAGACACCTGGCTCATAGAACTCAGTGTCCCAGGGTCTTCCCAATCCTTTCTTATGTTAATTTCTAAAATATCTAAAAATATCTAATATGTAATAAATAAAATTTTAATGTATCAGTATCTAAAAAAATCTAAAATTAAAACAACAATTTTCAAAAAAATCCCTGAGAACCCCTCTTTGAATACCTTAATATGTTTTTTTTCTCTCTTTGCTCTACATGCAGCAATTCTCTACTCCCCAAACATGTGGATGTGACTCTCTTAACAACTAAGCTTCCCCTCTTAGGACTCTTACTACTGTAGTGTTTTATCTCAAATCTCTTAATAGTCTCCTGGTGGCTTTAAGAAGTGTTATGCAGACAACGTCTGCATTTTCACTCCTGCTTTGATGCTGTTTGGTCATGTCTTGGGGACTGACACATTTCACTGATCATACAGCAAAGAGAAAAACATAGTTTTTAGTTTAAACATGAGCAGTTGTGTCATACATCCATGTGTTTTGGGAAATCCATCATTAGAAAAAGAGAGAGACCTCAGTGGAGTTTAAGCCCTCTACCTTGTTATGTAGCATGGAAATTCTCGGACTAAATTAGCTGTGTAGCATCAAGTTCATGCTGGTTCCATGATCTCATTATTTCTGGGTCCTCATTAAAAGCAGGGTACTAGTTATTTTAATTTCCAAGTGTCTCCCAACACACACACACACACACACACACACACACACACACACAAAACCTGGGTTAAAAAATAAAAAGGATAATCTCATTCAAATACACATGAAGAGGTTAGTCACTTTGGTTCATTATTTGTAAACAACGCAACAACCCCCAGAGATATTTTTTGTAAACTTAGAATGGTTCTGCAAACCTATGTGGACTCTGCTTATCTAGAATCATGACTTCCTATTGTCTCTCCCTGGATTATTTAGGGAGAAAAAGGTATTAAAATATCTACTCATGGATTATTTGGAGAAATACAGAATGGTAACAATCATGGACTAACTTTAGTGATTCAGAACAGTATGGGAGCTACACAAGTACCAGCAAAGACAGAGAGCCTCCTAAAAGCTGGAATATTACGAATACTATCTCATCATCTTCAGATCCTGACCACTTTTTCTTTTATGTGCATATTCATTTAGCAAATATTATTGAGTATAAAATGTGCCCCCCAGATCTTCATAGACCTAGAAGTTACGACAGTGGAAAAAGCGTGATCTTTCCTCCAAAAAGCTCAAAGACTATTGGGAGATACTGAGTCATAAAGAGATAATAACTGTCTAATAATATAAGGGATATAAATAATGTAAATACAAGGTACAATGGGAAATCACCATATTAATAGTTCAAAGGAGGAAATTCTTAGGATCCTCTCCACAGGTGCTAATAGGGCATGTGATAACATTCAGCCTCCTGGCCTCAAGGGGAGAAATCTTACTTCTTTTCCTCTAGAAGAGGAGCTTCTGTTTCTTTCCAATAAGGGGGGCATATGAAAATGAGCACTTAGCCCCCTTATTCCACCAACTGCTGCTTTATTCTTTTCCCAAAAAAAGAGGGAGTAGCCAGGCTAATCAGTTGCCATTCATTAAGCTCCCTCAAAGAGGCCTCTTGCTCCCTTGGGCATTTGGGCTCTCAGGCAGAAAGGGTCTTTCTTCTCTGCTTCTTGTCTCAGTGTGGGAAGGGCCTCCCCACCATATAGGATCTCTCTTTCCCACTCTCTTTATGGCCTCTCCCTCCATTCTCTATCTCTATCTCCATCTCCATTTCCATCTCCATCTCCACCTCCATCTCCATCTTCCTCTCCATCTCCACCCCATCTTGTGCCAGTTGCCAGGTGTGTGAATCAGGCCCAAGGTTCTAGGTAGGCAAGCTTCTCTAACAGTGTTACTAGGAGCTCTGAATCATAGGAGATGACTGACTCTTGCTTAGCTTCATTAAGTAGACACTCTGGTCCTATTTGTCTGGTGATCCTTGCATCTCTTCTCTGCAGTTTAGTACACAGAATAGAGGAAGGAAGAGTCTTTCCCTCTCCATCTCTAACCACTCACACTGGCTCACCAGGCCAGTCCTCTTTCCTGAGTCTTTCTGGACACCTTAATTATCCTGTCACCTCTAATCATTCTGGAATTTAACTATTGTCAACATAATTCATCCATTCATTCAACGGATACTTGAGTATTCACTTAGTATCTAGCTCTGTAAAACGTTCTAGCAATTCAGCAGGGAGCAAAACAGATATGGTCTCCGTCCTTGTAAACTCATAGCCTAGTCTGGGCAATTGTTAGTAAATAAATAATCATATGGAAAATGTATCACTTTTGATACATTCTGTGAAAGAAAATTTGAGTGAGCACGACATCATAAGCAGGACAATTTTAACCTGTTCAGTGGAATGAGGGAAGGCTTCCTTTGGAAAAATTCCACTTAGAGTGAGATATGAATTATCCAGATTGAGAGTAGGGAAAAAAAAGTCCTCGAGTCAGGACAGAATTTGAGTAAGAGAGAAACAGGAGTTGAGGCTGGAGATTTATATCACAGGGCCTTCTGGATCTTTAGAACTTGATCCTAAAAGCAACGGAAAATCATTGAAGAATTTTAAGCAGGAAAGGGACGCAATAAGTTCTATGTTTATAAAGTTCACCTTGGTTGCCATGTAATGAGTGGATTGCAGAAAGGCTGCTGAGAGTCTAGTTGAGGGGTCACTGCTTGCCCTATTGTGGGAGCAATGGAGATGGAGAAAAGTAGATGTCTTCAAGATACATTTGTAGGTAGAATCAACAACCCTAAGTAATTGAAGAGATGCAGAGAATGAGGAAAAGGAAACTGACAAAGATGATTCACAAATTTCTGGCTTGAGCAATTGCGTGGATGGATGTGTGCCTTTTAGAAATGGGAAACTCTGCAAAAGGAGCACATTCAGGACCCTAGAGGAGGATCAGGAGCCTTCTTCTAGACAAGTTGAGTTTTAGGAGCCAGCTACCGGAGCTGGCAGCAGTCAGGTGGACATCTGAGAAAAAGATGACTGAGATGAAGATATAAATTTGGAATTTATCAACGTTTAGGTGGTATTTAAAGACCTGTGAGTGAGGAGACACCCTAGGGAGAGTGAAAATGGAGAAGAGAAGAGATTGAAGGAGAGAGATCCGGTTACAACCAGAATTAACTACTGTTAACTGTCACTGGGAGAGCTTGGCTTTGAGTCCTCAAAGAATAATGGGCAGATTTTCTTTCAGTTAAAATGATGGGAATTAGGATGTGGGGGAAGGGAGGATGCCTATGACTTTTCCAGGCCACCTCAGCAGTTGCCATCTCCTCTCTCTCCTGAATCCAAAATTCATCCACAAAAGTACAGCACACTGGGACATAAGAAGACTTGCTAAGTGAGAGTAGAGAAATACCCTCTTGGATGTGTGTTATTTACTTCTGGGTATTAGGTTTTTCTCCCCATGAGTGCCATCTGCAAATCTGTAGTGTTAATGTTCTCACTAGCCCTTTAACCAAGTGAAATCTTCATGCGAGAAGCCAGAGTAGCGATCAAATCCTATCAGTCAGAAGCTTTATGGAAATTCAGTAGGTTCATCACAAAAGGAAGAGCCAAATTCCAAACAGCACACCAGTCTCTAGGTTGGTATTTAGGCAGCAACTGGTGTCTTCATTTCAAAGACCTCTGAGTCTATGACGTTTTCAGAAACTTTTCAGAAATCTAACCAAGGGTTACTTAAAACTTCACATCAAGAGCTAGTGGGTCTTTGTCATTCAGCTTGTTTCAAGTATGCCAACTTTAATATGTACTTATTCCTGTTCTCTCTCTTTTTTTTTTTTTTTTCCTATGACTATAAATGATGCCCAACTCACCACAGGTCAAGCAGAAGGAAAAGAGGTCTCAGCGTGAGAAGAAATATGTGACAGCTGGTGAAGCAGGGCTCCAGCGAGGGGAAAAAATAGAATAAGACCAATTTCAACTTTTCCCACAGTGCTTTGAAAACATTGCCTCGTAAGCCAAATTTGGGTGTAATCCTGGAAAGCACTTCATGGCACAGAATTATTATGTGCCTAAAAATCAATTCACTCAAGGTTATAGTATAACCTCCATTTCCCATTTACTCTTTCCTTTTATTTGTAAAGGCCCAAAGGAACCAGAGTTGGTAGAAAAATACACCCAGCTTTTTGCTGTCCGTGGGGACTAATTCTAAGGCATATCCTATATCAGTGGTTCCAAAAATTTAATATATATAAGAATCACCTGGAGCATTTGTTAAAATAGTTTAATGGACTCCATTCCCCAGAGATTCTAATACGGTAGGTCAGAGGGGAGCCTGTGAACTTGCATTTCTAACATGTCTGCAGCTGATGCCAATGTTGCTGCTCCTAGGACCATATTTTGAGAACCACCTTCTACCCGGTCTCCCAGGGGTACCCAGTGAATTGAGCCCCAGATGCTCACCATGGTAACCTGCTCAATAGCGCACTGTTTCTTGACTTCTTTCCCTTCCCTGTTAGGTGTTCCCATTCCTCTACCAGTGTTTTCAGGCATCGTCTCCCTAACAAACTACTTGCACTCAAATCCTGAGCTCAGCATCCTCTTCTGGGACTAATCCAAACCAAGACAAAGGCAGAGTCAGAGGGCAAATAAGCAGAAAAAATAATAATCAGAAACATCTCGTCAGGATGGCTACCTCTCTTGCTGACTCAGGGGTCCTGAAACATTGCAGAGGTGCATTGTCTTTGTGCCCCTCACTCCAGATTTAAAGTCTCAGAATAAAGTACCAGATGGATTCAGCATTGGGCACATGCCTGTTTGGGAAATGCCCAAGTCTAAAATCTTGAAATAATCTTGGGTTCCTCACTCTCCATTTACCTTCCTCATCCAATTAACTGTCACATCTTGCCACACCAACCTCCTCATTTCAAAGATGTCTCCTCAGCCGTATTCTCTATGTCCAGGTCAGGCCCTCATCCATTTTCATCTTAACAGGCAAGGGTCAAGTGACTGCTCCTCTTATCCTTAGTCGGCTTCCTCTTCTTTGCATTCTTCATATTGGTGCTACAGTGAGCTTTATAGAATGAAAATATGACCATTCCCTTAAAACCTTTGAATGGTTCCTCAGGTTAAAGGCTAATATGAAAGAAGGCTTTCTACGATCAAGTCCCTGGTTACTTCTCCAGCCTAATTTCTTCTTTCTTCAAAGCATACACTCTGTGCTTAAGCCGTATCAATTTACTTTCATTTCCCTAAATAGATGTTCTCTTTCACCCTTATGCTTCTGCCCATGTGCCTGCAATTCATTTATTTCACCAATATTTATTAAACTCCAGCCCTATGCCAGGCACTGTTCTAGAATCTAGATGGTAGTTACAAAGCTGTGAACAGACTTAAGAAAAACTCTGTTCTCCTGGAGCCTACTTTCTAGCAGACAGTAAACATAATCAATAAGCAAAATGTCAGATGGTGCCAGGTGCCAAGGAGAAAAATAAAGAAAGGAGATAGGGTGTGAAAGAACGAGAAGTTCAATTTTACACAGGATATGGGTGGAAGGACTTAATGAGAAAGAAGCAAAATTTGAGCAAAATCTCACTGGAGGAAGGCAGTGAGTCTTTCGGAGGTTTGGGGATGGTTGTTCCAGCAGAGGGAACAGCAAGGCTGAAAAGCCCTCCTTGTCTTTCTCACTCTGCCCAGCTTCTAAGTTTTCATCCTTCAGGACTCCTATCGGGGTCTCTCCCATTACGGAGAGCCTTTGCTGAGTCCAGCTGTCCATCCTCAATTAAGGATCCCATCTCAATGCTCTCAGAGCTTCCAAGCATATTATGACAGCATTTAAACATTGGTGATAATAAATTGCAGTTAACATGTGTAAAGTACTAACTGTATGCCAGGCACTCTGCTGATATTTTACTTGGATGATTTCCTTTCAATTCTCATCAACCCTGTAAGAAAACATGTATTTATATTACCTCATTTTACAAAAGGAAAAAAAAAATGACACAGAGAGATTAATTAACTTCTTTCAGATCACCATGAATTCTAATATTTGCTCCCAGAGCCCTTGTATAATGGAGACTATGTGTCCCTCATATTTGCATGCCCCATAATGGGTTGGCTCTAAAAAAAGGGCCTCCATCTCGATGTTTTGAATCGACCTTAACGCTTTGTTTAATAAAATGGAACTGCTCTCTGTATCTTACCAAGTCATGCAGAAATGGCCAGATGAATTTGGGCACTTCTGGTGAGTACGTTTTCTGATAGTCTCACTTAGAAGTGAAATTCATTTGGTGAGACTCTGGGGTCACCTCACAAAGAAAGGCTAGGAGATTTCAGAGAAGTTGATGTGGAATGCAATGCAAAGCTGGGTTTGGCTGCCAACTGGGACAGACCTACTCCATGTATTAAGATTCCACAGAGTAAGGAAACCAAAGGTGGTTTCAATTATGAGTTCCAAATGGAAAGTCATTTGGACAGATGTTCTGAATTGCAGGTGTTAATATCTTATCAAGCTGTTTCTCATACTCCACATTGCTCTCCAGGTGATTAGCAGTTCTCCAGGTGAATAGCTCCAAGGAGTTATTTATATAATAATAATCAACAATTCTCCCAAGCAACCCCCTGTAGGCAGCATGTGTCTAGTATTTCTAAAGTTCTGCTAACCACCCTTATCATTCTTCAGCTCCAGAATTGTTCCAAATGTCTTTCTAGCTCAGCATTTCTCAATTGAGGGTAACTTTGCTCCTTAGGGGACATTCGGCAATGTCAAGAGACATTTTTGAGTTGTCACACCTGGTGGAGGTGGAGAAGCACTGGTATATAGTGGGTAGGGGCCAGGGTTTCTGCTAAACATCCTACAATGCACAGGACAAGCCCCTTCATAACAAAGGAGTTATCCAGCCCAAATGTCAATAGTGCCATGATCCTATCTTGTTGCCATGTACAAACCCTAGTGTTTATCTTTGATTCCCATCTAATATGTCAGGGATCCAATGATACATCAAGTACTGTCCTTGTGGTTTATTTTGGAGAATCCCTGTTGCATTAGAAAGAAATTTCCTGATATCATACTGGGATGAATCATTGGAGCAAAAATGCCCTCTAAGCCTGTCCGTGAGAAGAACACTTAGTCCTCTTTAAAGCTCCAAAGTATCACTTCCAATATGAAGACTTTCCTGACACCCTATAAGAAGAACTGACCACCCTTTCCTTTGCACACCAAATATAACATACATATTAGTTACATGCCTCTGTCCTTTCCAGCCTCCCCATAAGCTCCTCATTGGAGCACAGTGACTCCATCAAATTTCGAATTTCCCAAGTCCCTAGTACAGCACCTGGCCCTTAGTAGTTACTCAATACAAGTGCCTGAAATGAATCCAGTTTCAGGGGAAATGGTTCCAGCAATTGTTTAACATTCAGCTACTCTAATTCGCACTGCGAATGTGACTTCTTCTCCAGTTTCCCAACACGACAGAAGCCAAGCAAACCGCATGGTCCAGCCCTCTGCCCTCAGCCTCACAGCCCACCAATATTATTCAAGTTCAGGAGACATTACTCCAATGTCCTTAAAACAACATTATGATGTCCTGGTAATGATGGGAAAGGATGATAAAAATAGGCTGCTTAAAAATCAAGCATTTTGCCCAGAAGAAGGAGATGCAAACAGCCTCTGGCACGTTCCTGTGAGTAACAGAAGTTTCTATTTTGAAAGAAAGGCAGTCAAATAAGAAGCAACTTTATCACAATGCTGCTTCCCCAGATTTCTTGGCCAAGGCACACATCAGCCTGTATCAGGCTCTTGGCGTTCCATGACAGATCTGGCTCCAGTGATGATGCATAGCTGCCATGTGAGGAATGAAGGTTTTCACAGGAACTTGCCCCATTAAAAAAAAAAAAAAAAAATGCAGTCCAGTAAAAGGCCCAGCTCTGTCAATCATGTGTGCAGCACTTAACTTCTCTCCCTGGCAAATAACAAGGTAAGTGATGAGCCTCGCCAAAGGCATAGCTTTCCAGCAGTTCTCTGTCTTTCTGCTCTCAAGTAGCTAAGGATGTACATTTCCTCTCTTGGCTTGGATGTTCAAGTCTCCCAAAAATTTCATGAACACAGAGGAGAAACTGGGTCCTCATCTTTTTTCCTCCTCCTTAAGCTTTCTTTGGCTTTGAGTCATCTCTGTAGGTTCTGAATGAACTTCGTGTTAAGGAATTTAAAAATAACTCTCCTTACATCATTTTGACTTCCACATATTACATAGTTGGTATTTCTTAGTGTTTATGTTTTCATTAAGTTAGGGTTCTTATCACCGTCTGCTCTTGATAGGATCTGAGAAACAATGCTAACCGTTTAAGAATAAAACAGAGGACAGTTCATCTGAAGGAAACAGAAGGGATAAGTGCTATTCGTAGCCTGAATTGAGTCGATTATCATTCTTGGGCAAAATGTTGGCTTCAAGTTTTCCTGAAGCTAAGCCAGAAAAAGGAACAGATTGCAAGTGTGTGCAAGTCAGTGCTGAGGAATTCAAATATTGAGAAGCTGGGAAGCGGCCTTCAGCATCTCTTTCCTGAGAGAGCTTTACGGGCAGTGAGAGGACTCTCCCGTCCAACCTGGGGGTGGGCAGGTCCACCGGCACAAAGCCTTGGCGAGTGACAGGATGAAGGCACCCCTGGGATTTTCCTGATGATGATGGGTGACGCCAAACACCTCCGAATGTCTGTCCAAATCACGTGATTGAGGGCTTGGAGCCAAGAGAGAAGGACTAGAACCCCAAACTCAGGGCTTTGCAGCAGGATGAGCAGTGTATTCTTTAGGTCCATTATGGTTGATTTCCAAAAGCAGTCCCATCACAGAATTTCTAAAATTCAGACAATTCCCTTAAATAGTCCCAGTTGCTATTACCAGTAGCTGCCACTTAGGAAGCATGTCTCATAGGTCAGATGCTGTACTCAATTAATGATAATAAGAAGAGTAAGATAATGATCATAGAAATTATGACATTTATTAAGAGTTTACGGGCTCCAGGCACTGTTCCATGCTCTTTGTGTACTTTAATGCATTCAATCCTCTCAACAACCCCATGGAGTAGGTACTTTGATCCCGATCTTACTAGTGAGGACGCTGAGGCATAGAGTTATTTAATGAGGTCACCATCACCTCATTGACTGGGTATTGACTAGGAGAGGTCTGATAAGAACCAACAAGGCTTCTGTCCCCCTGACCACACTCTTTTATATATAACAGATTTATTGAGATATAATTCATATACCATACAATGCACCATTCAGTGGTCAATAGTATATTCACAGAGTTCTACAACCATAATCAATTTAAGAACATTTTCACCACTCCAAAAAGAAACCCCATACCCTTTAGCTGTCACCTCCCAATCTTCCCCATTCCCCTCAGCTCTAGGTAACCACTAATCTACTTTCTGTCTCTATAGATTTGCCCCTTCTAGGCATCTGATATAAATGGATCATACAATAGGTGGTTTTTTATGACTGGCTTCTTTCTCTTAGGATCATGTTTTCAAGGTTCACCCATGTAGTAGCATGTATTATTACTTCATTTTATTTTATTTTTCAAATAGGTCACAATCTTAACCATTACACTGTGCTCCTCTCTGAGGCTGGTATTATTATTCTTATTTTGTACACAAGAAAACCAAGGCTCAGAGAAATGAATAATTTGCCCAAGGTCAAACAGACAACCAAAGACAGATCTGGCATCTGCTGATCGCAAAACCCTGCTCTCAAAACCTTGCTGTACTGCCTCCAAAGCATGTCTTTCCCTGGAGACATTACCTACACAAGGGAAATTAGCCTTATGTGCCCTGGTAAATTTCTCCTTACTTCCATGAAAGGCAAAAAAGTAATGATTGAAAAAAATGGACTTTAGAATTAAGCTCAGAAACAAGCTGTGTGACTTTAGACCAATTAACCTTTCTACATCTTGATTTCCGCATTTGTAAAAGAAAAATAATGACATCTATTTCTTAGAGTTGGGAGATACTGCATGGAAGTAGCATTGCCCAGTCCCAGGCACATCGTAAGTGTTCGGGACCCACTGACTGAAACCGCCCACCCTGGCCAGGCAGGATAATAACCGCTTACATGAGTTATCTCACAACAGGAGGTCCCGATAAGGAACACAGAACTGACAAGCTACCACCAGCCAAAAGAATTCGGGAGGGGCCAAAGGAAGGAGGAGACATCAGCCCATAATATGTCCTACCAACCTCCCAGAAACCCTTGTGCTGGAAATCATCTTGACTGAGAAATGTGTGCACCACCAGGAAGGGCCTTGAATCAGACCAAATATGAGTACAAGCAAGATGATTGGCCAGAGACAACCTGGAAAGCTCATCCCATTACCATAAACCCTGAGACTGCAAGCCATGTGGCAGAGCAGTTCTCTTGGGTTCCCTTATCCCACTGCTGTCCACCAGGGCGCCCCTTCCCAACGAAGTCTTTTGCTTTGTCAGCAAGTGTGTCTCCTCGGACAATTCATTTCTGAGTGTTAGACAAGAGCCCACTCTTGGGTCCTGGGATGGGTCCCCCTCCGGTAACATAAAGGCTTAATCGATAATACCATCCTTTAGAGTAACATGTATTGAGGCAGGTCTAGGACAAAGAAGGAGGTTCAGCTGGAGGAAAAAAGGAAAAGCAACACAATTTTGATTGTGTGGAAATGTTACAGTTGTTTTCACGCCTCTAGCTCCAGGAGAAATCAGCATGGAACATTTGCAAGCACTCCTTCATCTACACAAAGACATCTGGAGAGGACCCCAAGGGAGAGTTGCTCCATCCTTCTCTTCCTTCAGCCCGCCTGTGAGTGCCCCACTTGCTCTCTGCACGTTTCCACTCCTAAACCATTTGATGCCAAAAAATTCAAAAGCTTTCGGTGGGAGTAGAGACTTCACTACATTCCCTGGGAAGCATAATAGGCTAAAACAGTAACCTTAATACAAGCATGCCAATTACACATTCAACCAAATATATTTCTGCATTCCTCTTCATGCAATTAGAGAAGATAAGTATTAGGTTCAGGATTCACAGTAGGTTTCTAAGATTTGAAATGAAATCATTTATAATTAATTGAAAATTGTCTTTCTCAAAAGTAATGCAAGACTATTTTTAAGATCTTACTAGCAGTCTCTGTATCAATTTGGAAACTACAGACACAAAACAAGGGATATGGGAAAAGACAACAATTAAAACACGCTCTTGGAGGGAGGGGCAAGACGGCGGAAGAGTAAGACGCGGAGATCACCTTCCTCCCCACAGATACATGAGAAATACATCTACACGTGGAACTGCTCCTACAGAACACCCACTGAACGCTGGCAGAAGACGTCAGACCTCCCAAAAGGCAAGAAACTCCCCACGTACTTGGGTAGGGCAAAAGAAAAAAGAAATAACAGAGACAAAAGAATAGGGACGGGACCTGCACCAGTGGGAGGGAGCTGTGAAGGAGGAAAGGTTTCCACACACTAGGAAGCCCCTTCGTGGGCAGAGACTGCGGGTAGCTGAGGGGGGAAGCTTCGGAGCCACGGAGGAGAGCGCAGCCACAGGGGTGCGGAGGGCAAAGCGGAGAGATTCCCGCACAAAGGAGCGGTGCCGACCAGCACTCACCAGCCCGAGAGGCTTGTCTGCTCAGCCGCCGGGGCGGGCGGGGCCTGGGAGCTGGGGCTCGGGCTTCGGTGCTAGCTGGGAGGGAGTCCGGGAAAAAGACTGCAGCTGCCGAAGAGGCAGGAGACTTTTTCTTGCCTCTTTGTTTCGCGGCGCGCAAGGAGAGGGGATTCAGAGCGCCGCCTAAACGAGCTCCAGAGACGGGCGCGAGCCGCGGCTATCAGCGCGGATCCCACAGCAACAGGGACGCAGAGGGAAAAACGGAGATTCCCGCACAGAGGCTCGGCGCCGAGCAGCACTCACCAGCCCGAGAGGCTTGTCTGCTCACCCGCCGGGGCGGGCGGGGGCTGGGAGCTGAGGCGCGGGCTTCGGTCGGATCCCAGGGAGAGGACTGGGGTTGGCTGCGTGAACACAGCCTGAAGGGGCTAGCGCACCACAACTAGCCGGGAGGGAGCCCGAGAAAAAGTCTACAGCTGCCGAAGAGGCAAGAGACTTTTTCTTGCCTCTTTGTTTCGCGGCGCGCAAGGAGAGGGGACTCAGAGCGCCGCTTAAACGAACTCCAGAGACAGGCGCGAGCCGCGGCTATCAGCGCAGACCCCAGAGACGGGCATGAGACGCTAAGGCTGCCGCTGCCGCCACCAAAAAGCCTGTGTGCGAGCACAGGTCATTCTCCACACTGCCCCTCCTGGGAGCCTGTGCAGCCCGCCACGGCCAGGCTCCCGTGAGCTGGGGACAACTTCCCCGGGAGAGCGCACGGCGCGCCTCAGGCTGCTGCAACGTCACGCCGGCTTCTGCCGCCGCAGTCTCGCCCCGCCTCCTCCGCACCGCTCCCTCCCCCAGGCCTGACTGAGCCAGAGCCCCCGAAGCAGCTGCTCGTTTAACCCCGTTCTGTCTGAGCGGGGAACAGACGCCCTCAGGCGACCTACATGCAGAGGCGGGTCCAAATCCAAAGCTGAACCCCGGGAGCTGTGCGAACAAAGAAGAGAAAGGGAAATCTCTCCCAGCAGCCTCAGAAGCAGCGGATTAAAGCTCCACAAACAACTTGATGTGCCTGCATCTGTTGAATACCTGAATAGACAACGAATCATCCCAAATTTAGGAGGTGGACTTTGGGAGCAGGATATATTAACTTTTCCCCTTTTCCTTTTTTTGTGAGTGTATATGTGTATGCTTCTGGGTGAGATTTTGTCTGTATAGCTTTGCTCTCACTGTTAGTCCTAGGGTTAGGTCCGTCCGTTTTTTTTTTTTTTAACTTAAAAAAAATTTTTTTTCCTAATAAATGTTTTCTTAATAATTTTTTCCTTATTTTCTATTTTTAAAAAAATTAAAAAAATTTTTTTTAATAAGTTTTTTCATATTTTTCATGTTAAAAAATTAAAAATTTTTTTTCTTAATAAATTTTTTCTTAATAATTTTTTCTTATTTTTAGTATAAAAAATTAATAAATCTATTTTAAAAAATTTTTTTTCTTATTTTTTATTATAATTGCTTTATTTATTTTATTTTATCCTCTTTCTTTCTTTCTTTCCATTTTTTCTCCCTTTTATTCTGAGCCGTGTGGATGAAAGGCTCTTGGTGCTCCAGCCAGGCATCAGGGCTGTGCCTCTGAAGTGGGAGAGCCAACTTCAGGACACTGGTCCACAAGAGACCTCCCAGCTCCACGTAATACCAAATGGCGAAAATCTCTCACAGATCTCCATCTCAACATCAAGACCCAGCTTCACTCAACGACCAGCAAGCTACAGTGCTGGACACCCTATGCCAAACAACTAGCAAGAGAGGAACACAGCCCCATCCATTAACAGAGAGGCTGCCTAAAATCATAATAAGGCCACAGACACCCCAAAACACACCACCAGACGTGGAGGAGCCCACCAGAAAGACAACATCCAGCCTCATCCACCAGAACACAGGCACTAGTTCCCTCCACCAGGAAACCTACACAACCCACTGAACCAACCTTAGCCACTGGGGACAGATACCAAAAACAACGGGAACTACGAACCTGCAGCCTGTGAAAAGGAGACCCCAAACACAGTAAGATAAGCAAAATGAGAAGACAGAAAAACACACAGCAGATGAAGGAGCAGGGTCAAAACACACCAGACCTAACAAATGAAGAGGAAATAGGTAGTCTACCTGAAAAAGAATTCAGAATAATGATAGTAAGGATGATCCAAAATCTTGGAAATAGAATAGACAAAATGCAAGAAACATTTAACAAGGACGTAGAAGAACTAAAGAGGAACCAAGCAATGATGAAAAGCACAATAAATGAAATTAAAAATACTCTAGATGGGATCAATAGCAGAATAACTGAGGCAGAAGAACGGATAAGCGACCTGGAAGATAAAATGGTGGAAATAACTACCACAGAGCAGAATAAAGAAAAAAGAATGAAAAGAACTGAGGACAGTCTCAGAGACCTCTGGGACAACATTAAACGCACCAACATTCGAATTATAGGGGTCCCAGAAGAAGAAGAGAAAAAGAAAGGGACTGAGAAAATATTTGAAGAGATTATAGTTGAAAACTTCCCTAATATGGGAAAGGAAATAGTTAATCAAGTCCTGGAAGCACAGAGAGTCCCATACAGGATAAATCCAAGGAGAAACACACCAAGACACATATTAATCAAACTATCAAAAATTAAATATAA
The DNA here is from genome assembly GCF_028564815.1 of Eubalaena glacialis. Lineage (NCBI taxonomy): Eukaryota > Metazoa > Chordata > Mammalia > Artiodactyla > Balaenidae > Eubalaena > Eubalaena glacialis. The sequence continues at coordinate 68,127,235 of NC_083732.1, forward strand.
AGAAAACATATTAAAAGCAGCAAGGGAAAAACAACAAATAACACACAAGGGCATCCCCATAAGGTTAACAGCTGATCTTTCAGCAGAAACTCTGCAAGCCAGAAGGGAGTGGCAGGATATACTTAAAGTGATGAAGGAGAAAAACCTACAACCAAGATTACTCTACCCAGCAAGGATCTCATTCAGATTTGATGGAGAAATTAAAACCTTTACAGACAAGCAAAAGCTGAGAGAGTTCAGCACCACCAAACCAGCTTTACAACAAATGCTAAAGGAACTTCTCTAGGCAAGAAACACAAGAGAAGGAAAACACCTACAATAACAAACCCAAAACATTTAAGAAAATGGGAATAGGAACATACATATCGATAATTACCTTAAATGTAAATGGATTAAATGCTCCCACCAAAAGACACAGACTGGCTGAATGGATACAAAAACAAGACCCATATATATGCTGTCTACAAGAGACCCACTTCAGACCTAGAGACACATACAGACTGAAAGTGAGGGGATGGAAAAAGATATTCCATGCAAATGGAAATCAAAAGAAAGCTGGAGTAGCAATTCTCATATCAGACAAAATAGACTTTAAAATAAAGACTATTACAAGAGACAAAGAAGGACACTATATAATGATCAAGGGATCGATCCAAGAGGAAGGTATAACAATTGTAAATATTTATGCACCCAACATAGGAGCACCTCAATACATAAGGCAAATACTAACAGCCATAAAAGGGGAAATCGACAGTAACACAATCATAGTAGGGGACTCTAACACCCCACTTTCACCAATGGACAGATCATCCAAAATGAAAATAAATAAGGAAACACAAGCTTTAAATGATACATTAAACAAGATGGACTTAATTGATATTTATAGGACATTCCACCCAAAAACAACAGAATACACATTTTTCTCAAGTGCTCATGGAACCTTCTCCAGGATAGATTATATCTTGGGTCACAAATCAAGCCTTGGTAAATTTAAGAAACTTGAAATCGTATCAAGTATCTTTTCCGACCACAACGCTATGAGACTAGATATCAATTACAGGAAAAGATCTGTAAAAAATACAAACACATGGAGGCTACACAATACACTACTTAATAACGAAGTGATCACTGAAGAAATCAAAGGGGAAATCAAAAAATACCTAGAAACAAATGACAATGGAGACACGACGATCCAAAACCTATGGGATGCAGCAAAAGCAGTTCAAAGAGGGAAGTTTATAGCAATACAAGCCTACATCAAGAAACAGGAAACATCTCGAATAAACAACCTAACCTTGCACCTAAAGCAATTAGAGAAAGAAGAACAAAAAAACCCCAAAGCTAGCAGAAGGAAAGAAATCATAAAGATCAGATCAGAAATAAATGAAAAAGAAATGAAGGAAACAATAGCAAAAATCAATGAAACTAAAAGCTGGTTCTTTGAGAAGATAAACAAAATTGATAAACCATTAGCCAGACTCATCAAGAGAAAAAGGGAGAAGACTCAAATTAATAGAATTAGAAATGAAAAAGGAGAAGTAACCACTGACACTGCAGAAATACAAAGGATCATGAGAGATTACTACAAGCAACTCTATGCCAATAAAATGGACGACCTGGAAGAAATGGACAGATTCTTAGAAATGCACAACCTGCCGAGACTGAACCAGGAAGAAATAGAAAATATGAACAGACCAATCACAAGCACTGAAATTGAAACTGTGATTAAAAATCTTCCAACAAACAAAAGCCCAGGACAGATGGCTTCACAGGCGAATTCTATCAAACATTTAGAGAAGAGCTAACACCTATCCTTCTCAAACTCTTCCAAAATATTGCAGAGGGAGGAACACTCCCCAACTCATTCTACGAGGCCACCATCACCCTGATACTAAAACCAGACAAAGATGTCACAAAGAAAGAAAACTACAGGCCAATATCACTGATGAACATAGATGCAAAAATCCTCAACAAAATACTAGCAAACAGAATCCAACAGCACATTAAAAGGATTATACACCATGATCAAGTGGGGTTTATCCCAGGAATGCAAGGATTCTTCAATATACGCAAATCAATCAACGTGATACATCATATTAACAAATTGAAGGAGAAAAACCATATGATCATCTCAATAGATGCAGAGAAAGCTTTCGACAAAATTCAACACCCATTTATGATAAAAGCCCTGCAGAAAGTAGGCATAGAGGGAACTTTCCTCAACATAATAAAGGCCGTATATGACAAACCCACAGCCAACATTGTCCTAAATGGTGAAAAACTGAAACCATTTCCACTAAGATCAGGAACAAGACAAGGTTGCCCACTCTCACCACTATTATTCAACATAGTTTTGGAAGTGTTAGCCACAGCAATCAGAGAAGAAAAAGAAATAAAAGGAATCCAAATCGGAAAAGAAGAAGTAAAGCTGTCACTGTTTGCAGATGACATGATACTATACATAGAGAATCCAAAAGATGCTACCAGAAAACTACTAGAGCTAATCAATGAATTTGGTAAAGTAGCAGGATACAAAATTAATGCACAGAAATCTCTTGCATTCCTGTATACTAATGATGAAAAATCTGAAAGTGAAGTTAAGAAAACACTCCCGTTTACCATTGCAACAAAAAGAATAAAATATCTAGGAATAAACCTACCTAAGGAGACAAAAGACCTGTATGCAGAAAATTATAGGACACTGATGAACGAAATTAAAGATGATACAAATAGATGGAGAGATATACCATGTTCTTGGATTGGAAGAATCAACATTGTGAAAATGACTCTGCTACCCAAAGCAATCTACAGATTCAATGCAATCCCTATCAAACTACCACTGGCATTTTTCACAGAACTAGAACAAAAAATTTCACAATTTGTATGGAAACACAAAAGACCCCGAATAGCCAAAGCAATCTTGAGAACGAAAAATGGAGCTGGAGGAATCAGGCTCCCTGACTTCAGACTATATTACAAAGCTACAGTAATCAAGACAGTTTGGTACTGGCACAAAAACAGAAATATAGATCAATGGAACAGGATAGAAAGCCCAGAGATAAGCCCACGCACATATGGTCACCTTATCTTTGATAAAGGAGGCAAGCATATACAGTGGAGAAAAGACAGCCTCTTCAATAAGTGGTGCTGGGAAAATTGGACAGGTACATGTAAAAGTATGAAATTAGAACACTCCCTAACACCATACACAAAAATAAACTCAAAATGGATTAAAGACCTAAGTGTAAGGCCAGACACTATCAAACTCTTAGAGGAAAACATAGGCAGAACACTCTATGACATAAATCACAGCAAGATCCTTTTTGACCCAGGTCCTAGAGAAATGGAAATAAAAACACAAATAAACAAATGGGACCTAATGAAACTTAAAAGTTTTGCACAGCAAAGGAAACCATAAACAAGACCAAAAGACAACCCTCAGAATGGGAGAAAATATTTGCAAATGAAGCAACTGACAAAGGATTAATCTCCAAGATTTACAAGCAGCTCATGCAGCTCAATAACAAAAAAACAAACAACCCAATCCAAAAATGGGCAGAAGACCTAAATAGACATTTCTCCAAAGAAGATATACAGATTGCCAACAGACACATGAAAGAATGCTCAACATCATTAATCATTAGAGAAATGCAAATCAAAACTACAATGAGGTATCATCTCACACCGGTCAGAATGGCCATCATCAAAAAATCTAGAAACAATAAATGCTGGAGAGGGTGTGGAGAAAAGGGAACACTCTTGCACTGTTGGTGGGAATGTAAATTGATACAGCCACTATGGAGAACAGTATGGAGGTTCCTTAAAAAACTAAAAATAGAACTACCATACGACCCAGCAATCCCACTACTGGGCATATACCCTGAGAAAACCATAATTCAGAAAGAGTCATGTACCAAAATATTCATTGCAGCTCTGTTTACAATAGCCAGGACATGGAAGCAACCTAGGTGTCCATCATCGGATGAATGGATAAAGAAGATGTGGCACATATATACAATGGAATATTACTCAGCCATAAAAAGAAATGAAATGGAGGTGTTTGTAATGAGGTGGATGGAGTTAGAGTCTGTCATACAGAGTGAAGTAAGTCAGAAAGAGAAAAAGAAATACAGTATGCTAACACATATATATGGAATCTAAGGAAAAAAAAAAAAAAAGGTCATGAAGAACCTAGTGGCAAGATGGGAATAAAGACACAGACCTACTAGAGAATGGACTTGAGGATATGGGGAGGGGGAGGGGTGAGATGTGACAGGGTGAGAGAGTGTCAGGGACATATATACACTAACAAATGTAAAATAGCTAGCTAGTGGGAAGCAGCTGCATAGCACAGGGAGATCAGCTCGGTGCTTTGTGACCACCTAGAGGGGTGGGATAGGGAGGGTGGGAGGGAGGGAGATGCAAGAGGGAAGAGATATGGGAACATATGTATATGTATAACTGATTCACTTTGTTATAAAGCAGAAGCTAACACACCATTGTAAAGCAATTATACTTCAATAAAGATGTTAAAAAAAAAAACACGCTCTTTTTAAAAGGGGAGAGAAAGGGGGAGGCTAATTAATACTACAAGCTATAAAAGAGCAAGTTGTTTCAATCACTAAATGGATTTTTTTCCTCTTGCAAATAAAGACTTTTATTTGTTTATTCAGGTAATCAGCACCTATCAGTAAAATACAATGCTGCTGGTTTCAGAGAATTCATTCCTTTTCAATAAAGTTTTTTAAAAAGTTGTTCAGGCAGGGTGAACAGGGGGAGGTGAGTGACATTTTTAGATGGTTCAGCTCAGACTCACGAAAACTGCACATATTAGACCTAAATCATTGATCCACCCAGCTCTGGATTCCTTGTACATTAATCTAAAATGTTTATAAATATTTTGGAAAATAAAGGGTGAAGGAAGCAACATATTAGCAAAGGCTGTTGGCACCTTCCAGGGCTATTTGAAGATCATGTGTGCATTGATCCAAAGAATAATTCATAAGAATCTGTTACAATGAAGAATAGAAGCTAGTGGATAGAGAACCTGCTCTGAACTCACAGAATTTTGGTTGTAAATTCTTACATCTCACTTTTTTTTTTTAAGTGAACCTCACTTTGGTGGCCACTAACAAACCATGCATGATGGCATCCATGACTCGTGTCATTCCCTACTTCCTCCACCCCTTCACTTTCCTGGCCTTGGTCATGCAACTGGCTTTGGCCAATGGGACATCAGCAAGCTTGGTGTAAAGAGAGGTTTGTCCTCTCGGAATGCATGCTTTGGGGATACACTTTCTCAAAACCCAGCCACCATGCTCTGAGAAGCCCAAATTAACCACACAGAGGAGAACAGAAGTCCTCACTGAGAGTCCCAGCCAAGCTCTCCACCAACAGCCAGCATCAACTCACTAGCCATCTTGGCTGAGTGAACCATCTTGGAAGAAGATCCTCCAGCCCCAGTTGAGCCTCTCTGGATGAGCCATGGTAGCCAATGTGACATGGAGCAGAGACGAGCTGATTCTGCTAAATCCTGTCCAAACTGCAGAATAATGAAAGTCATTAAATGTCATTTTAAGTCACTGTTTTGGGATAGTTTGTTATGTAGCTTTAGAAAACCAAAACAGGAGTTTGAGCATAGTACCCAGCAAAGTGAACTCTGCTTTTCCAGTCCAATATCCACGTTTCTGAACTATCAAGAGGAAGAGAGCCTGCTTCTTCCTCTACACTGAGAGTTTGAGAAGGCTGGCTCATGCCCTGCTGTTCCCAACAAGGCTATCTTTTAGTCACAACCACAAAAGCATCATTTATTCAGCTCTTTCTAAGCCAGAGACTGTGCCAGGGGTATATACATATAGGTATATAGCATATCATTTTGTCCATGCAACAGCTCTTTGCGAAAAGAAATAACTCTGTAGAATAGATGAGGAAACTGAGTCTTGGAGAAGTTAAGTCACTTGTCCAAGATGTTCCAGCCAATAAGTGGTAGAATTAGGCTTCCAACCAGTTCTCTACCACTAAAATCCCTTCTACCCAGGACATGCTGCCTCTACACCAGGAAGGCATTGCTGACCCACCTTCACAGCCTGGGCCTTGCATTTCTTTCTTTTTCCCCTTTGTCTTTAGGCATTTATTTATTTCAAATTTTATTTTATTGTGGTAAGAACACTTAACATGAGATCTTCCCTCCTGAATGCTTAAGTGTACCAACATTATTGTTGACTGCATGTACAATGTTGTACAGCAGCTCTCTAAAGCTTATTCATCTTGCTTCACTGAAACTTTATGCTGATGGATTGGGCCTTACTTTTTTTTTTTTTTTTTTTTTTTTTGCCAGCAGGGATAAAGGTATTCTGTTAATCTTTCCAGAGTCTTTAGACATTATCTTCCCAACCTCCCAAGCATACCTTTTTTTTTGAAATATAGATGCCAAGTACTAGGCAACTTCTCTTTTCTGGGAGGGAAAGGAAACAAAAACGATTCTCCTCAACACTTCACATTTCATAGGCATTCTCATCCCTGGTTTGTCTCTAGTCGCAACCCACCCACTTCTACTCCGTTAGAGAGCTGGCGTCCCCCGGGGGAAACACCCACCCCTATCCTGTCACAGCCATACTAATTGATGTTCATAGACGACGGGGCCAGGAAAAGGCAGTGTTATTACTGGTTGAGGCTTGGTCCTCAGACGCCAGTACTCACTCTTGGTGAGCTGGGCTAGATCACATGACACGTCAAGAATGTGCCTGTGTTGGCCTTAAAGTCCCTTAGAGTGTCCTTTCCTCTTTTCTCCTTAGAACCACACCTACCACTGGTTGTGTGTCTTACCAGTGCTTCTGAAGGAAAAAAAAGAAGTCCAAGAAGAAGAGACCAAAGGAAAATGGAGCCCAGGGCGGGACTGGTCTTTATCATCTACTACCCCCACGTTGGCTCTGGAAATGCTTTGAGCAATCGAATTTCTACGTCCATTGAAATGTGTTATATACTTACAAATATTAAAAATTATAACGACAAAAGAGGGCAAGACAGGAAGGAGTGGAGAATGGGGATGGGGTTTTAGGAGGGAGACTTTGGAGTTCTGCCTAATGGTTGCAACATGTTACAATACTCCTCTTCAATACGGCACTCCTCCCACTGATGATAAATATTCATTTGTAAGTCTACTTGCCCTGCTAAATAGTGAGCTCTTCGACAAAAGGGATCCCATCTTAGGTAAATTTGCAACTCCATTGTATACAGTGCCAACATATATATTTTTTGAATGATTGAGAATGGATGAACAATTTTTCTTAATTTCTATGGTTCTCCTAGTTGCTGGCATCCTTGCCTTGTGTCCAAACTCTTTGTTCTGCCTCTTCAGTTACTGTGGGCCATAAATCATGACATGACAGGAAGACATTGAGAAAATTGTATTTGGCCAAGATACAGAATCCCAAATCCTTGAATCCTGCCCTCCTACAAACTCCCTCCACAAGGAACCCAAGAAGATATGTACAGAGAAAAAGAGTAAAACACATACATTTTATTACATGAGAATTTAGTTCCAACATCAATCTCCATCTCCAGTTCCCAATGAGCAAAACTAGACAATGTGAAGGCTTGTCTAGGATAAAGGCGATCGTCTCCTCTTCTCCCCCTGGGCCCACAACCATGAAGAGGTAAAGCAAATCCACAGAAAATCACATCAAGGCCAAGACAAGCCAAAGAGTTAGCATTTGTCCTTGTCAGCTGGTCTAGTGGTCAACTCCAGGGTATTCCTAGAGCAGGGCAATTACTGAACAGATAATTCAGGCCTTCTTTCTGCATATGTCTTGAGAAAGAAAGAGAGGAAAGAAAATTCCAGGAGATGCTAGAGGACTCCAGAGAAACTCCTGTCACATGGGACCTGGGGCTCGTCCCCTTTATTTGTTAGAAAAGATGTTCCAACTTCTAGCATTGAGGCACAGCAAATGACCTTGACCTTAATCCTTTACCAATATTTCTCCTTGAGGGTAAAATCTGAGGCTTAGAGTAGGAGAGGTGCTGTGAGCATCTCCTAGAGGCCAGATGCCTCTGAAGCTACACTTATCCTGAGACCTGCTTCCTGGTTTTGATCTGTGGCACTTTTGCTCTACAATTTCTGGTTTATCTACCACATGTTTGGTCCATTAGTCTTCACCTTGACTCTTGGTGTGTGTGTGCCTCATCTCTCATACAGTGTCCTCTGTAGGTCCAGTCTTGGGAAAAAACAGGACTTTTCTTCCAATGAATTCTGGGATCTTCACATGTTCACCTTCCTTTCTCATGTTTTCCTTGCTGGAGGGTGGATACCAATAAATAAATACACACATATACAAATAATCATCAAAGCTACACATATCCTTTTGCCTTTAGTTGATAGTTATGATTTTTGGACTCAGAGCTCATTATTCTCTTGGGCTCTACCTTTTTGTGATCTTTTTTATATGAATTTAAAGTATCCTTGAAATCACTTGAAAGTTTTTAAACATTTATGCCTTCAAGGGACGAGGCAAAGGTGCCTCTTCTTTCCCCTCACTCCCCTTTCCATTTCAAGCACGTGGGTAAGGCCAGATGTCTAAAACTGATGTTTAAATCGTTGGGAAGTAGTCCTCACTGTGAGACCTTTCTCCAAAGCAGCGTCAGCCCTGTCTCCAGAGCACTGACTAACAGCCAACAAGACTGAGCATTGAGTTAATACCCAACGTTGAGCAAAGTCAAAAATCAAATACGTCAATTCTTAAACCACATTTCAAAGGAAGACACAGCCAACTGGATAGCAGTCCTGAGCAAAGCTTGCCCTGGCGGGTGTCTGATGAAGACACTGCTTTGTAACGCTTCCAAAGTCCTTCTAAGCAGGCAGCTTGGCAGTCCACAGTCTTATTGTAGAGAGATGCCTCCAGGTCCAGGAGACAAAGCTGAGGAAGGGGAAGGGAGACCACTCACAAGCAAAAACACTATGTCACACTTCCCTAATGCCACACCCACACTAGCACATTGATCATGCCTGTAGCCTTTACAGAGCTACATCAGGATCCCCCTGCTACAGTTAAAAAAACAGATATGCCTTTTCCTCTCACACTCAGTGGGTCAGCTTTGCCTTTGCATTCTTGAGATCTGGAATTCCCACCCATTGGCCTCTAAGTCACCAGTGTACTCATCTCCTATAAAGCAGGGCATTGTTGCAACTAAGAAATTAAGAATGAGGATCAGTGGGATAGGAGGGTAATGGTGCCATTGATGCTTCGAGGCCTCTTTCATGCAGACATCTTCGGTGTTTTATATGCTGCAACATTTCCCTCACCACATCTTCCAAGGATGCTCTCATCCTGTATCATCAAGAACCATCTGAAGGGGAGGATAAGGGAATGCTTTTCCTGAAGCCACAGGGTAAGCTGTTGGTGGTCTTGATTTGCTCCACCAGCCCCACTTCCCAGACTTACATTTGAACTGTTTCATCCCAGTGGTCACACAGAGGAACAGGACACTTGATTGTGAAACAACAAAATACACCTTCTCTTTCATGAAGCAAAGCAATCTACCTCAGCCACAAAGATTGTCATGATGCTAAAACACAGTGCTAGAAACAAGGACAGGGAGAAGAGCCATAAGAAAGAATTTGAGAGATTATAAGGACTCTCAAAAGGAAGTATTATCCCTTGAGATTACTCCTATAAAGAATATATACCTGTCACTAAAGGATGCCCAAGTCACCCACCCTACAACAATTCCCGTGTGTGGGTCTGCTGTAACCAGCGAGGGTCAAGATATTCAATTCTGTAAAAAGCAGCTTTTAAAAATAAAATTCAATTCTTGGCATGTGTTGCAATACTTCCTCTGTTCCAAACTTAATACTGAAGCCACCCACGGTACTGCTGTCTTAGCCAAATACAGTAAAGGAAATAAGCCTTCTCACAGAAGGCCCACATGAACGGCATTCAACAAGCAGGGTCAGGTAACACTTTAAACAGGCAGAGAAGGCTTCCATGATGCAGCACCATTGGAGACTACAGGGAGGTAGACCCTGGCACTTGGACCTTCTGACTCCAGGGAAGACAATGCCCAGCTTTTGCCTGTGAATCCAATCCGTACAAAATACAGAATGATGACAACAGAGGAAAAGACCTCTCATACAATCTCTATATAGTCCACATGCCCATTCCGTTGCCCTTGAGTATCTACTTTTTTATATAATTTACTAATATTTTTCATATATATGTAGTCTTTATCTTCTCAGCTAGATCAAAAGTTGTATGAAGGCAAAGACCATCAGCTCTAGATAATAACTTTAAGCCATTAGGACAGCTTCCTCCAATATGCCATACATTTGGCTTCAAATAAAAGACCACCTTCATTCAATGTTTTGCATTATTCGCTACGGAGTCCTGAACCGTTTGCTCTCACTCATCTCATGTCTTTCTTCCTGAACTATTTCTCCTGGTTTTAACCTCTTAAACCTGGTTTTTGACCTCTCCTTTCTCCTTGTATTTAGCCTTGAACTCAGGACCGTCTTCAGCAGCGGGTAAGAGCACAGACTCTGAAGTCAGCCTTCCTGAATTCAAATCCTGACACCATTTACTAACAGTATGACCCTGTGCAAGCCATTTTAATTCTCTAAACCTTAATGTTCTCAACTGCCAAGTGGTGCTCATAATGGCACCTACCTCCTGGAGCTGTTGAGAAGACAAAATGGTTTCTATGAAAAACAGAACAATGCCTGACACCGTAGAATTGCTCACTAAATGTTAGCGATTTTGAGGCATTTTTCTGTCACCTCTATGGCCATGTGGACACTTCAGTCAAAACGGTGCAGTTCATCCTCTCAGTGCTGTTCCTCTCCCAGGTACTTTACATCTGACGACCCACGCTGGGTTCATTTCAGCAGAGAAGAGAGCATGAACTTCCATTATGCGGACACATTGTGGCCAATGCAGAGCAAGGCATTATAGCGACTGCTAAAATGTTCTTATCCAGTGATTAAGTTCTTGCTGGCTCCAGCTTATTTAAACTGAGCTCCACTGAGCCTTAGTTAAATTAAACACAAAAGGTATTTTTCTCCTTTTTAACTGGTTTCCTATCAAAGAAACATGTGCCTTGTTCCTCACTACAGAGTTAAACTCACAAATAAACCACTGTATGTCTAACGTGTCCATTCCTGGTCTCCACACTTGAGAGAACACCAAGAAAGCAAGACTCATTCAGTCAACTAACATTTATTTGCCACGGACCCTGCCTTTAGATAGTTAATATCTGATTTTTAAAACAAGACTAACACACATGACATTATCAAAGAACAAGAGAAAGCATATAATTAAGTTCCAAGCCAAGTGAATGGTGCTGATTATAAATACAGAAGTTCTGAAAAGGGCGTATCAGGCAGTGGGTCATGTAATTCACTTATTTACTCAAAAAACACTCATTGAGCATTATCTAAGTGCCAAGTTCTGTACTAGGCTTTGGACATGGGTGGAGGACATCATGATCTTTCTTCCCTACAGTCCTCCATGGGATAACAGCCGTATGGCTAGGGGAGCTGATTCATCTAAGCCAATCATGGTAAACTCATTCATCTTGATTGATTCCTAAATGGTCATTGAGACTAAGAAGGGTTGTCTGGAGGCTTCTGGGAAAGCTCTTCCTTGGTCTGAAGAAATCATCACAGCAAGACACTTCCCTTTTCCTTTGGTTATGGCCATGTATGGATGTGAAGTTCATAACTACTGCTCACATCTCGCCACCAGATTGAAGATACAAAAGCAAGGGCCAAAAGAACTATAGGGAAACAAGGTCAGTACCATCAGATTAACTCAGCTTTCTGCTCTATGTCTGGGTTTCCAGTTATGTAATCTAGCACATTTCCTTAAGTTTAAGGTTGAGGTTTTTTATTTTTTCTGTTGCTTGTATGCTTACACATTCTAACTCATAGAACAGTTGAAGATAAGTGAGACATGAACAACCCTCAAAGAGTTCACAGCCTAGGATTGACAAACATGTAATCATATAGCACTGCAATTTATTAGTTGAGTACACCAGAAGAACGTTCCAGAAATAAAGGCAGATCAGAAGGAGGAGGAGTTGGCAAAGACATAAGAGAGGTAGCTTCACCAACTTTAATTAGTCCTTGAAGGGCAGTCAATGAATGATGGTAAAACAGTGAGAAACTGGCAATATACCCAACCTATCACTATGGAAGTTAGCTTAGTTCTCATGTCTTCATCAATTTCTGTCATTATTCCAGACATCTTAAAAAAGGGAAAAGAGTACATCTTTCTAGAATTAAGAGTTAATGTGCTAAACATGTAACTTCACATTGATTCCTGCTCCTGGAATCAGCCTGGAAGTTTCCCCATTAAAGGCTATTTTTGATCTCTGAAGATGTGACTGGCTACACAATTATTGAAAATCAGAACACATTACCCAGTGTGCATAGATCTTGGTAATTATGTGCACATAAGAAAACAATTCTCCTTCTTTGATATCAGATGGCTGAAACTACGTGTTCAGCCACCCTTCTTTAAAAAAGTGTTTTCTGTCAGTTAAAAAAGCCAGATACCCCTTGACTAGACTTGTCATTATTTATTTTACAGATGGTTTGGGCTTCATTGTATGCCTGTAACGTTGGTGAATTCCAAACCAGATTTTGGAAACAACATTAGAGTCTTGCTATTGTTGTGGATAGGAGGATCCATAGTATGGAAGCTTTGTTTAGTTCAGATCCTCAAATTAACTTCCATCTTTCTTCAATTTTTATTGAAGTCATTCCTAGTAGCCATGCTTCTGTGCTGGTATTATCTGAGGAGGCCTCTCGGGAGGCCACTCAGTTCCCCAGAACTAGTTAGCAGCTCCCTTTATAGTGTCTGGTATGCTTGGAAATAAATGTAAAGATATAAAAGACACCAGAGCTCAGAACTAGACTGACTTGGGTTTAAATCCTAGTTTTGTAGCTTATTTGCTATGTTACCTTGAGCAAGTTACTTAATCTTCCTGAATCACTATGTAAACAAATACCGACTAAGAATTAAATAATGTAGGCAAGGTTCTTAAAATTGTGCCTGACATACAATGTCCTTCAACAAATTTATTGAGCTGGAGACATAAAGAAGACAAAGGTACCCGCACAGATCTCATGTAATAAATATCCAGTACTTAATAGCCACTGTTATTTTAAATAATACCTGTTCCTCTCCCATGATACATCCATTCTCAAGTACTGAGAGAGAAAAAGCAAAAAGTAATTCTAGATTTCTAGTTTGCCTCATGCCCCCCCCCCATCACCTCATATCTACTCCAACCTAAGTCATACTGGCTCCACTGTGACGTTTTCAGAATGCACCCTCTTCTCTCTACTTCTCCTGCTGCCACCTAGCCCAGTCACTATCATGCCAGTCCTAGCCCTTCATCTGAATTTACGGCCATCTTGGCCAGTTACAAAGTGTCAAGGTGGTTAGTAATGGGATTCTCTGTGATGTTTCCAAGAAATGCACTAGCCCAGTGAACATGAAATTAAATATAAACTCTTCTCATATTTCTGATGATCTGGGTGTTGCCTACGTTTTCTAGCATCTTGGTCCCTCCATACCATCATGCTCTAGACACAGCAGGCTTCCTTCTGCCCCTTAAAGAAACCAAAGCCTTTGTTCTTATTTTTCACTCTCTCCCATGTCTTCATATAGCTGGCCCTTGTCATAATTAGAAAATCAGCTCAAATGGACTTCCTCAGACAGGCTGTTCTTGACTTCCACGGTCGGTTTCAAACATAACATCCTATTTTATCTTCTTCATAATATGAAATGAACTGTCTACTTATTTACCTGAGTGTAGGTTCTATATCCCCCCAGAATGTAAATTCTGTGAGGGCAGGAACCTTATCTGCCCTGTCAGGTGCTACATCCTCTATGCCTTATCAGAGCATGTGGCATATAGTAGGTGCATAATGAATATTAGTTGAACAGTACAATACTAAGATTCCAAATGCTGCTTCAGCTTATTCACAATTTTCCCAAGTCATTTCACTTCCTACCAGAGGGGCATTTAGCACCTTAGTGTCATGAGTTGAAAGAACCATGGGAACCTTAGAAAGAAGCTATGTTGTACCTCATTTAAAGATAAGGAGATGGAGACCCAGAGATGAGATGAGGCTTACAGAATTAGTGTCAGACCCTGGGCAAGAGCTCAGAGCTCCTAAGGTCTAGACATGTGGACATTATATGACCCTTCTCTGATGGACTCACGCCTCCTCTGACCCTCTAGATTGGCAGGAAGAGACCAGTGATGTTTGAAATCACACCAACCATTTCACAGGAGTTAGACTGGGACTGGAGTGAGAATGAGAACTACGTTACTAAAGCCAAGGAAAGAAGAGGCAGGGCCAGAGAAGGCACTAGAGCACAGAATCCCACCAAAACAATAAACTTCTTCTCAGATGCCATGAGTGAATGAACCTCAGATTAGGAGCTACAAGTTGTCAATATCAGAAGTATGTACTGAACTCTGTTCTGATTAATAGAATTATAGAATCTCAGCATGGAAAGAGACCTCTATGGTTCATCCAACCCCCTTCAGATGCTTTACACCATTTACAATATATCTGCCTAGACGTCATCAGCCTTATTTTAAATATCTCCAGTGCCGGATAACTCATTGCCTCCTAAGGAAGCTCATTCTGTCTTCCAAAAGCATTGACTATATGAACATTCTTCATTCAACGGAGCTGCAAGTCCACTCCTCTCAATTCTGTTGATTCTACTTTTGCCATTTTTTAATATCTAAAGGCATATTAAAAAGGCATATTTTTAATATCTAAAGTCATAGCATCCCTGAGTTTTTCTTTTGCCAGGTCATATGGAATGATCTTTCATTGACACAGAGGATTTTCTTATGGATCTCTCCCTGTCCACATAGTTAAATGTAACAACATTCTTCACAAAGTATGGCTTCAGGTATAGGGTAAACAGCTTAGAAGCCAGAACTTTCCTTGCTCTGGAGATTATATCTGTGTGGTGTAACTAAAGTTTTTGGTCCATGAGTGCTAACAGCCACCCCCGGTCCACCTCCAGCCCCTTAAAAATAATCCTGAATTGCCTGCTCAGTTCCCACTCCTTCCCAATCCTACTAAGAAAGGATTTTTGCTTACTGAGAGAGAAGCTGAGATGACCTACATAATCAAGTGATAGAAAGAGGGGTAAGGAGATGAGAGATTAAAAAACTTTGTAGCCTAGTTATCAAGGAAGAGTTTTTTTGCAGTTGAGGTTATAAAGAAAGAGATACTTGGGCAGCTACAGGGTGTAAGCGATTGGGAGAAAAAAAGGAAAAGTGATGTTACAAAATGTCAAGGTGGCTTAGTAATGGGATACTCTTTGATCTTCTCCACTAAATGCAAATAGAAGATTTCTATTGCTTTTAACTGCCTTTAATGTAGGACTGTGTTACCCTGGATATGACACACAACTCTTTGACTAGACCACATGCGTCACTGAATTTATTAGGTTATGTGCATTAGAAGTTAATCCTCTAACAATTATAATGATTTTTACTCAGAGTGATTTACCATGTACCATGAGCTATACTGAGGACTTTATCTTCTTATCTTAATTCTTACAGCACCCCTTTGAGGTATATGCCATTATAATTCTCATTTTTCAGACAAGGCTATAAAACAGAGAGAGGTAAAAGAAATTTTTCACAGATACACAGGTAAGTAATGACATAGTTTTCAGACCCACATTTTTCTAAATCTCTAAATCCCATACATTATCTTTTATGGTAGCTCCTGGCAGAATGGTCTCCATGACTGTCCAGAAAGAAAAAGAAAGAGCCAGAGTGGTGAGTCTGGAATCTAGGAATCTTCTGATGCTCCAAGGAGATTATGTTACCTAAAGCTTGTCCCACAGGTTGACAGTAAAGCACTGATTCAATGCTGAGATCAGAACCAGATCCAAATGATGGTTGAGATTTCTGGCACATTCCTTAGAAAGAGACCCAAACTTTCAAAAACTTCAATCTCATTTCCCACAATGTTGATTATACAATTTTAGCCCATGGGTATTTTTTTCCCCTTGAGCACATCAATTCAAAAACCTTAAAAAAAACAAAAACTGGGTTTACAAAAAATGTAATTGATAAAGCTAACTCCTTCGTAGCTGACTTTATGGTTTTAGCTAAAATGCAAGCTAAACTGAATTCTGTAATGGACTATCCTTCGTAATAACTGTAGTCTATTTGTATGCAAATAAGTGAACGGCATTTCTCAATTTCAGGCTCTGGCTGTAAACTCGCATCAGCTTTGGGTAGATTCTAATTATGCATCTGGTATAATAGGTACTGAATCAGTGAGAAATTCTGACACCAGTTTTGAGAGTTTACATTCATTATTCACTATTCGAACCTTGGGTTCAAAAGGTAGGTCTTCATAATAAAATGTGTTGGGTTGTACCACTATTTAGTAACTGTTTAGTCTGTTTAGTAACAGGTTATTTAATTTTCTGGGTCACAGTGTCGTAAAAATGGAAATAATAATGACTCCCATCCAGGATTATTGGATAATTAAATAAGATAACGTATACAAAGTACTTGGAATAATATTTGGATCAATAAATTACAGTTTTTTCTGTTCTCCGCTGCCAGATCACCCTCATGGTCATTTGGTATTTCAGTGGCCAGATCTTAACAACTTCCTCGTAATTCATTGGCTTGCTTACAGGCACCCTACAAAAGGAGTTCCCCCCATGACTCCAGCCTAACCTTTAATAAAAAGACAAAGACAACATTCATTAGGAACTGAGGGAGCAGGAAGCACAATCACAGGGCAGGGCCAAGTAGACACATACATAAGGTCTGTTCTAGGCCTACAACCTGCTCACCTAGTCTCACATGACATCCTCAGGCATGAATGATGCCCACCCAGCCCTGTATGTTTGAGGACAAGGGCCATGGAAGGAAGAACCCATTTACAGGAGATGTTTATTTTCCCATTAATAAATGGAAATTACTTTGTTGGTTGAGAGCCCAGATTTGAAAATTACTCCCAGGGCTGTATCTAAAACCAGTTCAACATTTTAAAACTCAAATGTGTTTGGCATAATAGACTTGAGGATGTCATATCTTATGACATGGTCAGCCATAAAGTGTTCCATGGGAACAGAAAGAGGCATACTGGGGGGAGTGGGAAGAGGAAAATTGTCATCATTTATGTCTGGAGGGGCATAGTAAATGCCTGGGACAAACCCAGCTTCAGAGAACAGGAGAACATTCATCCAAATGGGTGCAAGATGCTTACACTATTTGTTGACCATATAGTGTGATTAAAGAAGGTCAGGCTTTAGGTTGGTTAAGCAGATCTTGGCTAAACCCAGGCTCTGCCCTTGATTCTCTGGGTAAAAGTTACTGACATTGCTAAACCTCAGATTCTTTGTCTGTGAAATATGAATCATAGTATTAATTTTATTATGGAGAGTATTCGGCTCAATGCCTCACACATGATGAGTGCTCAATAAATAATAGCTATTGTTAGTGTTATTTTGTTGTTGTTCATGTGTTAGCAACTCCTATGTGCTAGGTCCTCCAACATCTTTGTCTACTTTGACAATATAGGATATAACAGCCTGCTATGCTATTACCATCCCCATTTTATAGATGAGAAAATTGACCCATATGTCTAATGCCACATAGTTAAGAAAAAGCTGAGCTGAAATTGGAACCTAGGTCTGGCTAATTTCAAAGCTCACCTTGTTTCCATCACATAACCATCCCTGTGGAAGTGAAAAGCCTCATTAATAATATGCAGGTTGTATAAAAAAAAAGCCTTTGACATGTGGAAGGAAGAGGTAAGAGGACATCCTGACAGGTGTTTGTAAAATCCAGTAGAAAAATCATTTTAGAGATCTGGACAAACAGGGTGACGAAAGGGCATTCATGGACATCAGTAAGGTGGATCCCAGCACTCAAAGGCTCAAGGCAAAAAGACCAGACTTGGACCAGAGCTGGCGTAGATGGTGGGCGGTACTAGGTTACATAGAAGCCCACTAGAGTTCTTAAAATCTCTGTTGACAGCAGGAAGGAATAGACTCAGGGTATGGGGTGGCACCAGCTGAGCTGCAGGCGGGACTCAAGTAGTTCCAGCTCTGGGGAGGAACAGACATGAAGCAGGAAATCAGGCAAGTCCTGACGTCATCAACCAGTTGATTGATTGGCACTTTTTTCGATTCTCTAGCCTCTTCAAATTAGCAGGTACCTTCTCCATAAGCATTGGCAATTCTGCAAGTTATGTAACATTCCTTGGCCTCTGACTTGCATCTGTGACCCATGACCTCAGGGTCTATACAGAGTCAGCACATAGGGGGAACAGGTTAAGTCACAATCCTAACTGTGTCCTGGGCAGACATCACTAATCAATCACAGCACTCCTTTCAATTTGGCCTAGAAAATCCTCACTACCATGCCCCAGGTGGTCAATACCAGTGGATTAGATTTAGCATATTATAAAACTTACTGACCAGAGACACCAAGTGGTCTACCTTTCAACAAGTCACTTAATTAAAAATAAAGCTAATAACAGAAGATTTAAATTGACCTCCCTGGTTAATTGTATAAAGAAATGCCCAAAGTACATTGCAGTCTTGTGACAGGTTAAAAAAACAAAAACAAACAAACCAAAAAAATCCAAAAACCTCATGATATAAGAAGGAATAAGGAGCCCTGGATTCTCTCTCTAGCCATCTTTGAATTCAGCTATGTGAGTACCTACTATGTGCTGGCAACAATCTAAGAATTTTACGTATGTTTTTCTATTTAATATTCATAGCAGATTAAGTAGGTACTCTTATTATGCCTTTTTACAGATGAAGAATGGAATATTAAAGAGGTTAAATAACTTTGTAAAGGTCGTGTAAGATCATGAGAGGCAGCAATGAGATTCAAACCCAGGTCCACCTACCTGTATGACCAGAGCCCTTACCCTCTACATTTTATGTTCTCTTATCTAGATATATGAAGCCAAAATAAAAAGAGAAAGCTAAGTTGGCAAACAATGAGTATACCCTAGAATATTCTTCTTATTTATTTATTTATTTATTTATTTATTTATTTATTTATGGCTGTGTTGGGTCTTCGTTTCTGTGCGAGAGCTTTCTCTAGTTGTGGCAAGCGGGGGCCACTCTTCATCGCGGTGCGCGGGCCTCTCACTATCACGGCCTCTCTTGTTGCGGAGCACAGGCTCCAGACGCGCAGGCTCAGTAATTGTGGCTCACGGGCCCAGCTGCTCTGCGGCATGTGGGATTGTCCCAGACCAGGGCTCGAACCCGTGTCCCCTGCATTAGCAGGCAGATTCTCAACCACTGCGCCACCGGGGAAGCCCTAGAATATTCTTAAGGTTTCATATGAGTCTGCTCTCTTGGCGACCAGAGAACAATAAAGAGTCTTGACAACATAGGACAATCACTCTCCACAACCCCAGTGGGACCAGGACATCAGAAAAATTCCCCTTGGGAAATGTCATTACAGCAGTTGACTAAGAGATGAAAGAAAGATTACAGGGGCAAATAGCCCGTCGATTCCCTCTGCTCTGTCAGGTTCACTGACTTAACAGAACCTGTCTTTTCTCCGCAGCCATGTGCACAGCAAGCTCCCACAGCCTCAACAGATGCCCTTGCCATGGTGGGGAGGTCGGGTGATGACAGACAACGACAACCCATCAATTATAATGTAGACATCAACCCCAGAGGCCTTGTCCTTCCTGAGATCTGTTTCAGCCACCACCCTCCCCTTTCCTTGGCCCTTGGGTGGTTCCAGAGGGCACGGGAGCATAGCCCCAGCCCCACAGGGACCCATCTCTGTCCAAACAGCAATTTAATCTCCCAAATCGTCTCTTGCAGTGAGAAAATCATGGCCACCCTAGCATGAGCTCCCATGACTTCTCTCCATCTCTCAGATTTTCTCTATTATTACCTTCTCTTCCTCTACTGTGATCTCAAAGGAGAAGTATCTCCCATACTGACCAATGCTACTGCCCCTTCTGGCGCTCTCTTCTGTGTTTCTGCTGAGACCTTGCTCCATTGGTTTTCCTCTCCCCGTCTTAAAGAGAAGAGAGATAATTCAGGCAGCTAAAATTCTCCTTTAGCCTGAAAAACCTACCTTCCTTTGAGCCTGCTACCCTACTAATAAGATTTGCTGTTTTTACAACACCAGGACACATCTGACACCAAATGTGTAGGTTTTTTCCATAACAACAACCAATTCTCAGTTCACCAACTGGGTGTCCAATGATTCAAGTCAATTCTGACACTACCTGGAATTAGCTAGACCACACAAGTTAAAGGGCCCAGTGCCACAAGACTACCCACACTTCAGATGCCAATCGCAAGGCCAGGCCTCCTGTACTTCTGACCAACCAGCTATAAATCAGGGGTTCCCATGACACCCTCCTTGGGCTCAGTAATGTGTTAGCACAGCTCACAGATTTCAGGGAAACACTTTACTTACTAGTAGTGGTTTATAATAAAAGATAATAGAAATGATACAAATAAATAGCCAGATGAAGAGGTACAAGGTCCAGAAGGATCTCAAGTGTAGGAGCTTCTGTTTCCATGGAGTTTGGGGTGTGCCACCCTCTTGGAACGGGGATGCATTTCACCATCCCAGAAGCTCTGAGAGCCCCTTTGTTTAGAGTTTTCATGGAGGTTCCATTTTGTAAATATGGTTGATTAAATCATTGACTATTGGTGATTAACTCAATCTCCAGCCCCCTTTTCTTCTCCAGAGGTCAGAGGGTGGGGCTGAAGGTGTCTGCCCTTTAATCACATGGCTGGTTCCTCTGCTAACCAGCACCCAACCTGAAGTTACCAAGGAGCCCACCAAGAGTGACCTCATTAGTATAAACACAGGTATATTTTTAAAACCCTGTTAAGAATAACAAAAGACACTCTTCTCACTCCTGTCTCTCAGAAATTCCAAAGGTTTTAGAAGTTCTACGCCAGGAACTGGGGAAAAAGGCCAAATATGTATTTCCTAGCGTATCACAGCATCACATCTGCTATTGCCTGACCTCTTTCTTTCCTCTCCCCACCAACAATCTAGCAAGAGTAATTTGTACCACCAGCCTCTACTTAATCACACCCTGTACTCTATTACCCACTGTGGCATCACCTCTGTTACCAGGACTCTGAGACAAATGACGTCTTGTTGCTCGTCTGTATGGATGTTTGTATCAGATTGCACAACAAGGACTTCCCTTTGTGAGTGACATGACCTTGGAAAGGGCAGGAATGCACTGGCTAGAACGTCCTCAATGATCTACATGACTATCCATCTATCTTGTTTCCATAGCTGTGTGCCAACAGGGAAACTGGGCTGCATACCACTCTGGCCTCACATTTTTTCATCGTGTTCAGCAGTTTGTTGGTAAAACCTAGAAGAAGGGCAAAATTGGCCTCCCTTGAGTCACCTGGCCACCTCTTGAACCATTTACTATGGTGGGAGAAGCTATGGCAGTTGGGGCAGCCTAGGTCCTGGGTCCACAGGGCTGGCTAGAATGGGGTAGTGTCTGTGCTAGAGGAAGCTAGGGAAACACATACATAACTGCTGGGAAAATCATGAACTGTGCAGCTACCGTGATTTGTGTCTACTAAGCAGACTTCTATGTAATGCTGAGAATGGTGCAGAATAAAATAATAGATGGCAAAATTGAGGTCATTATCAAAATCACACAGTCATTAAGGCTGAACAGAAATATTAAGATATACTTGCCTTTCTAACCAAATATGTAGTTAAGACCTTGGATCAAATGGACCTCACAAATGTACGGTGCCTAAGCTGTATGTTTGAAAGGTACACCCAGTAGGGCCAGTGTCTCTGAATATTAACTCCACCCATCTATTGCTCTTTTGCCTCTGGAAAGCATTTTGGTTTCAGAATCTTTCAATTCAAGCACAAGCCCCTAGGAGAGGGCTGCCACCACAGTTACAAGTTAATACCATTGGAAGGTGTAGCTGACAAATAACTCTGAACAAAAAGACCCTGCAGCACCAGAACCAGAAAACTCCTGGGAAATTGGGGCCAGTGGGAAGAGAGAATGAGGAGCTGCGGGGGCAATAAAGTGTCTCCAGCTTGAATGTAGCACAGAAGTGTTGTATGGCAGGACAGTGCTTTGAAGTTCTCTAATATCCCAATCAACAGTAGAGAAAATGGCTCAGAAAGAGTTGTTGAGGTCTTGCCATGTGTCGGGTGTGCTAAATACTCCCTTGAATTTAGTTCAACCCCATTTTACTGATGAGAAAACTGAGGCTCAGAGAGGGTTAAAGTATCCCCCCACCCAAGTTTACACAGCCAGAAAGTAACAGCTTTGGAATTTTCACCCAGGTCTAGCCGCCCGGTTCCAAAGCACTGAAGATGGGTAATTAATAAATAGGCAAATTTGTGTCAGAAACTGGGTTTTTTGATTTCCAGGCTAGTGCTCTTTCTGCAGAGCATACCACCTTGTTTTTGTATCCCATAATGTTGAACAAAGCGTCTTGACAAGAGCAACATTCTTTTTTCTCTGCCTACAACGTTGTAGGCAGGAGGTGGGTGATTTTCCCTGCTTAACAGCTAAAGGGACCCAGGCTCTGAAAGGATAAACTTAGCCCAGTAAGGATGTCATTCTAAACCCAGCAGGGCTGGGACCCCTGGAAGCACCTTGCTTTTGCTTTTGGTCATCACACTCCCACAATTCAACTGACCCTGGAAGCAGCGCCAAGCTGGTTGTTTTCGAGCAAATTCATCTCTCTCCGTTTTTAGCTTCAATTCCTCATGACTGTTTTATATTCTGAGCCCTGCCCCTATTTTCAGTTTCCCATAAAGAAAAGTTGTTACGTTAGAATTGAGTGACTCTGTCTGCCTCGTTCCTCACCTCGGACTGTATTTTTACATTATCAAGTAAATTAAAAGCCATACATTACGTGTACGTGCATTACGGAAACTCATTTAAAATTCTGTTCGGCGCACATTTGCAGAACTTCTGCTGATTGAATGAATGCCACATTTACTAATCAGGTGTAAATCATCACTTTGCTGTGAGGAATACTTTAGACCTGGTCCACCTGACAGGGTCCATTTTGCACTTTGTCAAGTTTCAGGGTATCTCTTAGTCTCTTCATCAGAGCAGATAGAGGAGAGAAAGCTGAGTCTCAGAAAGCAAGGTGGCCTGGGGGGCTCTTGGCCTGATGTCACACTGCAAGGAGAAGGGGGAGACGACCATCCTTGGGTGGTGAAAACATCTACCACAGAATAACCACAATAATAGTAATACTATCAATACCCAGGGCCGCCTTCCCGGGCATGCAACCTGTATAATCACAAAGGGTCCAGCTCTGAGAAGGGCCCTTGGTTTAATACTCTTTTGTCACCATCTTGAAATTGTTAGTAATTTTTTTAACAAGGGGCCTTGCATTTGCATTTTACACTGGGTCCCACAATTAGGCACTTGGTTTTATCAATAGCTACCATTTAGTGAACATTTTCTCCAAGTCAGACGTTAGCTAATGTTTCTCTTGTGTTATGTAACTTAACCATAATAATATTCAGTTATTCAACAAATATGGAGCCACCCTTTAGGTGCCAGGTACTGTGCAAAGTCCCAAGAATATCAAATATCAAAGAGAGGCACAGTTCCTGCCTTCATGGAACTTACATTTAAACAGTATAGGCACTAGTAATTTCAAGTTGTAATAATTGCTCTCACAGAGAAACATAATAAACTGAGGTGAATGTAATAGGAAAGATCCATGTGAAGTCAGGTAGCCGGGAAGGGCCTTCCTGAGAGTCTAAGAAGCAAGAACTCTTGTACCCATTTTACAGATAGCTCAGGTAGAGCAGGTGACTTAGCCGAGGTCACAGAGTCAGAAGATAGCAGAACCAAACTTTGAAGTCAAGTCTGTCTGACTCAGTGGCCAGTGTTCTAGAACACAGCTTCTCAAACTTTAATATGCATAGAAATCACTGGGGATTGTATGAAATGGATTCTGAGTCAGTTGATCTGGGGTGGTGCTGATCCTGCTAAGCCCAGAACCACACTTGGAGAACAAGATCTTAAATGCCTGTGCTAGGGGCACATGGCTGGAGGTGGCCGCCACAGACTCACGGGCACGGTGAGCTGGAGGACCAGCTCTCACCACAGGAAGTCTGATGGGACAGGATGCCTAAGGACAGGCCCAGATGGGCAGAGCAGGAACTCAGGGGCTGCAGGACCTCAAGGATTCCACGACCCTGCCTAAACCTTGGGGAAAAGAATGAAAACATTACTGGCACAGTTTCTGACCAAGAACTTAGAAGGAGAGAACTGACCAACAAGAAAAGGAGCTTTCCCCTCCTTTACAGATTCTGCCCTGATCCTCAAGTCTAGGTGTACCACCTTGAGTGTTATGAAAGGTTTCCTTAAGTCCAACCACAATCTCTTCCACTGTGCCTTAAGCTCATTTTCTTTTGCAAAGTTCTCTATGAAGATAGAGCATGGCCAGTTAACATTTTCCCATATTCAAGTTAGTTTCAAGTCATCCTTAAGTTTCTAAATTCTAATTTAAGTACCTCACGCCCATTTATTTTTGTCCTTATAGGAATACGAGAGTCATTTTTAAAAATCGCTATAATAATCTTTTTTTCTGATTCGTCAACAGTTTTTATGAGCCAAATATGACATTATAAGATCTGACTAATTCATAGCAAAAATAACCACCTCCCAGCCCTCATAGAACATATTCCTTTTATTTCCCCACAATGTATTAAATGTGTGGTCAACTCTGAATGCCGGATCTTTTTCTATCAGATATGTATGTGTTAAGTCTCTCTGTTCTCTGTAATTGTCTGTTTTGCTCATAACCGTGATCATAAACACATATGTGGCACATAGTAGGTGATTAATAAATGTCTGTGGAATGGATGTATAAGCAATTTTGAACTAGTTTTCACTGAACTATACCCTGTATTTAAAGAGTATTCATCTTTCAGATTATTAGGAATCTCCCTGAAGGGGGAGGTGACTTCACTTAGAGCAAAAATGTGGATGTAGGATTGGCTGGTGGCATCTAATAAATATTTTTCATGAGTAGTGATTGAGCAAAGAAAGTGCAGAACCTGTAATTGTTGAGAAGATGTGGAGAAAAGAGAGACTGGAAAAGAGCTCTGCACTGGGAGCCAGGCAGCCAAGCTTCTGGCCTTGGCCCGACTCCAAACTAGCTGTGTGTTCTTGGGGAATTCATTAGACCTCTCCGGGCTTTAGTAATCTTAGCCAAGAAATGACAGGGTGGAACTAGGTGATCTCTAAGGATCTCTTTCTTACTAGCAATCTGTGAGTCCAATCTGTGAACCCTTGGATTGGGTTTTGAAAACAGAAACCAGTGCCAAAAGGAAAAGATTTGTATAAGAATACAAGTTATCTGTCAGAAAGGCTCCTTGGACAAAAACAGCTCTTGCTTTCTACCCTGGAGTCCTATTTCCTACCTGGTGGTTATTGCAATGGTCTTTATAAACACAATTTCCTCTTTTACCACTTTTTTTCCTTCAGAAATGTCTAGATATACGCAGCTATCACATCATTCGGCTCAGCCTTTGTCCATGTTTGGCTGGAAAGTTCAGTTTTCCTAGTGGTGCATTTGATCTGCCCTCAAAATTCCCATTGACTTTGTGCATTAAAGGCAGGATCAGGCCCATTGAACCCGCACAACCATTTGAAACAAAGATGGGTAATTAAACACCCTGTGGGTACAACTCTATTCTCCAAGATATTCTTTCCCCGAATCCCAGCTCTCCTTCTCATATCCTTCAGACAAACCACCCTTCTTCCCAGGGGGCAACTACTCCACCTGTACCTGGGCTGTGGTTGCACGTTTCAGCTCCAGAAGAGTAACACGGCGCCATCAGTCAATCTCCATTTGTCTCTGCTCCTTCCTGCCTACCCTCTACCAGGAGCCCATTTTTGCCAAGAGATTTTGTTTTTGCCTGTTTCCGATCCAGCACACAAGCTTCCCACAGGTACCTAATGTGTCATCTGCATTTTAGCGAATATCATCCCTGCATTCAGCCTGAATCAAGGGCTTTTCTCTCAGCATCTGGAATTTGTAGGTCTGCTGGGCGCATTGGCAGAGCAAACCGAGAGCGGAAACAAAACAGCATCTGTGAAATGGGATTATCTAGGGAAAGAGGCCAAGGAGCTCTGGAGTAAGCAAAGGAGAAAACTCTGGTTGTGATTAAAGAAAGAGAAGCAAATCAACATGGATTGTGGATTGCGATGGTCTACGTGCCTAGCAATGTGCTGAATGCTTTAATAATGCCACCTAACCATCTCAATGACTCTCTGTAGTATTAATCATAATTTACAGATGGAGGAAGTGAGGCTAGGAGAGAAAAGAGAACTTGCCCAAAGTCAAGTTACTAATAAGTGGGTTTAAACCTAGGCCATCTTACCTTCAAAATTCATGTTCTTTCCTTTTTTCATCAAACTGCTTTGGGTGGAGAAGAAAGAAAGAATGTGAGGACAAGTCAGGAGAGGAGAAGACGGTTCAGGAAAGGAGAGGAGAGGAAAGGAAAAGAAAACAGGAAGGAAGGAAAGAGTGGAAGGACTTCTACAGCTGCCTCAAGTGAACCCAGGGGGTGTCATCAATGCCAGAGACCACCTACTCCACACTTTGCAATTTGGTTCCAGAATAGCAAGAGTTATTACGCATAAGTCTGTTAAGAGTCTTTCTTCATCAGGCCTCTTTTTGGGGCATTCGCCAAGTGTGGACAAGTGTCTACGCATCACCTATGACCTACTTCATAGCTCATGTTTGGGGTAGAGATGACCCGTTGTTAGTTTCCAGTGTGCCCACCTATGTATAGGCACTGTTATCTGTCACTGTGTAAGCAAACACCCCCAAATGTAATAGCTTACAACAACTACATTTTCTTATCATCTCTCATGGTTTTGAGGGCTAACTGGGCTGAGATGGGCAGTCCTCACCTGAGACTGTCTGCCAGAACATCTGCATATGGCCTCTCCCTGTGACTGTTGCTTCCTCCCAGAATGGGGCTGGTTCCAAGAGTGAGCATTCCAAGAGACCCTAGTGGAAGCTGCATTGATTTTTATGACATAGCATCAAATGTCTCAGAGCATCAGTTCTGCCATAGCCAAAGGCCTGCCCAGGTTCACGGGGAGGGAATACAGACCTCACTTCTCGATGAAAGGAGTGGCACTTCACATTGTACAAGGGGGATGTGGGATGGGAGATCTTGTTGTGACCATCTTGGAAACTACATATTCCACCAGAATCTGCTCTCTGACCACATTTTGCCTCTCTCTCACATACAAAATATATTTACCCCTTCTCCTAAGACCACCTAATCTCATACCATTATGGCATCTGCTCTAAGTCCAGGAGCTCATCAACTAAAAAAGGTTTAGCTGTGAGTGAAGTTCCTTGCATGCCTCTTTGAGAACCATTCCTCTATCTGATGATGCGTAAACTAAAGAGACAAGTTATCTTCCCCCTAAAGACATCGTTTATTAAACAGTCACTCTATATTAGGCCCTGCATCCAGCACTTAGGTGAGTTATTGCATGTAATCCTCAGCAGGCTTGGGAAGTAATATTATCCCTAATTCCAGATGATGAAAATGAAGCCCAGAGAGGCCAAGTAACTAAGATTTCACAGCTGCTAAGTGGGGATCTTTAGCTCCCCAATTAAGCTAATTTAACAACCATTATGCGAGATAAATTATGAACACCTGACCATATACTTAAACATAATTTATATTCAGTAACAATTCTCAAAGTGTCCACAGACTTCTGGGTGTCCCTGAGACACTTTCAAGGAGTCCAAGAGGTCAAAACTATTTTCATAATAACGTTAAGACTTTAGTTGCCCCTTTCACTTGACATTGGCACTGATGGTGCAAAAGCAATGGGATCTAAAAGGCATCAGCCTTCCTTGAAGAAATAGCTGAGTCATGGACTGGGGCAAGGTAGGTACAAGATGAGCTGAGAACTTATGCCAGAAAGTAAGAAAGTTTTTGTCTTCCCTGGTGGCGCAGTGGTTAAGAATCCGCCTGCCAATGCAGAGGACACAGGTTTGAGCCCTGCTCCAGGAAGACCCCACATGCCGCAGAGCAGCTAAGCCCATGCACCACAACTACTGAGCCTGAGCTTTAGAGTCTGCACACCTAGAGCCCATGCTCCGCAACAAGAGAAGCCACCGCAATGAGAAGCCCGTGCACCATGACGAAGAGTAGCCCCCACTCACCGCAACCAGAGAAAGCCCGCGTGCAGCAATGAAGACCCAAGACAGCCAAAAATAAATAAATAAAATAAATTTTTAAAAAATTAAAAAAAAAAAAAGAAAGTAAGAAAGTGCTCAAGAAAAGAGAAAGTGACTGGGACATGTCACAAAGACACAGGAAGGAGCTCAGAGGGCTCCCACTGGCAAGAGCTGGGACAATTTTAGCACCCAAATAATTAAGTACAGGAATGTATTGTAAACAATTGGAAAAATAAGAATGCATGAGTTTATATCAATAAAATGTAGATAGATAGAGGAGATATATAGAATAGACATATACATATATATTTTGTAACCACCATAATAAAGGTTAGATCAAGCAAGAATCACCAATAGATGCTAAATCTCATCAATGGATAAGAAATAGGATATTTGCATGGTCTTAAGGTGTCTCCCCACAGATTACTAATTGAGGTAAAGGAGAAAAATAAAGCACAGTAATTATACACTGGAGATCACACCCTAACTGGTGATCACAATTAACATTATCAGCGAAAGACATATGGCTATGGTGGGCCCCAAGACATGGCTGCTGAGAAGGACACCTATGCAGGATTCAGGCCTAGAATGCATAATCAGAATCTAATCACAATGAAACGTTAGACAAACACAAAATAAAGATCTTTTTTTTTTTTTTAAAGGAGGCATAGAGGAGTGTGGCCTTTACTCTCAAAAAATGTCAGTGTCTTCAGATGTAGAAAACAAACTTATGGTTACCAGTGGGGGGTGGGCGGGAAAGGGGGAAGAGGGATAAATTGGGAGATTGGAATTGACATATACACACTACTATATATAAAATAGGTATCTAATAAGAACCTGCTGTATAGCACAGGGAACTCTACTCAATACTCCGTAATGACCTATATGGGAAAAGAATCTAAAACACCGTAGTATATGTATATATATAACTGATTCACTTTGCTGTACAGAAGAAACACAACATTGTAAATCAACTATACTTCCAATAAAAATTTTTTTTAAATGTCAGTGTCTTAAAAGAAAAAAAAAGTTTGTGGAAGTATATTCCAAATTAAATGAGGCTAAAGAGATAAGAGAATTAAATGCAATACCTGACTCCACACTGGATCTTGTGGAGTCAGGTATTGCATTTAATATCTGACTCCTCATTTAATAAACGACCTCATTAGGTCAACTGACAAAACCAGAATATGGGCAATAAAAATACTGTATCAATGTAACTTTATAAAGTTGATAAAAGTACTGTGGTTATTTAAGAGAATATCCTTCTTCTTAAGAAATGCAGACTGAAATATTAGGGATAAATGACAATTATATATGTAACTTACCCTCAAATGATTCGGAAAAACACAAAAAGGAGTGGGGGAGAGGGCAAATGATAAGGCAAAAGGAGCAAAATACAAAAAAATGGTGAATCAAAATAAAAAGTATATGTGTTCTTGGTATGATTATCATTTTTGAAATTTTTTGAATTTTAAAATTACTTCCAGGTAAAAAGTGACCCCCCAAAAAGCAATAATAAGTCAAATCTCTGGTACTTTTATATAAAAATTCAGGCAGTGCCACCAAATGATACTAGTAGCCATTGTATTACTTTCTTCACCACCACATACTCACAATTCTTTTAAAAGCCAGTTTCATCTTAAAATGTCATTGATGAAGCAATACAAATTATTAATTTATTAAGCCTTGGCCCCTGGGTACATGTCATTTTAATATTTTTTGTGATGAAATGGGAAGTCCGCATAAAGCACTTCTGCTGCATGCAGAAGCATGATAGCTGTCTTGAGTGGAAGCACTTGTGCAATGGCTTGTGTGTGAGTGAGCTGGATTAACTGGTTCTTTTCCCCACAAAATTCCCTTTTGGCTGAAAGAATGACAGACAAACTGTGGTTATTCAGACCTGAATATTGGGCACTCTCTCAAAAATGAATGAAATGAGAATGTCATTTCAGAGACAATAACTGACAGTATTTTTGCTACTAATAAAATTTAAGTTTTCATGTGAAAATTAAGATAGAAAACCTAGTGTGTGCCACCATGAGCTGGACAGTGTCCCAGTGCTTAAATATTTTTCTGAAGAGATGGGTGGTGATATTGATCACTATGATTTTGTATACTGTCAGTGAAGTGTGGGAACATTTGGAAGATCTGTGTAACTCAGTAAATCAATATTTCCCAAATGACCAATGCACGACGATACAAAAATCATGCATGGGTAAGAGACAAAGTGCAAGAGATACTAATGGATCTTAAAGTATCTGAGCATGAAAATTTATTATCAAGTTTTCAGATTTCAAAAAACTACTACTTGTTGAGTTTGGGCATAATATCAAAGAAGAATTTCCGCAATTATCTGAAAGACTTTTAAATACTCCCCCCTTTTCCTACTTCACATCTTTTCTTCATTTACTTTAACCAAAATAAAATATTACAACAAAGTGAATGCAAAAGCAGATATGAGAATCTAGCTGTCTCCTATTAAGCCAGATAAAGAGAAATTTGCAAAAATATAAAACAACACCGGTCTTTTTCACTAAGGTTTCTGGTTTCAGAGAATACAATCATTTTCATTTTTAAAACACACCATTCATGTTCATATGAAATAGGTTTCTTGTTGAGATATTTAAATAAATTTATAAATAAATTTTTAAAAATTTATTAGTTGTAATTTCTAATAAGATATCTACATAAACCAAAGCTCTTTGAGGTCCTCAATAATTTGAAAGAGTAAAAAGAGGGTCCTGAGATCATTTTGCGTTCTTGGTGGGAAGGGTGGAAAACCCAGGTGCCTGCCCTCGCACTTTGGCAGCCAAAGCTGTCCTTGGAGGCTACCTCTACAGATGCTTTCATTAACCACTCCAGACCATCTAGGGCAGGCACATGCCCTAAGCTGGGCCAAATGGACTTTCTCTTCTGGAGTTTTAATTCTCAAATGAAATGAAACCATGACAGAAGATATTCATTCTGGTTTTTGAGACTATCTGGAGTTTCCTGGTTCCTCTCTCTTCTAAGTCTGATTTCTCCAGCCCTCTTTTCCATCCTATGAAGTACCTTATAGCAGGACAAAGCATTTCTTTTTCCCCCTCCCGATTTTAGCCAGCATAGGATTCTGTTGCTTGCTACCCAGAATACTCAGTGATACATTAATCTCTCGCTTTACCTTGGAAATGGCTTCCTTCGTGTTTTCTCCGTGCAGAAGTCCTGCTTTTTACATCGAATCCTTTGTGTCCTGATTCTGAGAGCTGGGTTCTTTGCCTCAGGGCGATGACCAAGAGAGTTGCAGCCTGCCCCTTCTAGTCAATCTTAACGAGTGGGATCCAGGCTAAAAAACAACCAGTGCTGGTGAGAAACATGGCTGCTAAGGCATTTCCTGTTCATCACGGTTAAATTCTTCTTCACCTGGAGGAGCCCAGGTCATTTCCTGTTTAGCCAACTAAAGCCCGGTGTTCTGTTTTAATTTGAAGTATGTGGAAACATTCTGAAAACTAAAAGAGGCTCTAAAAACAACATGATGGTTCTGTTGTTATAATTATTATTATTATACAGTAAATGGAGAGTCAGTGGGACCTCCTGGAATCAGAAAACCAGAATTATTGTTCTAACTTTTCAGCTCACTCAAGGTATGTCATTGAACAAGGACTAGATGATCTCAGGAGCCCTTCCAGCTCTAAAGTTATATAATTTAAAGTTTAGCAGAGCATCACTAGCTATCACTTCCCTCTCCACACCTCCCTAAACAAAAAATCAATGCCACCTTTTCCTAGCGGTACTGCTTGGTAGTTAATAGGTCCACACAGAGTCCCAAACCTGAGTGAAGTGCCCTCACTTCTCTGAGTGTCAATTTTCTCATCTGAAAAATGGGAATGATGATATCAAGGCATTGTTTTGTGGATAATGAGGTAGCGTGCATAACCCATTTAACACAGAGCCTGTAATAGAACGAATGCTTAATAAAGGCTATCCACAATTGTACTATAGCTACAGCAGAACGTAATCTCCACGGATTAGTCATCCTGTCACTGAATACATTTTTGCAGACAGCTTGCTATTTCTTCTTCTGTAATTCTAAATGCAAGTTACCTACAACTCGGAAAGAGTTAGGCTAAATTTATCACTTTGCATAGAATCAGCAAACACAGTAATAGGATGTACTGTCAGTGAGTAACGGCATATATTTGTAAAGGATCAGAGTTTCTTGCAAAGAAATGGAAGGATTCAGAACCCCATCTAGAAAAACGCCTTTGCTACTGAAAATTGATCTGTTTGCAAACCTTCAGTCCATCACTTCACTGAGAGGTGGCTCAGGAAACAAACCAAGAGAGCATCATGGGCAAACAGCTCACATTCAAAAGGAGCTGCCTCTTTGTCTTTCTTGTCCCCTGTTATGGACTCAATTGAGTAGCCCTGCCCTCCCCCCCCCAGATTCATATGTTGAATCCCTAAGCCCCAGTATTTCAGAATGTAAACATATTTGGAGATAAGGTCTTTAAAGAGGTAATTAAATTAAAGTGAGGTCTTTAGGGGGAGCCTAGTCCAAAATAACTGGTGTCCTTACAAGAAGAGGAAATTGGACACAGACACGTACACAGAGGAAAGACCACATAAAGACAGAAGAAGATCGCCATCAAGGAGTGAGGCCTCAGAAGAAATCAACTCTGCCAACCAGCCCCTGATCTTGAACCTCCAGCCTCCACAACTGTGTGAAAATAAATCTCTGTTGTCTAAGCTAGCCAGTCTGTGGTTTTTGTTATGGCAGCCCTAACAAACTAATACAATCCCTAAGGCCTAGAAAAGTGTCTGGCACACAGTAGGTGTTTAATAATTATTTGTTAAATGAATACAAGAATAAATGGAACAGTTGGCAGCCAACATCCAGGTTTTAAAGAAAGCTAATCCCAGACCACATCCAGCTATACTATATAGTTATTTACAGCCAGCAGAAAACAGCCACATGGGCAGGTCTGGAAGTTCAGCCAACTTCCAGCTCTATCCTTCCTGAGACTCAGAAGATACTTTGCACAAAACGTCTCCGGGGCAAAGGCAACGTTATTCCAGCAGAAGAATTTTCTAGCATCCACTGGAGTCAGGACCAGGGCAATTAGGGAATCAAGAACATAAAAAGAAGCAGCTGCTTCTCATCTCTGAAGCGAAAGATGCCAATTTTATTGTCACGTCACTGAGTCTTGTCCAACTAGAAACCTCTCAAACTATTTGGAAGCACCCATGGGCATCAATGGAAATGCAACATGAGAGCAGTCAACTTTGATGACTCCCAAAAGTACCACAGCTCAACTGGTAGATTGCCATCTTTTCTAAAAGTCTCCATTCTTTTTCTTTTTCCCTTTCATGGATGTGGATCCTGAGGCTAGTATGGTGAAGCAATCTGCCAAGGTCCTAAATTAGTTAGCCGCGGTATCAATTAAGCTGCTTTCACAGGCAAATAAAAGCAGCAATGATTCAAGCAGCTGTAAACAATTAGGAAATTTACTGGTTCACGGAACTGCAAGTCCAGAAGTGATATATAATTTAGGGTTACTCTATCTAGAAGCCCCAAAGTATGCTCAAGGATTCAGATTCCTTCTGTCAGCCATTCATGGTTTCAGTGTTACCCTAAAGATAGTTCCTTTCATGGTCATGAGACGGTGGCTCCTTATTTCACATTTAGTGGTCAAAAAGAATCACTTTAAGAAAGTGTCCCTAAAGGGTGAAGCAAGAACTTTTTTAGAATTCCCAGCAGACTTCACCTCATTTCTCAGTAGCCCAGTTTGCATTCACATGATCAACCTGTTCTTGGCAAAGGAGGTTAGGATTGTCTTAAGCCAACCAGGCATATTCCTAAACCAGAAAAATGCTGCTCTCTTAAGGAGGAAGGCAGAAAGTATGTGAGATAGGCAATCAACAATGTCCTCGAGGGTGACCCAACTGGAGTTTGAACAAGGTCTATCTCATACCAATGGCCATGCTCTTTCCTGTCTACCATGTTATTTCCTATCTGAAAAAACTTTAAAACTTACTAGCCAAGTAAATGAAAAAATGGTTAGTCCCATTGTTAAACAAATTTTTTCTTACACAAGAATGGCAGCATGGTTTCTTTAGTGAATTTCTCACTATTAAAAGATGCTACAATATAGAAAGTTCTGATTTTCCTAGAACTTTCAAGAATAACTCAAGATCCTTCTGTATAAAAACCATCTCCTCCCTTGCCCCAACCTTTTGTACATTAAATGTAATTGGGGCTACTCTAGAACACTAGAAGCCACTATTTTATTACAAAGAGTATTTTGCTGCTCATTAAATTAGATACAGTACACTTAAGGAAAGCTCAGTCAATTATCGGCCAGGGTTCTCAGGAGGAGACCATCATGATTGCCAACCTTGTGCTTTGAGCTGAGGAGCATCCCTAGGGGGTGTGGTGGGGGCATGCTGGGGAAACTCTAGCTCCTTCCTCCAGAAGTCTTGGCACAGGAGGCTGCTTTCTTTGAGCCCAGCACTCCAGGAAACGGATCCTGATTGTTTGGCTCAGACAATCATGATCCTCTTTAGAGTTTGCAGCAGCTGAGAGCAAGTGAGACAAATGAAGAAATTAGAACCATACTCAGGCTTCACCAAACCTTGAGCCCCAGCCCAGAAGGGCCCACTGAGAGAATCCCACATACAACCCACAGCACTTGAGCACCTGTCATATCAGGTTAGACTAAAAAATGTGGGCTTCCATAGAGCAGAGGAACACGGTTCAGGAAGGAGAAGGGGCAAAGTCCCCCAAAAGATAAAGTTGCCACAAGCAATCCCAAATCCAGACAAGAACCTAAATCCAAATTCCACCCTCAAAGCAGTTTCTTCCCCTCAGTTCTTTTATTGTATTAATGGCTTCACCATCTGCCCATCACTCAAGCTTGAAGCCTCACAGTCAGGATGAGGGAGTCCTGTCTCTCGTCCTCCATTCCTAATCAGCTGTCAAGACCGGTCAGTTCTATCTCCTTGACACCTCTTCTTTCTGCCTCTTCCTCTTCATTCTATTTGCTGTCACCCTAATTCAGACCCTCATTAACTCTTGCTTGGATTATTGAAATGGGCTCATAACTGGTCTCTCCACCTCCCATCTCTCTGCTGTCCGAACCACTCTCCTGATTGCTGAATTGATATTCAGACAGCACAGCTCCAATTCTGTCATATCCCTGCTTGAAAGACTTCAGTGAGCCTTCTTTTCCTACAAAAATAAACCCCAACCCCTGTCCTAGCATTTGAGATCCTCGGTGTTCTGACATCCCCAACTTCATCTTCTAACCCTCCTCTGTTTATAATCATTCATGCAGGGCTTCTCAGGATTGCTCAAGCATGCTTCCCATTTCCCTCTCCAGCTGCTACCCAGGAATCAGCCTGTACCTGGAACCCTTCAAATTCCCATTTCCAGCTGCCATCCACCCTCTAAGATCCAGCTCCAATGCCATGGCCTTGGAGGTCACACTTACCAGTTGTGACCTTGCCATCCTCTGAAAATCCAGAAGGCGTTACCTTTCTCTTATTGCATTCACACTTCTATTTTTCAAATATAAGCCATAGTTTTCCCACTGTATTCAACTCGTTTATTCATTAATTCAACAAATATTTATTGAGTAGACTATTATTGTTGCTATAGACACTAGGGATACAATAATGAATGCACAGAATAGGCAAAAACCCTGCTTAGAGGTTACATTTTATTAGAGGGGAAAATAATAATATTAAAAAGAAAAATCTGTAATATATTAAATAGTGGTGAGTGGTAAAGAGGAATGATAAAGCAGGGAACCCTTCACAGGAAGGGTTTGACATTTTAGATATAGTTGTCAGGAAAGCACCAACTATGATGGTGACTTGAGTGAAATTCTGAAAGAAGTGAGGGAACCAACGATGAAGATATCTTGGGAGAAGAGCACTCAAGGCAGAAGGAACAGAAAATGCAAAGCCCTTGAAGCAGAAATTTGCCTGGTATGTTCAAAGAAAAGAGATGAGACATGAATGGAATGAATCAGGGCTGAGTAACAGAGTGTCCCTGAATACAAAGACTGTGTTTGAAGGAAAAGATGGACATACAGTAGAATCTTCCTCCAAAGTAGACATGAAATGATATTGACTGAATTAATGAATATCTTCATTCTTTTTTTCATTTTTACACTTATACATGGACTCTTTTTTTTTTTTTCCTTAAGAATTCTCATTACTTCTTTTCATGCAGGCCTACAGGAAATCAGCTTCCTCAGTTTTTTATTGGTGTTGAAATGTCTATTTCATTTTCACTTATAAAGGATATTTTTTTCAGGGTTAAGTATTCTATGTTGCCATCATTTTCTTTCAGAGACTTAAATATTCTTTCCATTGCATTCTGGCTTCTGTGCTTTCTGTTAAAAAGTCAGCTGATTACCTAATTGAAGTGATATTGAAGTTTGATCCTTTCGACTCTGGATGCTTTTCAGATTTTCTCTTTTTCTTGTTTTTTCAGAAGCTTATCCTGAAGTGTCTAGATGTGCTTTTCTTTAAATTGTTCTGCTTGGGATTCATATACATTCTTGCATCTTTGGGTTGATATCAATTGTCCATTTTGGGAAATCCTTAACCATTTTCTCTTCAGATGTTGTGATGCTCATTTTTTACCTCTCCTTTTCTTGTAAGATGGCAGTTATACATATATTTGGTGTTTTTATTGTCTCTCATGTCTTTTATGCTCTTTCCCATACTTTACATTTTTGTTTCTCTCCACTCTCAATCTGAGGTTTTCTATTTACTTATATTTTCCTGTTTACTAATCTCTTCACCTATGCTCAATCAGCTGCTAAATTAATCTTTTAAATTCTTAAATTCAGTTATTGTGGTTTTTGGTTTTATAGTTTCCATTTGATCCTTTTTTTAAAATAGATTTCAGGATTTTGGTGAAAGTTTCCATATTGTCATTTATTTTCTTGAACACATTAATGACAGTTATTTTAAAGTCTATATCTGACTAGTTCCAATTTTGGATCACCTGTATTTCTGTCCTATTATTCATTTTTCTCTGTGTCCTATTTTGGATAGAACTTACAATTTTTGATTGAATGCCAGATATTGCATATGAATAACTGTAAACACTTTGGATGATGTTATTTTCCTGCAGAGATGATGTTACTCACCCAGTCATATGGCAGGTAGCCAAATAGGACATGTTTCCATTAATTATTGCTGCTAAACAAAACCACTTCAAAAGTAAGTTGCGTAAGAAAACAAGAATTTATCATGTTCATGATTCTTGGGGCCAGGAATTCAGGCAGAATGCAGCAGGGATGCCTTACCTCTGTTCCATGCTGTCTAGGGTCATAGCTGTGGTGGTTCAGATAGCTGGAGATGATTGAGATAATCAAATAGAACCATATGTCTGGGGCCTCTGTTCTTCTCCATGTGGTATCTGCTAGGGAGCTGGCTCCTTTACTCACATGTTTGTTCCCTGGGCTGGGATAGCTGGTACAGATGAGAGTAGCTGGAGTCACTTTCCACACATTGTGGTATCAAGGTAGTAGGATGTCTTGAGAAGCAACTGGCTTCCCAAAGAGTGGGCATGCCAGTAGAGAACATTCCAAAAGGCCCAGATGGAAGGTACAATACTATTTTGTCTTAGCCTCAGAAGTCCCAGAGAGGAACTTCCCTGGTGGTCCAGTGGGTAAGACTCTGCACTCCCAATGCAGAGGGCCTGGGTTCAATCCCTGGTCGGGGAACTAGATCCCGCACGCATGCCGCTACTAAGAAGTCGGCATGCCACAACTAAAAAAAAAAAAAAGGATCCCACAAGGCCCAAGGAAGATCCCACATGCTACAACAAAGACCTGGCGTGGCCTAAATAAATAAATAAATAAAAATAAATCTTAAAAAAAAAAAAGTCCCAGAGAGTCACTTGTATCTTTGCATCAATTGACAGAGCAGTTTCAAGGAGAGAAGAGTGGTGAAATTGGTGAAGTAGATTGTCTCAGTCCCATTAGCAGTCTCAAATCTAGATTTCAGACTTTGATAGTCTTCTCGATTTCTGTTTGCCTTTAGTCCTAGAGTCTAGCACTTCAGGGGTCCCAACTAAGAATCTGGGATATTTAAGAGGCCCCTCTTCCTTCATTGTGCCTGGATTATAATGTGTCTCCTCAGTACTGGGAGGCTACCAAAACTTGGTTTTCATCCTGTGAATTTCACTCAGTTTATTACCTACTGTCTCCTCCCTTCAGCATCTTATCTTCAGATCCCTGTTGTCTCAAGTCATGACTGCCTTCATGGTCCAAACCTGATTTTTTTCTCTTTAACACCATGAGATTTCCAAGAGCTCTGCCAGATCTCTGCTTCTTTTGGCATTTCTCTACCCAGCTTCTCAGCCCCTTACCCTGCAAATCTTAATGAATAGGCAAATGCTCCCCAGGGAAAAGTGGGGCACAGAATTATTGTGCTTACCTCATTAAGTTCCCCTTTCCTCTCAATCTAGGCCCCTCACCCATTTTTTTGAAACAGATTTTTTGTGCTTTTCTAGTTGTCTTGATGGTAGGTTTGGGCCACTACCAGCTACATCACCATAGACAGAAGGGAAGTCCATAGACTTTTATTTGAATGAAGTGTCCTGGTTCACCACTCATACCACTGTATGTTACATTCCTGATTATCCTATTCTCCTACCTTCTGACATATTTTCATAACATGGAATCTTCTTGTGCTTTTACCCACTCTCCAGTTTTGACATGGACCACAATATGCCTGGTCCACCAAGATCATGATGTCCCTTGTGCATGATATGGACACTGTCTATGCTTCTTCTGACCTCCCCAAACAAATACCTTGCTAGGAGACATCTAGTCCCCAGCCTTAAGTTGAGACAGAGATTCCTTCATAGCTCACCATGGTAGTGGAGCAGAATGAGGGTATAAGCCACCATCAGTGTCCTTCACATCCCTCCCATGGAGGTAGAAAACAATGAAACATGTCCCAGACTTATCTAGAAGACTGCTTTGTGCTCTTATACTCTGATTCATAATTCACTGCATGGTTTTAAGGTTGCTGCTTTGCATAACTACCAAAATAGAAAAAAATCTAACCTCTCTAATAATAATGAATTGAGTCAAAAAAAATACCATCCATACTCACCCATTCCTCTCTCCAGAGTAATTTTTGTTCTAGGTTGCTAAATATATCAACTGATGAACCACTACCCATCTGGTGGTATGAAGAGGAAAGTAAATGTAAAAAACAGAAGAGGTAAAAGAGCCTCAGCTTCCTGCTTCACCTGTTAGCATTCTTCCCTGAGTGCTAGGCTTGCCAAGATTGATGTCAGATGGAGCCTCAGAACTCTTCTACATTAACAGAAAAGCATCAGGGCCTCAGAGAAGAAAGTCTTTCCTTAGTGACACCTCCTGCAGCCAGATCCAGTTAATGTGTGTGTGTATGTGTGTGTACTAGTGGTTTGGTAGATGAGAAAGAACCTTCTGATGATTTTTAAATTAATTTTTGTAGCTTAAGGGCTTTTTCTAGAAGAGGGTAATACTTAAGTTAGTCAAGGGTTAGTGCTAATGGACACTTCACAAATAATTTTTGAATGAATGAGTGTGAATAAATGAATGACTAGTAGAGCTATGCATGCCCCCTTTAATGGAAATCAAAACACAAAACAAAACATCAGTTCTCCCAAGACTAGCACAGAAAGGAGACCGTCCAGTTGGGGAGTGTGGGAGGGTGGAGAATATCCATTTTAACCTTTTGCCCTGGTTGTAGATTCTGCCTCCGATTTCTCACAGCACAGTAGAAACAAGGGCCAGTATGATTAGAAATGATTTTACTAAAGTTGGGGGACAACAGAAGAAAAGTGAAAGAAGCATGAGATTAGGTATTCTGATTGGCAAGACACAGTGTTCCCTCTGCTTTCAAAAGTTCAGTTACATTAACACATGATCCTCACCAAAAAAGTGCTTCCAACTACCTACTCTGCTTCCATGTTATAAAGGGCATTTTTAACCACTCCTACCTGAATTTATCTTCCCAAGTCTTCCAAATTCTTCCCAGATATTCAGTCAACAAATATTCATTGAATGCTAACTCTGGGTTGGCACTATCTAATGACTAGTTGACAAAATGACAAAGACACCCTCCCTCCTCTCACTTATCTCCCCATCTTGTGCCAGACAGGCACCTAAACAGAAAAGTCCAGCCTAGCATGGTATGTGCTAAGAAAGAAATATACACAGGATGCTATGATAGAACAGGTGAAGAGGACCCAATACACTTTGGGAATGGGACTAGGGAGAATGGATCAGAAATTCTGGAGGAAGGACTGGCTGAGTTCCATCTTAAAACATCAATGAATAATCACCTGACATAGGTTGGAGAAGGAAAGAGAATAGGATCCCAGGCAACGGGCACAGCATGAGCGAAGGTAAAGAGGTTAAATACAGCAAAACATGTGAACATAGCAATAAACAGTTCACTTTGCTTTAAAAAAAAAAAAAAAGGAAACTTGAAAGGACACAACAGGCTTCAGGGGTAAGGGGGTCTTGGGAGACCTAGAAAGCCATGTAAAGGAGTCTCACCTCAATCAGGTATTCGAGAATCATTGAGTGCTTGCAGGCAGCAGAGAGATGTTATCAGACATATTATTTAGATGATCCACTCCACATATCAATACATTTTGGGGGGGTATATATGCATTTCTCTAAGAAATTGGCCCATAGCTTTCATCAGATTCTGAAAGGCATCAATGATGCAAAAGGATTATGGACACTGGTATAAGAAGTAATACTAAATATGAACATGCATCAGAAATGTCTGATCATATTTTAAAATATTCAGATGATAGGACTCACCCCATGCTTACTGAATCAGACTCTGGACATGGGCTTAGAAATCCATGTATATTTTTAAATCTCCTTTATTAGTGCTGATAGGCAGATAAGTTCAAGAGCCACCGGTCAGGTCTACGAGGGCTAGACCTTCACTTTTGCCGACCTAGGACTCATCCACATGCTTCCATTTTCTGTTTCCTTTCACTTAGTCACATCATAAGTGACCTCACCCCTCAAGTGAGGTCCTAACTCCACATAAGAATGTGGCCTTACTCTTGAAGATTACAATATAGTAAACATAATTGAATAATTTTCATGCAAGAGCCATGACCCACCTTGAGTAATGCAATGGAGTTATCCTCCTGAGTGACCTGTGACCCATGCTAATTAGCAAGGGGTACTCAGCTTTTCAGTGACCAACTTGGGAGTAGTTTTAAGCATCCATTTCTAAGGTGTTCACCTAAATAACACGAGGACAGTTGTTATTGTAATTAAAGATTCAGGCATATAGTGGAGTCATTGAGTTTAAGCAGCTTGAGGCTGTATTTTTATAGACACTATAAGTAGATGGGTGAGGAAAAAAAGGGTCCTCAAAATAAAGTATTTAGACAATGTTATGCAAAAAATAGCTGAAGGAATTTGTTTCTGCCAGTATCTTGAAGCTATAAATAAGGAGTTAGGAAGCAAAAAGAAGAAACTAGGGTGTAATGCTTCTGAAATGTGCTTAGCTTAAAGAGATTTTTTTCTTCAAAAAAAATATCTACATAGGTCGTAGATATAATATTCAGTGAAAAATCAGAATGTTCTCTTCCTTACCTAAGGCAGGGGGTGGAATACGTACTCATTTATTGGAAAAACTAGGTCAGATTACATCCATTCATAGATAGTCTAAGATAGAGCTAGGCCAATGGTTTGGGATCATGAAGAAAAACACATTTTTTTCCACATCTACCAAAAATACAAATGTCTACTATCCTGTAGCCCTGATCTCTCTTCCCATCTTCAGGAGCAGTTTTACACACCATGACCATGCAGGCAATTATTTCTACCAAGTGGTCCATGGCATGAATCATATTCTTGGTAATGTCTACACACTGATTGATCCCTTGACACAGAGTGGCTTGGATTTAGAGGTGGGTTCATTTTCCCACTAAATTCCCCAGGCCAATGAATTCAACCCCATTTTAGGACCACAGGTAATTGATAATTTTCATCAGGCATTGGCACTCCCACCAGTTTGGATAGCAAACAGTGGCAGGTTTGGTGGGATTTGACATACTATAGTCAGTGGAAATGTTGTATAAACTGGAAGATGAAATGTTCTTACAAAACTGTAATCCAATATTTGGAAAGACCACTTAAGAAACATGACCATCTTAATTAAAATTTTTTTAAAAATTAAAAAAAATAAACGTGACCATCTTCATCGAAAACAGAAAAATCTCAGAAACAGTCACAGCCAAGAGGAGCCTCAGGAAACATGACAACTAAATGTAATGTGGTGTCCTGGATGTAATCCTAGGGTAAAAAAGGGACACTAGGTAAAAAGTAAAGAAATCTGTAATGTATGGGTTTTCGTTAATGGTAATGTGGTAATGTATCAATGTTGGTTTCATAATAATGGAAGGTGTTAACTGGATTTGGGATGTATGGGAACTCTCCTTACTAACCTTCTCCCTTTTCTCTTTCATAAATCTAAAGCTGTTATAGAAAAATACTATTAAGAAACATGACCATCTTATTTAGTAGTAAAAGGTAGGTTCTTGGTGCTATAAATTTCTATGGCTTTGAGGATTTAGGAAAACATTTCTCATGCTGGTATCAGTGGAATCCCAGGAGTCCATGGATAGCCTCCAGGGAATCCATGAAACTCCCACCTCCATGAAACACTTTTATAGTACATCAAATATTGTGTGCATATAGCATATATATATATATATATATATATATATATATATATATATATATATATATATAGGCCAGAGATCATAACTTTGATGGAATCTCAAAGGCATCTGAAACCCAAAATAGTTGAAAACAATTGCCTTCTCATCCCATAGTAGCATAAAACCTACATTTCTAAGTCCCAGATGTCTTACTATGGTGCACTCACTCTACTTTTAGTAAAGGTGCTGCGTTGTCTTCTTATTGGCTAATATTTGAGGTCCCCATTAGCCAGGGTTGGAATCTTTGCATGTTATTTTAATCATTTTCAAAACTGTGTTTCTCTTATTGTTAGTGAATTTGCATATTCTTAACATTTTTTAAAAACTGAGGTATAAATAACATACAATAAAATTCACAAATATTAGGTGTACAGTTCCTTGGCTTTCAAAAAGTATACACACTGATATACCCACCTACCAAATCAAGGTATAGAAAGATTTCCATTACCCCAGGGAGTTTTCTCATACTGCTTCTAGATATTTCTCACCTGTTCCCCAACCCAGAGGCAACCACTATTCTTATCACCATATATTAGTTTTGCCTATTTCAAACTTGACAGAAATATTTTCCTAATGGTGTCTTTTC
Organism: Eubalaena glacialis; assembly: GCF_028564815.1. Lineage (NCBI taxonomy): Eukaryota > Metazoa > Chordata > Mammalia > Artiodactyla > Balaenidae > Eubalaena > Eubalaena glacialis. The sequence goes on from NC_083732.1 coordinate 68,170,829, forward strand.
ATGAACAGAAACTTCCAATTTTGATGAAGACCAACTTTTTTTTTTATAATTAGTAATTTTTTTAATCCCCAGAAATTTTTGCTTATTCTAAGGCCAAGGTCAAAAGACAGTCTCCAATCTTTTCTTTTTTTTTTTTTTAACATCTTTATTGGAGTATAATTGCTTTACAATGTTGTGTTAGTTTCTGTTTTATAACACAGTGAATCAGCTATGCATGTACATATATCCCCATATCTCCTCCCTCTTGCATCTCTCTCCCACCCTCTCTATCCCACCCCTCTAGGTGGTCACAAAGCACCGAGCTGATCTTACTGTGCTATGCGGCTGCTTCCCACTAGCTATTTTACATTTGGTAGTGTATATATGTCCATGCCACTCTCTCACTTCTCTCACTTCGTCCCAGCTTACCCTTCCCACTCCCTGTGTCCTCAAGTCCATTCTCTCCGTCTGCATCTTTATTCCTGTCCTGCCCCTAGGTTCTTCAGAACCTTTTTTTTTTTTTTTTTTATTCCATATATATGTGTTAGCATATGGTATTTGTTTTTCTCTTTCTGACTTACTTCACTCTGTATGACAGACTCTATGTCCATCCACCTCACTACAAATAACTCAATTTCTTTTCTTTCTATGGTTGAGTAATATTCCAGTGTACATATCTGCCACATCTTCTTTATCCATTCATCTGTTGATGGACACTTTGGTTGCTTCCATGTCCTGGCTATTGTAAATAGAGCGGCAATGAACATTGTGGTACATGACTCTTTTTGAATTATGGTTCTCTCAGGGTATATGTCCAGTAGTGGGATTGCAGGGTCGTATGGTAGTTCTACTTTTAGTTTTTTAAGGAACCTCCATACTGTTCTCCATAGTGGCTGTATCAATTTACATTCCCACCAACAGTGCAAGAGGGTTCCCTTTTCTCCACATCCTCTCCAGCATTTATTGTTTGTAGATTTTTTGATGATGGCCATTCTGACTGGTGTGAGGTGATACCTCATGGTAGTTTTGATTTGCATTTCTCTAATGATTAGTGATGTTGAGCATCTTTTCATGTGTTTATTGGCAATCTGTATATATTCTTTGGAGAAATGTCTATTTAGGTCTTCTGCCCATTTTTCGATTGGGTTGTTTGTTTTTTTGATATTGAGCTGCACGAGCTGCTTGTAAATTGCGGAGATTAATCCTTTGTCAGTTGCTTCATTTGCAAATATTTTCTCCCATTCTGAGGGTTGTCTTTTCATCTTGTTTATGTTTTCCTTTGCTGTGCAAAAGCTTTGAAGTTTCTTTAGGTCCCATTTGATTATTTTTGTTTTTATTTTCATTTCTCTAGGAGGTGGGTCAAAAAGGATCTTGCTGTGATTTATGTCGTAGAGTGTTCTGCCTATGTTTTCCTCTAAGAGTTTTATAGTGTCTGGCCTTACATTTAGGTCTTAATCCATTTTGAGTTTATTTTTGTGTATGGTGTTAGGGAGTGTTCAAATTTCATTCTTTTACATGTAGCTGTCCAGTTTTCCCAGCACCACTTATTGAACAGGCTGTCTTTTCTCCATTGTATATTCTTGACTCATTTATCAAAAATAAGGTGACCAGATGTGTGTGGGTTTATCTCTGGGCTTTCTATCTTGTTCCATTGATCTATATTTCTGTTTTTGTGCCAGTACCATACTGTCTTGATTACTGTAGCTTTGTAGTATAGTCTAAAGCCCGGGAGCCTGATTCTTCCAGCTCTGTTTTTCTTTCTTGAGATTGCTTTGGCTATTCGGGATCTTTTGTGTTTCCATACAAATTATGAAATATTTTGTTCTAGTTCTGTGAAAAATGCCATTGGTAGTTTGATAGGGATTGCATTGAATTTGTAGATTGCTTTGGGTAGTATAGTCATTTTCACAATGTTGATTCTTCCAATACAAGAACATGGTATATCTCTCCATCTGTTTGTATCATCTTTAATTTCTTTCATCAGTGTCTTATAGTTTTCCTCATACAGGTCTTTTGTCTCCTTAGGTAGGTTTATTCCTAGGTATTTTATTCTTTTTGTTGCAATGGTAAATGGGAGTGTTTCCTTAATTTCTCTTTCAGATTTTTCATCATTAGTGTATAGGAATGCAAGGGATTTCTGTGCATTAATCTTGTATCCTGCTACTTTACCAAATTCATTGATTAGCTCTAGTAGTTTTCTGGTAGCATCTTTAGGATTCCCTATGTATAGTATCATGTCATCTGCAAACAGTGACAGCTTTACTTCTTCTTTTACGATTTGGATACATTTTATTTCTTTTTCTTCTCTGATTGCTGTGGATAAAACTTCCAAAACTATGTTGAATAACAGTGATGAGAGTGGACAACTTTGTCTTTTTCCTGATCTTAGAGGAAATGGTTTCAATTTTTCACCATTGAGAATGATGTTGGCTGTGGGTTTGTCATATATGGCCTTCATTAAGTTGAGGTATGTTCCCTCTATGCCTACTTTCTGGAGGGTTTTTATCATAAATGGGTTTTTATCATAAATTGGTTTTTATCATAGATGCAAAAGCTTTTTCTGCATGTATTGAATGATCATATGGTTTTTCTCCTTCAATTTTTTAATATGGTGTATCATATTGATTGATATGCATATATTGAAGAATCCTTGCATTCCTGGGAGATAAACCCCACTTGATCATGGTGTATGATCATTTTAATGTGCTGTTGGATTCTGTTTGCTAGTATTTTGTTGAGGATTTTTGCATCTATGTTCATCAGTGATATTGGCCTGTAGTTTTCTTTTTTTGTGGCATCTTTGTCTGGTTTTGGTATCAAGGTGATGGTGGCCTCGTAGAATGAGTTTGGGAGTGTTCCTCCCTCTGCTTTATTTTGGAGGACTTTGAGAAGGATAGGTGTTAGCTCTTCTCTAAATGTTTGACAGAATTTGCCTGTGAAGCCATCTGGTCCTGGGCTTTGGTTTGTTGGAAGATTTTTAATCACAGTCTCAATTTCAGTGCTTGTGATTGGTCTGTTCATATTTTCTATTTCTTCTTGGTTCAGTCTCAGAATGTTGTGCTTTTCTAAGAATTTGTCCATTTCTTCCAGGTTGTCCATTTTATCGGCATATAGTTGCTTGTAGTAATCTCTCATGATCCTTTGTATTTCTGCAATGTCAGTTGTTACTTCTCCTTTTTCATTTCTAATTCTATTGATTTGAGTGTTCTCTCTTTTTTTCTTGATGAGTCTGGCTAATGGTTCATCAATTTTTTTAATCTTCTCAAAGAACCAGCTTTTAGTTTTATTGATCTTTGCTATTGTTTCCTTCATTTCTTTTTCATTTATTTCTGATCTGATCTTTATGATTTCTTTCCTTCTGCTAACTTTGGGAGTTTTTTGTTCTTCTTTCTCTAATTGCTTTAGATGTAAGGTTAGGTTGTTTATTTGAGATGTTTACTGTTTCTTGAGGTAGGATTGTTTTGCTATAAACTTCCCTCTTAGAACTGCTTTTGCTGCGTCCCATAGGTTTTGGCTCATCATGTTTTCATTGTCATTTGTCTCCAGGTATTTTTTGATTTCCTCTTTGATTTCTTCAGTGATCTCTTGGTTATTTAGTACTGTATTGTTTAGCCTCCACGTGTTTCTATTTTTTACAGATTTTTCCCTGTAATTAATATCTAGTCTCATAGCATTGTGTTCGAAAAAGATACTTGATATGATTTCAATTTTCTCAAATTTACTGAGACTTGATTTGTGAACCAATATATGATCTATCCTGAAGAATGTTCCATGAGCACTTGAGAAGAAAGTGTATTCTGCTGCTTTTGGATGGAATGTCCTATAAATATCAATTAAGTCCATCTTGTTTAACGTATCATTTAAAGCTTGTGTTTCCTTATTTATTTTCATTTTGGATGATCTGTCCACTGGTGAAAGCGGGGTGTTAAATCCCCTACTATGATTGTGTTACTGTTGATTCCCACTTTTATGGCTGTTAGCATTTGCCTTACGTATTGAGGTTCTCCTATGTTGGGTGCATAAATATTTACAATTGTTATATCTTTTTCTTGGATTGATCCCTTGATCATTATGTATTGTCTTTCTTTATCTCTTGTAGTAGTCTTTATTTTAAAGCCTATTTTGTCTTATATGAGAATTGCTACTCCAGCTTTCTTTTGATTTCCATTTGCATGGAATATCTTTTTCCATCCTCTCACTTTCAGTCTGTATGTGTCCCTAGGTCTGAAGTGGGTCTCTTGTAGACAGCATATATACGGATCTTGATTTTGTATCCATTCAGCCAGTCTATGTCTTTTGCTTGGAGCATTTACTCCATTTACATTTAAGGTAGTTATTGATATGTGTGTTCCCATTACCATTTTCTTAATTGTTTTGGGTTTGTTATTGTAGGTCTTTTCCTTCTCTTGTGTTTCCTGCCTAGAGAAGTTCCTTTAGCATTTGTTATAAGCTGGTTTGGTGGTGCTGAATTCTTAGCTTTTGCTTGTCTGTAAAGGTTTTAATTCCTCTGTCGAATCTGAATGAGATCCTTGCTGGGTAGAGTCATCTTGGTTGTAGGTTTTTCCCTTTCATCACTTTAAATATGTCCAGCCACTCCCTTCTGGCTTGCAGAGTTTTCTTTTTTTCTTTTTCTTTTTCTTTTCTGATTTTCTGCAGAAAAATCAGCTGTTAACCTTATGGGGATTCCCTTGTATGTTATTTGTTGTTTTTCCCTTGTTGCTTTTAATATTTTTTCTTTGTATTTAATTTTTTGTAGTTTGATTGACATGTGTCTTGGCATGTTTCTCCTTGGATTTATCCTGTATGGGACTCTGTGCTTCCCGGACTTGATTGACTATTTCCTTTCCCATATTAGGGAAGTTTTCAACTATAATCTCTTCAAATATTTTTTCAGTCCCTTTCTTTTTCTTTTCTTCTTCTGGGACCCCTATAATTCGAATGTTGGTGCATTTAATGTTGTCCCAGAGGTCTCTGAGACTGTCCTCAATTCATTTTTTTCTTTATTCTGCTCTGCGGTAGTTATTTCCACCATGTTATCCTCCAGGTCATTTATCCGTTTTTCTGCTTCAGTTATTCTGCTATTTATTCCTTCTAGAGAATTTTTAATTTCATTTATTGTGCTGTTAATCATTGTTTGTTTGCTCTTTAGTTCTTCTAGGTCCTTGTTAAACGTTTTTTGTATTTTCTCCATTCTATTTCCAAGATTTTGGATTATCTTTAGTATCATTACTCTGAATTCCTTTTTAGGTAGACTACCTATTTCCTCTTCATTTGTTTGGTCTGATGGGTTTTTGCCTTGCTCTTTCATCTGCTGAGTGTTTGTCTTCTCATTTTGCTTAACTTACTGTGTTTGGGGTCTCCTTTTCGCAGGCTGCAGGTTTGTAATTCCCATTGTTTTTGGTGTCTGTCCCCAGTGGCTAAGGTTGGTTCAGTGGGTTGTGTAGGCTTCCTGGTGGAGGGGACCAGTGCCTGTGTTCTGGTGGATGAGGCTGGATCTTGTCTTTCTGGTGGGCACGTCCATGTCTGGTGGTGTGTTTTGGGGGGGGTCTGTGACCTTATTATGATTTTAGGCAGCCTCTCTGCTAATGGTTGGGGTTGTGTTCCTGTCTTGCTAATTGTTTGGCATAGGGTGTCCTGCACTGCAGCTTGCTGGTCATTGAGTTGAGCTGGGTCTTAGCGTTGAGATGGAGATCTCTGGGAGAGCTCTCACCATTTGATATTCTGTGGAGCTGGGAGGTCTCTGGTGGACCAATGTCCTGAACTCGGCTCTCCCACCTCAGAGGCACAGGCCTGACAACCGGCCAGAGCACTAAGACTCTGTCAGCCACAAGAAAGAAAGAAAGAAAAAAGAAAAGAAAGAAAGAAAGAAAGAAAGAAAGAAAGGAAGGAAGGAAGAAAGAAGGAAAGAAAGAAGGAAAAGAAAGAAAGAAAGGAGGAAAAGAAAGAAAGAAAGAAGGAAAGAAAGAAGGAAAGAAAGAAGCAAAGAAAGAAGCAAAGAAAGAAAGAAAAGAAGAAAGAAAGAAAGAAAAGAAAGAAAGAAAAGAAAGAAAGAAAGAAAAGAAAGAAAGAAAGGGAGGGAGGGAGGGAGGAAGGAAGGAAGGAAGGAAGAAAGAGAGAGAGAAAGAGGGAGAGAGAAAGAAAGAAAGAAAGAAAGAAAGAAAGAGAAAGAAAGGGAGGGAGGAAGGGAGGAAGGAAGGAAGAAAGAGAGAAAGAAAGAAAGAGAGATAGAGAAAGAGGGAGAGAGAAAGAAAGAAAGGAAGAAAGAAAGAAAGGAAGGAAGGAAGGAAGAAAGAAAGGAAGGAAGGAAGGAAGGAAGGAAGAAAGGAAGGAAGGAAGGAAGAAAGAAAGAAGGGAAAGAAGGAAGGAAGGAAAGAAAAAGTTATTAAAATTAAAAATAAAAAAATTATTAAAACTAAAAAAATTAAAAAGTAATAAAAAGAAAGAAAGAAAGAAAAAAGAAAGAAAGAAAGAAAAAGAAGAGAGCAACCAAACCAAAAAACAAATCCACCAATGATAACAAGCGCTAAAAACTATACTAAAAAAAACGGACAGACAGAACCCTAGGACAAATGGTAAAAGCAAAGCTATACAGACAAAATCACACAAAGGGGCATACACATACACACTCACAAAAAGAGAAAAAGTACAATATATATATATATCTATACATAATAAAAAAAGGAAGAGAGCAACCAAATCAATAAACAAATCTACCAGTGATAATAAACTCTAAATACTAAACTAAGATAAACATAAAACCAGAAACAAATTACATGCAGAAAGCAAACCCCAAGTCTACAGTTGCTCCCAAAGTCCACCACCTGAATATTGGGATGATTCGTTGTGTATTCAGGTATTCCACAGATGCAGGGTACATCAAGTTGATTGTGGAGATTTACTCCCCTGCTCCTGAGGCTGCTGGGAGAGATTACCCTTTCTCTTCTTTGTTCGCACAGCTCCTGGGGTTCAGCTTTGGATTTGGACCCTCCTCTGCATGTAGGTCACCTGAGGGCGTCTGTTCCCCACCCAGACAGGACGGGGTTAAAGGAGTGGCTGATTAGGGGGCTCTGGCTCAGTCAGGCTTGGGGGAGGGAGGGGTATGGATATGGGGTGAGCCTGCACTGGCAGAGGCCGGCGTGATGTTGCAACAGCCTGAGGTGTGCCGAGTGTTATCCCAGGGCACTTGTCCCTGGATCACAGGACCCTGGCAGTGGCGGGCTGCACAGGCTCCCGGGAGGGGCAGTGTGGATAGTGACCTGTGCTTGCACACAGGCTTCTTGGTGCTGCAGCAGCAGCCTTAGCGTCTCATGCCCGTCTCTGGGGTCCACACTGATAGCCGCAGCTCGCGCCCGTCTCTGGAGCTCCTTCAGGCGGTGCTCTGAAACCCTTTTCCTCGCTCACCCAGAAACAACGGTCTCTTGCCTCTTAGGCAGTTTTAGACTTTTTCCCGGACACACTCCCGGCTGGCTGTGGCGCACTAGCCCCCTTCAGGCTGTGTTCACACAGCCAACCCCCACCCTCCCCGGTGGGTGAGCAGAGAAGCCTCTCAGGCTGGTGAGTGCTGGTCGGCACTGATCCTCCGTGCGGGAATCTCTCCGCTTTGCCCTCCGCACCCCTGTGGCTGCGCTCTCCTCCGTGGCTCCGAAGCTCCTCCACTTCGCCACCCGCAGTCTCCGCCAGTGAAGGGGCTTCCTAGTGTGTGGAAACTTTTCCTCCTTCACAGCTCCCTCCCAGAGGTGCAGGTCCCATCCCTATTCTTTTGTCTCTGTTTTTTCTTTTTTCTTTTGCCCTACCCAGGTATATGGGGAGTTTCTTGCCTTTTGGGAAGTCTGAGGTCTTCTGCCAGCGTTCAGTAGGTGTTCTGTAGGAGTTGTTCCACATGTAGATGTATTTCTGATGTATTTGTGGGGAGGAAGGTGATCTCCATATCTTACTCCTCCGCCATCTTGAAGGTCTCTCTCTCCAGTCTTTTCTTAAATGCTGTTGATTTTGATATGTTGACCTTCCCCCCCGCCAGGTTTATTGAGATATAAGTGACATATAACACTGCGTAAGTTTAAGGTATAAAATATGATTTGATATATGTAATATATTGCAAAATGATTACCATAATAAGGTTAGTTAACACATCCATCACCTCACATAGTTACAATTTGTGTGTGTGTGTGTGTGTGTGTGTGTGTGTGTGAGATGGGGACTTTTAAGATCTACTTTCTTAATAACCTTCAAATATAAAATACAGTATTATTAGCTATAGTCCCCATGCTGTACATTACATCCCCAGAACTTATTTGTCTTATAACTGGAAGTTTTTACCTTTGACTACTTTTCCCCATTTCCCTACCTTGCAGCCACCTCTCTATTGTCTATTTCTATGAGTTTTTTTCTTTAGATTCAACACGTAAGTGAGATCATACAGTATGTGTCTTACTCTGACTTATTTCAGTGAACATAATGCCCTCAAAGTTCATCTATGTTGTTGCAAATGACAGGATTTCCTTATTTTTTTAAGGCTGAATAATATTCCATTATATATAATATCTATATAGAGAGATAGATAGATACAGATATATAGATATATATTTCATTTTCTTTATCCATTCATCCATTATTAGACACAGTTGTTTCCGTATCTTGGCTAATGTAACTAATGCTACAGTGAACATGGGGGTGCAGATATTTCTTTATGATAGTTGATTTCATTTCCTTTAGAAATAGACTCAAAAGTGAGATTGCTGGATAATACGGTAGTTCTATTATTAATGTTTTGAGGACCTATACTGTAGATTGAGGTCTGCAGCTGCAGTTGCCCACCATTTCAAGATAAAAGAATTGAGTGTAAGGACCACTGTAAAAAAAGAAAAGAAAATTCGTAAGGCTATCACTGCAGCTATGCCAGCAGGTGTGAAAACCTTGCACTTTTTATGAAGTATCTTTTTATCTCGTATTGAAAATGCAGTTTTTCTGTAGGTGTAGGATTGCTATAAGAAAGGCATGCCTACAGACTCAACACAGTCTGAGAAAAAACAAAGTCATTACATTGTAACTTAAAGCAAAATGGAAGGCGAAGGATCTAAAGCTGGAGAATTTAACGCCAGCAAAGGATGGTTTTAGAAAGAGGTTTGGCTTAAAAAAAAAAAAATCAAGACAGGAGAAGCAGCTTCTGCAAACAGAGAGGTAGCAGACCAGTTCCCTGACTCCATGAAGAAAATCAGTGAGGAGAAAGGATATCTGCCTGAACAGGTTTTTAATGCAGACGAAAGTGCCCTGTTCTGGAAAAAATGCCACAAAGGACACTTATTAGTAAGGAAGAGAAGTGAGCACCAGCATTTAAGACAGGAAGGAATAAGAGAAGTCTACTGTTTTGTGCAAATGCAGTTGTGTTTATAATCAGGACTGCCCTTACTTATAAAGCTGCTAAACCCCAAGCCTTGAAGGGAAAAGGTAAACACCAGCTGTCACTCTTTTGGTTGTACAAGAAGGCCTGGATGAGAAAACTTTTTCTGGGTTGGTTTCATCGATGTTTGCCCCTGAAGTCAGGAAGTACCTTGCCAGTAACAGATTGACTTTTAAAGTTCTCTTAATACTGGACAATGCAACTGGCCACCCAGAACCCCATGAGTTCAACACCGAAGATGTCAAAGTGGCCTACTTTGCCCCCAAACACAAGGTCTCTAATTCAGCCTCTGGATCGGGGGTCATAAGGAGCTTTGAGGCTCATTTCACACAGCACTCTATGGAAAGGATGGTCAACATTATGAAAGAGAACCATGATAGAGAGAACATCATGCAGGTCTGGAAGGTTTACACCATTGAAGATGCCATAGTTACTATAGAAGAAGCTGTGAAAGCCATCAAACCTGAAATAATAAATTCCTGCCGGAGAAAACTGTGTCCAGATGTTGTGCATGACTTCACAGAATTTACAACAGAGCCAGTCGAGGAAATCAGGAAAGAGATTGTAGATGTGGCAAAAGGGGGTCGGGGGTGTGTAAAGGGTTTCAAGATATGGATCTTGGAGAAATTCAAGAGCTAATAGACACCACACCAGAGGAATGAACAGAAGTCAACTTGGTGGAGATGGGCACTTCTGAACCAGTGCCAGATGATGAGGAAGAAGATGTAGAAGAAGCAGAGCAAGGAGATAAATGGACATTTAGACAATCTGGCAGAAGGGTTCTGGTTATTCAAGACTGCTTTTGACTTCTTTTATGACACGGACCCTCCCACGATACGGGCACTGAAATGAAATCAGATGGTGGAAGGAGGACTGGTACCATATAGAAATATTTTTAGTCAAATGAAAACGTAAAAAAGTCAGACAGAAATTAGGACGTATTTCCATAGAGTTACACTGAGTGTGCCTGCCTCTCCTTTCCCCCCTCTGCTCCTGAATCTCCTCCACCTCTGCCACCACTGAGACAGCAAGACCAACCCCTTCTCTTCCTCCTTCTCCTCAGCCCACCCAGGATGAAGAGACAAGGATGAAGACCTTTATCATGATCCACTTCTACTTCACGCGTAGTAAATAATTATCATACCATACAGTTAATAAACGTATTTGTTTGTGTGTGTGTGGATGTCTTCATGTGAAAATCTAATAACTGTTCAGCAAGAACTGTATGAGGTGTTTCTGCATTATCATCATCATCACTGCCTAAGTATCCATGTAGAACATATATGCAACACTTGTATTGAAGTGTGTGTGCATATATATATATATATATATATATATATATATATATATATATATATAGTTAAAAAAAAAAAAGAAAAACACTTACCTGTGATGATAGGCTGATATGTAGTTTCTCCAATTTTGAGAGAGAAGCATACTGTACAGTAAGGTGATTCTCTGAAAGCCAAGTTATAAGGCAGTAAGAAAACTAACATATTAATTTTATATTAAATATCACTTACCTTATGTCTATGCAAGGATCTGGGGAGTTGCCTTGCGCTTGGTGGGGGTCCCATGAACCTGAGGGAGATTTTTCTTAACTTTCTTGTCTCGCCTCTAGCCTTTGGTTGGCCACTGCCATGCACTCAGTGGAGGTTCAGTGGATCTTGAAGGGGGCTCTCTGTGTACTTCAGGAGGGATCTCTCTCAGCTTTCCTGCTTTTCCCTCCTACCTTCAGTGGGCCACTGCCTTGCACTGTTATGGTTCTCTACATCTCAGGACGGAAGGGATTCTCTCAGTGTTCCTGCCCTTCCCTTAGATATTGGTGGGCCACTACCTTCTACCCAGTGAAGATCCAGTGTGCCTTAAGGGGATTTCTCTCAATCCTTCTGTTCTGTATTCAGCATTCAGTTTCCTGCTACATACAATTGGTGAGGATCTCACGGTAAAGAATTGGTAGATGGGCACAAATCAACATGTGACTGGGTCACCTAGGAATTTGAACCCCTCATACCAGCCCACACATGGCCACTAAAAGTTTATGAGCAGCACACCTGGTTTCTCCTTACCCCACTCTCTGATGGAGTAACATTCTGGTGTTGCTAGAATGAAAGCAGCCATGGGATACCCTTCTTCTAGGAACGGATTATCTCTTCCTAAGATTTAGTTCATTTAACTTTCTTTGCATCTTCATCTCTCTGTCAGGCTTTAAATTACCATGATATTGTAGCTTATTGGACTTGTACTCATTGCAAAGATGAGTGTGACAATCTTTTGCAACTTTCTACATCCTAACCAGAAATGGAAGTTAATTTTTCCATTTCCAAAGTCTTTAGAGCCAGATCTTTCCTACAGATTTTGAAAAGCACGTGCTTTCCGCTACCCTCTGCATACTTTCTCTGGTAAGTGCAGTAGAATCAGATATGACCCTCAATTCCAGTGTTTTGCACTGAAACTTTTGCATTAGGAGCAACGAAAATGCGACTCAAGGGAACTATTATTATTATTATTACTTACTCACTTACGTACTTTACTTTTTGCTGGGAATACATGCTGTTAGCCAAGCAGTCATCCTGAGGTGAACCAACCAAATCTTTGTGTTATGATGATGTCTTTCATACAGATCTAGGCTCTCGCTTTTCCCTCTGTACATACTTCGGATGGAAGGTGTTTAGGTCCATGTCCCTTTGTAAGTAGTGCCCTTTCTACTCTCTTCTGTTAAATTGCTACTTATTTCTTAAGATCTCACTTAAATGCACATCTTCAGTGAAGTCTCCCTCGAGATATGCTAAACAACTCCTCTCCAACACATCTATCCTTGCTGGATTGTTAGTGTGATCCTTACTGCAGTATATTATGCACATAATGCTAAAGGAAAGATGGTACCTCCTTCTTTTTTTTTTTTTTTAAGATTTTTTAATGCGGACAATTTTAAACTTTTTATTGAATTTGTTACAATATTGCTTCTGTTTTATGTTTTGGCTTTTTGGCCGTGAGGCATGTGGGATCTTAGCTCCCAGACCAGGGATTGAACCCACACCCCCTGCATTGGGAGGCGAGGTCTTAACCACTGGACTGTCAGGGAAGTCCTGGTACCTCCTTCTTAAAAGTGCCAATACATGATCTGGAACTGGGTCTCAATGACCTGACAGGTACATAACTCCCCTGGAGTCAGGATAAAGGGTGGGATCAGCGTCATACAAATCATAGAACCTAGGAGGGAAAGAGGGCTGCGTTCCCCTAAAGAAAAACAAGCTGATACTGGAAGAGAAGACTCACCAGCTGCCAGAGAGAATGATATTTAAAATGCTTTTTATTAAAACCTAATTGATGTGGATATTGCCAGAAGGAAGAAGACAATATTTGAGAAGGAAGCTTTATTTTAACTCCCTCTTTCAACCTAAAGACAAGATATAAGGCACATGTCATCTACAAAAAATTTTTCCAACATCCAACAAGAGGGCTAGTACCAATAAATTTGTCCCTCCAGAAGAATAATATTCAACTTTTTTTTTTAACCACTGAAGATTACCGTTTGTTATTTTGCCTCCATGGACCCCATTTTTAAAAACATTTTAGCCGCCAAATTGCAATTATTATGATTTTTTTCTAGATAGCTTTTTATTGGGTTAATTGAAATTTTCTTTCAGTAGCTATTATCATATATTGAAATATCTTGTGAATATGCAGCAAACATCTCTAAAATGTTTACAACATTTGACTTGCCAATTTTATGTCTATGATTTATCCTAAAATAATGGTCATGGGTGTGAACAAAGGTTTATCTTTAAGAATATATACCACAGCATGGATCACATTGATCAAATGATGATTACAATATTTACCACATAATTGTAAGAAACTTAATACCTAAATATCCAACAGTTAGGAATTAGGTTAAAAAAAATATGGAATAGTCATACAATGGAGTTCTATGCATCCATTACAATTTGATTGTTTGAGATGATTTAATGCATGGAAATATATTCACAATATATTAAATTTTTAAAAGCATGTTATGAAACAATATGTATATATGGATCTTTGCGGAACAGTTAAAATAGCCTCCAAGTTCCGTCTTCATAGTTTAACTTTTTTCATCTACTCTAAGATGGAATGATCTGGTCCTATCTGATTAAATATACATTTTAAGTTTGTTTCACAAGTAGATTTAGCCAAGGAAACCAGGTTATTTGCAGTTCAGTTTGGAACAGAAATCCAAACTTGGCAAATAATTTACATATTGGCAAGAGCATGTTTTCTTTCTTAATATAATTGAAGCCACCAGGAAAAAAAACGATAATAATTGGCACCCAAACTTCATTTTTGTCCTGAGCTACCTCAACTATATTCCATTAAATGAGAATAAAAAAGATCCCTCAAAGTTCAGCCAGAAAATAAAAACTCAACTTTGCATAATTTCCACTGATGGACTGCCCATTCCTGGATGCTAGGATGATTTCATGATGATAGACATTAAAACATGATTGCAATTGAAAACAAGGGGTGCCTGTGACACTAGAAAAACAAGTTTGTTAGTATTAACATCCTAAACATTAAACTAAGAATGTTTCCTCTTTAACAGGCTAAGGAAAAGATTCCTAAAATAAACCATTTTGGAAAAATATTGACTAATAATAATAGCTAAGAGTTATATACTTCTTGGGCTTCCCTGGTGGCGCAGTGGTTGAGAATCTGCCTGCCAATGCAGGGGACACGGGTTCAAGCCCTGGTCTGGGAAGATCCCACATGCCGTGGAGCAACTAGGCCCATGAGCCACAACTACTGAGCCTGTGTGTCTGGAGCCTGTGCTCCGCAACAAGAGAGGCCGCGACAGTGAGAGGCCCGCGCACCGCGATGAAGAGTGGCCCCCGCTCACCGCAACTAGAGAAAGCCCTCGCACAGAAACGAAGACCCAACACAGCAAAAATAAATAAATAAATAAATTTATAAAAAAAAAAAAAGAGTTGTATACTTCTTATTATATACCGTGTGCTATTTTAAGAACGTCTTATTGATTAACTCATTTACTCCTCATGAGAACCCCATAAGGTATAGACCAGTACCATTCTGAGGAAATCAAGGCAGAGAGGAAAGGTAATTTCTGTAAGGTCACAGAACTACCAAGAGGCAGAATCAGGATTCAAACCCAGGTAGTTAGCTGTGTTCCAAAACTGTGACCTTACATAGCACACTTGGGCAGTTCATCTAAGTGAGATCAAAAGGAAATAAAAACCTTGAATCCACTGCAGTAGGGACGTGTCTTCACTGTGTCCTCCAAAGCATAGTTGAGCCTCAAACAGTAGGCAACGTAGCCTAATTTGTTCCCCCTATGTTCTGAGTTCCTGCAAATCAGAGAGTCAGTACAATGTTAGGGGAGACCAATGCAGAATGACTCAGGTGTCCACAAATAACTTCTGGTTTTCTCTTGTCATGAGTAGACTTGGTGGAAATGCTCAGATGATAAAGCAACACCATCTTTGATTTATCAGGTAGGTTTGCTCAAGGTTTTGCACCCTATGGCATTTGTTGAAACATCTGTGAGGCTGGGTTGGACTGAATTTAAAAGCTGCTTCTACAACAAGCCTTCTCATTTGTCCTCACACTTGGGAATGGTTTTACAACATCATCCGTCACATTGTGAGGCCAGATTGTACAAAGTAGCACTGTCACAACCAAGTTCCAGTTTGGAACCTGGGACTTGGCAAACCTCTTTCTGAGCCTCCTCTGATGACTGGCCTTAGACACGCCTTGTCTGACCTCACCCTGACTTCTTTCTCTCTTGCTTGGGAACAAGAAGTAGGATTTTTTCATCTTCATTCCTTCGGATGCACATAGAACAGTGCTCTATACACAGTAGTTGTTCAGAAAATATTTGTCAATTAATATTCTGAAGTCACCATTTTAGCCACCATTCAAAGGGACAAACTAAAATATTGAACATATAACCTTATTGATGTCTTAAAACAAATCAACACCCCCAAGCGCAATTTGGCATTTGCTTCTCTGCAAATACGTGAAGCTGGTGACTGATATCCTTTCTCTAAAAATGTCCAAAGAAAGAGGGCTGAAGGAAGGGGAGGAGAGCCCCCAAAGGGATGGAGGATAGAGTAGAATGAGGAGGTTTATTACTGTCATAAAAATCTTACTACAGCGGTCTTGAATCAGGGAGCTGCATTCACACCTGGAACCATTTGTAAACCCTTTTGAGAAATGCCAGTCTAATAAATGCTTTGCCAGCCAGTAATTCATAAGCCCTATGCAGCAGTTGAAACCAAAGAGGGTAATGGCCACAGCTGTCAGGATCCAGATGCTCTGGGGCCTGGCCCTGCCACGTTGTCCCAGCGTCCATGTGGAGGAACGCTGAGAACTGGGCATATCACCACTTTTCACCCTGGCCTGCTTGCAACAGTACCAGCTGCATCTGGCCTGGGAGATGGCTTCTGCTGGCAGCACCATGTTCCCCAGGAGGCTGAGTGCTGGGCTGCAGCCAGGCTGCAAGAGTTGGACCTCCACCCAGCACACGTGGTCCAACCTCATCTTCCAAACTCCCCCAGAATCTCCACACGAGCTTTGTGTTCCCCAGCACATCGAATCCTCCTTAGAACTGACATCTTTCTGTAGTCAACAGAAAAGATGAAATGAAAACCACGCAGATGAAAAGTCATGTCATTTATTAATAATGTCTCTCTTTTTTTTTTCTTCTATAAATTGGAAGGAAATATTCTTTGGTGACACTCTCTATAAAACAATCTATCTCGGATGGTAAAACCCAGACATAAAGTTATACAGGTCAGTGAAGTAAATCAAGATCTATGGCTTTGTATTTTCTCACAGGCTCTCTCACACACACACACTTCAGGGCTTAATTGCACTAACTCATTAATTGTCTGTAACAAATGGGGAAAACACTTCAGAAAAGACCTGTGGTGATACTACAAAAACATTGGCAACATATTAGAAAACTGTCCCAAATGTACATCGTATACAAAATAAGGTATACTTTTTTTTCTTTACAACTTGCCACCTAAAATAGTTCCAGTTTTCCACATCTTTCTTCCACCCCTCAACATATCCTATACATATTTTTCTCTCAAAATAAATATACAAGGTTCATTACATGGTAACCAGGTCATCTGCATGGCCCTAATTTTAGTAATAATTACAACCAAAAGGAAAGGGATGTATTCCTATAAGAGGAGAACAGAGAACTACTGCAGAAATCAAATGGCCTTTGAGGCCTAAAAGGCAAATCATTACAAAAATAGAGTGACTGAAAGGCTAGCTTGACTTGATTTTAAACAAGGGTGACACCCTGCTAATCTGCCGGCTTTCTTGATGGTTCCCACTCGTCTCTTTCCCAGAGGATATTACAGCCTCCCTCACCTATTTAATTGGGCAAAATCTGGGTAGCTCATCTAGGCTCCTGATATGGAACATCCTGGAACTTTATATTAGTGACAACTACAGTCAATCCCTGCTAAGTAAAAATCATGGAAATAAAATCCTTTGATTTTTGGAAAGGGGGAAAAGGGGAGATGGTTTCCAGGGGTCACCTTTATTATCAAGAATATATTGTAGGCACTTCCCTTGGGGTCCAGTGGCTAAGACTCTGCACTCCCAATGTAGGGGGCCTGGGTTAGAGCCCTGGTCAGGCAACTGGATCCCACATGCTGCAACTAAGGTTCACATGCCACAACTAAAGACCCCGCATGCTGCAACTACAGATCCCACAGGCTGCAACTAAGACCCAGCACAGCCAAAAAAAAAAAAAAAAAGATGATACTGTAAATAGCAGCTTTTCCAGCCACAGCTTCTGGACAGCGTTACTGAATTGACAGGTGAGATGGTGTTCTTAGGATGCTCGATCCCATTCTTTTAAAGCAGGATTGGAGTCAAGGAGTAATTGACTGTGTACTTGCTGAAGTTCTAAGACAGAAGGAGGCAAGTTCGGCACAGTCTGGTATTAATACTTATTCACTGAGAACTCAAGTCAGAACAACTATGTCCCCCTCAATCATGCCTGAGAGAATGAGGCCAGCAGTGAAAGCTTTCCTGGTTAAATCTGGCCAAGAATGACAAAGCCACCCGAAAGGTTCTCGTCCATCATCACTGCCAATGGAAACAAGGTAAAGGAATTCAGCAACTGAAGCCCTGATGTACTGGCTGTGCATTGATGATCTTAACTATTAGAAGACAGGACATTTTAATTTGAGAGTTCATGGTAATAACTTGTCCTTTTTAAAATTGGAGCTCTCAGAGACCTAAGGGAACATAAGACACTTTCAGGTCTGGGAAGTTTGCCTCGGCTTTTGCATCCATAATTCAGCTGGTCCAGCAAGTCTTATTCAGATTCTAAGCTGGTGGGCTGCCTTCTCCTTACTCCCGCCCTTTAAACAGGTTTGATTAATATTTCTTTACTTCTTAAATCAAGAGCTCTTTTTTTCCCCCCAATAGTATCTAGATCTATTCACATTCATTCAGCTCACCCCTGATAATTAAAGTTCAGTAACCTTTATGAAAGGCTACCAGCATAATATCCCTTCAAGTACCCAGGTTTCCAGAATCGTTAAAATAAAGGCTAACATAGCCTACTATAAATGAAAAATAAAAATCACTCCAAAAGAAAAATTGAAGGAAGCAATTGAGATTGATCCTTCTTTGAGCACCATTTGGAACAAGAAAAAATTAACATGTAATGCACATAAAATTCCACCTAGCAGATATTCCACTTCTTCTGAAGCATCCTATTGCAAAGTGTGCCAATATGATATGTCCAGGTAGGCCTACTTAGCTAGGTTATCTTTTGTGACATGACTACAATGATTATTTCATGGATTTTTCTCTACAGCCTCAATTTTGGGTCATTTTGTTATTTTCAACAAAGGTGATATGGTTCATGTATATGTAAACTTGATTTGTATAAGCCGTTTTGCATGAACACCTAAGTCAGCTTTAAAAAAATTATTTTTAAGATCATACGTCCTAATGTGGAGCTGGAAAAAGATATTGTGTGGAAATCATAAGTGACCGAGTCCTCTACGGAGTTTCTGCATGAAATTCATTACGTGGTTGGCAGGCACTGTACTCTCTGGTCTTGGCTTCTTCCCAGTTCATGTTGGCTGACTTCGGGACCCCTGATTATCATTGAAGTTGACTGAGAGATAACTCCTGACATCCTACAGAGATGGCTATGATTTGTCAACTTGCTGCAGTGAAATACAACTCTTGCCTAAGTGAATTAAAATTACATCTTACTGTTGGGCCTTGCTGATTTGCTAAGCATTGTTCTATTCCCAGATGTATGTTCAAAATGGGAAAAGAACATACTGGCCAGCATTCCAAAGAGATGTGCTCTGAGAATGACATAAAATAAAACCATGGAGATTTCAAGTGGCTGAAAAGTATGTCAGACCCTGTTCTCATTTATAATTACCATCCTTTTTTTTTTTTCCACATAACATACATTGTTTGTGCCCTGTGAGTTTTGTGACAGTAAATCGGGCAAAACAGTTCCCTGAATCCATTCATGTGACTAACTGGTACAATGAAGGACACAGATCTGCAAGCCAAGACGACAACATGAGTTGCAAGTCGGCTTGGGGGTCGTTTAACAAAAACATCACATTCATTTTTGCAAAGGAGAAAGATACAAGAATAATTTGGCAAACCTAAAGAATTAAATACAAATTTGCAAAGGCCAGATGAATAAGGATTAACTGTTAACCCTTTAAGTTGCTGAGTGTTGCAACTTAAACGGCATGAAACCTATTTGGGCATTTTATAGAAGGAAACGAGTGCAAGCACCATGGACCTAAGAATTATTTTTCAACAAATACTTAAGAGATAGTCATATCCACTTAGCAGAAAATGTCACATGTATGAGAGTGGGCTAAGGCTGGGTCAAATTGGATAAGAGAGAGATGTAGGGAGCTCTTCTGAGTCACCAGGCTGCAGAGAAAAGCCCGTCTTTCATTGAAGTTCATTGCCTGTGCACCACTCACAACACAGAATCAGGACACGTGGGCTCTGGTCCTTGCTGTCACTAGGTAGCATATTGAGTCACTTCTCCAGTGCTCAAAGCTCTCTCCCTCCTTGCATTCTCTTTGAAAGTTCCTTTCTCTCTTCCAGATGTCTACAAAACAAGGATGAGTTAAAGTCTCCTGGATTTACAGTTTCCACTGACCTAAGCCAGGCACTTGAACATAATTCTGTGATGAGACTTTCTTCTAACCCAATGTTGGAAACACATTTATGAGATGTATGAGAGTTTAGGGGCAAAAAAAAAAAAAAAAAAAAAATTAAAGTGCTTCTTGTTTATTCAGCGTAAGAGGACCCAATAATGTCTTTCTCTTCTTTATTCTCTCTTGCCTCTTCCGAGTAGAAGCAAGCATTTAATCTCAGAAGTCTCCATCTTTTACAATGGAGTTAAGGGGTATATATATATTTTTCAGTTTGTAATTGCAATTTTATAATAATCAGAAGCTCAAAGCAGCATTTCCAGGGATAGAAATGTTCTTTTAAACAAGAAGCACAACTAAACTACAGATTCTACAGATTTAAAAATTAAAATGAAATAAAACAGTATTGACATTTGTTTCTGATTATTTTGTTTGCCAGATTCTTGCTCAAAACACTGTTTGGCTAAAAGTGGTATCAGGGTCCCAATGGTGAGATACACACTCCGTTTACTTCTCAGCAATCCTCAAGTTCAATGGTGGGAATTTCAACATTATTACTTCTTCTTCAATAGAGAAGCTTCTGAAACGAGGTTTTCACAACCATGAAAAGAGCTTGTCTTGTGACTCCTGCTGAGCCAACGATATACTCATTCTTCCTTTGCCTTGAAACCAAAGCCTTTCCCCAGCCCTAAGCAGACGTGTGTCAGTGGTTGAATGCGTAATCTAACCCACCCCCGTGAAAAGCACTAGGTTACTATTGTGGGTCAATACTTCCATCTCACTAATATGCTGGTGGATTGTTTGCATGGTTCCTTGTGTAAACTGAACACTTCTTAATTACACTAGCGTTTTCTTGGTACTAACTTCCCGCACCCCCCCAATGAAAAAGATGATCATACTTCTTTATCCCAAACATAAAGTTTTCAGTTAGAACTGTCTACCTGGAGGTCATTATACTTTTTCTCATGCAGCAACATTTTAGAGATAAAAGTTCAAGTGGATCTGCAAATTCAAAATGGAAAACAATTTGCTCTGGCAAAGCTGAGTCATGAACTTGTCTTATTTATGCTTGGTTATTTCTTGACACGGGGTAGAGTGACTTATGGTTTTTTCCATGAAGTCCGAGCTTTTCGTAACTGCAGGGCACCCCACGCGACCGACGGCAATGCTGTCTGTGGGAAGAGGAACAGCAGCTTTGAAATATTCACAACCAACACAATTTTGATTAAAGAAAGAACTCTGGTTTTTAATAGTTTTGATCATTAAAAAAGTTTAAACCTGCATAGCAATCATTTCAAAAATAATTATTTAATGTTCCATAATTAAACTGTACACAACCTAGTCTTGGGACATAGAAGCCAGTGAGGTGAGTCTGGAGCAGTCCTGTGCAGTCCCACGAGTCAGGAGTAGAGTTTCCATTGGCCTTTTTATTTTCCTTTATTTTCTTTTTTTGTCACTTTGATCATCTTAGTTTATTTGGATACTTGGCACAATCTAGCTCCGCTGCTGAGCGGATCTGCACGGGGAAGAGAGAGCCACTGACCCCATCCTCTGGCCCTTCTTGCTCCCCTCCCCCGACTCGGCCAGGAACCTCAAAGTCGCTCGATGTCTCGGTATTTCTTCCGCAGAATAGAGACCTGGTCTTTAAAGAGGACGGGGTCGAGCCTCATCTGAGAGTGGATCAGCGGCATGTAGCCAAACCAGCTGGCAAACGTATTCATGCAGCTCTGTCGCTGGGCAAAGTGGTCAGGGTCAGCCCAGCGGGAAGCCCGAGAGGTCTGGGGAAAGGGAGAGAAAGAAGGAAGACGATGAGACAGGTGCCAGGTGAGATGGACACACGGCCGTAAACGAAGTCAGGCTTATGGGCACGCAGTAGGGCTCAGGGTCTGGCCTGGCCACCACGCCGGCCCCATCCACGTGCCTGGTGAAGATGCAAGCATGGACCCGGATTTTCAGCCTCGCCAGAAGATTTTCCCGAGACCTGCCATGTTTCCCAGCGCCCCAAACATACAAAGATCCATAGGGACTGACACATTCTCTGGTCCGTGAAGGACCTACCAACTGAATCGCAACTGCTGTGGTCACTAAACATAAAACTCTTCTTTGCACTTGGGAGCAAATGCGATGACTAATAATGTGTTTATGGTTTCACAGATAATTTTCTGAAACCCCTCTGTTAATTTGGTTGATTCTGGGTAAGAAGAAAGATGGCTGCCATCTCTTCAGTTCTCCATGTTGACCCTAAGGTTGGTTAAATATTTTTAGACCATTTAAATGACTAACACTGATTTAAAAGAACGCCTTAAGTGACTTGAGTGCTGAAATTTAAATAGATCAACTAAGCATAATGTCTTTAAAATCGTGTTTTTATGAAACAAGGAAAAGGTGGGCTGCCCAATTATGTCGAAAAAAACACACAAACTCATTTATGTCAATAGGCCACTGTTGAATGGTGTATATATATGTATGTGTATATGTGTGTGTGTGTGTGTGTAATGTGTTTGCATCCTCATGCATTGTTAGAAAATACTTTCATAGGAAGGTACAGTTTGCTGTGAGAATCACTCAGAGTCACTTTAAAACCACAAGTGTCAATATGCTTGAAAGAAAGCATCGAAGGTAAATACAAATGTCAAGTTATCTTGGAGTAGCCGAACAACAAACAAAACACTATTTGTAAAGTGTTTTCATGAGCTCATTTGAGCCTCGCAGCAACCTGGTCGAGTTATCTACCCAGGTAATAGCATCTCCACTTTACAGATGAGGAAGCAGGTCCAAGGAAGTTAAAATTGTTTGTTCAGGGCTAGAAAGGGGCAGAACTCAGGTTTCATTCTTTACCTTTTGTACTAGAGGAACTCTGCTTGGTAAATCGGAGAGAGTATCAAATGAAGCTGACCAGTTGAGTCCATATCAGAGCCGAAAGTCCCAAAGGTACCTCCATTTTTCTCCTAATTTGGGATGAGCTTGCAGGCCATTTCTGATTGGCCCACTTATTCCCAAAGGGCTAGACCCACTACATCCCGGTGAGTGCTCACATCCGCGAAGGGAAACACTGTCAAGAGCCTAAGCTCATTCTTATTCTCTTACAAATGAAAAAAAAAAAAGAGTCCAAGTGAATCATTCAAGTCTCTTTTTTGCCTCTTGATTTTAACATTTATTTTGGGTCAACCAACCTATTACAGAAGATATCTTTCCTGTGTTATAAAGGCATAATTTTAGAGCACGATATCCATTTACTTCACCAGTCACACAAACGTTCAATAAACTAGTGTATATGATGGGAAGAAGGGGGCAAATATAGCACATATCTAGCTAGATACGTCTAGTTAGACCTAAGCCTAAATTTAGATTTGTTCCAAAACATGTGTAAAGTCACTAGAAATATTGGTTTGGTAGAATTAGGCAAATCTATGAAAAGAGTAAAAAACCAACCCCTAAGAAACCATACGTTATGAGTTCCACCCCTAATTTGTGTATAACCTCAGGGGAGTCCAGAGGACTCTGAGTTAACAATATTAAAGGAATGGTGTATCTTTAAATGAGATAATAAATATGAATATGCATGGGTACTCAATACATTTTGCTTGAATTTGACAAGTCTTTCAGTCTTAAAAATGACAAATTCTTGTAAATCCTCTCGCCCGTCCTTTTAGTAATTAGAGGGAAATAGAATTTTCCACTAGATTCTTTGCTTTGTCCAGTACCTAGTACCTAGAACAATGCCTGATAACCTGTACATATTTGGTAAATATTAAATTATTAAATTTTATAAACTTAAAATCCTGTAAATTTTTTGCTTTTACTAAATTCAGAGTATGAAAAACCATCAATTGTGTTAACATGAGGCCTGGTTACATTTTCCTCTGCAAAAGCTAGATTTATATGTGATTTTCAATAACTGTTAGAACAAGGTACATGGAAAACCCCCCAAATTGAACTGATATAACTACATAAGTATGTCCTTTTAGGTTGACTCAAATCCTGCTGGATTCTCCATGATTTAACTTGGGTAGATCTAAATGGTCTTATGGTTTTTGATTTCGTACATAGAGTACTGGGCTCTGTCCAAGATGAATAAAAGGACCCTGGGGTGTAGAAGAATAAATAGTGGAAGAAACAGAGGCCGGGATTCAACTCCAAGTTGTCTCTAATCCTGGGTGACTTCTGGCAATATGCTTAAATTCTCTGGGTCCTAGTTTTCTTACTTGTAAAAAGAGAAAGTTAGATTATATTTCGCTGAAAGTATCTTTAGTAGTAATCGTTTGTGACTCAACACTGTATTTTACTTTGGCAAAAGCTTTCATACGTCTGACCTCAACGCTGTGAGGTTGATTTCACCATTTCCATTTTAAAGATGAGACAATTGAGTTTCAGAAGGTAACTGACTTCCTACAGCAACTAAGTGCTTGCTCTAGAACTGAAAATCAAGTACTATGACTCCTCATCTGCCTCCACAATGCGCATCCAACTCAAGAGCAACCACTAGAAGGCTGTGTTGAGAGCATTATTAGCTATGCATTCAATAAAACACCTAAAATAAACTTGCATAAATTCTCTTTAGGTCTTTAACTCTGGAGAAGAGACGTCTTTCTTATGCCACCTGGTAGGTCACATGAGCGCTTTTATTTTTTTATTCAACTTTTATTGAAGTATAAATGTTGTGTTAGTTTCAGGTGTACAGCAAAGTGATTCAGTTATACAGATATATATTCTTTTTTAGATTCTTTTCCATTATAGGTTATTACAAGATATTGAGTATTGTTCCCTGTGCTAGACAGTAGGTCCTTGTTGTTTACCTATTTTACACATAGTAGTGTGTATCTGTTAATCCTAAACTCCTAATTTATCTCTCCCCACACCCACTATCCCCTTTGGTAACCATAGTTTGTTTTCTATGTCTGTGAGTCTACTTCTGTTTTGTAAATAAGTTCATTTGTATCATTTTTTAAGATTCCACATATAAGCAATATTATATGATATTTGTCTTTCTCTGTCTGACTTACTTCACTTAGTATGATAATCTCTAGGTCCATCCATGTTGCTGCAAATGGCATTATTTCATTCATTTTCATGGCTAATATTCCATTGCGTATATATATATATACACACACATATATGTGTGTATATATATATATATAATGTCACATCTTCTTCATCCATTCATCTGTCGATGGACACTTAGGTTGCTTGCATGTCTTGGCTTTTGTAAACAGTGCTGCTATGAACATTGGGATACATGGGTATTTTCGATTTAGAGTTTTCTCTGGATGTATGCCCAGGAATGAGATTGCTGGATCATATGGTAACTCTATTTTTAGTTTTTTTAAGGAACCTCCATACTTTTCTCCATAGTGGCTGCACCAATTTAGACAGCTTTTATACTCTTGACATAACGATACTCTTGACTTACATCTTCCCAATTACCCACGTCCAAACATACACTCCCTCAGAGCTTTTGGATGTGGTTTGTTTCCTGATATCTTCTCATTATGCTTCCTAGAGGAACAGTGAGTCCTCATTACCTCAGACTGAGTCACCAGTGAGCAAAGCAAGGGGGGAGAGTTCTCCTTCTCTTACCTGTCCCATCATTGTCTCCTTATACTGTTTCTTCTGGGTCACTTTGATTGGAGGCAATTTTGTCACAGCAGACACCAGGAAATTCATGAGTATGTCCTCACAGTTGGCCAATTGGTCCACCATGTTCTTCAGGCTGGCTGGCAGGTAATGGGTGTAAAGGTAGTGATAATATCTGTACAAACCAAAGACAGGTTTCAGCAGGGGCCATGATTATAAAATAACAGGTGGTCTTCTTTGACAGAAACCACATATTCATTCTTTGAATCCCTAAACATATCATGGTTGACGATGATGATAACAATTGTCATTTATATGGTACATACTATATACCAGGTAATGTTCTAAAGTACTTTACAAGAAATGCCTCATCTAATCCTTATAAGAAACCTATGATGTAGGTACTAGTATTATCCCTGTTTTACAGATAAGGAAACAAGGTACAGAGAAGCACACAGATGCAGCTATTGCTTGCCCAGGCTAACTTTAATATCAGGCTGGTTGGTTAGAAACCAAATACTTAGATGGCAAGAGAAGTTACTTACATGTGATCCACATATCATTACAAGTTGCTTTACACTTTTAATTATTGGTTTAATCAGAACCGTATTCAATACTATCCCATAACTCTGAGTTCAACAGTATAACCATTCCATTTTTTCTGGCCTGTAAGCCATGTGTTTCAACACTTCTACAAGGTGTTTTCAACACAAAACACTTCTTTTGTGTTTCAAAACCCCAATCAATTTGGTGGTCAATCATTATGGAGAACCCACAATTTATTTGAATTATTTCTCACCCTAGTATTTTTTTTGGAGGAATATATAGCATACATTTATTGGAAAAATCATTTGAATGAATTTGGTTCACTGAATGGTGGTGGCGGGAAGAAAGAGGTGGAGTCTTGAGATCAAGATTCAGTCACCCTAATGCTTATATCTTGTGCATTTCCAACTCCATCCTTGAGATGACAGGATTCTCTATTTTTTTACTAAAAAAGACCAGGTTAAGATTGGTGTATTCACCTTACTAAGGAGGGGATTTCAATAATGATTGAGTCAGGAACATTAGCCTTCTACACTCATGAATTTGGCCATCTTACCTGAGTCTCCTAGCTTTAAAGATCAAATCTATGCAAACAGCTCCCAAATTTATATCTCCATCCCTGACTTTTTCAACACACTCTTTTAAATGTCCCTACATGCCCAAGACTGAACTCCTGTATTTTCCCTAATACCTATTCCATCTACGCCTTTCCCCAACTCTGTTGATGGCTTACTACTCTATACTTCTAGTTCTTCAAGTCAAAAACCCTAAGAGTCATCAAACTCTGTACCCAATCTGTCAGGACATCATGCTGGAGCATCTTCAAAATATGTCCACAATCTGATCACTCCTTCCCACCTCTGTTGCTCACTTCCTGACCCAGGCTCCATCATCTCTTGCCTAGATAATGTCAGTCACCTCCAAACAAGTCTCCCTGCTTCTCCCCTGGCCCCCTTATAGTCTATCCTCACCACAGCCTTCAGAGTAGATGCCTAAAACATAAGAAGGATTGCTCTGCTCACATCCCTGCACTGGCTCCCCACATAACTTAGAAGACGGTCAAGTCCTCATGATGGAAAGCAGGGTCCTGCATCCGGGATCCCATGACCTCTCTCACCTGCTTGCCCCTCACTCCACTCTGGTCACATCGGTCTTCTGGATATTCCTCCAGCATCCTGTCTCAGGGCATCCTTTCACACTGCTCCCCACGCCAGAGCACTCTTCCTACAGGTATTCTCCTGGCTGACTTCCTTTCTCCTTTCAAGTCTCCACTCAAATCTCATCCGTTCAATGAGGATCACCCCTAACCTGCCCCTTCTCCACCTTTGCCCTGCTCTGCTTTATCTTATCTCCTAATAGATATATTTTAAAATTTATTTATTTTTATTTTTTTTATTTTTGGCTG
Organism: Eubalaena glacialis; assembly: GCF_028564815.1. Lineage (NCBI taxonomy): Eukaryota > Metazoa > Chordata > Mammalia > Artiodactyla > Balaenidae > Eubalaena > Eubalaena glacialis. The sequence continues at coordinate 68,197,911 of NC_083732.1, forward strand.
CGTTGGGGTCTTCGTTGCTGCACGCGGGCTTTCTCTAGTTGCAGCGAGCAGGGGCTACTCTTCGTTGCGGAGCACGGGCTCTAGGCACGCAGGCTCAGTAGTTGCGGCGCACGGGCTTAGTTGCTCCACTCCATGTGGGATCTTCCCGGACCAGGGCTCGAACCCGTGTCCCCTGCATTGGCAGGCAGATTCTTAACCACTGCGCCACCAGGAAAGCCCCTCTCTTAATATATTATAGAAGTATTATGTATATTGTTAGAATACAAAACCTGTATGGGCAGATAGTTTTTTTCCTATTTTACTCAGCGGTAAATCCTAAGCACCTAGAACAGTGCTGAGAGGTGCTCAATTAAGCGTTTACTTCGCTGTTCTTCTACACATTCAATTACTCAATACACCCTGAGTACGTCTCCACACCTCAGAGTCGCTGAAGATGCTGCTCTACCATAGTTTCTAAAGATGCCATAAGCCAAGAGGTTTTACTGATTTCAAAGATACACGTTGGCCACATCAACAGAATTGAAATGGGGATTTTTCAAACTAATTTCCATTAAGGTTGTTAACAAGATTTGGCCCAAGTTCCCATCTCTGCAGCAGCCAGAAACTAATATAAAAAGCAATATAAGATGACGTCCAAACTCCTCACTTGTGGTAAAGAGCAGCTCCCGTCAACACCATGGAGTAGTCGTTCGTCCACTTGGACGTGTAGCCCCACCGCTCCTTCGAGTTATCCCAGAAATGGCTGCGTGCAGGGTACCCTACAATCCTCTCGGGGAAGCTCTGCCACACGGTGAACGCAAAATCCACCTGCAGGCAGAACACAAGCCAAACAAGCAATCAACGGTGTTAACAAATGTCAACAAAACATCACCTTCCCCCTGCTAATTCGTAATGTGAAATCCCGGGACTGTTGCGTAACATTAATTCCATGTATTCATCAGCAAATTAAACTGACTGCTTGACATTTAGCCCCATAATTATGCACATTTTAATGTTTTCTGTTAAAGAAACTTCAGATTAGTGTGGAAATGAAAGAAGGAAAAAAATACATGGGTGGATATGTCCTTTAGAAATCCAGTCTACTCAAGCTAAAAAGTCAAAAAAATCAGTTGCTTCCCCCGCAGCCTCCAAAAGATATGTGACCACTGATTGATGGGAGGCATAAATGCATCTGTTTTATAAACAGGAGCAGATTTTCTGTATACATCTACCGTATGAATATATAGCATTCATCATCATCAGCACACAGCAAAGCCACAGTGACTAAAATCAAAGCATCCACTTAAGAGCCAGAGAAAAGATGTTTAAAAAGCACACAAGTTCTAATGGGAATACAAAGAAGATATCATCAAGAACAGTAATTCAGGCCTCTCAGGTGTGAAGATGCTCAGTGCAAGGGAATTTAGAAAACACATCCACAGTGAAAAATCACTAGGAATAAGTGGGGACAGACCAAGATTATTTTTAAAGGAAATGCAGTGAAATGACTTCCTAGTGCTCAAAATAACCCAAAGCAGGTACTTCTGAACCTGCTACAAACTAACGTGTAATTAGCAAATAGTCTGTTTTCAAATGTGTACACTCACTTTTGACTTCTATGATTCTTTGATGAATGACACATAAAATAACATACAGAAAGTAAAAACAAAACAAAACAACCCCCCCCCTCAAAAACCCAGTAACAGCAAACCATCATATAATGGTCATAATTGTGTAATGCTTATAATACAACAGGCATGGTTATAAGAACTTACATATTTTATTATAGCCATGTGAGGTGATTGATAGTAACTAAAATTGTTGTGGTAATCCTTTTGCAATATATACATATATCAAATCATGTTGTACACCTTGGACTAATACAATATTATACATCATTATATTTCAATAAACCTGGAGAAAAACAAAAGAAATGATGCAAGCAAGAATTCTGTAGATCAAATGATTTAAAATACTGAAAGAAAAAATTGTAACTCTGTTTCTTTCAGTTCTATTTTCTTTCAAAAATGAAATCAAAATAAAGATATTTCAGATACAAAAAAAAAAAAAACTTACATATTTTAACTCATTTCATCCTCACAGTAACCCTGTGAAGCAGGTAATTTTAGAGTCTCCAGTTTACAGAGAGGGAAGCTAAGGATATGGAGGTTCAAATAATTTTTCTGAGTTAGTAAGTGGCAGAGCCAAGATTTGAACCCAAGCCATCTGGTTTCAGATTTGGTGTGTACTGTTAGCATAGTCTCCCTTCTAGCTCTGTTGCTACAGTGTTGAAAACAATTTATCTTAAACAGGTTACACATGCACCCAACAACCTTTGCCCTATCTCTTCTTGATAAGCAATGCAAATGGTATTTTCATTTATTGCACAGATATTTCAAGTCTTGGCACTGTGATGGTGGCTGGGTGGCTGAGTGATGTTGGCAAGTCCAGTTCCTGACCTCCCAGGGGTTCAAAAGCAGAGCAAATAACTGTGCACAATAGCCCAAAGGTGGAAACAACCCAAATGCCATCAACTCATCAATAAATAAACCAAACATGGTATATCCATTCAATGGAATATTATTCAGCTATAAAAAGGAATGAAACACTGATGCGTATGCGTGCCACGACGTGGACAGACCTTGAAAACATTATGCTGAGTGAAAGAAGCCACACACAAAAGGCCCCATATTGTATGATTCCACTTACATGAAGTGTCCAGAATACACAAATCCATAGACACAGAAAACAGATTAGTGGTTCCAAAGGATAGGGAGTGACTGATTAATGGGTTTCCTTTTTGGGTAATGAAAATGTTTCAGAATGAAGTAGAGGTAATAAGCATACAACACTGTGAAGGTATTAAATGCCACTGAATCATACACTTGAAGATGGTTAATTTTATGCTATGTGAATTTTACTTCAATTACAAGACAAAGCAAATAAGCCTAGATCAGTATTTCCCAAGTTTTCACCATATGCATAACCATCATCGCTCCTTTTCCCACATTCCCACCACATATTCGATAACTTAGTTAATATTTTTCTTTAAACAGCATACTCTTTCTTTTTTTAAGCCTCATCCTAGGTAAACATATCAGTGAAATCCTAGGTTTGGGAAACACTGGCCTGGGTGATCTGTAAGGGTCCTTTTATCTCTGAATTCTTGGGGCTTAGTTAGAAGACATGATTTTTGTAAACAGCCATGAATTTAAATTTTTATGGAGATTTAGTTTGGTGCCCTGACTCAAGATAAGAAAGCCTTAACAATATAGCTTTTTCCCCCAAACTATAATACCTGGGGGGAAAAAAGTAGGGTGTTGGGATACACATTAAGGAAGCGTGGTGGGGTAAGGGGCGTCTCAAAGTTAAAAGACAGCAGGGGAGTGGACAGTATTTGCCAAAAAACTGAAAGCAGGTCGTGATAACCTGCACATCATCACTGGCGTTCAATACTAATGGTGCCAACTCATGGGACAGTACATTATGCAGCCCGTCATCAAAGAATCAGCCTGGCTGTCAGCGCTCTTTGGCGTTTTCCATTATCCTTTGAAAAGGAGACGCATACACCGATGGGGTGTTTTCATCACATGAATTCCTTACTATCTCAAAGCTGTTTCAAGTCATTTCAAAGCAACTCAAAAGTAAATTCCAATAAAACTATGATTCTTGTGATAGTTCTGCTTTCACGCAGCTCATTAACACATCAAAGGAGGCAAAGGTCAGCTTATGGCCTCTTCTCTTAAAAACTAACATCGGTTTTCTTTTGAGAATTTGAAGCAACCCAGATAAATGTAAATAACTACAAACCAACTCTATCTAACACCCTTTATAGGACACTGTTTAAAAATCTATCCTTAATACTACAGAGAGGCATTTAAACAAGCTAAGAATCCTTAGAGAGGAAATAAAATGAACCAACATCTATTCACCTAAAAAAAAGAGAAAAGAGAAACCCTTGTCCTCCACCATGTCAGGCAACACGACTGCTCCACTGATCAGCCAGAAAAGTAAACAAACCAGACGGCCAGCTTCTTAAATTGCCATCTCATGCTCAACCCACGCTGACTTCTAATTGCTCCACATACAGCACAAGTTCTTCCCAGCATGCACTGAGAGGCTGGAATTGCTATTCTTTGAAAAGAAATTCACTAGCACGTGGCTACATCACAGCAGCTGAAAGTTTTCACCATGGGACAGAGAGAAACAAACCCGAGTGTGAGATCAATTGCTCTGTGCCCAGCGGAAGATGAGACATCAATCAATACTTCAGGTCATAGGGTAACGATTCAGGTATATGCTGTAGTCTTGACTATACGTTTCACATGGCAATGTGCTGCCTTTCCTGTTTGCTCTCCGAGATCCACTCTCCACTCTTCTTGCCGTGCCCTACGCCTGAGACAATGGAACTCTATGGACTGCATAACCTGGTCTTCCTTGCCAGCTGGTGGCTGATTGGGTTAGGTCAATGGGAGTTGCTGGCAGGAAAATGGAAGTGGGACAGAGAGAGGACAGTATTTCTCCCCTGCTCCCCACCCCGGCTCTGGCCCCAGAGTTCTGGTAGGTGCCACACCCCTCCATGGTCATAGCTCTTGTAGGGCAGCCTCTTCTTCCTAGTTCCCCCTCTAAGGGACACCGGAAACACTGTTTCCTTCCTTCACTTCTTCAGGCCTAGAAGTAGGAGCTGCTTCAAGCTCGTGCCACTCCCCAGGTGCCTCTCCCTCTCCTGTGGCGTCCTTTAACCCCACTCACCTAAGTCATCCTAAATCCCTTCATTTGAGTCACCTGATTTGAATTGTTTGCTGCCAGGACTCTGGCGGCTACAGGCAGGAACTGTGTAATCAAAGTACCTGGCAGAGACCAGAACAAAGACATCCCTCAATAAATACTTGTTGAATGAATTTGCTCCGGGGATGCCAGCCTCCCTTGCAGGAAGCAGGAGAAAAATGCAAGCTGGAGCGTCCCATTCCTTGTATTCCATTGCAGTCATTCTCTTTGAACATTAAGCATCTCTCCCCTTCCCCCCACCTCTTTATCCTGCCGACTCACACATGACACAATTGGCTGTGTGCTCACACTTTAATCCGCGCAGCACGCATCCCTCCAACATCACTCATTCACCAAGTATTTATAGAGCTTTGGCTGCATAGAAAGGCTTTAACAAAGGTGAGGCCCAGGACATTTTGTCCTGGGGTGATTTTGGTTGCCCTTACACAGAACGTCTGCGCAACTCCATTTGATGGAAACTGGAAGCATCCATGGAATTTGAAGAGACACAGAGACTGCTAGCCCAAGTTACCATGAGTCCTGGCTATGTGGGCAGCAGGCCGTTAGAATCAGACTGGCATCTAGGAAAACGCCTGCTGGTAAGTGTCAACATTTAAATTGAAAAGAAAATGATTATGAATAAAAAGGAATAAAAGAAGGGGAACAGGATAGGTAGCTAAGTCTCCAAGCTTTTTAGCAGCTACCATGAATAATGTATTTGTGATCTACTACATTTTTGTGTAACTGTCTTTGGTCCCCTCTACGGTTTTAAGTGCGGTTTCAGAGATCAATACTCATTCGAGTTGTAAAAATTGGTTTTCTAGCATAGCTATCTTTCCTCTTCTCTCCCTCCCCCTCACACATTGCTCTGTGCAATCTTATTTTTGGCACAAATACCTGAACATCTGAAATAGCAGGGATCTCTATCTCAGCCTTCAAGTGAAACCGTTTGCTCTCGTGTGGGTTAAAGAAAATGCACACTTCCAACCAAGATGGAAAAGCTGCCTTTAGAACCCAGAATAGTGTTCCCCAACAGAGTCAACACACGCCCACACAGGCGTTAGCAGAATCAGGAAAGATGGGCTCCCAGAGCGTGGTTTCAAGAAAATGCTAAACAGGTGCCCCTGCCCGACTCCCCTGGGTCCCTCTGCACACCTGCCTGCACCTGCACTGTTTAAAAACAAACAAACAAACAAAAGGAGGGCAGGAGGGAGGGGTGAGGTGAGGCACAGCCTTGCAAATGAGGAACTGATTAGCAGAGGAAACAAAGGGGAAAATGCCCTCATCAGGGTGCCAGGTGGCGGCAAGGTGCTCACAGGAACCGGGTTGATTCAGACCGACTCTGCAGGAAGTTTTGAAAAACGTTTTGGGCTTGGCCAAGGCAAGGGCAAAAGAGGCGCCGGCACCTTGGGGTTTGAGGTGACTGCCCGCAGTGCCCTCCGCCCCTCCTTGGTGAGGCTGCTTACCTCCGTGGTTGAAAGCACAGTGTCCTCGTCAAGGCTGAGCACGGCGTCTGTGACGATGTTGTCATAGGGCAGAAAACGGCTGCTCATAACCTGGGAGGCGGGGGAAAGCAGGCAGGAGGGAAGGAATCGGGGAAAAGAGAGGTAAATGGACAGTCTTGTTTTCAGGAAAATTTCCCCCATCGTCATCTTCACAAAGGATGCTCCACCACCATGTCACCTCTCAACATAGAAGGCTTCCATTTCCCATCTGTGCAGATTCATTTGGTTCCACCATTACTGGGCACCTACTGTGTACAGACACCTTGCTAGTCGAAGGGAGTACAGAGGTGAGTAAGATTGGAGGAGTTCATAGTCTGCAGGGAGACCAAGATGACCAAGAGAACAAGATGCGGATGATCGGTCCTCGCCTGATACGAGAAATGCCGGGAGACCAGAGGATGCAGCAACCAGCTGCTTGGAAGAGCAACGAAAGCCTCAGAGTCACATTGAATCAGGACCCTGATGGCCAGGAATCCACTGGGGATAAATAGAAATGAGGCTTAACAGACAGAGAGCTCAGTAGATGCAAAGGCACAAAGGGGAGAACCAGCACTCTGAGGCCAGGGAAGAGTGGATGCACGGAGCAGTGATTCCAAGTGTGGGACACACACCACTGGAAGGCCAGGTCATTTTAGGAGGTGCAGAGACAAACATTTAAAAATTCTACTCTTCATTAATTTTAGCTCAGAGAAGCAAAAATACATATACATATATATTAGTAGCTATAGCAATAAAAGGTACTAGTAGAGTTATTCAAAAAAAGTTTCATTAAAGTGAAAAGTAAGCTGATTTAAAGAAAAATACTAAACAATAGAACACATGGTCCATGGATTTAGGAAAATTGTGAAGGTAGTATAAAGTTTGGGCAGCACCAGGATAAGGCATGGTGAGGTGAGTGTACGTGTGTGTGTGTGTGGGTGTGGGTGTGTATGGGTGTGTGTGTGTGTGTATGTGTGTGTGGTGAGGGTTTGGGGGATGAGGGGATCAGTTGAAAAACTGAGACTGAAGAGACTACCCTATGACAGTCCCAGCATGAACTCCTGTGTTGAAGTTTCTGTAGAATACCTAATAAGAATGATGATATAAGAATAACTAACATTTTTTAAAACATTTACTCTGTGTCAGGGAATGTTCCGAGTTCTTATTTATTTATTTGTTTATTTAGTTGCAGCACGCAGGGTCTTCGTTTTGCGACATGCGGGATCTAGTTCCCCGACCAGGGATCGCACCTGGGCCCCCTGTATTGGGAGTGCGGAGTCCTACCCACTGGACCACCAGGGAAGTCCCGGAAATGTTCCAAGTTCTTTATGTACATCATCTCATTTCATCTGTATAACAACCCCATTTTATAGGTGAGAAAACTAAGGTACAGAAAGGTTGTGTCTTGCTTAGGATGGACCCACCAGCACACCATCCCAGATGGTGTGATTCTATAGAGCACCTCAGCCCTATGCTATACCTGTCTCGGGGTTGAAAGGACCTCAAAAGTGAATGTGGGCACACATGGCAATCTCACATTCACCACTTCCTCTGGAAGGTATATTAACTGTTGTGCCATCCTCTCTCAATTCCTACGCGGAGACTGAGAGAGAAGACACTTGCCATCAACTTTCAAGGCACAAAGACCAGGGAATGAAGCAGTTGGATGCTAGAGACAAAGCAAAAAGGGAGGCACTTAGCCCGGCTGCCAAGGCTCAAAATCTAAGGACCCCTCCCCACACCCCCCCAAAGAAGCCCAAACTATATTTACATCAGGGAGTCATCTCATCCGCAAGCCTCATCTCAGATTTGGTTTACGTGCCGGAGAAGCTACTGGAGGGCTCACGTCATTAAAGGATGGAAAATGCCCACTAGAACCCATCTGTGGGAGCTCAAGGGATATACCTATACTCCAGGCTCTGCTCCTACACATCTCACAACTGGGTCAAGTGTTTTTTTCTCTTTCTCTTTTTACTCTTTCTCAAAATAAAATACAAAAGCGATCAGCAACCCCGTATACACAGGGCTCAGAAATCTCAGCCTGAAGCAATTCTCCTGACACTGTTTACATGTCCACTAACTAATGCAGAAGTTATTAGTTGCCAGCTTAGTGATGCCCTGACCTTTCCCTTGTTAAGCCTACAGGGGAGAGCTGCAGAGACAAGGCCTATAAGTTCAAAATAGAATTTTCCAGCCAAAGCAGCGAACACATCAATTTTAAACTCAAGGCTAGACATGGAAATTTAAAATGGGGAAGGAGGAGGACATATGACTTCTTTCCCATTATGGGCCCAACCACTGGGTTTAAAAGGATCCATTTCCTTTTTCTGAACTTGCTTCATCAATAAGAGTTAAGAGCCCATAAGTCAGCCACTTCTAAATCTAGTGTAGAAACTAGAGGCTCTCTTTCAAATACCCTGCCTCAGCTCCGTTCCAAAAGTTCAGTGGATTAGCATGAAAGGAGCCAATGTACTTACAAAGTCAATCCTGAGGGAGCTGGGTTTTCCTTGTTAGCTCATTTAAGAAATACTTAGCTACCATGTAACAGCCCAAACCCTTCTAGAATGAACAAACACAACTAGGAAATGACCTAGGCTCAAGAAGTTCCCTGTCTAGTAGGGAAGATAAGAAATGTTCGTAAGTAATAATACAAAGCACAATAAGAGTTGACATTTTTCAAGCACCTACCATGAGCATCCACACTCCTAAGCAGCAATACATTTACATGTACAGTATCAAACCATTTGACCCTTTTAGCTAACCTGTTAGTGTTATGATTTCTTCCATTTACTGAAGGAGGGATTGAGGCACACAGAATGAAATAACTTGCCTTAGGTCACATAGAGGAAGTCTGACCCCAAAGCCCATAATACAAACCATCACTTTACAATGCCCCCCGCCCAGAAGAGGAGCTCACATTTACTGAATCCTGAGTGTATAACAGGTACAGGGCTGAGCACCTGTAATGCAGTATCTCATCTCATCATCAAAATGGGCCCAAGTCTTAGCGCCCAGGTGCCCTAGGATACAGAGTCTAAAGCAAGACTTAAGCGCAAATGCTTTACCAGGTGGTGCGGTCCCAACGAGGGAAAAGGAACCACGTGACCTACTGGATTCAGTGGCCAAGGTGAAGTCTAGGACTCAACCAATGGCCAGAAGCCCAGACATAAATATGGCTGGGAGAATGGGAGGTAGGTATCTTATAAGACACATCTGATAAAGACTACAAGAAAGGTACTATTATCATCATCATCATCTTAGAAATAAAGAAACTGGGACTACTAGCTGGGAGTGAGAGTATAAAATCAGTCAATGAGTCTGTGCATAAAAATGCAATACTAACCATAGGAGTCAGAATGGCTCCCAGTCGGTCAGTCAGAATGGATCCTATTTGAATATCCTGACATATTCAGAGAGAGACTTATCTACCAGAAGGATATCTAGTCACCCATGGAAGCATAAAAAAACAAAGAATTTCCAAGTTCAAAGTGAAGAGAACCCATCTGAGCACTGTTCAGGGCCTCAGGCATTGGAACTGGGGAGACAGATATATGGGGTTGTAGGCAGGAGATTTTTCTGTGCCAGTCCCTTTTGTGAAACCATACCTATTGGTGAGATGAATTCATAAGGGTAAGTAAGACCGATGCCAACAGGCATGTGATTATTCTCATCCTTCCCTTTCCTCATTAAGTGCTTACCAGTCAGCTCTCTGATGACCACATTGCTTGACTCCAGTCCTATGAAGGCTGTGACTGTATCTGTCACATTCACCACTGTGTTTCCTCATGTTGCCCAGCACACAGTAGGCAGCCTACACTGGAACTCAATAGATAATGCACGGATCACCTTGTCCACGCACGTGACAGTTACAATTCTCAGTGCATCCTGTTGAACTATATGAAATGGCCACTTGTAGCCACCCAAATGACGATTTCAAATGGTGCAACCTAATACCTTGGTCGTTCTTATTCTGGCTCAAAGAGGGTTTACTTAGTGTGAGACAATCTCTCATGACCTAACTCTTTGGGGACTGACGGAGGAAGTCTCTTAGATGACAATCTCAGTGTCATTTAATAGAGACTAATCTCCTCACAATGGATAAGATCTACAAGAAAGCCACCAGCAGAAGCTTGAGAAAAAAGAATTCACCTCTGGCAGCAAAGAGTGCAAGATATTTCCAAAAGGAGGGAGCATGGGAACCAGGGCTTAAAGAATATACGGGAATTTCAATAACAGAAATGAACAGCTGAGGAAGGATGGTCAAGACTTACAGCAAATGGGAAAGAAAACACTTAGGGGTAGGAAGGGACACAGTGCTGTTAACTGTGACTGATGAAATCTATAGAGGAAAAGCAATGAGAGAGAAGATTGGGAAGGCCGGCTAAGGCCAGATTATACACGGCCTCTGATGTTAATTGAAAGCATTAGCAAAAAGACTCCCTTAAGGGCCATGAGATGATTAAGAGGATCATTCCGTTCTAGGCAAAATGAACTGGAGAAGGGAAGCAGGGGCCAGCTAGGCAGCCAGCACTCCTGAGAGTCTCTGATGGACACCTCAAAACAAAAGTAAGGTGGAAATGTCCTTTTTAAGATAAATGTTAGGAAGAACCACTATTCTCAAAGACACAACTAACTCAGATTAATCAGCTAAGCAAACCTCATGCATCACCACCACCATCAGCAGCCTCATCTTCATCCTCATCACTTCCAGAAAGATACCATTGCCAGGCCCTGAATTTATTTACTCCTCATAGTACCCCATGTGGTATGTGTTATTATTTCCATTTTGTAGATGAGGAAACTGAGGTTCAGAGAAGGAAGGTATAGTCAGGGTCACACATCTCCTGAAGAGTTAGTATTAGGACCCAATTCCAAAGCCTATGGCTGTCATTATGGAAAACAGTATGTTTTCCTTAAAAAACTAAAAATATAGCTGCCATATGATCCAGCAATCCCACTCCTGGGCATATATCCAGATAAAACTATAATTCAAAAAGATACATGCATCTCTATATTCATAGCAGCACTATTCACAATAGCCAAGACATGGAAAAAACCTAAATGTCCATCAACAGATGAATGGATAAAGATGGATAAAAATGGATAAAAATGGAATGATACATTCCATTCCACACAATGGAATACTACTCAGCCATTAAAAAGAATGAAATAATGCCATTTGCAGCAATATGGATGGACCTAGAGATTATCATACTAAATGAAGTCAGTCAGAAAGAGGAAAACAAATACCATATGATAACACTTACAAGTGGGATCTAAAATATGACACAGGGACTTCCCTGGTGGCGCAGTGGTTAAGAATCCACCTGCCAATGCAGGGGATACAGGTTCGATCCCTGGTCCCGGAAGATCCCACATGCCACGGAGCAAATAAGCCCGTGCGCCACAACTACTGAGCCTGAGCTCTAGAGCCCACGAGCCACAACTAGTGAGCCCATGTGCCACAACTACTGAAGCCTGCGCTCTAGAGTCCGTGCTCCACAACAAGAGAGAAGCCACCACAATGAGAAGCCCGCGCACCGCAACGAAGAGTGGACCCTGCTCGCCGCAACTAGAGAAAGCCCGTGCGTAGCAACGAAGACCCAACACAACCAAAAATAAATAAATAAATTTTTTTTTAAAAAAGTTAAAAAAAAAATGACACAAATGAACTTACCTACAAAACAGAAATAGACTCACAGACATAGAGAACAGACTTGTAGTTGCCAAGAGGGAGGGGGGTAGAGGAGGGAAGGAATGGGAGTTTGGGATTAGCAAATGCAAACTATTATTTATAGGATGGATAAACAACAAGGTCCTACTGTATAGCACAGGGAACTATATTCAATATCCTGTGATGAACCATAATGGAAAAGAATATGAAAAAGAATATATTTATGTATAGTTGAGTCATGTTGCTGTACAGTAGTAATTAAAACAACATTGTAAATCAACTATACTTCAAAAAATTTTTTTTAAAAAGCCTATGGCTGTCAAAGCAGAGGACATTCAGAGACAGGTATGGTTTTGGAAAAACAGTCCAGGCCAGCACCCCCAGAAGCAGGGGGAAGATGGCTAAGACCAACACGCATGGTGCCCCACTGAAGACACGAAGATTCCACACTGATTCCACAGTGAAGTCCCCTCTGGTCCTACCTTGCTTTCTCCTTCAATCACGATGACAGGCACGGCAGTGGCAGGCCAGCGGTGTTTGGCTGGGAGAGGCTTGTCACAATTCCATAGAACTATGATCTGAAAGGGACAGGGGGTCATGAGATGGCTTGGTAAGGCTAGATTTACATAGGCCTCCAACCCAAAGTTTCTTCTTACAGACAGAGAGGAGATGGGGATATAAGCAAGGCAGGATGGCAGACCTCAAAACTGAATTTAAAGTGAGTCCACTCCACTCTGTACACCTGAAACTAACACAACATCGTAAATCAACTATCCTCCAATAAAAATTAAAAAAATAAAAGTGAGTCCACTCCTACACAACCCTCAGAACCCGATGACTCTAACAACCAAAGAGAGGGGACAAAAAGAGTAACCTAAGAAAAACTGTGTCAAGGGGGTAGGAGAAAGCTGGGGAGGAAAGAAGTCATTTCAGGGTTGCTGGTTTTTAACAAAGTGTTTTCCTAAATTCTGATGTCTTATGATGACGAGTAAGATAACAACCCTGATCAAATTGAATAAAAATGCACACTGAACGTCTGCTATGCATTCACACTACACCAGGCAACATGGGAGAAAGAAGAGAATTCAAGATAGGACTGGCGTGAGCTCATGTTTTGGATTCTCCAGGATGGTTGCTGATTTCCTGTGATCCTGTTATTTCCAATAAAAATGACATATAGCTCCAAAATGCATACTTCCACGTGATTCCATTCTTTTGTCGTGTGTAAACCTTCTTCTGTAATTTATAATTCAGAAAAACCACCGTTAAGAGTACGAGAGTGATACCAATTTGGAAAACATTATTACCATAGGTATCATCTTCCTTTCCCAATTTTATAATTAGTCACGGTGGCCATGAAAGAAAAGTTGACGCCTCCTGACACCAACGAATTGGTTTCTGCTGTGGAAACTTAGTTTTCTGGGTCCTCTCAGTGGCCTTTCTGATGTTCCTTTATCACTCTGACACGTAAAAATGAAATAACGTGCCTATGTATTCTTTAAAGAGTGTATTGGTATATATCGGGTTGGCCAAAAAGTTCGCTCAGGTTTTTCCGAAAGATGTTAGAAGAACCCGAATGAACTTTTGGGCCAACCCAATATTTAACTTTATCCCAGGGCAAAGATCTCTTTGTAACCCACCCCTTACCTGTACCAGATTTCACTTCCAAGAACCTCCAAGCTGATGAAAAGGGCGTAATGAGGCGTGACAAAGGAAAGGGGAGTAACAGGGCACGACGTGAGAGGAGTCCCCGGGAGCACGGCGTGTAGCTGGGAAGGAACAGGGAGGGTTGGGGGTCTCTGGTCCACTGAGCAGGAGGGGGCAGGCACCGCGGCCAACACCTCCACTCACCTGAGCACAGTACTGGGATCTGGCTGCAGCCACGAGGAGTTTCAACACTGGTTGGGACTGAGAGACCAGGGGGGTCACCGCGTGGATGACTGCAGTGAATTTGGAGGGGGGCTTTAAACCTGAAACAGAAAGGGCAGAGAGGCCTAATGAAGCACTGAAAAACAAGACTTAGAAAATTAGTCCTCTCTGCTCCACTGCCTCACCCTGGAGCTGATGATGTTCCCTTCTAGTGTATTTTTCCTCTGCCTCTTGTGTCCTGACAGAACAAAAACAAGGTGAAAAGCTGCTAGTTAACTGCTGCCTGAGTCTAAGGACCTGGATAATTTACAGTTCAATGCCCATTTCCAGATTCTTCCTTTGATAGTCGTTTCCTTCCTCCCTTGGGGATGCATCTTTGATCTCCCTTCTGCATTTTAGGCACCCAAAGTCTAATTACGCACACACACCACTACTCACCACTCTCTACCCAAGAAAGGGTCTAACTCTAGTCACTTACGTCTTAGGATGGATTTTTGTAAATGTGCTCTCTCTTCCAGGATATTTGCATCTGTCTTACTCTTAGTTATGTAGTTAAGGGGTTTTTGCCTGATTGATACTATTTCAGATAATAACTAGCAAGTGGTAAAGGTTAAAAGAACAACATCCAGAGCATAAGTGTCTATGTCTGAAGCTCAGTTCCACCACTGAGTGGTGGTGGGATCTTGGAAAAATTACCTAACCCTCTGTGTTTCCACAGCTGTGAAATGGGGCTGATAGCAACAGTATCAAAGTTATGGAGTTGTTATGAGAATTAAATTAAATGAGTTAATGCATACAGAGCACTTAGAACAGGACCTGCAAACAGTAAGTACTCAGCATGAGCTTACCGCTATCATAATCACCATCATCACTATTTTAGAGTAGAAGCCGCTCTACTCCCAAGAATCTCTTCTTTGTGTACCAGTGACACAGCTGAGAGGAAAAGTATGTGGTCCAGACCTCTGCCAACTGTGTGCTCTGAGGCCCGAGGTGGAAAGGTACTAAAAATGTACAAAATAACAACTGCCACCAAAGAGAGAGCAGTGAGATGGCTTCTCCCCCAAAATGAGTTTTTCCATGAGAACCCACTAAGAAATTGGAGACAGGTTAAAAAGCCTCCTAAAACTTCATTAGTTTAGAGCCACTAATTTCACATTTTAGTAGTTTAAATATGAACAAGACAGTGCAGGGACATTCAAGTTAAGCTTTGGTAGTGACTGGATAAAGGTAAGAATCAGACGATATGTATCTCAAAGGATTATACGGACGTTTTGCAGGGCAAATTATACCATCCGACTAGTACTTTAATTGCATGTTAGAAAGAAGCTAGCTTTCCCACTATCTAGATACACATTCAAGGCTTTGCCAAGTAAGAAGAATAAATATGATGGAGGGGGTTCCCTTTTCTAGCAGTGAGGACAAGTCAGTGCTTTAAGATTTTCCTCTAACAGTTTAAGAAGCATCAATTACACACTTCTAATGTGCTAACTCTGCTAACTCCACACAAAAATCTGGAGTCTTTTTGCCATATCGACTTGAAAGATGCTTTATTATCCCAGGGTTTCTCAAATTTGGAACTATGAATGAGGAGACGTGTCCAAGATGTTACTAACACTAGAGGGAACGGGGCTCCAAATACGTATACGTCTATGGCAGTAACAGCCTTTTGTAAAGCTTCGTCCCTCCGCCGGTTCCCTTTTCCCCATTATGACTAGACTAAAAGCTGCTTGAGAACAGAGCTTGTATCTCCTTTGACTTTTTATTTCTACCACCTAGCATTGCATTAACATGGCACAGAAGAGGGGCATAATAAATGTTGAATGAAGTGAATAAGTTTCTCCCCTATCATATATTCTTAAATCTTTGTCCTTTCCCTTTATTAGTTCGGTTTTTCCTTGGTCTGAGACAGAGAAGTTGGGATTGTGGAGGAAAAAAAAAAGTAGGGAGAGCTCTCCTAGCTCCATTTTATATAAGATGAGACTTAAAATTATAGTGAACCCATTGTCATGTTCAAAATGATCTGTAATTTGGGAAGCCTATTTCTCAAAAAGAAATGACTCTGCTAAATGTAAAGTACAGCGGCTCAGGTAAGAAAGGAGTTTTTCACTTTGCAATGCTCTGCTGGATTTATAATTCTTGACCTTGATACACCGTTTAGGACAGGGCTCTAGAAAGCAGTCTCCAACACAGGATGTTACAAAGACACCGCGGTGGAATCGAAAAATCAAGAGACTTTAGTTCTGGATGACACCTGGCTGGTAAACCGGAATAGCTCCCTGGAAGGCACTCACTTACCTAAATTAGCATAGTAGTAAGGGAAATCTCCCAGATAAGATGAATACTGTGGTAGGACGAACAATCCTCCAGGATGTTTGTTCCATATTAAACTGTTACGGGATATGTGCTTGAATATTCTGTCCTGAATAATCTAGAAAATGAAAACATGGCACATGGTGAGAGGAGACTGACGGTATCAGATGAGGAACACAGTCAATCCAAATTTGAGGGCTGATGGCACTCAAAGTGGTGAGTCTCCTCCCCCACCCCCAACTTGATTCTTCACTGAAACAACCCGATTCTTCACTGATTCTCCGACACAAAGTGACAGAGCAATGGAAAAGAGTGAGAGAGAGAGAGAGAAAGAGAAAGAGATGAATAATGGCTAATCCAATTTCCTAATTAAACTGCAGTTTACCATAAATTCTATCTTGTCTTTCTATAATAATAAGTCCACACTCATGTCAAAGCAGAGTGTGTAGAAGAGTTTCCCTGATGGCTGAGATCTAGCAGTGCTTCCAGATCCACATCAGGAAGATCTGTTCTCAGGGCACAGAGATGTCCATATGGAGACTGAGCTGGGAGCATATGGAAGGCACGGCACATTCCTGAAGCAGCTGAGGTTTTGATCTGTTCCTTTAATTCAGGAGGCAGATTTATTTGCTTGACATATCTCATTGTCCTTTCAAATTCAAGTGTAGGACTTTGGGGTACTAGTTAGCTGAAGTTTTTTCTACCTTTCATCTCAAAAAGTAGTGACTTAACAATTGCTCAAAACATCCTACATAACAGAACAAGAACCATGGCATATGGAGAGTAATGATAGCCAAGCTAGTTCATTAGTTTCTTTGGACTTGAAGACCTCGCAGATCATTAAATTCTACATTTCGAGTCAAACATTCTCCCATCCCGAATCATTTGTCAGATGAATGTGATTAGTCCACTTTACAGTGGACTTTCAAACTCTTGTAATTATACCATCCACTCATTAAGATACGATTTGGCAAATAATTAACTTGATACAGAATTTCATGTTTTCAGCAATTTTTTTGTACTTAAAAAACAAAAGCCTGGCATATATCTTTAGAGATTTAAGACCTAAATCATCATTTTCCAGGTCCCCATTTAATGCAATGTGATTTTAAGTACAGACCATTTTAAATGGAGTTGTATTATTTGCTAAGGTTATTACCACCCTCATCTCATCCCACACGGTGACTAGACAAGTAATAAAGTCAGCTGCATTTATCTTTGCAAACCTTATTGTGTTTATATTTCTTAATGAGAGAGAAGGAAGCAAGGAGGAAATTTAGAAGAACTCAAAGATCTTAGTTCAATGATTTCTGCATTTTCTCTTTTCCCCAGATCAAAACTGCTCATTTTATATGGATTGGCAGAGGTTTCTAATTTGGGGAAGATTTTAGGAACCTTGCTCAAGCGTTAATGTTTGCTCTTCGTGGTTTAACAGAGATGTGTTAAAATGCTATTGTCTAGGCATTAATTGTAAGAAAATTGTCATGGTTGTGAAGGGTTTTTACATGGCTAGCAATTTCACTTTGTACACCAATTATTCCAGTTTTTAATTATTTGTACCTTCCAATTCTACTGTCTACTTATTTTCCTTTATAGGTTTTCATTTAGATCCTCCCTTTTTTTGCTTTCCAAATGTATGTCCCTTCTAGCATGTGGTTGCTTAAATAAGTTTGGATATCAAGACACAGAAAACATTGACAATGGACGGTGTCATAAATCCGACCTACACACAAGTGACATGGAACTCAGAGATATCACAAATTGGGTCCCTATTCACTTTGGGTCTCTGGGTGGTGTGATTCTCAATGTCATTGACTCTTTTTGATTCAGTATCACAACATTGTCATCTTTTTGAAGTCAAGGATATGATAAGTTATAGTATTCCTCTGAAGTATCAAAAAGCATTTTATATTCTCTTCAAACAGGGCGATATCAGCAAAGGTATAAGAGCAATAGCAAATGTTGAATTTAACCCGGGTCAAGCAATTTGCCACCTTTATGACTTACTATCCTCATACGTAATAAGCAGTAAAATATCACATTAATTATAACAATGTTTCAGAATCTGTTAGGAAAGGTTGCCTAAATCTTCATACTTAAGACTTGATTTTTTTAAAAAAATCTCATTCCTGTGTTCATTTTCTAGGCATGGATTTTTCCATTTCTATTTTTACACAGCTATACTATCACAGATATTATATATTATAGATCTTTTCATATTATTAATAGCATTAATGGTTTACTTATCCTAAATGTCCAACAATAGTGCAATTATTTCCATGCAAAGCAATGAACATATTTATGAGTTAAAACTTTCCACATTTAGGACCGATGCTTTAGGATTTTGTCAAAGGGTATGAACACTTTAAAGGCTGTTCATATGTATTACCAAATGTCTTTCTGAAAGGTTGATATCAACTTGCCTTACCAAAAGTTTGACAGAGTATGGATCTCATTTCACCAAATAGAAAGGTCATTTTGTCCCTCTCCTAATGTCCAATTCTCCCTATTGCTACACTGGACAGCTCCCAGGAGCCTTTCAGGGCCCTTAGTACTCACTCTCGAACGCTGTGAACGAAGACATCATATTGAAAGGTTGGACACTATAAAGAAAATCAACATATACATACGTGCAAACACAGGCACACAAAATTTACACGAAATTTTTTTCCTTACAGCCCCAAATGGCACCCTCAATAAGGATGATATTTCTTATTAACATGAATTCAAAGGGAAGAATGACAGGCTCCTTATTTTTCATTTTTATGTGCCATCTATTTTTAAAATAATGGACAATTGATTATAGGTTCCAGTCATTCTAGGTGGCCTTGACTCTGTCTTTTGACCAATACAATGTTGCCTAATACACGCAGCGCCACCATATGCTACCTCATTCCAAACCAAAGCAAAATCTCCTATTTCTATTCTCTCACTGATTTTAAACTTTCATTATACAACGGCATCAATAATACTATGGTCTGAATGTGCATATGGTTAGATAAGTGAAGAGAGAAACAGAGAACCCTTCGTAAAACGTCACTTAAAATTGTGTTTCCAAGCTACTGTGAGCTGTTTTCATATGTCATTACCATTGGATGCCGTTTTCTCTTGCTCAGCCTGATTTTGTCTGAGCTCCTCAGGTTCCATCCTTAGTGCCAGGTTACTGCTGTGCAGTATTCTGACAAATAATGGAATCCAAGAACACTGTCTTTGCAGTATTTGATCATTATCCCTATCATTACTTCTCAATTTGCACCAAAAAATGAGCTCCAAAGAGCCTAGCTCTTATTAAAGAGCTCCTTAATTCCAACATGCAGAATTAGGAAGTTTCAAGCAGACTAGAAATACTAGGCAAATCCCAAGTAAGAGAGAGTGCAGCACAGTTGAATGTACTAACAACCTGACCCTGGTGTTGGAAAGAAAGATGAGGTGTCTTGTTTCCAACCGTATCTAAGCACTACCTACAACTCTAAGGCTCATAATCACCAAAGAGCAAGTAATTCCCTTCCCGTGACTCAGAATACAGCACGTAAGGAAGAAAGAGTCTCCAGGTAGAGCATCCCCAAAGCAAGGGATCTTCAAATGTATGTTGTCCAAGGGTAATGCTGCATTACCCTGACCATAGGCACTCCAGCAGGAACTGAAGGACATATTATCTCAAGTAGGAATTTTTGATTTGTGACAGTTAAATCGTTCTTATGAACATATTGGCTGTTTATCTGGGTATGTGGATGGCATTTTCTGCTATTTTTCTCTGCTTTTCTGTTTACACTGGATCCTGGGGTAATCTAAGCTCTGAATTAAAAAGGGAAACTGGATAGTATCTCTCATGCAATTCAGTTGAGAGGTCAAATTGTTAAAATCCAATTTTGGAACTATATGAGGAGATTTTGTCAGTTGCAATAAATTTGAATGAAGTATATGGTTATAGTGTTCTAAAAACAACTGTGCTCCAGGCCGCATGGGTCCTTGGGGGCATAGGAGGGCGTTTGCGCCGCCCACTCAGGCCTGGAGAACCTGCTGAGCTCCCAGGCCGGTGCCCTGCCCTCCAAGGTCCCCCCTCCCCCCAGCCACATTGGTCCTGGGGGCATAGGAGGGAGGCCAGGGGAGATCAGGAGAGGCAGGCGGGAGGGGCCCTCTGGGACCTAAGGAGCAGGAGAGGAGAGGAGGGAGTTTGCCCCATCCACTCAAGCCCAGGAAGCCTGCTGGGCTCCCAGGTGAGGTCCCCTGTCCTCTGAGACCAGGGTGGGGGGCACAGCTGGGCCCCTTTTGTTCCTTCAGCCTAAGCCCAACTCCCCACAGGCCCCAGGGCCTTTTCCAGCCCTGTGGGTCCTGAGCATTGGCCCTGCCCACCGCCCAAACCTCGTCCTTGCTTAGGCCCCACCCTCCACAGCCAAGGCCTCCCCCGACTTTTTTTTCCCCTCCTCCTCTTTTTCACTATTGTAGTATTGCTGTACCTTCCAGTTGTTGATTCACCTATATTTTTATTTTCATATTCTTTCTAACATATCTGTTAGTTTCCTAGTCTAATTTTATTTTTTACTTTATTATGTTCTCTCTTTTTTTTTGCCACCCCACATGGCTTGTGGGATCTTGGTTCACAAGCAGGGGATTGGGCCGAAGCTCCTGCGGTGGGAGCTCTGAGTCCGAACCACTGGACTAACAGAGAACTTCAGACCCCAGGGAATATTCATTGGACTGAGGTCTCACAGAGGTCCTCATCTCAGCACCAAGACCCAGCTCTACCCAATAGCCTACAAACTCCAGTGTTGGAATCCACAGGCCAAACAACCAATAAGACAGGAACACAATCCCACTCAAAAAAAAGAAAAAAAAGACAATGAGAGAGAGAAGGCAAAAAAATATGTCACAGATGAAGGAGCAAGGTAAAAACCTACAAGACCAAATAAATGAAGAGGAAATAGGCAATCTACCTGAAAAAGACTCCAAAGTAATGATAGTAAAGATGATAAGGATCTCGGAAATAGAATGGAGGCATGGATTGAGAAAATACAAGAAATGTTTAACAAAGATATAGAAGAACTAAAGAACAAACAAACAGAGATGACCAACACCATAACTGAAATGAAAAATACACTAGAAGGAACCAATAACAGAATAACTGAGGCAGAACAAATAAGTGAGCTGGAAGATAAAATGGTGGAAATAACTGCCAAGGAGCAGAATAAAGAAAAAAGAATGAAAAGAATTGAAGACAATCTCAGAGACATCTGGGACAATGCTAAAAGCACCAACATTCAAATTATAGGGGCCCCAGAAGAAGAAGAGAAAAAGAAAGGGTCTGAGAAAATATTTGAAGAGATTATAGTCGAAAACTTCCCTAACATGGGAAAGGAAATAGTCACCCAAGTCCAGGAAGCACAGAGAGTCCCATACAGGATAACCCTAGGAAAAACACACCAAGACACATATTAATCAAACTCACAAAAATTAAATTTAAAGAAAAAATATTAAAAGCAGCAAGGGAAAAACAAAAAATAACATACAAAGGAATCCCCATAAGGTTATCAGCTGATTTTTCAGCAGAAACTCGGCAGGCCAGAAGGGAGTGGCAGGATACACTTAAAGTGATGAAAGAGAAAAAACTACAACCAAGATTACTCTACCCAGCAAGGATCTCATTCAGATTCGACAGAGAACTCAACAGCTTTTCAGACAAGCAAAAGCTAAGAGAATTCAGCACCACTAAACCAGCTTTGCAACAAATGCTAAAGACACTTCTCTAGGTGGGAAACACAAGAGAAGAAGAAGACCCACAAAAACAAACCCAAAACAATTAAGAAAATGGTAATAGGAACATACATATCAATAATAACCTTGAATGTAAAAAGATTAAATGCCCTAACCAAAAGACAAAGACTGACTGAATGGATACAAAAACAAGACCCATATATATGCTGTCTACAAGAGACCCACTTCAGACCTAGGGACACATACAGACTGAAAGTGAAGGGATGGAAAAAGATATTCCATGCAAATGGAAATCAAAAGAAAGCTGGAGTAGCAATTCTCGTATCAGATAAAAGAGACTTTAAAATAAAGACTGTTACAAGAGATAAGGAGGGACACTACATAGTGATCAAGGGATCAATCCAAGAGAAGATATAACAATTATAAGTGTTTATGCACCCAACATAGGAGCACCTCAATACATAAGGCAAATGCTAACAACCATGAAAGGAGAAATCAACAGTAACACAATAATAGTAGGGGACTTTAACACCCCACTTACACCAATGGACAGATCATCCAAACAGAAAATAAATGCAGAAACACATACTTTAAATGACACAATAGAACAGATAGATTTAACTGATATTTACAGAATTTCCACCCAAAAGTGGCAGAATACACTTTTTTCTCAAATGCACACGGAACATTCTCCAGGATACATCACATCTTGCGTCACACATCAAGCCTCGGAAAATTTAAGAAAATTGAAATCATATCAAGCATCTTCTCTGACCACAACACTATGAGACTGGAAATCAATTACAGGAAAAAAACTGTAAAAAACACAAATACATGGAGGCTAAACAGTGCACTACTAAATAATCAAGAGATCACTGAAGAAATCAAAGAAGAAATTAAAAAATACCTAGAAACAAATGAAAATGAAAACACGACGACCCAAACCTATGGCACGCAGCAAAAGCAGTTCTAAGAGGGAAGTTTATAGCAATTCAATCTCACCTCAAGAAACAAGAAAAATCTCAAATAAACAATCTAATCCTACACTTAAAACAACTAGAGAAAGAAGAACAAAGAAAACCCAAAGTCAGTAGAAAGAAAGAAATCATAAAGATCAGAGCAGAAATAAATGAAATAGAAACGAAGAAAACAACAGCAAAGATCAATAAAACTAAAAGCTGGTTCTTTGAGAAGATAAACAAAATTGATAAACCCTTAGCCAGACTCATCAAGAAAAAAAGAGAGAGGATGCAAATCAATAAAGTTAGAAATGAAAAAGGAGAAATCACAACTGACACCAAAGAAATACAAAGGATTATAAGAGACTACAAACAACTATATGCCAATAAAATGGACAACCACGAAGAAATGGACAAATTCTTGGAAATGTACAATTTTCCAAGACGGAACCAGGAAGAATCAGAAAATATAAACAGAATTATCACAAGTAATGAAATTGAAACCGTAATTTAAAATCTTCCAACAAACAGAAGTCCAGGACCAGATGGCTTCACAGGCAAATTCTATCAAACATTTAGAGAAGAGCTAACACCGATCCTTCTCAAACTCTTCCAAAAAATTGCAGAGGGAGAAACACTCCCAAATTCATTCTACGAAGCCACCATCACCCTGATACCAAAACCAGAAAAAGATATCACAAAAAAAGAAAATCACAGAATAATATCACTGATTAACATAGATGCAAAAATCCTGAACAAAATACCAGCAAACAGAATCCAACAACACATTAAAAGGATCATACACCATGATCAAGTGGGATTTATCCCAAGGATTCTTCAATATATGCAAATCAATCAATGTGATACACCACATTAACAAATTAAGGTATAAAAACCATATGATCATCGCAATAGATGCAGAGAAAGCTTCTGACAAAATTCACCACCCATTTATGATAAAAACTCTCCAGAAAACGGGCATATAGGGAACCTACCTCAACATAATAAAGGCCATATATGACAAACCCACAGCAAGCATCATACCCAATGGTGAAAAACTGAAAACATTTCCGCTAAGATCAGGAACAAGACAAGGATGACCACTCTCGCCGCTATTATTCAACATAGTTTTGGAAGTCCTAGCCATGGCAATTAGAGAAGAAAAAGAAATAAAAGGAATACAAATTAGAAAAGAAGAAGTAAAACTGTCACTGTTTGCAGATGACATGACACTATACATAGAGAATCCTAAAGATGCCACCAGAAAAATACTAGAGCTAATCAATGAATTTGGTAAAGTTGCAGGATACAAAATTAATACATAGAAATCTCTTGCATTCCTATACACTAATGATGAAAAATCTGAAAGAGAAATTAAGGACACAGTCCCATTTACCATTGCAACAAAAAGAATAAAATACCTAGGAATAAACCTACCTAGGGAGACAAAAGACCTGTAAGCAGAAAACTATAAGACACTGATGAAAGAAATTAAAGATGATACAAACAGATGGAGAGATATACCATGTTCTTGGATTGGAAGAATCAATATTGTGAAAATGATGATACTACCCAAAGCAATCTACAGATTCAATGCAATCTCTATCAAACTATCAATGGCATTTTTTACAGAACTAGAACAAAAAATCTTAAAATTTGTATGGAGACACAAAAGACCCCGCATAGCCAAAGCAGTGTTGAGGAAAAAAAACGGAGCTGGAGGAATCAGACTCCCTGAGTTCAGACTATAATACAAAGCTACAGTAATCAAGACAATATGGTACTGGAACAAAAACAGAAATATAGATCAATGGAACAGGATAGAAAGCCCAGAGATAAACCCACACACCTATGGTCAACTAATCTATGACAAAGGAGGCAAGGATATACAATGGAAAAAAGACAGCCTCTTCAATAAGTGCTGCTGGGAAAACTGGACAGCTACATGTAAAAGAATGAAATTAGAACACTCCCTAACACCATACACAAAAATAAACTCAAAATGGATTAGAGACCTAATGTAAGACCGGACACTATAAAACTCTTAGAGGAAAATATAGGAAGAACACTCTTTGACATAAATCACAGCAAGATCTTTTCTGATCCACCTCCTAGAGTAATGGAAATAAAAACAAAAATAAACAAATGGGACCTAATGAAACTTAAAAGCTTTTGCAAAGCAAAGGAAACTACAAACAAGACAAAAAGACAACCCTCAGAATGGGAGAAAATATTTGCAAACGAATCAACAGACAAAGGATTAATCTCTAAAATATATAAGCAGCTCATGCAGCTCAATATTAAAAAAACAAACAACCCAATCATAAATGGGCAGAAGACCTAAGTAGACATTTCTCCAAAGAAGACATGCAGATGGCCAAGAAGCACATGAAAAACTGCTCAACATCACTAATAATTAGAGAAATGCAAATCAAAACTACAATGAGGTATCACCTCACACCAGTTAGAATGGGCATCATCAGAAAATCTACAAACAACAAATGCTGGAGAGGGTGTGGAGAAAAGGGAATCCTCCTGCAGTGTTGGTGGGAATGTAAATTGATGCCGCCACTATGGAGAACAGTATGGAGGTTTCTCAAAAAACTAAAAATAGAATTACCATATGACCCAGTAATCCCACTACTGGGCATATACCCAGAGAAAACCATAATTCAAAAAGACACATGCACCCCAATGTTCATTGCAGCCCTATTCACAATAGCCAGGTCATGGAAGCAACTTAAATGTCCATCGACAGACGAATGGATAAAGAAGATGTGGTACATATATACAATGGAATATTACTCAGCCATAAAAAGGAACAAAATTGGGTCATTTGTAGAGACGTGGATGGATCTAGAGACCGTCATACAGAGTGAAGTAAGTCAGAAAGAGAAAAACAAATATCGTATATTAACGCATATATGTGGAACCTAGAAAAGTGGTACAGATGAACCGGTTTGCAGGGCAGAAATAGAGACACAGATGTAGAGAACAAACGTATGGACACCAAGGGGGAAAGCAGTGGAGGGGGGGTGGTGGGATGAATTGGGAGAGTGGGATTGACATATATACACTAATATGTATACAGTGGTTAACTAATAAGAACCTGCTGTATAAAAAAATTAATAAAATTAAATTAAAAAATTAAAAAAAAAAAAAGAGAGAGACATGTACCACAATGTTCACTGCAGCACTATTTACAATAGCCAGGACATGGACGCAACCTAAGTGTCCGTCAACAGATGAATGGCTAAAGAAGATGTGGCACATGTATACAATGGAATATTACTCAGCCATAAAAAGAAACGAAATTGAGTTATTTGTAGTGAGGTGGATGGACCTAGAGTCTGTCATACAGAGTAAAGTAAGTGAGAAAGAGAAAAACAAATACCGTATGCTAACACATATATATGGAATCTAAAAAAAAAAAAAAGGTTATGAAGAACCTAGGGGCAGGACAGGAATAAAGACACAGATGTAGAGAATGGACTTGAGGACACAGGGAGGGGGAAGGGTAAGCTGGGACGAAGTGAGAGAGTGGCATGGACTTATATACACTACCAAATGTAAAATAGATAGCTAGTGGGAAGCAGCCGCATAGCACAGGGAGATCAGCTCGGTGCTTTGCGATGACCTAGAGGGGTGGGATAGGGAGGGTGGGAGGGAGGCTCAAGAGGGAGGGGATATGGGGACATATGTATGCATATGGCTGATTCACTTTGTTGTATAACAGAAACTAACACAGTATTGTGAAGCAATTATACTCCAATAAAGATCTATTAAGAAAAAAAAAAACCCCAAAAAACTGTGTCCCTGAAGAACTGCATGGCTCAAATCGAAGGGGAAGACAGCTTTCCAGGCACAGAGATGAAAACAGCTTGACTTAAGATCCTATGCTGATGAATACAACACATCCAACTGTTATTATAAGATAATTGAGTACTGCTAACTTAATAGGCAAGAGACCAGAGCTATGCAATAAACCATACTCAAAAGAAATGTAATTAATGAGATACCATCTTTCATCTGGCAAATTAACAAAGCTGTGTATGTGTGTGTTTTAATTATGATTCTGAAGGCTGACAAGGATACAGTAAGAGAGGGTGTCCCCCAGATGGCCTGTGAGAATCTAGATTGATTCAACCTCTTTGAAG
This sequence comes from Eubalaena glacialis, assembly GCF_028564815.1. Taxonomy (NCBI): domain Eukaryota; kingdom Metazoa; phylum Chordata; class Mammalia; order Artiodactyla; family Balaenidae; genus Eubalaena; species Eubalaena glacialis. The sequence goes on from NC_083732.1 coordinate 68,224,822, forward strand.
AGTAATTTGGCAATACCTATCATGAGTCTTAGTCATGCCTGGACTCTTGGGTTGAGAAATCTCATTTCAAGGACTCCATCTAAAGAAATAAAGACATAGTCTAAGATACATGTAGGAGGGCATTTCTTGGATAAAGATATCTCTATCTCTAAAAAAGAAATAATTAGAAACAACATTAATAGTCAACAATAGCAGATGGGTTAAATAAATAGAGGTTCACTAAGGGATGGAATATAGGGTAAAAAAATGAAAACATGTGGTCTGCGTGTATAGCCAAAGATGCATAAATGTGGCATGTGAAAACACTGAGGAAAGAATAACTTAAGAAATATATCAGGGGAATTCCCTGGCAGTCCAGTGGTTACGACTCTGCGCTCTCACTGCCGAGGGCCTGGATTCAATCTCTGGTCTGGAAACTAAGATCCCATAAGCTGTGTGGCATGGCAAAAAAAAAAGGAAATGTATTGGAGCAACTACAGAAAAATTTGTCAAAAAAAAAAAAAAAAAGTTTAGCTTTTTCAACACAGATCATATATAAAAGTAAATTGGATTAAATAGTTAAATGTAAAAAATTAACCATGAAAATACTAGAAAATACTAATGTGTATGTGTGTTGTACATAAATAAAATTATGGGTCAAAAAGCCCTGTCTAAACAGCAGCAAATGGAAAAGCTGCAGATGAAAAGATTGCCCCATGATAAACAAAACAGAAAGCATACCACAAATTGGGGGGAAATATTTGCTACAAAAGAATCAAAGGTTAATCTTTTTTAATCTAATAAGCTCTTAAAAATTAATGAGAAAAGTGGGACAACATTGTGGCCATTTCTATTTCTTTCTTTGTGAGCTGCCTGAGCAAGAAACATACAAAAAATATTCATTCTTACTAAGATCTTAAGAAAATAATGATTTATCATTTTTAAGGATATAATGTCCAATATGGTGAAAGTGAAAAAAAATAAATATAATTAAAATAGGTTCTCTCATATAAGCTGGAGGGAATATAAATTAGTTGAATTCTATTGCAGGAAAATTGACAGTTCATATTTTAAATCTTAGCATTTGGCATATTGTTTGAACCAGGACTTTGAATTCAAGGAATTTATCCTAAGGAAGTAATCTTGAATCTGCACAACAACTTAGCACTGAGGCTATTAGCTTCGAGGATGTATATAATAATGAAAAACCAGAAACAATTTTAATAGCCTCAAACTGGAGATTAATTAACGGAATTAAGTGACATCATGAATGGAATATTATATAGCCATTAAAATAATTGTAGAAAAATCTAATGAGATACTAGGAATAATTGTTAAGCAGAAAAAACAGGTTATAAACTAAGTATAGAAAGACTCCTCTTTAAATTAAAAATGACAACATATTTATGCATTTGCATAGAAAAAAATGAATATGTATGTGTTTATGTGTGTGTGTACATGTCAATAGTGATTTGTATGGGTAGATTATTTTATTTTTGTGACGTAAGTATTTTCTATTATTTTCTAAAAGGAATATACACTTCTTTGATAAAAAGCACTCATTCCAAAAAGCAAACAAACAAACAAAAAAAAACCCCAAAACAAGTGACATTCAACTTTCCTTAAGAAGGGCCTAGGAAGGGTCTTAGACGGAAGACAGGATCAAAGAAAAGGTTCGAATTTATTACATATTCAAATCTGCTGCTATGTACAGAAGTAAAAACCCAATCAGTTTTCACTGAGGAGAGTGCTTTTGGAGGAATAAGAGAAATTTGCTTGTAATAAAGAAGCCCTTGGAAGGCATTCTACCCTGTCCCCTTTCATGGGGCGACCTGGGTCCTAAATAGCCCTTTTCACTTAGTTCCAGGATGAAAACGACACACCCCATTTACAAGGGGACACTGTGATAGAGCCTGGCCCCGCAAAAGCAGGAGGCCCAGGCTAGGCTCAGGGTAGGTAAGCCCCACGGTGTGCCTGGGATATGACCAGCATTGGCTCTGGTACCCAGGATAGCAAGACAACAGCAATGGCACAAAACAGGATGACTTCAGTTTTCTTGGTATTTTTCAGACTTAGCATAGCGTATACTCTCAATTACATTAGCTTTTGGAGCAGTAATAACTTCTCCAAAGAAAATATTTCAAAAGTGAGGCCACAAATGCCCCTACTTCATGTGGCGGACACCTCAGAATCACCTTGATGCTGTGCTTCACCTGAGGACCTCTGCTCTCCTTCCTGTAATTCATGAGTGTGCAGATCCAGAAATCTTTTCTCAGCTCTTTGTGCTACTTTGGTGTAGCCTCAGGCCATCGCTATCTGCTCTACTTCCAAAGGTTTTAATCATCTCCATGCTTCCCTTTCCTTTTTTCCTCCTGCCTTAAAAAAGGCAACTCGAAGATGGGCACCCATCTGTCTAGAATAGTTTCTGATCTCATAAAGTTTAACACTTTCTGTACCAGATGGGTGTAATCCTGATTTTCTTCTTAATACATCCTTGCAGCAATGATGCTAGTTGGGTTGCATATGTCTTGAGAATAAATTTGGCTGTATCCTAATGCCATTGGACTATAGTACCCAGTAAACTATTCATATTTTTACAATGGGAGAAGATTTTCCCCTACTTGGTCACTATCTGTTTCCTAAGTGGGCTCCAGAAATATGCCTTCAAAGGATGCCATTGAGTGTGAATGACAGGAGGACAGTCATTAGCTACCTGTCTCTGAAACGATGTAAGACAGAGCCGATCTCTGTGTCAAGGGGTGTAATTTCTCTTATGTCAGCTTTCCTCAGTGGAGTTTGTCAAGAATGGAGGTCTTTGCTTGGGCACGGCAGAGCAGGTAAAAAGGGGTTAACTGACACATTCAAGTACAGAAAGTTCGGTTTTGCCCCATTTGACCAATTACACATCACTACTAGCAAAAGAGAAGCTTGAGAGAAACATATAAAGGACCATTATTCAAGACCGAGAGCCAAGTGGCCTCACTTACCTCTAGTGTAGTTAATACAATCTTCTCAACTGAAGAAAAATAAGCCTCCCACAAGAATTGTGTCTGCTGTCTAAGTGCTAGGATTTTATCCTGATGAATAGACCTGATTGTAGAAGGAATCTGTAACACAAGGTGAACACATAATAACTATAACCGGAAAACAATAAGATGCCATTTGATCAAAATAACCCACTTGGGTTAGGCTTTTATTCTTCATAGCATTCAGCTTCTAGCATACAGATCTACTAAAAACCACCAACCCCTAAATTGAAAGGCCCTTCAGAAGTGTCAGCTACAAACAGCACTTACTGGGAATCAGCTTTAAGGACCTTAAATGCACGAGAGTTAGAGCTCGCTTCTAAGATTTGGTAGCAGCTTATCAGTTGCTTAGGGTGTTCCTATAGTAGTCTTTGCTGTTTTCTCTTCTCAGATTCCCACGCATCCTTGATCCTGCCCATGGACAACCAAATTCTACAGAGAAGGAGCTACATACAGCCTTGGAGCAAGGCTGAGAGACATCATCCCCCAAGCACTTCTAAGACACACCACGCCAGGGACTACAAATGATCTACAAAAGGCTTTTTAGGGAATGTCTCTGAGTCTCTCCATTTAATATGCAGCTGGGGTAGTCATTTCTATGTGCATGTATCTCCTACCTCTCCCTGAGAGCTTTCTGCTCCCCAGACTTCTCTTTTTGGCTCCAGCACTTACCCCAAACTAACACAATCTGTCATGCATGTTTAACCATCACTGCTCTCTCCCAGGCTGCACAATATTAAAGGGGGGATCTATGCCCTGTCCATCCTGCTACACATTTTATAGCTAGGAGAGTGGCTTTTATGTATAGGTACACCTCAGAGATACTGTGTGTTCAGTTCCACACCACCACAATAAACCAAATATCGCAATAAAGCGAGTCACACAAAATTTGTTTGGTTTCCCAGTGCATATAAAAGTTATGTTTACACTATAGTCTATTAAGTGTGCAATAGCATAATGTCTAAAAACACAATGTAAATACCTTAATTAAAAGTACTTATTACTAAAAAAAAAACACTAACCATCATCTGACAACACAGGGTTGACACAAACCTTCAATTTGTTAAAAAAAAAAAAAAAGCATCTACGAAGCATAAAATAAGCGAGGTATGCCTGTAGTAGTTATTCAATAAATAGAAGTGGAATTGAACATGGCCATCTGAAGCCACCAAAGGGATATCATTATTTTCACTAGCAGTATAACTCAATGGTTAAGCACAGGAACATGGGAGTTAGACCACAGTGGGAGTCTTGGCTCTGCCATTTACTAGCCCTGCTTCCTTGGACAAGTTACATGATCTCTCAAAGATTTCATTTCCTCACTTATAAAAGGGGGATATAGTACTAACATCATAAGGTTGTTATGAAGATCACATAAGTGCTTCACACAATGCCTAGCACATGGGAAGCTTTATTAACAAAGCAATTATTACCACTACTATTATTATTGACTTAAGGGTGATGATATTCAAAGACAGACCAATTGCTTAATGTCTGCATGTGAACTTGCTTGGGTCTGGAGCTCTGCAATGTACTTCCTGGGAGTCTGGTGAGTCTCCTTGTTTTGCTCCCTACCTTCACCTATAGCCCAAAGGCTATTTCATTTATGGAGTCTATACTTAGGGGAGATTCCTTGTGATTAGCAACTGTCCTTTTGTGCTCACCTCTTTCTGCATGCTTGCCTCCCTAATGTGTAACTAATCAGTCAGGCATGGGAGCCTGGACTGAAGCAGGAATGCTCCGCTAGCTGCTTTAGTAAGAAAGTTACCCATGGCATTGTGACTAAGACTACGTCTGAATTTCCAGTGGTGGCAAAGGAAGTAGGAGCATATTTTTTGATTCAAGACCACTCTTACGGGGAGCCATAGTACTGCTTCACAGTATCTACTAAGGACAAGTTCACTTGCTTTGGCAACGTCCAGAAGCAGATACTAAATCTGCAGCCCCAAAGTGTGTATCTGGATTCCCAACACTGAAGCAGCATGGAGGCAACAGGTAAAGCAGAAACATTAGCCTGAAACCAGACCTCAAGGTCAAGTGGAAATAAAATATCCTTGAAGCAGGTAGAGAAACCATTCAGATCATGGATCCTTCATAAGCCAAAGAACATTTATTTTTACTTACTGAGAAAATTACTCAGATTGCCAAAGAAAGACTAGAAAAAAATTACCCTCCTCAATTTACATAATCATGCCCTCTTCTGAATGTCAGTAGTATTTTCTAAGAGTCATACAGGTAGACTGTTTCATCATGATCATGAGGAACCAGTCCATTAGAAAAATGTCAAAAGCTATCATCACTATGTGCTCTCCAGAAAATTGAGTAGGCTGTGGTTATGAAGGCAGAAAGGGATAGCACAGATGAGCTTACCAATACAACCCTTCTCTTCTATTAGCCACATCTTGATGTTACTACATCAAGTGAAATATATCCTACCCATTTGTGCATATGATACAAGTGTCTGACAGCACTCTTCAAAGTGCTCTGGAAGATAATTCCAATTGATTGAAAAGACAGAGTTCCAAATTTTAATGGCATTTGGCTACTGGTTATTAATCTGCTTGTCCCGAGAGACAGGTATGGGAAAGTGATAAATTAATTCCAATTTGGCCGGATTGTTCAAAGTTGCAGAACTCAGTGAAGTCTTAATAAAAGGTCATGCATGGTAACGGAACTAATGGAATCTACCAAGATAGATATAGGAAAGCAACAGTAAGCTCTCTTGGTGACACGACAACAAGAATATATGCAAATAAAAACACCTGAGCTGTTCTAAAACAGGAAATGAAAAATGGTAACATAACAAAAACACTTCCCAGAGCAGACATTTGGGCTGGGTGCCAGTTCTTTAAAACCATTGTCAATGACAGTGCAGTCATCATTCAATATGGAGGCAGCTGTGCAAAGACAGACTGCATATGAGAGAGGAAAATGCCAGCAAGTTTGAGTAGGTGCAGAATGAAAAACAAAATCTCCAGCGTCAAGCCAAAATGTTGCCTCATAAGGTGAAATGCTTCTGGGGAATCAACTCTGCTGAAATGGTAGAGACCAGACAACCACAATTCAGTATCCTGGAACACGCTCCGTTCTCAGAGACAAACTCCCAACTTAGTCACATCAAATTCACGGGAGCACTGGTACATAAATGGAGAAATTATGGCTGGTATTTTTTATTCCCTTTCTTTCCTAAATTTCCTTTAATGAGCATGCATTATTTTTTAAAAATCATAAGAGGAAGGAAAAAGGCAACATGGAAAAGAACCACATCTATCACTTTTGTTTGGCCTGTCATGAGTGAATGTTTTAGGCACACACCATCTCTGTGTGGGGAGAACTCTACTAGATCACGTGTCCTCCTTTTGCTTCTGAGGTCCCAGGGGCCTTGGAAATCACAGATCTGAGTACCAGACACAAGGCATATTTTAGGAGCTGCGTTCAGCTTGGCTTGCCTAATTCATGGCCCGCTTGGTTACAGATATTCCACTGTTACTTTAGGGGGAGTACTGAGTTATTTCACCAGCCAGTTAGCAGACTGGCCAGCAGCACAGAAGTAGAATCAATGATAGAGTTAGAAAGTGAATTTCCTGAATATCGAAAAAAGGACATTAAAAAATATCATTTTACAAATATTTGTGGTAGTTCAAGATAAAGTACAATGCCATGAAATAAAAGCATTAAAATATTCCATCATTTTAGAGAAAAGAGTATGGCAATTTATGTTGAAGCTAAAACATTATTGCACAAAGGGTCTTTAGAAATCCTCAGTGACTGACTATTCCTGCCCCAGGATTTTTCTGTGAGTATCATATCCCCCTTCCCAGGCAGCTCTTGAGAAGTTCAAACTTTTATTAGGCATATACATATACATCAACCAATCTTGTAGAAGATTGGTTGATGTATATGTGTGGATTTATTTCTTAGCTCTGTATTCTGGTCCATTAGTCTATATATCTGTCTTTATGCCAGTACCATATTGTTTTGATGACTGGAGCTTTATAATATATTTTGAAATTAGGGACTATAATGCCTTGGCTTTGTTCTTTTTCCTCAAGATTGATTTGGCTATTTGGGGTCTTTCCTGGCTCCATATGGATTTTAGAGCTGTTTTTCTATTTCTGTAAAAAACAAATGCCATTAGGATTTTGGCAGAAATTGCCTTGAGTCTGTGGATCACTTTGGGTAATACGGACATTTTAATAATTAGTAAGTCTTAATTCTGCAACAGAAGACAACATGGATGAACCTTGAGGACATTATACTAAGTGAAATAAACCAGTCACAGAAAGACAAATAATTCATGAGTCCACGTATAAGAGATATCTAAAATAATCAAATTCATAGAATTAAAGAGTAGAATGGTGGTGACCAGGGGTTGGGGGATGGGAAGTGAGGAATTACTAATAAGTGGGCATAAAGCTTCAGTTAAGCAAGCTGAATAAGCTTTAGAGACCTGCTGTAGCACACTGTACCTACACTCAACCATAATGAGTACACGTCAAAATTTGTTAAAAGAGGAGATTTCATATTACATGTTCTTACAACAATAAAATTAAATGGAAAAAATCTAAATGGCCAAAAATACATTTAAAAAAAAATACATTTTCATTTGAGGCTGCTCTTTTAAATATACATCTTAAAGATAACACTCACTCACATACCCAGACTAGATCATTTGAGCAATGCTAACACTAATTATAAGAATCGCCCTAGAGACCTCTCTCTTTCTGAAAATTAATCTGAAGGCAGATACGGAATTGGGAAAGGAGTACAAAGTGGCAGCAGGATGGTACAAAAACTCTCTGGTATCATTTCTAAACATTTTGAATATTGAGGGGGGTAGATACACACCTCTTCTCAGTATCAAAGTTCAGCGTGGTCTACCTGCAACTTCTCCTCTGAATATATTCCCTGGACCTGAGCAGATTGTGTGTTGGGAAGTGAACGATGTCATGTTAAATGACTTCATATTCACCATGACCCAGGCAATTTTCTTCTCCTGATAAAATTTCTTTTACAGAGCTGACCTTTTGGATTCATCTTCTTTGAAAGTTTGGACGGGGGCAACAATAATCCACTGATCTGTTGAAGGCCACCACCACCCCTTCCTTACCTGTAATAACAATCTCTCATCACCTATGACGGCAGCTTGGTTCCAATTAATCACTTCAGAGAATGGCAACTCCCATCCATTGCTGAGCATCACAGGGACACAGGCGGCCTGTGCAAAGAAGGGGACTTTGTGAGTGTGAGGAATATGGCAGCAGGAACCCTTCCAATCAGAGGTGAAATTGGTACAAATTCAATTACTGGCATGAATCCTGGACTGCTGAGGTCAGAAGAAAAGTGGGCTTTTATGAATTATCAAGTCACATGAAGGTTGTCTGCATCCAGTTGAGATTTTACTATTTGCAAGTCTTGCCCTAGAATGCGAAAACCCCATTTCTATTCTTGTACATGGTTTGGCTGACCTTACCTCTATGGAGGCAACTGGCCTCCGCTGAAGAAGTTTTACTGATGTAACAAAATCGCTCATCAACAAAATCCTAGCGTAAAACCCACCTTGAACATGAACAGCCTTGTCAGTGTAACTGCCACAGTCCACTTGCAAAGTGGTTCACCCCAATGTCCTGAGCAACAAAGAACAGCTTGGCATTCCTGATAAAGTGTTTTGTGGACTAAACTGTTACCGGGTGCCCACATTTCCCTAGCTATGTAAACATCTGAACTTTGTTCCCTTCAGTGTGGAGGGATCCCAACCACTGTCGTACCAATTTACTACCTGCACAGGGACCTAAGAGCCAAGAAACACCAGGCTGATGATAAACTTCTGGTTGCAAATAACTCAGAATCCAAAGCAGAGAACAATTTGCTCCATGCAACATCCCAAGAGGCTAGGGGAATGTCAGGAATGGTATGCTTCGTAGAACGTGCCACAAAAGACTTTCAAGAGAAGGAAGCTCTCCTGTCAGAGGACAGGACAGAATGATGGCATTTAAGAAGCACTGCGACAAAAGCACATATTCAGCCAGGGGCAGAGCACAGAGGAAGAAAGGACATAGTAGCAAGGGGTCCAGGAGCTGAGGAGGAGAGAGGTGGAAGGTGTGCTTTCTCGCCAACAAGGAAGGCTGGTTGCAACTTCCAGGTGGGAAGTGTGGAGAACTGTCTCAGCAGGTGAAGGCATTTCTGCAAAGTGAAGGTTAATAGCAGAGACCCAGCAGCTCCAGGAGCTCTGAACTTCAGAGCCTGGGAGGTGGGCTGAGTGAGTGCCTCCACCTTGCTGGGTATCGCGCTCAGCATTTAGAGGAACTGAGTGACAACGGAGATGGGGACAGAACCGACGATTTTGCTTTTGAGAAATACCACCCATCAGCCATTTTCATTGCTCTTGAGACTGGCTTCCAGGAGGAGGGCTGAGTCTCCGTGGAGCGCAGGTCGGCTGCCTGGTGGGCAAGCAGATCTGCCCTCTGTTTGTAAACACATCTCTGAAGAACTCACCCTCCCTTGAGATTCCCATCGAATCTTCTCATGTCCAAAGGCAGGGAGTAAATCCTCCCTCCGCCCCCGCCCCCCACTCATAAAAATGTTGCAGATTTTCTTGGGAAAACAGATTTCACGTGTTCAAGGCAAACCACGCGTTCGGCTTAGACCCCAGGAGAAGTGCTACGGTTAAACTCCGCCCCAGTCTGACGTTGAGTCCTCAGCCCTATTCTGGGGAGGATCAGGGTCTCCTACCTGCAGAGCCTCCAGGAACCTGAAAGACCCAAGCCTGCGACCACGAGGAACCAGACAGAAAGTGGCATTGTGCAGCATTTCCCGATAATCATACCTAGAAAAAGAGGAGGAGCCATCAGCAAACAAAGACACCTTAGGAATGGGGCAGGGGAGAGGGTCGGGGGGGGGGATGAATGAACACACCTGGGGTGGGTGCACACCTACCAGAAATTACCCAGAGCAACTCGGGCGATACACAGGCAAGCCTCACTTTTCCAGGGCGGGAGGTGGGCAGGGTTGTTGCATGAAGGAGAAGAAATGTGAACCATCACATTGGACAAAGCAATTAGGGCCTTTTGCAAACAGTACATAAAAGACAAGTCTGATGGTCCCAGCAAAATTTTGGCTTGCCCAGCCTTTGCTTCCCAAGTCAGATTTTTGTGTCGGATGAAAATAGGTTGCCCCCATAAGCTTAAAAAGTACTCACCGCTAGTTGTTCTTTTTTAATGCCATGTCATTCAGTAAAACGAAGGCTGTTCTTGTTTCCTACCCCACGAACCCATGCTACTAAAACCTACTCAGGAAACCTCCATTCCAAGCACAAAACATTTAGTTTCTCCTTCAAGCTGGAGTTTCTACTTTTAACCAAGAACATTTGGTTACCCCAAACACTCCTGTATAAGAATGGTTGGCATGGAGGTGAGAGAGAAGGAGCCAGCCCAAGAAATGGGGAAAGAGGAATAACAGGAGAAAAAAAAAAAAAACGGTGGGGCCTGTGGGAACCTGGGCAGCAGAAGAGATGATTGTTTCTTTTCCTCAAACACCATTTAGTTGTATCACACTGTTTCTACGCCAGAAAAAATGCAAAATGTAATATGAACGTCACCTGTCCCTTTATACCGGTGAAGTGCAGGAAGGGTAACAAGCATCTCATTTTATTCAGGGCTAGCACTATAAAAATGATTTCCAGGGACTTCCCTGGCAGTCCAGTGCTTAAGACTCTGCACTCCCAATGTAGGGTACACGAGTTCAATCCCTGGTCAGGGAACTAAGATCCCGCAGGCCGCACAGCATGGCCAAATTAATTAATTAATTAAACTAGAAATCTTTTAAAAATAAATAAATAAATATAAATAAAAATGATTTCCACAAATACATTCCTAAACACACAGTTGAAAGTTCATTTGGAGCTTAAGAAAACTCGGGAAACTGGAGATGGCCCAGGTCCTGTGAAGGCCCAGTTTCTCAGAGCCAGGAAGAAATCACTCTCCTTTTTCAAGAGCCTCCCAGGCTCGGCAGACAGGTGACTTTGACAGTAGCATATGTCACCAGCATTTTCTGACTCTAATAGTCTAATTTAATCATAGCCTGAAGGCATTGGATTCTTCCCTCCTCTTTTGGGGATACTGATATATACGTTTATATTTTTCAAGTCCACATCTATTTTTATATTCTCACACAAACTAGGCATATGGGAATAAGTCAATTTTCGATTATAAACCCATCATTAAGAAGAGACATCATGCAAAGGACCATTTACTTAAACAAGCGTGTACAACTAATTTGCACAAGGAAAGGTCATCATGAATGGATTAAGATTATCTCCATTGAGAGTAAAATTTCAAAAAAAAAGAAAAAGAAAAAGAAAAAAGAAAACCCTTGCTGCATTAATTAAACTGCAAAATGGACCTCAAAGTAGAAAAGATTTTTAAGAGGGCTCAAATCTAGCTAAATGAAAATAATAATAAATTATGATAGTAATGGCTTCTCTTCCTTACCAAACATAGGGAAATAATTGACAAGTATCTTCAAGTTCAACTGTTGATAATGTCTGAATATCTACCTAATCAGTGGAGAAGAGTGAAATATGTACATACACATAATATATATGTATAAAGTTTAAACTGAAACTTTTTTTTAATATAAAAAGGTCAAATATACTTGAGGCTACAGCAAAGTTTAATAAATGCCCAGAATAGAAACCCCTGAGGGGCTAGAACAGAAGGTCCTACCTCCTTATCATTAGGCTGCTAAAATGTAAAACCCTATTAATGTGCTGGATTGTAACAAGTTTCAAAGTTGCCAGTTGCAAAATTTACTGTAGGGAAGGAGTGGAGCGAGAGGAAAGGCAGAAAACTTGTAGGAAAAATTCAAATGACAGTTATTCAAGCTGTTGATTTTTAAGTGGTTGTATAGGAAGATTTGCTGATGTAGTGAATAAAGCTTCATGATTGAAACTTGTGTTCATTCACATAATAGGTAACAGGAGATGGGGGACAATCATTCTTGCTGGAATCAGGAACCCACTAGGTAAGCTGTGAGATTAAGAACAAAACGATGGGCTCTCTGGGCCTCAGTTTCCTCATCTGCAAAATGAGTCAGTTGGGCAAGATGACTAAAGATTGTTTTGAACATTCCATTATTCTTTATGTTATCATTTTTAGGTAAGAAAGAAGAATGTCCCTTTGAGAGTACCCCACTGCTCCAAAAGTCTCCATAACCATTGTATGTACGTATGTGTGTATATGTGTCTACAGAAATCTGCTCGTGTACACAATGTGTAATGTGTGTATTTATATTGACACACAAAGACATACAGAAACATAACCACTCATAACCTGAAACAATGATTTTTGGATTTCTAATCATGCTCAACCCATGAACCAGCCTCATTCTTGGGCTCTAGTGACAGTGAGCCTATGAATTACTGTGTATTACAACTGAAGAAGTAATGATGCCTGCAAAGGGGACAATCTTTCTAATTGAGCCACGTATGTATTTGGTACCCTCTCACTCAGCTCTCTGATGTTCTCCCATGCCCCACGTCTACCTCCTTCTAGGTGCTTAAACTTGTTCATTTATTCAATCATTCTTTTAAGAAATACTATGTTCCAGGCACTGTTCTAGTCTTGCAGATGTTGTGTAGAGAAGATGCTTCTTCAGCTGCTAGATCTACCAAAGACTCATCGGATAACTAGAAAAGACTGATGAGGACTTCAGGTGTAACATCTCCTGAGGGCATTTGTATTAAGTACACTGTGGAAGCCTGGCCTTCCAAAATGACACACTAAGGAATTCTGTGGACACTCTTCCCAGCAAAACAACAATTTAACTGGTACAAATTATAAGAGCATTCATCGAAAGTTTCTAGAAATTGTCCTAAGGTCATGATGACAAATGGAAAAACATTTGTTCAAGAAAATCTACCAAATCTCGGCAAGAACTCAGAGCGTCTGGAGCATCTGAGCCAAGATCTGCTCCATCACCAACCCCCATCAGCTCTGCCTAATAGAAGTTCTAACGTAGGTGAGTACAGCTGAGAAGACCGGTCTCCCTCTATCCCCAGCTCCCATAGAGAAAGTGAAAAGACAACCTATAGAAGAGAGAAAATATTTGCAAATCATAAATCTGACAAGGGACTTTTATCCAGAAAAGGTAAAGAACTCTTACAACCCAACAATCAAAAGACAAATAATCCAATTTAAAAACAGGCAAACGGGGGCTTCCCTGGTGGCACAGTGGTTAAGAATCCGCCTGCCGGGCTTCCCTGGTGGCGCAGTGGTTGAGAATCTGCCTGCCAATGCAGGGCACACGGGTTCGAGCCCTGGTCTGGGAGGATCCCACATGCCGCGGAGCGGCTAGGCCCGTGAGCCACAACTACTGAACCTGCGCGTCTGGAGCCTGTGCTCCGCAACAAGAGAGGCCGCGATACTGAGAGGCCCGCGCACCGCGATGAAGAGTGGCCCCTGCTTGCCGCAACTAGAGAAAGCCCTCGCACAGAAACGAAGACCCAACACAGCCATAAATAAATAAATAAATAAATTTAAAAAAAAGAATCCGCCTGCCAATGCAGGGGACACGGGTTCGAGCCCTGGTCCAGGAAGATCCCACATGCCGCGGAACAACTAAGCCCGTGCACCACAACTACTGAACCTGTGCTCTAGAGCCCGTGAGCCACAACTACTGAGCCCACGTGCCTAGAGCCCATGCTCCACAACAAGAGAAGCCACCACAATGAGAAGCCCACGCACCACAACGAAGAGTAGCCCTCACTCACCACAACTAGAGAAAAGCCTGCACACAGCAACAAAGACCCAACACAGTCAAAATAAATAAATAAATAAATAAATAAATTTATAAAAACAGGCAAAGGATGTGAATAGACATTGTTCCAAAGAAAATATACAAAGTGCCAATAAGCACATGAAAATATACTTAACCATTAGTCTTTAGGGAAATGCAAATCAAAACAACGAAATATCACTTTACAGCAAGTAGGATAGCTATAATCAAAAGGACACATGACAACAGGTGCTGACGTGGCTGCAGAGACATTGGAACACTCGTATATTGCTGGTGGGATGGTAAAATGGGGCGGCCACGTTGGAAAATGGTTTGGCAGTTTCTTTTAGAACTAAAAATGGGCTTAGCACCCAGCAATTGCACTCTTGGGCATTTATCCCAGAGAAATGAAAACTTATTTTCACGTAGAAACTTGTCCACGAATGTTCACAGCAGCTTTATCCTTAATAGCCCCAAACTGGAAACTATCCAAATATCCTTCAATGGGTGAATCATTCAACCAACTGTGGTACATGTATAGCTTAGAATACTTCTTAGCAATAAAAGGAAATGAACTATTGATACACACAACAACCTCAAGAAAATTATCCTAAGTGAAAAAGCCAATCCCAAAAGGACATATTCTGAATTAGTCCATTTATATAGTGTTCATGAAATAACATAATTACAGAGATGGAGAACAGGTTGGTGGTAACCAGTGGATAGGGACTGGGGAAAAAGATGGGGAGACGACAGGTCAAGGGAGGGGGACAGTCTTTTTAGAGACTAATTCTTCCCTATGACTTAAGCTTAGAAATATAAATCACATCAAAATCATAAACTTCTTAAAAACAAGAAATAACGAACATATGAGATCCTAAGCAAGAAGGTAAGCAGATGAGGGAGGCAACTAATCTCAGAGAACTTTCAGCTTTAATTAATAATGGTTTTGTTACCCTTTTCAGATGGCCATTAAGTCCCCCGTCGTATAGGTGACGACACAGAAGACAGAACAGTTTCCATAAACTACTTCAATGAAAAACACAATAAAAATAACATGACCCTGTATTTAACCTAGAAACCAAACCCGTTCTACGGCCGAAATAATTCACTACAACAACCTTAAAGTTGTAGTGAATAATGTATGGGATACACCCCATTTAAAATGGGCCATACAATAATGCATAACTGAAGCCCTTCCCCTCCATATGAAACACATTTTTTTTTTTTTTTTTTTTTTTTTTGGCTGGCAGCAATTCAGTGCAACCAGCATATGGGCGGAGGGCGATGTGGCATTAGCGCTGGGGTCCTCAAAGTACACTCTTCCAACTAGTAGCATCATCTGGGAAATTGGTAGAAATGTACATTCTCAGCCTCACCCAGGCCTGCTGAATCAGAAACTCTGGGGGAAGGGCCCAGAATTCTGTGTTTTAACAAGCCCTCCAGATAATTAAGATGAACCCTAAATTTTGAGAACCACTGGCACGGTGGTTAAGAGCTCAGTGATTAAAAGCTTAGTGGTTAAGCAGCTTTAGACCCAGCCAAACCTGGGTTCCAATTTCATCTTGGCTATTCATAAGCTGAATGATCTTGGCAAAGTTTTTAATTTGTCTAGATCTTAGTTTCCTTGTTGGCAAAATGGGGATAATACTTCTACTGTGAGGATTAAATGATAACATTTTAACTAAAGCCTGGGCACATTATAAGCAATCCATAAATGATAGCTATGATTGGAAGGGAGGCGACCGGATATAACGGAAAATACAGCCGGTTTAAGTAGGAAAACCTGGGATGAAGAACTTGGCTTCTGGATCTACCACTCTCTGTGTGCCCCTGTGCAGATTGTTTAGCTTCTCTGGGCCTCAAAGATGTGAAGATTAAATGAGCTCGCGTGCATACAGTAGAAACTGCAAGGCACTGCGTGATCGTAAATACAAACATTTCTAAAACGTAACAAACAAACGGAAGAGGAACGGATGCCCCAAGACAGAGCCAGGGAGATGTGTAGAGCAGATCCTTGAAAATAAAATGAAAACAGAAGCTGTGAATCACAACAGCAGCTTCTAATTGAAAGGATTTTGCCTTATTATCAAACGCTCCGTAGCCACGGATGATGCTGGTGCTGTGTGCCCACGGGTCCACCTGTGCTTCCCACAGTTCCTTGGTAGGCTCAGTTCCATGCGAGCCTGCTTTCTGCTAATCAAAGAGGATAGGGAAGACGTGAGCCAGGCCATCCTCCCTGTAGTCACGCAATTCTAGTCTCCCCCTGATGCTGCTACAGTTTGTCTCATGTATTGATTTAGAACGTGAACATCTACAGCTGATATGCTCCCTCTCAGCCCCCATCCTCATAAGTACTTAATCGTCTTTGCTTACCCCCAGGTTAGAATCACATCCCTGAAGAAAAAAACAAAGAACGCAAAAACAACTTATGACTGTTGTAGCTGCACCAAGTGCTCTGGGATAAGGGAAATAAAATAGCTTCCTTGGCACCTCCTCGGTGCTTTCTTTCATTCATTCAACAAACATTAGTTGAATGCCTAATGCCTAGTAATGCCTAGTACCATGTGTCAAAATACTGTTCAAGGAACTGATGGTCCAGGGAGAAGGCAGATGTGTTATCAAACGATTGTCATTCGGTGAGGGAAATGGGAGGATGGAGGCAAGGGCTGGGAGTTATGTAGAGAAGAGAAACAACAGGCACAGCTTGGCTTCGGTGGGGAAAGTGAGAAGCAGGGATGCCTCTGGGAGGACGGGAGATTCTGAGCTAATATAAAAGGAAGAGCAAGAATCAGTCCGGCGAAGAGCTGAGAGGAGGCGACAGGCATCTCTGGGGGTAGAGGTAGCAGAGCAGGAACAGAGACACCAAGGTGAGACACACTGCCCAGAGTCTGGGGTGCGCCAGACGGGGAGGAGCGATGAGGCTGCTGGTACAGGCAGGGTCCCCCTGGGAGGATCTCCTGGACCTCAGACATGACCCTGTGCAGGCGGTCGTGAGTCCCTGAAGGGCTCAAGCAGAAGAGTGACATGTCACCAAAGGAACGCTTAGGACTTGATATAAGCCAACTTCACAGGCAGACATTAAGTTCACACAGCCCAATAACCTTGCCAACGTAGGTCACAGCTGTGGAGCCACCGGGGCTCCAGCTCCAGGCTTTCTGATTCTAAAGGGCCTGTGCTCTCTACTACATGATACTGTCTCCTCGGCAGCTCACACAAATGGAGTGTCTGAAAGTTATGTTTCTTACACAGTGAAGTCCTAAACCTTTCACCTAGTTTCAAGCATTGGCAACAAAAGGCTACCATTTAAAAGGACTCTTTCTCCCCTACTCAAAACTCCACCCCATGTCACACCAGGAGTTCAGTCCAAGATGGTGCTCTGTTATTTAATATCTATGTTGCCTTAGGCCCTTTCTTGGACTATCACAGATGTGACGCTTAAAAGTTCAATTATTTTTGAGAAAACCCCAAAATCCATAGCATGTAATAAAATGAAATTGGCCCAAGCCACAGATTTGAACTGAGAAACCCATGAGTGGGAGCCAATCTTTTAGCTGGAAAAATGGGTCCATTGGCCACCATTCTATCTCTATTTGTTGTCTTGTAAATTACACACAGAAAAGTATAGGCCCTAGTGGTCTTTGTGAATTCACGGGATTCACTGAGCCTCAGTTTCTTCACGCCACCTGCTCATACAGTGTCTGTGCCCACGAATGAGCTACTCTATGTTCCGGAGTCAGGGAAATGCAGATGGATTATCCTAGTGTGTGGTGCTGGTGACCAGAGTGACTGCAGCCTCAGGGACTCAGTAGCTCCCAGCGGGAAGGCCCTTGCTCTTTGGAGATGGTGAGATTCCTAACACAGGCCACTGTGCCCTGAGCACTGCCGGCTGCTCGAACCTCTGGGGCACCCGGTCAGGCCAAGGATTAGGAAATGATTTCTTTGTGGTGCTCCTCTGAATGACCCTGCCGATCCCAAGCTGTCCACCCTTTCACACTTCCTGGCTTTCCACGGAAGACCATCTTCTTTTTAATGCCCATTTAAAATCCATTTCAATATCGGGAAGGGAGGGAGGAACAGTGTGTGGGCTCTGGCTGGGGCGGGAGGCCCCACGGGAGGTACTGACTCTTTCGCACACATTATCTCATTTAAGCCTCACAGCCGCCCCAGGAGGTGGATATGGTTATACCTGCTTTTCATAGGGAAGAAGAAAGAGTTGGCTGGATCCTTGGAATCAAACACTGCATCTGAACACACTGGATCATAATCCCATATCAAGTCTAAACTCCCCCACCCCATCTCTACCCTAAACATCCACTGACAGCTAAGAACTGTAAACCTGGACCAGGTGGTAACCCTCACCTGCACATATTAATGAATTTAACAGGTACCAGGTACACCATGCAGAAGACCACCTTGGTTCCCGCCCATTACATAGCAGCTCAATGGCTAATATGTAAAAGCAAGTGACAAAAATAGGACAGCCATTAATGATAACAATTATAATAATCATCCCCCCACTGATTACATGTTTCCCATGGGTGGGGCAACAATACGTGTTCATTCCTGCCCTTTCTCTCTACAACCACCCATGAAGTGGCCCCATTTTACAGATGATGAAGTCGAGTAGCAGAGTTGTACTTTGTGGGGCTTGTACAAGAAGGGCTCTGTTGTCTCCCAGAGCTGCCTCGAAGGAAGGAGTAACTTCCCCAGAAAAGGGGAAAATGAAAGATTTTGAATGTATTGTGCCAGGGGACATGAACCTCAGGAAGCTGTCGGAAGGAGGCGAGATTTTGGAGCACCAGCTTTTCTGTTCAGCAATACCAAATTTCAAAGTGCTCTGAGATAAATGCAATTCCAGGACGTGTGGGTCTAAATTCTCTGGTTGGAAATAGAGCATTTCTGAAAGTGCTAAATAAGGGGCTCTCTGGGTACAGGGGGGAAACGGAAGGGAGTGACAAATAAGGAGCCAGCAGCAGCCGTGACCTCAGATGGATAAATGGGTCCACCAAAGGCACACCAAGGTCCTGACTGCGGGAGCTATATGTCTGGGACAGACCCGAGGGCAACTGGGAAGCCCAAGGTCATTATCTCACCATTAACCTTTCACCAGGCTCTGCGCCACGAAGACAAGCCAAGTGCGGCAGGGCCAGGAAGTGTGGACTGAAGCTGAGGAGTCCAGCACCGGGGCCAGCAGCGTGGGGTGTCGAGCCTCGATGGCGACTCCCCAGGGACAGGCCGAGTCCCAGGGAGCAGTCTGTGGACAGGGTACTTCCGCACACACCCTTCTTCCCTTCCACCCCGGAGGAAACCTTCCCCGATCCCTAAGTCTTACCCAGAGACCCTCTTGCTGCTCACATGGCACCCAGGATTCCCTGTCTACTACTCCCTCTGGATCAAGTTGCCCATTTTCTTGTTTTCCTTCCACTGGGCTCCAGGAGGGAGGACCATGGTCCTACTTTCTGTTGAACCAACACCTACCCCCAGGGCCTGGCCTGCAGGAGCCACTCAAAACATAGGTATGAAATAGATGAAAAGTGCTCAGTGTGAACTGGTTTGCAGGGGGGCGGGAGGGGCTGTAGAAACAATAGAGACACAAAGAGGAGACATGAGACCTTCGTTACAACCATCTCTGCTTAGCTAATAACAATACGTCTGGCTCTTGATTATGCCAATCCTTCCTAGGATGATCTTCACTCCTGTGTTTAGGCTGAGCCCAACTGACTTGGAGAATGGAAAAGAGTGTCTTTTATATATAGTGTCTTCCTTTTGTACATTTTGTATCCCTTTTCTGTCTTTATTTTCAAAGGCCTGGCATCTTGTTAAAAATTCTGTCCTCTCTGCACACTGATGAAGGGGGGGGAAATGTGTGTTTCACCAGCCCTGCTAAACAGCATTATTTGCAAATCAAGTTAAATGTATGCACAGCACTATTCAAACTGAACTGTCTCCTGGCTTTCCTCCACGTCTGACTAAAGAAAATAAAACTGGAGAACCTCTTCCCGGCTTCTGCCATGATATACATTGCATCGGTGCAAAGGCGAAGACTCCTCATCCCCCAAAGAAAACTGGGCTCACCCCAGTGTTCTGACCCCTTCCCTTCTTGAGCCAAGACATTCTTCCCTGCACAGCCAGCCGGTCGGCACTGGGATTAGGAGGATGTTTGGAATTCCTGCTGGGCTGTTCTCGTCACCAGAGTAGACACTACGTAGGGGCCGTCCAGTGGCGAATCTCACATACCCTGCATTCTTTGGTCAGTGCTGAAGCCTTTCATCTGCTCCTTGCACTTAAGTGATTATAAAATACCTTGAGAATCCAATTACACACAGCTAATGAAATGATGCTGGTTTCAGCTACCCTCACTTCCCATCTCCTTTCCTACCTTTGCCATTCCTGGGCCCCACCTTCTGACTTTGACAGTCAGGGCCGGCTCACCTCTGGGCCTTTTGCACTGAACAAGCAAATGAGACCTCAGAAATTTGCATAGGCAGCGATGGCCCATCATCAGAATTTACAGGACGCCAACATAATATGAAAGCTGCATGAAGCTAGTTGTCTATGGAAAGTTTAATCTCTCTCACCTGGGTATGTGAGTATATAATTGTACAGGTGCATACGTGCCTCCATGAGACATAAAAATCTGTTAGGATGAACAATCTGATGCCACATACGGCGTACTGACCAGATCAGCCTCCATGAGGGGTTTGGTCACTGGAGATTGGGAAAGCCCATAAGTCTAGATTCTGCCATTTCCTTTGGCAGAACCACAACAGTGCCCTGGGAGAAAGAGTCTGTGACACTGAGTCACCTCTGCCTCTCCTCCAGCCAGCTCTGCTCAGCACTGTTCCCCTTGAGAAGCAGCTAAGCAGCTAGCCAACTCCTAGGTGGCCTCATTTTGGGAAGAGGTTGTGGGACAGAGGGATAACTTAAGCATCTGATGGCAGAGAGGTAGACCAGATGGCTCTTAAGATGCCTTCTTGCCCCGATATTTATTTGCTGGACAAATACAAGTTGAGCAGCTCCTATGTGCCAAGTGACACACTGAGCACTGGGGAAACAAAGATGCAGAAGCCCTCCAGGAGCTGCCCCCTACTGGGTTTTGTAATTCCATGGGAACCAGAGTCTCCTTATGCCCCTCTTTCCTATATCTCTTTAATTCTACTCCTCCTTTGGGTTTCCACGTGAGCAGAGCAACAGGAAGCATACTCTCATTCTTAATAGTTTCAGGTCAGAATAGGTTCTATCTTATCCCCCTAAAATCCATTTTCCATAAAGCAACCAAAGATACCGTTAAGGTCACTCCCAGGCTGAAAACCCTCCACTGACTCCTCATGGCACTTAGAATAATAGTTACGTCCCTTGCCCTGGCCGACAGGGCTCCCTGAGAACTGGCTTCTGCCGACAGCTCTGACTGCTCCTCTCCTCACTCACCATCTACAGCTACACTGTCCTTCTCTCAGTTTCTAGAAACAGCACACACATTACCATCTCATGGACTTGTACTTGCCATGTCCTCTCCCTGGAATTTTTCTTCTCCCAGATCTACCTCAAGATGCACATCAGCCTTCAGACAAACAGTCCCTCCTCAGAGAGGCCCTCGCAGACCAGCCTGTGTTCCCAGCACTCACTGTCCCAATTCCCCATTTCGTCTCTGTCCTAGGATTTACCACTGTCTGAATTCACACATATATTTGTCTTTCTGGCCAACTGTTCCTATTCACTGCTGTGACCCCAGCCGCTAGACTTGTGCTTGGACCATAGTCATTTTTTAAGATATAGTTGTTGAATGAATGCCAGATCTCCTTATTCCTCAGCGAATAATGCCTGTGAGGTCATAAAATGTCCAAAAACGCTGGCCACATTCACAAGGGTAATTCTGTAGGACAAGTTTCTAAAAGGATATAAGACAAGTTCTCTCTCATCTTTGCTTTATGCAATATCTGCCTGATGTCTCTGGTTAACATTAAGATTCATCAACTTCTCCAAATGCCATCTGCTATGAAAGAAAGATCCCATTAAAAATGTCTTTAGAAATTTTTTTTTAAAAAAGGAATATCTTTAAGAGATGTTTATGTAGAGTGATAGGATGAAGCCTACGTAAAGTAACACCTAGAAAATACAGGCTCTGGTCTTGACTTTGTCACTTTGATTTTAAGCAAGTTATACTCTGGTTCTGAATCCATGCTTATTTATAAAATGGGACAAACATACTAGTCTTGCCTACCTAATAATGAAGTCTACTGAGGATGTAATGAAACAGTATAGA
Source organism: Eubalaena glacialis (assembly GCF_028564815.1). Lineage (NCBI taxonomy): Eukaryota > Metazoa > Chordata > Mammalia > Artiodactyla > Balaenidae > Eubalaena > Eubalaena glacialis. The sequence continues at coordinate 68,246,866 of NC_083732.1, forward strand.
TGAGAGTATTACGCAAATTAAAGCACATATGAGTATCAATAAGGATGAAGCAAGCATATTTCTGGAATGGCCTTTGTACATATGAGGCATAATGTAGAGGATGTCAAAGGCCTGTTTCTTTTTCTTCTTTTTGAGTCTCAAATTGTTATGTCCTCTCTCCTAAATCCATTCAGTTCTTCAGAAGTGCAGATCATTTTCCAAAAGAAGCATCTGGAATAGCTAATTTGTTACCAAAGCCAGTGATGAAACACACATGATCCTGTGGGGCTGAAAGGTCCACCATGATTCCCAGTTTTCCACTGTGTTAGTTTTCAGCTATTAACCACTCTGTTTTCAGGTTATGAATTTGGAATGAAGATGGCTCAGAACTCTTGGCTACAGGGCCCTTAAAGAGAGAGCAATTCTGTCACATGGAACGTCTTGTTGCTTGGTTTCCATTAAGGAATCTTGGCTTTTAAATAAACTGTCAAGTAAAACTTGGCATCAAAACACAAAGTGAGTAACCTCCTTTGCAGAGGAGCTGACAGCTCAGCTGTGTGTCAGATAGATAGCTGCTAAGAGTCAGCTTCAAAGGCGACTGCATCCTCTCTGGAAGGGAGAGGGTATCACAAACTGCCTTCCTCAGGATTAAGTCAAAGCAAAATTTAGGGATGATCTTAATGGAAAGTGGACTCAGTAACGCCGATCGACCATATCCCTCTCCACGAGCGCCGGTTTTGGAATTATAAAAGTTTTTGAGGTGCGAAAACATAATTGGAAAACTTTTTTTCCCTGCTTAAAGGGCTAATTGACTTCACAGGTGTTTAATTATCATTTGCTGTGAGATAATACCTTGTAGTGCCATAAAAAATGGATTTAATTTTCGAGTGCTTGCAAAACCATTGCCAAAGCCAAGTTAGAGCTAAAGCTAGATAATTATTCTATAAATCAAACACAGTGCCTCCTTTCTTTGAAATTTTTAATACTTGGGGATAATGATATCTGACAACCTTGAAACTAACATGAAAAGGATTTTCCTGCCAAGTGCCAAAAGGCAACCATTGGAGCATTGCAGGCAGTTTGGTTCATTAATGGTGACTCAGGCAACCTCAGGACCCTGCCTGTGGGCTTCCGAAACATGCCAAGGGTTAAGGCATTGGTGTGTGTCAAGACACAGTATTCTCTACCAAGATCAAATGGCCAGACGTCCAAATAAGGTCTACAGAAAAACAGAAAAGAAATCCAAAACCACCCTTCGCACAAAAACTGCCTAAAAGCCACTGTAACTCTCTGAGCCCAAACTCAGAGCCCTGGAATGTGGAAAGTAGAGGTTTTTCAACTTGATCAGTAAATACTTTCCTATCTTTTTTTTTTTTTAATTATTATTTATTTATTTGTTTATTTGGCTGTGTTGGGTCTTCGTTTCTGTGCGAGGGCTTCCTCTAGCTGCGGCAAGCGGGGGCCACTCTTCATCGCGGTGCGCGGGCCTCTCACTATCGTGGCCTCTCTTGTTGCGGAGCACAGGCTCCAGACGCGCAGGCTCAGTAGTTGTGGCTCACGGGCCTAGTTGCTCCATGGCATGTGGGATCTTCCCAGGCCAGGGCTCGAACCCGTGTCCCCTGCATTAGCAGGCAGATTCTCAACCACTGCGCCACCAGGGAAGCCCAATACTTTCCTATCTTAGGCTTAAGGCACAACACTTGTGCTTTCTGTAATAATAAGGGAGAGAAATCATGAAATCAAAAGAATGTTAACAGCGGGAAGGTACCACAAAGATCGCCCAGCACAAACACCCAAATGAAGAAAGCAAAGCCAGGAGAGGTCAAGTAACTCGCCCAAGATGACACCACCAGGGGCAGAAGCAAGATAAAAAGGACTGTTCTGAGCAAGCAAAACAAGGAAGAAATAGCCTAAAAATTGATTTGGAGTCCCATTCTCATCCAAAATCTAAAAATAAAAGAAGGAAAGTTTTTAAAAGGCAAAAAGAAAAAAAAAAAACAACGAGGTTTCATTCTGTAAGAGGAGTGGCTATTTCTCCAACAGAGCCCAGTTTCCGTGGAAGTGCTTCAGCTGCCTTAAATAACTGTTATGGGGATTTTAGTTGGTGCCACGTTTCAGATTTTTCTTTCCTCCAACTTTTATTCAGAAGCTGTTGAAGTCATAACATGTTCCATTAGATTAAGTGTGCCTAAATGATTTAAGAAAGCTGGGCAATCTGGCTGGGTGCACACACACAGTCAGCATTATTTACTTTATTTAATGCCGGTGTATAGAGTGTGTGCACCGCCCAAATCACTCACTGTACAGCGTGGATTTTCAGGCAATTCGAGTTGGCCTTTACAGTACAGGTTAAGGTAATATAAGGCAAGATGCAGTATAACTGGTGCCATTCCTGGACACTGTACTTTGGTCTTCCTAGTAAAAACCTAAGCCAAAGGCGTGCTGGCAGAAAAGGCAGAGGAAAATGTGGGTCCCAGAATAGTCTGAAAGGCATAGGATGGAAAAGCATTCATAGGGACTGGCTTGGGATCGCAATGGAAACTCCTGCAATCAAGAAAAATGGTGATAATAATTATAGCTAACATTTATTGGGCTTATTGCACGCCCAACATTCTGCAAAGCACTTTATGTCTGTTTGGCCATTTGTTCTTCCAACAACCCTGTGAAGTAGGTAACATTATGTTTCCTACTTTATAGAAGAGGAAATTGAAGATTATATCTAATTTATCTAAACTCACTTAATTAGTAGGCAGGTGCGATTTGAACTCAGGCATTCTGACTGCAGGGCCCAAGTTATTATATATTATAGTATGCACACTGCCTCCTTTCTATAATGCTTCATGGAGATGTCCCAGGGACTAGCCAGTGAGCTCCGTCTTGAGGGACACCATGAGAACCACTATGGAATCTACTGGACTGATTTATGATCTTCTAACCAGACACATGCCTGGTGTATCTCTGAGCCGGATCTTTTATCCGGCTCAGAATCAGAAAGGATAACCTTCCCGAGGTCAGCCCACATTTAAAGTACTACTCCCAGGTCCTGGGGAGTAGGTAGAACAGGTGAGAAACAAATTGCTCTTCATAAAATATTTGCAAATACCCTGAAAAATGCAAGAACATATAATGCTACAAATATTTGGTCTGCAAGAAGGTACTTGCTTATTTACTTACTTAGGGAACTAGATTGAAAGATGAAATTAGTAGCCTTCCATGCCGTAAAAAAACAAAAAATTGCTGTTCATTTGCTATATTTTATCCCAGACAAGACCACTTTTGAACACAGAAACCTTAAGCCCTCTTTCTAAGAATTTATATAATTTTTACTTTCCCAGTCCATTGTGGGGCTTTGGCACCAAGAACTATATCATGCCTTTTAGTTATCTTAGAAGCTTGAGTGGAGCCTGTACTACATGTGTGGGTCCCTGAGGCCACATGAATAGGACAGGGAAGAGAGAAATCCTGTCGGGGACACTGGCATTTCATTCATTCACTTGTGTACTCATCCAGCCAGCCATCCACCCATCTAACAATAATACTTATTGTGAACCTATAAGTACCAGGCATGCTACTGTCAGGAGTGGGGAATTCAATGGTGAGCAAAAATAAGAATAATAACTTTAATAATGATGATGATGATGCTTCTTTACCTTATGGAATTGACAGTCTTTTTTGGGAGACTGATATTAAACAATTAACCATAATAAAATCAACAGCTGTGGTGAGTGTTCCAAGGAGAGACTAATCGTCCTATGGGGGCACATGAAAGAGGAATTTGACCTAGTCAGGAGAAGGGGACTAAGCTGAGGCCTAAAGGATAAGTATCGGTCAAGCAGGACTGGGGTGGAGACGAATTACTGCGAGCGGTGTTGACGACAAACTGTCAAAGACCATCAAGAAATGGAAAATACCTTTGAGCCAGCAAAGTACACACACCACAACTAATTGTTCCAACAAGTGCGACACAGACGAAATCCATTGGATGGTACGTAAAACACACACCAGCAGGCTGGGGCTGCTTGCTGCCTGGAAAAATGAGTATTCAAGCCTGGATGTCTGGACAGATACTCACTTTCTGTTGAGCACGTTGATCATCTTATTAGCATCCCAGATTCCACATACCTGCCGAGCAGTAGCTGACGGCAGCAGACCTTAACCCACGTTACAGGTAGGAAAGCTGCGGCAGAAAAGAGGCTTGACATCTTGATTAGAGCTAAGCAAAGATACTCAGGATCATGCCACTTCATTTTACCTGCTCTGCCCTCCACCCCCAGGACCTGCCAACTCACCTGTTTTAGACTTATTTATGAGCCCTTTTTCCTGTTGTCTCAACATCCTACAGGCTCAGTAGAGATGGTGCTGAATCCCTAAATGATCATATTTTCACAGTAATTAAAAGCCAAATTCCCCAACTCCCTAAATGCAGTGAGCAGCTTGAATGCCTGTGTTTTGCCCTAACACTGAACATCTCTAAGGTGAAGGAAAAGCCTGAGAGAAAGGAATGAAATGTCTTAATTGCAGAAAGAGGCAGCCTTAGGATGCAGTACAAGTGGCCCAAGAGGAAAGGAAGCTGGAGCTTCTGTCGGGACGACCTGCTCAGGAGGATCACCCAGGAGCTCTGGCTCCCGCTCATCCTCAAGTACTGACCACTGTGCCGGCCCGGGACCCACTGGCCCGGAGAGACCCTGAGAGGGCATCTCTCTGCCACAATGATGAGTCCTTCCTGCTGAATTTAATAGTTTTTAAGGTGAGAGGGGTGAACGAGGCAATTTCAGTTATTAAGGCATTAGTTTGGATTGGAGCCCGGAACAAAAGAAAAGCCACAACTGGGTTCACCCAACAAAGACACTGTTTCCATCCATCTGCCTCTTAGACTAATTTAGGGATTACAGCTCTTGCCCACAACCTCCGACAAAGCAAACTGAAGATCGTATATTGAGGCCAGACCAGAGCAAACCACTGCCACCTGTATCTTGAAGGCTTCTAATTCCTCAGAAAATAAATTAGAAGAAAAAGTTTGGGGAAAAATATATATGTATATATATTTAAATATCACAAAACACATTTCCATTCTTTAAATCATAGTCTCTCCTAGAATAAGAAAGCTGACGTGAGAGTCCAAGGAAAGGCTCTTAGTAAAAAACATAAAATATATTTATAAAATAGTACCTTCACATGTAGAAATAACAATAATGATAACACTATAACAACTGCCACAATTTTTAGCACACTCATATGCTAAGCCCTGTGCTAAGTACTTTACATACAGTATCACCATCTCAGGGTCACAATCTGAGGTTAATACTATTATCCCCATTTCACAACTGAGCACGGAAGCTGAAAGAGTTCCAATAATTTGCCCGGAGTCACACAGCCAGCAGAGAAGGACAATTAAAATCCAAACATGGTCTGTCTGCACCTGAGGTATGAGAAGCTGCTGGGCTTCACTGGCATTTTGTACTGGCAGTTCTTGATGTCTTAAGAAGAGGCATAGATGAGATCTTTCAAAGTATTGAGCACTGAAGATATTTCGGTGCTCATTCCAATGGGTAATTCAAATAAAGTACCACTAGACCTTAACATACAGAACTGACATGTATGCAGACATTTAAATGGCTGACTTCTAGGCTTTTCGGATTGTTATATTCCAGATAAGTTAATGCATTCATAGTCTGCCTTTCACGTCTGTTCTGATAGGGTGCTAGGTACATGTGCTCAGCTGTCTGAAATCATGCTGAATGGAGAAAAACCAAATTAAGCTACAGGTCCATCCAGTTTACTTGTCACTGGGAAATCCTCTAGTTGTAAATAACTCAGTGATCAAACATACAGGCACAAAACCCAGCTACTTGTTCAAGGCCTTCCCCTTGGGAGGCTGAGTGGAAACTCTGTGGAATAATAGTGAGGAAGAATAAATTAGCAGCTACTTAATTTTTTTTTAAAGAAAAAAATCCCTGTAATTGAGAGTGATTGACCTTAAAATTTAAACCAAATTAAGATGGTTTCATCTTCTTCTCGCTACTTCTGATGTTGAAATTTGGAGGGGGTGGTGAGGGGAGATTCTTTTGGATGGAGATGCTAGATGAATCCTTGTAAAGCAGCACATTACAGCTATACCCACCTGAATTCATGTTCAGACATCTGCATCCCCAACACAATGGCAGCGGAAAAGCAGCAGAATGAAAGAAGTGCTACCCACTTAGCGCTCAGCCCAGGGACCTGCTGGGCACCCTTTGCTAAATCTACTTACAAGCGAATTCATAATTCACACAAGGTATCCAGGCATGGAAGCTAAGACATAAATCATTTATTGACAAAGGGACCATTTGTCATTTTAAAATAATTATGTTTCTTTAAGCAGAGTGACAAATTCCATCTTCCCCAATTTACTTATTGAGCCTTACAGGCAATGTAAGTCCCGAGTTGTGTGTGTGTGTGTGTGAGAGAGAGAGAGAGAGAGAGAGAGAGAGAAAGGACCACAAGGAGATTCTATTTTCTCCCTGAAACTTTTATCTTAAGAACCCACGATCCCTAAGGGCAGACTGAAAAATGGGTGTGGTGCCCACATCTCCTTCAGTTGTCTTGCAGAGAAGGTATTCTCTACATGTTGCAAATTTGGTCAATATAATATTCACAAGGAACAACTAAACAGTGAACACTGATGTTAAACTACAGATTTTAACCTTTGGACACAAGTGTGAAACCCTTCACTTCAAACTTGCAAAACCCACACAACAGAATGTGTGTGATCCTGATGCAAATTTAGACACTAGAGATGCAAAATGTGTGCTCCACAAGCAAACCATACTTTACTGTTAATTCTCTTGCCAGCAGGATAATAACGTGTGGTAGAAACCCCAGTCTCAGCTGCTTTTAAAGAGACTGGAGGCAAGAATTCACTGCACAGGGCATCACCACCCATTAAGGATGTAGCCACCCGATTCAACCAGTAGATGGGGCACGTCCACATGCCAAGTGTCCCCACTCAACTCGCCTGATTAGGAAGATCAGGTCCTGGTTCCTCCTCCTTAGCTCCCAACCAGATGGTCAAAATGATACCAAAGAGGGAAAAGGAGGTCCTATCTCATCTCTAAAAGAGCCCTTTGATTATTTCCCTGACTTCTCTTTCACTTTTATTACAATATAAACAAAAGGGGTAGTAACTAGTGAGATGGGGGGCAGGGGGAAGGGAGTTGGAGTTGGCCAGCTCAGAAGAAATGCACTGCCCACAGCACCTTAGATAAAATCTAAAAAAGCTCATCAGTCGGCCAGTCACTTACTTTGGAGCAATATTTACTGAGTGCCTACCATGTGCTGGCCCTGCGCTGGGCTGGCTGCTGGATCTACAATGGTGACTCACTCAGAAATGAGATGTGCTCCGTGGAGTTCATCATCTACCGTGGGATACAGACCCTGAAGAAATGCAAATGGTCATGTGTAGCTATCAACCCTGACGGGGGCTAAAGAACAGGGAGCATTAGAGTGACTATGGGTAGGAGGTCAAAACTGAGTCAAGGTTGGGTGGTCAGGGAAGCCCTCTCTGAAGAAGCAACATTGACATGGCCTGAGACCTGAAGAGAAGGCAGTTTCCTAAAGGGGGTGTGGGAAGAACAGTTCTGGAAGGGGGATGCATTTGTGCAGAGCTCCAATGTGGAACATTCCTGACACACTCAAGGAACAAGGGAAACCAAGCCAGTCTGGTTGGGGTGGAGTGGGGTGGAGGGGCAAGTGGTGGTAGAGGAAGGAAGGTAAATGACACAACCAAAGGCATTTTTCTGACAGGGTAGTGGGTGGTCGCGGTTGTGATCATACTCATACTCCACACACACACACACACACACACACACCCCATTATATAGTGCTTCATTTTCCAGGTGCTATTTTAAATCCCTTACATATATAAACTCCATCTACTTCTCAAAAGAACCCTAAAAAGTAAGCACTATTACTAACATCCCCTCTTTAGAGATGAGGAAACAAAAGCACAGAGAGGTTAAGTGACTTGCCCACAGTCACACAGCTACTTCTGTGCCAGAGCCTAGATTGGAACCCAAGTCATCTGACTCCAAAGTGCATACTTTTAGCTTCTATACTCTAATGATTCTCAGAAGCATCATTTTATTGTGATATTTCTGTATGACTACATATATTTTGCTATGAGTATGATAAGACTGGGCTTTTTTTTTTCCTTTTGTATTTTTGGTTTTTTTTGGTTTTGGTGGCAGGGAGGACTGATGTGGCCCCAATAAGAAATCTACAATTTGGCAATGAATATAAGGCCAGACAGACTTATCATATCCTGATAATCAAGCACAATTGTGTACCCCGACTCCTGCCAGATGCCAGCTTCCTCTGGAGTCTGGGTTCTGTACACAGGCTCCCCGAAGGACTGTAAATCAGTGGCGCTAGATATCTCCACAAAGTTTCAAACATGTTCACCCAGTGCTTACTCGCCCAGGCTCCAGATGGCTCCAAATTCTGGTTTCTTCCTCCCACAGACCCTCAAATCACACTTCAGACATGTCAGTAAGGCAGGCTGAAGAAGAATGAAAGAAGTGGATCTAGTGGAGTTCTTTAAGAAGCCCCGTAGAACCCGGCGGTATTTCACGCATGCATAGAAGGAGTCGTAACCTGAGGCAGCATAAATCACTGCCAGCCTTTACTACCTGGATACAATTTTCCAAATGATGAAGTTGTCATAGGTGTTGCGGAAAAAGTTTCTGCTGCCAGTCAGCCTGGGTCTGCAACAATTTATTCCAACCTCTTCCATAGGCAACCAGTTGCAGAGAATTTTACTACACTGGCATAATAGCAAGATGATTCCATACCTACCCATCCTCTCAAAAGGGAGAGGAGTAATGCTGAAAAATGTGTTCCACCAAAATGTTTAAAAAAAACAAAAAATCCTTAAGAACATGTTTCAACCCTACCGCAAAAACACAAAAATCAGGAAAAATTTTTTTAAATTCCATTCTTTCTCAGTCCAAGGAACAGGTTTACATGCTTTGCTTTCTCCCCAAATTAAAAGTATCCCTGACATTATCTAGTAATTGATGCACATGGATGATAAGAAAGCCTAGAGGACAGCGCTGGGTTGCCAAGCCTTGCAGGTTTTCTTTAGGGCAGTCTGTAGAGATTCCCTACTTTCCTCTCACTTCTCCAGAGACAAGGACTTTTCAGAAGACTAAAAGCTGGGTCTTCTTTTACAGATTTCATGCCTCTAGCATTAATTATTCATCTGCATAGAAGCTGAATTACCATGATGGAAGCCCAAACGAACATCTGAGAGCCAGCATGAGTGCCTGAGATGTGCTGGTCCACCCCATGCAAACCTCTGTGGAGTCTGTTGGAACCCCTTGTAAATTTCACTTCCTATTTATGTGACTTTTCATGGAGGCCAGGAGGCTCAAATCAAATCTCCCTCTATCCTCACGCAGTGGTAAACAGGAACCTATCAGATCATTTTCCTTTCAGTGGTGTCTAGGCTTTGTGATGACGGAGCAAGAAAAATATCTAATGGGCTTACTCAGAAATGACTTCCTTCTGTCTTGTACTTTACGAAAACTTTCTTTCATCCCTCTTGGACCCTAGGAGGATGAGTATTTCATACCCATTGTTCCCTATCTACCACATTCTACAGACAGAGATAATTAAAGGTAAGATTATTTATTTCTGACTGTCAAAACTCACAGCAAGGCTTACGAGGAACAGGTATTCGAAATTCATCCTATCTAGAAATGACGGCACTAATGGTATAAATCGTGTAAATAACCAGGTGTCTGCACACACTGAATGTCTATAAATGCATTTGGGCTGACAAATGTTTACACTGGGTTATACTGCTTTAATTTACCCTCGGTTGCGGGGGATGAGGGGGTGGGCAATGGCACATTAATAAAGGAAGGGGGTATTATAGGATTTCATTACATGGAAGTTTCCCTTCCTTAGGTAAAACCCAAATGCACCAAAAGTTAAGTAATTTAAAACTGAAAACTAAAAACATGTTATTTAAATATAAAATATGCTTTTCATTTAAGCAGAGAGCCTATGGTAAGGATGGTTGATTAAAAAACTGAGGCCCAGGGATGTTAAGTGATTGCTCAAGGTCACACAGCTGTGAGGATCACAGCCAGGATTCAGTCCAGCTCCAGAACTCGAAATTAACCGCTACCAAGTGCCCCTGCTTGCCCAGCCAGCCGACGGAACAGAACACTGACCAAATGGAGGGACTGCTATCCATCTTACTGCCCCTTAGAAATGCCCAGAAAATCAACTGAGCCCAGAGGTGGTCAGTGCTTGCTTGGTGAAGCCAACTTTCAGGTGTAAAGGGTAATTATTTATTCAAAACCCAGCTATCAATCAAAGTTACATACACCCGTATTTTTATCCTTTTTTGGGGAGTATTTCTCAATAGTACATGATTAGCCATTCTTGGAAATGATTCTGTGGGCTGGTAGAAGTTTTTGTGGGTCGGTAGATCTTTCTGAAACTATTTCTAGGCTGTATGAATCTTTGTCTGGGAATTTGTTTCCCTGGCCTTCCAAAACATGAATTGCATTTTTGTTTTGTTCACAGATAACATTTTTTTTCTTACTACCCTTGGCAATGAAACCAACTCTGAAAATAACAAATGACCCTGAAAATGTCCCAAGGGCATTCAGTTTACTTTCCTTACCTTGAATCCACTCCTTCTTTTAAAAAGAAAGCTTGGGGAAATTTAGAGCCCAGAAAAATGAGTGGATAAAATGATGTTATTTAAAAGCAAAATCATTCCAGTGCCGTGTGTGTGTGTGTGTGTGTGTGTGTGTGTGTGTGTGTGGTGGTGGTGGTGGTAGGAGAGAGGAGGGAGAGTTGAAATGGGGGGGGCTGCGTTGAGGGAAATGTCCATCTCCATGGGCAATTCAATTTGGCGGCTCCATGGAGACAAACCAATTAGTATGGATTGTCAAGGTGTTTTGTATGAATTGGCTACCTGCCCATTATGAATTGGAATGGGATTAACTAGCTCATTCCAAACACTCCACCAAACAGCAAGTGGTCATATGATAATGATTTCCAGTCACTAACACCCTGGCTGGATCAGAGACTTGGAGTTTTACCTGTAACAATCTTTAGAGAGACTCATTCCTTCAAACCTACCCACTTTCCCTAAACACATCGTTTTCTTTTCTTTTTTCCCTCTCCTAGCTTTTATTTTTTAAAAAGCCCTCTTGCTAATTGGGAGGCTGTATGTTCTTCCGCACATAAACATACCTATTAACCAACCAACCCAGTAATAAGCAATTTGTATGCTCTCCTATATAAATTTGTTGGTCCCCTCTACTCATAGTCTTCAAAGCCCCATGGTGAAACACATGACCACCAACTTTGCAAGTTTAATTCCACCCGAGGTTCTAGAACCAGTCTACCTCTGAGAGAGAAGGCCTGAGAAGCTTGGATTCAAGATTCAGGGATTCAGCACATGACCGATGCCGTTAGCCCTTTTAATTATTTGTCTCAATTTCTTATAACTGGACTTTTCCCTTGTTCCAGACACCAAGTCCATACTTTATCTTCCCGCCAGAGGTACTTGGCTCCAAGGACTATCACTAGCCAATAGCATCTCTGCCCACACTCTTCTCCAGGCAAATGGGGCCCTAGACTACAGTGAACAGCTTCATGGAAAAGAGCCCAAGGTGGATTTCAGCCCAAAAATACATGGCATCTGTGGGTTCCAACACTGGGTAATTGTTGCATCCTTCCCTGCATCCATTTCCCCTCTGGGGAGCTACCCACTCCCTTTGGCGTGGATGGGACTGATCCCCACTCCCAGCCTTAAGGCAGCATGTGATGTAAGTGTGAGCCATCAGTGGAAGCAGAGGAGCCGAGCAGGAACCATGGCCAGTACAGTGGTAGCAGTTGGACTGACCATTGCTGCTACAGGATTTGCACGCCGTTACGCTTTGCAAGCCATGAGACATTATGGAGCCTCAAGTAAAACAAGTTTTTCAAAGTCTACCAAAATCTGCCTTCAGTGGTGGCTATTACAGAGGTGGGTTTGAACCCAAAATGACAAAACGGGAAGCAGCATTAATACTAGGTGTAAGCCCTACTGCCAATAAGGGAAAAATAAGAGATGCTCATCGACGAATTATGCTTTTAAATCACCCAGACAAGGGAGGATCTCCTTATATAGCAGCCAAAATTAATGAAGATAAAGATTTACTAGAAGGTCAAGCTAAAAAATGAAGTAAATATATGATGAATTTTAAGTTCTTACTCATTTATGTATATGAGTACCAGCTTTTTATAATAGAATGCCTCAAAGCTACACATTTAAAAAATTAGCATAAGCTAAATCAAAGCCTAGGTATAAATTTGAGGATTTAAAATCGGATTATAGAATATTTGTAGGTTAATACTCAATAATTATGGATAAATGCATGCCATTTGAAGTGTTGTTTATTACTCATTTGTCAAATAATTGGGTACCTATTTCAAGACAAAGTGAACAAGATAGTCTCTCCCTGAAGGAATCCCCAATCTGATGGGAGGCTGATTAACTGATAATTAAAATACAATGTGATAAATCTGATGGAATTAGCACAGGCTGTTATAGTAAGGGCTCATCTCATTGGGACAGAAGGCTGTTCAAGGTACAGAGGCCTCCCCCAGCCACTTAGAACCTTGAACTTAAAAGTGAATTTAGCCACAACTTAACCTAAGAAATTGATCTAGGTATGTATTTATCACTTTGTCAGTGATAAATCTGAATTGTTTCAGATTTCATACATTAAAAACTGTAACAGTATGATAAAAAAAAGAGTGTAAGACATCAGCACATTCCCCAGGCCACAGTTTTTTTACACAAGGCCTGGGAACCACTTAAGCCAATATGGCTGCTTCCTCTGACTAGGTTCTTTTAATCAATGTTGATAGTCTACGCGACGTAGGCAGTTAAAAACTATCTATCCCCTTCCACACATCCTCACTACCACGTGGTACGTTACAATAAAAACATGTTTCAGGGCAAATTCTAGAGTCCTGCCAAAATCCTAGCCCAAGAAGCAGGGCCTGATACCGGGGTCAGACGGCATTAAAGCTCTGCCGACGGGTGTGCTCCTAGCCTTCCTCCACTCACCTGCACCTGCCCGGGGGCCCTCAAGACCTCCCCAGTGCCAAGTACCTGCCAAAAAAGCTCACTTTTTGCACAACTCTGTGTTCCCTGCTGTGTGAGTTCTGCCCGGCGGGCTGGACTTCCTGCCAGCACTCGCAGACTCCCGCCCAGCGTCTACCCCGCTCCAGTGGGTAAGGCTTCCCGCCAGGCCCAGATCCTCCCGTCTGCCCCGTGAACCCTGGTTAACCCGTGTGTGCCTGCTTCCACACCCAGAATGGGGAAGAACTTGAGGAAAGGAACGCGGTCTGCCAATCCACAGTATTTGCATAGTAATGCCAATAGGTGAAGAAGCTGGGTCTTGCCCATAAACAGCAGTTCGTCTCTTCAACTCAGAGGATGGCAAGGATGAGCTATAAGCTCACCTCTAAGTCAGGGTTGGCTAAAGGGCAGTTCAGGTCCTGAGGGAGAGGATGTACGGGGATATTCTGGTCTCAAGTGTTTGATGGAGTCAATTACCAGAAACTTTTGAAATCCTTCAAAACATATACTTCCCACTCGTAAACCAATGCCTGGAAATTAAAATAAAACAAACTTAGTAAATTTCTTTTTTTTTTTTCATGGAAATATTGGCTCTTACTGAAGGACAGCATAGCAAGAACAAAGTCCATTTTCAAAATAACATTTCATTTTATGGTATCTCTATCTCAGTGTTGAATATTAATACCAGTATATAGGTTTCTGATTTTAAAATAATCCTATTTGATTAAACTACATTTTAATGGATTCTGTTTGGAAAAGGAAGGTAGAGTTTAAATTATTTTGCCATAAAGATTCATTTTCCTTCACACTAAAAATATGTATATATATATATATATATATTTTCTCCTTGAAATAAGGTTATGGTAGGTGAATAGTGCTTTTAATACTGTTGTTCCTAGAAAATCAAATCAAATATAATAATCCTTTAGACTATAAACTAATTTTTTAAGATTTAGGAAAAAACCCATTTACCATGGGATATAAAGCAAGGAAATACTATAAAGTGACACTGCTACCCCTATTACAAGAAGCAATGGACCCCAAGCTTGAAACAGTACTAATTTCGAATGAGAATATCATTTCTGTACTTTTAAGACTTTGTCTCTTATTTAAAAAAAAAAAAACAGGTTTAGGACATGAAAAAACTTCGTTTAAAGATGACCCAACTATTCATAAGTTATTTCTGTGATGGTTCACTTTTCTTAACATGTAAGCAAGACTAAAAGTGAAGCAATTTGTTGTGATAATACAACATACCTCTCAAATCTCAGGGTAAAATGGGATGCCCAGTCTTATTAAAAACCCATCTTGGGGAATTCCCTGGCGGTCCAGTGGTTAAGACTCGATGCTTTCACTGCCGTGGGTCTGGGTTCGATCCCTGGTTGGGGACCTAAGATCCCACAAGCAGCTCGGCATGGCCAAAACAAAAAACAAAAAAATCCATCTTGGACCCCTAATCTTCCCCTCTGATTTTCCAGGTGTGGCTCTTTTATTTGAACATCTGAGAACCGCTCCATCGGCACATCTGCTCACATTCAACATTTGCTGTCAGTCTGTTCTTTGCAAGGGACTCTTCTAGGTATAGGTGACACAAAGGTGTCCTCTGGGAGCTGACAATCGATGTAACAAGCGGGCATCAAATAGAAAGAGGGAGGAGAGGCCTAATACTGATATTTCCATCTTGAATACACCATTTATTTCCAAATTCTAGCACCTTGCCCCATGGTCTACACCGGCTCCCAGAGAGTGGCTCCTGCCAACAATGAGTTCATGTAACTATGAACACATGGCTCACCCACAACCAATCTTTAACTCGACACTTATTCTCCTGTCCTGCAAGCTGCTCCAGAGTGGGCTGCCTCTTCCCACCGCAAGTGCTAGGAAATACACAAACCAAATTCACCGTTCCACAAAGCAGCAAGAGATCACTGAAAGCAGGGACAGTGTCATTCTCTTCTGTGTCCAGCATCCATCTTAGGACCCCGTGGGTCCACCATAAAAGCTTCATTAAAAAAATGAACAGAGGGACAAAATGGAATCTACTCCAATGATCCAATTAGAAACATCACGTTAGTATTACGTGCAGTATTAACGGGAATGCCAACTGAGTTTCCATTCTACAAAAGGGTAAAGCAACAGAGGGAGAAAAAGGGAAAAGGACAAATACCGGCTGCTTTTGAACTCCAAGGCTTGAGCTCAAGCTCTGGCTTTTTTATGGTATTTTCATAGGCACTGCCCGTGTCTTACAGAAGTATTTAAAAGTATTCCCTAATTTGTCCTCCTTTAGTTGTAACTGGATTCCCATATGGTTTCCTGACATAATCAAGAAAGCATCAATTCCAATAGTGCTTTATTTTATGGTACAGTTATTTGAACAGAGGACCACTGCTGAGTATGCCCCTATCACAGTTAACTCCAAGGCAGGAATGTAGTACTATTGCTTTCTGTGTAAACGCATATATTGGAATCCTCTGGATAGGATAGGATCAAGTGACAGGGCAGCTCTTCCTTCAGAAAGCCCAGTAAGAAGCCCTCATCCTCAGGTCTGTGAGGGGCTTTTGCACACATCTGTTTCGGATCAGTCCCTCAGAGATGTCTAAAATCTAATTAACCAATTAATTTGCAAATATATTCTAATTTATTCAAGGGAGATTTTCTTGGGTGTTAAATTATCTGACAGTGAACCATACGCAGTACACAAGAGCAGGACCTCCCTGAAATACCACAGGTTACCCCAATGCAAGAATGACTATGTATACTCTGTCTGGTCCACACAAATTTCTGTCCCCTAATGAGAAAATGAGTTGGCATTTCCTCCATCCTGATTAGTCTGTGTACACTTTGGTGAAGCATTGCTAAATGCAATTGTGAGGCCAGAGAGGTGTCCTTCCACAGTCTCCACTGGGGTAGGGCTAGGGTGGGCACGGTTGCCTGGGGCTGAGAAATTGGAGAAAGAGGATAATATGGATAATGTGTTTATCTTAATCTGTTTTCCTGGGGTGGGTGAAGGGAGGTTTAAGTTATAGGAAAAATATCCTCTGTCATACTGGGAATTACTAACTGTTGGTAATTTGCATGCAGAACTCTATTCTCTAACAAAGCAGCCACAGCAGGTAACATGGTTTACTCAGACAATCAACTTGTAATTTACTGAACTTGTGGATTAAAAAAAAAAAAAATGTTCTTAATTGCTACCTTGTGACATTTTATTCAGCTCAATGACTGTATAGCTACAGATAAGAATTGAGAATAACACTATCAAATGTTACCAGGATTACCTAATTTACAAAATGAAGAGTATCTCGATGCACATTTTGTTACCTAAAAATATGGAGTGTGGATTTTAATATGTTTACCATGAGATGTTTGGATAGCTGCTAATTGCGCAGCATTAAAAGAAAAGCAGGGTGGGTTTGTTGTTGTTGTTGTTATTGGTATTTTATTCAAAAGATAATTATTTTTAATACTAGCAGTAAGGAGATGAAAGAAATGGCAATATCATGCGACGCAGTTTGGTATCTAATTTATATACTAGAAATTCTTCTATTCACTCAATTTCTAAGATCTCTAAAAACCTGCAAATCAAATAATGGGCAAAGAGAGAAAAACTAAAAGGAAATGTATGTCCAGTTTAGGGATGAGGAAGCAAAGATGGAATTTTATATAATAGATTCTGAATTTTCTACAACAAGAATCAGGGAGAAGTTAGAGGGAGGGCTTCAGAGTTCTTAGAAGAGACACTTCAGTTGGTGAGTTCAAAACAGTTCCCTAAAAGAGTGATCTGTGAATGCAAAACTCTTTTTGAAGGGAAAACTATAATTTCCACTAAAATTGGGAGTTAAGGAACTGGAAAAAATAGCAAGCACAGTTAGGACCAATACTGATCTCTCTCTCTCTCTCTCACTTGTAAGGAGAAAACTAATGGGATATTTACAGATGTGCCAATAGGATCAGAGTGATTCTTGACACTCATACAGAGAACAGTGCATCAATATTCAAAAGAGATTCATTTGGTATTTCTGGTTTGCATATCTGGTTTGTTTCTTTGTTTAGCATGCCACCAAAACTTAACACACCTAGACTATCTTCCTTCATCCTGAAAGAGAGGTAGCATGGCACACAGAAGGTTACAAGTGGCCTGGGAGAATTGCTCAGGTATCTCCTTTGCTTGAGACACCTTAATCCTCTTCACCCTTGTCAACCTCAACCTCAGCGTTAATTTAAGTGTAAGTCGGTAGGTGAGTAAATTTGGATAGAATGAGTCAGTCCAGCTTGTGAGAAATTCCTAAATTTTAAATCACTTCTTTTAAATAAGAAATGAGCAGAGAGGTACAAAATGGTTTTGATAGATTGTTGAATAATGCATGATATGAAATGGATATGTACTGTCGAGTTTGTTTGACAATTTCATTTTTCAATGCTGTTCCCACTACAGCCTTAAAAGAAGAACCCCATCCCTTATTCCCCAATTATCCTGGGCAGTTAGCTAAATGAGCTCTCATATAGTCCCACCAACTGATCTGCTAACTCTCTTACTCACGTGTCCATAAAAATGTAAGCAGTCCTTCACTGACAACATGAACTTCAAAAAGTCTCTCATTCCAAAAAGGGGACCCTCCTACACTGTTGGTGGAAATGTAAATTGGTGGAGCCACTATGGAAAACAGTATGAAGTTTCCTCAAAAAACTAAAAATAGAGCTACCATATGATCCAGCAATCCCACTCCTGGGCATATATCTGAAGAAAACTACAATTTGAAAAGATACATGCACCTCAATGTTCACAGCAGCACTATTTACAATAGCCAGGACATGAAAACAACCTAAACGTCCATTGACAGAAGAATGGATAAAGAAGATCTGGTACACATATACAATGGAATATTACTCAGCCATAAAAAAGAATGAAATAATGCCATTTGCAGCAACATGGATGGACCTAGAGATTGTCATACTGAGTGAAGTAAGTCAGACAGACTTACTAATAATACAAATACAAATATCATATGATACCTCTTTTATGTAGAATCTGAAATATGACTTAAAGAACTTATCTAAAAAGAACTTATCGAAGAAACAGAAACAGACTCACAGACATAGAAAACAGGCTTGTGGTTGCCAAGGGGGAGGGCTGCACTGGTAGTTTGGGATTAGTAGATGCAAACTACTATATATAGAATGGATAAACAACAAGGTCCTATTGTATAGCACAGGGAACTATATGCAATATCCTGAAATAAACAATAATGGAAAAGAAAAAAAAAGGTCTCTCATCCAAATGGGTTCCAATACTGACGATCACAGAAACTAATAAATATCAATATATTCCTTCTCCATCGGTCCTGAGTGTCACATCACAGATTCAGGTGACTGCATTTTAAAAATTACTTTACCCAGTTTTTAACATTGCTTTATTTCCTGAATTCCTTCTTTCCAATGGTCCAGTAGGAGATCTGACAGCAGGGTCAGCCAGCTGTTCTCTTTCCTACATATGGAAGCTACTAGAGGGAAAGATTTTTAAGCTGCAGCTTTGTGGAAAGAAGACTTAAGATGTTGGCCAGGTTTCTTATGCATGAGACATCTAAAGACACTGTCAATAGGAATAGCTGTACTCTTCCCTATGCTTTGCTATTAAGGCTGGGAATCAGCTGCCTCGGATGTTTAGCTAGGGTTAGGGAGCAGAGGAGGAAGAAGCCTCAGTATCTGGTCCCTCCAGCCTCTTGCTTCTCAAGCAACAGCTGTGATTTCAGAGCCCTGATGGCTAATTCCACATGCATAACTCTTTTAGGCAACGTTCCAACTGTGTTCTAGTAACTTGCCAGGGTCATCCTTTTATTTGCTATATTTCCATGATGCTTAAGTGAGCAAAACGATCAGTTGCCAAGTCCTGCCTTTAGGGGAGAGGAGTTGAAGGGAGCAGAAAAAAGGACAGGGAAGAATATAATAGGACATTGAGAAAACATGGGATTCCAGAACCCGGGATTCCAGGATTCCTGCTCAACAAATGCCCTCTGGCCCTTCTTCCCACACAGCAGTGGGCAGTGGCCACGGGCTCTGCTACAGCAGGTTGAATCCGGCCTTAAAGTCAAACCTCCCAGGCAGTGAGAAGGGCAACCGGCTTGTGTAAAGAGAGATGCCAAAGACTGTAAGCACCTACCTGAAGCTTTCTTTAGAACATAAACAATTAAATTCATGCAATGAATATTCTGAGCACCTACTGGGGCCAGGCACTATGCCATCTCGGCCCACCAACAGAGATGAATGATATTCCTGCCTTGTCCTAGAAGAGTTAAGAGTCCAACCATCTATCTACCTGTTAATCAGACAGTAACAATAAAGGGTGATTAAGCACTATATGCTGGAAATGTACTCAGGGCCCGTCGGGTGCTTTGAGAAGGAGAAGCATCTAATTCATGGCAATGGCGGGGGGATCGGGGGGAATGTCCGTATCCAGCGGAAGTGACACTTGAACTTTAAAAAATGATAGGATTATTGGGACAGAGGCAGGAAGAATATGCATGTGCAGGGAGACATGTGGAAGGAGAGTGCAAAAAGAGCACAAGAAAAGTGAGAACTTTGCAGCAGAAACAGGTAGAAGCAATGAGCAGTTTATCTCAGAAACATTCAAATTCATTTTAAGAGATTCTAGACCCTAGACCCATAGGCTAGGGATGGATTCTTTAAAAATGCCCTGCACAGATGGCCCAATGGGAATTTTGAGAAATGCATTCCATTCCTTGTCTTGTTGCTAGAGTTTAGATGGTTTGTCATTTTGTAACCGAGCAGGACCCTATGGGGCCTTCCCAGGACAGACCCTTCCCCCATATCCTCTGCTTTAGCTCCTCTCTGAAGGACCTAGATAATAGTATCCGATGCACATTTCCTGAGTTGTTTTACAGATGCTAAACTCACCACCAAATGGAAGACGTTAACTACTTGATGACCACGAGCACGTAGCCCCCAGACCTACTGGAGCCTAAGGATTGATCATGTTAACCCCTGTGACACCTCCCTGTTACCTCACCATCAACCAATCAGAGAATTGTGCACGAGCTGATCACACACCCTACGACCCCCACCCCCCCTCACCTGGCCTTTAAAAATGCCTCCCTGAAACCCATCGAGGAGTTCAGGTGTTTTGAGCACTAGCTGCCCTGGATTCCTCGCTTGGTGCCCTGGAATGAAGGCTGCATTTCCCTTCGCCACAACCCGCTGTCAGTAGATTGGCTGTACTGTGCACAGGCAAGCAGACTCAAGTTTGGTCCGGTAACAATTTCTTAAAGAGAATTTTCTATCTGCTAGTAGAAGTAAGGGCATGGGTTAAATAATAATAATGAAAATAATAATGATGAATGTAGGTCATGTTAAAGGCAGTAAAATACTAAACTCTGCCACAAAATTAAACAATTACTGGTCACCAGTAATACTGGAGATGCTTTTATCAGTTTGTCATTCATTCTTCATTCAACAACTATTTATTGAGCATGTATTAAGTCCCAGGCACTGTTCTAAGGTATCAGATCTACAGCAGTAAAGAATGGCAACACAAACTGTAAAGGAATGTCACAAGCAAACACTCACAGAGAAGGGAGCTCCCAGGCTGTGGGAAAGGGGATAACACTGAAATAAGAAAACTACACGGCCAGTCAGTAGTCTACTTTGCTATATATAGACGCTCCGCGTGTGCCACAAACTAACCAAGGCCCTGGGCATGTCACAGAGGCTGGGTTTAACCAGCCCTAATGACCCAGTGAATAGAAGACCCTGGATCTTAATTACAGAGCCTCTTTCGTGGCTTGTTCTCCTTTTAGTCACTTCCCCTTTGCTCAGAGCAGACTTCACTGTTTGCAATCACCAGAGGCCAGTGTAGCTGAACTGGCTAGGCCTTCCTGGCCTCCTAGGGGAAGGTCAGTGAATTAATG
Organism: Eubalaena glacialis; assembly: GCF_028564815.1. NCBI lineage: Eukaryota > Metazoa > Chordata > Mammalia > Artiodactyla > Balaenidae > Eubalaena > Eubalaena glacialis. Next base: position 68,267,902 of record NC_083732.1, read on the forward strand.
AGGAACTAGATGTAGGGGGGCAAAGTTGGACCCACTGTCCCAAACAAAGCCCCACGGAGGGGACGGGAGGGGAGGGGAGGAGAAGCAGGCCGTGGCCAAGTCGACACAGAACCTCTGCAGGATGTGGAGGGCTCACTGGCCACATTCTATAAAACCAAGACTTGTTGTTCTCACTATAGCGCAACTACGGCTAAGCTGAGGTGAGAAAAAATAATTAGGTCCCCAATCTGCATTAAAACATTTTTGCAGGATTCTGTTCTTGAAGTGGAAAACTGTTCCCACAAGGTCTATTTTTAACCGTTTTATTTTAAAGAGATCAGAAAACCTTTTCGTGTTGAAATTTCTCAGTGGGCAATTTTACAGTAATGCTACCTAAATCCAGCCTGACAATGACAAAGCAGAGGAAATGAGTAAATGCGCTAAGTCTGCGGAAATACCCTCACCCTGAAATTGGGACAGGGCTCAGAGAGGCCATGAATACAATATGGTGATGTGTTTCATTTCTGGTCCAGTTTAGTTATTGGAATACTGAAGTCAAGCAGAATCTCCTATTTTGGGAAGCTACTAGTTCATAATCAACTTTTTCATTTAAACTACAAGTTAACTTTTCCCCCCAAAGGAGGCAAAGGTAGTATTTCAAGTAATTGATGACACCTTGGTTATAATAAACTGGGGTCATGACCCCTGGTGATTTAATCTTGTGTGGTATCAGTTAATTTACTAAGAAAAATATTCAACCTATTAACCAGAATCTGATTTTCTATTAGAGGCACAGAAACATAGTTCAGGAATGTGATTATCCTGACTATACGCTTCACTAAAAAAATCAAAAGAGAAACCCACTGGAAATAAATCATATTGTTCATTCATTCACCAAATATTCGGTAAGCATCTACTGTGTGCCAGGCACTTGAGATACACCATTGAATACAAACTCTGGCCCGCAAGGAGGCTTTGTTCTAATTAATGATGGACAAGCTGCTTGTGATTCAGTTTAAAGTCTCTCAAAGGGCAAATTTGCGGAGAATCAGGGAAGGGGAAAGAGGATTTTGAAAACAATGATAACTGTAGACAGAAAAATCCATTGTTCTGAAGGTAATTGGTCCAGAGCCCTCCCTTCCTCTCACAGTCACACAAGTAAAGGTTTACAATCTTTCAATGAATCCATTTTAGAACCAGAGAAGTATGAACAGGCACTAGAGTATGGTAAGTGTGGGATGCCAGTCAGCTTGGCTAAGCTATGCTGCAGTAACAAACGACCCCAGCACCTAGATCAATGGCTTTCAACAACATGGCCATGGGCCGTCAGCTGAGGGTTGTGTTCCAGGCCTTCACTAGGTGACCCAGGCAGCTTGCCTCTAGGATGCTGTTACTGCCTTCAGGTCAGAAGGAACAATGACAATGGTGGAATCATTCAATGGCTCTTAAAGCTTTTCCTCTTAAGTGGCACAGGTGACTTGAGCTCACATTTCATTGGCCAAAACAGGTAACACAGCCAGAGGTCAACAGGGCAAGAATATATTATTATCGCACAGGCAGGAGTGGCTAACAAAACAATCAGTGATGGGTTGGTTGTAGCATTCATTAGTGTAGCCGACACTCAGAAAGACGTAGAAAATATTTGCAGCCCTTCAATTTTCCCAAACTTGTGATTAATATTAAATGGTGACCAAATCTTCTAAAAGGAAATAACTCCCTTTCACATCATAATTCCTCACCGGACCAGAGGCACACAGATTGTAGAATGAAACAAAAACAGACCCTGGAGAAGTTGCAGGAGACTAATTTTTCCTTCTGTGGTTAGATGTCAAACAATTTCTTTTCCCCCTCAATCATTCCTTTCCACATGAAGGAAAAGGAACTCAAGAAATTACAGTGTGGAAGACGGCATTTTACTTTGCAGCTAGTAAATTCTTCCTGAGATCCACGTGATACTTTACACTGACATGTGGAAGGAGACAGGGCTGGGGTAACACAGACCTCTTGAATTTTCATTCTGCAGCAATTAAATGGAATTATAACACTGGAAAGACATACCTTAGCAATTCAAAAGGGCATCCTAGGCCTTCCAGTTTCTTAGCAAAACAAGAAATAAATTTCAGTATTCGGTATTCAGCCACACTGGTCCATACTCAGCATTAAAATTTTTGATGCTGATTTCATTTCCTGTAAGGCTTGGCAATGGTGATTCTATGACACTAAAGAAATCTAAGGTTGTCTTTTAAAAAAAAAAAAAGACTCATTGAAAGTGAGAATGAGCAAGTTCAAGAGCACGTACAACCTAGAGCTAAGGGACATTTCATGGTTTTTCCTAAGAAACACAAAACAGAACTAGAAATGGTTCAGTTCAGTCTCTGGTCACTCCTGAAAAGATGTGGTCCTAAACAAGATTTGAGTTGATATCCTTTTACCTACTTTGGAAACAGAGAGCCTATCACTTATTAAAAATTCATAAGCCATATAGGTGTTCATTGGACAATTCTTCCAACTTTTCTATGTGTTTGAAACTTTATAAATGTTAATTTATAAATAAAATGTTAGGGGGAAAATTGTAAGTAGGCCTAGAACTGAATCAGCTTTTGAACTCCAAAAGCAACATTCTCTATATAGAATCATGAATGAAATCCCCTTGCTATGTAGGAATCTGATAAGTTCTCTAACTTAAACAATTAATACTATTCTACGAGCAAGTCTGACCATGCATGTATTCATAATGTATGCAGCCATCCATCCAAAGAGCATTTTGAGTCACAGCATGTACCTAGAATCATGCTCACCTGTTCTAGGTTCCTTTGCCAAAAGTCAGCATGCCTAGCTACCAAGTCAGTGAATGGCCACTTCACCAAAGATAGCATACTAAGTGAACAATTTTCTGCATTCACCAAATTTCTAAACAACTTGTTTCTTTAAGCTATTTATGGAGCCTTCAGTAGTTTTGACATGATGGGATGGGGTGATCTCCAAAACTTTAGATTTCTGAAGTTGGTGACAAATTTCCATCTTGTCTTCATAGCATTAAAGGAATGGTCAATTCATCAAAAGCTACAGATGATTTAGTTTTCTTGTGGATGTTTAATATCTAGGAATTATATTCCATAGTTACTAACCATTATTAATAATGAACTATTAAAAATATGTGTTTTTTTAAAATATTGCTTTGTTTTGACTCTTACATGATGAGTCTTTTTGTTTGCTGGTTATATTGACATCTTAACCTCTTTAGGAGTCTTTTACCTAATGAACCTAAGCTTTCAAGTTTTGAATTTTTTGTTTTGAATTAGGTGAGGCCTTTAGGAACATATCTTCCGCATAAAATATAACTACCTAGTAGAAATTAAATGCAGATTACTGGAATGTACACCCAACAAGGGCAAGAATATTATGGTCTAGTTTAGGGGTGGTGAACTATGGGTCACATGTTACCTGTTTTTATAAATCAAGTTTCATTAGAACGCAGCTAATAGTCATTTATATGTTGCTATGGCTACTACTGTGCAAAAATAAATAAATTTAAAAGAAAAGGCATAGTTGAAGAGCTGTAATAGGAATAGTAAGGCCTGCAAAGCCTAAAATATTTGCTATCTGCACTTCAAAGAAAAAGTTTGCAGCTGTGGGTCTAGTTCATTACTGTATCCATAGCTTCTGGAGCAATGCCTGGCTAATTTGGGGAATTCCATAAATACTAGTTGAATGAATGAATGAATGACTTGGTTTCTAATGCAGGCTGGCCAGTCTTTACCACTCATTTCAATGTTCACTGTCTCATAGCCTCATGGGCTGGTAAGAGAGGCTGGTTCTTCATGGTGATACGGAAGTTAAGCAGGATGAGTCAACTGGTAGAGCAAACCACTTCTGTGGTTCCAGGACAGAGGCCAACCCTAATGCAGAGGACTGGTTTGTAGCAACGTAGAAACCAACCCACATTTCTGCAAAGACTATATTGGGGAACTCCAAACACAACTCAGCTGTCTGGTCTCTAAGAACCCAAGTCACTGCTTGTCATTAAAAAAAGAAAAGAAAACGTAGGTTGGCCAATATTTCTTTCCCCTTCTGAAGGTTAGCAGTGATTTTGTGGTTGAAGTGATGAGCAGCCCTAAAAAGAGGGAAACCACAAAACCAGCCCAGTGCTTCTCCCAAACTGTAGTTGCTGCTGCAGACAAAAACTACAGGTCTTCTTCCAGAGATCCCCTGGTATTGTCCTGGCATAAAGCAGCCTCCCCAAACATTATTCCGAAGAGATATACGATTAAGAAATCAAGCAGTGATAAATCTAACGGGAATTTTTTGCCAGGTAACACTTACCTCAAGACCTAAGCCTATGAAGGAAACTGTAACGAGACAAAACCAAGTGAGTTGGATTTATATTGTTGTTATTTAGTTTATTTTAAATGGCTAGTGGCAGGTTTGTTTGTCTGTTTGTTTGTTTGTTTGCAGGGCAGGGGGGAAGGCAATATCTAGCAGGGTGCTTTAATTTCCTATTGTCTTAATGTCACTGCTATTAAGACCTTCCACCCTAATCAATACCCAGTTCCACCAACTCCCAATTAGCCTCAGTAAAATCTCCGGAGGAGAAAAAGGACATGGATCATTACTTTGCAGCTTTAGAGGTTCTGTAAGTCAACTCATTTTCTCTAAAGCAGGGTTACTCAATCAGTCCTTTGTGCCTATCAGTGTGCTAGGTGCTCTGGGTATAAAAATATGATATGGCATTACACATTATAATTTTTAAAGAGGTTTTGCCATCTGGGAAATATCAAGAAATAAAGCAATAAAGATAAAAACACTCAATATTCAGTGAAGGGTTCTAACCCAGTTAACCCACTCCAAAGGCATGCATGTTGTCTTCAATCACAATATATATATATATATATATATATATATATATATATATATATATTTTTTTTTTTTTTTTTTAAGGGGTGTTTACTGATGTGATTTTGAATTTTCCTTTTAAGTACTAGAAACATTTAAAAGTGGTCCTGGGTACCCAGCATTTGGAAAAAAAAATCAACTCAAGGTTTCATTTGTTTGGCATCAGCTCATAGTCAACTTCTACTTCCTTTATAAACTTCTATGTGGCCTCTGTGCCACAACTCCTGAGATTACAACTCACTTACAGATAATCACAGGAATTGCTCTTCACCAGACAGTGCTTATCCTCATTGCCCCTGGATGGTGCTGCCAGTGAAAGCAACAATAAAAGCTCATCAAAATCATCACAGCCGTGAAACAACCATTGGCAATTCTGAATGGCTGGAGCTGATGCTTGAGTCAATTCAGTCCCTCTTCTTGTGACGACCTAAAGGGGTAGGATAGGGAGGGTGGGAGGGAGGCTCAAGAGGGAGGGGATATGGGGATATGTATGCATATGGCTGATTCACTTTGTTGTACAGCAGAAACTAACACAGTATTGTGAAGCAATTATACTCCAATAAAGATCTATTAAAAAAATAATAAAGGCATTTCTATTGATACCACTTCTCTTTCTAGCTTTCTGAGATCCCTTGTTACCTCGACAGTACACAACTAGACAAACCCAAACTAGAGCTATCCTCAGGAAAGTCCCCTAGCTAAGCAATGGTTTCAATGGAGTACACCCTGGAGAGGCCTTCTGAAGGGCAGGGAGCTAAGTGAACGGCTTTATGTGGTTGTCTTTTCAGAGACCACAGACCAGCTGGAGTCTAGGCCAGATGCTACTTTCACAGCATTAGCAGGTAAACTGCAGTCAGACTAGAATGTTAAAATTTTGAATTACACGGGGTAGTTTCTCTGCAAGATGACATCAAAGTTTTCATGCCATAAAGGTGCAAATCTGTTTCTGTCTTCACAACTGTGAGCTTTACAGCCTCTCAGCCAGCTTAGGAGTAGCACTGGGGATTTTGAGAGGGTTGGAGGGAGGAAGGAAATCTTTGCTCTGTGTCTTCAGAGAGACTCAGGAGCTTCTGCTCATGGAAGCAGAGGTTAATAAGTGACTCTAATTGAAAAATGGCCATATACTTGAAACAAGATTCTGCTCTGAAAATTCCTTAAATCTGTTTAAGCATGAAACGAACAAAACTAAATATTATCATACCTCCCTCCCTCTTCTCCACCCCATTCCTTGGCATCACTCCTTGTTCCACAGCAGATAACAGGAAGACAAAGAGGAGTCTCATATTCCCAAGAGCCCCCAAAGAAAAATGATGGGGGGGAAGGGATCAGCAATTGCCAATTTGGTGTCGTTGCTTTGTAAAGAATGAAATCAGCTGCAAGTCAAGTCTACCCCCAGCCTGCACAGCTGTTGGCATTTGTACCTACTTGGAGGCGGCAGAGGTAGATGAGTGTTTTTCTTAGGTGCAGTCATCAACGCCAGATGTATTGATACAAGGGGCAGTCAGCTTCATACCACCCGTATTAAGCACATCTTTATGCTGGTACTTCTGGCATCTGGGACCTGGCGGACACTGGAGGGATTGCCCCTCCCAGAGCTAGCTAACTCCTAGAGACAGTAAAACAATCAGCCCAGAACCCACACCTCCAACCCCCTCCTCTATTAGCCTCTTATACCCCATGCCACTATTCCCGGGCCCTAATCACCCCAGGGCCAGGTACCAGACAACTAGAGATAGCCCATATGCTCTGGAGTCGGCTGAAATTATTCAAACTAGCCAATCCTAAGGCTGTTTACTCTGACTCACCCTTTGCTTCCCACCAAAACCACAACAAAAAACTCTTGTCCGGGTTTCCCCCTTGTTCCCTCTGCCTCCTAACCAACCCGGGTGTTTCCCCACGTGGCCCTGAGTGGCAAGGCATGTCCCCACCCCTTGGGAATTGTCAATAACAAATTATCTTTTCAACAGCAATCATCGCCTGATCTGTGGGCCTCACCGTACCTGAATAATAATAAAACCTACATCTGAAAACACCACCCAAAGATGAACAGCCATTAATTACAGTAAACACACACAGCCAGTTCACTTCATGCTTCAAAATTACGATTGTGTCATTAATGTATACCAGCCTGCACACTTTCCTTTAATAGCATGCTGGACATGGCCCCGCCCCCAAATTCTCCTCTGTTCTCTCTACTGCACTGAACTGAAACTACCTGAATTCCACTAACACTTAAACATTCACCTGCTGGGTTGCTTTATTAAATAAGCACTCAGGAGCGGTGTTTGTTGGGGAAGGGGGTAGGTGTGGCACCAAGCTATATGATGTATGATTAATAAAAAAGAAACTTGCCCTTACATCCATTCTTCTCTCCAGCTTTCCACAGTAACAACATGGCTCAATTTCCCTTGATTAGCACAAGGATTCACCTTTCAAAAAGTGCTAATCAGCTTCAGCGTAAACAGATCGAAATGCAACACAGAAGGGGCTTCCCAGTTAATATGGGGTCTGCTGAGGTCTTCTTTCCCTTGAGTGCCACATTAGAGATGAATCTAAAAACACAGCTACAAATAGGGGATTTTGAAAGCTACCCGAAGTTCAGAAAATGGTGTCAAGGAATAGACTACGCATCAACATACACTTCAGACTGAAGAGTTAGCTGATGTAATGACCCCCTTGGTCCTTAATCCAGTGCTGGGAATGGTAGAATGAACTTAAAATTCTGAGTCCGTTGGACCTGGTTTCAAATACCAGTTGAAAGTTGTGTGACTGTGTACACATTTAACTGTGTGACCTCTCTGAGTCTCAGTTTTTATGTTACATGATGGATCTAATATACACCTCATGAGGTTGTTATGAGAGGATTACATTTGTTAAATACTAGGCATTTAATATAGAGATTTTTTTCTAAATGGCAACATTATACGTAAAATTATAACTTTCAAGTGAGCTGGCTTCAGAATAAACTTCCTTTGATGTGTCAGCAATTAAACCCTTTTGAGTATAGTACCAAATGGACCACCTTATACTGCACTGAATTCAGTTTGCTGGTGAATGCCAGTCACTAGAGTTTCAGTGTTAGTTTCTTTCCATCTCAGTGTGAGCTCTAGTAGAAATACCACCCAAGTGACTTGTCAGTCAATTTGATTCCACAAATATTTGGTGGCTACCAATTGTGTCCTCCATATAAGAATGAGTGGAAGCATTCCTACCCTCAAATACAAAGCAGCTAGGCTGTTGACTTAGTACACATTTACTAAGCCAGCACCATGCCGACGGATGTGATGGATTTACCTGCAAATTGGCTGAGCACAAAAAAAAAGTCAAATTCCGAAGGAAAGTTATCCCTTAGAGACAGAAACTAGATATTTATCCAGTCACTGGGCAAGACCCTGTAGATACACCTAGATCGCTGCCTTTTGCTGTGTCTTCTCATTCTGTGTTCAAGCTGACCAAGCCAATTATGTTCATCTCACTTCCCAGTTTCAGAAGGTGGGCTTCTTACACGCTCACCTGGACTAAATGGGCAAAATTAACTCAAGGGCTTCAATATTTCTAGTTAGAAACACCATATGACATAGGACAGAGGTTAAAACTCTGACGGTTAAAAAAAAAAAAAAAAAAAAGCTTAGGATCTGAAGTTGCTTCACCAGAGTTTGAATCCCAGTTTTGCAACTTACTAGTTTGTGACTTTGAGTATGTTGATTAATCTCTGTGCCTCCACTACACACTTACAAAATAGGAATGAAATAAATCACTGGAAGCATGCTACCGATAACACAAAAAATATAATCTTTGCTTAACTGTTCAATCAAGAAAGCTTCCTTTTCATGAAAAGTGATCAGCTTTGTCTTACCTTTGTAATGTATAAGAAATACCGTTATGTTTATTTTCCAGGGCATACCTTAATTTTCTAAGATACCTATTGGCTAATAATTCTTTAGATAGAGCTATAGGCTCATTCAGAATGATATTTATACGACTCAGAGATGTTTCTTTATCTTGCCTCTACTAAGAAAGACCATGTTACATTCAATCTTCCAGAAATATTGTAAGAACCTACCACCAAGCAAAACATGTTTTCAGGGACATCTCCAATCCCTTTCTTATTCATTTCATTCAATAATTTCTTTCTCATTGCTCAACTGACTTCTCTTTTTGATTAAATATCCACAATTTGAAGGATAGTGTCAAAAAATTGATAACAATAAGACTATTCTACACAAATATAATGCCACTTCTCAGAATACTTACTTTTAAGAGTACTAAAAGCAAAAATTCTGCAGACTTGTGATACCTTGATAAACATATTAAGTTAGTAGAAATACATGTCAAGTCATTTTCATGGAGGTTATCATTTTATGCTGTAATGAACTATCTCAAGATTACAGTGATAATAAAAATAGATGATATAATGATAGATTGAATAATACAACTACATTCATATAGATTCATGATCCTTGTAGATGGAGAGAGCATCGGTCTCAGAGTTTTTAGTTGCTTAACAGCTTGGGAAATAGGCTGAATAAGGTTATATTGGGTTGGCCAAAAAATTCATTTGGACTTTTCTGTAACATCTTCCGGAAAAACCCGAACGAACTTTTTGGCCAGCCCAATATACTATTTCTCATTCTGCAAAATCCTAAAGGCCATCACCAAATATAGTCACACCACCATATTTATATATTCTAAAGGGCAATATGGGTTAGTTAAGGGTGCTGTAAATGGTCTAGAGAAAACTGAATGCTTGCTGGAACCCAAGGTACCTAGCCCTTCTTTGTTCTCAGGTCTTAGCTAAATGCCCTTGAACTATGGCTTCTAAGGAAGACAGAAGCTGATGTCTCTCTTTACAGTGGACTCTGTTTGGTTTCCCTATTTCTCTGCTTATCCAAGCTCTGTCTTTCTATCAGGGCCTGCTCAAGTCCCAACTCTTCCTCTTTGCCTTCCTTGACTGCCTTGGACCCTGATATCATGCTTTGCTTAAATTCTGCTACCATCTGTTGTCATGTAGCACTTTCTTACCTTCTGTTCCCTAAACTACTAAGTAATGCAGGCTGCCTAAGCCCATTCTCTTTCCACTATTAATGACCCAATCCATCTCCAGAAAAATGTATGCAAAGAATACTTTGCATTCAATGGTCCTATATTATAGAAGGAATGCAATGTGCCAAAAATATGAAATCATCTTTAGGTCTAACTGCCTAAGAAAGTTCAAGCAATGTCACCATGCTGCTTGAGAACATACAATGCCCAGACTATTCAATTACTCTGCCAACTCGGAAAAAACCTACAGCTAGACTCTGTCACATAATGTACAATTTTTGTATAACAAAATAGTGATTTCTCTTAGAAGACTGTTTGAAATAACTTTCAAAGAATATATGATTTAAAATATGAATGAAAAACACTGTCTCACCAAATTTACTATGAAATTTGGGATGCATCTTTTACACTAACAGGTACTATACGCTGTCACAAAAAGTATCTTATTTCAGTCTCTTCTGTGCTGACTTACACAGAGTAGAGATTCATTACATAGTTGTTAAGTATACACCAAAAGCCTGAGTTATTTGCCAGTGATAACATAAAGTGTGAATCATCAAGAATAGTTGATTTTGCCTTCCACAGGACCTTTGGTACTATCTAAAAACATTTTTGGTTGTCACAGCTGGGTGATGGGAGGGTGCTATTGGCATCCATGGGATAGAGGCCAGGGATGCTGCCAAACATCCTACAATGCACAGGGCAGCCCCCATAACAACAAATTATCCAACCCAATATGTCAATAGTGTCAAGGTTGAGAAACCCTGTTCTTACCTTTGCCTGAGGTTATGGATATTAAACTCTTGAGCTTAAACTCATAGGAGGCCAGGTATTGTTGACTTTACAATTGACACGGTATCCTGAGAGCTCCATAATAATGAAGCGAGTGTGTAACCATCAGTGAGGACCAGAGAGTATAGTGAAGTTTAGAATAATCTGGGTATACCCAAGGTTTAGGTCTTTCCATTATTCAGTTAATTACAACAGCCCCTCACGTCCACCAATGAAGTTGAAGGTGTGAACAAGTTCAAGGTAACAGGTCCTCCACTGTCTCATCCTGTCCCATAAGATCCAAAGATTCTATCTAAGCATTAAACTTCTTTTTCTTTTTATATAGATTTTCTTTTTGTTTCACTGCAGGCACTACTACAGAAAACCGATAGCCCTTAGCTTGAAAGAGAACCAGACATCACAGAGGGCAGTTATTTTTTCCTCCTTACCCACAGCTCTCCTTCCTCCAAGCTCCTCCCAGCACCATGCTGTACACACATCCTGACCTCACGCCCACAACCTCTTCTATTCCCAGACTCCATCAAGTTTCTCAGGAAGATTTAGCTACTTGGTGCTTATTTGCACACCAACCGAAGTAAGAAATTTCCATCCTCACCATCTTTCTTGAGCTCTGTACACACCAAAAAGCCCTACTTTCTTTTGAAAAGAGGTTGCTTCTCCTAATTAGAGTCAGCTTTGCTAATAAAAATGACGATAAGGCATTACCAGCAATGTTGAAAGAGGCGGCGGCACTTAAGCAGGCCAGTAGAGGTTTTCCTAAACATTTTGATTACAACTTTAACTGCTCTAAGACACATGTAAAAGTCTTATCATTAAATTTAAATAGCCTGATGATATGCTGAACAAGATGATGAGAATGGCAAATAAATTGCTGTAATCTGCCATACTGTCACTTACCCTGCTCTTCAGCAGCTGTAATTGACTAATAGGATAATAAGGTGGCAGTTTACAAATCTGAAAGCTATACTCCTTTGTTGGAAATGCCCTTGAGGGAAAAAAAAAGGCTCCAAGTCAGGAAGACAGAGTGGGTGTGATCAACATCATGGCCCTGGATTCAATATATTTAAAGATGCTTCTCATATGAAGTCAAAAGAAGTCGCTGAGCACTCTTGTATGTAGCAGAAGCACCAAATGCCACAGTGTCTATTTTGCTTTTCACTAATCCAGAGATAGAAAAATATTCAGAAGGGCTTTCCCCCATCCTAGGGACCCTGGCTGAAGGCACTGTCCTGAGCAGGAGTGAGGGGCAGGGGAGGCCTTCTTGGCACGAGTTCACTGATGGCAGAGCCTGACCCCTGACAGTGCCTTCTGTTTCCAGTCTAATCATCTCCTGAGCTTTGGACACCCAGTGGAAGATCCCAGTAACCTCAAAACTGCACAGCCCACTACTAAGTGAGGCCCCAGGACTTGTCAACAAGGTCTCAAATGCACCCACCTAGGAAAATGCCCAAAGTAAGTGATTTTTTTTTTTTTTTTTTTCCCTTGGAGCAGAGAAAGTTTTATTGCAGGGCCAAGCAAGGAGTATGGGTAGCTCGTGCTCAAAAAACATGAACCCAAAGTAAGTGATCTTATAAGGATACTTTTGATGGGAGGATTCTGGCCAGCAAAAGCCAGCTTAAGTCTGGTAAGAAAATTACTTCTACTACTACTCCCACTTCTACTAATGCTACTGCTGTTCGGAGAATATGTGTCAACTGGGAGACAAGTGAGGTAAAGGAGTGTTAGGAGATGACATCAGACATCATCTTGTAGGCCAGGGAGAGGATGTGGACACTACCATGAGTGAGATGGGAAGCCATTAAGGATTGTGAGCAAAGGATGGGAAAGAGCTAACTTATCTTTTAAAAGGTTTCCTCTGGTGGCTGCTGGGTGGAGAAGAATTGGTAGTGGGCCAAAGGTGGTGGAAGAAGCAGGGAGGATAATTAGGCGGCTGCTGTGGTCTGAATGTCTGTGTCCCCCCAGAATTTTTGTTGAAATCCTAATGCTCAATGTGATGGTATTTGGAGGTGGGGTTTCTGAAAGTTGAATAAGGTCAAGAGGGCAGAGCCCTCATGAATGAGATGAATGCCTTTGTAAAGAGGCCCAAGAGCTCCCTTGCCCCTTCTGCCACGTGAGGACAGAGCAAGGAGCCTGTGAGTCAGAAGAGGGCCCTCACCCAACCATGCTGGCACCCTGACCTCCGACTTTCAGCCCCTGGAACTGTGAGAAATAAATGTTTGTTGTTAAGAAGCCACCCAGTATGTGGTATTTTGCTCTGGCAGCCCAAACGCACTAAGAGGCCACTGCAAGGGTCATGTGAGAGGTGACCATAGCTGAGACGCGGAAGGAAGCCATGGAGATAAGAAGTGGATGGATTCTGGATGTCTCCCAAAGCTACAACAAACAGGATGTTCTGGTGAGTTGGATGTGGTTTATGAGAGAAAGAAAGGAGTTAAGAACAAGATCAAGGTTTTTGGCCTGAGCAAATTAAGAGAGAGTTGACTTGCTTTTTTACTGAGATGGGAAGACAGCAGAAGTAGCACATTTGGGAAGGTGAACAGGGGCTTGGCTGGAGCCGTGTTATTCCAAAATATAATCTTCTATGTTTATTATTTATTTATTTATTTGGCTACTATTCTTTTTCAAACTCTTTTCCCATTTAGGTTATTACAGAGTATTGAGCAGAGTTCCCTGTGCTATACAGCAGGTCCTTGTTGGTTATCTATTTTAAATATAGCAGTACATGTACATGTCAATCCCAATCTATCCCTACCTCCGACCCTTCCCTACTGGTAAGCATAAGTTCGTTCTCTAAGTCTGTGAGTCTGTTTCTGTTGTTGTTGTTGTTTTTATTTGCTGTGCCACACAGCTTGTGGGATCTTAGTTCCCCGACTAGGGATCAAACCTGGGCCCACGGCAGTGAAAGCGCTGAGTCTTAACCACTGGACTGCCAGGGAAGTCTCATAATCTTCTATGTTTGAAACTGCGTTCCCTGTTTCATTTCTGGACATTCCTGGAATAGTATCTGACACATTATTGCCACATTTATACACACACACATGTGCATATATATATATGTGCAGATATTTATATGTATGTATATGTATTTGTCTGTCTATACCAAAAATGAGCATGGATTGATGGATGGTTGACATACTCTTCTTTCCTTTTTCGTTGAGGGGGTCATTTCTTTCAGAACAAAAATGTCTATGATATACCATCTTTCTCATCTATGTGAACTTTCTGCTAAATAAGTAAGAGCAGAAGTATGATGAAGGAAAAGGAAAAACATGAGTGTTTTCTAATCTTTCGAGAGAGGCAGCACAGAAAAGCCATTTGGACAGAAGCAAAGGTCTCTGAGAACAACCAAAGCCATGTTGTTAATACCACGGGGTTAGATCCACCTGTTCCATGCCAAGGCCATATGGGACGCTTACAGGGAGAATGGCACGAAGAAACAAAAAGGTCTCTGGAATCCTCTGAGGGTTGCTGGGTGCAAATGGAATTTGGGCAGTGAGGCAAGAAGCTTCCAGGCTGACTTCCCTGGGGTACAGCAACATCAATTCCAGAGACTGGCACTCACGCGGGCCGATCAATCCCCACGGTGCTGCCTAACATCTGAGCCTGTCCCTAATCCCTGGTGCCTTCTGCTTTCACCTCAGCACGGAACTAACCACACTTCGAAGCCGTCAAACTCTCGCCACGTTGCTGTGCTTCTGGTTCACGTTTGCTGAGTGCTGTGAGCAGTGAAAGCCTCTTGGACTCCCTCCCTCCATGGCGGGCGGGAAGGAGAGCAAAGCAATCGATTGCAGCACAAGGTGACCAATTCTATCTCTTTTTCACCATGCTGTTAAAATTAACAGCATCCATCCAGAGGAACAACCACAAAGACGACAGCCCTATCTGTACTTACATTCCTAATGCTGCCTGCTGCCTTCATTCCCGCCTCCAAGTCCTTTGTAAGTAATATAGGAGAAATACGTTCCTGTCTGGAATGAATGTAAAGTGACTCTGAATTAGTTATCCTTCCCACCATGACCAGGGCCCTGTTTCAAAGCACAGACCGGACAATGTATGTGTCTCCTCCGCAAGGCTGCCACTTCTGTCCCTTGGCGTTAAAGAGACCTCGGCTGATCCTGACTGGGGCAAATTAAATGCATTATAAGAAAAACGCTCCAAATGATGCTGCCTCTTTTATCATGGCGTCCAGTTTAATCCCCGCATTACATCTGGGGAGGGGAGAGGACCGCCAAGGGAAACGACTGGAAGTGATGGAGAAGGGAGCTAAAAATAAACATGGAAATGTGTAAATATGAGCGTTTAACTGAATCTAAACAGGAAGACTGGATCAAGCATCAACCAGTGAATGCAATGTCTAGAAGCTTCGTGGGCTTGCGGTATCAAATTGGCAAAACCTCTGGGTGGGTGAACTAATGCTCTGTTGACGGGATATCTGAGATGACATGATCAAAATGGTTGTAAACCAAGGAAGGCTGTGAAGTTACAGGGAGCGATTTGTTGTTGTTGTTTTTTTGGCTGCGCAACATGGCATGTGGGATCTTAGTTCCCCGACCAGGAATGGAACTCGTGCCTCCTGCAGTGGAAGCGTGGAGTCTTAACCACTGGACCACCAGGGAAGTCCCACAGGGAGCGATTTGATAACATCCTGGCTGGCTTGGCTCAGCTCTCATAGAGACCTGTGTGGAGGTTTATCTGTGATTTGGGAAAAGCACCCCACAATCTCCCTAAATATCAGATGTTGTCTATGGACATAAACCAGTCATGACGACAAGAGTTATACAAAGGCTCCCATGTTTTGGTTAACGCATATTGTAATCACCGCTATCATTACTGAGTGCCTGCCCCCGGCCAGGCATTAGTCTAGGGTGGAAAGAATCAAGCCAATCTGACTGGCATGGCCAATGCAATCAGATTACAAAATGTAGTGGGCCCAGCAGAGTCCACTCACAGCCAGAGCGAACCAGAAGTGGTTTCCAGCACTCAACAATCAACCACTAAACAACTTCACACAAGACTGGAGGGAGGTCCTTAAGACCCATTCAGGTCTGAGTGTTACATGAAAATGTTAGGGTCGTTAACTACCTTCCAATAATAATGCAAATTACAGCAAATAATGAGAATGTTTACCCACCACACTAATAGGGACTGGTATTTCAGAGTCCCCCAGAATAACCGAGGCAACAAGAAATCTCCCGTGTCTCGCTGCTTTGCCTTTTCTTCTTTTCCTGCTGACCCACTTCAAAGGTTTCATGCTGGAAACACTAATCAAGTTCTTGTTTGCTCGAGTCAGTCACACTCTTTTTGCTTCCTGTCTGGCGCCTCCACTCGCACCCGAAGTAATGCTCATTGCCTGTACACTTACACCTGTAGGGGTTCACAGGGACATGCCGAGACACAGCTGTTTACGCTACCCTGGGCTGCCTGTCTTACAGATCCCATGGCTTTCAGCCAGACATTAGATGGGCACTTGGGTAAAGCAGTAAGATTTTAAAGTATGAGGAGGGTCCTGCATTTATATTGTATCTGGAACATCCACAAGAATTGGTAGCATTTGTTGGGCTTTACTCTTACTTCCATAAGAAAATGCATATTCCAAGGGTTTAAATGGAAAGTCACATTCACGCACACATATGCAGGAAGGTACGTGCGTGTGAGCGCGCACAGAGAGCCACGCCAGTAAGAGTTTACATTTTTAAAAATTCGCACCCCCCAAAAAAATCCCAGATCACTTTGTAATGCAAATAACCATCTCATATTTTATGACAAAGTCTTCTCGTTAGGATATTAACATCTAAGCATCTTTGATGCGTATGATCACATACCTACAACTCTCTCTTTGACACATATTCGATGCTAAAATTCAGATTCAGAGAAGGGGTTAAAAAATGGCTGAAGCGAAAAGAAAAAACAAACAAACAAACAAAAACACCTCGAGATATGGGAGAGAGTATATGTGGAGCAAAAGGAGAAAGCCTGCTGGTTAGCTGGCCTTTTAAAAGGTATCAGGGAATTAGGCTCAATGCCATTAATCCTACAGTTTTCACTCCTATGCCAACTCTCACCGCTTACATTACCAAGCCATCATCCAGATTAAAAAAGGTTTTCCACAAGGATTTCTGCTGCCCCAGGAACCCTCCTCTCTACCCTCCCCACCTGCTGCTCCTCACACAGCAGCAGAGTGGAATGCAAAAGAAAAATATTAAAATCAAACGAGGCTTTAGGGATTTGGCAGGGTGGATGGACAGCAGGTTCTTACCTAGGCTTTAGCACAATATTCCTTCTTCAAAGTCTCCTTAATTACATTTAGAGAAAGAACAGGGGACAAACAGATTAGCTGCCTTCTAAGTGCACTGCCCTTAAATGAAGGGTTCACTTTTACAGGTTTTTATCCCCAGGGAGAAGGATGAACTCTGTGCACTACTTCTTTCCTCCTCTGGTCTCAGCCCACTAGCTCCTGCCCCCGTCACCTTCAAGGACGATGTTCGGTCTCCTCCCTGCTCCAAGAGTGCCCTCACTTGCCAGCTCTTCCAGCCCTGCTGGGCTACCACATTATAATTTTTCGACGGGGAAGAGACTAAGGCTGTGTTTCTATGACACCAAAGCAGCAGCCAGTTAAAAAAAGTTCAGCTGGGACTAGTTGTTCTCTCCATAGTAGACAAAACTAGCTGCATGTGGCTTTTTCGCCTGTCACCTACAGCCTGTCAAAAGCCCCCAATAGAGAAACGAGATTAAACCGTATCCAGCAGGGCACAGAGCACACGTATCACCCACCTGAGTGGAGCTGATTTCAAAAGTAGATGGTCACCAGGTAACGGGGTGTGGTGATCTTACGTGCTACATCCATCACATTCCAAGAGTGCCATCTTGGCCAGTCGCCTGGTATTTTTAAGCCTCAAGTTTGCTACTCTTTGAATGTAAGAAGCTACCTCCTAGGGTGGTTGTAAGAATAATATTGAGAGTGGGGCTTGGCACAAACGAAGTGGTCTCTGAGTGGCTATTGCTGTTGATATACCCATTTTATAGGTGAAAAGTAAAGTCACTTACCCAGGAAGCAAAGCCAAGAATGGGCTCCCGAATTTGTCTCGACTCCAAAGCACAACACCCTACTGTCTCCCCATGAAGCCATATCGTGAGGACAAAGACCAAGAGTGGAGGTATCTAGGTTTTACAACCAAAGTTTCAAATGAGCCAAGTACACGCAAGTGGCTTCCATGATTCCATTCTGGAGTCTCTCCTCTGATTTCCTTCTCAGAAGCAATGTGTGGGGAGCCAGTTCTTTGGAGGAAGTGCCTCCCTAGGGGATGCCAGGCACACTGTCCCAGACAAAGCCATCTTGAGGATGTTCTCAACATTCGCTCTATTTTCTAGTTGCAGTCTTGCAAATTTGTTGGACAGAAGGGGTTAGAGACTTTAAAGCCACGGAAATGCTGAATTCAATAGAGGTGACTCGGAAATGCAGTCTGTTTAACAGAATCTTAGTATCCTCACATTCGGAGGTGTGATTTTAATCACATCTTTTTTGATTCTGCTATTGTTAAATTATGCCTCTATGTCAAGTTGAATTAGAATTCCCTCCCTCTCTGCCACCTTTGTGGGTTTCGTAAAACGTGTGAACGGTTGAAGGCCCCATGAAGCTTTGTAAGTTAGAACATTCAACGTCCTGAAAAGCATGTTACAGGCCTTTCCAGACAGAGCTGGATTTAAGGGAGGAAAAAGAAAAAAAAAATAAAAAAACAGGCAAATGTAAGCACGAATTCCAATTCTGTTTGTTATCTTGCAGCAATTTATTTATGGTAGATGGTTTCCACATTACCTACTAAACTCAGTCTGTAGAAGTAAAATAAAAATGAATGAATACTGCTCTCCCAAGCTCAGAAAATGATACCAATCAGGTCGGTAAATAGTCAGGAAACTACAGTGTTGCCAATTCCTGATTTGTTTTGATTCAAGAAACTGGCCCCCAAATGCTTTCTTTTCCTACCCTCCAAATCTGTAGGTGGAGAAAAATGAAGTGATTGATAATAAAGCTTTTACTATTATTTAAAAAAACCCACACAATTTGAATAAAAGGCCATTTACTCTCCCATTTTTTTGGACTACATTTATTCCATACTGATAAGCACACGTTTACACTGGAGAGAAGATGGTCTTCAGAATAAGCACTTACTGGGATGAAATTTACATTCTCTGTCTAAACACACAACACCCCCCCCCATACACACACTTATTTTAAACTGACAGTGAGATATGTTGTGCTCACATTTGCAAACACTAAAAAGCAAGTTTTTGAAAGAACAGTTTTGCATCTGTAGAAGCTGGCAGAAATAGAATTTTCTAATGCTAGCCTTAAGATTTTGGGAAACATAATAGAAAACTGACCTATTTTAATAATAAAGCATTCATAGCGTATCTTCCTGTATTTAAGAGTCAGCTCAGTCTCAGCCTATCACTGGAAAGGAGTGCGATCTGGGTGCATAAATAATTAGGCAATCTCAAAATGAGTCTGCAGCTGCTCTAAGACGAGCTTGCTGACGTGTTCACAGGGCATCCGTTTCTCTTAAAAGTTGCTTTCGAAAGGATCAGCTGGGGTTCCTAGTGGGTTAAAACACAAGTGTTCTGAGGCAGCGTGTGTTCAATAGCTACATAAATCAATTAATCCAATCTAGAGGGATGGGGGAGACCAAAGATGATGTCTCAGAGGTAACACAGGCCCGTGTTTTGAAGAAGCAGCGAGATAAATGCAACCAACATAAAATCAAAGCTTATCAGCTGTCGGGGTTTTGTAGCTGATGCCTCCTTTTGGGGTTAGAGAATCAGAAAAGCATATGTCTGAGGAAAGTGGTCCTTGCTACGTGGCAATTTGAGCATAGAACACTCTATGTCAAAATATCTTACCTTGTACTCTGGGTGCGCTCCCTAAGACACAGTCTAAATTCAAACTGGAGTTACAAGAAGAAGAAAGCCCTTAAATGCACTGGTGAAGTTCAGGTCAATCACAGCAAAATGGACCAAGTTTCCCGCTCCATGATAGGTGTTGGCGTAGGAGATGGATGCACCATGATGACTCCAGGAAGGTCCTCGCCTTCATGGGGCTCAAGTCTTATCAGGATAAGCCAACACATAACCCATTCATTTCTACACAATGTGGCGGGCGCTTTGAGAGACGTGTTCTATAGGAGCATGAGGAGGAGGAAGTCCCACCTGGAGATGAAGAAAGATGGCCAGAGATGACACCTGAGTTAGGCGCTGGTTTTGAAGCACCCAGCTAGGCAGAACAACGTTTGCTAAGGCAACATCAGCACTGTCATTCTCCAAAGGCACAGGATTCGATGAATGTTGTATACTTTTCACACAGAAAAAGCATATGAGGAAGCTCTTTGTTTTTAAAAGCAAGTTCAAAACAATTGCATTGTATTGTTATTGTCTGGCAGAGAATACCTGGGCATGGTTGTTTACTGAGTTCACTCCAATTCAAGACATAGAATGGCTGGGATGCAGGGCTGAGCGTTATGGCTGATGCCATGAAATTCATTGTTGTAGGCTGGTCTACCCCGCAAGTCTAATTCTGGGGTAGGAATCCATTCTACCCTGAAATCACTCCCATTACTGACAAACAGGGAAAACCACCATATATTGCTGACTTGCAGCGGCCAAGGTGAATGACCTCAATAGCAGACGCCTAGGTTAGCTGGAGAGCCAACCTCCATGACAAGGTCTGCTGTTTCCAAGCCCCCTGCTCTCACAATCCCTGTGTGATTCCTTTCCGCAACAGATTTGATGGCTCCTACAGCGAGGGGTTAGGAAAAGCAGAAGAAAAGTAAACGTTTATATTAGTATGAACTAGTAGCTACCATTTATTGGTAGTTACATTCTTCAAGTCACTGTTGCTTTAGGAAGTAGGTAATACCTTCCCCAGATTTACTGATGAGGTCCAGAGGTTAAGTAACACATTCAGGACATATAGCCAATGAGCAGAATATCCATGGTTCCAGTACAAGTCTGTCTGACCCCAAAGCCTCCTATGCCATTGGCGGCATCCTCTGATTCCTACCAAGGCAGACGCTGTGTAAACTCTGCAACGACTCAGTCCTGTGTGGAAGCCCAGAGGACCCAGTAAGAAGTCTCAGTGAAGGCAGAATTCTGATCTGCAATAAATGAGATCTAGCAGGGTTGGGTCTAGCATTCTCCAGGGCACTGCTTAGCAAGACCACAGCGTTGATTTTTAGAGTACCCAGCCATGCACTGTTATGATAATTTAGCTCCCCAGCAAAGGAGATGGCAAAACATATCGAGAAAACACTACAATAGACTGCTACAGCCTCCAGTAACCCTACGCAAAGAGGAGGAGGGAGACCCCATGGGTGAAACAATGCATTTTGCATCTTCTCCCACTCATGTTTTCCCTTCTCCTCTATTACGGTCAAGGAGCCTCTCAGCTTCTTGATTTAGCATACAATCTTTAAATAGAGTCCTTGTTATTGTCAGACAGGGAGAGAGACCTTACAGATACACTCCACAATCTGGGTGCAAGGGATCTCTTTCTTTAACCCCTTAGGTGTTCCTTGATTTTCCCATGAAATCTCTAAACGTATAAAGGAAAGTCCATTTTTTAACTCTACAAACAAGAGAGATGGATCCAGGATCGGTGTACATCACTACTGAGATACACAATCTTCACTGTCATAAATCATTCATTCATTCCATCCATATTTATTAAGCTCTTAATATGAACATGACACTGTGTTTGTCTAGAAACCATGCCCCGCACAAAGAAAGCATCAAACCATGTATCTTTCCTTCCGATATTCACCTATTTGGGGAGTGTTTTATTATGTTCAGGTATATTTGAAGGCTCACGCTAAAAAGAAGAAGCAGTAGAAAGTTGTCAAGGCAAAAACTCCAGTACTCCTGAAGAGATTAAGGAACGGGCCAGGGGAAGAGAGAGGGTGTTAATTTAGCTCCAAGGATTCCCCAGATACCAACAGAACACACTGCCTTGATGAGCCCAAACTCCCCGATGAGTGATGGGACAAAAGCAAATACTCTCATTTTTCACTTTAAAAACTGTTCATTATGAATATATTACAGCATTTTAGAAACTTCCCAGATCACCCCCGAGTTAGAATTGACTCTCAAAAAACATGGCAACAAAGATTTATCATGGATTCAACTAAATATGAATCAAAATGGCATTCTTGAAAGGAGTCATACAGTGTAAAAAATTATTTTCAATCTCCAACGACCTGTACCGAAACTCTCTTCTCCTCCTCCTTGTTGGACACTTGCTTGCACAGAGAAGTCAGTCTTACAAACTTGACATAAGACACTCTTTGTCAAAAGACCAAATTAAATGGCGCCTCTAATCAATAATCTAAAGACAGGCTCAATCCCAACATGTAAGTATTCCTGGGTTTGGAAAGGCATGAGAAGGAACTAAAAATAATAAAGGAGACTCACCTCAAAAAAAGTCAAACTGTAAGAGTTGTTCTAATCACAGAAGTTGTAAACAAATTCTTAAATAATGCCCTTCTCTTGAACTGCATTTGTATCATTCAAAGGGCATTTAAAATACTTCCTAGGAACATGGGTTACTCGAGGGACAGTAATTGACCTGAGGTTCTTAGAATTTGTTTTTTTAACTAACTATGACACAAAGAAAGCTGATTTATCTTGTTTGTATCTCTTCAGGAACTTCTGGTTCTAAGAAAACCAGTTGCATCAGCTTTAAGCCAACAGTGTAAACAAGCCTGCAAAGACAGGCTCTTACAGAGTTCTGGAAACGTGAGAACAGCTTCTCAAAATATGAGACTGTGTCCTATTTCCAGGACTGCAATTATCTGGAATCAGAGTTCTTATTCTAAAAAAGAAAGGGAGGCAAAAAAGCAGTTCCTGTAACAAACCTGGTGTGTCTAGGCCCTTTTTCGCTAATTTAGTTTTATTTTTAGTCATGCAAACTTAGTTTAGCAAAGAGTGAAGGTAAAAGCAGGCAGCTATGATGCATTTTAAAAGAAAATGGATGAGTGTAAAGAAATCTACCATTAACTAGGTTGTATGTAACTTTGCAGAAGTCACTTAACCTCTTTGAATTTTAGTGTCTTTCTATGCAAAATGGGTATATCTGTGAAGATTGGCATGGATATATTCTTTAAAATATCACAATGCCTGGTACATTCTAGGTATATGAGAAAGTGGCTTGAATAGAATTAAATCAGCACTCAACACTGCTGGCACTTCTCATGTTCCTTCTCTATAGCTGATGTGATTCCCAAAAGACAGGCATCATCCCCTCCAACCCACCAGGTGGTTTCAAGGATGTCCTTTGGGACAAAGTTCTGTGATCAAGAAGTTCAAGGGAACACTTCAGCCTGGAGGAAATGGGGGGAAAAAAGAGGCAGAGGAGAGGGGAATAGGAGAAATGGGGAATAGGAGAAGAGGAAGAAGGAGGGAGGGAGGGAGAAAGAGGAAATGTGCAAAAATGCATTACCTTATGGTCAATTTCCACTCACTTTAAATAAGTGAAATGCATTCAGTTCCTCTAGGTAGTGGTTATAAGGGGTTCACTTTGTGAAAACTGGTCAGGTTGAACATTTATGATTTGTGGACTTTTTTGGTATGCATATTACGCTTCATTAAAAATGCTTACTTTAAATGTCTTTCAAAAAGAACTATAAGAACATGGTATCTCCCAGCTCTGGGCAAAAGAGAAATTAAATAAAAAGGCCCATAAATATAGCACTTGATCGAAGAGCACTTGTAAGAACTCTGGGGAACAGAAGCCAGAATTAAAGTGCAAAAAAGACCTAGATGCTAATCCAGCTCTGCTGGGTGACCTTAGGCAAATTAGCATTTCTGAACCTCTGTCTTCTCTTCTGTACAATGGAGCTAACAATGAGTTCCTTAAAAAGGCCTGCAGGTATGAATTGGTAGACATTTCCTTCCCTATTCCTACTCCACTCTGAAAAATCCTCCAGGCCAGAGTCTAAACCAAGTCTTGTCATCTTAAGATGGTGCCTGACATATGGTGGACCACTTAATAAATCACTGATGAAAGAAGTTGACTGATAACCAGTTTCTTACCTTCTAGGGACCTATAGTCTAGAACAAAGTAGCAAGAAGAAGAAAACCATGAAAACGATCCATTTCTAAGGCCCTCTACCAGCTGGTGGCTCCCACTTTCTCCAAATCACAGTCTTTCCACATAGGCTGGAGTCCTCACATTGCTCTGAAAAGGCTACACTTCCTGCTTGCTACCTTTGCTTTTTGTAAAACCATCTCTCCCTGCAGGAATGGCTTCCCCTTTGCCATTCTTTATTATCTCTGATTCTCCTGACTCTCAGCGTGGTGTTCTCTTCCTAATTCTTTCAGCAGTTATTATTATCTGACCATTCCGCCCCATTCAGTGTCTTACCTTTCAATTTAACTTTGCATATTTGTTTTCTTCACAGCATGTAGCACGTGGTAAGAGCTCAACAAAGATTAAATTCTGATTGACTTAATTCTTGGACTTGATTTAATTTTGAAACATTGGTTCAGAACCCATCTAAACAGTGGTTTATACTAAATCCCTGCTCAGTCTCATGTCAGAGGAGTATATAAACCAGGAATGGCAAAACAAATGACAAGACTGATGCCTGTGATGGACATAAGAAACAGACTTCTTTCCCATTGAATTCAAAAGTCCTCAGAATCCTTCTCAACACAGCGTTCAGTAAGCCACTACCAATTAACATGAGTTGCCATCCGTTGAAATCCATTAGTCATCCCCAGGGATAAATATCCTCCCAAATGACAGCTCTCCAAGATCTTATAACCTCAAAGCACATTTCCAAAATCTGTTCTATCACATGCACTATTTCCTATGTAATTCTTTAGAGCCCAGAACATTCATATTTTGTGTGTTAAGCTTTATACATTTTATACATACAACTGGTATACCTCAAAACCAAAAAAAAAAAAAAAAAAAAAAAAGGCAAAAAAACACATGGGCATCTGAAAAATTAATGAATGGTAAATATCTTACTGGGAAAACACTTGTCTCCTTGGGAAAGAACAGTGTACATATGTTTTATATCTATTTTAAGGAGAATGATGGTGATGTTAGGTGTCAGATCTATTAGATCAGAAGGCAAAGGTCATGTCACACAGGTCTTAGCCCAACCCACAAACCCATCCTATATTATCTGGCTAATACAGAACTATTATTATCCAAAATTTGGAGAGTTCCAAGTGCAGGAAACAAAGAAAGAAAGAGAGACTGCTTGTTTTAGCACATCTCCTTCATACCTCAGCATGATGACAACCCAGACCATGCCTGACTCTGCACATTCCCCCATAACAGCCCTGAATTCTCTGTTAAAGGACAAAGCATTCCTCATGGAATTCTTTCTTGACATCCTCCACCCCGCACACTCACTTTCAAACAATTCTTAGATCAAACAAGGCGGCCTTAGTGAAGCAAACGCTTTCACATAGGCAAGTCTACCAATACCCAGATTCTTGCCCAAACACAAGCAGGTAACAGTGAATTGTTGGCATTTTAATAGCTAAAACAATCAGTCCATGTAAGGGTTTAGCAATTTTCACCATCAACAAATTTTTCAAGCTTTTGAACACCATAAAATGCTTGCTCTAGGTATCTGCATTAGTCGTGTGCAAATAGTTGGGGAACAATCCACAAAGCCTCTGTCTGTTTCAGGATGGTGCCCATATCTGATAATAAGAGTGTTTCCTGCCCATCCTCTGACTTTTGTTGTTACTGGGAACACCATTACCTTAAAATAACATTCTGTAATCGCTTACTGCTGAGCATACTGGCACTTTCAGTAGTGACACTTAAAAATGAAAAGCTCTATTAATTATTAATAATGGAAAATGAGATACCCTGAATGAGAAATATTCTCTCGCTTTGCTGTTTTCAGTAGCCACTCATTCTGCCATATTACATATGAATTAATAAAATGTGCTGTGAAGTTTACTGTCATACC
The DNA here is from genome assembly GCF_028564815.1 of Eubalaena glacialis. NCBI lineage: Eukaryota > Metazoa > Chordata > Mammalia > Artiodactyla > Balaenidae > Eubalaena > Eubalaena glacialis. Next base: position 68,293,593 of record NC_083732.1, read on the forward strand.
ACACTTCATTTGGTAAAAATCCATCCTAGGTCTTCTTGATGAAATTCACATTTAAAAAAAAAATGAACTGTGAAGTATTTCTCCACTATTAGGAAGCTCTCACTTTTTAAAGCAAACTGTAAAGCTTGCTGATCAACCTGTTAGTAAGTTCTGGTACTTATAAGCCTATAAAGTACACCAGCTGCCTATGGGTTTTTTACATTTGAACAGTAAGATAGCATTAGCTAGAAAACATTTTGGAAGACGGTATATACCTACTTCCTCATCAACTGTAACATCAAGGGACAATCTTACCAACATGGAATACATTTCTTTTTCTGAAATATGGTCTAAACTTTCAAGAAATTACTTTTTGGTTAATATTAGCCAAACAATGTTTCCACTGATTTAGGCAACATTTATATGGTATCCACTAAATACTGTGCACCGAAAAGTCTCTTTAAGCAAATAAATGTTATCAATAATATGGAATTAAGGGGAATGATATTTGTTCTTTTAAGAGAACTACTTTCCAAAACTGAAAAAAAAAAAAAGAAAGAAATTTAAAGCCACTGTACATCTCTTACAAATCAGTTTCTTAAAAAATTCATTATATAATAGGGTCAGACAAGAATAATAACTTAGAATTAGTTAGGTAAAGGAAACTGTGGCCTAAAGAGCTATTTACTGCCCAAATTCACAAATAGTTTAGCTGGTGACAGAAAGAGGAGCAGGCAATACCCAGGCTTCCTGGGTCCATATCTGGCCCTCCTTTTCAAGGAACTCTTGCTCGGCCTAAATTTTGTTGTTTGGTGAACTTGAAATAAATATAAAACCAAGTGGGAACAAAAGCCAAAAAGCCTTTTTAGAACCTATTCATCACTCATCCAATTCACTAAATGAAACTAGTACAATGCCTGCTGTTCCACAAGCAGGATCAAATACATTTATGATTATAATTTCTTAAAGACGTCGGTTCACCTTTTATTGCCTACTACATGATCTCCTTAAATTCCAGCGTTCTCATCAGTAAATGGATTGATACCATTATAAGGATACTCTGCTAAAAGCCGTTGTTGCTGTTGTTTTTTGTAAATGAAAAGGATAGTTTTATATTTCTAATGGCATCTGAATGGCCTGATTTGGCATTTCTTAATGTCCTACTCGGTGTAGAATAGGTCACGCTAACACGTTTTGTTCATTCCTAGTCACGACAGCAGGCTTATCTACAGCAGCCTCTGTAATTCGTACCAAATGAGTTGGCTAAGGAAACTTCATAAAAGCAAAAACACATTTTTAATGAAAGCCTGCCCAGCTCTCAAATCAAACAGGTCTCCATCTAGATCTAACAACATAAAGCATAGCCAGGGGTGCGGCACAGGTCTTAGAAAGGAAGCCGCTGTCCTTTTGTTTCAGGCTGGTGAACCCAGAGGTGCCGTCAGCACTTCCGTTCTTTTGATCTGCTGGTAAAGGCCCTTTCACAGCCCCTGAGGGGCCCCTCCAAAAACAATAGAGTAATAACGGAGTTGTGAAAAGTAATAGAAATGTATTTAAACCTTGGTATTTTATTATCCTTTAAAGACTCTATAGTTCTACTCCAAATGTTTGGGAAAGAGGTATCTTACAACACCTTTATGGGACGGGGTGGATTTCTCATTGAACGGGACCCACCAAAGGCCAAGTGGCAGAGCTGACTTTGATTTAAAGGCCTTTGAAATGCTCATCTTTTTTGCTCTCTGTCCCTTACACTATTCAAGTTAAACAGGGGGAAAAAAAAAAAAAGGAGGGGCAGATTTAACAAAGCCCTATTGTGGTGCTGGCCAGGGAGATCTCCAATAAATTCCTGTTGACCAGGTGACCCAGGAAAGATGCTTCTCACAGGCTCCAGAAGAAAGGGAAGGACAGGTTTCTTCTTCCTGTAAACATAGCTCTCAGAAAATGTACTCACTCGGTCCACAGATACTTACTGAGCTATTTCTCAGATGCCAGGCACAGTTCTGGACCTAAGGGATACAGTTGTATCCTTACAGGATGAGGTCCTTACTCTCAAGAAGCTCACATTCTACTGGGGACAGCAATTCAGGGAAGACTTACTAAAGCAAATTGAACATATCAAGGTCAGTTTATGATTAGGAGAGACAGCAATGCTTATTGTCTAGCTAATATTTTATCATTAAAGTCACAGATTATCATAAGAAGCTTTTAGGAAAAATCAAAATGGAATCAATAATTTTCAAGAGTGGGCCCCTGACGTGGGAGGGAAGAATGAGCTTGGAGTGTTTCAGGAAGAGGGACCAGTGTGGCTAGAAAATCATGAAGGAGGTGCGGGAAGAGTGGAGATGAGGTGGGGAAGGCAGGCTGAGGTCAGGTCTCTGAGGGCCCTGTCGACACAGTAACGTGACTAGATTTCCTTCCAACTGTGAAGGGAAAACTCTGGAGATTTTAAGCAAGGTAACCACATGACAACAAGGTAAGACTGGGGTTCTCCCCTAACCATCTGTGTGTCCCTAGCATATCCCCTTACTCCTCTGCCCTCCCTTTCTTTATGGTCAAGACAAGAGTAGTTGGAGAAAACTATCAGAAGTCCCTTTGCTTTTTCATTCTGTGACCATTAAGCTTTTAAGAACTGAATCACTAGCCAAATCCTGAAATTTACTGCAGAGAGAAATTCCAACCACTTAATATGTCATACATTGAAAATGTCTCATATTGGGATGCTAAATGAAAAAATTTAACTACAGTTGGATAATGTTGACTATAAAACAAGTTAGTGATAAGGACTGAAAAGGAGCATTAAAATGAATAATCACTGTCAATGTCATGAGTGATAAGGAAAGACTGAGGACAGTCACTGATTGGTGGAGACTAAAAATACATTAAGACTAAAGACAGTGTGGGATCCGGGATTGGATCCAGGAACAAAGAGAGAAGGCAGGGGGGTGGGGGTGGGGGCTGGAGCTGATGGAAGGACTTCCCTGGTGGTCCAGTGGTAAAGAATCCACCTTCTAATGCAGGGGATGCGTGTTCGACCCCTGGTCGGGGAACTAAGATCCCACATGCCCCAGGGCAGCTAAGCCTGCGTGGTCACAACTACTGAGCTTACACGCCTCAACGACAGAGCCCGCGTGACGCAAACTACAGAGCCCACACGCTGTGGACCCCGGGCGCCACAACTAGAGAGAAGCCCAAGTGCTGCAAGGAGGAGCCCGCATGCCTCAACGAAGATCCCGCATGCCGCAGCTAAGACCCGATGCAGCCAAAAAAAGCAAAACAAAACAAAACAACAACAACAAAAAAACTGATGGAATCCAAATAGTCTGTAGCTTAATTAATAGTATTGTACCAATGCTAATTTCTTTGAATAATTACACTACGGTTATATAATATGTTAACTTTAGGGAACGCTGGGTGAAGGATACACTCACTGTTTTTGGAACTTTTCTCTACGTATAAAATTATTTCAAAATAAAAAGTTAAAAAAGGAAAGGCTGATTTGCAGTCCTATATTTGATGGTGACTTATGTCTCAAAAACTTATTTTTATTTCTTATGTTTATAACTTGAGTCTGTTAATCATTTAGAAAGAAAAAAAAAATCACAGTTGGATGCTCCATTCATTTGCCATCATTCGTACATTGTCACCATTTCTGAGATCATTTCCCTTTCCTGGAAAGTCCTCCTAGAGAAAGTTTAAAAATGGATTTATTTACGAGATGTCCAGGATGGGGCTTAATACGTGTTTCCCATGATAAGCATAATCTGCATGCCATTTCCTCTAAGGAGGGTGTCTCCACAGTGGATTAAATGCCTTGCCAGACTCATATCATTTTCACAAGCCCCAGAAAGACTGCACAAGTCAAGTCTTGGGAGGTCAAGATGAACTGCTGATGAAGATAAAATCACTCCCAGGAGAAAGAAATATCAGAACGAGAGTGTATTCCACTAGTTGGCCACCTCCTCCTGTGACCCATTTGTCTACTAACAGGCTCTCTTTCCTCTCCAGAACTCCAGGGAAGACGGTCCACCTGGTGTGGGATCTGACCACAGCTTCCAAAGACAACACACTCACTCTGACAGCCTGAGACGGCGATAAACGCATCCACTTCTGCTTTCTTGCTACTTGGAACTACAGCCCAGCGATAGATACGTTGAATGATTGTGCCAGCAAGGGAGAAAAATCAGGAAATACAGAGAGGGAAGAAGAGGAATTGGTGGAGGTAAAAAAAAGGAAATAAAATGAACTGAGAACCAACTATGTGAGCGCCCAGCCAGTCTCTGCTTCATGTATGTTACACAGTTCGACTACCACTACAACCTTGTCAAGTGTCATTGTCCTCATTTTATTGATGAGATGTCCGGGGCTTAGAAAAGTCTAGCTATATGACCAAGTGTTTTGACTCTCCGTTGAGAACTCTTTCTGCAAGATCATGGCAAGATTCACAAGACCCTGGACTAGTGAAACAATATAGTCCACGAGTGCTCTGGTGTGTGTTTGAGAAATAGCTTTGCTGTTAGGTGTCACTAGTGCACGTAATGCAACCACAAACAGCCTCGTGAGGCCTACCTAAATCTGTGACAGGTCAGGCTACAGGGATGGAAGGTACTGGAAGGGACGGGGGAAGAGCTTGGACTCTGGAGTCAAACTGCCCGAGGCTGATTTCTGACTCCAAGACTCACTGGCTGAGTGACTCTGGCAAAGTCACTTGTCCTCTCTAAACTTCACCTTCCTTGTCTCTACAATGGGCGTCATAGTAGTGCTGGTCTCTGGTTGCAAGAGGGTGCTCAGGCCACCGCCTAGCACACGGTAAGTTCTTTATAATTATTAAGTTCTTTCACGATTAAATTTCCCCCACTGTGTAATCAAACCAACAGCAGGAAAAGATCACAGAATAGATAAGCCTTAAATAAGCCTTAGACACGGGCCAAGCCTTCGTATACCCTGGTATATGGTGGGGCAGTCAGGAAGCATGTTCCACTGACCATCAAAGAAAGCAGAGACTCTGACCCATGATCATCCACCCACAATAACATGAGAGGTGAAACTTACTCAGTCTGGGTGGCCTGTTCAGACTCCCCATCCAAGGAGTAATTGAGTCTAAAGACCACAAATGAAGCACTTATGAGGACAAAAGTCTACAACTCTAAGAGGGAAGAGCTAAATCAGACTCCATGTTCGGAGCTGTTTCTTTGATTTTAACCTTTACTTTTCGTTGCTTCTGTTATTATAATCATTCATAATGGCCTGCCTCAGGGTACCCTGCCCCTCGGCCTGAATGTTAAACTAAATGTCTCTGTTCAGCTCACAGGGACACAATCTGACCCCACCCACCTGTGGAAGGCCGCAAGAAAGAAGAAATTAACACATCCCCTCCCCAAAGCTGGCCATTCCAGGGGATATTCGCAATACTTACCGCCTTTTTACTTTACTTCCTCATCTCCTCCCCACTCTGTGCTGTAAAAGAAACTGGCATCCAAACGCTGATAAGATGGTTTATCGGAGACACTAGTCTGCCATCTTTTCTGTCTGCTGGCTTTCCGAATAAAGTCGTATTCCTTGCCTCAAAACCTCGTCTCCAATTCATTGGCCTGTCCTGCGGCGAGCAGAGTGAGCCTGGACTTGGTAACACAACTACCATCAACAGAAAGCAGTAAACACTCAACAGCCTTAGGCCAATCAAGAGCCAAGAGCAAATAAATAACCTTCTTAGAAAACTGGCCTTGGGGAGAAGGCAAATGGTGGGTCCAAATTTTACATTTCTCATATACTTTTGGGGGGAGCTTGTACACAGCACTCTCTTTCACATCTCTTTCTTCTTCAGAACTCAGTAAAGACTACCAGGATCTAGTCAGGTTCCAGGATACCCAGCATCCCTCAGATTGAATCCAAGTAGGACCCTGCAGAGCCTTCCTGGGTACAAGCCCCACTGTGTCCCCTGCTTCTAGTTTGGTCTTCCCTGGAGTTCCAAAGAACAGACTAAAGCAGTTATTGATTAGAACAATAGAGTCACAGGCCTCCTGGTTCTTCCTGAAGGGATAATAGATAACAATCTGACGCATATCTTTGAGTTGTTCTATAGAAACTAAGACCCCCAGCCGGTGGAGGATAGTGACCACACACTGACCACAAGCAGGTAGACCCCAGACCAGCTGGAATCAGAAGGTTGATGACTGAAATTCCAGAAACATCACCCTGTTACCTCACTACCAACCAATCAGAAAAATCCAGGGGCTGATCGTGCACCCTGTGACCCTCACCCCTAATGTTGCCTTTAAAAACCCTTGCAGGAAAGCCATCAGAGATTTCAGGTCTTTTGAGCATTAGTTGCTCGTTCTCCCTGCTTGGTGCCCTGCAAATAAACGCTGTACTTTCCTTCATCACAACCCAGTGTCAGTAGATTGGCTTTCCTGTGTGGAAGATGAATGGACACAACTCTGGTTGGTAACGCGATTTCCATCTGGGCTGGTTGGCACAAATATGGTTTTAATACCACATTATTACACCCTGTTTTAGTACTCAGTTTGATGTCTTATACAGAGCAAGCACTCAGTAAATCTTGTGGATCTGACAAATAGTATTATTTTATTTTTTAAAGACAATGACAATCTGCAATACTAACATACCTTTCTCACTGGGAACTACTACTAAGTGTTTAAAAATAACTAAAACTAATAAGTGTTTAGTTATTTTTAGGATACCTCTATAGAAATGCAGAAAAGAAGAGAAAAGGAGAAGGGGGAGAAGGGTAGGAGGAGGAAGAGGAGAAGGAGGAAGAAGAGAAGATGAGAGAGGAAGAAGAGGGTTGTTTTTTGTTTGGTTGGTTTTTTTTTTTTTTTGGCTGCATTGGGTCTTTGTTGCTGCGTGCAGGCTTTCTCTAGTTGCGGCGAGCGGGGGCTATTCTTTGTTGCAGTGCGTGGGCTTCTCCTTGCGGTAGCTTCTCTTGTTGCGGAGCACGGGCTCAAGGCACGCCGGCTTCAGTAGTTGCAGCACGCAGGCTCAGTAGTTGTGGCTCGCGGGCTCTAGTTGCTCCGTGGCATGTGGGTTCTTCCCACACCAGGGATCGAACCTGTGTCCCCTGCATTGGCAGGTGGATTCTTTTTTTTTTCTTTTTTTTTTTAAACAATGGATAAGGGTTCCAATTTCTCCATATCCTCACGAAAACTTGTTATTTTCCAATTTTTATTTTTTATTTTATTTATTTATTTATTTATTATTTTTGGCTGCGTTGGGTCTTCATTGCTGTGCAAGGGCTTTCCCTAGTTGTGGCGAGCGGGGGCTACTCTTCGTTGCAGTGCACGGGCTTCTCATTGCGGTGGCTTCTCGTTGCGGAGCACCGGCTCTAGGCCTGCAGGCTTCAGTAGCTGTGGCTCGCGGGCTCTAGAGCACAGGCTCAGTAGTTGTGGCGCACGGGCTTAGTTGCTCCACGGCATATGGGATCTTCCTGGGCCAGGGCTCGAACCCGTGTCTCCTGCATTGGCAGGTGGATTCTTAACCACTGTGCCAACAGAGAAGTCCCAAGAGGGTTGTTTTTTAAATACATGAAGAACAAACAAAGACTAATGAAGATAAAATGGTATAATAGAAATAGAGACAGATCAGGCTCCTTGATCAACAGTGGCACCATGTTGCAAGGGAGAGACAAAGACCGAAACTAAGAATCCTTCCCTAGGAATGGTTCAGCCCTACACAATGCAGAATACTGCATAGAAAACCTTACAGGACTGTACGTCGTCACCATTAGAGATTACCTCTAAGAGTAATCTAAAGAGATCACCTCGTCTAGATCCAGAGATTTCCCCTTTAAAATTGTATATTTTGGGACCAAAGGAGGGGGCAGAAAAACTTTCGCTTTTTACTTTATTCCTTTCTTTACTCTTTCATTTGTTTATTTTAATGATCAAGTAGTACTTTTGTGTTTAAAACTTAACTAAAATTTTATATTTAAAAAATAATTAGAAAGAAAAAATGATCTTCCTTCAAGGCTAGATGAGCTCTTGAAAGTGATTAATTTCAGTGGCTTCATTTACTGAAGAGAAAACTGGGGGCTTAAGAGAGAACAAGCTGGGGCTAGGATGCAGGCCTCCTAATCTTGGGCTCCGGATTCTCTCAGCCTCCTGTCCCCATGGACACCCTCGCGGTGCTGGGTCGCAGAGGCCAAGGTGGAATAGCAAAGTGTAATGAGTTTATTCTGGCTAGACTGGATCCTGACCCCAACTAGTGAATCACTTGTCACTGTACAGCATGGCCACCAGAAAGTATATAAATATAGTGTCCCAAGTCAAGTCCGATCTTAAGAAAAATTCCTTCCCAGAATTTATATAAAGATCAAAACTGGTATTTCTATTGCTAATAACATAGTGAAAACTATGAGGTAAGTTCTGGATAATTACAGCCACAGCAAAAGAACTAAGAGAGATAAGAATAAGTGTGGGTGGTAGAGTTCAAGCTGGTAAACTCAGCATTTGTTAGAAGATGCCAGGTCATCCAAGGGAACCCCTGCCCACATAAGGGTCCTGGCCTCCCTTGCTAGCTTGTCCCCTCACCAGGAGTTAACACCAAACCAGAGGGAATACCTCGGTAACTACAGCTGGGGCTCACTTCCAGTCCCAGGGGCCTCAGCACATGATGGTCATTCAGGATCTCTCTCTCAGATGTTTCCACCATGCAGGGACTCTGGGCAAAATCTCCGCTTCTTAAACCACATGGAGGATCCTTTTGGCTGTTGCCACGAGTTGAGTATAAAATCCATAGTGGAGACCCGTCACCCAACACAGCCCCTTTTCCTAAGGACACCAAAGAGATCCCTACATAATCTGGCCCTAAACTGGTTCCCAGCCAATTGATATATCAAAGCCAACAGTATAGCAAATCACTATTTGAGATAAGGCCTGAAATATTCCGTTTTGGCTGAATGGAAAACCTAAAATTATAAAGCAGAGATGCTGTGGGCTGTGTCAAAGCCAGGTTTATAGCCAGAAACCACTGTCTTCTGTGGATTTCTTTGATAGAAACGGCTTTTTTTGGCATTTTACTTTTTTCATGGAAAAGATGTTATTCTGGAGGGACTGAATGATACTATGTCTTGACACAGAAAAGTTATTTATACATAAATTACAGTAACTTTACCCATGTTAACGAGGCTGTCATCCTCTTGTGTGATTTACGGCAATCTTGTAATAGAAAAGCTTCATTTCCTTGACACCTGGGTGGTAATGGGACCGATAATTCCATGCTGCAAATGTTTTCTCCTCTCTTCAACTGGAGGTGTGTTGAAATCTAGAGTGCAGTTTTAGGTCAGAGTAATTCTGATACCAGTCTCCAGGGCCTGGAGCGTCAGCACACGTGCGCGTACACACACACACACACACACACACACACACACACACAAAGACACAGAGTTACATCCATTACCCAGGAAACCCAGCTAGGCCTCTTCTTTCTTTTTCTTTAAGAGATTTATAATTCTCAGGATAGAGGCCTGCAACTTAGCTTTTGGAATGACAATATATACATAGTTAAAATGGCATGACAAGGTAGAGAGAAGTCTAAAATGACAGAACTAAAGCTGGAAACGGCACTTTTAACAAAAATTCAGATTTCTGTCTAACTCTTATTAACAATATTGTTTAAGAGAAAAGTATTTCAGAGCGTAATGGCTAAGAGGGAATACAAATAATTCAAGAACATCTATCAAAATCAAATCCTTTCTCTCTGGACATCACCAAAATAGTAATACTAGTAATTGTACTGATGGCAAGGAACTAAAAGGAGAAGAAAAGGATTTTCATAAGCTACCATGCTGTAAAGACATCTTTTCATAAGTAGCTTCCTACTGCTACCATCATTTTTTATCTTTATCCTAATACTCCTAGGAAAATCTAAAAGCCTACCTATGCTTCTTTAATATTTTCATTGTTAAGATGCTTTCATAAAATTCTCACCCCAAATTTTGGAGGTGGATGGTCTAATACTCATTTAACAAAGCTAATGGGATAGCCTCAGAGACTCAAAGCTCTTCTTGGACCTGGTGTGATTAACATATTTGCACATTCTCATGAGCATATAATACCAATGTCGCTTCTGTCTGTCCAGCAGAATGGGCTCTAGTAGGTAGAAAAGAGAGAACAGGCGATGAGGGTATTCCTGGACAAGCAATCATACATTCCATCCCAGAGGTATTCTCTTGGGGGCACTGTAGGTGTACAGCACCGTAATTCCCTCATTTCTTTTCCCTCACTCACTGTCACTCACTAACTTGGCAGGCAATGAGTGCCTAACGTGCTCTGAGCCCTTGCAGACATGCACAGACGACCACAGCTTGGTCAGCACAGTGTGAGGCTCTGGCAGCAAGGATCCTGCCCTAGTGAACGTTAGTGTGGGAGCCCTGAGCCCTTTCCAGGATGCTCCTTAAGCCACCAGTGAACACTGCTATCTGCCAAACGACTTCCTTTCTGAGCACCAGAGCCTCCTGTAACACAGCTTTTAAACAGCCCGAGATGGTGGAACACAAGAGACTTCCCTATGCTAAATGTGAAGTTGGTATTTCCTATTTGCCAGCAAGGTTACTTCTCAGGATGTATATTATACTCAACTTTCTAAAATTTCACAGTGTGTTCTTTCATTCAACGATAGTGAGCATCTGCCCTGCATCATGCACAGTTCCAGGTCCTACAAGTAACATTAGGAATACTATGGGTTTCTGCCCCAAAAGAGCTCCATCTATCTTCACCTAGAAATATGGTCCAATGTATACAGTAACGACCACGCTGCACAGGTATAAGGAATGTACTAGTCTCCAATGATGGCCTCCATCAATTCCTCCCTTCCCTGAATGCATATGCTGACTTTCCCTTCTGAAATAAAGTCTATTTCCCCTCCTATTGAATCTGGGTGGCCTTGTGACTTGCTCTAACCAGCAGAACTGCTGCAAATATGACACCGTCTGTTTTGAGTGTAGCCCATAGGTGGCCTGGCGCTTCTGCTTTTGCTCTCTGGGAATCTGCCTCAGGGGATTCAGCTGCCATGTTGTAAGGAAGTCCAAGTTCTCCTGCTGGAGAGAAAGGCTGCGTGGAGGTGAACCAAGGTCCCCCAGCTGAGCTACCAGTTAAACACAGATGAGTGACCCCAGCTGACACCCCTTGAAGTAGATGAACAATCCAGTCAATGCAGAGGATTCTGAGAAGTTATAAATTGTTGTTTCAAGCTACTAGGTTTAGGAGCATCTTATTACTCATGTGAATAATCACTGACATAATACATTAGGTACACTGTGGAAGTAGAATATGAGAATAATATCCACCCTTAAGTGAACCATCTAAAAATCTTGAGGGAAAAAAACTCTGCAGGTTTGCTAAATTCAGTGCAGCTACTTCTATTGTGGAGAAGACCCTTGTCTTTGCCTTGCATATGCTTGGAGAACCAAGAATTCAACTTCATAGAAAAATAATAAAATACAAGAACTTCTCTTGACTTTCATGCTCATTAAAGTGAAAATTAAGATGACACCTGACCTTTAAAGAAATAACCACTTGGGCTTCCCTGGTGGCGCAGTGGTTGAGAATCTGCCTGCCAATGCAGGGGACACAGGTTCGAGCCCTGGTCTGGGAAGATCCCACATGCCGCGGAGCAACTAGGCCCGTGAGCCACAACTACTGAGCCTGCGCGTCTGGAGCCTGTGCTCCGCAACAAGAGAGAGGCCGTGATAGTGAGAGGCCCGCGCACCGTGATGAAGAGTGGCCCCGCTTGCCGCAACTGGAGAAAGCCCTCGCACAGAAACGAAGACCCAACACAGTCAAAAATAAATTAATTAATTAAAAAAAAAAGAAAAAAGAAATAACCACTTAATATATATTTCAAATCCAAATTCCAAATCATGTTAAAATGACTCGCTCTATGTTATTTAGAAGGTCAGCTAATATGATCGTTTATAAACAATGAATGTAGGTTTTGCATATTTACTACGTGTCAAGAAGTGTTTTTAAATTCTGGTTTATTTTTCTCAGATTAATATGAGGCAAGATCACTCCACCTAATGCTGACAGTTAACATGGTGGGGGTGATGAGAGGGAGAAGACACTGGGGCACTGAGGTGAATGGGTGAAGGGGAGAGGGAGCGAAAACAAAAGAGGGAAAAATCTAATTTCTATTTTTTAACAGCATCACTGAGATTTTAACAGCAAAATTAATCACCAATTACTAACACATTCCTAAATCCTAGTCTAGAGTGTTCTTTCCCTGCATCATCTCCCAAGCATGGGCCAGCTTTTCACTTAACAAAGAAAACACTACGGAAAATAATCATCATACAAAATCTCCTGGGAAGTAAGAGGGACTGCTGCTTTCTTGTTCCTTATTGCAGTTCGTGTTTCCAGCATGATTGTATATACTCCAAATGCCTTTACTTTACATTAGTCACTCTTTCCAAATGCCTGAGGAAGTAGGGTCAGCATTATTATCTTAGGGATTACTTGCAGGAGGAGGAAACAGACCTATGGCTATTACGACGACTTATCCACGGCTGTCCTGGGGTACCAGAAGTGGCTGGTTCAGAATAGAGCCCACTTTGCCCCTCCACAAGATTAAGCAACACCCCATCTCTAGCATGGCTCTATAGGGCCCCCCCTCCCACCATCCCTAAATCATATAAGATGTAACATTTGGAACAAACATGTATCTTCTAATTTGTGGAACTCAGGATCACAGTAACAGTAAAGGTCATCCTTTAAAGTGTTACATCACAAAGGTGATTTCTATTTTCCTTTCTCTGTTCAAAAAATGCACTTACACCTTATGAAGTAACATCCTGGTACATTTCCTGATGGTAATGACCACTAAAGACAAAGCCCAGGAAGCAGCAACCCCTCTGGCCAGTGTCATTAACTACACAGCAGCAGCTACTCAAAAAGCCTTGCTCTTTCACAGTAAATACTAAGAGGTGTTCCTCTTATCTGAGGATTCTGGTGCACCTAACAGGCACTACTCATTAAGTCTCATGAGGCTGCTCTATGAGACGCATAAAGGAGCATCCCATTCACAAAGGGAGAGAACAGCAACTCGTTGTTATATACTTGCCAGGGTAACAACAATTTCACTGGAGGATGTCATTATGAACATTACCTAGAAATCTCTCATCTGGATGCCTTTGTCCGAGCATCACTCCCTCATTGGTAAAATGAGAATAATAACGCCCATTTGGCCAACTTCATGGGGTTAGAGGGAAGATCAAATGAAAGAACAGACGTAAAGGTGCCGAGTGAACTCTGATGTTTGGACAAATCAAAGCATTATTTCTATCATCTAAACCAAACCTAGATTTCAGGCAGAAAATGCCATCTCCAAACACTGTGCCCTAGACAGGAAGCCTGTCCTCCAAACAGCTTGGGCATTATTTATACCAATGCAAATCCTATTTCTAAGTCTGTGATCACATTCCTATAGGGTACAGCAGAAGATGAAGAAGAGAAAGCAAAATGAGAGTCAGAGCACACAGACACAACAATTAGCCTTGATTGGAATGTTTGCATATACTCAACATTCCAAAAAGTTTGTTCATCTGCCTGGAAAACATTCACGTTCAAAGAAACCGAACTATATGCTCAAACTCCGTATAGGATTATCTCCCTTTATTCAGATCTGTTTTCTTTTTTTTTTTTTTAACCCCAGTTACAAAAATTGCAGCTTCAAGAGTTTCACTTAAATCCCTGTAAGAACTGCAAATGTTCAACTGTCAATTGGATTTGCTGCTGGAGGAGGTAATCCATTTGGTTCAAAGGCAACAACTCCTGGAAAGGAGACATGCCTTCCGGAAACTCACAGGTGACCTGAACCAGACAGCCCTTAGCACTTCCACACCCAGCACTCCTACCTGCAATTCCCAAGGTCTCCCTTCCTAAAGAAAGGAGATGCCTCCATCCATTTGAAGAGGTCAACTGATTTCTAACATCAATTAATAGCAATTAAAAAACAGAGGGGCATGATGCTGTTACTAGAGTTGGTAGGTCGCCAAGTTTCAGTTTCATTTAGAAACTTTTGCTGAGTAACTTTCCATGAGCATGAAAGTTATGGTGGACAGCTACCTCTTTGGCTGCTCCAATAACTGATCCCCTTGTCTACGATCGCGGAATTCTCCACTGTGAGAATCTTTGGGATGGGGGCAAGGTTTGCTTTTCATTATGGAAGCAGGAGAAGGCCAGCTTCTCTCTCCCCTTGCCTTCCTTGGCCAGGTAGGGTTAGAAACAGAACCTAAGGTAGCCAATCGGATGGCGCTTTCAGGATCCAGTGGTGGCTCTGCCTAGCACCCAGTGTGTCTTGGCTGTCCCTGAGAAGTTCACAGTCAAGGTTCCAACCAGTATTCCCAGCCGAGTCCTCACCACCCTGTCAATGTTGTGAATAGTCCAGTATTCCTCAATACTTTCTTTTTCTGGTGAATTCAGCCACAGTCAGTTTCTATGGTTTGCTGCAAAGAATCTTCCCTGGACTTATCAGAGGATAAAGAGGCAACATTTGCTAAGGCTAATGCTAGATGGGACTTTGGATTATCGATATGTTTAGTTGACTTAGAGAAGCAACAGGGAGTGTCAGGATGACCCCTTCTCTGCTCCCTCCCCCAAGTATGATCTGAAATAAAATTTGACTCAGTGGGTAGTTCGGGCATGAAGCATCCCATTAGAAAGATTCTGATGTTGCATCTTGGGGGCTCAGAGGGAATGAGTTCGACAGTCAATCAGTGGTAGGGGCCATGTAAGAGGAAGAAGGAAAATGTAGGGAGTTGCATTCGCCATCACTGATGACCTGGAAAGTACTCCGAGAGTGGGAGTTAAAACAGCTAGATTCTGGTCCCAGCACTGCCTAACTTGTACTCAAAGGAGGCTCTGGGATCAGAGGACTGGAGCATGTCAGAAATGCAGAATTTTAGACTCTACCTTAAATCTACTGAACCACAAAGTGCATTTTAAGAAAATAACGAGGCAATTCATATATAGACTGCTTTGGCCACAATTCTTTTCTCTATTTCTACTGTATTAGTGACATACTTATTGAATGCCCCCTCTGTGCATGGCACTGGGCTACAGCTACTTCAAGAAACTGACCGATCCGATCTACAGCTCACAGATAATTAAGAGAGTTACTTTATATGTCATCAGCTACCCTCCAGAGTAGTATCCTGGGGCGGAGGGGTGGGAGGTATTTTTGGCTGCTATAAAAACCAACGGGAGCAATGCTAAATGAGTGGAATCCCTTTAGGTTGTATTATTAACAGAAGCTAAAAGGAAATTATCTGCTTACACCTTTATGCAATATCTTTCCAAATCTTCCGAGCACAAAGACAATCAGCAGCTGTCAGTAATTATGGTGCCATGTGGGTACTACTGACCTCACATTGGCCTCCATGGTTACATCATGTGCTTCAGAGAAAAATAATTATCACTACAGGCCAAAACAGGTAGCGTAAGTAGGAAATCCAGAGAAATACACTGTCTTCTACACAACAGACTTAGAGGGAAGAGAAGCAGGGGGAGAAGGAAAAATCAGGTCCCGTATGGTTCAGAAGGACACGAAACCTAACCCAAGTTTGATAAAGATTAGGCAAAAGTAACATCCCTTTATTCTGAATATTGGAGTCTGCCAGTTCCAAGGGGATTTTAATATCAGAGATTGGAGTTATTAATAAAGCATATAAGTAAATGGCTCTTGAAATGTATCTAATTTTTGATATGTAATGGGCTCATTAAAGGATGCCTAAATCTCAGCAACCTATTTCCTTAATAAACTCACAAGTAGGTGTTCTGTTAGTTTTTGACTCTTCAATGATTTTCATTATAAATATAGAGACATGTTCCCATGGAGGAAAATATCCCAGAAGATAGATCTGAAATCTTTTAGGTAAGAAGGGACTATGTTAATGCCATCCCAATGCCACAGTGGGTAGCTTTAGACTAGAAATGAGAATGCTTTTGAAATGTTTTACGATGTCACCCCGCTCCCCCCAAGCTATATTCTACAGATTTCCCCACATGACAGGAGAAGGCTCTAAGAGCTATGAGGACAGGAGCTCTATCTGTCTTATTCGTCACTCTTTCCACAGCATTTAATATAATGCTTGGCACATAAGTGTTGAAAGAATGAATGGATCAATGAACAAAACAAAACATAACAAACCCACAACTTATTATCACAAGGGGAGACTTGATGGCGTATTTCAAAGCTGGAGCAGAAGTTTGCAGAGAAGAGTATCGTTTCTCCAAAAGACAAATGGTACCATAACCTTGCAGCCTTTTCCAGTTACAGAAGGCACATGACTCCAGGTCTATGAGAATACATCTGAGGTAGTTTGGTAGCTTAAAAACAAGACACTGCTTTCAGCCCTAGTATCCTGCAACAGCCACGTCACACGTTGTTTCTTTGAGCTTCTTCATTTCAAAGTTAAGGAACCTGAGACCCAGAAGGTTAAGTGATCTGCCTCAGGTCTTGGTCAAGTTCACAGAGGAGCCTGGACTAGACCCCATCCTGGCTGCTCCTGGTTCCGTCTTCTTTTCACTCTAGCATGTTGATGCCCTCACTCTAAGAGGCAACTGTGAGCCTCTTCATAGGAACAGAGTTTATAACCTCGGTACAATCCCATTGCAACTGTCA
Source organism: Eubalaena glacialis (assembly GCF_028564815.1). Lineage (NCBI taxonomy): Eukaryota > Metazoa > Chordata > Mammalia > Artiodactyla > Balaenidae > Eubalaena > Eubalaena glacialis. The sequence goes on from NC_083732.1 coordinate 68,310,201, forward strand.
GGGCAAACTTCGATCTCTTTCTTTAGATCACTTGGGTGGTAGAACTTCTCTTTCTCTATTTAAAGTATTTTAGAGACATTTTTTGGTTCCAAAATGGATCTAAACTGACCATTGCTTTATGGTTTGTGATCCTAGGGATTAGAACTCAGATGAGTTCTTTTGAAGATGGACCAGGTAAAACCCCAGACAGGGCCTCCACTTCAATGCCCACCTAACTGACTGCTCTTCAGACAAGTTTCCCCTACTTTGTTGTAGACGCCATTTCATCATTCAAGCTTCATCACTAATGCAGAGAGTCACGGCTAGGTGCAGGGATGGGGTGGTGGTGCCTGAGAATGGAATCCATAGAAAGTCATTTATTGCCAAAATTACCGAGTAAATTCAAATACACCTAAATACATCAGCTCATAAATACAGCTGACCTCTAAAAAAATTGGGGTGGGAGCAGGGGAGAGAATGGGGGGTCACTGAAGCCAAGGGGACAATATAGAAGGTCAAACATAATGAGGAGAAGCAAGGGGGTAGATAGTCCAACTCCACAGATTTAGAAGATCCACACCCAACAAAAATACTTACAGACTAGGCTTTGCCAATAAATATCTTTATTTACCTTCTATTTGGATGGATTTCTAAATTTTCCTAGAGTCCAGGTTATTGAAAATAACTGCACTGCTGATGTCTCTTGGTTAAAGACCTGCCAAAAACTCTAGAAGAACACAAGCAACTAAAGCCCTGAATGTCATAACGTATTTCATCCATCTCACCTCAGAGGTTTTACCAACACGCAAAATTCCAGCTGTTTACATGTGCAATTTATAACTCCTTCAAGCCCTCTTTTGGATTCTCTGCCATGTGGGAGATGTAATAACGATACGATAACAACCATCCCCTTCATAAGAACACATTTATAAAATCACACAGAAGAAATGCAGAGTTACAAACACTGCAGGCCTGTAAATTTCACTCCCAGATTTTCTTAGCTCTACCTCATCTGGCTATTATCTTCCATGAAGTCCCAACTAGCAACAAAAACACTGATTTGTGTTGCATCCAAAAGGTTTCAAACAAAACCAAAACAAATCCATCTCATTGTTTTAGGGGTCTTTTTTCTACTGCTCGGTTTTCCTTCTGAGCAGTTCAGGGAATGGCTCGTCTTAATTCCCACATTCACCATATTAAACGTGACTCTGAATTCTTTAAGCTGGATTTTTAAAACCCATTTCTCTGGAAAAAGTGCTCTCTGAAAAAACAAATCACAATTTCTTCTTACAAGTAAACGTGGCATTCACTGCATTCAACAAACATATCCTGCCAGGTATCCACCTGGGAGAAATCATAAATTAAGTAAACGGTAATCCCTGTCTCAGGGAGTTTACACTCTCACAAGGGAAGATGGGCAAAGGGAACAGTGTCATTTAAAATAATGATTATAGTCATAACAACAAAGAGAATTTATACACTGTGAAACAGTGGAGTATCCTCTTAATCTGCTTACGAAAGGGGAAGATCCTTCTGTCTGTCATCGGATTCATCTGCAGGGAGAGCTGGCTTCACGAGCGTGTGGCCCAGGCGGTGACACAGAAAACCCTGTATTCTCAGAAGGGTCCTGGGCTTGGTTTAATGCTCTGCGGTGCCTTAAAACTCGTAAGAATTTTTGAACAAGGAGCCTGCATTTTCATTTTGTGCTAGACCCTGTAAATTATGTAGTTGGTCCTGTTTGCAGGCTAAGACCTGCAAACATTTGTCTCTCTCTCTCTCTTACGAACAGCTCCCTTTCATACGAGCTGCCGCGGTCAAATGACAGAAGGCGTGTCTGGGGCAGAAGAGGGCATGTTATTTGTTCCGTGGAGCCTCCAGTGGAGAAGGCAACTTCCTCCTTATGGAACCGGCTTGATATGAATGATGCTGCTGATCTGAACTGAGTGGGCCTAGCCCTTATTGTAAATATCGTAGACCTCTGGAGTTGATAGAGAACCTCTAGGACAGCGGCCTCATTTTGGAGGTGAAGAGCCAGACGTTGGGGTGACTCACCAAAGAATGAACAGTTAGTTCCAGGAAGACAGGATAAAACCAAGGCCGCTGGATGAGAACTGTTGAACTGCCTGGCACACTGCTGGCAAGTAGTAAATATCTGGTTGAACACATGTGTGTATGTATGCATGCATGAATGAAGGAGCAAACAAAAAAGGCAAGAAAATAAATTATTTCTCAGGAGGCACAGAATCTAAAAATTCTGATGTTTCCTTTACTCAAACTTTCTTGAAAATCTTGTGTTGTTGTTTTTTGTTTTTAAATCTTTCAAGGAAGGAATGCCTCTCTGAAAAAATACCAAACAGGGACCGTAAAAAATAATGATGATAATAAGAGTAATAACATTTATTTAGAACACGACAATTGAGGGAGGCAGAGAGATCTCGCTGACAACCGGCTCAGATCTCACATCCAACAGAATTTAGTAGTAAGTCTCCTCTCCTGGTAACCCTCAAATACGTGAAACCTCAGGCCAGGGCCTGAGTGTCTGCCAGACGTGACAAGAGAAGCGTGTGTTCTTGACACATTGGTTGATATTTCAAAAATAAAAAGATTAAACCAATGCATTACAGAGGAGGAATTTTTTTTTTAAGAGAAAAGTACAAGTGATACCATTTCTTTACGGAGCAAGTGCTTGTAACGGTGACAAATATGAGCGTGAAAAGGCCAAGGACTTTGAGTTATGCTCCCATTAAAACAACCCAAAAAGCCCAAGGCCAAATCAAAAACTGAAATAGCTGTGCCCCAGGTCGATTAAAGAAGCTTCCTTCGTGGTGGGTCACTTGAGCAAAGTCTGAATCCTTCCTGTTCCTTGGCTTCATCAGTTGGGGTCCTTGTGGACGCCTATACCTTGTACATCACCGGGAGGAGGAAATGAGCTCATACATATGCAGTGCATGGAAGAGCGCTGGGTATACAGTAAGTGCTCAATACATGTTGTTTGTTTATGGGGTAAGCCCGGCCAAGTAGTGTTCTGTATTGTAGTGCCTCTGATGCTGAGCTCAAGAGAGAGTTCCTTCAAAGAAGGTGGAGAAACACACACGTAGTGGAGACACCAGACACAAGCTCAAAAAAGATGATCTACAGGCAGGTGACCTAAACCTAAGAAGCGTCCCTTTCTCTGAGCACCTCCCCCGATCACTCCATGCACAAAATAGGAATATGAGCACCTACTCCATGCTATGCAATGTGGAAGATGTCAGGGGGCACAGCAATAAACCATATGCATTGTCCTCCCACTGTCATGCTCACAGACTAGCCAGTAAAGCAGTTAGTAGACATGGAGTGGGAGTATTTGCTTAGTATTTGCTGAACGAATGAACTGATGGAAAATAATGACCAAAACTAAAAGAAAAGACCAGTCAAAGAATTATAAGTAGGCTTAATGGATTTTTCTGGTAAGATTCATGCCAGATTCCTCAGAACTGCTCCTATCAGGGTCAGAGGGGGCGAGGTTGAAGCAAGTGCACCAAAGATGAAGGTCTGCCCAGCAATTCCTAACTGCAAAGCTTGGACAGTCGTACGCTTCTTTTAAGATGGGTCTCTATCTGTAGCTACGTGTTTGATAGGAGTGTGGAAAGCTGGCCAAATGGGGGATCTTATCCTTAATCCAGAAGTGCAAGACTGCCTGTCACTCACTGTCACCCCCACCAGTGGGCCAGTCAACATTTTTCTTGAGATGCTCACACGCCCAGAGGAAGAGATGAAGCACCAAATGAAAGGTGGGGGGTAGGAGGGAACCATGAGTGACAACCATCATTTCTCCCCAGGCTATGAAGACAGATTTGGGCAACTGAATGCAAATTAATTCTTTTACCCATATGTTCAAAGGAGTAGAACTTTTATCCACACAGTCAAGGTGTCAAAGACCACACAGACATCTTCATTTGGAAAATGGGTAGACTTATCTCTGAAGAGCCACATCTGGTCCACCCCTCCAACCAAAAATCACTTCCAAAAATGGATTAGGGCTAGAAGATATGGGAGAAGAGAAGAGAAGAGAATATGATGGCAAAATGTCTATCAAGTTTTAAAGATATATTTCTATATTTATATAAGCAAATGACAAGTTGACAAAGTGTTCTCCAACAATCAAACAGACTGATATATGGATGCATTCCCTGGACACACAGCAGAGGAGACATGATTAGGAACTGGGTAGACTGAGATATTAGGAATTGATAAATCTTTAAAGCTACATTGAAATATATGGGGGGGGGGGGGTGGCTGTCGTGTGTGTTGTGTAAGGGAGGGAAGGAGCTGAGGAGAGAAGAGGAGGGTGGGAAGGAGAGAGAGAAAAACCAAACGCCCAGGAGTGGTTATTAGCTAGATATTAAGATGAATTTTACCAAGTTTACTGGTCTTTCAGAAACAAACAAACAAACAAAGGTATGGAGAGGCTGAAGACATCTATTTTCAAAAATATGCTTCTAAAGGGGCCTGACCCCGGATATACCAGTGAAGAACGGCTACATGCTGCAAAATCCCATCCATTTGTCATACCTCTTCCTTTACTGGGACATCATAGCAATAATGAATAATAGTATTCATCCCTCAAGGTTTCCTTGGGGGATGAAGTCAGAATCCCAAAGCTCTACGTCACCCCATCTGGGTCCTAGATTTTTGACCACTTGAAATGCTCTGTAGCTAGTTTGTAAACTGGAGCATTGAATCTCAAACTTAAGTAATATGGACCACATTTGAAGAAGGAAATGCCCATGTGGAAAGTGCATTAAGTAAATGCATTCCCTTAAATCATTTTTATTGAAATGTTACTCCTTATGCACAAATACAAGACATTAAAAACCAAAGAAATTTTAATCATTTTCATTTGAAATCATGTTTTGCTAAAACGTGATTGGTCTATGGTGAGTTTTACAGTAGAAAAACAGAGCTCTGGTTGGGTTCTGTATTTAAGGTTTTTGGGGTGCTTTAACTTCCTTTTGCATAAGCAGGTTGAACAAAAAGTTTTTGTTGAAGACAAAACTTCAAAAGAACAAAAGGAACTTCAAAGTTTTGTTGGCAGGCTCAAGATAATCAGACTTCAACTTCCTCAAATGTAGACCAGAAATCATGCTGATTTTTCTGAGCAGTCACTTGGGTAAATCTGAAGAGGTGTTTTGTTCAGATGAAGATAAGGCTAGTTTTGAGGCATTGAAAGATGCATTAAACGGTAGCTAATCCAATTACTGAGTCTGGGAGCAGAGGGAAAAAAGCTACAGCAGACACCAGCTAAGACTGCTTCTAAGAAAGGAGGCAAGATGCTACGTAAAAATGGGAATCCCACTCGTAACACATACATGGTACTGACTGCCTGGATTCAATTGTACAGAACAAACATAAATAGTTATGAAATCCGCAGCTTTGCTCAGTCCTAGGAGCGTCATGATGACCCAGAAAATGCTTTTATGACTGTTCTCAGATTATGATCAAAATGAAAAAATGAAATAAAGGAACTTGGGATCACATACGTGGACACCCAAAAATCCAGTATGTGAGACAGAGAGCTGGGGCAACAGCGCAGAGAGGCTGAGGAATTTGTTCAAGGACACTCAGCAGGGATACAAAACTAATACTCCTAATACTCTTCCCCTCCCCTCGCTCACTCAACCCCAACCACACTGGCCTTCCCGCTGTTCCCTGACTATAGTACTCTCTTGTCTGCCTCAGGACCTTTGCACTGGCTGTCCTCCCTCAGTTGGTATGTTCTTCTTCAAACTTCACAAGAGTGGCACCATTCTACACTCATGTTCCACTTCAAAAGCCCCACTCAGAGAGGCCTCCTGGCCTTAGTAGATCTAATCACTTTCTAGCACATCATAAACCTACTTTAATTTTCTGTATAGCCTTCATTACTCAGGTATTTTTTTGAATTTTTGAATTTTATTTTATTTATTTTTTTTATACAGCAGGTCATTACTCAGATATATTTTAATCTAAGCATTGGCTAGTTTATTTATTCTCTGTCTACAGAATATAAGCCCCATGAGAGCTGGGCCCTTCTTGGTCTTATTTACAGCTGTGTCCCATGTGCCTAGACCAGGTGTGACCCATTGTAAGTAATCAATGAACACCTGTTAAATGAACAAATGAAGGAAGGACTGCATGGCACAGGGCATAGAAAGATGATACAACTACCCCTTCTATTCAACTCTGCCCATATCCCCATCCTAAACGTGTCACATCACACTTCTCATTTTGTTTTCAAATGACCAAGTCCAGACTCCCGCTCAGAGGCTCGGTGGGGAGGGGGGTCCCCACCACCTGGCCTTGGCTCCCCCTGGAGCTGCCCTCTTCCCAGGGCCATGGACCCTCCCTTCCTGGCTCCAGCTCTGAGAACCTCTGCCACAATCCTGCCAGCAAAACTGCCTCTCCCGACTGGGATTCTGGACAAAGGTTATCTTTTCCATCCAGAACAGTCTGTGCTTTCTCCAACACGCATTGTTTCAGCACAGCATTTTGCAACTCCTTCAGTCTGGGACACACCTGTGCCCTTTCAGAGCCCTCTCCCCGCCCCCTGACACAGGAAGAGCAGGATCGTGGGGAGCTTGTTTTGTTTTCCTCCACCTGTTTGCCCAAAGCGCATAACATCTTTAAAAAAAAAAAAAAAAAAAGCTCTTCTACTTGCCTTCAGGAAGAGCAAGGAAGAAGGGGTCCAGAGAAGCAGAGGGATAGGGTGGAACAAAGCTGGCTTTCTAAGAGAAGAAGGAGGCAGGCAAGCCCCAGCCACTAAGAAGGAGAGATGGAAGAGTCTGGGGAGCTGCTTCAGGTGCAGGAAGAGGTCCCCAGGGCTTCAGTGGAGACCAGGAAGCGACTGCGCAATACGTTTCAGTGGGGAAGCTCTGGAGGCAGTGCTCACTTGGGAAATTCCCTCCAAGGAATGTCACACTCCACTTCCCTTCCATCTCATCTTGATGACCCTCTTTGCTTTCGTCTATCTCTTCAAAGGGCTCATGCCTTTCAGCTTCTGGCTACAGAATGAAAGCTGGTAGGCAGTCAATTCCCAGTGAGTAAGCCAGCTGGGTGCTTAGAAAACCCAGAGCTCCAAAGGGGAAAGGCAGGTGCGGGGGGAGATAAACTAGGAATTTGGGATTAACATATATACACTATTACATATAAAATAGATAAACAACAAGGACCTACTGTATAGCACAGGGAACTATATTCAATATCTTGTAATAACCTATAATGGAAAAGAATCTGAAAGAATATATATATATATCTGTATAACTGAATCACTTTGCTGTACACCTGAAACTAGCACAACATTGTAAATCAACTATACTTGAAAGAAAGAAAGAGAAAGAAAGAAAGAAAGAAGGAAAGAAGGAAAGAAAGAAAGAAGAGAAGGGAAGGGAAGGGAAGGGAAGGGAAGGGAAGGAAAGGAAAGGAGGAAGGAAGAAAACCCAGAGCTCTTCCCCACTACAGCTCCCTCTGCAAGTAAAAGGGTACTCGAATCAAGCACTGAGGGACGAGACAGTGGTCTGCATGCTTTTACTTATTTTGTTATTAATTTTTAAAACGTAGAACCTTTTCCTCCACAAAAATGTTAAAACTCAAGATATAAAACCGACTAAGAGCAGAGGTTGGGAGTTGCAAAGCCACTCCAGTCCTTTCCTTCTGATTGATCCTACACATGCATCTAACCTAGAGATTCCTGAGGATTCAGCAGAACACAGCTTGCAGAGCATCGTCAGGGAGAAAGCCTAGGAGCTCTGTTATCAAAACAGATCTGGGCTTGAAAATCCACTTTGTTGCTTACTAAACTCTGGTTGCCTCAGTTTCTTCATCTCTAAAATGAAGACCTGCGAACCTCCTAGGATTGTGGTGAGAATTAGATGGTCCCGGGCGTTAGGGAGACCCACCCCCTGGGGCAGCTCTCAGGAAACAACATGGCAGTTGTACGGGCAGGGGCCCAACACGTCACTGCCACCATTAGGCCCCCCATTTCTATTCACTTGCTCTTCCATTCCCCAAACTCAAGTGTTTTTTCTGCACAAAATCCTGTTTAGTCACCTATCACTCTTACAACCCCGGGACACCCAAACTCTGTTTTCTTGAATATCTCAATGCAAATATGTATTTTGGTAACTCATAGCTTTATATTTTTTAATGTTTAGACCTCTGCAACAGTTTCTTAACACAGGAAATCACAGGTACAGAGAGAACCTGGGTTGTCAAAGTACTAGGTTGTAAACTTTTAGGGCAGGTATTTAATATTTAATGAAAACCAACCTCTACGGTTCAATGCTATGTTCAAAGCCCCCTGTTTCCGGTTTACAGAACACCAGGCGGAGGGGAATGAATGAACCACTTTTATCAACTCTTGCCTCAGACAACAGAAGGGCTAAGGAAAGAGATGGCTTGTTCCTTCTTCAGTTCAGCCCATCACCCCACAAAAATTGTGTATTTGGAAAACTGCGCACCCATATTCGTTCAGGTAGAACGGTAGTCTGACTCGGCAACGTAATTCCACTGAGACTTGTGCAAAGGAAACAAAATGGATGGTTGGTTGATGCGGGGAGCGGATAACCTTCAGGACTGAATTTCCCTGATTGCCTTCTGCGTGGAGTATCCTCTCAACTAATGCCTCCAATGGAGAGTGGATCCAGAATCTCCAAATCCCACTGCCATAGATGCCATACGGATTTACTTGGGATTCCTCACATCCCAGCCACCTCGTTAGCCTAATAATCCTCCACTGATGAAGAAGAAACTCCACTGGAGAAATAAACCTCCATTTGGTCCACAATGACCAAATCTAGAGAAAACCAAGCTCATCCCAAAAAAGGCAACCCAGAGCCCTGACATCATGGTGATTTGCAAACAAGACACAACAACAAGAAACGCCACTTTAGAACTGTCTACCTTCTCAATTCTTTTTCTGTGAGACAGTCAATTTTCTTTATTGTTTAAACTGCTTGGAGTTGGACAGTCTCTTGTGTGTGGCCCAAAACGTTCCAATACACTCACTTGAGCCAGCGCCTGCCACATAGATCAATAAACAGCACCTTGACTGTAGTTATGACTACTATCTTCCTCCATCTCTTTCTCTGCTTCCTTCCCCCACTGCAACTCCCTCACCCGACATCCCACCAGAAACACCCCGTTTAGCTAATTCAAAACCCTTTTTTAAAAATTTATGCTTGTTTGGCGGGTTTTTTTCCTAGAGCGGCTGCGTGTATTTAATATGATTAACAGTTTTAGTCATTAAACAGCACTCTCTTTAAGAGGATTGCACGAGATTACCCTTAGGGTCTTGGGCTGCAATCACTGCACAGACTCGTACACAGCCAAGGTAATGGAAGTTCATCATAAGGTAACAACTCCACTCACTACTTAATATAGTCAACGACACAATCCATAAAAATATTCTTCCTAAACTAATCAAATCATTAAAATGTCAACTTCCACGGCAGACACTCCGTGGCGTGCAGGCCCCTGGCCCAGAGTCGATGCAAACGCAATCTTGCTGAATCGTCCTGATTTATGAAGCCTGTGTTTCTTCACGCTGCCCCCTCCCCGTGGCTCAACTCTGCCTGCCTGAGTGTAGCCGTCCCAGCAAGCAAATCAACGGGCTGGAGGCCAGAAGCCACCACACTAAACCAGCTCTTGTCAAGCGGCTCCCTCACTAGCTGTTCCCGCACAAGAAAGGCTATAAGGTTTCCCCCCATGCTCAACGGGCTTCAGAGCATTTTGCCGTTTGTTTAAAATCTGAGGCTGCGACGAAAAATAACTCTTATGCACTCTGTGCCAGACTGAGCACGGCAGAGACAGAGAGAGAGACAGAGACAGAGACAGAGACAGAGACAGAGAGAGAAACACACATGGCTTGTGGTCTATAGTTTATTAACAGAGCCTGATTAGGACAATTGCTTCCTAGGGGCTCAGTAATCAGCCTTGTATTTTCAAGGCTCTCTATTGCAGCCCTGCTTACTCTAGTCAGAGACTGCCTATTTCAGAGATTGACTCTCTGAAACAATACTGATCAAAATAAACAGCTGGTTTAGTGGTCCTTCTCTTCTGGAATGACAGTACCAGAAACCTCCATAGGAAACATCTCCCTTGCTCCACGCCAATCCAAACCCAATGCTTAACATCTGCACGCTGCCTCTATGGATATCCAAAATAATTTCTGGACTGTGGTGCCGTGCAGTCTGGTTGCCCTCGGCCACCTGGGGCTCCTTAAATTAAATTAATTAAAATTAAAGAAAATTAAAAACTCAGTTTCTTCATCAAACCAGCCATATATCAAGTGCTGGGTAGCCCCGTGTGACTTACAGCTGGTGCGCTGGACAGTGCAGATTTTGGGAGAAGGCCAATCTCTGGAAATCCTCTATTTGTTCAAGGAGGTACACTCAGAATTATTTTTATTTCACAATAAAATAAGTTTGGACCCATTGTCCACTGGCATCCTTTAACCTAAATGAATGTTAACGCATGAGTACAAAAAAGTAATTCAAGATCTATAGATCAAAGAAATTTGGGAAATATTTATTGAGGACTCATTATCTGCAAGGTCCTGGACTCTGCCTATTTTACAGCTTCAGCTCCCAGAGAAACCCATCAAGTATTTATCAGTACTACCCAAGTCCAAACTACTTGCTAATTCCCAAAAAACTATCCTCTCATTTTTTTTTTCAGGCTGTTTCTTCCCATTGGAAGCCTCTCTTGCCTGTGGAAACTCAAGGCCTCACTAAAACAAAACCTATTCTATGGACCGCTCCATAGGAATTAGCCCATCAGTAATAATAGCCATAATAATATTGATAATATTTATCAATTCTGCCAGGCTATATACTTTACACGGATAATCTTATTTAATCCACACAAACTACCCTGTGAGGCGGGTACTATTGTTATTTCCATTTGACAGATAGAAAAAAGTGAAGCCAAGAAAATTAAACTACTTGCCCAAAGTCCCAACGCTAATAATAACGGAGCTGGGATATGACCTCTGGGCACTTGAACTTCAGAGACTAAATTCTTCACCAATACCCTAAACGCTTCCTTCCTTGTGGTACCTATCTCAAAATTCCTCTTATTATTGCAAGCTGTGTACATACCCATCTCAGTCCCATCTCCTTCCCTGAATTATAAATTCCTCAAATGCAAAAACCACATTTTACTCATTGTTCCCCTACCCAGAACACAAGAAATAGAACACAAGGAAGAAAAGATTGTGGAGTAAGTGAATGAAGGGAGGAATGTTTCCATTTGACTACTGGATTGTGAATGCAACTTTCAGAATCTAGTTCTAAACTACGAAGTGGTATCCCTTTTCGATCGCCAGAAATGATTCTTGGGTCGGCCAAAGATGTCTCAGCTGTCCTCTGAACAATTTTCACGGTTGCAACAATAAGCCATGACATTCAACGAATGACACGAGCCAGGATTTACCAACTGCCAGATTTTGGGTCCCAGCCCGAGTGGCATCCAAGACATGATGCTTATTTCAACTTCATCTCCCTGGGGGCCCAGCCCAGGCAGGGAGCAGATGACAGCGGGCTACCTGCCTGGGTTGACTAGGGAGATGAAGTCGGGTGACATTCAGGGGGGCAGGAGGAAGAAAACACGAGCCCAGAAAGAAAACTTAGATCCGGTTGTAAAACCTCAATGGCTATGGAATTTTGGGGAGAAAAGAACAGCAAGCCGAGCTACCATTCCTGGAATGGAGAATTGGAGAAATAGTCCCTTGGGGTCAAAGCACAAGGCAGTCTGGAAGAATGTTCCAGGTCATTTCAATTCAGATGACCTTTACTAAACAGCTACAGAGGGACAGTACTGGGGTCTGGGGAGCAGCCCTTTAAAGGTGAATTAAAACATACTGTGTCTTCAAGAAGAAACCCATTAGTCTAGCAGGGAGCCCCACATTAAGCCAACCCACAGTGATACCAGGTGGATCTTGATAAGGCTTCTAATGAGGCATAAGGAAAAAGCAGAGATGGTAGATACCATCATTAGCTCAGAATGAGGACTTCTGGGCTGGGGAACACTTCACGCAGGTAGAATCTGTCTGGGTCTTGAAGGATCAATAGGAGTTTGATTGGCAGGTACAGCTGAAGCTTCTGGTGGTCTGATCAGATCCCCTTTATGTTGGGCCAGTATAGTCATCCCTGTGCTGTGAGTACAGGCTGCTAATGAATGCCCACATCCCTGCCTGCACCCCTGGACAGTCTCTCTCCCTTGTCTGCTGTACAGGTGGTGTACAGGTGAATATCAAATGCCCTGGTAGGAAGTCTGGATTTTTATTATGCGGAATGCAAAGCCACTGGCAAGTTTTAGAGAAGGAGAGGGAAATTGGTGTCTAACTTGCCAAGTTTGAATGCTGAGACTTGGCCACTATTACCTAAGGAAGGGAGAAAAGACCTTGGGCTGGGCTCATCATTTAAAAAAACTGGTGGTCTGGGCAAACTCCAGGAAGGCTGGATCTAGGGTAGCAGCAACAGGACCAGGAAACAGGTTGGATTCTTAAGGGTCAGCTGCGGAAACAGCAACATGCCTTGCAAACGAGTCACTACTACGGTGGCAGTAAGCTAAGGCCTTCACCACACACAGTGCAGAGAGGGCTGATCGTAAATGACCCTTTTTCAGCCCAAACCCATACAGCCCTCCTAAGAGGGCTGGCACAGAAGGGCTCTGTTTGTCTCCATTTCACACCCTCGTACCAAATCCTCCCTTACTGCAGAATGGGTCATTCAGAAAGCTTCACACACAAAACTCACTGTCCCCTTTCTTCAAGGGACCCCTCATTTTATAATGAAAACACAGGATAGAAATCACAATGTCGAGGCTCATGCCATCTGATGTATGACACAGGTAAGAAAGGTCACAGCGGCTGAAGAGTCTCAGTCCTCCCCTGCCCTGTCACTCACACCGCTAACGCCACCCCTGTCACACCCACTAGCTCTGCCTGCCATGTACTCTGCCAGGCAGTGTGCTGAGCCTACAACCCCAATCCCACACATCAATACATAGTATCATCCTAGTTCCAGATGGGACAACTGAGGCTCACAGAAAGTAAATCGACTGTTCAGCGGGTCAGGACACAAACACAGGGCAAACTGTTCCACAGCCCACCATCTTTCCACCTCCTCATTGCTATCCAAACTTACTAATTTTAACATGGAGGACACATTGATCCCTTAAACCCCAAGGGCTCACCTCTTTAAAACTCAGCTCAAGGTTCACTCCTTCTATTAAGTCTTTAGCCCAAGTGAATCACACTTTTCTCTTCATCCTCCCTATGCACTTGTGTCCAGACCATAATCGTACTACCTGTATACTTGAGGCATTTATTCATTTACTGTAACTCTCCTGAGTCTCTTCCCTATGAGAGTGTAACGGCACGGGTCAGATCCAGCCCACGTCTTTTATATCCCCAGAGCCTAGCACGGTGGCTGATATGAGTAAATGATAAGAAGACTTCTACACTTAAAAATCCACCAAGTTCTGCTGATGTAACAAAACTTACATTTGCTGAAATGTCAGATGGCTTGGGGTCTACTCCTAGCCCTGGGCATATAGCAGTCAAGTGATCCTGGGAAAATATGGAGCATCCCTGGATCCGCGGATCATTAGAAAATGAGTTTACTGGGTTAGAAACTCTCTGGTAGTTACAAAGATCCTTTCCAATCTATAGTCGATATACACATTTATGTTAAAACAAAACAGTCCATATGTAATTCTCTAGCATCTCTCTTAAATGTGTGAAATATTCATGGAGTAAGGAAGCATTTATCCAGGCAATTTTAAAAAATGGTCTTGCTTAAATCTTTAATGCGAACATGATATTCTGCCCTGAACCATCCAGATATAAACTATGAATACCCCGACATGCCACTGTAACTGCTTTGCAGATATAGCTCTCTTACTCCATCTTTATTTAAAGGTAGAGGTAGAAAATTCTCCGTTGCTCTTAATATTCTAATACTAAAGTAGAAACTGTCTTCTCTCAAGTTACATTGGTTGAATACATGTAACTACAACATTGAAATATTCACTAGAAACGTACCTTCTTTATGGCAACCAATCCCTAAACAGCCCCCAGAGTAAGGCTTCTTATTTCTGAAGAACCAAGGGATCTGCTGTACTTGGGTTTTCTTTTTCTCCTGCTTCCAGAGTATCATACTATGCCCAGAATATTCTCTTTCCTGGAAGATCACCTCCTTGTCATCAGAAAATTCTGCCAAGATTTATGACCAACAGGGAAAATAGATTGAATATGTAAAAGAGTTCTTATAAAATAAGAAAGATAGAGCCACAATAATAGAAAATTAGGCCAAGGACATCAGGAGGCCCTTCGCAAAAGAAAAAAAATGCATATGGTCAATAAATATAGGAAAAGATTTGCAATCTCACTAGTAATCACAGACATACAAATTAAAGCAAGGGAGCTTTTTCAGTCTAACAAATAGGCAAGAATTTTTTTTTCTTAAGCTAACTACCTGATACCAGCAAGGGTCGGGGTAAACAGAAATTTATAAACTGCTGGAAAGAAAGTGAATCGGGAGGTCATTTGTGGAGAAATAGCCAAGGAGGTGCATAAAGAAATGGCTATGTTTATTATAATCCCAGCATCGATTATAGCAATGCATACCGCAAATAACCAAATGACCAACAGTAAGTACTTTGATAAATTCTAGTTCATCTATGCCAAGGAATACTACATAGCCACATACCAAAAAACATTTATAGACGTATATTTAATAGAATGGAAAACTATCTATGGTAGACTGTTGGGTCAAAGAAGCTAGGAAGCAGTGATGATATTCTTGCAAAAGAAAGTACTCGCGTGCACGAGCCCACGTACAGTGGATGTATCCGCATATGGGCACACAGATCACAATCGACAGGAATATCTGAGTGATAAAATGATAAGTGATTTTTATTTTTACTGTTGATATTTACTACATGTGTAATAGCATATTTGGTTTCTAATTTGCCTTGTGAAATAACCTCTCATGGGCCAGTAACTGGATAGCTAGGGTGTGATATCCCCATCTCCTTGGACAGTCAGCTGGTTCTTTAGGCCTCATTTTCCCAGTGTCATTCCTGCTGTGGTTGCAGGGAAACCTATGCTGAAGCTCCAGCAGCTCCAGCCAGCAAACCTCACCAAGCTACATGGCCTCACCTCCACTGTCTGTTCCCTAGCTGATTGTCTCATTAAACTGGCTTTTTAGTTCCAGTTGCATTTCTCAGAAACTGTCTTCATTTTTGTATAAGGGAGGTATAATAGATATAAGAGAGATGGGGAGGGGTGTTGTTTTTATTAGTTGATCTTCCCCCAATTCTACCTTTAACTACAGGAAATGAAATGGGTACAGGGAATAGAACGCCCCCAAGGCCGTATGTGGTCCTGGCACTGAGTTACTTTTAACTGTTCTCTTTCTACTCTTCAGAGCTATTGATTTGGTATTTCTTCCCCACCTGATAAAGGTGAAGAAGTGAAGATTCAATAGATGACAGCTTTGCCTTGCTACAGAGCTAGTGTGCCCCTAAGACTCTACTTAGAAACGACACACAGGATAGGTTTTAAGACAGAACTGCTCCACGACTTTTCAGTTGGAAAAATTCAGATCATGGTTGGAATGCCTCCCAAGGAAGAACGCACATATTAAAAGAACCGGCAATTTTTATTACTGATACTGTTTTTGTTTTTAAACCTGTTCCCCCAAATTCAAAGTACAACAATTATTATTGATTTTTTTAATGACGACGATAACAAAACTAGCAATGATATCACCATTCTCTGGGCCAGGCCTACGGGCAGAGCTCTAAAACAGATTATCTCGTTTATTGTCCCCACTTGATTGATAAGGAAACCGAGGCGTGGAGAGGTCAAGGAACTAAGACGACGCATGTTGGCAAAGTGAGACATGGATGCCAGCCGTCCCAATCCCTGTATTTCACCTTTCCTCAATCAAATCATCACCCTCCCTCTGGGAGCTCCGATAGCCCTTAGAGACCCTGGAGATTTACCCAAGCTGGACTCCACGGCCTCCCCTCAGAGGCCATTTGGACAGAGGGGGCCACGTTTAATGGATCTGGGGGACCCCCATCCTCCTCTTTTAGATGTTGGACTTTCCCAGAAGATTCCAGCGTCACAGCATATTTGGCAAGCATCAGTCGATGTATAAGATCCCCATGTCATGCCTGAAGAAACTGTAATCGAATATTAAAAAGTGTGACTGGGGTTTAGAGGGAGCCCAGTTTAATCTCGACCTGTTTGCGAGGCACATTTGATTCGCCTCTCTCTGTTTCCCCTTTGGAATTAAAGTGCAAGTAATGATTTTTTTACTTGACATCAGTGCTCTGAGCAAGAACCAGTAAAAGGGAATGCAAAACACCAGAACACAGGAATGCCACACAGAAGTGCTGTGCGGTGCTCAATCCCAGCACCCTCCGTGCCCCCTGGGGCCTGTGCCTGAAGCCGGTCACACAGGAGGTTGGTACAGACAGGCCAGGGCCTGCAGAGACACAACCAGGAACCCGAAGAACCCACAGGAGCCGGCACGTAACTTGGGATCATAAGGGAAGCAGACGAAAAGCTTCGTCAACAAAAACAGCCGAGCCCTGGCATGAGGACCAGGAGCAGGCCTGCAGCTTGTCTCAGCAAACAGGCATCGATCCAGGGGAGGGTGGGAGGCCTAGGGCTTTTTAATTATTAACGTCTTGTGCTCCCATGTGGACTCCGCCATTGGCCCTTAGGCCACCTGGCACGGACCTGAGGGAGTTTCCCTCCTCCTCTTTGGGGAAAGTGAAACTTATATTGGGGAATAAAAAAGAATTGACTTCTGGTCCCTCCTTGAGAATGCTTCCTTCTTCCACATTGCTTTTCACAGAGGATACAGTGGATGCCTTTGAAGCCAATTTCAGGACGTTTATGGGACGTATTTTTCAGAAGTACACACAAGGCTACCTGAGCCAAGCACTGTTATAAAGGAACCTCCTAAGCTTTAAGCAGAGATCTGTTCTGTCTTGTTTAAAAGGACCATAATAAGTGATTAATTCCCCTTAGGATGTGCAGGAGAGGAAAAGGCAGACGTGATTATACACACAATGCACATAAACTAGGAAATAAGCCACTCATAATGGGTAAATACACTTGCATGCCAGTGATAGAGGGGTAAAATGTTCTGTATTCAGTGGCCTAAAGATCTCGCAGTTACTTCAGGGTTTAAACAGATAAATTACACTTGACATTTTTCCAGAGTCACCCTTTTCTTTCATTCGATTTCTTGTGAGATAATGTTTATAGGAAAAATACACAACTGCACCTTATAATTTTCAACAATCAGCTACTATGAGTTAAACTCCATCACCTCTATTTAGAAGGGAACGTTTCTCTCTTGAGTGCTGGCACAGTCAATTGTCTTAGGAAAGCACAAATCATCACTGAGTTCTGAAACTTTCTGGAAGGTGATGACATGTTTACCACAAACCTCCACATGATGTTTTCAAGATCGTCCACGAAGCAGTGTTAGGTTCCCAGGTCGTCGTGTCTTGATCATTAACTTCAATTGCATTTTGCCTGCTATGCGAGAAGCACTGACCAAAGAACAATCATAATAAATAGAAAAGGAGTGAGCGTCCCCATTCTTAAGTAGCACAATGTCCACTGGGGGAGACAAGATGAACCAGCAAGAACACAATCCCTACTGGAACCATAAAAGCAAGTGATTACGTCTGAGTAATTAGCCTAAGTTGTGCTAGGAAGGCAGAAATTATCTTAGTTTCACTTCGGAGAGTAACCAGAAGTTCTCATTCCTCCCTTCCTGGGCCTCTCATTTGAAGAGGACTTTTCCCAGCCGCCCTCAGTAGAACAAACAATTGGAGGCTGTTTTTCTGTCCCCCGTGATGTTTGAGGGAATACCTACACCCTCTGCTTCCCTTGCCCTGTAATCAATCGGCCAGCACTCTGAGATCCTGGGGAGCCATGTGTTTTATCAGATCCGACCTGCTTCCAAAAAGGATTTAAGGTAGCTTACGACAGAAACTCAGATGCCCAGGGCATTTTTTTAAAAAGAAAAGAATAAAAAGAGATATCTAAGTATGTATATGGTAAGAGGAGAAAGAAGAGAAAGATGCTCTGAACTAGTGACAAACGGGTTGGTCTTTCTGGGAAGCACCAAATTTGGTTGAAAGCATTCTGGCAGCCACAGTGGGGTGGGGAAAAAAAATCATTCCACTTTTCCTTGCCTAAAAAACAGAAGCCATAACAGTTTATGAGAGGCAACTTTGGTTAACCTTAAATGACAGAGAACAAAGTCAACAAATGTCCACGTTGCTCAAGTAGCAGCTTTGAATTCCTACCTTTTCGGATCGTGGACTCCAGTGAGAATCTAAGGAAAGTTCTAGACTCTTTCCCCACAGAAGCTCATAATCATATGATTTTTCATATACTCTCAGGGTTCCAAGGACATAGACTGAATACTTGCCATGGGAGTTCTCTAACACTTAAATTCACGTAAGAAATGCTCAATATTTATTCTTCACTGAATGCATAAAAGGGCCCTTGAAGCCAGACATGTTGAAGTAACCCTGTGATAAATGTTTTCTTCCACCTGCCATGTCTAGCCAACAATAGTTTATAACCATAAATCAGAATCGTTCTGCTTGAAAGAAGCCTTAGTAAAACCTGAATAATTGGTCTTGATCTTGTTTTTCCCCCTTCTTTATCTTGGGACCTGCTTGCACTCGTATGCCGAGATGTTTTTCCTGTTTAATCTACTTATGTTTTTGAGTTGCTGGTTTTGAATTCTTGGCTCCCACATATTCTGCATCTTAAATTCTCCTAATTTACTGTGTAATTAAAACACCCATGCGCATTTGTCCTCAATTAATAGAGACAGATTATTCCCCAGTGGAAGACAACTCCACTACAACTTGGAACTGGAAGAGCAGATACGCCTGAATTTTAAACATTGTCTAACGACGCTAATATACTTTGTTGAGTGTTTAAGAGATAGGTTAATGTATCCTTGGGAGATAAAGATCCCAAACTCTCATTCTCACCCAGAACGAGATGATTCTGCAAATTCCCAATCAATTTCCCAATTCATATTATCTTAAATATCAGCAATTTATATATAACACCATCCTCAGAAGAAAGAGAAAATTAATCTGGATAAAAGAGAAGTTAGTCGGGCCTGGTTGAACAATATTTAGGTTGAATAACAAATATCCATTTGAAGTCAGCAGATCCATCATAAGTCTACACACTTATAGCTTTAGAAATATTTGAGAGCACCTGAAAAATCACAGTGACCCAAAGAGACAGCTGACATATTTATAACTTGAGGGTAAATCTAATGTCAGTACCTGTTTTTTTTAAATTGTATATGTATTTTATACATATATATATATACACACATATATATAATTGGTATATGTACACTATATATATATATATATATGAATGACAGAATTATCAAGGTAGAAAAACCTGAATATTTGGAAATTATTCTCTTGGGCTTGCTTATGAGTCATTTGTGAAAAAAATTACAAAATAAATGGATTGAGATTAAACTATTTTATACATAAGTAATAACACCATAGAAAGTGCCCAATAATATAAAATTCATACTAGGTTATATGGTAAAGATTTCAACCTGGTAAGAAAGAATTCTTTACTAATTAAGACTTTGGGGGGATGTTTAGAAAAGAGAAGAAGTAATAGTAACAGTCACTTATTCTTGAGGATCTGCTGATCTGAGAAACTGTGTTATGTACTGTACTTAAAATACTTCTTTAAGTCCAACCAACATCACAATCCCAATGGGAAATAAAATTATTCCCATTTTGTAGACAAGGTAACTGGGGTTCAGGGAGGGGAGACCAGATGGCACCTAAGTATCTTTCTAAAATTACTACCAAGGAATTCTCTAATAGGCTCGCCATATACTCTATATGTCCTTGGAGAGGCCACAGACCTTCCAACCAGCAGGTCATTCACATCCCTGGTTCTAAGCCCACTGGTTGTAAAGGCCAAATGGGGATTTACACCAAGGACTTTGTTCAGGGTTCAATACACTTTAATTACATCAGATAATGCCTGCTGTTCCCATTTTTCCTGGAAATAGGGGTATGAGTCCAATTCCTGTTTATTTAAGCTCCTGTCTCATTGAGCCTTCACTTTGTCAAAACATCACAACACAACAGCTAAACGGAAGTGGCCACAATAGGAACAAAACTGGCTGGTGCCAGCAGCACGTCTCAAGTCTGAACTGTCCCTTTGAAGCTTACATCAGCTTAACCTGTAGAACCAGGAATGAGCACACTGGAGTAAGAAATGGTTTGAAAATACACACACAGAAAAAGGCAAAAAAAACCACATCAGTATATTGGAACATTAAATGGATGGCCTATGAATTGTGCTCAAAGATAATATACAAATTCACCTTGACTGTTTTAGTAGAAACTACCCCACAGCTTTTAACCAGACAGGAGCATAGCCTTTCTCATATGTTTAATAGGAGAGTTTTACTGGCTCTTTCCACTGTATCCATGGAGAAACAAAAATGGAAGATGAAAAAAATGTGGGTTTTTTTAAACTTTTAAACAAAGGGGGCAATTGTATTTTGGGGGAGAAATCGAATTTTAGACCTTAATTAAGGGTCAATTAAATCAACATCAGAAATAATAGTATCAGTACACATAAAAACATGACTCCTAGTTTAAAAAATCTAATCTTATTTGAGATTATTTCCCTGTGGAAACCTTTCCTGAGGGTTAAGCAGTCCCTCTACAAAGGCAAAAAGGAGAAGAAGATGTAACATTTTAGAGTATCATTAATGACCCGTCATTTTAAGGGAAGAACCGCAATGCCTTGGCAACCCCCCATAGGAATGGAAAGGTCCATAGGAATGGAAATCTTTCTAAAATGATTTGCATGTTTCCCTCCTTACACAGCCCTCCTTCACAGTCACTCTTCCATATGTTACACAAAGCCAATTTATAGTGTTTAGTGTCTGTAGGCAAACTGATAACAGTGCCGTGGGCCTCTGGTTTTTGTGTTTTTCTCAAAAGAAATTTCAAGCTTTGTGATTCAGTAACCTAGCACCTACTGTGACATGTACGTTGGATTGATTCTTTTATTCTTTTGTTCATTCATTCATAGGCACTAGACCCTTAGAATATAGAGAAGAATGGGTCAGGGCTCTGCCCTCACAGGGGATACCTACTGCCTATGGAAAAAAGACATGCAGCAAAAACCCGTGGAATGATGACTGTAAGAGACATGTGCAAATGGCAACCCGCAAGCCATTCTTCTGCCTACTCCTGATTTCTTTCAGTTATGCTCTTTATGTAGACCACCTCCTCTGCTGACGGTGCACTTAGTAGATGACTAGGGTCTACATCAGAGATCTCCCAATTACAGCCCAGGGCCTGTTTTGGGACAGCCTGCAAGCTAAGAATGATTTTCACGTTTTTTAAATGGTTGGGGGAAACAAAAATCAGAAGAAGAAGAATATACGAAATTCAAATTTCAGTGTTCAGAAATAGTTTTTTTGGAACATAGCCACGCTCCTTCGTTTAAGTATTATGTGTGGCTATTTTCATGCAGCAAGGGCAGAATTCAAATAGTTATGACAGAGAACATATGGTCCACAAGACCAAACCTATTTACTACGTGGCTTATTAAAGAAAAAAGTTTGCTGACCCCTGAGCTAGATGGTTTGGAACTTATCTAAGATAAGAGTAAATTAAATCAATATCATAAATTATTAGAACTCATAAAAGTGGGACTCGTAGTGGCTTCCGATTGAGCGTATTTGGTAATCATCCTAGAACAAATATCCCCCATAAGTCAATCTTAAATAACCCTTTTAAAAAAAAATACCCATCACCACATTTTGTCTTGGAGAAGTAGCACACGCATTAGTTGTATAGATTATAAAATATGAGATACTAAAATGTTATTTGAATACAAAATTAGTGTCATATTACCTTTACAATATAGTTGGTTCACACCTGCAGCACCTAACCAGCAAACATTTACAGAATAAGTACTTCATTCCAGATACTCCACTAAAGAGTAAGGATAGAAGATGAGGTTGACACAGTTCCTTAAAGGAATTTATAATTTATCAGGAAAACAAAGCCAACTCAAAAAAAATGTGGGTGAGAAGATGCTGTACAATAAAGCCTCAGGATCCTTTTCCCTCATTTCAATTCTGCATTGGCTGAGATCTTCCTTGGTGGTCCAGTGGTAAAGAATCCGCCTTACAATGCAGGGGACGCGGGTTCGATCCCTGATCAGGGAACTAAGGTCCCACATGCTGCGGGGCAACTAAGTCCGCGCGCCGCAACTACTAAGCTCGTGCGCCTAAACTAGAGCCCACGTGCCGCAAACGATGGAGCCCACGTGCTCTAGGAACCCGCGGCCCACAACTACAGAGCCCACGTGCCCTGGAGCCTGCACGCCACAACTAGAGAGAGAAAACCCGAAAGCCACAACTAGAGAGGAGTCCGCACGCCACAACGAAAGATCCTACGTGCCGCAACTAAGACCCAACGCAGCCAAAAATAAAGAAAATAAATCAATCTTTAAAAAAAATTCTGCATTGGCTGAAATGAGGTAAGCCACCGAAGACAGATCTGTCTGCACCAAAGAGGTTCATCAATTTTACAGTAATATAAATGTTATCCCTCAGCTGACGTATCACAAGCCGTATTTAGTAAATGACTGAATAGCACAGTTAGAAAACCAAGGATGTAATCGCTTTTAATTCTGGCAAGGATGTGTGTATTTTAATTAATTTGCCTTTCTTCTTGTCACTCACTTTTCCCACTGTATCCCAAATAACAATTCCCTCTTGTTTCCCAGGACATCCAAGGATTTGTAGACTATGATCTTATATTGAGTTCTAACCCAGCTGGCCCTACAGCTGTCACTTAGCCCAGCTATACAAATATATGTACTGCTGCTTTACTCCACCCTCATAAAACCATCCAGCTAGCAAAACTGGGCCTGGGTCCCCAGATTATGGGGAGAAATGGGCATTCTGCTCCCATGATTCTGTGAAAGGTGTCTTCCAGTGCTGTGAACCCCCAAAAAACTTACAACCTAATCAACGCCCTGGGTTCCCAGCTGCCTGCTCTCTCTAGCTCCTCCTGGCTGAAATCCATCCGGTGGCCCATACTTCTGGTGACAATGGATCCTGAAAGCCCCAAATGCTCACGGCTCAATGTGACAAACGACCAGCCCCAAATGATGCAGATGAAGGATGTCTTTGCTTCCAGTTCAGACTGTAGTTCGTTATGCAGCCACGTAGTGGGTCATTCCCTGCACTGGTTTATCACCATTTTTTAATTCAACATGTATTATAACACTGATGGACTGTAACACTTTCATTACTGTAATAATAACAGCTACCACTCATTGAATGTTTATTATGTGACTGGACCTCTCTTAGGTGCTTTATAGTATTAACTCATTTGAGTCTCACAATCATCCCATTAAGAATCATTGTTGGGCTTCCCTGGTGGCACAGTGGTTGAGAGTCTGCCTGCCAATGCAGGGGACACGGGTTCGAGCCCTGGTCTGGGAAGATCCCACGTGCTGCAGAGCAACTAGACCCGTGCGCCACAACTACTGAGCCTGCGCGTCTGGAGCCTGTGCTCCGCAATGGGAGAGGCCGCAATAGTGAGAGGCCCGCGCACCGCAATGAAGAGTGGCTCCCGCTTGCCGCAACTAGAGAAAGCCCTCGCACAGAAACGAAGACCCAACACAGCCAAAAATAAATAAATAAAATAAAGAATTATTAAAAAAAAAAAAAGAATCATTGTTGTCCTCATTTTACAACTGAGGAAACTTGAGGCTGAGGTTGGCATCTTCATTATCACCCCAACATCCATTTCTGGCCTCCATCCTCCTTTCTAGAAGAATTCCCACTGTGTGTCTACTCTTATCCCCAGGCCATTTGCTTTGGGGGAGACTAACTCAGCGCCAGCTCTGACTCCCCTCAGAGTATGGCTCGCGGCTGGGTTAGCCTGTCACGGGGCTGCTCTTCTGCTCTCCAGTGAGGGAAGTCTGTCAAGGGGCTCCAGGAATGGTCTCCTTTGCTCCTAAGAGGAGAACCAAGGAGGAAACTTCCAGAAGTTGCCACGTCCTGATGAGAATCAGCTTGTGACCAAAACAGGTGTGCTGAGATGGCAACGTGGAAAAATGTAAAGTACCTAGAATCCTAGGATATGCCTGAGCCACAGAATGAACTGTACTTCCTGTTAGGGAGATTAATATCCATCCTCGCCAAATGATACAGACAATGAATAGACCAGAGGGTCAAACGCAGGCCTGAATCTGGAGCCTTACTTTAAACCCCACCACAGGGCTCATCGGGGTTATAATTCAAAACTCCATCACCATTCTGCACACTCCCTGCATCTGGGAACTACTGAAAACAACTGTGCTACCAATAGCATACCACGGCCCAACCCAGCCTCCCCTGGAAGCACAATCCATCCCGAGGGTATCCTGGACATGGCCAGTTCTCTCGTTATATATAATCAACAATACTCGAAGAAGATGGAATCCTAAAATAACAAACACAAAAGTGGCGAATTCAGAAGCACATCATAATAATGTTAGAATATCTGCTGTTTACAGATAATCTGAACCCCCCTGCATCTCTTTTAAGTGTGGTTATTAATAGATAATGATGCTACAGAAAAAGGTCCCAAAATAACAAGCATGGATTTTTTTAAATAGCAAAACAGAGAGTAAAAATAGTATTTCCTTACTACTGCTGAAAGACCCCAACTACCATCCCGTGAGCAGGCACAAAGGATTGCAAGGAAGTATTTTAAAACAGAGAAAAGGGTTACCTTTGCTTTCTCACCTTCAGATTCTAAAGTGGGAGGCAACTGCATTCCAAGCTAGGGTTCCTTACCAACGGGCATCAACATACACGTATACGGAGAAAGAGAAGAGAGAAAGAAGAGGGTCTGGGGGCAGAAATACACTGAAGAGCGGGCTCACAATACCTGCCTCCCTGGGGTGGGCACCACTGGCTGAGAATTTGAAACTGTTGGCCAAATTCAACCCTACAACCAACGCAATTTCCACCCTGGCAAATGAAGTGGCAAGTTTGAAACACGCTGTTTCCCTTTTCCCAGGCTGTAACAACACAGTCATAATTTGCTTTTTAACTTGAACCACCTGACAGTTCTGGAAAAGCGGTTCTCCCTGCTTTGTGTCTCAGCGACAACACTGTGTTAACAGTCACAAAGACTTATACCCAGAGTGCAGAGTACGAAAATCAGAAGATCCCAGGCATGCATGTCTTAAGAGTATTCTGCGTCACCTCATTACTGCTAATGTTTTCCGAAGACTGCTAAGATGCCAGGATGAAAGCGGAGGAACTGGTTAAATCCATTACTTCTGAAAAAATTGCAAACTCTTCAACCAACAACATAGTGCCACTAAATTAAATTGACGCCAGGGCCTCTTGATAAAAAGCCAGTAACTCCTTCAATGCCAATGAGTTCGTGCTGCCCCCTGCCCAGAAGAGAAAGGCTGCTCTTCCTCAGCTGCAGGTCTTTCCCTGCAGGGGCCTTACACGGTAGACAGACCTTGAACCTTGAAATGGGAAACGAGGTACCCTTGGCACAAGCTTGGCCCTGCCCTGCGGAAGTCACTTCCACTCACTTGGCTTTAGTTTCCTCCCCCAGAAGATCAGGGATCCAGTTCACTCCTACCAATCCGTGACTCTGGTATGGACCATTACCAAAGTTGTGGAATGAAAAATCCAGACTTTTATTGAAAGGGTAAAGGGGACAAGTTCTTAATAGCCGCCACGCAGTGTCTTAATCAGGACTGTGTCTTACTGTAAAATTGTGCCTGCAGGGTCCTACTCTTATCTGAAAAGGATGGGGGACTTGACCTAGACAGGTATGCGCATGTGTGTTTAGGAATGAGGGGTGAGGGTGTCACAGAGATCCAGATTCCTCAAGGTCCCCCCAGGTAAGTCTTTAAGACAGCAAAGCCCTGTTTTGCTTATATACTCACAGACATTTTAAGGGTGCACTACAGAATTTCAGGAAATGTGAGAATATCTGTACTTCTTTTGAAAATTTTTAATGGAGGTTATGGGGTGGAGGGAGTGAAAAAAGTTCATTCTTTTCCTTCTCCTTTGCCCAGTCTTTAAAGAAGATAAAAATACTCATTTCCAGCTCAACATCAAAAGCATATCTGTGCAGTTCAAGATACTTAACTGTGTTTCTGTTGAAATGGGCTTCCTTAGAATAACGCCTTTAGATATTGAAATGATCTTATCTTAACTATTACAGTCAGCTCATTCTAAAAATAAGAACTAGTAAATGTGGAGCTCAGTGGTGATTTTGGAGAGCAGGGGAAGGGAACAGCTTCTAATTCCTTTAACAAAACCCACCACTACCTCAAGAGTTCCTGGTAACAAGTTTCTTTACAGATGCACTTTATTTTCAAAAGTTTAGAGACATTAAAATGGGGACTAAGTTAAAGCAGAGGGGAGGCATCCCTCAAGCCTTTTCTCAAGTGAAAACACAGATCACTGCCCATCACCCCCAAGAGTTAGACAGTGGAGAAACATCGATACCGAATCCACATAAGCCAAAACAAAACTCGGTCATCAAAATAGCTTCTGAATCAAATCTGGACTAAACACTCATATTTCCTTGTATTTAAATCAGTGACTCTAATATAATTATCAGACTGCTTACCTGCTTTCCAAATTAAAACAACAATAAAAATAAACTAAACTCTAAAAATATTATATCAGAGCAACACAATAATCTTCGAGTTCATTGGTTAGCAAATATTCACTGAGCATTTAACTATGTACCTACAGGCTCCAGCTTTAGTCCCTGCAAGTAGAACTGAACCCCTTTTTTTAATTTGCCCAGTCAAAAATAAGTAATTTACTGGAGTTTAAATTATTCAGTTAAAAATAGATCCAAAGATCCACTTTTTTCCCTAAATACACCATTCATTTCCCTCCACAAGTCCTGCACTTACTGTCTCTGGCTTCTCTATTAAACATCCTCATTTTAGTCCACGTGGAAGTCTCTTCTCTGAAGCCACCAAGAACCAGAAACAGGATGAGCTCATCTGGACTCTTTTGTTCCCCCATTACTGCCTTCTATCCAAGGGTCTACTTCTAACTATACTATCAGCTGGGGCCTATCAGCCACAAGGCCCCAGATGAATGCTGAGGACCTCTGTTTGACACCTCCTCCAATTAGCACCTCTTTGCACCTGGGAAACAGATTGTGCCTGGAGTGAGGGCACGATGGCTGAAGATGGGCTCGTGCCTGGGAAAGTTGCTCTCACTGGGGAAAGCCATCAGGGGGCAGGCCATTTTCCTGGAGGAGACACAGAACTCTCGTGCCTGTACACAAGCCTGCCCGGGCTCCTGCCTCCTTCCCTGGCCTCGCCTCTACCCATCACGGCCTTGGGCATGGAGCATCCATCACTCCGCTCTGCTTTAGGCTCCCACCAGTAAAGATGTTGCATCCTCTGTGCTTTTGCTAGCTAGTGTTCCATACCAGATGTGGCCTCAAGCTATAGCCATGGGGCGGGGCCCTACGTAGGGAGGGAGGAATGGAAGGCATTCACCTACACCGTCCTCACATCTTCACCGCTGTCATCACCATCACCTGTGGATGCCATGCTGGTTAAACACCTTCGATTATCTTCCTTAAACTCCCAACCTCCCTCGTGGCAAAGATTCTTTATCTCCATTTCACAGGTGAGACGCTAGAGGTCATAGAGAGCAAGGGAAAGAACGAGGTTGAACTCTGTATGTGTCTGATTCCAGAGCCCAAGCTCATAATGGATGAATCACAATGTTTCTTCATAATACAGTTGTCCAGACCACCCTGAATCAGGCCCCGGAGGCTGGTGTTAGAGGTTAGGAACCACACTGAAGAAGGCTGAATGTCTAAGTTCCTCTCCCACCTCTGCCCCAGAAGCCCAGTTTCGCTACTTCCTTTCTCTATAACCATGGTTAGGTTACTTAACCTCTCAAAGCTTCCACCTGACCTCACAGGGTTGTTAGGACCAGTCCGTTCGATAGAAGACTACATTTAGCACAATGAGTACACATAATAAATACCTGATAAAATACAAAACGTAACTTATGGATTAATTTGCAAATTGAATAAAACTGGCATTTTTCATGGTTAAGACTTAAAGCTATTTTGTACAAGTAATCTAAACGCACCCACAAACATTTTACCCTCACTACGCCTTTACTTTCTTCAAAAACTTACAAAAAGCTCCAAACCTAATGGACTCTTCCGGCTTTTACTCACCTAGACCCAACACAAATTACTGACCGCCATCACCATCTCATCTTAGAGGTACTCAAGTGACGTGAAATAGAAAAGGAAACGAGAGAAAAGAGTGAACCTTAGCAAACAGTTCTGTGTCTTTCGTACATCATCATGAGTACGTGAATCTGGGCAGTGAGGAACTTTCACCATGCATAATAAGTGGAGAAAAATGCGAAGGCGGCTGTGCAAAACTAAAATCGTTTAATTACAATTTGGTTTCGACTGAATCGACTGCCCGAGGCGGCCATCTTGGAGAAGTGATAATGAGCATCCCAGATGCCGTGCCAACAAAGGATGTCGAAGCAGTGAAATTAGACATTTAATTTTGGATACTGCTGCTTAGGAGAGGCCTGGGGCAAACTATGCAAGTGTTAGTGCACCAAAGGGCTACAATGAATTCTTTGCTTTTTCAAATAATAATGAAGAAGAATTCCACAGTGGTGAAATCTGCCTGGGATGTTCTTTGCTCCGCCCTGGCCCTGGTGATTCTAGCAGTGAGAAAAACCAAAAAAGGTGCAAGACTCTGCCTGACACTCACAAACTTTTTTTTTTTTTTAATGGGGAAATAGTCTTTTCTGTGGTACTGAAGTCACTCTAACTTTGACCAAATTTCAGGGCATTTACTTGTCCAAAGCATTTCTTGATTTTGAAGCAGATGTCAAGGAAGGAGCATATGGAGTTGAGGGGAAAAAAAATCCTAGCATACAGGCCTGAGGATAAATAGTTATCTTTGACATTAATCACTGGCTTGAATATGCTTCGCAATTAAGATTTATAGTGCATTTAAGCAAACCCAGCATAGAGAAATCTGGATGTACCGAAAGAATCCTCATGAGATGAGTTGACATGTTATGAGTCTATACCTGTGAATTCCTAAAAGCTTTTAAAATGAGTTTTTCAAATTGGATGCTACTTGCAAACATGCAACCTACATGCACTTATTGCAAAATATCACATATAAAGAGATTCTTCAGCAATCTTCTGTTGGGAACAAATATTGTTGCAGAAAATAAGCGTCAGTCTTGTACCCGAAGGATGGCTAGAACTTTCTCAGGAGTGTATCCAAGAGAAACTGCAGGTTCCCTACAGCAAGATTTACCTGGACCAGTCCCTTTACGTGGTAGGCTGAGCTGCTACCTCAGCCTTAAAGGGGTCTTAGCGATCAATCTCCTAACTCTTTGTGTGAACTATGAATTTCCCACTAAGTATCATCCAGAAGTTAGGGATGCAAAATCTGTCTTGGTGAGATCTCAGATATTCATTAGGAATGATCCGCGCAGAGGGGAAAAAAGCTAGCAAGGTAATCGTTTCCTTCCTTCCGTTGCCTCGAAGTTTGTCCATTTATATAGTGTCACGTCAAAGTCCTTATTTGTCAGTTTGGGTCACTTCTTTCTCCCTCAATCAGTTACCAGGTAATCTTGGTCGGAGGATCAGCTTCCTGAATTGAAAGAACTACCACCTCCTGGTAGAAGAAGGTACTGCAGGCCACACAGTGGCTATACTAAGCCATGATCCATTTGGAATACTCTTCTTTCTAGGAATCTATGCTATGAAAAGCAGAAACTGCTTGTGTTGCTTCTGTGAATGTGGCGAATCAAATTCAGCCACTGCTAACTACTTTATTCCCAAGAGTACGAGATGTGTGGCTGTTTATCCCCAAATATAAATTCATTTTATTATATGCAACCCATCTCCCCTCCCCACCCCTGGGGAGTCAGGTTCATTCGATGAAAGTCTCAATAATTTTGACGAAATGGTTATGCTGATTAAAGCTGGTGAAAGCTATTTAACAAGGAATATTAATTTTAAGTACAAACCATTGTGCATGCTCAAAGAACCTGCTTTGGGGAATTAGAGTGCTTTTTATCATTTGTTTACTTATATACTTAAAATATTTCCCCTCTATCCTTTTAATTTACATTATCTTTGAAGATAGCAATGTAAAGCAAAGATAAGCTTCCATCTAGACAACCCTCCCAGTTGATCTGAAATCCAGAATTAGTAGAATTCCAATAAAGTGCTTATAATTCTTGTCTGCTAAGTTTTTATAAGGATCCCCTGAGGACAGCTATTACACTGGCTTCTAAAGTACTGCACGTGAAAAAGAAAGAAAAAAATAACTACCATAATCATAAATTCTTGGAGAAGGTAGAACATTTGGTACCAAGAAAGTGAAGAACTGTCCAGTGGGGCAACAAGGAGATAGTCAAAGCTGATTCTATAAAATGCCAATTATTAAGACTGGGAGACTGAGTTATACAGACCTTTGGTATGATCATAACAAACACTGCCCTGTACAACAAATTTTATCTTGCTTTCCTTTCCTCCGCCCAGAAAGGTGTGTACGTGTGGTAGTTTTGGGGGCAGGGGGTAGAGTGTGAGGGAATAGACTTTAGCTCACCAAAACAGGATTTGTACTTTGCCTTCTGATTTAATTCTTCTTTCCAAATGTAATGAAAGGAGGCAAAGGACCCCTTAAAGAATCCCAAACCCCTCCATTCAGGCAGGGTGTGAATTTCACACAAATAGAAATCTTGGTTTTACTCACTGGTACATTCCAGGTGCCTAGGAGAATGTCTCCTGGTACACAGTGGACATTTAATAAGTATATGTTGGATAAACAAATGAAGCAAAAGGAAGAGTCAAAAATAAGTGATTTCACGCTAACTAACTCTCAGTACCCTTCATGTCGGGTCTGAGATATGGGGTGTTTGAGAGTTATCTGGACCACGGAAAGATCAACAGGCACATCCTCTGGACCTTGAGGATAAAGATAAAACATGGTCCAAATGATGTGTTGCTTTCTTCGGTCTTGAGTACAGAATGATTTCGTAGTGCATTTCAAAATGTCTGATGTCCTAGGCATCAGTCAGCAGCGTCAGAACATTAAACATCACGCAGGCTGATTGCTACTGTTCAATTAACAACCTGGAACCAAACGGTGAGGCCAATTTGAGGACTCCCTCGGCAGAAGAGCACTAAATATCTCCATTCAGTTCTTTAATGGATACATGAAAACCAAGGGGACATTCACTCCAAAGGCCACCAAAAATGATGCTGGCATTTTGGGGTCAGAAGCCTCTGGTTAAATAAATAGTCTCAAGGTCTTGCAGATTGATAATCATGCAATTCAGAAGCCCACATACAACCTTTGGAACTTAATGGATAGTTTTCTAATACATATGGAGCAAGAATCTTTCTCTTCCTCTTCCCCTCCAGTTATTCTTAAGTTAGATAGAAACTGTGAAAGCACTACCACATTGCCAGCTATGTAACTGGATCAATAAATATTAATCAGTGAATCTCTTGAACTTTTTCTCTAATACCCCAAAAGAAGTTACTTTTTTAGAATTAAAAAAAAAAGGACTTTCTGTAACTAGTTAATTTTTAACCCTCGGTATGTGTTAACGATTCACACAGATAGTTCAGATATACAGAGTAACTAGAAACTTCTCCAACCATGAACAATAAGGGCAATGTCCAAATTTTCTATTGGAGGAATAACCAAGAAAATTATTTCTTCTTCACCAAGGACAGGTCTGTGGCAGGAAAATCTTCGCAGAAATCACCTATTTTGCTAGCCAAATCATCATGAACAGGTCTATTTCATATTAATTCTCTCCAAAAGGTAAAAAGTAATGATCCAGTGGGTGACGCTGAGAATTCTCCATATCAGCACATTTGTCAACTTCATATCATCCTCACCATCGCAGTTCCACAAAGCAGCATCCAATTC
Source organism: Eubalaena glacialis (assembly GCF_028564815.1). Taxonomy (NCBI): domain Eukaryota; kingdom Metazoa; phylum Chordata; class Mammalia; order Artiodactyla; family Balaenidae; genus Eubalaena; species Eubalaena glacialis. Next base: position 68,342,287 of record NC_083732.1, read on the forward strand.
CAACACGGAATGAGATTTCTACCTTATATATACTGCATGTGTTCAGAATTCCAAAGTTTAAAAATTTTCCCCTTGCTATTCAGATTATTTTCAATCAGTCAGAGCCCCAACTGACATGATGACGACATCTAATATTAATTTATCACTACTATACAATAAACATGTCTCGCTAAGTGCTTTACTTACATTATCTCATTTAATCTTTACCACAAGGTGTATTATATTAACAGCCTTATTTTGCTGATAAAGAAACTGAGGGTCAGAGAAGTTAAATAACACGGCGGAAGCCATGCAGCTAGTGAGTATGTGGACTGTATTTCAACTTTGGCATTTGTCTGATTTCTGAAGTCAGGCTTTTGACTACTCCCATATACTAAGGCTAACATATGCCTTTCCCTTCTTACGTAAGACATTTATTCTTTCCTGTATTTAATCAAATCTGAAATATACCAACTCCATTGCTATTTAAACGCCAACAAATCATTCTCTATTTGGATCAAGGGAAAGACTAAAACAGTAACTTTTCTTTAAGACTGAGGATAATATCCACTGATAATTTTAATGGTAAAATCTATTTTTCTTTTCCTTATCTCTTTTTCATTTTTTCAACCTAATACAGTTCACTTTGTCCCCTTAAATAAGGTGTTCTACAGCTATTGGGAAACCAATTTTCTCTCAAGACTTTATTGCAATATTATCAGGAAACTGGCTACTTAAACAGCAGGTAATCTTTTATTTCATGCATAATTACCGTGCACTACATTTTGATTTGATCCTAATGGCCCTAAGTACATTTTAAACAAACCCTCAACCTGCCCAGATGAAAAACATTTTGCTTCCTCTGTTGCACTTGTGTGGCGATGATAATTAACACATCTCGGGAAATTCGAGCTACATCTGATTAAATCATAACACACCATAAAGGTCTTTACAAATAATCCTTGGAAGAAACCAGCTGAGAAAATCATGAAAGAAGAATTATGAGAAAGGAAGCTCATTACAGTTTTGTGCCTGGCACTTAAAGGTGACCCTGCCAAGGTGAGTGTTTTGAATTCAGTTAACTTTCCCAGAATGCACCTGAATGTCTGAGGGAGGAGGGCTGTCTGGGTGACCAACTCTTCACTCACAAACTCCACATTTCTGTTCAGGGACCAGCTCCTATTGCTACGTCTTTGGGCCAACAGCCAAGGAAATGCTGCCCTTTCCTCAGACCAAAAACTTAAGAAACATCAGTTATTAAATTTAAAAAAAACAAAACAAAAATGACCCTTTCAGAAAAGGAGACCTCTTCAGGCTTCCATGCTTAAAATTTCAACGTGGTTAACTTGGGGTAATATGATCAAAATGGAAACATCATAAAATAGAGATAGGAACTGAACAAACCAAATTTGGGGGGGAAAAAGCCTAACCCAGAAATTAAGCCTCGATGTTCCTGCCAAAGTTCAAAAGTCAAGTAGGATGAACACTTAGATAATTCAATAACAGACTGACTATTGTTATGGTTCTTGCTAATTATAATAACAACAACAACAACAGCCATCGCACTTGTCAGTTACTGAGCGCCTACTCATGCAGTCTGCTACTTAATCTTCAAAACATCACTGAGAGTTACTATTAACTCATAGAAGAGTGAACTAAGGCAGAGTGGTGGTAAGCAACCTCCCCAAGATGATACAAGGAGCAACAAGCATCACTGCTGGGGTTCAAAAGCACCCTGCCTCATCCCAAAGCACATGCTCTTAATTAAACACTACCCGTTCTGCCTTACGTAAAGCAATAAATATTTGACTATACACTACCTACCGTATACAGCTGTGTTCAGTAATCTGGATGGAGCATCGCTATAATATTGAGCACAGAAGGCGCTCAGTAATATTATGTGGAAAGAATAAATATGTTACTCCTTCTCGTGCCCAAAACTATTAAGCAAAAATAGGTTCTATACCATGATGGTGTATAAAGAAAGAAGGAAAATGCAAAAAGCAGACCTGGTGCAAAAATGTTTACCATCTTTCTCTGGCAGATACGACTCTTACAAATGAAACAATTAGGGAACAAAACAAAGCAGCCACATTTACTACGGAAGGCCTTGGGACAGGGTCCAAGCCTTCTAGGAGAAGCCCCATGATTTGGGATCCAAAGTAAAATGCAAACAAGCAGGATTTTGTCTCCTCCCGACGGACCCCCACCCAAGAAGTATCTTTCGCACTATTCTATGAGAACTCATAAATAATAAACAAGTAAATTTTACTCAGGGATGTTTCTTAACTGAATTGAACAGTTTTTCAAAGCAATCTCTTCCACCTTTTGTTCATCCAGAATTGTCTGGCAATCGGTGTGTTCAGTCCTACAAACTCAAAATGTCAGCCATCGTGTGAGACCTTCCTCATGACGTAAAGTGAAATGCCTCACGTTAAAATATGCACACGAGTCCCAGAAACACCAATTCTCTTCCTTTTGAGCCCACGGTGAAATTCCAGCTTCATCTTCATGGAAGTGTTTTAATATATAGTTTAAGAAATCACCTGCAAATACTGAAAAATCCATGAAAATCTTGCCTAAATTATGCATGCTTGGCAGTCCCCACCCTTCATATGTTGTGACAGACCCAGGCTGTATGGGGCTCTGTGTGTGTGTGTGTGTGTTTGTGTGTGTGTGATGGAAACCTTTTTAGCTAGCTTATTGAATCTTTCCACCTCCTACAGAGAACTCTGAAGAAATGCACAGTTTTTTTCAACATTCAAATGAGTGTGAATCAGAACGGTTGTTCTCCCAGGACTCATCTTTTATGTGGAGTGTAGGGTCACTGACAGGATTGAAATGGATCCAAGTTTCCTTGATTGGCTGATTTTTAAAAGGCTGGAAGCAGCGAGCTACAGTGTGGAGAAAGAAGAACTGGTCCTAGTCTCTGCTTTACTGCAAACAAGCCAGGAGAATTTTAACCATTACTTAAACCCCCCAAACCACAATTTCCTTTTGTGTCAAATGAGGAGATAGAGCCAGATGTTCTTCAGGCAGAATTCACATACTAGTTGCCTGCAGACATACTGGTTTAGCCATCCCTATCCCTAAGACCTCTTTATACTGCAGCGCTCTAAAGAGGTTGTATCCCAGAGCTCTCAAATTTTGGGCACAACAGAAATTCCCAGAGTGCTCATACCTGGGCTCCACCCTCAGAACTTGGGATCCACTTGGTTGGAGGCAGGGCCCAGGAAACAGCATTTCAGCAAAGGCCCCATATGATTTCAAGGTGTGTGGTCCACGGACCACACTTTGGGAAAGAGTGGTTTAAAAGAAACGAAATTGAGTTATTTGTATTGAGGTGGATGGACCTAGAGACTGTCATACACAGTGAAGTAAGTCAGAAAGAGAAAAACAAATACCATATGCTAACACATATATATGGAATCTAAAAACAAACAAACAAAAAATAGTTCTGAAGAACCTAGGGGCAGGACAGGAATAAAGACGCAGACGTATGGGGCTTCCCTGGTGGCGCAGTGGTTGAGAGTCTGCCTGCCAATGCAGGGGACACGGGTTCGAGCCCTGGTCTGGGAAGATCCCACATGCCGCGGAGCAACTAGGCCCGTGAGCCACAATTACTGAGCCTGCGCGCCTGGAGCCTGTGCTCCGCAACAAGAGAGGCCGCGATAGTGAGAGGCCCGCGCACCGTGATGAAGAGTGGCCCCCGCTCTCCGCAACTGGAGAAAGCCCTCGCACAGAAACGAAGACCCAACACAGCCAAAAATAAATAAATAAATAAATAAATAAAATCAACTATGCAAAAAAAAAAAAAAAAAAAGGACGCAGACGTAGAGAATGGACTTGAGGACACGGGAGGGGGAAGGGTAAACTGGGATGAAGTGAGAGAGTGGCATGGACTTATATATACACTACCAAATGTAAAATAGGTAGCTAGTGGGAAGCAGCCGCATAGCACAGGGAGAACAGCTCGGTGCTTTGTGACCACCTAGAGGGGTGGGATAGGGAGGGTGGGAGGGAGACGCAAGACGGAGGCGATATGGGGATCTATGTATATGGATAGCTGATTCACTTTGTTATAAAGCAGAAACTAACACACCATTGTAAAGCAATTATACTCCAATAAAGATGTTAAAAAAAAAAAAAGGGTGGTTTAGTTGAAATTCTTCATGATCTGGGTGCATACATCATGATTTAGCAATTACAGACCTGGCTGAGATTGATCAAAAATTCCTTGCAAGTCAGATTTAAATGAAGTGAGAACACATACGAGAGAGGGCACACGCAGAGGATTATATTTGGAGAACAAGGGCTCCAATTCTGCCACTTTCTGTAACTTATAGGCAGTGTAATCCTGGGTTATCTCAGTTTTTCCAACTAAAAAAAATAAAGGTGGTAAGCCTTCTCTCATAGGATTCTAGGAAGGAAGGATGAGGAAACTTGAGGGATTACCTAGTGTGGTTCTGGGTTCAGAGAAGGTCCTCAAACCCTGTTACGTCCTCTCCTGCCCCAACTCCCTCCAGAGGCACTGCGCTGCAGGGACCTGGCCTGTCCCAGCCCCACAAGTGTCCGCCCAGCTTGCCCTCAGCTCCCAGAAACAGCAGAAGGATCTTAATTCATCTTGTTTCCAAAGTGAGTAGCCTGCAACCCACCTGCGCTTATTTCAAACCAGACCAACTTCACTCACTATAGAAATTCAAAGGAAAATGCATCTCTTCCACCCCTCCCACAAACACTACTCCATCTCCTCTGCCCCCAGAGCCTGAGTAACTGGGGCACATTCCTGGAGTGGAAATTACGTGATAAATTTTAGCCAACCCGTAAAACATAGCAGGGGTCCAAAGTCACAAAATAGTTCCTGAGGCATGTTTCCTGATCCAAATCATACCAGGGCACACCCTTCTCGGAGTTAAGGGGACCACAGAAACCTAAAGGGAGAAAGGCAGTTCTGAGGATACATTAGAGAAAAGGTCTATTTATATTCAAAGGATATCACTCTTTGAGTTTTAGGTATCAATGAAGATTAAATCCAGAGTTTATAAGCTGTTCATGATTATTAATGGCTTAACTGCAAGGAAGTAAAGAAGCCATTCGATTAATATCAGTGATGAAGTGCTAAAGAAGGTGCAGCGTCCTTCCTCCCCCTGCCCTCCACTCCAGAAAAACCCACTGAATGCATGGTGGTTCTGTAGATTATAGACGCCTGATAATCACCTGGGTTTGACTCTTTTTGCAAACGCTAAAACCTTTCTCGATTTTTTTTCCCAATAAGACATTCTTGAGGTCTGTGCCAATGTGTTCAGAATCACCAAGGGGACCGTTCATAACGTATGACAACTTGAACAACAGAAAAATGAAATCGAGTTTGGCACTGGTACAGGCTCCTGGATTTCCAGAGAGCAGCTGAAGAATCCACTGTGCCAGATGCACAATATTTTATAACCTCTGCCCATTTATTTTGCAGAGCAATAAACATTTTAGAGGAATATTTACTGTTTTTTTTTTTTACACTTGAAAAGCAAATTTGTGGCAAGGGTGCTGGACACAAATAAAATTAGTAAGTAATAGGTAGACACAGGAAAGGTCAATTGCTGGAAGAGAATATATGAAACCGCTCTCGCTCAGATGGTAGGAGGAGGTGAAGGCATGCCAGGAAAGCAAGTTCATTACAGTCTAAGTGCCTTTTTTCCATTCTGGGGTGGGAAGCACACTCTCACACAACACACACGTGTACACATATTATAGTGGCAAATGCACAATCAAATGCTGATAACTTTTCTTCAATAGTTTTCATATGTTTCACTGGAAGCCAAAGAAAGATTCTGAAAGCCAAGAACAGACCTGTTCCGATGTTGCCTTAAGGCTGAACAGTATTTTCAGACGCAAACTATGTGGCAGTGTTTGGGGAACTTGTAGGGACGCCGTAAAATATTTTCTTTCCATGAGAAATTAAGTGTGGGTGCTTCTGCACTTAAGCGTGAAATCTCTCTGGACACTCCTCCTTGAGTCAGTGTGGACATCCTCAGGAAACTGATGCCCACTCAGGATACAAGATAAAACGACAGGGGAGTGAAAATCGCCAGTAAGCCCCTCCCTTTCCACTGCAACTGCCATATTGGAAACCCTCTTGGCTCGGAGGGCACTGGTTGATCCTATCATGGTTCTAAGCCAAACTGTATGAGAATATGTAATGTGTGTGGATAAATAGGTAAAAACTATGGCATCTTTCAGGATTTCCATCCCCAAATGTGTTTATGGCTATCTGCAAATCAATGGTTGTTATGCTAGTTTAATATGGGGCCTTTACACCCTGTCTACAAATACATCTGAAAAAAAAGATACAAGCAAAAACTGATTTTGGAAACTAATTACCCATAGGCACGTGGTATATGTGGTTTTATTTAAGCCACATTGAAGATAACAACTCACATGAACTATTGGAACAGTGGAAACAAATAAGTCACCCGACAGGACCCTAAGTAAGCTTTTAGATCGGTGTAGACCAGCTCCAGTTGTCTAGTCCCTCATTAAATAAAGTCTTTACCTAAAGATAAAAAGTTGATCATTCTTCCTTTCCCCTCCCAACTCACTGGGCCACAAAACTATTCCCATCTTCAAAAACAACTGGCATTGATTAACTAAATACATGAGAGATAACAGATCAGATCTACATTGACACTAGGAAGGCTTTCGGTTTATTTTTGCTCACATGTCATAGGAGTCAATGAACTCAAAATATACAGCTGGAGGCAAGGCATTTAACTGATGGTTGCCTGAGCTGGGCCAGCTTCTTTGACTCTCCGGATGCTACCTCTTGCCTTCCCGAACCCTCTTCTTTGTCCTGCTATCCTCCCCCACCTTTCCCCATCTGCTCCGTGGCTTCATGGATCTGCCTTTCCGTTACTCCAATTTGGCTGACATCACAGACAATCATCACCACGATGTGCTTTCACTTCTTGAGGCTATCTCCCAGATGACCCTTGATTCCATGGTCTACCAACCAGTTTCACCAAATCCAGGGTTAGTTATAATGTTACAAGAATAGATTTCTTCTTCCAAAAGCACTTGGCCTTGTTATAAGGCACATCCACTAACTCTCATCATACAAAATGATCCAATTTTGACATAAAGTCTCTAAAATAGAAACTTGGTTAAAAGCTGAAAGTGAACCTCAACCTTAGGAGGTTATAGATGTATCCCAATGATAAGTGCTTTTTACACACAACTGGCCTTTTGGTATTGATTTCTGAGTTCTGAGGCACAAACAGTGTTTGAATGTTCTCAATAGTGGTAAGTCTTAAACCTTCTGAAGACAGACTGTTTTGCTTTGGAATGAGCCAAAAGCATTCAGGAGACAAATCTGATGAGTATCCAGCTGGGGAATACCATTTGGGTTAAAGCTATAAAGTATCAAGAGTGATTTTCTGGTATGGTTTGAAAATTAGCTCTGACAGTCATTCCAAAAGAGGCATTCCAGAAATGTATATTGCAATAGCATCATCAATGGAATAGAACATGTTTTATCCCCTAAATTGGCTACTAGATGGATAATACTATTCCATGCCTCCATTCCTTTAAATATGCTATTTGGTCCCTTTGCCTGGAATACAAGCCCTTGACTCCACCCCATTTCCCCAAAATATCTAAATTTTTCTCTTCCTTCAATATCTACTCTAGGAAGCCCTCTCCGAGTCTCAGTCTGACTCAGATGCCCTACATCCATGCTCCCATGTTGCCACCCTCTCCGCCTCCATCCTCTCCCACCCTCCCATCCTCCCCTGTAACATGCAAAGCAATATTTAAAGGACATTAAAAGCACTGGTTTCCTTTTCTGCCCCCCACTACCAAACTGTCAGCTCCTTGCAAATAATGGCTATATTTTCGGGTACCTGACAGTGTGATGGCTTCACATAGTGCTCCATAAATGCCCGCTGCCCAGATACATCCATTTGAAAAATTAACCTCCTCACTTTCGTTTTAGTTTCACCTCATATAATTTGGCAAACTTGTCATCTGTAGTTCAATGTCAAGCCAGGAGTAATTTTACAAGAAAGACTCTGACAGTGTTGCCCCTGAACCCATATGTTACTATTTTTTCAAAAATAATCTGAATGCTAGAAAAGAGAAAAAGGCTAATAAAGAAAATAATAACATGAGCTTAAAGCAGTGGGCTCGGGGTTAAAACACACACACACACACACACACACACACACACAAATCCGAATTCATGTTCAAAATGGCACTGGTAACTTGGAGAAATAGTTTCTGTAAGAGTATCAAGCAAAAAAATATTCAGACCTCTATTAAAGCTATTTTTCAACTCATGGAAAAAGATACCCCATAAGGCTTACTATGAAGCATAATTCTCAGAATCAAATTCAATCTCTCCCATTAAGAATCTCATGTGAATCACCTACCACTATTCCTCTTGTGGCTATATAGCCAACAGAAATAAGTGTTTGCATCAAAAGATATGTGTAAGAAGGCTTATACAAACTTTATTCATAAATAGCCTCAAACTGGAAACAGCCAGAATGTTCATCCATAGTAGTAGTGGGCAAACACACTGTGGGATATTCATACAGTGGAATACTGCTCAACAAGTCCAAAGAATGAACCACAGATAAACACAACTTCATGGACGAATCCCCACAGACACAATGCTGAGTTACCGAAGTCAGACCGAAAAGGTACGAAGATACATACAGTAAGATTCCATTTGTATGAAATCTAAAAACTTAGGATTTGGCACTTTATGTAAGTTTATACTTCAATGAAGGTTTAGATAAGTATAAGTTTGTTTAACAAACTCAAATGGGAGACTTTACCCTAAAATAACGCAGTAGGAGAAGGGCTGGCAGGAAGAGGGAGTTGAGAAGAGCTCCTGGTGGAGGTAAGGAGAGAAGGATAGGGAGCCTCTTGGATGAGCTGAGTAGTGCCATCAGAAAAGGCGATGTCAGGGCATTGGTATCTCAGGCCTGATCTCTGAAGGAAGAGTGGCCCCAGATATCGAGGTTCTAGTGTTTGCATCCCTCGGCAGAATCTTTTGGAACTGGTCACTCATGGAACTCACCGTTACATAGTACATTAAGGTTTCAGAGGATGCTTTATCCTGAGATTTTGCATATAGATGATCATATATCCAAGTGCCCCTTCAGTATGGCAAAGTAGTAAAAGAAAGTGCTAGTGGGAAAAGAAATTACTTGACGCTGAGATGAAGTTCGAATGAGTTAGTTAATTTGAGAGGTAAAGATGATGTGGGGCTCACACTAGACCACAAGCCATTTTAAGTCTGTAAACCTGATACAAAGAACACATTAAAAAGGGGCAAGGAATTGATGGTAGAAGGGGTAGAATAGTCCTTGCCTGAAACGAAACACTCAGTTGGGTTTTGGGTCCTTTCAATCATTGACTGGCCTTGGTCATATGGAGGATCAAGTGAGAGGTCTGAGATCCACGTAAACATCTCTGTACTCAACATTCAAGACCAAAGGCCTGGTAGGTACATAACAAAGAAGACAAATTTCAGGACCCAAACAGTGAAGCTAGTCCCTAGGTTTTCTTTCTTCAGCAAACTTAGCTCCCCTTGAGCTATATATAACCCAGGCATTTAACTAAAGAGTTAATGAGGACATAGGCAGAGCTGATAGGGTTTCATTTCAAGGAAAAGAATCCCTGACACAATAATTGGTAATTAATAGTGAAGTTGCCTAAACTCAGTATCTAGGATCTTTAAAGGAGTATCTGTTTGGATGAAGCGGGCAGAACACATACCCAATATCCACTCTGTCCCATGATGTTAGGAGCCTCTCTGCTGATGAAGGGTGTAGGTACATTGTACCTTACTTCATGGGGAATGTTGCCAGATTTGATAACGATACAGGACGCCCAGTGAAGTGTGAATGTCTGGCAACCCCTTGCTTACCTATTTCTGAATGACCACATCTGGCTCCAACTAATACCACGTCATTATGCTCACATTTTACACGTATACTTATTCTAAGTGGTTACAAAATAAAAACTGAGTAATGAGTTAATGACTTTTTCCCATCCCCTATCTATCAGCTTCCTTCAGCCAGTACATCACCCCTTTGGAATTTTAATGCAAATGCTAGGACACAAGAAAGAATCTAGAGGTCACATTCCACTATATAAAAGTACTTCTTATCTGGAAGTTTCTTCCTTAAAAAAAAGAGTCACAATTTATCTAAACGAATGAGGGAAAAAAAAACAGACTGGGTTTCTGTATGAGGACGTGGTAGGCAGAGTGGGGAGAGATTTCCTCCTCTGGATGACATATACGGGAAGGATCAACTAAACATTCCCAGGACATCCCAGAAAGGTTCATCTGTCTTCAAATGTGTTGTAGCTGCATGATTCACACTTTTAGTTTTGACCCACTGGTACTTGTTTGAAAGCAGGGATTACCCCCTAGAAAAGAGAGATTCTGGAAAGGCTCGGTTTCGTTTGGGGTCTACCTAACACTACCACGACTGGTCTAAAACTAACACTAACATCCACAAATGGTGACACAGTGCTGTGCAATCGACCAAGCCACTTTGGGTCTGATTATCCCTCTCTTTTGATTTTCACACCAATCTGTGATGGAGGCAGGATCAGTGTTGTTATTACCATTTTCCACACAAAGAAACAGAAGACCAGAGCTGACAGTTCTGCTGCGGGTAACCAGCAGAGCTCGGCATGAACCCTGTGGAAATTACTCCAAGAGACATGACTTTCCCCCCGTCTCATGCAACCGTCCCCCAGGCCCTTAGCCCCAAGAGGAAGACATTACTATGTTGGGTTAAAAACCAAATGGGATCATTTAATCTCCAAGAGTCCCATCCACCATTTATTTGTCTTCATTATTGATAACAATGGCATATTTTTATGATAACTGGGGGCGGGGTGGGTGGGGAACAGTCATAGTAAGGCAGGTAGCAAAAGTTCTAGAACTGAGTTCGTTTCTTGAAGAATATTAAAAGAAGAACAGGGACTTCCCTGGTGGCGCAGTGGTTAAGAATCCGCCTGCCAATGCAAGGGACACGGGTTCGAGCCCTGGCCCAGGAAGATCCCACAGGCCGCGGAACAACTAAGCCCGTGCACCACAACTACTGAGCCTGCGCTCTAGAGCCACAACTACTGAGCCCACGCACTGCAACTACTGAAGCCCGTGCACCTACAGCCCGTGCTCCGCAACAAGAGAAGCCACCACAATGAGAAGCCCGCGCACCGAAACGAAGAGTAGCCCCCCGCTCGCCGCAACTAGAGAAAGCCCGCGTGCAGCAACAAAGACCCAACGCGGCCAAAAAAAAAAGAAAAACGTACTCTAGCCAGTGGAAGCCCCCAGAGTATCCTGGTAGAGAGATACTGAAAAAAGGAATAACAAAAACATGACAAAGACACAAAGACAGCTCCCCTCCACAGTTTACTAACTAGACCAGGCAACACACAGTTTACACTAAATGCCTAATCTCCACCACAAAATGTTCCAGATTTTGATCCTAATCTCTACCTTTGAATGGATAAAGGGACTCTTTTCACCTTTCCAAAGCTCTGTAATAGAACAGTGCCAGGGGGAAACATACATACAAAACAACATTTATTTGGACCATTGTACCTTTAGTGAGTGACATACAAAAGCTAGAAAATAAATTCCCATTTAACTAAATTGTTTCATTCTATATATGTCTATGTCCCAATATTCCCCCCACCCCTCCCCCAAGCCCCATGGGTTAATGCAGGTGTTTTCAGTGATGCATTGGGACAAAAGTCTTTACTATGAAGCTTGTAGATACCAGGGACAAGGTAGCCAAGCTGTAATGAAGAGACCCCCATGGTATAAATGACTAGTTTCCCATCTAAGATAGCTTGGGTATGTTATTAATTCATGGTGAGCCAACACTCCGTACCAACGTCCAGAGGGTTCAAGATACTCCTCACAGAATTCTAGATTGCTAGATTCTGCCTTGACTGATCAAAGCAACTGTCTCACAAGCCTACTCTCATTTTTCCCGCGATGGTAACAGAGGAAAAGGGCAGGGCAAAGGAGAAAAGGTGGAGGAGGGAAATGACCTGGGGTTCGTCCTGGTCCTTCCCCCTTACCTCTCCCCATTCCCCACTCTCAGGATGCAATCCACTTCCAACTCCTGCTGAGTCTTCCTCCAAAGTACTACTCCAATCCATCCCCATCTGCCACCACTGCTGTCACTTCCCACTTCCTGTCACCGTCATTGCTCTCCTGGACTGCAGAAAGAGCCGTCAAACTGGCCTTCCTGCCTGCTCCTTCCCTTCTACCGACCACTCTCCAAAAAAGCAAGCAGAGAGATTTTTTTTTTTGATTGAATTAAATATTGAGGTTGTTTTGAATGTTTTTATTTTATTTATTTTTTATACAGCAGGTTCTTCTTAGTTCTCTATTTTATACGTATTAGTGTATACATGCCAATCCCCATCTCCCAGTTCATCCCACCACCACCACCCCACCACCTTCCCCCCTTGGCGTCCATACGTTTGTCCGCAGAGAGATTTTTTTAATGCACAAGAGAGCATGGATACATCCCCTGCTGTATAACCTTCAATGGCTCCCATGCACCCTGACGCTAAAGTAAAACCCCCTTGAAGATCTTGTGCAAGGAAGCCCAGCTTACCTCCCCATCCCCATCTGGTGACACCCTCCTAGTGTTCACCGTCCCAGCCACTCCATTGGAGGTCTCTGACTACCCCAAGCTCCTTCCTAACTCAGGCTTTGCACATGTTTTCCCCGACTGGGAATATTCTTCCCTTAACTCTTCATAGGCCGACTCATCCTGAACTCCCAACTCTGCTTAAATGCCACTCCTCTAAGAGGCACATTTTAGTGTCACTGTTCTTCCCCCAGTGTCCGTTGCTAGCACTTTTCGTATCACTACACCGGTGAGTTTCTTGGGTATCACAGCAGAATTTCTAATGAGAAGGTTACAGTGTCCGATTACTATGTTTAAATTCCAATTTAAAATGATTGGTATTTTCTAGCTCCCCCAGGAGAGCACGAGCTCCATGAAAGCTGAGATAGTGGTATCTTTCACCAGTGTTTCACTGCGAACCTAGCCCGGTTCCTGGGACATGGTGAAGCCCTCCCCAAATTTTAGGCCATACAAAGCCAGATGCTGAGCACCTATTTCACTTTGGGGAAGACCTTCAGAGATGGGGGTTCTTTAACCAACGTGCACATTGATGCCACCACTAAAATCTTCACTACAAACTGTACACACTGCTTTCCTGTTTCCTCTGTTTTCCACCATTGGGCCCTCTACCAACTTAATACATGGAAATCCCACTCGGAAACTTTGCTAAACAACAACTCTTCTCATTATGTTTTTCCTGTCATCTGGGTTCTAGCCCACTGGTCTGTGTTTTAACCCAGATGGTCTTTCATTAAGGAAGGTTGGTTTATTCGGCGGGTTTTTTCCAGGGTGAGTTCTTGAGTGGAAACTTCGCTCTGGTTTTCCAACACTGTTTTCACAGCAGTTGGAGGACAGAGGCTGCTCTCCTCTCTCTTGTAAACAAAAAGGCCAAACCGCAGTCCCCAGCCAGCAGGACAAACACACACTCCTGCCGGGAGGGCAGCCCCATGCGGCGTGTGCACCAGTGGCGGTAGTGGCCGAGGGGGCTGCTTTCCTATGACTGCGCTGTCATTCATGCAAAAGCCAGCCAGCCCGCGAATGCCTTCAGGGCTTCCTTTCAAAAGGGTCACTTGCGTGAGTGTATTGACTGCACTAACACAGCTTCTCGCGTAAAGATGCTTCACTCACGTCTCAGGAAAGAGACCTCATTTATGCAAACCCACTTTAAAATCTGCTTTTATAGAAAAACATCTGTGGACATCACAATCTTCAACCAAGGCTCTCTCTTTATACGAAACCAGCAGCACTGGGGATTTTAAGCACTTTATTTATTTTTTTAAGACTATGAACTCCAACTCTACTAATTCAGAAACTACAGTCTTCAGACAGGAGGAGGGCTAGAACTAATCTCTGTACTGTCTATGAAGAAAGGATGATGCATGAATAAGGTTGTTCCAAGAATAAATAAAACACCTGGCAGAAACTATTTAAGGGCTCCTCTTGTCCTCTGGAGCTACCCATTAATTTATAAACACTTGATTACTAATTACCAAAACTTTCAATCTATTCATTTAGCCGGGACCCAACGGAGCAAGGCAATCAACTCTGCGCTTGATCCCATCAGCTGTGTATGTTGGTGACTTGGACCTAAAAGAAGTACTTTCCTTCAGAAGGCAAACTGCATTTCATTTTTAAAAGTTTAGTTTAGTTTTTTTTTTTTCAGACTGAATCTGAATGAGATTTCCCTCTGCATTAGTTTTCTATTGTCACTGTAATAAATTATCATAAATGTGGCAGCTTAAAAGAACCAATTTATCAGCATGTAGTTCTGTAGGTCAGCAGTTTGGCCCTGGCCCGTGTTTTCTCTGCTGAGGGTCTCACCAGATGTCAGTTGGGCTACATTCTCATCTGGAGCCTGGGGTCTGCTTCCAAGCACAAATGGCTGTGGCAGAATTCACTTCCTTGTGGTTATAGGACTGAGGTCCTCCTTTCCTTGCTGGCCATCAGTCAGGGGCCATTTTCAGCCACTAGCAGCCAGGCCATCTGCATTTCTTGCCACACCGAGAGGGGCATTTCTTGTCCCCTACACCGCCTACCCCCTATCTTCAAAGCCAGCAAAGAAGAAGCTCTCTCAGGTCGAATCCCTGTCATGGCACGAATCCTATCTTGAAGAAATGTCCAGTCCTTTTTAAGGGCTCATCTGATTAGGTCAGATTCACTCCCGATAATTTCCCTGTCTTAAGGTCAACTTTTTAGGACCTTAATTACGTCTGCACGTATCTTTTCAGAGCAGCACCTCCATTAATGTTTGATTAGATAACTAGGATGAGATATGTGTATACCAGGGTGTGGAAATCTTGGGGGCCATTTTAGAGTTCTGCCTAACCCCACTTATTCAAAAGTAACGATGCTTTTCACAAGATGAAAAACAAACTTAAATTTGCTCCCCAGTCAGCACCATTCTCCTGCTCTTGACTTAAATGTTCCTGACACTTCAACAAGGCCAATAAAATAGTTTTAAGACACCACTCCCCCCATCAACCCACCGCAAACAAGATTTGTAGTCTCTCTGAAGGCAGCTGACAAAGCCTGTCTTTCTTTTCTATTCTCCACATAAGTAACACCAGTCAGGACAGGGAAGAAGGAGTAATGACTATCAGCCTTAACTATCACAATCAAAAATACCAGAAAACTCCAACTGTCAACATGCAAACTCGGTAAGAGTAGACCCCATGGCACATGCATGTTCTAAACATCTCCCAGCAGTTATAACACCCTCCCTTCCCCTCAAAACAAACAGAGACAGTCCTACTACAAAACAAGCTCAACATTATAGCCGTTAAAAAAATTTAACACCATTTTAATAAGACCTTTTAGGGAAGTCTAATGATTTAATGTATGTGTTTACTGCAAAAGGCTACACAAATAGATATGTTATTTTTTTCAGAGCTAATAATATTTAAGCAGAGGTATTCTGAGTCATGATGATACATCCTGCCTCGTTCCCCACACTCTGAATTTATCTCTCTTTATTCCGTATATGGTGTCTGTCTGTCTTCTCTGGCTCCCCTCCTACTGTTATTTTCAGAGAGTATGTAATTGAGAATTGGAAAACTCAAAAACCCACTAGTCACCATGCAGTGACTGAGCCCCTATTATGTGCCAGGCCCTGGTCTCAGTGGTAGGGATAGATTAATTCACATAATAGAGAACTACCCTACTTTTATGGAGCCCATGTTCTAACGGGAAAGACAAACAATAAGCAAGTGGTAATTAGGAAAAAGGCAGGGGTGGTGGCACCAGGGGCTGGAGATGTTGTTTTAGATATGCTCTCCCCACGCTTCCCTTTTCCTGTGCACACAGATGCCCTTTCAGTCTCCCTGACCCATGGTACCAGGGAGAAGGCCTCTAGCAGGCACTGATCTTGCCTGTGAAGGCCCTGTAATTCAGTCCCTAAATTAGGGAGACTTCCGCACATAGAGCACAGGCACAGTACAATATTCACAGATTTCTCTATTGGTGGAGATCTCTAGAAATAAGACCCCAGGAATAGAAAGTGTTTCTGGTGTGGCAAAATCGTCCAAAGAGAAAACACATTACAAGTGCATCTACACATTCAGAACGCTCTAAGGATACAGGGATCCTAGACCTTCAGGGAAATGGGCGAATGGGAAAAAAACGGAGATCATTTGAAGGAAAATATTAGAAAAACTTTAGCTGAAAAAATAAACAAACTCTGTTCATGAGCTACTTTTCCTAACTTCATAAACTATGTAAAGATGAAGTGATGGGGTTGTAGCCACATTGATTACATTTGTTTTACGTAAGTCAAAATTTGTGTCACATGAGATGACATCAATTGTTGCTGCCTTGGCTAATTTGTCATTTTTATGATTGAAACAAATCTCAAATGTTAGAGTCGACTCACAAATCACTTTTCTATGATATTGGAATAAGTTCTATTGGAATCAGCCTACTCTTCCTCAGCTTGAACAATAGAATTTGATGCCATGTCCTAATTTCAGTGATTCTGGACTGGGGATTTCTTCTTTTCCAGAAACTACTGTAGGCTTGTCTTGTTGAAAAAGGATAGTGGTGGCTCCTGAGTGTTAGGCTACTCCTTTCATAGTGGTACTAAACCCTTTATGACTCTTCGTAACCCTAAGTATTCTAAGTGAAAATAAAAAAGGAACCAATCAATAGTCGAGTCAATATCCCACACCAGCTGCAGGAATAACAGGGTAGCAAGGACTTTCTGTGATGTGTAAAACGAACCTTACAATTAGGTACGTACACGTGTACACATACACACACACACTTTTCTCAAAGCCTCTTCTTTCTGCCCTTGATACAAGGCCTAGAAATGGGTCTTTCTCTGTGCCCTGCGTGCCTCTTTTCTACAAAGTGCAAACTTGCTGGTGTCCCTGGCTCACCTCAAAAATGCCTGTCGTTACCTCTCCTTTTATGGAGAATAACTTTAGGACTACAAACCGAAGTCCATGAATCCAGGACACACTGGAAGTATAGTCTCTACGTGGCCATGTCTTTCCAGTGTTGTGCGATCGATACCCAATACTTCAGCGGAGAGGAAACTCTAATGAAAGATGAGATACTAGTTTCAGAGAAAGTTGTACATTGATCATAGGCTCATCTTCTGAAAACTGGCCACAAATTTTTATTATCAACAGCTGGTAAAATGCATCCCAACCACATGGAAACATTTGGCAAACGGTTAATGGGACAATTAGTCGTAAATCTTGAAGTTGCCACAAACAAACCAAACTTGCAAATGTTTAGGATGCAAGACCACTATATTTTTAAAGTACCATTTCATTAAGATTAGGCTTTGGATTTTCAATGTGATCACAACTCAAGTAAAGCTAAAACCAACAAAACTGCTTTCAGAAATGCAATTTTGAGCGGGTTTGGGGCACAAAGAACACTTTCTTTTTTTAAGGTTTCAGAACCTGAGATGCAAGGATAAAATGTTAGTCACAACCTCCCCCCATCTATCCTATTCTAAATAATAGTCTCTAATAAACTTAAAGTCTGTACATATTGAAAATCTCTTTCCACCTTAAGTGTTGTATGAGGTTGTTTTTTTAGCAAATTCCTCCCTGGAGTTGGAAGCAATAGGAATCTGAAGTAAGAAAGAACTATGAATGGAATGATTGATTTTTATCTTCAAGCCTCCTTGGGCTGGTCCTGTTTTGATGGCCAACTTTTCTCAGACACTAACCTGAAACCACTAAGAGTTAAAAAGAAAAAAATACCTTCAGTGACCTCCAGACGGGGGGGAAAACCCCAGCTTCTCCATCTCTTTACACAGCCTCCCAAAAAGCAGATCGGTGGTCAGGGGGGTGAGGGAGAACAGGGGTGTCAATCTGCGCAGGTGCTAGCCCTTTAGCAGAAACTGTTCCAGGTGCTGGCCCAGGACAGCACAAGCATCTCGTGCCCATGAAGAAGCACAGCAGGTAAAGGTTTACAAGGCAAGCAGGGCCACACCACAGGGTCTGATTTACCAACGTGAACAAAAGGGAATCTTCCTTAAAATAACTTCCTCAGGGGACTTCCTGGGTGGTCCAGTGGTTAAGACTTCGCCTTCCAATGCAGGGGGTACGGGTTCGATCCCTGGTCGGGGAGCTAAGATCCCATATGCCTCGCGGCCAAAAAACCAAAAACATAAAACAGAAGCAATATTGTAACAAACTCAATAAAGACTTTAAAAATGGTCCATATCAAAAAAAAATGCCATTGAGGCATATTTAAAAATAATAACTTCCTCAGGGTGGACACTTAAGTCAAAATCTGAGCCAAATTCCAGGCTTTAATGTAAGTTAAAGCTCAATTTTAAAATATTTCATGTTTAACTTGTTACTTTTTATATAACAGGAGGTCACCCAGGACTCATTTTAAACTAAGAAGATTCATTCACGGAATAGCAGTACGTAAGGGAGACTGAAAAGAGGGGAAGGACAAGAGCTGGGGATCTGGGTTCAGATACTGACTCTTTCATCAGTATTTGAGCAAACTGCTTAAATCCTCTATGCCTCAGTTTATTCACCAATAAGACAAGTATATAATTAGGATCTATCCGACACGGTTATTGCATGTAAAACACTGAGCAGCATCACATAATAAACCTACAACAAATATTAGCTCCTATGATGACTCCAAAAACAAAATCAAATTTTCTGAATGAGAGAGTCTCACAGTTTAGAGTATACAAGGCAGGCACGGAGAGCCCATCAGTAAGTGTGGATTCCTGGGCCCAGCCCCGGTGATGCTGACTCAGGAGATCGGGGCGGGGAGCAGGAATCTGCAGGTCTAACAAGGATCCCAGGTGGTTCTGTCGCCAAAGATACTCAGGCCACACAGAGACCCGCTGCTCTCCGGGGAGATGGTGGCAGCTGCCAGGAACTGGGAAAAGGCAGGACGACCAGACAGAGGGACACCAGTGCAGGCCTGAGGCCGCCCTCCTCCCCATCCCCCGCCGCTCACTTCCAGCCCCACCGCAGAGTCAGGAGCAGTCCCTCCAGAGGTGGCAGCAGGGACAAGCGGCCATCCAGAGACAGGAGAGGGGCTCCCCCCTGAAAACCAATGAGAGGTGCTTGCTCGCATATAACTCCCTCAATAACAACGAAAAAAAGACATCCATTTTTTTTTAACATCCTTATTGAAGTATAATTGCTTTACAATGGTGTGTTAGTTTCTGCTGTCTAACAAAGTGAATCAGCTATACATATACATATATCCCCATATCCCCTCCCTCTTGCGTCTCCCTCCCACCCTCCCTATCCCACCCCTCTAGGTGGTCACAAAGCACCGAGCTGATCTCCCTGTGCTGCTTCCCACTAGCTATCTATTTTACATTTGATAGTGTATATAAGACATGCATTTTTAACCACTACAACTCTGTGAAGTAAGTTTACCATGATCTCCCTTTTACAGAGGAGAAAAATGAAGGTTTTAAAGAGAAGTTAAATAACAAACCACAGCAGAGGCAAGACCTGGCAGGCTCCATTGGATCTACCGCCAAACTATAGACAAAGAGCCCATCTCCCCTGCTCCCACCTAGCTCCAAGCAGCATTACTATGGTCCGGAGAACATCAAAAGCCTCCTAAGGGGTCTCCCCGCTTCCGCTCCCCTCTCCCGGTCTTATTTATTTATGTTTGTTCATTTTGGCTTCCATGTTTGTTGTCCATCTGCCCCCACTAGACTACACAATCCCAGAGAACAAAGAGCCGGCTCTATCCAGTTCATCCCTGTGGCCCCAGACCTCAGAACAGAGCCTGACACACTCACTCAATAGTGCTTTTGAACTGGCCAACTCCAAAGCCCATTCTGTTTGGTGACCATTCCTCTTGTATGGAAGAACCACTTAAAGAAGCCCTGTTGAGCATTACTTACAAACCGCCAAGTCACCCACTCAACCACTCGAAACAGAAAAGTCCAAACAGGAAGTCAGCTACCAGCATCAAGAGTCATCAATCTGGGTGAGAGTTGCCTACTCACATTTGCAGTGCCCAAAAACAAGAGACGCCAGGCCCTGCCAGAAGACGCACGATGTTTTCCCACCTCCACAGCTCACGTGACACCAATGATGTTACAAATCAAACACATATGCGCAAGGGAAAAATGGGAAAAAAAATCAAAGGGCCCCTTGGAAACCAGGTGGGGTCTCCCTCTCTTTCTGTAGAGGAAGTAATATTTTCCTGCCCTTGAAGATGGTAACAATTAAGAAGAGGAGAGCACTTCTGTTTCAAGACAACAGATAAGAAACAACTGGCTTTATTTTAAACAAATTCCAGAGAACTGAGACCACCTGACAGCTGGACACAGCATCCATCGAACTGGATTTAACCATAAAGGCTGGAGAAGGAAAAGTAGACTCCTCAGCAGAGGAGACATCTTGACACATTCCAGCCTCCTAGAAAGTGAGTGTTTATACATCTTCACCTAAATATATGCTTCCCCTGACAGCAAAATGCTCAGTAGCTGTTGTACCAATTCCAGCAGCTAGTTCTGCAATACTGAGATGGGGGAACTTGAGTTAGATCTACAGATCCAGCCCTGGAGGATGGAGGCTCCATTTGTGTCTTTGCTGCCCACAGCCTGATTGCCTAGAGGTCTGGGGCACATTCACATGCTTTATCACCTCCCCTGCACCAGGCAGAACCTCCTCTTTTCTCATCTCTCATTTTGTGGGATGACGTGACTCCTGAGTGACTACCCAATTTGACTTGTTCTGGACGCAATGAACTGCATGGAGAAAAAATTCTGGAAATCGCTTCAGAGGCCATTTTTATCCAACCTGCAACGTGAAGGTGGCCCTCGGGTGTTGAAAGGCTCTAGAGGTGATGTCAGATTAATAACCACCACTCCAACACAAGGGTCCATCCTGGTCAGGAGCTAGACTCGCACTTTCTCTAAATGTCACTCCAAATATGTGTGAATGATGTGTATTATGCCTATTTTACAGATGGGAAAACTGAGGCACCGAGAAGTTAAATGATCGTCCCAAGGTCCAAACACAGGATGGAGGAAGGTTTCAAATTCAGTTCTTCCAGACCTCAGTGTCTTCAACGTACAGACAAGTTCTTCAAGACTTCTCTTAATAAGACTCACTAGATCTTGAGTCTAATAAAGAGATGGTTTGGCCCGTCACAGAGGGACTGAGCCAGAAGACCATTATCAGGGTCAACAGCCCAGTCTGCTCCCCACCCACCTGATGTGACACTTAAGTCCCACTACGAGGAAGCAGTTGTAAGCTCTGACTTGCCTGTTATTCCTACTCAGAAAGAAAGGATGGTGGCTGGCACAAAACTTTTGGCAAAGACAAGTGTCTTACCTATAATACATGTTGGCAGCTGCCCACAGCAACTCCTCCCTTCTCTAGAGTTTCATCTCCTCACTTCGCTCCAACAACAGCAGCTAAGGTAAACCTGGCTGAGGTCTCTCAGGAAGGAAAGTCTTACAGAAGTGCAAAGAATTATTGCCCCAGCTTCAGAAGCCTCCCAAACACATTATAAACTTTTCCTTATACTATTGTGGATATGAAGGTGTGCATTAAACAGTCAGGAGAGCCGCTCTGGGTACATGATTAGGGAGAGCAAATATTTGTTCAAGTCAGTCTCAATGGGACCTCCTCTTTTTGAATAACTACAAAAAAAATGTTTTAAGTAGATAGATCTAGGATACAAAGGCTTGGCCCCAAATCTTCCCCTAGCCCTGATGACTCCACTCCTCAGAGACCCAGGAATCTTTTTAACAAAGAGGAGGCTTCCAGGACTCATGCAGTAGCCCTGCATTTTTTCCCCAGGCCTTTGGATCATCCCGCTTCCTGCAGAGCCACTGTTGACACTCTTCACCGTCACCTATGCTGCAGACCCTTTGTCTCCTGACAAGATAATCAGTACTAGCCAGATAACCACTAATGCAGAGGAATTGGAGATGGCGCTCATTCCAAGGTAGTGGGGCTGCCATGACAATGAGCCTGGATGGACGTGGGGACAGACAGCTGTAGACCCGGTGTCTGCAGGTCTCTTCTTCCCGGAATTCTTTCTTATCGCACAATGGTGACATTGTCAAGCAGAAAAATACTTTTTGCTACTTGACTGGCATATCATAAAGCTCAATATTTCAACTTCACAACAGACAGCATCTTGCTGATTTCACTTCAGACGAGTGGCGAAAATTCTTCCCTCCAACCAGAGGGGGGACATGCCAAGATCAGAAACCGAATTACTTTTATTCTTGAGGAGACAGATGTTTTCTACAGATAACTCGTTGGACAATTTTTAAAGAGAGAGGGAGGAAAAAGAGGAAGGGGAGGAAAAAGAGGAAGAGGAGGAAATATTTCTCTTTCACTTTCATATTTCTTGCTTTTCCCTTCCTTTAGTAACTCACTTGATTAAATGAACAGGGTGCTGTGATCTGCTCGATTTGTCTCCTGCTGGCTGATTATTTAAAAAAAAAACAAACAAACAAAACTTGGAGAAAGAAGTATGCATGCACTCGCATGCAAGTCTATACAAGGAGAGAGAAAAGAGAGAATAATCACTGATACAGGAAACACCAGCATTTCTCCAACTACAAGAACTAATCCTGACCACTCAGAAAGTCAGTAGCAAAGGCACGGTAGTGCGGAGGTATAAAGTCTCACCCTTTCCTAGGAGAGTAAAGAAAAAGCTACACTGAGGCCTTTGGTGCAGGTGCCTGCTAGCTGTTACAGCCCTGGGCTCAAGCAGCTAAAACTGTCCAAAGCAGACACCTGTGCCTCTGGCCTGTAGGGCATACAATCTAGCCAGGCCAGCCCAGATATTTCTGGACTTGAAGAGTTAACGAACAATGCACACACAGAGAAGGAAAGACTGGACACTCAGACTCACAGCACAAAAGCAGATTTTCAACTCTGCAGAACTCCAGAAGATGGATAGATTCACTGCCTATAATAGACCTTAAATTTATCAGCTATTGTGGCAGAAAGTGTCATGGCTTAAAGCAGTAATTCCCAAAGCATTTCATAGAATACATTAGAAAGAGAAACAGGGATCAAATATATTTGGCCCTGAAGCCTTATCTGGAGACTCACAATCCATAATAGCATATTTAAGGCTGAGAAAACTTCAGAAAGAACCTGTGTAATTGCAATTAACCTGGCTTTCCCCAAACTTCTTTGGCTACTGAATCTACTACCAATACCCTGGTTATCTTGCAGAGAAGCTATAGGG
This sequence comes from Eubalaena glacialis, assembly GCF_028564815.1. Lineage (NCBI taxonomy): Eukaryota > Metazoa > Chordata > Mammalia > Artiodactyla > Balaenidae > Eubalaena > Eubalaena glacialis. The sequence goes on from NC_083732.1 coordinate 68,365,608, forward strand.
AAAATGAGTGTCATGACTGGCCTGGTGGCCCTATCCCTCCATTCCCATCCCGAGCCTTCAGGCTGCTAATGGCACCCCATTAGCGTTGCTTCTTTCCATGGATTGCTGCTAGAGGAAAGACTTGACTCCTAAGTTAAGATACTGTTCAAAAACTAGAAAGTTAGCAAAGCTTTCATGCTCACCTCATCAAATACCATTTTTAAAACAGACCCTATGACTGTGTTGCCCGTTGGGGTAGCCACTAGCCCTATGTGGCTATTTACATTAAATTAAATGAAAGTTAAAAATTGAGCTCCTCGGTTGCCCTAGCCACATTTCAAGTATTCCATATCCACATGTGGCTAATGGTTACCACGCACATTTAGAACATTTTCATTGCAGAAAGTTCTATCGGAGAATGCTACTCTAGAAGGACAAACAAATCACAGGTTTCAAAGAGCAGGTTTTGAAAATCTTCAATTAAAAGACTCTAGGTCAGACTTTATTTAAAAGAAATGATTGAACACAACCCAGCCTTATCCCTGGAGCAATAAGCTATTTTTGTCAATCTAGATCCACAGAGCTAGCTAGTCTAACTTGCTAAAGATAAACACTCCCTTTCCAGTATTTCATACATCTGGTAGTGATGGAGATATTTCTAACCCAGTCGACAGTCAGATGCAATCAGTTACATCCAGAGCATTTTTCTACCAGTTTAAAAAGAACACCCAGCAAATGGTCTGAATCCTAAATCTGAACACCACTGAACATCAGCTGTTTGGACATTCATATTCAATTAAGTGAATTTTGCACAGCATTAAGAAATAGTCACAGGTCCAGAAAAGCGCTATGCAGAACAAGAGATAGAGAAGGATAGTCCAAGACCTGTGGCCAAAGTAACAGAGGCCAACTTGGAGAAAGTGCCTTAGCCCAGGCTTGGGTTCTAACCAGCCCTTTTGCCCTTCCACCCACTTAAATATTTCACCCTCATTTTTGAGATCTTAAAAATAGATGGAGCTTTTATTCTGGTCAATCAGCACAGTTAATGGTTTTCCACACCCCAGCACTTTTTGACATCAGACTCTAACCCACTCTACCTCGGCTCCCCAGCAGGGGCCAATCAATATTTGCTTTCAATGCTGACCATGTGTTCAGGCATCTTTGTTCCTCTCTCAGAGCCAGACCTTCTTTAGAAAAGCCGGCATGGTATGAGGATTCTCTAATCCAATCCATGTTTCCTGCTGACAGGCAACTTGTTAGTAATTCATCAGTGATATCCCCTTGGGTTTATGGATTTTTCTGGATTGGTGACCTGCTAGGTGTGTGGCTGGTTCTCAATATGCATGGTGTGGATGGAGACACACACAAGGGAAATGAAGGACGTGGTTGGCAGGGCAACTGTACAGTCTTCTTTCTTGATCAAGCACTGCAGAGTTGAGGCATCCCCAGGAAAAGCTTAGCTTTTCGCCTTTCAGATTTTCAATATGCTTGTCCTTTTGCCTAAATTACTGGTCTCTCTCTGGCAAACTCCTTAGTCAGTCTAGCGTGACTTTAAGATCCAGTTTCCATGTTGCTTCTTCAAAGAGACTCCTAGGTGTCTCAGCGAATCTTCTCTACTTCCTACATGTTATCATGGCACATTTCACACTGCCTTGGAAACACCTATGAGTGCCTTCCCCACTCACCCCTTCCACTTTGTTGTAAGCTTCCTTACTTTCAACTGCCATCTCCCCTGAGAAACATAATGCAGGTACAGAGTAGGTACTCAATGTCTGCTGTACGAATAAATGAGTGAATGTACTGGGTACCTGGAACACCAGTGGCAGATTACATTTAGGAGAAATAACTATAGCAATATTTCCAGTCCTAATGCTCTTCCAGAACCTTGCCACTTGTCATCAATAAATGGAGTCTATGGCCCCTCCTCTTGAACCTGGATGGGACTTTGTAAGTACCTTGATGACTAGAACATGGCGGAAGCAACACTGTCTACTCCACTGGTAGGTTCCTTGGCTCCTTCTCTTAAGAAACTCACCCTTGGAACCCAGCCATCGTGTGATGAGGAAGAGGAGACTACATGGAGAAATCACACAGAGGTATTCCAATGGAGACAACCCCAACTAAATTCTCAACTACTGGCTAGTGGCTACCATATTGGATAGTACATAGCTATACCTAGCTACGTAAACAAGCCTTCAGATTTGTACTGTCCAATATGGTAGCCACGAGCCACCAGTGGCTATTTACATCTAAATTAACTAAATTAAAATTTCAAGTGCTCAATAGTCATGTGTGGCTAGTGGCTGCCATATTGGACAATGCAGATATAGAATCTTTCTATCACTGCGGAAAGTTCTATGAGACAGCACTGTTTGAGATGATTCCAGCCCCAGCATTTGAGCTCTTCAGCTGAGGCCCCATATATCAAGGAACAAAGACAAGTCATCTCTGCTCTGCCTCGTCTTACTGTTTGACCCACACAATCCGTCAACATTAATAAACGGCTGTTTATGCCAGTACATTTTGGAGTAATTTGTGTTGCAGTCATAGTTACTGGAAAAACAGTCTTTCTTATTAGAACTTCTGAAACCCTTCGCAAAACTCCATTACTCCTGCATTTCTTTTTTTAAAGTTTTTTTTTTTAATATTTTATTGATTGATTGATTGATTGATTGATTGCTGTGTTGGGTCTTCGTTTCTGTGTGAGGGCTTTCTCCAGTTGCGGCAAGTGGGGGCCATTCTTCATCGCGGTGCGCGGGCCTCTCACTATCGCGGCCTCTCTTGTTGCGGAGCACAGGCTCCAGACGCGCAGGCTCAGTAATTGTGGCTCACGGGCCCAGTCGCTCCGCGGCATGTGGGATCTTCCCAGACCAGGGCTCGAACCCGTGTCCCCTGCATTGGCAGGCAGATTCTCAACCACTGCGCCACCAGGGAAGCCCACTCCTGCATTTCCTAATGCAGGACTTTAAAGGGGAAAGAGAAAGGCAACGGGTAAGGAGCCAACAGTCATTGTTGAAATGACTTATTGTAACATAACCGAACACTCAGTCTCTGTCACTGACCCTCAACCTGTTCTGAGCAGAGCAGTTAACATTTTATACAAGAAGCCGCTAAAATTTCCAGCAGTACCTCTTCTGGCTGCAGACCTGCAGAAAACCACTTGCACTCTGGCACACTTCTCTGTGGTCATATCCTGCTCTTGCACACACCCAGAGATAGGATGCTGAAATGCCTTCAGTTGGCTCTCCACAGCCTGGATTTAGGCACTGGTCCTTCCTGGTGTGTATGGTGGTCATTTGTGGTTTTTTGTTGTTTTTGTTTTTGTTTTCAAATCAGCATAGCCCCATGGGATGGGATAATCCCCTTCCCAATATGACCAACTAAGATACATCGATAGATTATCTGTAGATATCTACGCCCACCTTTGTTCAAGAAGGATTTGCAGTTTACCATAAATGCACAGATACAATAAAGCCATATTCATTAATATAGATCAAGGTCGATAAACTTTTCCTGTTAAGGGCCTGAACCATAGTCTGCCAACCCCTTATACGGACGAAAACACAAAGGGTTAATGCCATTACCTCAAACAGAAATTGCTTTGGGAAAGCGATCAAGAAAAATTAAAACAAACAAACTGGCTGAACTGACATACATGTTTTCCATCATTCGGTAGAGGCAGAGAATAGTAAACAGCCTATTCTGGCCTTTGTCTGAAAGCATTAGCTCAGATTAGATTGTTCTGATTATCATTTATAAGTTAATAAGCACAATTCCTGTTCCATTAATATCCCAATGCAGATGAAGCCACAAAATTACAAAGCCCTTTCCCCTCAGGTGTCAAGTCTATAAAAAGAAAAACTGTTTGGATGGTTACTGGGTTAATCAACTGCCCAGATTGTGTTTACCAGAGACAAGGGAAACCTTAGGGTTAGGTGAGAACTTTGACAGGTGATCTGGGGCCAACCCAATGTCCTCGCTTTGTCCTCACTTTGAGCTCGTGGTCTTCACCCAAAGGTACACACTGGCCAATCTGTGAATACAGCCACCCCAGCCTGATGCTGTTTCCGTGACATCCTAGCGGTCTGTGTGATCACACAGGATCCAAAGTCACAAAACAAAATGCGCAGGAAGCGCTGTTTAGCTCATAGTTCTGTACTCGTCCAGCTCTTTCCCACGGTAAAGCTTATGCCCTCCACAGATGACTGTTCTCAAGACCCAAACTTAAAATTTTTAAAATTCAGTTACAGTGCTTCTCCTCCTTCCATGCAAGGAACTCCCCAGAATGTAGACTCGCATCAGGGAGTCTTCCCAAGTTGCACAGAATCTCAACTCCCACCTCGGTCTCCCTCACCAAGCCTTTCCCGGGCCATTTTGCACACTGTCAAGGTGGAATTATTCCAGAAGGCTGTTCAAATGACACACACACACTGCCATCCTGAAATGCCCTGCTTGGTAAAGCCCACTCTTTATTACTGCTGAGTTTGGAATCCACAAATAGCTCAAAAACCTTTTTTTCTTCCCTTTCTCCCCAATGTGTAAAGTACAAATCAAAGGCCTTTTTCTTTAATGTAAAGTGTATTTATTTTAAAAAAACACAAAATAAACTACAAGTCTGTCTTTCTTTGGGAAAAAAAAAGAGATAATAAGCTATTCTCTTAATAAGCTAATAAGCAACTGTCGGCCAGGATGGGTGTTTGTCACTCCCCATCACCCACCCCCTTGCCCTGAACCCCTGTGGTTTAATACAAAGCTCTGTTTCCCCAAGGCTCACCTCTACTCCCCAAGGAGCTCCCAGGACCCCTCCATCCCCACGGACGTCATCCTGCCTGTGCAGCCCTTCCCTGTAGCATCCTCTGTGACTGGCAGTCTTGTGCTTCTGCAAAGCATCTTCTTTCAGAGCGGAAACCCACTGCCATTCATGCATACGGTAAATTCTGCATTTTTAGGGAGGGAGTTTGTTCCCGTTGGTAGAATCATGCTGATCTTGCAAATAAGAACCATAAACACGAAAGCTGTGCCCTTCACACAGATACAAGACAGCTGAACATGGGTGAAGGCTCCTAGGCCTTTGTTACCAAAGGCTAACTGCTGAAACCCCAAATCAGTCCGAATGAGCCCATTTTCATGAAACCGAAGCAGAAAGATTATAGGCACAGAAGTCAGCACTGCATTCCAATCCCAGCTCCACTACCCCTAACAGGGTGGCCTTGCCCACATCAGCTAAACCTCTCTCTTCACTTGTTAAAAGGAAGGTAATATGACTAACACCCCAAGGGTTCCGAGAAAGCAGGGTACATCTGTCTTGCACAAAACAAGGCCCGAGACATAGCACGGCCTAGGGAAATACTCATTCACTTCCTCCTCATCGTTTCAGAAATTCCAGAATGAGAGGCTGCCACACAGATTTTGAAGGCGAATGTGAAAAACCGACAGTAACCGAGCAGTATCATCATTTATAAAGTTGCTTGTTCTACTTCAGCGTTTCACAGAATTATTAATAAACAACAGAGCGCCTGACTCTAGCGCTGAAAATAACCAGATTCTGCACAAAACGGTCCCCACGACCTGAAACGATGAAAACGTAATCAAATTAGGCCCAACCAACAAACACGTCAATATTTGATTCCCACTGTAAAGAGGGATGATGCTGGGTAAACTGATATGAGATGCCCCACAATTTAACCCCTACATGTGGACCGTGTAGGGACAGAAGCTGCAGACGGTACAGGTGGTCACAGAGCTGGGCAACCCCACCCTGGCGCGCCTTCTTAACCCAGACTCACACTATTTATCGTTCTTGCACATTCATTAAATGTGATTAAACAGTACAATCCAAAATATACCTGTGCTTTAGTTTTAGATCCTCTTTTGAACTCCTAACACCATTCGGATCAACCCTCCCACACACAAAACATATCCTTCACTTGCTAAAAATTTCCACTCTAAGGCAAGTGGTTAGAAAAACACATGCATCTCAAATGTTGTGAGGCTCACACCAGCCTAATCCTCAACGCTATTTCAATTCAAAGAACCAAAGTGAAAGGATTATTTCATGGGGCGGTAGGCGGGGGGCGCCACTAGGTTTTACGCTTTCGGGCCTTTTCATCTGGATTCCTATTGTTTTCCTTGCTCCAGCCTTCCTGCCTCAGTCAATAGTTCACCCAAATAGTACTTTTGACATCTAGGAAGAAAAAGAAAAAGAAATGTTCTTTAAAAACTTCATAAAATTTTTTTATTTTTCACAGCCAGAACATAAACCTCAGAGCCTGAGCTTCAGAACACAACGTAAAGCTAAAAGGAGATTTTCACTACCTCTTTTATATATATATATATATATTTTAACAGAGTTTTATTTTTTTCCTGAATAATGCACCTCTGGGGTTCCACACTCATCCAAGCACATGCAAACTGTGTTTGTATCTCATCAAATGTTATCTGAATCTCTCCTGTCCTTCCCTCATTCAATGCCAAATGATATTTTCAAAAGAGAGAAAATTATAAATAGGTTTGTGTGTGTAAAGATAGATGATAGAGAGAGAGAGATATTATAGAAGTGACAGAGAGAGATGTAGATAGATAGTTGATATATAGATGACTGATAGATAGGTGATAGATAGATGGATAGATAGATAGACAGACAGACAGAAAGAATAGGTAGATCAGCTTTGGAAACGTGAACCGTTACATCCCACCCAGCAAAACCTTGCAGTGAACTTGGATGTACCAACAGAGGTTTCAAAGTGAACAATTCATGGCCGCCTTGAGGACGGCTGAGTCAAAAAATGCTCATCATCATGGACGTGTTCTTTCTCCCAGGACCAAACAAGCCGAAATTCTGGCAGACACACAGATGCCTAGAGCTGCTAGCATCCAGTCCGTTTGCACATCTGTCTGTGTAAACAGAAGTGGCCTGAGGTGATCTCTTGTCTTCCTGGCTCAGAGGTAATGTCTTAGCCGGTGTAGCCAGGCGCTGTTTAACTTCTGATTGGTCAATAACATGCCCCAGCAAGCAATAAATACGCCCTGACCCTGCAGCTCCCTTTTGCACGACATGCATCATTGATCTTCCGGGGCCTTGGAAAACAGCCAATCTGAATAAAAGCTAAGCAGAGGCCAAGTGCCACTTTCCAACGCCTCCTTACAATTCCTTAGTAACTGTAACTAGAAATAGAGCACTTGGCAAGTCATCGTATCATGGATGTTGGAGTTAGATTATTATCTTCAAGGAGGGGAAGGTCGGGGAGAGGAGAGAAGGAGAGACTGACTGAGATTCTATACAAACAAAGAAGGCGATCTGACCCACACACAGCAAAATCCCCCAGTCTATGGACTAAAAACTGGGAGTTCAGCATATCCTAGAGAAGGGGATCAGAAAGGACGGGTTAAGGAAGAAGAAATAGAACACACAACCCCCCAGGTAGCAGAGGCAAAAACAAAACAGAAAGTGGAGAAACACACAACAGTCCCAAGAAGGACAATCTGTATCTTTTACTAAACACTTCCTAAAAAAATTTTCTGTCTTCCTCAACTAGAATGTAAACCCCACAAAGGGAGGGATTCGCGAGCACGTGTGTACATGTGTGTGCATATGTGTACGCACATGCATGTATGTGTGCACATGTGTGTTTTACTGTTGCATCTCCAGGACCTGGTGCATAGTAGAAGTGAAATAAGTATTTATTGAATGAATTGGCAAATACAGGCAAGAAAAGACAGGGTGGGCAGAATTAAAGCAAAAAATGAAACTGTTTTTGGCTGGGGGAAGAAGGAGCGCTGACCTCCAAATTTTTCAGCCATTAAAGGAAGGAAACTGAATGTGAAGCACAGTGTAGACAGCCAGCTAAACTCGGCCCATTGCTCAATCCCTCCACCACTTTTGCAATCACTTGCAATCACTATTCTTGGTCCTTGCATCTGGGGTTCCTTGTTCCTGGCTATTCTAACTACCACCATGGCTGTGAACTTCCCTTACATCACAAACCCAGGAAATTCCTTTTGATTTAATCTCAAGCAAGTCACCCCCTTGTCTGGATGCAATTAGTTCACCCACATTCTCCAAGTAATATGCAATCTACAGTATTTATTGCTCCAGAGATGCTGATGATTGTAGGCAGCAATCTCGCCTAAGGAGTTAGGGTATTTTGATTTATGGGATCTGAGATCAGAATTTTTCATTCATCACAATACTGAGTGCTGCTGCCACTTCCTGAGCACCTCCTAGGCCACCACACTCTGCAGGACCTTTACCAAACACTATCTATTCACTCCCCACGCAGACCCTGAAAGACGATATCATTATCCCACTTTTATAAGGAGTGGAGGAGACAAAGCCCTGAAACAAATGTGATTTGCATAAGATCCTAGAGTTGGAGTGGTGGAGTCAAAGCTTAAGGTCAAAGCCTACAGTCTCCCCCAAGGTCGGCTGTCTTTTGAAAGCCAGGGGTTTGTGTACAAGTGGCTGTCCCAGCCTCACAGACCATCAAGCACTGAATAATACTTCTCGTGATGGAAGGGTATCCCAGACTTGTTTGTAGCTAGGAAGGCTCTTGGAGATTAGTCTAATGCCCTCACATGAAGGCTCAGGAAAGGGAGCCCCAGAGGGTGCTCATTCCCAGCATCTGTGCCCACCAGTTTCTTGGCTCTAGATGCCAAGCTCTTTCTGCTACAACAGAGCAATGCAGGAAAAAGCATCTCAACAATGATAACAGCAGCAGCCGCCAACACCTATGCTCTACTAAGCATGGGCCAGACTCGGTCCTAAGTATTTTTCACACATAAGCCTGACTTCACAGTAATTCCATGGCATATGAATTTTTTATTCTCTAGGTTTTACAGAGGAGAAAACCGAAGCAATAAGTGGCCAAATAAATGAATGATCTAAGGTCACACAAACTGGTAAATGATAGAACCAGGATTTTTTTTTGAGTGAAATTTTCTCGATTTTAACACATTTTATTTTTGTTTTTTACAAACTCAGTCATTCTAAACAAAGCAAATAAGATTCACTGTCCAAGTTTTATCCTTTATTATTTCATGTTCTGAGACAAACTAATACTTTAGGTCAGCCGTTCTCCCTCAGGGGATTTGTGAAGTCAAAGCTATTTTCACAATATACCAGACCTTATGTTTGTTAAAATGTACTGTGTTCATCATTGCTATCTAGATGAATTGACAAATATGTACTTAATGATTTTTTTTTAAATTTATTTATTTATGGCTGTGTTGGGTCTTTGTTTCTGTGCGAGGGCTTTCTCTAGTTGTGGCAAGTGGGGGCCACTCTTCATCGCGGTGCGCGGGCCTCTCACTATCAGGGCCTCTCTTGTTGCGGAGCACAGGCTCCAGACGCGCAGGCTCAGTAATTGTGGCTCACGGGCCCAGCTGCTCCGCGGCATGTGGGATCTTCCCAGACCAGGGCTCGAACCCGTGTCCCCTGCATTGGCAGGCAGATTCTTAACCACTGCGCCACCAGGGCAGCCCACACTTAATGATTTTTAAGGTTCACATTTTCAACATGGTAAACACTGATGGTTATAACCCACATAAACAAAAGCTCTGCAGAGACTCCAGTAAGCCCAAAAGTACAAAGAAGGCTGGAGACCAAAGAAGTCTGAGATTCAATGGTGTAAAACGAACTGCTCTTATTTCCTTGTAAAAGAAAAGCATCTGCATAACTGTGTTCCTCTGTCCCTACTGCTCCTAGTATAGATTCACCTACTCATATCAATTAACTTTAGCCAGGTTAACTAACTTCTATTTCACAGAGAAAACTGAGGAGTAGGGATGACAAATTGAGAACTGTCTGGTATACTCAAGCATTTGGCAGACGATTAAAGCTGTGAGCAAACGTAACAATCTCTACAGCTACACATCCCTTTTTCATCTTCTTAAAGTGATAGAGCCAGGATTTAAATCCGGCAGGCTGGTCCTGAGCCCAGGGTCTTCACCACTAAACCTATTGTCTTTGGAGATATTGGTCCTCTCTGCACCTTTTCTTCTATATTACGTGTAAGTGAAGATTGTAAGCTGAGTGCAAACTCGTCAACAGGTAAAGAAGCATCCAGAAAAACAGCACACCCTACGTTTCTTTGTTCGTGGCAGAGAACCTCCACCTTACAGATTTAGTGGCTAATACACAGTACAAATGAATATGCTCCAAATGATATCACCATACAATGGCCAACAACAGATCTCCCTCAAGCAGCCATCTCTAACTGACAGCATACAACATCACATCCCTTTTATGTTGTAGGTAAGAACACAGTTAAAATAATGTTAACAGGTACTTATTGAGGTGTAGCCTTTGTACAGGTGCTTAAATCCTTTCAGGTGTGTACAGCGAGGTTCCCCATTAAAGATTATAGGACTCTGGAAAGCAATTTGTTATCCCTCTTAACATCTCTCCTACTTTTTAGCCACGTGCTACAACTCCCAGACCAGTTTGTGCCTTGCAAGGAATGAGCCTTTTACAGGTTGTGGTCTGATTAACCCCAGGAACTTTCCACCAGTTCTGAAACAATGTCAACAATGGGGGGGGGGGTCCCTCCACCTTTCCTGCTTCTGTTTGGAATCAAATATGTTACAATCATTAACATCTCGGCTGCAGAGAACCTCAGAATTCATATAGATCTCTGTAGTCTGCAAGTACCTGCAACTAAAACAACTAAAAGGGTGTAGTGTCTGGATTCAGAAAACCTGGGACCAGATGCCAGCTCTGCCCTTGTGGGATGTCACCTTCCTTTGTCAGAGTTGTGCCAAGTTTTGGTGAAATGGATACGATACCTATTGCCAGAAGTGCTAGGGGTCTCAAAAAAAAAATAATGGGAGACAATCGCGGTTCAATGGAAGAAAATATTAGAAAACAGTCAGATGATCTGAGTTCAAATTTCATGTTCTCCTAACCCACATCAATGTGCAACATGGGGTGATGCCATTTAACCCGAGTCTCAGTTTCATCCTCTGCCAAAAATGATGCACATTGTTTTAAGAGTTGCTTTGGGAAGAAAGAGACTAAAACCCACTTCTCCTCAGGTCAAGTCAATGCCATTTAGACTACAGCTGGCCTTGAAGTTTGTGGTCTGAGGCAAACTACAGAGCACACGCCCCATTAAAGAACTTATCTACAGAACAGAAACAGACTTACAGATGTAGGGAACAGACTTGTGGTTACCAAGGGCGCGCTGGGGAGGGGAGGGATGGAGTGGGAGTTTGGGGGTTAGTAGATGCAAACTATTACATAGAGAATGGATAAAAACAAGGTCCTATTGTATAGCACAGGGAACTATATCCAATATCCTGGGATAAACCATATGGAAAAGAATATGAAAAAGAATGTATATATGTGTATAACTGAGTCACTTTGCTAGACAGCAGAAATTGACAGAGCACTGTAAATCAACTACACTTCAATAAAAAAATAAATTAAAAAAAAATAGTAAAGGTGCCCCAGAAGACTACTGCCACAGCGAACTGCAAGCCCAGTGCTGGTAAGCCTTCCAATTTTTCTACCTAAGCACTGAATCCAGATTTTTATGTGAAATCTCCCAATTATTAGAGTTTGCAATTAATTCAATTTTTTAAAGTATTGAACAGACATAGAAAACTTGTCTGCAGGTTACAGAAGAATCGCAGCACCCTCTGAGGATAACAGCCCTAAACAACCTCAGGAGATCCTGAGCATCTTTGATAACTTAGATTAAAACTGCCCCCCCCCACTCAAGGAAAACACCCCCATGCAAATCAATACTCAGAAAAGTTTGCTCCCAGTTCCCTGGAGCTGCGTAAACCCCCCAAAGCCCACCCACGTTCCCCCAGGTTAGGACAGCATTTTTCCAGTGTTCTGGCTCTTGCCCAAACAATCTAGAGCAGAAAAGCCAGACTAAAGGACTCCCTAGTCTTACTCTGAAAAATAAAGCCTCAAAGGACTAAAGAATAATTCCAGAGAAGCATTCATTTTAGAAAACACTAGCAAGAGAATCTCATAATTTAAGATTAAACTTTTTTTTTAAATTTTATTTATTTTTTTTTATTTATTTTATTTTTGGCTGTGTTGGGTCTTCGTTTCTGTGCGAGGGCTTTCTCTAGTTGCGGCAAGCGGGGGCCACTCTTCATCGCGGTGCGCGGGCCTCTCACTGTCGCAGCCTCTCTTGTTGCGGAGCACAGGCTCCAGACGCGCAGGCTCATTAGTTGTGGCTCACGGGTCCAGTTGCTCCGCGGCATGTGGGATCTTCCCAGACCAGGGCTCGAACCCGTGTCCCCTGCATTGGCAGGCAGATTCTCAACCACTGCGCCACCAGGGAAGCCCCAAGATTAAACATTTTAAAGCAACACTAACTCATCACTGAGCCCTCAAATTAACCTGGTAAAGTGTATTTTTGTAATTTGCTCCAATGAATTGAACTTCATTTGCCCAGGTTCCTTTTCTAATAATAGATGCAAAGGGTCCACAGAGACAGAATGAAAAAACCTGCAGTGGGCTTTAGAATCAACCAATCCGCGTGTCAGAGCTGGGCCTTCAGGCATCAACTGTTTCTCATGAGCCTCAGTTTCTCACCCGTGAACGCTGCTAATAACAACTTCCATGCAAGAGTTGGTGGAATTAAATCATGTACGGCAAGTGCTTGGGTCAAAAAACATTTGTGATGGTTGTCACTTTGCTGTTGTTTTAACTACAGACTGAGCTGGTTCATTTATGTTTTGCCCATAATAGTGCTGTTGAAATTTTTATTATTATTTTTACATTTATTTAGGTAATCATGAATAGAAAATGTATTCACATGGTTCAAAAATATCCAAGTATAGTGGGAAAAAAATTCCTTTCCAATCGTGTCTCTAATCTGCCAGTCTGGCCCCTTCCCACCATGGAGAATCACTACCATTCGTCTCTTGGATATTAGAAAAAATATGTCATCTTCCCTCCAACCAACCCCATGACAATTATAGCATAATACACTCTAGATACAGACTTACTTGTTTTCACTTACTGTATCATGGAGATTTCTACAAATGAACACCTGATGATATTCAATACCATTTTTCTATGGCTACACAGTATTCCACGGTATAAATGAAGCACTTATATACTTACTGAGACACACATTGACTAGGTTGTTTCCAATCTTCTGTTGTTAAAAATAAAAGTATAGTAAAAAAAAGTTGTTTTAGTCAAGTTACTTAATTTCTTCCTGCCTCCACTGTCTTGTTTAGAAACAGAGACACTATTTGTCCCACCTCACAGAGTTGTTTTAAGAATGAAATGAGGGCTTCCCTGGTGGCGCAGTGGTTGAGAATCTGCCTGCCAATGCAGGGGACACGGGTTCGAGCCCTGGTCTGGGAAGATCCCACATGCCGCGGAGCGGCTAGGCCCGTGAGCCACAATTACTGAGCCTGCGCGTCTGAAGCCTGTACTCCACGACAAGAGAGGCCGCGACAGTGAGAGGCCCGCGCACCGCGATGAAGAGTGGCCCCCGCTTGCCGCAACTAGAGGAAGCCCTCGCACAGAAACGAAGACCCAACACAGCCATAAATAAAATAAATAAATAAATAAAAATTTAAAAAAAAAAAAAAAAAAAAAAAAAAGAATGAAATGAGTTTAAAATATACAAAATCCTTCGTTCCTGAAATCAGGTAAGGGCTCAGCAAGTGTGGCTTTTCTTAATTACACAGGTCATCTCATACCCATGTAAGTATATCTGTAGGATAAATTCCAGTAGTGGAGCTACCAGGACATTTAAAAGGAAATGGGGAAGGGATGTTAATGGTGAAAATCCCAGAAGATTGGGGAAATCAATATGAGAAATGAGGTGTCCACTGACTTCGCTGGGGGAGAAAAAGGCCAAAGGTTACAACAGGGACTTCAGAAGTCTACAAGTCCTTTCTGGGGAAAGTGGCCCTTGAACTGTTTGGGAAAATAACCTCACCTCCCAGATTCTAAACTCTTCTCCGTTCTTCTCATAAACCACCAAAGTGTCCTGGAAATGCCCGATTCTTGGCAGCCAAGCTACATTTCCCAGATTACCTCTCAATCCTAGAGGAAACATCAAAAACTTGGCCAAGATGACATGTCCCTATTTCCAGTACTAGAAAATGAGGCTGTAGGAGTTTGGTGGCTCTGGGCCACAGAGTTCGAGAAAAGGACATGGAGAAAGAGTGATTCAAAGCAAGTAATGGCCAGACACCAGCCAACATTTGCAGGCTCAGCAAATGCAAGGCACACTGTCTACACCAACATTGAGTCCACAGCTGCCTGTACCAAAAGCACATTTAGTCCACAACAAAGGGAGGGACAGGCTGATGAGCATATCAAGTTCTACAAGTTACAAACAGGCTTCAGAGCTACTGAAGGCAAACCCCTGAGCAGGAGAAGCTATACGAGAGATAAGTTAGAACAATCTTTACTCCATTGTGTTTTCATCTGCCTATCAAAAGATGGATGTCAGGGCTTCCAGTGGGCAGGATCCGTGTATATTTGCAGACTTGGCTTCCTCCACCTCCTGCCCGCCCTGCCCCCAACCTCTACTTCACCTCCCCCCAGATCTCCGCAAAATAAGGGAAAAACAGCACTTGGACCACCAGCTGGGAAGAATTCCAACTTCAGCTGTTGACAAAGAAAACCAACATAAATTCTGTTTGAATGTGTTACACAGACATCCTGAAATCCATCTCACCTAGTTAAAAGGAGAAGCTTTAGAGCAGTTACTCCTGACATTAGCATTGAGGACCATCAGGAGTGTATTTACAGAGCCCATCAGCTTGCAAGGAGCCTTCCATTACCTTGGGCTGAAGGCATCAATTCTCACGAACAACGGAAAGGCCCCCAAGTGTTCTCGCAGGCTCTATGGAACCTCATGAAAGTTTTAAGAACTCTCTCAGCTCACATCTCACTTTTTCTCACCCTGTCGCATCTCAGGCTTCAGCTCCTCTTGTTGCCAGAGGCTACTTCCACAGCCAACTCTCACGGTGCCAAGGCTTACAGTGACACCCCGATGGAAGAGCCACGCTGATGAAAGCTTTCTGTGGGGTAATTCAATAATTAATGCAATAAGTAATATGATGCTGGGAGGACAAGGGAGAGGAAGGGAGAGAGGAGGGGTAAGGAAAAGTGAGAGCCATAAAGATGCACAAAAGAAAATGTACGCACCATGGGGGAGAGACTTACCCGTCCAGGGATGGCTATTTGTCATTTCAGCACGGCAGCCACTCACCACAAGAAAGTGTTACAATGCTCAAGCATCACCTCCTCAGGGAGGCCCTCACTGGCCACCACAGCCGAATACCCTCGGATTCCTTCTCCCCACCTGCTTTGTGTTCAACATGCTACCTGACATTAAAAGTACACTCCACCTGATTTGCCTATTCACCGTGCCCCTGCCTAGTATGGAAGCTGCAGAGGGGCGTGAATCGTGCCTGCGCCATTCATACTCTATCCCCAGCGGCTTGAAGAGTGCCAGGAACAGAGGAGGCGCCCAGAAACATTCATGAATGAACAGCTGAAATTAGACGACAGCTACTTTATTCATTTAAAAAACTGCCTATACAAGGAAACAGATTCTCCCCTGAAGCCTCCAGAAGGAAACAGCCTTGCTGACACTTTGCATTTAGATTTCTGACACCCAGAACTGTAAGAGAATATATTTGTATTGTTTTTTTAAAAAATTAAAAATTAAAATTAAAAAACTGCCTATAAAGTGAAATTTCTATAAATCAAAACCCATTTTCCCACTGCCATATTATGATGTGGAGAGGGGGAAAAAAAGCACTGAGCCAATACTGGGCCCAAGTCAGCCTGGCCTTTCATGTGAAATATTTCACTTAATTCCCAGGACTCTCTGAGATAAGCATTATTAACGCTGTTTCAGATGAGGAAAACTGAGGTTCTGAGAAGCTAAGACAACTTACTCCAAATTACAAATGTGGAAGGTGACATTTCTCGTCTGATTCCAAAATTCCCTGTACCTCTTACCTCCCACTTTCTCCCTTTTCTGGCTCAGAAGGCTTTCGTTTGCATTACAAAGGATCCGGTTTCCCTCTGCCATGCTTCCGAGACACACAGTTAATATTCACTTAAGGATAAATTCCGAACTGCATCTATGATCTCACTATTTCAAGGAACCCTTTTAATCACTTCAGAAAATGGGAAGAGTCTGTTTTTATAAATGATTCTGGAAGGGAGGACATGTGTCGTCTTCAGAGTACCAGATAGGACAAGAGAACATCAGCCGCTGGTAGCCCTGGTGCAAAGGGAGATGCTCACGGGCGCAGGAGCACAGGGGACCACGCTTCAAAGGCCCACTCTCCGTCTCCACATTTCTCCTTCACACAACTGCCACCACAAACATTATTTCTTGTCTTTAAAGCACTTCGTTATCATTTACCAATAAAGGAAAACTCATAGATGTAAGTTTTCAAAAACTCTGGCCAGAAGCAGGGAACCATTATTGAAGTGCATGCCAGATGCTGGTTTTAATTCCAAAGCAACCCTGCAATCATCAAGCGTTATTAAGAAGGCTTGCTGGAAGCTTCTAATGCACACAGAAGACATATGACAGGGTTTCTCCTGGGCTAAGGTCTAATTTCTGAAGAAGTCGTTGTGACCTCCCGGTGTGCCACAGGTATCAAAAGGCTCTTCGGGAGTGACCCTGCTCCTGGGGAGCTACTATGTCTAAAGCTAGAGGCAGTAAGGTGCCTGCATGTTCAGTCCTGAGTCCTCTGCTAGCACATCCGGCGGGGCCCACAGCATCCTTCAGGGCTGTGGGCCTCCCGAGCCCAGAGAACAGATTCCTACAAGGCCACTTGACAAGGCAGTCTGCAGTGGAAGAACTGTGCCCAGCTGGAAACTCTAGCATTGGTGGCAGCACAGGGCAATTAAGAACAGGGCTTGTAGCGTAGAGACAGCTGGCTGAAATCCCAGCTCTGTATGTCACCACTGTTATACCTGGGGCTTCGTACATCACTTCTCTATCAGCCTCATCTCTAAAATGGGAAGATAATAATTACTACCTCACAGGGCAGCCTGTAAGAATGATGTATATAAACTGCCTGCCAAATAACAAGCACTCTATCTAACATTAACCAAAAAAAATAATAATTATTTTTCTCACAAAAATTTTATCCCAGGAGCTATTTTTTTTAAACTTACCCTTATTGCTGTGACTTCAATTATACCCCAAATAAAAGCCTTTTCCTAAATTTGATGTAGCAGACTGGTGGCCTGATTCTTTCTATCATCGCTAAGAAGGTACCTGACCCTGGTTCTTACTCTTGTCTCTAAGATTACCCTGGTTCTTACTCTTTATCTCTAAAATTAAGCAAATGAAGCTATGCATGCTGTGGGTGAAGAAAGTGTAAGCCATCTCTTGTGCTCACTGGTTTGAGACAGACCCTATTCTCACCTGAGCTAGGCCTTACTGACCTAGGAAGAGAAAACTAGGGTAGATAAGCCATTTGCTAGGCCCAAAGAGAAAAGCAGAGAACATTTGATAGTAGGATTGGATATGGCACTTAGAAAGGAGGGAATGGACTTGGAGTCAGAAGTCAGGAGAGTGTGATCCTACAACCTAAAACCCACGAGCCACATACAGGGCGGCCAGTTTAGCAGATAAAAATACCGGATGCCTAGTTAAATGTGAATCTCAGATAAACGATGTGTTTTTTAGTATAACAATACCCACTGATTTTTAAAGTATAAGTATATCCCATTAAATTTTTAGTATATCTCAAGGACTTTATGGGCCATACTAAAAATATTCATTGTTTATCTGCAATTCAGATTTAACTGGCCATCCTGTATTTTATCTAGCAATTCTAGCCACATAAAGATCTTGAATCTACCTGATGTAGTAAAAAGGCCATGGATTTTGGAGTTAAACAGAGCTGTGTGTGAATCCCAGCTCGACCACAAACTAAATGTGTAATCCCAGCAAGTTATTTGAACTACCCTACTCTCACATTCCATATCTGTAAATGGCAATGCTAACACCTCACAGGGCTGTTCTATAATGTACATGAAATAAAGACAATGATAATAACTACTAATATGGCTGCTGCTTCACTGATTAAGTGCTCAACCAATGTCAGTTTTCTTTGCTCTTTGAGCCTCAAGTCTTTCCCTCCATAAAATGGGGTTAAGGGTATTGGTAATAGAATTCGTATATATTTTCTGGTAAGAATGATACTTTAGCCTTCCTCCCACAGATCTCCAGAAATCTTAATAACTAATTTTGGGGCTCTTGACAAAATATCCCCTTTCCCATTCAAAAAAAGTAACTTTTGGTCCGCCTGGTTGTGATAAATGTATTTGATGGGAAATTGTCTTGAGTTTCTTCTCAGAAGTTCCCATATTCTCCCCCTCACATCCCCTAAACCAGTATTTCTTTAAAATGTGGTGTGAGAACGTCAGTAGAAGAACCACCAGTGGTTACGAAGGATTTTCCTGGGTCCCAACCACAGTCCTACCAAATCAGAGTTTCTGGGGTGGACCCAAAAAGCATCCTTCCAAACAGCCCTCTTGGGTGATTCTTAAACACACTGAAGTTTGGGCACCATCACCCCAAAACCTCAACCCTGAGCCTAGGAGCTCTACCAGCAGATTCATCTTTCCCAAAGTTTACATGCTCAAGGAAAATTAACGGGCCCTGAATATTCCATGAAGGAGGGCAATGGAACATTCTAGAATGATACAGGAATGGAAGTTTCAAAGCTTTTATATGAGGAGCAGATCAGCTCATCCAACACTCTGTTTTGGAGTATTTATGTCAAATTGACATTCCGATTTCAAAACCGTATATAAAACTCTACTCAATTATTTAGCACTGTACAGAGTTTACATAACACTTGAAGTTACTGACTCAATTCATTTTCCTTCGATCTACGAGACAGATTAATCTAAAATGAATTAAGACAGGCAACCAGAAGTAATGTTACCGTGGCCAGTAAAGAGTCTTTAAACTGTTGGAGCAGTAATCTGCTTAGGGTCCTGGAGAGAACCAGATGCCACATCTGCTCAGCAGTCCCGTGCTTTCAAGAAGAGGATTTAGAAACCGTGCTCGTCCACAATGACAAAAACTCAAGAGAAGGGGTGATGCTTAACCCAAGCTTTTGCTTTTAGCGCTTCCTCCTCCCAAAAGAGAGACGATGAAGATGACTAAGGTACCAATATTTCAAGTTATCTCAAAATGAATAAATGCTTCCACATTACTGTAATGTAACACTTCCAATAATTCAAAAACAAATAGTTCTAAAATACCCTAAATTATCCCTGACATCAGCTTGCTTAGGGTGGAGCAGAGAATGAAAATAAAGAAACAATTATAAAATATGCTAAGAAGTATTAAAACGAGGGAGTTGCGGTATCAAAAGGGACAGCAAAGCCAGACGCTGGGGAAAAGGAACATCACAGAAGATTTCCCGGAGAAGGTGACGTCTAAACCAAGAGGGAGGGAAAAGTAGGTGTTATGGGTTGAAATGAGTCCCCCAGAAAGATGCTGAAGTCCTAACTCCAATACTTCAGAACGCGATCTGTTCAGAAACAAGGCTGTTAGAGATATAATTCGTTAAAATGAGATCATACTAGGGTAGGTTGGGCCCTTAATCCAATATGACTGGAGTCCTTACAAGAAGAGGAAAAAGACATAGAGAGGAGAATGCCATGTGAAGACAAAGAGACACAAGACACAGAGGGAAGATATCCATGTGAAAATCATACAAACCGAGGACACTTGGAGATACCAGAAAGACACAAGAAAAGAAGCCTAGAGGCTTCAGAAGGAACATGGCCCTGCCAACACCTTAACTCTGGACTTCTAGCCTCCAGACCCATAGGAGAACAAATGTCTGTTGCTTAAAATGTGTGATACTTTATTATGACAACCCTAGGAAACTAATAGAATAGGAGTGAGCCAAGGGGGATGGACGGGCTCCTGGCAGGGACAACAACAAAGGTAAGACATGGAGGCAAAGGAGAAGATGGCCTTGGTCCCAAGGAACCACAGGAACTCAGTCTGGTGCGGAGAAGCAAAGGCAAGCAGCGGCTGGAGGACACTGCCTGGGGCAGTAAAGTCCGTCTTCTGCTCTGTGTCACACCAATCAGAAGGCTCCACTCTAAGGATTAAACCCAACCTCCAGGAGGGTGTACAAGAAGCATGAAAATGCTGCCAGTAGAAATTAACCGACAACTATAAAACACCACCAAGATGGAAGTGCACTCTCAAAAATCATCAGTCCTGGGGCTTCCCTGGTGGTGCAGGGGTTGAGAATCCGCCTGCCAGTGCAGGGAACACGGGTTCGAGCCCTGGTCCGGGAAGATCCCACATGCCGCAGAGCAACTAAGCCCATGCGCCACAACTACTGAGCCTGCGCTCTAGAGCCCGTGAGCCACAACTACTGAACCCGCGTGCCACAACTACTGAAGCCCGCACGCCTAGAGCCCATGCTCCACAACAAGAGAAGCCACCGCAATGAGAAGCCTGTGCACCTCAACAAAGAGTAGCCCCCGCTCGCCGCAACTAGAGAAAAGCCCGCACGCGGCAATGAAGACCCAACGCAGCCAAAAATAAATAAATAAAATAAATAAATTTTTTTTAAAATTAAAAAAAAATCATCAGTATTTACTGCTGGTAAAAACAAGTTTTCAACACAATCACAAAACCTGGAGTGAGTGACTGGAAGAGACACAGCAGCCTTTCAGGGTTCTGTCTCTTTATCTGAGTGCTGGTTCCACAGATGAGTTCACTTCGTGAAAAATCATCAAGCTGAGTCCCTGTGACTTGTGAACTTCTCTGTATGCATGGTATGTTTATAAAATTTCCAATGAAAGAGGGAAAATGCAATACATAGCATCCTGTTCCCCCAGATGGATTGGTATGATCCTATTTATAAGGACAAGATGTCCACCATCTTGAACTTAAGTTACTTCTATCCGTTTGTCTCCTTGAATCCAAATCTCATCACCTTAGGATAAATTTTAAACCTCCAAGACATTCCTAAGTAAAATAGCCTCCACTCTCCTTACACATTATCCTCTGTTTTGTAGGCTAATCAAAGAGCATGTCTTGGCTGGCCTGGGTTAATAACAGAATATTACTTCATATTTAAACAACAGATCTCACTTTTGAAAGGTTTTGTCTCTTGCAAAACCTCAGGTTTTAGATGCAATGGAAGAGTTATTTGATACTTGTTTTTACCTGGGTTGCTAAAGTAAACAGTAATAAAGCCAAAATTGGGTCCTCAAGAAAGCTGAGGTCAGGGCCAAAGATTCAGGATTCTGCCTCTATCCCCGCTCACCTGGATGGCAAGCACTCTCACCATTGCTTTAGAAAGTAGATGAAAAATACTTGAACTGAGCCTGCAGTTTAATGAACAAAACAGGTATCAGCTAGAAAACCTCCTAATTGGAAGATTACATTTCTAGTTATAACCCCAAAACGCCTTTTGCAAATTACCAAAGCAACTCAAATCTGCACAATCTTAATTTAAAGCAACATAATTTGAGACCGCGAGGAACCTAATTGCCAGCTAAGCGACTGTTTCCAACCATAATTGGCTTCACACAACCCTGCACACAATAGTGTACACACATGCCTAAACCACCGGAGGTGGAGGCCTCTGGACTAAGCACAGGACTGCCAAAAGAATCTTTGGAAGAATGCAACAAAAGGAATGATCACTCGCACATGATTTTCCATGCATTGGCTTAGAGCAATTTCACCTTCCAGAACACTTCCCTGAAATGTTAAGAAGGAAATTAGTGCAGTTCGTTGCACAAGGAATTTTTTTCTTCTTGCAACTCATGTCCACGCTTCTTGGAAATTCTCAACAACTTATAGCAGAACATTATGATATACACATATACCAATAAAGACAAATCAGTTGAATAATGTCCCCCTAAATGCATATGCTTCAACCCCAGTACCTTAGAATGTGATCTTATTTGGAAATAGGGTCGTTGTAGATGTAATTAGTTAGGTTGGGATGAGGTCATACTGGAGCAGGGTGAGCCCTTAATCCAATCTAACTAGTGTCCTTATAAAGAAGAGGAAATTTGGACACGGACACACACACACACACACACAGAGAACCCCATGTTAAGATTAAGGCAAAGATTGGGGCAATGCTTCTATAAGCCAAGAAACACCAAAGATTGCCAGCAAGCCACCAGAAGCTAAGTGAGACACGTGAAACTGATTCTCTCTAACAGCCCGCAGAAGGAACCCTACTAACACCTTGATCTTGGACATCTGGCCTCCAGTACGTTGAGGTTTATGTTGTTCATGCCATCAAGTTTATGGATTCTGCTATGGCAGCCCTAACAAACTAATACAATGCACGTCTACCAAATTTTTAACTAAAAATCTTCGTGTGCCCCTGTGTCCTATTTGTCTGTGCACGTATATAGTTACCCACCAGTGAATAACCTTAAGATTACTAACCCCTTGGTTGTCTGATTTGCAATAGTTGTGGGTATATGAGGTTAATCACAGGACTGGGGAAGTTCTGACTCACAATTCCCAAAGACTGAAGTTCCAAATTTTGTCATGCAACCCTGAATTCACTTCAGCTCTGGGAAACCTCAAATCCCAAAGAGAAACATGATCTGGTATTCTCTCGCTTCTTTCCAATACAGATGCAGGTATAATTTAATAATAGTGCCCTGCTTCCCAAGTGCAATTAAAAATGGCCTTCATTACTCCTCTGAATGTGTTTTATAATACTGCAATCTATGGTTCAATAAAAAAGCAACTACTGCACCTATCATGGCAAAGCTGTAAAAAGTGATCAATGTGCTTTTGGTAGCTCCAGGGGCAGAGAGAAAAAATAAAAAGACTTAAAGAAATATACACAAAATAATCTAGTCCAATGTGAGTGGCTTTAGAAATCCATGTTTCTTCATTTCTGAAACCTATGATTTCCCTAACTTTAATTAATTCCTTTCTCTTTCACTTAGGAAGGAGTAAGGTCAGGCAGTAACAAAAAAAAGGAGATGGAAATGGGAGAAATAGATTCAAATGTCTATATAGAGAGGGCCCCAAGTCTTGAGTACATGGAACTCCAAGGAGTTCTCTGAACTGCTATGCTCAAAAAAAAAAAAAGCGTGTGCGCATGTGTGTGTGTGTGTGTGTGTGTGTGTGGAGAAAGAGAGAGAGAGAGAGAGAGGAAGAAAAAGAATGTGAATCAGAGACATGCTGGTCAGAAGAGGAATAATGATTAATACGAGTAACCCAGCATTAAATTGTTAGCAGAACCGCAAGTAAATGGTGGGTTCTACTGCTGGAAAGATTCATTTCCGTAATTATTCATCCCGCATCCCCTGGACCCAGAAAAGGACTCCCTACATCTTCATAGGGATGGAATGGTCATCTCCCAGGCCTTAAGGTCCCCAGAGTCTTTATCTTTCTTTCCCCCATCCCCAACCTTTCTTAACAAGGTGATCTGAACAGGCTGAAAGTTTCTGTGTGCCAGGCACTATTTTAACTACTGGTTATGTATGAAATATTGTTAACATCCCCTTTTTAGATTTGCAAAGGTTAAACAACTGCCCCAAATTACTTACCCTGGTTCGTAAGCGGCACAGCCAAGACTGGAATCCAGGCATCCAGGTTCCAGGTCCTGCTCTCTTCACCACCACCAACACTGCTTTCTAGTAAACAGCGGTTAAATAACCAAAAGCCATACATCCACTGCTTGAGGAATGCTTTTTATAGTCTCGTGTTTCAGACCTCTGACTAGTCCAACATGGAAAAGATACTGCAGCAACGCCAGCTAGTCAGCCCAGTTCATCAATTTGGGGGGTTATTCACAGTCTCTGCTTCTCTTCCACCTTTATTCGCACTTATTATTTTAGTGTTCTCCCAACGGCTTCAGAAAAAAAAAAAACTTATTTTGTTTTTATAAGGAAGAAAACCTAAAATCTCTATTTGGGGCTTTATTTGTAATCCTTATAAAACTGCTTGTCTGGAGAGAATCTTAATAAAATTTTATTTGGAGATATTCAACAGATGCAATCATCTGGTCTCAGTTCCTACAGCCACAGAAAATGGAAACATTTCGCTCTAACTATTGAGTTAACTCTGACACTATGAGAGATTCTATTTACAAATCTCCCCCCTTGCTAGAATTAGAAAGAGACAGCTCGAGGTCTTTTCCCTATACACCTTTGCTTTTAACTTTTGTGCTACATTTTGATCCAGACCTAGTTATTGATGGAGGTGTCCAAGGTAGAGGTGGTTTTAAAAGCATCGAGTGAAATCAGAGCTGTTTTAATTGTGTTATCTAAAACACACTGCAGATGCTATGATAATCCTCTATAAAACAATGCTTGGCGTATTATCTGATCAAAGACACAAATATAGAGCATCTTCAAATTTTCAGCTACCCAGCATCATACAAAGGAACGAGGCCAAGCTAATCCTTGATGTCACAGTCTTCTTTGATTAAAACACAGCATATGTCCTTCAGCATTGAGCACAGTCTGAAGTTATTTCAGGAGCATGCCTGATCGAATAGTATTATATTATGGGTTAGCATGGCTGAGGGGAAAGAGACCTGGATTCGTGAGTCATAGAATCTGTGTGTTCTTAGGTCCTCACTTTGCTGTCTCGGTGACCTTCCAAGCCACTTAGCCTCTCTGCACCATAGCTCCCTTGCCTATAAAACAGGGATGGTAATACCTACCCTCCTTCTGACTTGAGGGGGTAGTTCCACAGATCAAATAAGGCGATATACGTAAAAAGTACTTTGCAAAACGTTCAGCATCAAAGTTACTACTGAGCCATGTGGGGAAGACAGAGTTAAACCAAATCTACACCCTTTAATGTAGCCTAACTTTTCAGTGATAAACTGCTGTACATTTTACAGCTTCCAGTATATTTCTGTATGTTAGAACACTATTTATGAGTTCATTTCAAAGCTTTCTAATTTCAGTTAGACTCGGTGGAAAGCTTACACATTAAAATTTCTCTATAAATCATTTATTGTGAAAATATGAACTTTTATTAAAAATTTTTTTAAAAGAGGGAGGCTTTAATTGCTAAGGACTGCCTAACTATACACTTTGGGTTGCTTCTAGGAACATATTTTTCATATGGCGGGCAGTTAATAATGTATCACAAAGGTTTTGTTATGACCACTAAAATATGAGATCTTTAGGTGTCTCTCCCCGAAGTCTTATGAAACTACTTCCAACCAGAAAATCCTCATTGGGTTAAAGTCATTTGGTAGCTAAGTTATAAGATATATGTATTTAATCTCTCTTTTGGACTAAACATTTAGCTAATAATTGTCAGGAAGTTTTCGACATGAAAAATTTATGACTCAAATAAAATGTCTCTGTTAGAAGTTCAGGTACTGAGATATGAGCACAGTCAAATGGACACTTCTGGAAGATGGCCAATTTTAAGAACATAAA
The DNA here is from genome assembly GCF_028564815.1 of Eubalaena glacialis. Classification (NCBI taxonomy): domain Eukaryota; kingdom Metazoa; phylum Chordata; class Mammalia; order Artiodactyla; family Balaenidae; genus Eubalaena; species Eubalaena glacialis. Next base: position 68,390,986 of record NC_083732.1, read on the forward strand.
AATTGTCACCCTGGGTCAGACCAGAAGCCTCGTTTCTATCAGACTGTATGGCATCAAACGGCAGACAATGGCATCAAAACATACTTGTACCACAGAATTGTTTGCCCATGTGATGATGGACTCAGAGGCTGGGATGTTGCCTGGATGTTGAGAAGCCATCAATGGGCTTTGCCTAAATCATCCCTGAACACACGCCCTGGCATTTCAGACGGCACAGGTACTTGGGATAATGAGCTCGATATGCCTGCTACCTGGTGGGCAAAGCCATTCCATTTCCCTTTATTTGAACTAAAACTACCTCCTTCCAGCTTAAAGAGGTGCCCTTTTGTTCCAGCATCCTGGGATTGGGTAAGAAAGTCTACGTTCCACCTGCCCATACCCTACACACCTCCCTTTAACCTACCACTCTCCTCCTACCGCTCTCAAGTCCTCATCTCTTTGCTCTTTACTTTATCTGGAAACCACACCATCCTCTTGATCACTTTAGTTGCCCTGATCAACCCATTTTAATGAATGTAGAGAGAGATCTGGGTTTTCCTCCTGAAATCAAATAGACACTTGGCTGAAAACCAAGAATTTCCATAAGCCTCCCGACTCATAAAATTCCAGGTAAACTGACCATCAGTGAAACCTCAGTCACGGCTTTCATATTAGGTACAGACTGTGTTACCTAAGGGCAATAACTTGTTTGGTATCTGTGAAGCTGATATATATGAATATATTGATATAATGGGGGAAACAGAAAGAAAGAAGAATGGGGGAGGAATATAGAAAAAAGGATGCATGCTTAATTTCCCTTAAGATTAGCTCCCAAGGTTAACCCAATAGTGTCTGTAATTGTTGCTCATTATTTCAATAATTTCAGAGATTTATTACTTTCTGGAATGCAGCTGGGTAGATTAAAAGAAACAACTAATTACTTTCCATGGCTGAAAGAGTGTCCTATCATTTATGGAGGTAAACGCCTGGGGGAAACAGTGAGGGTCAAATACTTTGAACCCTGGATCATTCATAGCATGAGGCTTGGCACCCAGGCATATTTTGAAATGTGAGAACTGTATCAAAAGTCAAATGAATGAAGGGAAGGAAAAGAGGAACAGGTGGGTAGGGGATTCAAGTCTGTTGCTTCCATCTGGTGTCATAAACTAAGTCATAAGCCACACGAAATTTCAGGGTAAGGTCCCATTATTTCCTGGAAAGTAACTGAATGTGACATAAGTGTTCAAAATGTTTCATAAAAGAGCAAAATAGTTTTGCTACTTAGGATGAGTTAAGGTTAGGTTGGCATTTGTGATTAGCTAAGGAAAAAAGGAAGTTTGTGGGGAATAAGGTAAATAAGGAGAAATTCACTTAAGAGAGATTTTCAAGCACTTCAAATACAATAACAAACAAGCAATGGGCTAATTATAAATAACTCAAGCACTCTTATTAAGAAGGAATGTTCCTGACCATTGGCAATTAAGTATGGTGCTGCCACAATCCACACAATGGGAGATAGCAACAAATAAGCCTTCCCTGGCTCTGGCTTAGAAGAAAGCTCAGTCAGCAGAAGGGGAGCTTCAGATAGGAATACCTTGACTCCCTTGACCATTTGGGATGCAAGAAGTGGACTGATGTAAATGTAAACTGAATCCCCGCCTACGAGGAAAATAGGATGGTCAACCTTCAAAAATGAATGAGCACCAAATCCAGATGCAGAGCTGTACCTAAAAATTCATCACTCCATCTCTGCCCCAAATGCTCCCTATATTTTCTGCCTTTTTTCAAGACAAAAGATTAAAACTCAAGAGTTAGAGGGAAAAACTAAAAAGGAAAAAAGTGATGGTAAATTTGAAAGAAAAAGTGGCTGTAGCGTAAGTAATATAGATCTCCAGTAGCGTATTAGACTCAAGACTTTAGCAAAGAAACAGAGCAGCTCATTCATGATAATGTCAGCTCCAGAATTTGCAGTGCCATTTCTTCCTTTCTGCCTGCACGTTTGTTCATCGTCCCTTTGCGGCTCCATACCAGGTACTAAGCACTTAACTTGTGCCAGATGTTAGGAACACAGGTATCTGACATGAGTCTCACCTTCACTGGACCAGAAGTCCAGCATGGAAGTCACTCCTTTCCCTCCTCGTCTCTCTAATCTACCCTGTCTTATTTTCTGGATGGCTTATTAAGAAATGACAACGTGGAAGAATTTTCCAAATAAAAACAGGGGTGTAAATACCCTATTTAACCACCCTGGTTTTTCCTGACTGCTTTATGATCAACCTTTCTAGGATGGCTGACTTCTTAGGAATTGGTTAGAAGCAAAAAAAAAAAAAGAAAGTGCCTAGCGTCTACAGATAAAAAATGTGTTTGATAGTAAAGTGCAACTGTTTTCCAGAAGGCAGCATTTCCTCCCTACCCAAAGGAAGCTTCCACCTCACACATTCATCCATCCAGTCAGCCATTTGTTTGTCACTCATTATCCATTCATGCAACCGTGATCTATGGTGATTCTACTATATATGTTTCAGGCAAAGCACAGGCTCTAGGGATAAAAGGGCTTGAAAAAAAGGGAGGGAGGGAGGGAGGGAGGGAGGAAGGAAAGCAAAGCAAAGCTTCCCGTCTTCATGGAACTTGGAGTTTAGCAGAAGAGGAAAGATGTTATTCAAATAGTCATACAAATATAGAATTTTAAAATTATGATGCATGCTATAAATGGACAGTCCAGGAAACTATGCAGCACAGAGCAGGGTAACTGGGCTAATGTGAGGGAGCAGGGAAGGCTTCTGTTTGAGGGACTAACAGGAGAACAGGGGGTGTGTCTGGAGAACTGAGAAAGAGGAAGACTGGTGATAATGAGCTGGAGAGTCAGAGGGGAACCAGGTCAGACGGGGCATGTCCTTGCAGGACATAAGGAGGCTGTCTTTCATCTAAATAGCAGGAGGGAGATGACAGATATTAATATGTTTTAAACAGTACCATGAGAAGTCCAGATTTATGAGTTCAAACTTTATCTTGATGTTTGTATATGTATGTGTGCTTCTATGTATGTATATTAATGAATCCTTGTATGTGCATGCAATATCTCTAAAAGGATACGAAAGAAACTGATATTAGTGATTGCTTCTGGGGAAGGAAACTGAGAAACTATAAACTAGGGTAAAAGAAAGGCTTCTTTGTCATTGTACCCTGCAGACAGAGTGGGAAGGAAAAGAAGTCAGTTGCTATAAATATTTTTCACGGAATTAGAAAGATGCACAGGACTGAGGTGGGCAAAACTAAAACAAAATAAAATGAAATAAAATAGAAAATAAAATAAAAAATAACCAACAACAACAAAATCAACTCTACATACAAAGGGACCAGATCCATCACTGACTGATATTTGCTGCCTTAACTATGAAAAGAACGGCAAAGTACAGAAGCAGATTTCTAGGTTGTGAAAGCAGCCAAGGACCTGAAGAGCTGACATTCCAGCCAAAGAATGTTGTGGAATAAAAGCAAAAACAAAATAAGCCAACACCAGGTTTAAGATAACGGAAAGAGCTTGATACCATCTATGCAAGCCCCACTCAGATGTGCCTTGAAAGACGTCTGAGGGAAAAGCTTAGAAACTTTCTCTGAAGCGCTACTTTCAACAGCTTTTACCCTCTGGACCAGAAAAGGCCCAAACAAGCAAAGTACGAGGCACGGTAAATGCAGGCAGAAGACTGTAAAAGGAGAGCGAGGAGATGGGTTTGCAAGGTCAGCAAGTCACTGAGTGGCTAAATGATGGGGCTGTGAACCTCCAGCAGAGCAGTTTGGGGCACAGAGAAAAAAATGTGGTAAAGGAGCCTTGTTTTTTTCTTTCTCCCATTGTTGTTGTTGTTTTCCCAGAAATACGACTTCAATCAAAGTTTTGACAATTATGAAACATGTCAGCTGATAGTGAGAATTCATCAAATGTGCCATAAATGACAAGAAATGAGAAGCCGAATCCTGAAATTGGATGGGCTTCAAAAGTCCCTGACAATCACTGCCATAAATCATCCAGGCACATCAACCTTTGGCTGGAAGAAGTTTTTCAGAGAACAAAAAATGCAAGACAAAAGCACATGCCAAAAAGAGGTGCCACACTCTGGACGGGAATGGATGACACGTTATGGTCAGGATCGTCTCGTGAATTCCAGAGGTTACAGTTATGCAGAGGCTAAGAGCTACCACTCGTCCCCATCACCGTAATGAAAATACACGCAGGTCTCCACCTGTGCGCAGTAGGCACAGGGACCCCTTGTAGCCAAGCCCTACAATCTTCTCGGGATCCATGCCGGCTCTGCTAAGAGAATTCAGCCTCCAGCTCAGAGAGGATGCCCACTCCCCTGTCCAGGACACCCTCAGTGCTCAGTTGAAGTGAGGACTGGAGGAGAAAACAGTACAGCCACAGTATTTATTTCATTAGCACCCCAAGATGAAAAGCTTGGGCTATTACTTTTTATTTACTCAGTCTATAGTATAATCTTGATAAAGACTTTAAAAGGTAACAATCTCTTCTAGACTCTTCTCTTTCAACTCCGCTACTTTTATATCTTTGAATGCAATTAAACATAACAAACCTGCCTCCTACTTATAGGTTTTTAAAGTATGTATTTAAACTGTCAAATTTTCAAAAGGGTAAAATAAACTTCTGAGATCTCTCCTTGAAGGACACAATACATTCATCCTCCTCCTCATCTTGGAGTCTGACCCGTGTTAAGCCACTAGGGAAGAATGCCTCGAAGAGTAGCGGCATCTTGACTTTCATTTGATTTCCAGCTCTGCCATAAATGCTGTTACAGTCAACTTAATTGTTGGCAGTGGGGGCGGGGGGGTCTTTTATCTTTGGCGGGAAAATGGTGAGAGCTACTAAAGACAACAGTCAGCCGCTGATTCATCGGATTCTTGGGCTACGTCTAACACCTTCAACAGCCCATTAGTCACACATTGTAGACTGTGCCTTTTCCAAGCCCAAGAGGGTTTATTTGGAACACAGAGAACAAGATCTTCTCAGGCATCAGATTGCCCAAAGTAATGACCCAATGCAAGCCACAGGAATCTGGGTTACCAAAAAAAGGCACTTCCAGCCCCAGAGAGTAGGTCATAAACTAACTTTTTAATAATTTTTTTTAAAGAGAGAAAGAAACTACAAGCACTACTCAGGGGTGGTATTTTGAAAGAACCTCGAGTATAAAGAATAGATTTATAGTGATGCATCCCCTGGGTCCATTTGTCTCATCAGAAAATTAAGAAAGGGCAGGTATCTAGTTTCCTCACACTTAAAGAGTTTACAAAGTGGTTTTTCATATCCTCCATTATCTCATGGAATGCTCATAACAGCCCTAACAAAGTAGCTACATTCTACAAATGTCGAAGAGCGGAAGTTCAGTGAATTGAATGGCTCTGGTTCAGGGCATTCAGCTAAGGGACAGAGCCAGCCTCAAGTCCAAGTCTTCTGATTTATCCACATCCTCTTCTCCTTCTACAAGTGCTCGCTTTGAGTATCGGCTTACATGAAATGTGGACCCAAAAGGCAAGCATACAAGGTTTGACCATACAAGGTTTCTGCTGAGCTGCAACCTTCTGAGAAGCACTTGCCACGGCATTCTGAGCCCTTAGCAATTATCTGAAAAAACCATCTGCCCCATCAGCAGTCACCATGTCCCCATACTGACACAAAGTCTTCAATCTCCAATCACCCCTACTTAGTCCAAAAAAATTTCCCAATGCATTATCAGCACTCAGATCAGTTCTCGCTCACTTAAACGTAGCCAAACATGGCAAAACTGCAAGAGCTGAATTTGCAGTCATCCTCAGCTCCCTTCCTGGCTGTCTTGGGAATTATTACCTTTTATTAGTGCAATCTCAGAGTTTACAGTTACCAACAATATGCAATTAACAACACGTATTAGCCAGGCTGTTTGATGCTTGAGCTTACTTTTCCATTAATAGAAACACTGCAGTTTCTAAATGAATTATAGTGGGAATTCGTGGTTGCCAAAATGAGTTTTCATCTACAAGTGAAAGTTTTACAACCAGTTATACGGCTGTAGCGGGAGAATAAGAGGGAGAGTTGTGGCCCCAACCCTCAAAGGCCCTTGTGGTGAGGACAACATCTAAAGCACGGAAAGTCTACAAAAATGGACAGATGGTGGCTGCCCCAATGCTCAGGCCCTGAAGCAGCCGCTCTCTTCCCAGAGGTACCAATACTCCACTCATGGCCCAGAGCCGCTCAGACAAAGGGCAAGGTCGCATCTGGCCTCGAGGAAAAAGAAATCCTTAATAAAAGCACACTTCCAGGTTAACTGGGAGAGTACCAGGAATCACCAGAAAACTGATGCATGAGAGAATTCTCAGTGGAAAATCTAACATGCTCCATTCACCAGATGCTGTGCTTTTTCTGCCTACTTTATTTAGGTGGGAGTCTGAAAACCTAGGGTCTTCCAATTTTCCTAAATGAGAGAAGAGCTTAAAATATTTATTTCCCTATATATATGGCTGGTTGGTGGATAAATCGACTACAAGAAGGAAAAAAGAAAAAGAAAGTTAAGGCATAAAGCTATGTGTTACAAAGTAAGATGAACTCACCATAATATATACATCAATATTCATTAAAAATCAAAATACGTTCAGGCCATGTCAGATAGACTGTGTGTGCTAAGCAATATCCAAAAAGCTTTATGAAGCCAGTTTAGGAGTTTAAAATAATAAACTTTTATAGACATGCATTTGTAGATTCAACACTCATGAGTATAAAAAATACAACTTACAAGAAATCCTCTTCCAAGGGCAATGACGTATACAGATAATTTGTGATGGCAAAGATGGACTCAGGTAAAGCTGCACCCAAGGCCTGGCATTCCTTCACACGTGAGTTGCGAGACCACCACAGAGTTACTGATTCCTCTAAGGGTCAGTTTTTCCATCTCACAAGTGAGACTCTTGACAGTGCTAAATTCCTGTATTATACCATGTGGCACAAAGTAAATGCTGAATAAATCCCACTGATTATTCATCTGTGGATAAACTTGACTTGAACATCCTAAGACAAGGAGGCAGTAGCAGTGATCCTTAGCAAGTCAACATGCCCAACATCTCTCCCTGCTCTTGACAAATGCCACCCAGTACTACCTTCAGCTGAAAAGTAGAGCTCTCAGAGTGCAGGGCAAACTACTGCCTGTTCCTTATTGATTTTGAGCACAAATATTTTCCCACAAGTATTTGTTTACTCCCCCCTCCCAGGTTAAATTACAAGTTCAACCAAACTCTTGAAACATATCATTTAAATTTCACTGAACAATTTTGGACTCCACACAATGTGGGTGGCCTAAATTCTGCACACTGCCAAAACTTAAGAATGATGTTTATCCAGAAAATTCCCAGGGATATTTCCTCATGAAAGTTGCCAAAGTATTTAGCTCTCAATCTGATAATGATCAGATTTAAATCCGGGCTTTTCTCTCTGAGACCCTTAGAACATCTTCCTCATGCTATTACCCTCAAATAAAATAACTACAGTGTGGTTCAGGCAAGTCAAAGATTTTGTGAGAAGGATTTTCTTCTGCTCTGTGTTTTCCCATACTCACAGAAGCTAAGGATGTAAAAACCAACCTGGGCAGGGCAGATTCAAGATGCTGAGAGAAAATGGGAAAAGAAACACTGAAGTGACAAATGAATAGCAGGATTCAGAAAAGTGTTTACACCATATAAACAATAATTAAACCACCGAGGAGCAAGTATTCTCTTATCAGGAATATCCTCATCTAGATCCCAGGTCTATAGTTTAGAAAGAGAGATTAGAGGGTTCTCTGGGTCTTGGATTCTGTTTCTAGAAAGTATAACTCCTCTTTCCTCCTCTCCCTCTCCCCAACTAAAGGGAGAGCAGGGGGATGACAACACAGAAGAAGGAGCAAAAAAGAGATACCTGACCACTTTCACTTTTCAATTTGTAAAGGTCCTTCAAGGTGACCAAACGCTTCCCTTCTCCCCACTGGCATTTGTACCCATGAAGGAGGATGTACATTCTCCTGGATTTGCATCTTCAAGTGGTGCAGAGGGCATAACTAGCCAGCACTAGTCAGTATGAATGTCGATGGATGAGGAAGGTCCAAGGGTAGCATAGCTGAGAGCCTCGGGACAAGGATGGACTGGAAAGGTCCTGCCCAGTCTAAATGGGGACCAGGCAGAGGAGGAAACAGCAGCTAAGCAGCTCCAGCTAATGGCCGATGAGTAAGAACCTGGGCCTGGAGTTGCCACAATTGCTAACTTTTCATCCAATAAAAGACAGAAATTTAGATTTTTTTATATGCAAAATCTCAGTAAGTCAGCAAATAATTCAAAATTAAAAGGCTTTAGAGCCAATAAAACTCCTCTGTGGACAGCCCGTCTATGACTTTTGAACTATAGTGCCTACTCTCCCCCTGACTAGAATCATCTTCATCGGACCACCCAGGTGTAAATAAGAATTTATTTTTTATACCTCTCCATACCTGACCCTCAAAGAGGTGTGAAAAGTCTGTCTCACATAAGGTTAAATTAATTTTCTTCCTCCCTCCCTTCCTTTTCCTTTTTTCACGTATGAACCCTTTTTTGCTGGGGGCGGTAAGAAGAATTGGGATCTACTGTCTTCGCAACTCTCAAGTATACACTACGCTACTATTAACTATGGTCACCATGCTGCACATGAGATCCCCAGAACTTATTCATCTTATAACTGAAAGCTTCTACCTGTTGACCTGTATCTCTTCATTTCCCCCACAGCCAGCCCCTGATAACCACAATTCTATGTACTGCTTCTATGACTATGACTTATTTAGAGTCTGTGTATAATGATACCATACAGTATTTGTCTTTCTCCATCTAGATTATTTCACTTACCATAATACCCTCAAGGTTTATCTATGTTGTTGCAAATTACAGGATTTCTTTCTTTTTCATGGCTGAATGATATTTCATTGTATATACATACCACATTTTAACCATTCATCCACTAATGGACACTAAGGTTGTTTCCATATCCTGGCTATTGTGAAAAATGCTGCCACGGACATAGGAGTGTATTTGCACCACTCAAACTGGCAACAGTACAAATTAGGGCTCCTCCTCAACCTTAAAGCCAATTTTTGAACAAAGACCAGCCACCACTGCTTATGATGTTCTACCTAAGGGGCCACAGTCTTCGAGTGACTGGCTGAGCAAGTAGGTTGAGGATAAAATAAAAGTACCAAGTTAAATGGAATACTGATATTAAATAAAGTAAACCGTTGGGTTTCCTTTAATTCAGTGGTCCTCAAAGCACAGTTTCTGGAGCAGAGGCAGCAACATCTCCTGGGAACTTGTTAGAAATGCAAAATCTCAGGCTCCACCCGAGACCTAGTGAATCAGAAATTTCAGAAATTTCAGGGCGAGGCCCAGCAGCCTGTTGTAAGAAGCCCTCCAGGTGATTCTGGTACCCACTGCAGTTTGAGAACCACTGCTTTCCGACAATACAGATTTGTTTCAGGGTCTGTGCTCACTTTCATGACTCTAAGAATATAAGTATCTTTAAAATCATAGTGTCTTTCATAGACAATGAGAATTTAACTTTTAAGCTAAGATGAAATTGTATTCCCAGGTATATAATTTAATTAATAACGAGGCATCAGGTGTAAAATTTGCTCTCAAGTGAAAATTCTATGTACACTTTTTTCCACTTCAATGTCTTTAATTACAAAACATATCACTTTAGAAAAATACAGCACAAATTCAGTTTTCAGCTTACTACAAGAAAGTTTAAGGCAGGGGTTGCTACCCATCTGGCTGTCAAGAGTCCTTCCAGAGGTTAAGTAACTTTAGGTATTTGTACCCACTGCAATTTACCAAATACCTGCCCACTTCCTGTTCTTTTATAACAGACCAGTCTACATATTTGTAAAGACTGCCTGATTGCTGAAACATATGAGGTTGAGACTTTTGCATTCAGGACTATCCCAATCCTTCTGCTGTTTGTAAATTCAGTATATTTTTCCTGTTGTCCAGTACTCAGAAATCTTTTGTAACAAAAAGAAATGTTAAAATGGTATTAGTGATCATACTACATGATCTGTACCAATAATGCTCAGGTCTTTGTGTCAAGAACATTACCAAAATGTGTATATTCAGATTCAGGGCGTGGCTTCTGCCTCTAAGTAACTCTTCCTCGATTCGGTTTCTCATTTGTTGAAAGAAAAGTTTGTATCTGATTATCTTCTAAATCAACTCCAGTTTCTACGATTCTACACAAGATGCATGTATTAGCAAACTCCATATGCAGGCTGGGTAGGTGTTGAGTTGAACCAACACTCTATAATTTTAATCACTGACTGTTACAAAAGAGGTGGAGAGAATCTAAAGATTAATTGGGAATAAGAGGTAAACTAAGAATAATAATAATAATACAAATAATAAGGCATGAGCAGAGGAAAGTTTACTCCAGTAAGATTTATCCAATATCCATTATAATGGATGTAAGACTCAGATTATTCCGATGCTAGAATATTATACCCACAATGTATTGGGTTGTTCTTCTAAACAGTGCATTTTTAAAGCAGCAGTTCTTCATGTACTTTGTTAATTCTTGATACAGTTTCTGGAAGTGACCTAGTTTAATTTCAAATCCCTTTGGAATCTTGCTGTGGGTGATTCTGAGACAATCCCCCAAAGGTACTATCGTTTTTTTAAAGGAAGCTTTGCATCAGGGACATGTTTCCTTGGTTACCAGCATCACAAGCATATGTGCCATTTCAAACACTTCCTTCCAGCTATCTTAAGACAACATTTCTGGAACCTGAGCAGAGTCTATCTTCTCCTCAAAGAGAAGAGTCATAAAGGTCGACAGCATCTCTCAGAGTTCTAGATGGTGGGCTGTTTGAGGCTACGTTTTTAGGCACAGAAACAACAGCAGCCCTGACAATGATGGAAAAGCAAAAGGGCATTTAGATCACACAGATATGAATGTGACAGTGCCTCGGCTTCACATACACTCCCAAAGTCACTGCGGTCCTGATGACATGGAGATTCACGGAACAGAGTGGCACTGGATAGAATTCTCGCTGGGTTCCTGATGGGGTCTACGTTTCCAGGCTGCTGTGACATTCAGGATAACTACCAATTCGCATAGCGGACTGCGCCAGGGACCCCTCTGCTTCTATCCTTGCCACGGGCTCCAGAGGCGGGAGAAATAATTCCACCAACAGCCAAAGCATGACACGCATCATGCTCTGTTTGGACACAGGGAACTCACTGCTGAGAGAGCAGAGATCCAGCTGCCACCAGAAATGTAGAGACAGAAACCAGCCCCCGCCCCCCGCCATAATCCTTAGCAGCAAAAAGTGAGTTTATAAAGCTAAAAAGCTTTCAAGTTTTAATGAAAAAGCTAAGTTAGAAATTATAAACTACACCATACGCTTTGGGAAACATGGTTTCTGGCAATATATTTAGTATCATGTTAAAATAGTGTTACAAAAGGGACTTAACAGAAACAAGAGCATGAATTTTGGGGGGGAAGGAAAGAATAGAAAGGGGAGGGACATTTTTTGAATACCAACCCAGGGCAGGTTAGAACTGGGCTTGGGTTTTCATCCAGAGTGTAACTTAATCCTCAAACCCTTCCGTGCAATGTGTGTTGCTATCCTCACTTGCAAACAGGAGGCTAAAGCCCAGAGGCCCTAAGTCACCTCCAAGAGTCTGTGAGTGGCAGCACTGGTGAAGCAAATCGTGTCTGAAGCCATGAAAAGTCAGTGTATTTTCCAAAACCACACTATGTAGACTCTGCCACAAATCCACTGACAATACAGCTATTGTAAATTTTAAAAATAAATTTGCCTTTTCTTTTAAGCTCAAACTTTGTAAACGAGCATAGAGGGCTTGTCATTTCTTCCTACTCTAGAATATTTAGAGGAATAAATAGAAAAAAAATTTACTTCCAAATGGAAATGCCCTCCAGAAGACAAATGAATGATTTCGGATATAACTTCTATGAACTCAATTCAAACACACACACACACACACACACACACACCCAATAGCAAATCCAAAACTCATATTAGTCACAGTTTTTCAGTGCAACATTTAAAAATGTATCCTCATCAGAAACATGATTTCTTTCACCACATAGCTATGGGAATGACCATAGTTGGAATCTAAACTGAACATTTCTCTAAATTCGTGAATATTCTTTATTTGGATTTTTTTCAAGTTTAAAAAAAAAACAAAAAAGTTGATATGATAGCTCCTTTAGGAATTTTCTACTTTTTCAGCATGAGAAGTTAAATTTGATGAATTCATGAGAACAGATCCTATAACCTCTTTGTGACCTAGGGAGATAACTTACCCATCCCTCTCTACTACCGCAATCTGAATGTAGGCCGTAATCTCATTAAGCCTTACAAACAAAAGCACTTAAGCAGTTATGACCCATTTTACTATTGTTTCTCTTGCCTCCCTTACTCTGTATCTCTTTTTTTTTTTTTCATGTCTCTGTGGCTTCCAAATCCATATTCTTAAATCCCAACTTACTCCTAAATTCCACTTTCACAATTCCAGAAGGCTAATAGACATTTTCATCCCCACATCCCCCCGGGCACTTTAAAGTTGACATGTCTCCAACCATATGATCTGCCACCAAATTCCTAAGTGTCCTTAATGACACCACGGCCCAGCCAGTTAACCCAGCCAGAAACCGCAGAGGTCCCTCTGATTCCCTCCACCATTTTCACTCCTCCACGGCCTTTCCATTCCACTGTCTACATATCTCTCAGTGGCCTCCCCTTTTCTGCATCCTCCCATGCCTTAGTTTAGAGCCTCATTCATCTCCTGCCTGGGATACTGAAATGGCATCACATCTTATCTCTAAGTTGGAGGCTTTCCCCACTGCATTCCATCCTATCTACCACCAGAGCTATAACTCTAAATCACTCATCTGATTCACCAGACACTTTACAACAGTAATTTCATTGGAGTTGGACAGGGTAGAATTATGGGAACATTTCCTTTTGGGATCAATTTATTATATAATGTTTCTATTTTTAATGGACAAATATTACTTTTGTGATCATAAATAAGGACAAAAAATGTACACATTGAGTAAGGGACTGGGTCCACAATGAAGTTAAAACTCTTGAGCCTTATCACCTCACACCAGTCAGAATGGCCATCATCAAAAAATCTACAAACAATAAATGCTGGAGAGGGTGTGGAGAAAAGGGAACCCTCTTGCACTGTAGGTGGGAATGTACATTGATACAGCCACTTTGGAGAACAGTACGGAGGTGCCTCAAAAAACTAAAAATAGAACTACCATACGACCCAGCAATCCCATTACTGGGCATATACCCTGAGAAAAACATAATTCAGAAAGAGTCATGTACCACAATGTTCATTGCAGCTCTATTTACAATAGCCAGGACATGGAAGCAACCTAAGTGTCCATCAACAGATGAAAGGATAAAGAAGATGTAGCACATATATACAATGGAATATTACTCAGCCATAAAAAGAAACAAAATTGAGTTATTTGTAGTGAGGTGGATGGACCTAGAGACTGTCATACAGAGTGAAGTAAGTCAGAAAGAGAAAAGCAAATAACATAAGCTAACACATATACATGGAGTCTAAAATAAATAAATAAATAAATAATGGTCATGAAGAACCTAGGGGCAGGACAGGAATAAAGCCACAGACATTAGAGAATGGACTTGAGGACACGGGGAGTGGGAAGGGTAAGCTGGGACAAAGTGAGAGAGTGGCATGGACATATATACACTACCAAATGTAAAATAGATAGCTAGTGGGAAGCAGCCGCATAGCACAGGGAGGTCAGCTCGGTGCTCTGTGACCACCTAGAGGGGTGGGAGGGAGACGCAAGAGGGAGGAGATATGGGGATGTATGTATATGTATAGCTGATTCACTTTGTTATACAGCAGAAACTAACACACCATTGTAAAGCAATTATAATCCAATAAAGATGTTTAAAAAAAACCCAACTCTTGAGCCTTGAACACAAGGCCCTTCACGATGTGTCTGTCAATTACCTCCCGGGGTTCATCTTCCCCACCCCACCACCCACATCCCTGAGGCACACGCCCGCTTCTCCAGTGCTCTTTTGAACCTGCAATACTTTGCCAGCTCTGCTCCCTATTCCTGCAATACCTTTCAAGTGAACTTTTATCTTATTCCCCTCTTCTTAACTTCCTATGTGTCCCAAATCTGCTTTATCATAGCCAGACCAAGTCAATCAGAATCTCTGGGGAAAAACCTCACAATCCAAATTTTGCTCCCCACGTGATGCTTATATTCAAGCAAGAATAGGAAAAAATGGCCTCAAAAAATGCTCACGAGAAATTGGGAAAGGGAATTTAAATTCCTATCTGAGCATCACTTTACAGGTCAAATTTCCTAACTTTATGATCAATGCATATGGCTCTCTTCAGAATTTTCTCCAGAATAACCTGAGTAAAATGCCTGTGTGGAACAACCCCCGCTGACCTCAGGATGCACAAGTGTGTGTTAGGTAAAGGCATGAGAGGTGGCCATGAGCTTGCACAGGCATACACATGAACACACACGTGCACACACATCTCAAGACCCAAAGGTCTGCCCTCAAGCACCTTACAATTTTCAGATGAAAAGATGCTTAAAAGGATCCCCTCTTACAACAAACCAGAAAAAGGAAATTTGTGTTTATTTTTTCTCACACACATACTTTAATGATTTGACTGCTCCTAGGCAGCCTGCACACATATCACTGAGTGTGCTCTACCCAATTTTACACATTAGTTAAAATCAAATATGAGTTCCCCACTGAAAACTGAAAGGTCCAAAATCTATTCTCTTCTCTGTAACCAACTGGCTAAATATCCTTGGATGAGTTAGTTTTTATTTACTCTTTCAATTTTACTCCTTTGAAAGAATTCCAGATCTCTCATTATATTGAGAAGAGATTTTAAAGGAAGTAAAAAAAAAATAAGCTGGAAAAGCAGAATTTGAGTTCTGGGTCCCAAAATTATTTTGTTTTAATGAAGAAGAAGGATAGATAAATCCTAACAGTACTTAAAACATATAATATGTTAAAAAACAAAACAAAAAAACTTGCTGAATAACGACAAATTACAAAAAGAACGACTTACATTGGAGGCTTACTTGTTCCCTTAATGGATTATATATGAATTCAGTTTAAACATATAAATAAATTCAGTTTAAAATAACAGATGTGGAAAACAAACTTAATGGTTACCAAGGGCGGGGGTATAAATTGGGAGATTGAGACTGACATATACACACGACTATATATAAAATAGATAACTAAAAAGAACCTACTGTATAGCACAGGGAACTCTACTCAATACTCTGTAATGACTTATATGGGAAAAGAATCTAAAAAAGAGTGGATATATGTATATGTATAACTGATTCACTTTGCTGTACAGCAGAAACTAACACAACATTGCAAATCAACTATAGTCCAACAAAAATTAATTTTAAAAATTCAGTTTAATAAAAAGTCAACAGCTATCTGCATATTTGTGGAGTGCTTCGTCTGTGCCAGGGCCTGTGCATGATGCCCTAGAAGGGGCTGAAGCAGCACGTCAGGCCGGGGGAGGGGTGGAAGTCAGAGGTCACCATGTCCAGCTGCCCTCTCTGTGTTTGACTCTCTTATTTCAACACAGCCTCCAGGACTTCCCCCTGCTAGCAGCTGAATTAAACCCGGCAGTTTGAGTTTTCATTTATGATCAGCCACATCCCCTTCTTCCAAAGTTGTATTCATCAAGGACTTACCTGTACATAGGACACCTAACACTCATAAGAGCACTGACCTTTTACTGAGCATTGGCTGTGCCCAGGACCCTGTGCTTGTCTTTACTCCTTTTAACAACTCTGCAGGGCAGAGATTACTTCTCCTTCTTGCTGAGAGGACATCTAAGAAGTAAAGCTGAGATTTGAAGTTAGCATTGTCTCATTTTAAGCCATTACACTTTGTTTTGTCCACTCGGGCTGCTATATCAGAATGCCATAGATTGGGTGGCTTATAACAGTGGACATTTACCTCTCACAGTTCTGGAGAACTGGAAGTCCAAAATCAAAGTTCTAGCAGGGTTCAGTGTCTGGTGAGAACCCACTTTATGGTTCATATACAGCTGTGTTCTTGCTGCGTCCTCACATGAGCAAAGAGGCAAGGGATCTCTCTGGGGTCTCTTTTATAAGGACACTAATCCCATTAACAAGTGATCCACCCTTGTGACCTAATCACCTTGCAAAGCCACACCTCCAAGTACTATCCCACTGGGAATTAGGTTTCAACATGAAATTTGGGGGGCACACGTTTATAGTACTCTTCTTTGAACTATACCAAAAAGATCCTAGCACATCTGCCCACTCACTGCCCCCATCCATTTCAGAAAAGGACCCTTTGAACACTGACCATGACCTGAACATGCAGTTCCCCCATCTTAGCCTCCTTCCTTTGAAAGGGACCATTTGTTCCTTGCATAGAACTTGCTATAGTCTGAAATGATCTTGCTAATTTATTAAATTATCTATCTTCTCTACACACACACACACACACACACACACACACACACACACAGAGCAAGAAGAAGAATGCAGGCCCCTTTAGGGCAGTGATTTTGCATGCCTAGTTCACTCTCCTATATCTCACTATCTGGAATGCTGGGCTCAATAAATATTTGTAGAGATGAATAAATAACTCATCAGGCTTTGTGGCATTATCTCATTCCAAACGGTGGAAGTGTGTTTATATATATATTTTGTTTTTTAATGTACGTTGGGCTAGATATGCTCAGATAGTTTATGTGCTAATTCTTTCTTTCACTCTAAGGTTAAGCCTATACTCTGTTTCAACATTAAGAACCAGGAAGTACAAAGAAAAGGCCACCAACAGGTAATATCAAGTCAAAATGCCAGAAAAAATGAGAATTTTTAAAGAAAATGATGATGAACTGTTTTCACTGAACACCCAAGCAGGCGCCAGTAATTCACATGAATTCTGAGTGAAGGTGAAAGAGTTTGAAACTTCCTTCAGTTGGGCTGGTGAGATGGGACACTGACTAAGCAGGCTTGACGGTCTTTTTCCAAAAATAAATGAACACACCAAAACCACAAAACCCCTCAAGTAGAAAGGCAGATAATAGCACTTCTGCTATTGGTGTTTACTATGTTAGCATTTTCATTTTGCATTTTCATCCTGAAGTGTGGTTACATTTCAAAAATCCTGCGAAAGCACAACAGCCCCCAAAACGCATAGTCTACTAATACTGAAACTGCTATTTGATGAAGAAGCTTTCTGGCTCATGAAAATCTCAAATGAGAAGTAGAAGGAGCCGATGTTTGACCTCTGAAACCTTCCTTCTCGTTATGGTGAGAAACCAGATTTTGGGGTGTGTGTGTGTGTGTTTGTTTTTATCATTATTTTTAACAAACTGCTCTATAGTCAAAAAAACCTGCTGGCCTAATCACCAGTCCTCAAACCACAGACTCACACAAACCCCTATAGCAACTGTCTCCTCCTACAAATGTCTCCGTTGCCCAGAGATGGGAACCCCAAGTGTTATTAAAGTGATGGAGGGTTGTAGCAAACTATCTTTATGTATCTTTATGAAACTACCTGTTGGTTACCTTGGGAGATGGGGGTAGGAGGAGATGGTGGGCACATTTGTTGGAGTTACTGATTATTTCAAACATCTTCCCTTCATCACCTCCTTCCCTTTGTCTATGTTTTGCTTTGTTTCCATAAATTGGATCACAAGCCTACTGGACCAGGGCCACATTCAACTCTTAACAATGGAAGCTTCCTTTTGGGTTTCCTTCGAGATCACCCATATTATGGTGTTCTTTCAGATCCAGGACCACAGAAGAGCCTGTGAGGCAGCCATCCAGAGTCCATCCCTTCTCTCCTCCAAGCTCTTGTAGCTTCAAAGTTCTTCCCACATTCTGCCCCATTTCCATAAGTTTTACCTCCTCCAGCAGACAAAAAGCTCCCTGGGGCAAAGAACTTTCTCATTTCTCACAGTACACAGGACAAGGCCTGAGAAAACGTCTGTGGATGGAATGGCCTGTCCTTGTTCAATAAGGGGCAACAGCCATTGTTGACATGAGTTCTGGCGGCTGAGCTCCTAAATTTCCAACTCTAGGGCCTGTCCAGACTCAGGCCTGACCCAGACTCTAGGAGAGGGTTCAGGCTCCAAGCCACAAGTTTCCCAATCTGTCAGCTTTGGAGTCAGGTTATTGCAGGGAACCCCGTTCTTGTGCAAAAGCAAGCATTGTCAGTAGATGGAAATTAGGAAAAGTGCACACACACATTGTTGCAAAAGTATAAAAAACAAAGCCATTTCTAAACAGTACCTGATTTATTCTAACTTCTTTATCCACATCAAATTAAAGAATGACCAAAAGTATCTGTGCGAGGCATTCCTCAGCTAGAACATTAAAAAGGAGACCTCAAATCTGAAAAACATTGCAATTTCCTCCTTTAGGCAGAAGGGAGGTGGTATTGAGCAGGGTGAAGAATCCAGACTTTGAAATAATTCAGTAATGGTCTTCAATTCCTACACAGAACCAGTATGACTTGGTCAAATTATGTCTGCCCTCAATTAATCTTTTCAAAATCCAGCATCTACTGTGTGCCAGGAACCTTTCTAGGCATGGGAGATACAGCAAGGAACAAAACAGATAAAGTCCCTGCCTCAAAACAATAGGGTAGGGATTAAAATAGCACCTATCTCATTGGACTATTATAAGAATTCCATACCAAGTACTAGAGGTGAAGCCCTTAGAACAGGGTCTGGCACATGAATCACGCTCCCTCAGTGAATAGTAGCTGTTATTTAAAGCAGGAAATGTCAATTTCTACAAGCTGTAGGAAGTATGCTGGATGTACTAAAAAAAAAAAAAAAAAAGGATACATTGGCCAAATGTCACATCTGGCACCACATCTGGCACCACTGAACCCAGGGTTGGGTGAGGAGATCTGGCCAGCTGCATGGATGAGGCCTGTCTTCTCTCTTTCCCCAGTGTTTGCCCTGTTAAAAAACTTACTTTCCCCATTAAGGGTGGGGACACCCCTACGGTCTTTGATACTTAGGGCACAAGAAGGGATTCTGAGAAATTGTGGTCCCTGCATCAACGAACGTCCAAAAGTCATCTGCAAAGGTGCTCCGGGTATGTGTATCAATGACCCTTCTCTTGAGCCTTTCACTCCAATCCCAAAGGGCTTGTAAGTGTCCTCCAAATCTGCCGTGTTCTTTAAATCCACCATGCCTTTGCCCAGCTTTTCCTGTTATGAGGTATGCACTTCCCTGTTCTCCATGCCTTGATATACCTGGTTTAATTCCACCCATCCTTGAAGACCAAGTTCATACAAGCACATCTGAAGACTTCCTGAACCACAAGATGGACAGTTGGTTCTCTCACCTCTTCCCATCTGATAACTTATCACAGCCCCACCTACTGCATTATTCTCACTTGGTTCATGTCCATTCTGTCATTAGACTACCCTGCTCAAGTGCCCAATATCAAATTTAGGGCAACGGGCCCACCTCAAATATTTCTTTTGCTCACTTATTCAGAAAATATTTATTGAGCTCCGACTCTATGGCACACTCGGTTCCAGTATGCCGGGTATATGGTAATATACCCAAATGCCTGCCTGGCCCCAAATGCCTGCCTGGCCTATGGAACTGCCATCCTAGTGGAGAAGCTGCTCCTCACCCCTCTTTGCCCAACACCCTTCTCACCAGATCACCCTGACCACCCACAACAAGAATTCCAGGCATGAGTACCAGTTGTGTGTGGCATGTTTTCATGAATAAATAAATCACCCTCACTTTTAGGTTCTTTGAAGTGTGAAGCAAACCCAATGCCTAAAGCCATGACTGTTCCCCTGGGCTGTCACCACAAAGTCCCATCCTCTACATCACTGCCTTGGTGATTTGGTACCGTTTTTAAAACGAGGGGACACTTTATCCATCAAAAATCAAACTCAATGCCTGTAGGGAACAGGGCAGAATTATTTCCTAGCAAAGAGATCTTCCCAAACAAGATGAACTACACTCACAAGGGCCCCATCCAGATTTTTCTTCTCGAAGCTTCCACTGGTTAACACCATCGGATAGGACTTTTTTTCTCACACTGAATCCCCTTGGTACCTTTACACAGCCCCCCTGCATCACACAAGCCTTCAGTTATTTATTTACTTATTTCACTTATTTACATACTGCCTCAGCATTGTGCCCGGCTCTTTCACACATGTGTGTATGTCTCTTGCAACTACACCGGGAGCTCCACGATTACAGAAACGCCCTCTGCAGTCACGACACCTTCCACAATGTGAACATACAGCAGGTGCTCAATACGTGCTTGTCACATTTCATATGGAGAAATTATTCCTTACACCTCAGCTATCATGGAGGAGGGGAAGCCCAACTCTACACCCCAAAGAATAGGTAAAAGTCTAACTCACTTCCAGAAAGGGAATGACACAAAATTTCCAAGAAGAAAAACCATCCAAAGAATAAACAACATTGGCCATGTGGAGCTTTCCACGATCTCATCAACTTTTTCTAGTCTGTTAAAAGCCAACATATCACTAGTTTACATCTGTTCCTTGTGGAGTTGTTGTGATCTTACATGGCCCTTCAAAAATTGTGCTTCGCTGATCTCTCCTTCTTACCTTAAAATAATTGCAATCAAACCTCAGGATTACTGTATAATGTGGACTGAAATGGACTGTTTTTATTTTTCCCCCGCCTTTAACTAACATTTTCTATGTCCTTACTATTTTTGGCAACTCTGCAAAACCACTTGTGTGATCTCATTTAACATCAAAATAAGCCCCATGAAGTGGTTTCTTCTACTGATCCCATTTTACAGCTGACAATATGGAGACTCAGAGAGGTTAAGTCACACAGCTGAGAACTGGCCAATCAAACCAAGAACTGCTGGCCCTACAGCTCACATACTATGCCAGGCATCAGAAAACTCTGACCTGAGGACCAAATCCAGCCTACCACATGTATTTGTAAACAAAGTTTTATTGGAACATGGCAAAGCTCATTTGTTTATATACTGTCTATGGCTGCTTTCATATACCAACAGCAGAGCTGAGCAGTTACGACAGAGGCTCGATGGCCCACAAAGCCTAAAATATTTACTATCTGGCACTCAGCAGAACAAGTTTGCCAACCCCTGGTCCAGGCTACATTGGCAAAGATAAAATGTTTAAGTCATAGCAATCTCCTAAAAGTCTCAACACGTAGTTCACAAAGTACAGAGCTTGCAGTAAAAACGGAAGCTTTCCAATGACCTTAAAAATCTCAAGTGGGAACAGTCTTTGCGAGTCATCTGCCTTCTGTTTCTGAATGATAAGTTGAGCCTGGCATTAGTAAATGCCTTACGACTCCAACTCCCATTTAGAAATAAATATACTCGGAATATCAGAAGTATTTATTGCTTGCAGAACTGTCTGGTAACAAGGAAATTGCCCCATTGGTCAAATAGCAACAGAAGATTTATCCATTCCCTATGCAAAGTAGTATACTTAGACCTACACAAACTAGGATAAGAAAGCACAAGTTCAACATAAAGGACAGATGGGATGCTAGGAGTGGGATGAACCTTTCTTCATGCAAGCTCTTAAACCAGCAGAAGTTAGACAGAGAGAGAGTCTACATTATCCCTAAACATGCAATCACAGCACGAACAAAATAACGTGGAACGTGGCACTGCTTTGCTTGTGATGAAGGCTGTAATGTAACTTTGCCAGGAACCTCATTCACCATCCTTTTCCCCTTAACAATCAGCCTCTCATCCTGTGCTGTCCGTCTGTGAATGTCACCGTTGGGAATGGAAGCTCAGTCCCTCTCACCCCGTCCACCACATGTAATGCGTATCTGAGTCCTTGTACCGAAAGCCATCCCTTCTTTCTATTTCTGCTGCCTTCTGGCTTAGATATCCTTTTATTTATTTTTTTTTTAGCCAAGCCAGGGTCCTGGGGTCCTATTGCATCCTACTCTGGTTCCTACTGGGTCGCAAGTTATCTTCTAGAACTGTGTCCAGTTTCCCATTCACGCATCTTCCTGACTCCTCACGGGCTACCAAATGAAGGCAAATTCTTGACCCTGTGAATTCAAGGACTAATAGATAAAGTTTAGCGACCTAGTATGCATGCTTTAGGCCCATCAGTATAAAGCTAAGGCCAGCTGGAAAGCTTAAAGTGATGCACAGGAAAAAAAAATATTAAAAATTAAAAACTAAAATAAAGCGATGCAGAGAGCTGGTAGCTCACACTGACTGAGCTTTCACCCTGGGCCGGTCAGCTGTGTGCACTCCACAGGCAGAAACTGACTCTTGCCACCCATCAAAGGACTGGAATATCTACTGTGTCAACGAGGGCAGGGGGACTGAGGGGGCAGCAGGTAAGTGATGGGGCAGGAATTCAAACCGAGGCGACAGAGAGACTTCCCTGGCAGTCCAGTGGTTAGGACTCCGCACTTCCAATGCAGGGGCGCCAGTTCGAGCCCTGGTCAGGGAACTAAGATCACATGCCGCATGGCACGGCCGAAAAAAAAAAACCCAAGGCAGCAAACTACAGAGGTCACCCCTCACTCCACTGCCCCCTGTCTCTGCCATCTCTAAATTCCTTAATACTTTGTACTCTTCCGAAGTGACTTTTAGAAAAATTAAACTTAGAATTACATTTATATACTTCCCTTCCAAAATTGAAAACTCCTGGAGGGTAGTGGTCTAGTTTTATTAATCTGTGGACCTCCTCACATACCCAGCCTGGTACCCAGCTGGAGCTAAATGCGGAGCAAAGGGATATTCCCTCCTCCAGGAAGTCTAATGGGTGAATGAAAAAGAAAAGATCGCTTAGAAAATCCATCAACAGAATACCCTCAAGAGGTCTTTCTTTGTGCTTTGTTTATACCCCAACATATATTCACCAGGACTTCCTGAAAATAATTTTGAGGAAACAAAAACCATGAAAAATTAGCTGCCAGATTTGGAATGGTGAGTTTCTGTGGAGGAGGAAAAACTAAAGGAACAGGCACACAGAGCGACTGATGTCCTAAGGAGGGTAATTCATTTCACTCCAAAATGGGCTAAAGCCACTGCTCTCAACACTGGTTGCACACTAGACTTGCCTGGGGACGTTTTGAAAGTTCTGAGAGCTGGGCCAGTCTCAGACCAAGCAAATCCAACTCTCTGGGGGTGGGCCCCAGTTATCTGTGGTTTTTAAAGCTCTCCAGGGAGGTCTAATGTGCAGCTGAAGTAAAAACTGCTGGAGTGAAGGGAGTTTCACAGGAATCCTGGCTCCATAATTACAAATTATGTGACCTGTAACAAGACATTCCCCACCCATCCTTTTTCTTCAACCCCAAACAATCCCTTACTAGGTACAGGACCTCAGCTCAGATTCCCCCCTTGTAAAATGAGGGTTAGTACTTAACCCTCGTACGGTTATTGTCGGCACTGAACGAGGATACATCAAACTTCTCAGAACAGTGCCCAGAACATGGAAGGGAATTATTAAGTGTTAGCTATTTTAATCAGCAAAGGTATAAAGGGTTTACAATACAGTCGGCCCTCCATATCCTCGGGTTCTGCATCCGTGGATTCAACCAACTGAGGATCGAAAATATTTGAAAATTTAAAAATTCCAGAAAGTTCCAAAAAGCAAAACTTGAATTTGCCATGCACCAGGCAACTATTTTCATAGTATTTACATTGTATTTATAACTACTTACATAGTATTTATATTGTGTTCAGTATTTTAAGTAATCTAGAGATGATTTAAAGTATACAGGAGGATGTGCATAGGTTATATGCAAACACGACATCACTTTATATAAGGGACTCAAGCATCCGCAGATTTTGGTATGCAAAGGAGTCCCACAGATACTGAGGGATGACTGTACCTATCTCACAAGCTGAGGACTAACTACAAAGGATTTGATATTTAAAAAATGCTTAATAAATGGCATTCTCTTTTCCCATTCTTAATTCCACTCACAATTATCTCTGAATACCTGATCTAACTTGGAGGCCCTCAGTGTAGAGAAACCTAGCTCCCCAGCACTCACCTAGGGTTGCCAGATAAAAGACAGGGGCATATTCAATATGATCAAATATAATAAATACAATATAATTAAAAAATCATTCGCTGTTTATCTGAAATTCAAATTTACCTAGCTACACTCTATTTTTATTCGTCAAATACTACATTCACCTGTTATTGAAATTTAGGCTAAAATTGAGGTGGGG
Source organism: Eubalaena glacialis (assembly GCF_028564815.1). Lineage (NCBI taxonomy): Eukaryota > Metazoa > Chordata > Mammalia > Artiodactyla > Balaenidae > Eubalaena > Eubalaena glacialis. Next base: position 68,415,266 of record NC_083732.1, read on the forward strand.
AAGCAGAGTCTAGTCCATGGAGACACACACACACATGCAAAAAAAATCAGTACCTTGAACCTTCACTGCTTCACTCCCTAGTAGCCAAAAGACACGTTACCACAATTTATGAGCAACAAGCCAGCTCCCCTACATCGGGCAAGTTAATGCATTGTTCAGATGAACAAAATGCAGGAGGAAACTATTCAAAGGCAAAGGACAGCCACAAAGGAGAAAACTTTCCCAAACTGACCCCCTCTGTTGTTTTTTTTAATAATTTATTTATTTTTATTTTTATTTAATTTTGGCTGCATTGGGTCTTCGTTGCCGCGCTCAGGCTTTCTCTAGTTGCGGCGAGCGGGGGCCACTCTTCAGCGCGGTGCGCGGGCCTCTCACTGTCGCAGCCTCTCTTGCTGCGGAGCACAGGCTCCAGACGCGCAGGCTCAGTAATTGTGGCTCACGGGCCTAGTTGCTCCGCGGCATGTGGGATCTTCCCAGACCAGGGCTCGAACCCGTGTCCCCTGCATTGGCAGGCAGATTCTCAACCACTGCGCCACCAGGGAAGCCTTGACCCCCTCTATTTTGCAGTCATTTATCTTATCCATCAATCAAGTGAACTGTAGATTTGAAGAGAAACTCTAGCCTCCTGGTGGAACACGCTGCAACCATCCCACAGGGCAAAAGCTTAATTATAAATTATTTAGCCTATAAATGATGCAATATCAAAACCCAAAGCCTTGTTATGGACTTTGAGAGTTCTGTGGAATACAGACCTCTAATGTGTCACATGTTTTGTTTCATGTTTTATTTGTTTTAACCCTCCCTTTTAAAAAAGCTAAGTTTATTTTACTTTTTCAAAGCACGTTTCTTCTATGAGAAAAAAAACAGAAAAAACAGACCTATCAGAAAACAACGTTCTTGAAACCCATTTCACACGGTATTTATTTTGAATTCCCAGAGCAAAGTCTCTGGGGAAATGTTAAGTTCTGAACTATGTCCACTATAATATTGGTGGATGTGGAAGAAACTAAAGATTAAAATACTACAGAATAAGTTAAGAAGCGTTAAGCGCCAATCAGTCAGCTAGTTCTGTAAGAAATGAATTAAATCAGCCACTAGATTGCTCATTGATGATCACAAACAGCGAAAGCTCTCCTGCAAAGGCATGGTTTCCAGTTCACTTGGCTAATCCCTTCTGAACAAGGATTCAAGGAATGAATATTATTTATCCAATGGCAAGCTGCACAAATTAATCACACCCAAGCACCATGCTGGCAGCCAAACACAATAATTCCAGACCATCATCATAAGCCAATAACAAGAACAAAAGCTCTATTATCCATCCCCCCCCAAAAAACGGCAAGTATCAAAAGGTTTGAAATTATACCCCCTTAACCTCTTTACAGCCAACTAATTAGGATGGTAGGTCACATGAAAATAACTTTCAAAGAAGAGAAAGATAGAAAGGTAGAAGTTAATTTTTTTTAACAGTAAGAAAAGTAAAAGGTCAAATGGGCACATCATTCACCAGTCCGGACAAAATTCACATTAAAAGCCAAACTGTAATGAGCACATAGCATCAGCTTTACCCCCAGTTTACTTAGGTGAGTTACCACATATCCTAATAACCTAAATGAGTTTGATACAATCTGATTCAATTTTTTTTTCTACAAACAGTAGTAAAACTAACTTTTTCCCGGACAAGCAGCAAGATTCAGACAGCGACCCACAGGATCCAGAAGCCAGTGGTTGGCAAAGTTCTGACTTCGCAAGGTGGCTAATAATACATGGTACAGAGACAGCACAGAGGGAAAGAAGGCCAGGAGGACAAGAAATGCCCCATTAATGATGCCCCGCATCCCTGGCGCAGCTGACTTGAATGCGGCTCTTATGAGGCTGCCAGCTTTGAAAGTAAAAAAAAAGGTGGGGGGGAATATGTGTAACTTAAGTCAGAAAGAAGGGAGTTCTCTGTTTGCTGTGCTCGCTAAGAGACAGAGGAAGACACTGCCAAAGAACCTTCATCTTCACGTGGGGCAGCTTTGTATTTCCTTTCGGCCCATGGAGATACAGTTTATAAGGCAACCACGTCGGCTTAACAAGAAGTGTGTTAACTGGAAAAAAAACACAGCTGGTAGGTGGAGGAGGCCACGTGAGCACGAAGGGGGCTCCCTGGCGTCCATAGGGGAGACACTGGGCTCCGGGCTCAGAATGTCACTGTCACGTGCGAAACTCCCCTCTGGAAATCAATGCTCTAAGTTCCCCTATACCAGTGCTTTCCCTCAAGTTCCACCAACGGGAGGATGCTTGGCGTGCTTTCCTTTCATTCAAGGTCAAGACCAATTCTGTATACCTATTCACTTCAAGGTAAAATGCATTTCGCTGCCCTCATGGGCTGAACGCCACCAGTTTTGTGGAGGAAAGAAAGACGCTGCTGAATAAAAGAAGGAGGAGGGTGGGAGTGAGAAATGCTGTTTCTAACTCTCCAGCTACTGTCAGCCTTGGAAAAGGGTATTTTCGGCTACAGTTCTGTTAACAGGTGACCTGGGGTAAGAAAATGAGCTTGAAAAACTGGTAACACTGAAAGGGAAAGGCAAAAGTACCAGACTGAGTGTCTGTGAGGCATACACATATACACACAAAAATATTATATATATTATTATATATAATATAGCTATATGTAGTTTATATTATACATATTATATCTATTATACTAATAGATGTAGATATATAATATTACAGATTATTCCACTTCACCTATACATATATAGTATATTTATATAAAGTATTATATATGATATAGTTATATATATCACATATGTATTATTTTATATATAATATATATCATATATAATATACATTATTTTATATATACAGACACGCACACACTTTACACTCATTATCTCATTTCATCTTCACCAAAACCCTCTGAAGTAGAACAATCTGTAGTTTTATTGGGTTGGCCAAAAAGTTTGTTCGGGTTTTTCATAAGATGGTACAGAAAACCTGAACCAACTTTTTGGCCAACCCAATACCTTTGAGGAAAGCAAGGCATGGACTCCATCCTGCCTGCCTCTAAAGCTTGTGCTCTTTCTCTTACTGACGGTTCTCAATTTTCAATCTGCCTCCACACCAGGGGCAGGCACTCTTCCATGAAGAGACAGAGAGTAAACATTCTAGGCTGTGCTGACCGTGAAGTCTCTGTCGCAAGGACTCCTCTCTACCACTGTCAGGGGAGATCGGCCAGAGAAAACAAGTAAAGGAATGTGCATGCCTGGGTTTGAGTAAACCTTTATGTATGGGCACTGCCATTGGAATTGCAGGTAACTTTCACATGTCACAAAACGTTTTTCTTCTCTTGATTAGTTTAAACATTTAATAATGTGAGGACTTGCCTGGTGGCACAGTGGTTGAGAATCCGCCTGCCAATGCAGGGGACACGGGTTCGAGCCCTGGTCCGGGAAGATCCCACACGCCGTGGAGCAACTAAGCCCACGTGCCACAACTACGTTGCCTGCGCTCTAGAGCCCATGAGACACAACTACTGAGCCTGCGTGCTGCAACTACTGAAGCCCGGTGTGCCTAGAGCCTGTGCTCTGCAACAAGAGAAGCCACCACAATGAGAAGCCCGTGCACAGCAATGAAGACCCAACACAGCCAAAAATAAATAAATAAATAAATATTTTTTTTAAAAATAATAATAATGTGAAAGTCATTCTCAGGCCACAGGCCATCGTTTGCCAGCTGTGCTCTACAGCATTCATAGATAACATCTGGATTCATTTCGGAGAAGGTAAAGAGAAAGTGAGATTATACTGCCCTAAGAATTAGATGAGAGAATCGGGGGAAGATGTCCTGTGTTGTTCAATGTTGTTGAAAACCTCATTCCCACTTCAAGACACGTCAAGTGTCTTCTCCACCACACCACACAGAGAGAATGTAAAAAACCCCCAGCCGTTGACACTGGCAGAGAAAGGATAATCCATACATGCAGATATAGTGATGTTTAATTAAAATGAACTCAGTTTATATACTAGCGTACAATTTCGAAATTCATCCTTTTTTTTTTTTTTAATCTCTGAAGCATCCTATAAATTCAGTTTGCTTCCTGGGCACAATTGCCTCTCCATCATTATTCTGATGGGAAAAGAAGACTGAATAAACCCAGGTGAAAATCACAAAAGTAAGAGATGATTCGGTTAAGCAGGGAAAACCAAGTAGAGAGAAGATCATGTGATTGGGCAGGAAGCCAAAGGCGACCCTGGCCAGAGATTAGCAAGCTTTATTACACTATGTCTAACAACTTTCCAAGTTAGCAAGGACAGGTTGATTTCCTAACTTTAGAGTGTGGAGTTAACTTACCAACTAATCAATGTATTTTCTCCCATGATTTTTCTCAAAAACAGAGTTCTGCTGGCTAGTTGCTGCAGATAAACCTAGTCAGCTATAAACACTACACTAGCAGTATCAGTAAGATCAACCGTGCACTAAATTGCTCCTGAAAATATACTGTCTCTTCCGGCTTTATTTCTCCACATGGCTGGCCTGCTGTTTTCTGCTATGCATTCCCAACATAAAGTGTAACCACGTTTTGAAGTCAGACATGGCCTTGCCATTGGCCTTTGGAAAGGCGGTTACCGTACTGCGTGCTTCCTGAAAAGTAAATGTATGCTAGGGGGTGGGAGGATTTCTAAGTGCCAGAAACAACTGTGAGGGGAATAGAGGAAATGAGACTTTGAAGCGAGGAGTCTTTGCCCTCTCAGTGTCTTTCTAGAACAAGGTCGTATGTGAATCATGTCAACGAACCCTTAGCATTGTCCAACCTCTAACAATGGGAAAAGAGGTAAAAGAATCTAAAAAAGAGTGTATATATGTATATGTATAACTGATTCACTTTGCTGTACAGCAGAACCTAACACAACATTGTAAATCAACTATACTCCAATAAAAAAAATTTTTTAATAAAAAATAAAGAAACAATGAGAAAAGGATTTGCAAGTGAACGTGATTAAGGCTACTCCCCAGAACCCAGAGACTAAGGTACCACAAAATGTTAGCCAGTAGGGAATATGGTCAATTTTTATTCTTTGTCAATCAGATTGAAATGATTGGGAAAGACTGTCCAAAAAAAAAAAAAAAAAAAAAATCCTCAGTACATTCCCTCCTGATACTCGGATGCTGATTTTTTTAATTTTTGCACTTTTTACTTTCAATCAATAGGTCTGAACCTATTATCTCAGTATCTGCTGAAATAAATAAATAAATAACCTATTATTTCAGTATCTGCTATTCAAATTTTTTTCTTTTGGGGTTGCTTGTACTTCTATAGCTTTTCTCCTTCGATTCAGCCCTAACCCCAATAAACTCAACAAGCACGTCAAATGAACCTGAATCACTGGGAGGATTTTGCATACTTTTAAGACAACTGGGCTCACATAAGCATTGTACTCACAGAATGCTGTGTGTTAGGCCCCAGAACAAGCTTCAACTCTTTGAGGTTAAAAGAAAAAAATCTTTAAATCCCGTTTAACATTCACCTCTTCAAAGGAAGTACTGAGCCAAAAGATTCTCACTTTGTTTTGGAACATTTTAAATGATGTCCCAAAGCAGTTTAGATTCATGAGATTAGGTGAGTAAAGAAAGTTAATAAGAAGAAGCAAATGTTATTAAATAGTCTCTATTTAGGACAGAGGAGGCCCATCTGTCTGTAGTGAAGGCTACACAAGAGCTTAAAAATAATCTGCCTTCCCCCGGGGGACATTAGTCCAGGGCTAGGGTACCTCCTTTGTGTTTGGAATCTGAGGAATTTGGGAGAGAACCCTGGACTGTCGCAGTAGTGGGGGAGCCTTCTTTGAATGTGGGCTACAATGGGGCCAGCTGCCACTCATGACCTTGATAAGCCACTGCATCCGTCATTCTGCCAGGCTCTACGCTTCTCTCGCGTCGCTGGGATGGCGGGAAGGAAGTTCTCATTTGTTGAAGCCTGACACATCCCTAATAGCATTTCCTAAGCAGCCTCTAACACAAGAGTTATAAAAGCAGCAGAAAGCTCTGGCTGGGAAATGGTCCCAGAAGGCAATCTGGCCATCACACAGGGTCTCCAGTGTCACTGAAAAGTTGGAATGGAGGCCCTTTCCGAGCCCTTTCATGATCTGCTTTTGTATCTGCAAAGGTCTTCCTTCAGTTCCAAGAAGATTTCCCTGAGGCCAAGGCCACGCCCAGAAGTGCCTTTCCGGCGCACAGCCACTCACCTCAACAACAGCCATCATGCCCTAGACATCATTTTCTGCTCTGCTGAAGGACACCTGGCTTTTACAAAATAACACAAGGATCTCTCCATGGGTTCAGGGAGGAAGAATCAGCGTGGAGACAAGGTACCGTTTTCCACATTTATCTTGCAATGCCTTCTTTTCAGACTAATTTCTTAACTGGTCTTTTCAAGAGATGGACACTTTAAAAATCAGCTCAAGATGGCTAGAGACAGGAAGACATCATTGTCTTCCCATAGGTGGCTTTCACAGTCTTTTGAATAACGGAAGAAGTGCTAAGTTGTTTTCTTCAAGCAAATAATTCATGGTTTCAGTTACAATTTATTTATTCTCACAATCACCCGATTGGAAGGTACTATAATTGCCCCCATTTTACAGATGAGGGAACTGAGGCACAAATAGGTTATTTGCCAAAGGCCGTGCAGCTTGTAAGTGATGGAGCCAGGATCTGAATCCGTTCTGACTCCTGATCAATGCTCTGAGCCACTCTACTTCTGCTAAACCAGCTACAACGGTTTATTCTATTATTGCACAAGTTCCAATCCTTCCTCCCTTCCAACGTGAAAAAGAAAATATCATCTTCAATGAAGCCTGGTCTAACCACTAGCACAGTGGTCCTCAGTGGCCCCCGGGGATACTTGACAGCCTGGAGATATTTGTGATTGTCATGATTGGGTAGGGGCCGGAGTGCTACTGGCAGCTAGTGGGTAGAGACCGGGCCGGGGGGCGGGGGGGGGGGGGGCGGGCAGGCGGGGTACGGGATGGTGCTGCTAAACAGCCTACAGTGTATAAGGCAGCTCCTACAACAAAGAACTGCCCAGACCAAAATGCCAATAATTGCAACAGTCAGATAAGAACCCTCGTGACACACATCTTTTCTTCCCCCCATTCCTTTTCTTCACCATAGCCTTTAAGTCTGTATGCTATTTGCGCCCAAAACTATCTAGGAAAACATCTCTCTCAGCAAGCAGGCTTTCGTGCTCTTCCCACCCCAGCCCCCCAAAACTGATTCATCTAGGGCCATCTCTGCATTTTTACTCCGCTCATTCCACCTGTCTAACTCCTGTACAGGCTTCAAAAGCTATTTCTTTTCCATCCAGCTTGTGGGATCTTAGTTCCTTGACCAGGGATCCGACTCAGGGCCCCCTGCAGTGTAAGCACGGAGTCCTAACCACTGGACCACCAGGGAATTTCCATCAAAAGCTATTTCAAGTGAAGTTTTGCCTGAGAAGACAAGCCCACAGCAACTCTTTCCTTCGCCTAGATTTTGCACCTCCGGTTTCCAAGTTACAATGCACCACCAGCTCATAGGGTTGATAATAATGATCGTTGCCATTGCACTCCTACCATGTGCCCCAGACTTTGAACAAACATTTGATATATATTTAGATACATATAAGATAACCCTGAAATAAAGATACTGTTACCTCCATTTTCTCCACAACTAAAACTGAAGCTAAGAGAAGTTAAGGGAGTTCAAAGGCTTCATCCTGAAGAAGTAGAATGGGCTCTTCTACTGGAAGCGCAAGCAGGCTTTCGTGCTCTTTCGTGCTCTTTCGAGCTCCTTCGGGCTCCTTCGGGCTCTTCTTTCTTCTACTTCGCCGTTCTCTTTACTTTCCCCTATTGCATGTATTTTTAACAGCTTTATGGAGGTGTAATTGACATACCATAAACTGCACATATTTAAATTGTACACTTTGGAAAGTTTGACATATATACCTGCTCATGAAATCAACTCCAAAATCAAGTTAATGATCTATCCATCACCCTCGAAAGTTTCTTCCCAATCCTCTCTTTACCATCACCCCCAGCCACTCCCAGGCAACCACTGATCTACTTTTTGTCATTGTAACTTAATTTGCATTTCCCAGCATTTTATATAAATGGCATCATATGGCACATACACTCTTTTTTTCCTCTGGCTTCTTTCATTCAGCATAATATTTTGAGATGCAGCCATGTTAGTCTGTATCAATAGTTCACTCCCTCCTATTGCTGGATATTATTCCCCTGTATGGATATGCCACAGTCCCCCATCCAAATGTTGAGGGGCATTGTGCTGTGACTAGTTTAGGGCTACTACAAATAAAGTTGCCACGAACATCTGTGTACAAGTTGCCATTCTCTTTTTAAATTCATCTGCATCCAGAGAAAAACTTTGCCAGATCATAAAATCGTATTAAATTTTGAACCCTTTTTCTAGCATAAAGAAATGGAGATGAGAAACAAAACTGTCCTCTCTTACTGAGTGCATGTTGCAGAAATAGCTAGAAACTTGTTCTTACAGGTAGATGGCCTCTCTTGTCATTTGGACCCATCCCTTAGTAATAATTTAACCTTATTTCTCTTTCCTGATGTATAAAATCAAGATAAAAGGATCTCCTTCATAGGGCTGTTGTAAAGATTAAATGATGATGATAATTACATATAATCGTAACCCTGCACCCAATGTATGGTAAGTATTCAATAAATATGGGATGAGATTACTGTTAATATGAGTATCTATCGCAAAAAATGACTGAGCCTCATCACACCTTCAAACAGGAATTCCTATTATTTCTGCCAAATTTCTCTAGACTGATTTTACCTTAAGTGATCACTCTACCACTTCCAAGGCAGACAGCAAACAAAAGATGATCTAACACAGTGCTTCTCAAACCTTTTATAAACCACGTCTCCTTTGGGGGAAAAAATACATATTTAATAAAAATCTCAGAAGAATTGACACTTTGTGCCTAAAAACACATCCAATGGAAGCCTTTTTCCCAGGTCTAGTAGGACAGAACGAGTGAGAACATGTTGCAACCTTCAAACTAGTAGCTCTCTGTGAGTCACCTGATTATTCACTCATCAGTGAGAAGGAAATGAATGGATTTAGCAAAACCCACCTAGCCCCTAGGAAGACTGTGATAAATGCTCCTTGCTACTTATTTACTCAGCCCGCCCCCCCTCCCCCGATCTACCCAGCCCCTACCATCCACCCCTTGTACCTGTACGTGTACAGGCAAGTCTAAAAAAGGAGTGTTTGGAAGAGAGGCAGTTGGCCCCAGGTGAAGAAGAAACACGTTCTGTGATTTCAGCCTGGGTGTGCATCTGCCAGGAAGCCAGGAAGGGATCCTCTTCTGGGCGGTCTGGCCCAGGCAGACAGTAAGCTTCCCACAAAGAGAGGACAGGCACCTAATTCAACATCGATGTAATCTGAAAAAATATGGTAGGATAGGGCAGATTGTCAAGGAGTTCTACTAGAGAAGAGGGCCTGGAGGGGAACGTTGTGTGAGTTTCCAACCTCAGCTGGGAACGTAGCGCCTGGTGGGCTTGGCAGGTGTAGCTGGAGAGCTCAGGAGGCCAACTCGGTCAGCCCGGAGGAGAACAGCTCCTTAGACGAAAAGTCAATTATGCCCTGTTACCAAACAGCCCTGGAGGTGTGACTTAGTTTCCCCCAAACCAGCCCTGGGATTTGCAGCAAGAACACCCTCAAGGACACTCTTCTTTCTTTTTTTTTGTCTTCTTTTTCTTTAATTTTTATTGGGGTATAGATGACATACAATGTTGTGTTAGTTTCAGGTGTACAGCAAAGTGAATTAGTTATACATATACATATATCCACTCTTTTTTTAGATTCTTTTCCCATATAGGCCATTACAGAGTACTGAGTAGAGTTCCCTGTGCTATACAGTAGGTCCTTATTAGTTATCTATTTTATATATAGTAGTTTGTATCTGTCAATCCCAATCTCCCAATTTATCCCTTCCCCCACCTTACCCCCTGGTAACCATAAGTTTGTTTTCTACATCTGTAACTCTATTTCTGTTTTGTAGGATGCTCTTCTTTCTGATTACAGCATGTAGAGGGCTACAGGAACCGCTTAATGCATACGCAGCAGACAGACTAGTCTCTTCTCCCAGTATATCTCCACCCCAAAGCCCTGCCTTCTCTAAACAACCTCTCCCGACACCATGCCTACGTTCCCAGTTCGTGCTCCCATCACAACATCTAAGGCCCCTCAGAGCATTTACCATAGTAATAAGTGTATATATTTATTTGTATAATAATCATGTGATTACTGTCTGTTCCCCAGCTGCACTGTAAGCTTTGCTCACCACTAAACCTTTAGCACTCAGCTCAGTTCCTAAGGCATATAATAGATGCTCAATAAAAATGTGGTAAATTAATGAATGTAATGGGTTGAATTCACAACTTCCATTCTTTTGTTCTGCACCTGAGCCATGACAATTAGGCACTCTTCCCACTGAGTACCTAGGACGGCCAAGGACCCAGGTCAGTGCCCAGAACACGGAGGAGTTCACTACATATCTGCTCTCTTGAAATAATCTAAAATGATCTGCACCTGAGCAAACCACTATCTCTACCCAGAATGTTCAGTGGCTTTGGGAGAATATTCCTTGAAGATAATCTCTCTCTCTACACTTCTACATCACATAACCCCCCCCCACACACACACACATACAGACATCAACACACTCCAGAAACATCCAACAATAGGAGGAAAGATGGAGTTTGGTGATTTTTGCGGCAAGCAAAACTGACAAAAAAGCATCTACCAAATTGGAAGTAGGTGATAAGGGAAGAGTCTAGCTGCAGTTATACGAAATAAGGAGGGAAAACTTGTTGCTGTGCACTAGGTAACTTCCAAATTAATGTTCTAAGGTTTGAAAGCAATTTATCTTATCTTGTTCAGCAGTCATCCTAACTACCAGTCGAGAAGTAGAAGTAGCCAACTTTTCAATAAGAAGCTGAAGTATCCCCTGAAAGCAGCCCACACTTTGGCAAAAATTGCCAGCTTCAGCCATAAACTTACAAACATGCTTCCCTTGACTGCAAAGATGTAATTCTCTAACAACAACTCTGTAGTCAGACAAAGCGTGGACAAATTAGGTAGCAGGAGTTCTCATTTATCCTCACATCTCCTCATATGGAGAGAAACCAATTATCTCACTGAATGGTTGAAAAGAGGCTGACATCTAAGACTGTTTTGAGTTTATTTTGTGTGAGAATTTCTAGAACTAAAATTTCTCTCTAAAGAGGATTATTATATCTACCTGATACAGAATACTTTTAACAGAAGATGGTCAAAGACCCATAAAAGTTTCCATTGAAAAGCTTTTGATATATGTGTTTATAGCAGGATATAGATTAGATAAATATACTGCATATATATTCAGATAGATAAATATATAGATAAGTATATGGATATGGACCAATATGAATAGAAATAGATATTGATGGATGGATGAATGGATTGACTAACTGATTGACAGGCAGGTAGACAAAAAGAGGTAGGAAATTTATGTGTATTGGCCGAAGGCAAAAGTGAATTCGGCTTGCCTCAACCGAACCTCCAAAGTTTCTGTCTCTCTCCCCTCTGCTTCTCTGCATCATGGCCCCAAATACCCCTCTTTCCTCCAACCCACCAGACTAAAATTTTCCAGGAAGAAAGATCAGATGAAACAACCTTCATGTACACATAAGTGGCTCATAAAATGCTGGAAGGATCCTAAACAGAAACATACCTACTTAGGCCTGGCCAAAGCGGGAATTCCTAAACCTGGTATTTCTGTCCCATGTTTCAGAGCCACAAGTCTTTTAAGGGCAGAGGAGAGAATTCAGCAGTTCTCAATAGCACAGTTCTAAGGATGTAGTCATTCTTAGTCATAGAGGATGCTGATAGTACTGTGGTCAACTTGGTTAACTGGGAGCTCCAATTTGATAGAATACCCTTCCCCCTAGGGTCCAGTTACAGCTGGCCGTATGAGGAGCTTGTGTGAGATTTGAAAAGTAGGAATGAAGTCCGGTCCATGACTCTCAGGAAGTCGATGGACAGATGGAAGGTGCCTGGTGGGGCCCGGCTTGTCCTTGCTTCTGCTCTCACACCCTTGTCTTCCCAGTTAATGGCCCTGCTGAGCAACAGTGGCCCTGGCCCACCACTAGGCACCTGACTGCAGACCACTGAGATGGCAACTACACGGACACAGAGGCAATGGCTTTTAGAGGACCCTCTTGGGCTTCCCTCTTACGATCCCTTTTTGAGACCAGGTAGAACTTTCTCTAAACCCTCTGACTACCCACCACAAGGCCTTCACTGCCCCCCGGTTCCTCTTGTATTTGAGAAAGGGCCAATTTCTATTAAGAAATTCCTTAATCCCCTAACACTCACCATGGTTCCGCTTCTTTGTCTGAAACTTGCTTGATAAACAGGATAATACAAAGAAGGGACCTCAGCCCACAGCCCCCGTGCCAACTACTGATTCACTTATGAAATCACATGCAATCGCATGCACCTGGGACACAAGGACCAAAAAACTATTCATTAAAAAAACATGTTTCTACAGCCCCACACATATAACCCATCCAAACACTAGAACCACACTGAACCCCTGCAGATCTTCACAAAATAACATCATCATTCCCGATGGCTCTCTACCAGGCACCAAGTGCCCCGAGACCGCTAAGTTTCTAATATTTTGCACCTCAACAACTCTTGAGTAATAATGCATAAGTGACTTCCTTCTTATGAGTTATGTTCCTACCCAAAAGATAAATCTTTCTCACATTCCATTTAGTCAAGTACCAATAAGTCCATTTATCAACATGCCTTAAACCAGTGGTCACAAAGTGGGTTCCTGCAAGCTGATTCTGGCCCACAGGCGCATTTGGTTGGGCCCTCCGACTTTTTCAAATGGTTGAATTGGTTCCAATTTTTGAAAATTGGGAGATTTCCCCTAAAATTCCACATTTCCAACCTCTCCTTGAAAGACCTGATGACCCTGTCCCCCTCCTGCCCCAGCCCCACTTTCCTGCAGGGCAGCCATCTCACTTCCCACCCTGTACTCCACTCACAGCACCTGCTAGGGCCTTGAGAACATTCGAGATTGCAGCCACCGACCTGTATTCTTAAGAAGCCAGTACTCATGGGCCTCGGAGCTCAAAGAGGTAACCTTTATACGATGTTTGAGTTTTCTCGGTTGTTTCACCCTAGGATGTCTCTCAGTTGGTGACTTATGGTTTTGAGTAGTCTCTGCAGAAAGGGCCATGTACCTTTTGGGTTGCTGGAAAGGCCTACAGTTTCCAGGTCCTAGTATAGCATAGCCCTCATGTCAAAGGAGAGGTGATTAAGAGGTACATACCTTGAGCAATTAAGGGGCTGTATCAACACATCCAAGAACAAGATGTACCACTCCAGCTCAGCTGCTCCAGGTGAAAATCACACCGTCAGAGCCTGTGAAGCACGTCTGCTATTCTTCACGGAGAGCCATTTGATGAAGATATATGTATATCTGCTTGTTATTATTAAAAATACTGCCTAGTATCATTTTCTCTTTCTTTACGTCATGAGAGGGTGAAAGGAAAAGCAGAAATGGCTACACAACAGATGTTCTCAAGTGAAAGTTATTTGCAGGCAAGATGCCTGAACCTGAAAGGAGAAAGCAGCAGCACTGCAGACACACACAGAAACTCCACAAAAAGTCCGTTTCTGCAAACTGTGGCCGGCGAACTGGGGGTAATCTACCTCCCTCCTCGCTGCCCTGGCTGCCTCATCTAAAATCAGTCATTATAAGAGCACTGTAGTGAGAATGAATTAAACCCTGCCTGCAAAGCACCTGGCAGAGGGGCTGGCACACACATTCAATAGAGGCTCAGATTACTGTTATTGTTTTATTATTATCAACAAAGACAATTCATGCCAAAATCAAAAGCACATTCAACCAAAGCAGGGGATTCCTTGGCAGCCGCTCCAGTGAAACAGAGACATTTATAAATCAAGAATCTTTAAGCTGGGGGTTGTATGCGATGCAATTGAGAAATTGTTTGTGTTTGGTTTGGTTCATGAGTAACCAGCAGATACATCTCCTAGAAAATGTGCTAATAAAACTATCCATCTGTGTAGAATCATGGTGTGGCTCATTACACACCTAAACCCATTTCATAACCCATAAGGTTCAATACCCCAAGCTTTCTACCCAAATGTTCAAACATAAAATAAGGTAAATTCGCCATGACTGCCTCAACTCATTGTGGGGTGAGAGGCAGGATTGGCTAGGTCTCTGGGGTAGTTTGAAAAGCTAACAGGGAGCAAGCTAAGTAAAATACTGATATGTTTAGTTGATCAGCCGAATAACATTCCAAGATTTTAAAAGCACTTGTTGGTTTCTAGCAAAAAAGTCCAATAAACTGAGTTGTTCATCTACACAGACGATTTGGAGATCAAATAATATTTCCATTCTGTCTCCCTCAAGATAAATTAGTAATAGCAAGGACATTATCCCCATTTTACAGGACAAAAATCTGATAAAATGCTTTGATTGGATTTTAAGATTTCAAAACTCCCAAGTGTTATTACCTTGATAATGAAAGAAAAAAAATTCCACAGGAAACATGGAGAAGAAAAAATAACTTGTAATGGTAGCGCTTTATTAAAAAAAAAAAAACACCAATTTTCATTTAAAAAACGACGACGACAACAAAAAACAATTCTCAGGTAGCATTCATTCATTCTTAGAGGTTAACTGAAGAGACGTCTACACACATTCACTGAATTTTTTCTAGCTTCCTGGTCATAATGGTCTCTACATCTCCACAATCCTTCCGTGGTTGACACAGAGTAAACTTGGAGTTGCTAAACTACTCCACTGAAGGTCATTCACTGACTTGCTCAATAATTAGGCAGAGGTCTAATATGGGTCAAGCCCTGGCGGGCCTACAGTTCCAACATTAGCTGTATTTGCAGGAGGGAGGCCGACTTGTAGACACAAACTTCCAACACAGAGTGAGTCACGCTTTACAAAACGCTCCCTCAAGGGCTCAGGAAGCAGAGGAGGAACTGACCAGGTCAGCCTTACCTGGGGCATGATCTCAACACTCAAAAAGTGAGGGCATTTGACCTAAGTCTACACGAATCATCAGAATGTTACCAGCTGGTAGAAGGAGGGGATTTTTCAGGGCATTCAAAGCAGAAAGAATAGCATGTTACCAGCCCAGGGATGTGAGACATTCATGAGTAATAGAAGTAAAGGTGACCTGGGAAGAATGGGGCCAATTTAGAAAGAACCATTCCTCAAAGTTTGATTTTTTTTTTCCTACAGGAAAGGGCCAGGCACAGAAAGCTTTTAAACAAGGAGCTGGACTAATTGGACCAATGTTTTCAGGAAGGAAGTTACTATATGTGGATTGAAGAAAGCAGGGAAACTGTATGCTAGACTGTTAAAAATAAGAATGTACAATTTATGCTGCTTACCATTTTTCTGTTACTTACCCATCCCCTCCAGGCCTAACCACCCCATAGCTATTACTAGATTATTATAAATTCATAAACTCAAAATAATATGGATGCCTAGCTTTCTGGAACATCAAGGGTGCATGCAAATCTAGAAAACAGAAGCAGAAAATGTCTCATCTCTATCTTAAAGGAAAAATTCAATGCTAACATTTGACCAATGATGGCTTCTATAGAGTTTTGGGGTTTTTTGTTTTTTTGGTTTTTTTAATTTGAGTTACTTTTAAAACTTGCCATCACTGACAAGCACAGATTAGGTAGAATATTTTTTTTTCTCTGAAACAGACTAAAGATGGTAGAGATTAAGCAACTGGCAGTTATAGAAAAAAAAAAAATTCAAGTTCCCTTTTAAAACAAAGAAGTGCTTATCTGCTTAGTAACTATAGTGCTAATCAAGGCAATCACACATCATTCAAAATGATCACAAATCGGTATTTTCCACTGCAGTTCATGGAGGGGTTTTGTATGAAAGGTACACACCTCCACTGCAGTTCATGGAGGGGTTTTGTATGAAAGGAACAAGGCTTGCAATGTTCAATGAAAGCAGCTACTTAGTTATTTTTCTACCTCTCACAAAAGTGGATGAGGCATTTTCCTAAGCTGAAGTGCTAATCACACCATCACAGTTTGGACAGATTTGAAACGTGGCAACTGCTATGACCACCAAGTTCACTACATTTGCTGATGTTCCTACCACAGGCGGATGTTTTGCTCTTCTGGGTCTTGAAAACAAATTGCTTGACTTCTCTGTGGGAATATGGAGGAGGCTGCTTAACCAAGACAGACTAAAAGCCCTCTTACAGATAACCCTGCAGCATTCGCTACAAATTCTGGCCTTCAGTTTCCAACTGGCCTCCCCCGTGAGACCACAAGCCCAATTCAGGAGACCATTTTGCTGCAGGTTTTACTTGAAGGATTTACTTCTCAGTTCTTACATTACTATTATTACATGGAGACAAACAGCATACACTTAAAAAGACCGAGCTACACGCTTCTAAATATGATTTAAAATATGCCTGCAGGGCTTCCCTGGTGGCGCAGTGGTTGAGAATCTGCCTGCCAATGCAGGGGACACGGGTTCGAGCCCTGGTCCGGGAAGATCCCACATGCCACGGAGCAACTAGGTCCGTGAGCCACAACTACTGAGCCTGCGCGTCTGGAGCCTGTGTTCCGCAACAAGAGAGGCCGCGATAGTGAGAGGCCCGCGCCCCGCGATGAAGAGTGGCCCCCGCTCGCCGCAACTCGAGAAAGCCCTCGCACAGAAACGAAGACCCAACACAGCCAAAAATAAATAAATAAATAAATTTATTAAAAAAAAAAAAAATATGCCTGCAGACGGAGTCTCTGAAAAGACTCTCAATTCCCCAGGATTCAAAGAATAACATTCCAGAGACTCTGCGAAGTGGACACAAGGAGCTAAATGGTAGCAACAAACAGACCAGAAAGACCAGGACCACCATGATTTCACAAAGTTGTGTCCATTCTCTATTTCTTCTCCAGCTTCAAGTGAGAATATTTTTAAGAGTTTGAATTCACAGTCTTCACCAAATGAATCTGAGAATCTGGTACGTGTTATAAAACTGCATACTGTGTTAAGGCATTCAGTGGGGGAAAAAAAAGAACCTTGACATTTGAACTTACTCCTTGGGGATCTGCTAAAAAAAAAGGGTGGTTTTGAAACACACATTTTGCAAACCAAGCAGAGCCGAAGATAAGTTTTTAAGAATTCAAGCATATTGGTGTATAGAGAAAATTAGGAAGATAAAATTTGGTGGGTGGGCCTTTTTTAATACTCCTCTTGTCCCAATTCTTCCAACTGGCCGGTGGAGCTGCAGAAAGGGGCTGAAGCCCTTGCTCTGTCACTAAACATCCACCCGACCTTGGACATGGGACTGAAATCTCTCTAGGTCTCACCTGTCACATTGGGAGAGAAGGAAAGCTCATGAGAAGGAGGTGGGAAGAAACTGGACTGAAAGATTCTAAAGACCACACTAGGTCTACATCTAGTTCTAATAAGGTTACTGTCCTGAACTGTCTTAAAAGTTTTTCTCCACCACGCTCGTTTGAAAATTAGATAATTGTATGGATGTGCTAATCACCTACTTGCAGATGGAGCTGAACTTTCTGAAAAAGTTTTAAAACTAAAACCTAATACCGTAGATGCTCTGCCATCTAATACTTGTTGGACAATTGTCTGCTCATAAATGATGAAGCCACGTGGGGAAATAGTAACTGCCACCTCTAAGTCTCTGGTAGTTTGTTTTGCGACACAGTCATGAGAATTCTCTCCCTCCGTGCATGACCTTGAGAAATCTCCTCCTTCACTGACTCTGGGTTTAGCCAGGTGACTTGCTTGGACCCAAAGAATGTAGTGGAAATGACATCGTAAGACTTTCAAGCCTAAGCTGTGAGAAGCTTGCAGTTTCCACTCGTTGCCTTCTTGGGACATTGCTGCCACGTGGACCAGTCTGAGGCTTTCCTCCTGGAGTCTGTATACTCCTACCAGCACAATGTCTGGCTCACAGCAAGTGTTCATGAAATGGCAGTTCTGACTTAAGACGTAGCTTAGACTAGATGGAAGAAGCAAGGAACAAAAAGAGAATGAAACAGGCCACACTAGCAGGATGGAAGGAGGCTCTGTGGTGCTCACGGGCTGTTCCCTGCCCAGTGAACTGGCCAGTGTGGACCCAGCACATCACTGAGCCTAGTTTTAAACTAAACTATGCCCATCACAGCTAAGGAAATCGGATCGAGACAAAGCGGTTTCATCTCAGACTGAAGCAGCGATCCGATCAATACTAATTGGAAATTATGGGCATTATCCTCCCCCAATTACTAAAATTGCAAAGCAACTATCCGGAGATCTTATCTCAGCAGGGATAAGGCCAGTTACATGCTAGCTGGTTTTCAGAAATTGCACGTTAAATCAGAGACCTTATCCTGACATGGGCTACTTCTGCTAAACTCTCTTTAGCTTGCTAACATTTGTTTGATCACAATGTTACCATGAGCCCCATGCTGTAAGCATTGCAGGGCTGGATCAACCGAATGACAACTATGAAAAGGAAGTAAATCATTTCTTTCCTCAGTGTGGAAGGTGAGCGTAAATCACCAGCTACAAGAAGTAGCCACCGAGACTTGTTTGCAGAGCATTTTCTGTAACCATAACAATGGCGACTACAACTTTCTGGCTACCTGAGATGGCCCCCCGCCCCATGTATTCCCATCTGTAGAAACACACTCTCATTTCATCTTTATAGAGACTTTCATGGAGCTATCAATTTCATTTTGTAGCTAAGCAAATAGGTTCAGCCAAGTTGCATGGGGCTGGACCCCAGGTCTGGCTGACTCCAAAGTCGGGTTCTTAAACAACACGGTCAGCCTCTTCTTGGCATCTTGAAAGAAAGCTCAAAAAGGTAGATGCACTTCTGAAATCGTACCTTAGAGAAAGATCATACTGGTTTTTATCCACATGTTACATAGTTTGGATAATGCAGTAACATTAAAGATAAACAGAAACTAGAAGTGATAAACTTGCATAACACCTGTATCTGAAAAAAAATATTGCCTCTTTTATAGGTGGCAGAATGTGCTCCAAAAACATGTTACTCCTAGTGCATTTGCCTGAAAACCAACAGACACTGCTTATAAAACAATTTTTAAAATAATCTTGAATGGTAAATATTTTTGATATTCCATGGACAAGAAAGAGATTTGTCTCAAATTTCCTAGAAGAGTTGTTTGCATTATTACTATTACTATTATTGTTTTGCTGTTATTTGTTCAGTCCAAGCCAAAACTGCAAGAAGCCTTGTAGCTTCCACTCCTGCCTTCTTGGGACACTGCCACCATGTAAACAAGGCCAAGATAGCCTGCTGGGAAGGACTGCCCCACGGATGCCCCCCGCCAGCACTGTATTTGGCTCCTAGCAAGTATCCACTAAATGGCAGTTCTTACTCAGAGAAACATAGCTTGGAGTAGCTGGAAGAAGCAAACAGTGTGATGGAACAAGAGAGAATGAGAAAGGACACACGAGTGGGATGGAAGTAAGCCACGGAGATCTCCCCATGGGAGATCTTGCCCATGACTTGCCTTGGTCAGGATTTTGTAGCTGAGGTGTACTTCCCACGGGTAACACTTTACACAAAGTGAGGCAGCAACCCATCATCACTTTCAGCTTAAGGTTTCTTCAAACAGAACCAAAGGGCAGTCTCACACCTGTGACCGCAGCATCAGTCCCTAACAGCTGCCTGCCAAAGTGATTTTCAGCCCAGTTCCCGTCTGTTCCTGTCTTGTTATTCTGATTCCATTTCCTCCTCTCTGGACTGGCTATCTCAGAACTCCTGCTGGAGGCCAATCTCGCAAACCTAGCACCCTTTCCCACTTGCAAATCATAAAATTTTCCTCTGTAGCTGAAAAGGGAGTGAAAATTACACTTTGGCAAAGTCCAGGTGGTAGAGTGAGAATTTGGAAGGACTACAGATTGGGAGTTAGTGGAGACAGACAGGAAAAGAGGTATGGCAGAAATCAAATGGACACCAAGAAAGGACAACCTATGGCCAAGTTCACTGTCAGGAAAAAACTTCACAGAAGGGTTGAAAGATTCTTTGAAGCGATGTCACAGGCATTTGAAAGGGTTATTTTAATCTACCACTCTGTACCATGCACAGGACTTGGAAATGATTCATGATAAGACCCAGGATGAAAGCCTACCTCTGGTGATAATGTAATAATTCAATGATCTTTCCCTACAGGTTAGCTATGATTCAGGCCCACTACAAAGGTTTGTACTATATTAGCTAATTTAATTCTCACAAGAACCTTATGAACTAGATGATAGCTTTACATATCTGTTATACCCATGAGAATGAAGCTTTAAAGGAAAAATATGATCATTTACATATTGTCACCTTTGTCAAAAGTAGATGTATCTGATTGCTCCTCAAGTTTCAAGTAATCATAAAAGCTTTGGATTGTTTTTAAATTTCAGTAAATTTGATTTATACAGAAACGTAACACTGAAGGTGCACTTTTATTCCAGGAATTATTCTGAAATTTTTAATTTTATTTACTTGACTTTTTTCTGATACTCCCAAGATTCGTAAAGCACATCATAAATTTCTATATGTGTGTTTGTATGTGTCATAAATGAACACATGTATATATACACATACACACAAACCTAGAGTAAGCATTATGGTTATTTCAAAAAATATCTACTAAGATACTGGAAGTTCTCTCTCTCCTTCTTAGGATTTTTGTTTATGTAATCAATCCCCTCAAATCAATTAGTGCTTGGCATAAGGATATTTTAAAGCAAATGTAACTTAAAATTACTTTTCTTTTAGAAATCTTAGAAAGTGAGATTAACTGGGGATTACCCAAGAGTTTGAAAAATCAAAACTGAAAATAACTGATTTAAGAAAAATTGAAACTGATCTCTGAAGAAAGCCATACTATCGGGGAAAGATTCCATTTTTGGATTCCAGTATCAATACAGATATAAATAATCTCTTAAACTTCAGGACTTAAATGCAGACTAACTCTTTTATGGCTGTTAAGTGCAAATTCATTGGAATCATATTTTCTCATGTACAAATAATATATTGGAACCACAAGAATGGTACCTATCAATGCAGTTAAGTGGAGAAAAAGACACAAAGGCTGGAACTTTCTGGTAATCTCCCTTGACATAAATTAAACTGAAATTACTTACTGCAAATGGAGGCTAAGTGTAACTGTTCTCTCCAAACCAGCTAGAAAAGGGATCTCAAGAGGTCCAAGTGCTAAAAAGGGAAAAAAGACTTTACGTAAAATATCCAATCTAAATATAAAACCATATAAAATATTAAGCATGTGGGCTTCCCTGGTGGTGCAGTGGTTGAGAATCTGCCTGCCAATGCAGGGGACACGGGTTCGAGCCCTGGTCTGGGAAGATCCCACATGCCGCGGAGCAACTGGGCCCATGAGCCACAACTACTGAGCCTGCGCGTCCGGACCCTGTGCTCCGCAACAAGAGAGGCCGCGATAGTGAGAGGCCCGCGCACCGCGATGAAGAGTGGCCCCCGCTTGCCACAACTAGAGAAAGCCCTAGCACAGAAACGAAGACCCAACACAGCCAAAAATAACTAACTAACTAAATAAATTTTTTAAATATATATATATATATTAAGCATGTGATTTGAATGTTCCTGAGGCTGTTTGAAAACCTCCATTTGCGATCTGACCCTTTCAGACTAAATGATAATTTATTTGTTTTGAAGTAGCTTTTATGAACAAAACTGCCTCTCATGTCAGTCATCTAAGTGGGTGTTGCAAACATACTTAAGGTGCGAAATTTAAATACATAAAAGTAGTGTCAATAAAAAGCTACTTCAGTCTGCCAAAGATCCCGTCACTCAATTCCCATAAATTGGTAGGTAGTGCATTTTGCAGTATCCGTCAGCATTCCCATCTTTAGGATGGAATAAATAATTGAAGAATAAATAACTGTGCCAGCGCTTGGTCTCAGGGGCCATGTTTATAGATTGCCATCTGATGATAGTACCTTCCTTGAGACAATGTATTAATATGGGGTAAAATTATATAGTTCTTTGTGTGTGTTGACACACTGTGATGGTACAATGTCCTTTACTATCGTCTGGATTACAAGGCAGGAATTAATGATACAGTGAGTTTTTACTGTTAAAATCTCCAAGACAGAAAGAGACAGCTTTGTTTGCTTGTTTTCCCAAGAAAAATAAGTCAGGTGGTGACGATTACCATCACAAATGGTGGAAGGTAAGGCTAAGAAAAGGACTGTTTTGATGAACAAATGATGAGAAAGGCTAAGAATAACTCCATTGGAAAATGACACGGCTTCTGCCTGCTACAGGAACGCTTCTGATCCCTGGCCTATTCTGTCCTTCCATCCATCCACTGCACAAATATTCCACAAAGGACTAATATTGTACTTGGTACTGGGGTTTAAAAACTTATCAAGACAGACATGTTCCTTTTCTCTACAATTCTAACAGGTCTCTTTGGGTGGATAAGGATAATGATATTCTTATCATTGCTTTTAATAAACAACAGTTCCCATTCCTTGAGCATCTATTGAATAGGAGGTATTTAAATCCGGAAAACAATCCTGCCCCATTTTACAACTAAGAAGCTCTGACAGGTGAAGCAACTTGCCCAAGGTCCTACCTACACAGGTAAGTAGGTAAAAAGAAGCCAGGATTAAAAATTCAGGGTCTCAGGCTTCCCTGGTGGCACAGTGGTTAAGAATCCGCCTGCCAATGCAGGGGACACGGGTTCGAGCCCTGGTCCGGGAAGATCCCACATGCCGCGGAGCAACTAAGCCCGTGCACCACAACTACTGAGCCTGCGCTCTACAGCTCACGAGCCACAACTACTGAGCCCAAGTGCTGCAACTACTGAAGCCTGCACGCGTAGAGCCAGTGCTCCACAACGAGAAGCCACCGCAATGAGAAGCCCGCGTACCACAACGAAGAGTAGACCCCGCTCGCCGCCACTAGAGAAAGCCCGCGCAGCAACGAAGACCCAACGCAGCCAAAAATAAATAAATAAATTAAAAAAAAAAATATATATATATATAAATTCAGGCTCTCGCCCAGAATGCAACCCCCAGTGTCGCCACCTACCCTCCTAGCAAAAAGGAGGAAGGAATTAATCAGAGCTCACTTTGGGCAGGTATGAGCCTCCCCACCTTGGTTTCCTCAGCCATAAAATGAAGTCAAGAAGCATATCCACCTCAAAGGTGTGTGGAGAGGATCCAATTAGTTGAGACCCGTTAAGTTCTCAGACCAATCTCCTGACATACAGTAAGTACTCAGAACACGTTAACCGTTATCATTGCTTCGAGAAAGCAGAAAAGTTTCAATGGCAGTGAAGAGCCTCAGAATAGAGAAGAGACACTTGCATGAAACAGTTCTAAAATTCGTTCAAGACATCAGAAATTACATCCTATAATTTTTTTCCCATTCCATAACACCTATAATCTGCTCTTCATAATTTAGCATTTATTCTATATTGCCTTACATTGTTACCTAGTTGTCTGCCCCAGCAAGACTCTCACTTACACCAAGGACGAGACCCCTTTTGTTTCTCTCCCTCCTCCCTGGTCCCCGGTGACCAGACCCTCAGCACTTCTTGACATCACATTAATTATTATTTGCAGTGAAGAGTCTTAATTACGGAAAACAGAACGGGAAGAGATCAAAAGCAATGTGGAAATTGGTTTATTCTAGAGATGGATCTGGCTATACATGTTTTCTGTTCATCCAGCCTAATCATACCAACATCTGTTCACAAGCGTGTCAAGATTTTAGCAAGGCATTTGAAAAGATCTTTCCAGTCAGCCTCATAGCATGATGAAGAAATGGAGAGGAAAACACTTAATGGAACACTAACCCAAAGGGACCTACTAATGGGCCTATGTCAACTCAAGGCAAGAAGGGCTACAGAGATGAACTGAAGGGCTCTTACCTGCCATTGCTCCGTCAACATTGCCATCAAAGACCTGAGTGGTATGTTGACTAAATTGGAGGGAAGCCTGAAGCTGAGAAAGAGGAAACTGATAGATTTCAGGGGCAGAATCCAAAATTATCTCATCAGATGGAATTTGGGGGCTTATCTATTTAGAAGAAATTTAATCTAGAAATGTATGTAGTTAAGTCCACCAAACAGGAAAGAAGTAGATATGTTTAATTAGTAGTCCTTGTAGAAATCTTTCAGAGATTTTAGTTGATTACAACTACACTATGAACTAGTGAGCTAAGGTTGCCTGCAAGCTAACTGATTCAAATTTTAGGTTACCCGAAGAGAAAAGAAGCAATACTCCCATCAATTAAGCACAAGGTGGTAGGCGTTCATCAGAGATAGATAAGCACTTAAGATCCAAGATCTAGTAAAAATAATTCATTCAAGAGAGAGGGAACTACTCATATCCAAGGCCTGTCATATGTTTTTCTAGCTTTTGCAAATGAATAAGCTCCCAGAAGATAAATCTTACTAGAGTTCCCATTCAGTTCCTCCATGTGCATTCCTATGGTTGATGCACTGAACTCATCAGGTAACAATTACCAGGAGTCTCCTCCTTGGAAGGCAAACAGAATGATTCCATAGGAGCCTAAGGGCAGACTAACACAGACTCCTAAAGCATTTGCTTGGTAACTTTCTCTAAACTGCAGCAAATTTTTCTCACTCTGTAAGAAATAACCCCTGGATATCCTAAAATAAAGTTGACTTACACACAGGCCTGGTTCCACTATGAGATTTACAAAAAGTTTCACTGGGAAAACTAAAAGGTAAATTAGCTATCACTCGGAACACTGTGTTTGCTGTGATGTTACATCTTTTAACAGTGTCTGCAATTAAAAGTACGAGGAGGCACAGTGAGTTTTTACTGTTAGACACAGAGGAAGTGGGAGAGGTATGATGACCAGCGAAATACTCTGCCTTCTGGACCAGGAAGAAAGATTACTTTTGTGGTTTTATAAAATGTGCTTAGTGGGTAAAATCACATCAAAAAGAACCAAGATTAAAGTCTGATCCAACAGGTAGAAGGAAGGAGAGGAGAGGCCCAGGATACATGGAAAAAGTGAAAAACCAAAAAGTGAAAGTCTGAAGCCAATAAAGAAAAATCTACGTTCGTACTCCTTAGCTTTTTAACCAATGCAAAAAAAAAAAAACAGCTATATTTGTACATGTAAAGGATAAATAGAATCTAGCTCAGTCCCTCTAACATTATTCCATTCTACTAAAATTAATTAAATGGGAAAGATTTAGAACCCATATGAATTTTTGAGACAAGGAGGAATTTCAGAAAAATGAGTAAATGTGTATAATGACATTAATTATAACATATAGCTGATATTTATTGAGCAACTACTATAGTCAAATACTACATTAAACATTTTGTATGGATTTCCTGGTCCAATCTTTCAAGCAACGCTTTAGGGCAGGTACCTGGAGATGGGGCATTCAGACAGGCCTGACTTCACTGGGAGGGAGAAGGGGCTCCAGTGCCCTTAACCTTCCCCTGCAGAGAAGGATTTAATTCTTCAGTTCCCTCCGACAGATCCTCGCCTTTAGGAGCCTCTCATTCCCGGGCCCAGGAGGAGATAAAGCATAAAGGAAAAAGGGGAAGGGAAGGAGGGTGGGACGGGGTGAGAACCAAATGGGGAAATTCCCTAAGTAAACGCTGGGATCAGGGGAGGAAGGGAAGGAGGGTAGAAGGATGAGAAATGATCTAAGCCACCAGTAGGAAAAGTGCATTTTTCTGAGATAACAACCACAAAGTTCAGAGGTTGCTCTAGACACGGTAAATCTTTTAGCGTCTTCAAAAGTCATTTTCTGTCCCAGACATTCATCCTTTTTGCTGTTGCAAAGAGAAAAAGACCAGCGACCCGTGCAAGTGTCAGGAATGCATCCAAGGGAGCCCCAGAGAAGTTGCAGGGCAGCTATTGTGCTTCAGTGAAGTTCAAAGGAAAAGACCGGCCGGGGGTACTAGGGGGCGGCTGGTCTGCAGCGGGAGAGGAGGACGCGGGAGACCTGGCGGAAGCAGAGCCCCACGCACGCCGGTCCCCGCGCCACCCAAGCCACCGAGAAACGGACAGCAATGCCACCGGAGAGAGGGGAGAGGAGATCGAAAGAGAACAAGGAGGGAGAACCCGTGCAGAAAAGAAAAAAAAAGAAAAGCCAGTCCTTGCCTTACGGAGTCAAGGCTTTGAATTGAGAGAGCCCAGTGCCACTTTGGGATCGGGCCAGGGGTGCGAGGCTGAGATATTTACATTGCTCCTGGCTGGCGAAAGAGACGGGCAAGTCGGGGCGGGGGGCTGGGAAAGAAAGAAAAAAAAACAAACTGTGCTCTCTATTAAATATTCATGACAGCAGCTTTGCTAAGACTAATGGAAAGCATATAAATCCCTTTACGACTTTGTTAAATGCAAAAAAGATGGATGAGGGTCACAGCATGCTCTGGGGCAAATTGGGAGGAATACGAAAATCTGGACCACAGGAGGTTGGGCTTCTCGGGGAGAGGAGAGCTGGCTAGGCGTTTTATTTCAATCCATTCCAGTAGGTGTGTATACCAGTCCCATTCATTTCCAATGACTACAATAAAACACGACTGGGATACTGCGGTTTCAATTTCCCCACACTCTCCAAGGGCATTTTTTTTCTCCTAAAAGTTCTTTTTTTTTCCTCTCAAATATAATGGCATGGTTAACATTTGACAGATGTTACTATTTTAAGTCATGCTTAAACTCAGGTCCCAATTCTTGTAACAGATCATCTATCTTGACCAAGAAAATGGAGCTCCAATCATCTTTTATCTGCAACATCTTTCCAGGGGCATCTGCAAAAGAATCTTTCACAAAGCACCCAAAGTCTTAGGCTCTGAGACACCAGGCTGTGCAGTGTTTGCATCTGACAAAGGAAAGAGCCAGGGAATTCTAACTTGAATCAAGACTTGGCTGGACCCAAGCGTCTGTACTTTTAGGAACCTCAGTTGTGTTGTGTCTCTACTCTCAGGTTTCGACCATACGAAAGGAAAAGAAGCCAATCCATATATCTTAAGGAAGCCTCCGGAGTACACTGGGAGGCATGGAAATGTTTATAATGAGGGGATGCTGTATACTAAGTAACGGTACTAAGGACCCAAGTTTCTCATTATTTAAACAAAGTTCCTTTGAAGAAGGAGTTGGTATTTGTACTGTAGGCGGCAATTATTCTGTATTCTTTTACATTTTATATTCTGAAAAGAGAAAATAAATACAACCAGCATTATGCTTTAGGTTGGGGGTAGATTTATATATCCCCACTATCATAATTCAGGGTCAAGGGAAGCATATTTCTGAAACGAAACATAAAATCATTCCAAAAGATTCTCGTAGAAAAGTCACCAGTTGATAATACAAGAATTGTAAGATCCCTAAGTCCACAAAACACAAACTTGGCTGCTTTTAAATGTAAATGTTAGGTATCCTGCTTTCAAGAACAAATTTCACTTTCTCCTTTACATTCCCCTTCTAGAAGGGAAAGGAAATGGTGTCAATGGTGGAGTTTTGAACACCATCCACTGTAATCACTTCGGACTTTCATGCCAGAGAAGGTAGATGTGATTGGCTGCTTTGGATGAATTTTAACAACAAATGTAAACATTAAAGAGTTTTCAGCGTGTCCCTCTCTTTCTCTGTTACTTTCAAAGGCTTTGTATGCACTTCCATTATCACTCAGTAATTATTCCTCCTGTGAATGTGTCTGTCTCCACCCCTCTCCCTACAGCATACTCTCCATCTTTGAGCATTTGGAGGCCAAAAGCTGTGTTATTCACCCTCATGCCCAAGAGCAGTTTGAATGCCTTGTAGATCCTGCAGGAGGCCCAATCCCTGGCACAGAGTAAGTGCTCAAAAAACATGAGCTACTATTATTATAAAGAAGTGTCTGATGAATGAATGTCCGATGGAATTTTTAGGAGCTAGAGACACCTCTCTTTTAGAAAAATTAATTATTTCCTGAAATTATTTTTATCTTGCATTTAGATTACAAAAGTGACTGTGCAAACCAAATGGAAATTATACTGTAGTTTTTGACTTCCTATAGGCAGGAAGTCAACAATTATTAATAGGAAAATAAAAATAGAATAATAATAAAAATAATTAAAGACTTCATATAGATTTCACTCTGGGGGTTGTTTCTATTAAAATGTTTGAAAAGCAATGTTCCAATTTTCCCCCTTTTAAAACTAGAGAGAAGGAAAGGGAGACAAAAAATCCGTTTCCAGACAGAATTTTCAATTAAAGAAACAACACCTAGAAAAGTCCAAGCCATCGCAGTTAAATAAACAGGTCATTTTTCTTCCAAAAAGTGCATTTTCGATTTTATTTTGAAAAATAATATAAACAAGTGATTCCGATGATGTCCGGAATTCCTAAGAGGCAATAAACTGTCTTTCAAGGTAGCATGTTAGGAATGCCAAGGGTGTGCCATACAAGAAAAAGGTCACCCATGAGCAGTGAGCTTCCGGCTTCAGGCTTTCACAAGTCGTCCACAACTGCCACCAGGCTCTGCACAATCCCCTAGGGCCCAGCTCAGAGGTTTCCCTATTGAAGATTCAGCTGAGACCACACTGGGCAAAATCCCACCAAACGGGGACGAAACGCATAAAGCCATAGACCCCAGTAATGCCGTTGTAGATGGAGCTCTATAAACTTCTAGAGCAAAAATAATGAATCCTTACTCATTATTTTTACTTACTATTCAAGACTCTGTCCTGGGAGATTCTTAGAAGCAGGGTTACCTTGTATTTAACAACTGTAGCCCTAGTGCAAGGCATGGCATTGTGAAGCTGCCCAATAACACAGAACTAATGACCAAAGCAAAAGAAATCACAAAATCAAGCAGAATTCAGCAGAAGACTTAGGTCTTAGTTATGCTGAAAAGCAATAAAACCAGAATTAACATAGAGACTCTAGTAATAAATAGCAAACAAAGCGATAATAAATTTACTTCACAATTTAAAAAAATAATAGAGTCACTTTTCTAGCTAGTATCTCTGTTAGGTCCATACCTCAGAAAATATTCCATATATTTTTGTTAAGAACTCAGCACTGTCATATCAGCAACAATTAAAATCTGTACCTATAGCCTATAATCTGATTTCACTTGTGTTTTCTTTAAAAATTAGAACACGGACAAATACCAAAATGTTTCTGTCATAAACTGAGTGTTCATTCTATGCACTACTGGTAACATATTTATAGATTACTTTTAAGTCATCATATTTTGCATTTCTTTATAGTTTTATCACCCAAGGATGCTTCCCAAATCACCCAAGACATGATGATTTTGTCTTGCCCATTTTTAAAAACAAAATTTGTCATATCCTTTAAGTCCTTTTGACTCTGCAAGTTTCCCTTCAAACCCTTTCTGATCTTATTATTTATCTGTTGAAGGATGAGGGGCACTTGATTAAATTTTTAAATTTTAAATTTTCATAATAAGCCTTCCTAGGCCAAGACCATTTTAGAAGAAAAAAAAATCTCAGTCCCAAAGGTCATTATGGAAGGCATTTTACATAATAAATAAGTCATTTTTTAAAAAATGGAGAGTGAAGAAGAACATAAAGTGAACAAATAATGACCTCTGGTTACAATACACATCACATCAAACCATGTTGGAAAAATTTAAATCACTCTTTCTCATAAATAGGAAATGCTGAGTGATGGATGTGTTTAGCTTTTTTAAAAATTAAGAATAGGAAAACCAAGCATGATACATCTCCCAATGCATAGAAAAAAACAACTCAGGAGTGAAGTGAAGGACACACTGAAACATGGATTAGACGCTGAGAACATAAAGAATAGTCCAAATGGATTCAATTCAATGTTAAGAACCTACTATGTGCAAAAATTTGCTGCCAAAATGAGAGTTAAGATCTTAAACTCCATGAAGAAAATTTTTAGTTATGCTAAAAGCACACACACTTACTGATTCATATTTTTGCTATAAAAGTTGTCATATGCTATAAAAATGCTACTAAAAACTTGTCCCTCGGAGTCAAGATTTTTTGTGAGTAGAATGAACACCATTAGATGTACTGAAGAATCAGGGGAATATTCAAGTCATTCAAAAAAAAACTACTTTCATCAAATCCAATTTTGCACAGGAAAAATAATTTTATGGGTATTAAAAGCAACATACTGAAAACCTAGGGAAATCTGACCTCCCCATCTTAAAAAACAAAAAACTATAATCCAAAGAAATTGAGCAAATGAAAGATACTAATTTTTCCATCATGTCCACAAGTCTGATGCTAATTTCCCTCTGTGCCTTAAGAGTATTAATTCCTTGAATAAAACTTTTTTTGGTAAAGCGCAGAATTCCTTTTGATGTCAAAAAAGCAGAAAGTTCAAAGGTTACCCTGCCACTCAACATTATGACTCATCAAAAATCTGAACAGGAAACCCATTTCTGAACTTAGCCATACAAGGGATTGCAATCCCAAAGGGAGAGCCGCTGGTCATTGTTTGGCCCGCTGGTGTTTTTGTACTTTACTTAAGGATTTATTCAGAAGGGTGACAATCACCAAGGAGAAACTTTCTTTCGGATACAAAGAACCCTGGCCATTTCTTCTAACACTGCCCCCCCCACTCACTAATTACTTTCTCAACATTCTGGAAGGCTAAAAGGGTCTAGTCGAGTTGAATAGCCCTGGGATTTAGCCCACATTATATTCTCTCTTGTACTTTACACCCTTCCAAAAATTAAAAAAGCAAAATAAAGCATGAGCCACATTGGGTATGGGGTTGGGGGGCAGTCAGAGGGGAGTGGGCACAACAAGATTTACGTGGAAATAAAAAATTACTTCAGCAGACAGGAAGAAGAGAAATGGCTAATTATATAAAAATAGTTCCATTTACAAAAGGTTACCAGGGCCCATAAACTCAGCAAAGCCAGGTTTGGGCAGAAAGTGATTCATTCTTTTATTCAATGAACATTCACTACTGCCTTAAGGCACCCTGCAAGGCACTAGGTAAAAAGATAAAAAGTGGTCTCTGTCCCCAAAGAGCTGGAAGATTAATAGGAAAAAGAGACCACTAAACAGATTATTTTAATGTAATTATAATACTTTACCGTAAGGGCTAGGCGAAGCAGCAAAAGTAGGGTGCTATGGAACCCCAAAGAGAGGGGTCTCGAACCCAGTATGAATGAACAGAGGAAGGCAAGAAACACTTCCTCAGGGGTGCTGCTATAGCTGAGTCTAGAAAGAGATAAAGGTGAGAAAAAAATTAGGTTGGGGTGAGGTGAGTGGCAGATGCTACAGCAGGGCGTGGAAATAGCAAATGCTATGATCTGAATTGGAAACATGAATATCAGTGTCTACTCGGCAGAGACCTCAGATAGTCACCAAAGCAATGCAGAAAATTGTATGGAGGATGTCACCACTGGTTCAAATCATCTGTGCTTCCTCAGTTATTCAGCTGATAAATGTCACTCACTTGTCAATGCCATTTATCAATGAGAACTTCACGCCATCCTGAAATCTGATCAAATAGCTGTTTCCCTGAAGTACTGGGTTGGCCAAAAAGTTCGTTCACATTTTCCCGTAAGATGTTATGGCAAAACCCGAACGAACTTTTTCGCCAACCCAATACATGTCATACATTTTTTTAAGCACTGGGACATCTATTATCTAACATCACTTTTTAGATACAATATATCAAGTCTACAAGTTAACAGATGAATTTTTTTTTTTAATTAATTAATTTATTATTTATTTATTTATTTTATTTTTGGCTGTGTTGGGTCTTCGTTTCTGTGCGAGGGCTTTCTCCAGTTGCGGCAAGTGGGGGCCACTCTTCATCGCGGTGCGCGGGCCTCTCATTATCGCGGCCTCTCTTGTTGCAGAGCACAGGCTCCAGAAGCGCAGGCTCAGTAATTGTGGCTCACGGGCCTAGTTGCTCCGCGGCATGTGGGATCTTCCCAGACCAGGGCTCGAACCCGTGTCCCCTGCATTAGCAGGCAGATTCTCAACCACTGCGCCACCAGGGAAGCCCAACAGATGAATTTTTAAAATAATTGCTTTTTCTTTTACCTCCCCATCAACTGGATCTGGCCATCAGCAAAACACACTGAAGTCCCCTTGAGGAAGGCCTGATGGAGACTGAAACATTAGTCTTTAAGGGGAGATTGGTTTTAATCAAACACCTGCCCCCTTTTTTTTTTTATCACTTGTCATTTAAATGGTGTTCTGCAGGCCTAGGGCATAATCAAAAAGGATGAATTTTTCTCTGAAGGTACTTCTTTTAAAACTCAATGATAATACCTGCAAAAGCGTGGGGATTTCTGCCCCTAAAACAACCTGAGCAATGGAAAACTTAAAACTATATTCTTAAATATATAAAAATCATACCTCATATGTAATAATACGGGCTGGAAAAGGGGTTGAGGCCAAATGGAGAAGAAGTTCATTCAATCCCTATGAGCTGTGTAATACCCAGGAAAATGAGGCAGAATTCATTAGGGCACATCCTCCTTCACAAAATACAGAAAAGCCTCCTACTATGGGAGACACTATAGTCCAATGGGAAGCCATAGATTTGGATTCTTTTTTTTTTTAATTTATTTTATTTTATTTATTTTTGGCTACATTGAGTCTTCGTTGCTGCACGCGGGCTTTCTCCAGTTGCCGTGAGCAGAGGCAACTCTTCTTTGCGGTGCACGGGCTTCCCATTGTGGTGGCTTTTCTTACTGAGGAGCCTGGGCTCTAGGCACGCAGACTTCAGTAGTTGTGGCACACGGGGTCAGTAGTTGTGGCACACGGGCTTAGTTGCTCCACGGCATGTGGGATGTTTCCGGACCAGGGATCGAACCCATGTCCCCTGCATTGGCAGATGGATTCTTAACCACTGCGCCATCATGGAAGTCCATAGATTTGAATTCTAATTCTGGCTGTTCCACTAATTAATACATCATCTCTAGGGCTCAGCTTCCTCACAGACTTACCCTTCAATAGGTAGATGAGACCACTTGTCTTTTTTTGGGGGGGTGTGGGGTCCTAAAATTAAATTGATAATAAAAGTAGTTGAGTTGGAGCAAGATCCCTCGACAGTGAGTGCACGGGAGGAGCTTCAAATGGGGGAAGAGTAAGACGCGGAGATCACCTTCCTCCCCACAAATACATCAGAAATACATCTACATGTGGAACACCTCCTACAGAACACCTACTGAATGCTGGCAGAAGACCTCAGACTTCCCAAAAGGCAAGAAACTCCCCACGTACCTGGGTAGCGCAAAGGAAAAAAGAAAAAACAGAGACAAAAGAATAGGGACGGGACCTGCACCAGTGGGAGGGAGCTGTGAAGGAGGAAAGGTTTCCACACACTAGGAAGCCCCTTCGCGGGCGGAGACTGCAGGTGGCAGAGGGGGGAGCTTCGGAGCCACGGAGGAGAGCGCAGCCACAGGGGTGCAGAGGGCAAAGGGGAGAGATTCCCGCATGGAGGAGCGGTGCCAAGCAGCACTCACCAGCCCGAGAGGCTTGTCTGCTCACCCGCCGGGGCGGGCGGGGGCTGGGAGCTGAGGCTCGGGCTTTGGTCGGATCGCAGGGAGAGGACTGGGGTTGGCAGCGTGAACACAGCCTGAAGGGGCTAGTGCGCCACAGCTAGCCGGGGGGGGGGGGGTCCGGGAAAAAGTCTGGAGCTGCTGAAGAGGCAAGAGACCACTGTTTCAGGGTGCGTGAGGAGAGGGGATTCAGAGCGCCGCCTAAATGAGCTCCAGAGACAGGCGCGAGCCGCGGCTATCAGCGCGGACCCCAGAGACGGGCATGAGACGCTAAGGCTGCTGCTGCCGCCACCAAAAAGCCTGTGTGCGAGCACAGGTCACTCTCCACACCGCACCTCCTGGGAGCCTGTGCAGCCCGCCACGGCCAGGCTCCCGTAATCCGGGGACAACTTCCTCGGGAGAACGCACAGCGCGCCTCAGGCTGCTGCAACGTCACGACGCCTCTGACGCCGCAGGCTCGCCCCGCCTCCTCCGTACCGCTCCCTCCCCCCGGCCTGAGTGAGCCAGAGCCCCCGAAGCAGCTGCTCCTTTAACCCCGTCCTGTCTGAGCGAAGAACAAACGCCCTCAGGCGACCTACATGCAGAGGTGGGGCCGAATCCAAAGCTGAACCCCAGGAGCTGGGCGAACAAAGAAGAGAAAGGGAAATTTCTCCCAGCAGCCTCAGGAGCAGCGGATTGAATCTCCACAATCAACTTGATGTACCTGTATCTGTGGAATACCTGAATAGACAATGAATCATCCCAAATTCAGGAGGGGGACTTTGGGAGCAACGATATATTTTTTTTTTTCCCTTTTTCTATTTTGTGAGCGTGTATGTGTATGCTTCTGTGTGTGATTTTTGTCTGTATAGCTTTGATTTTACCATTTGTCCTAGGGTTCTGTCTGTCCGGTTTTTTGTTTGTTTGTTTTAGTATAACTTTTAGCGCTTGTTATCATTGGTGGATTTGTTTCTTGGTTTGGTTGCTCTCTTCTTTCTTTCTTTTTTTTTTTATTACTTTAAAAATAATTTTTTTAACAAGTATTTTTTATTTTAATAACTTTATTATATTTTATTTTATTTTATCTTCTTCTTTCTTTCTTTCTTTTTTTTCCTCCTTTTTATTCTGAGTCGTGTGGATGACAGGCTCTTGGTACTCCAGCCAGCTGTCAGGGCTGTGCCTCTGAGGTGGGAGAGCCAAGTTCAGGACACTGGTCCACAAGAGACCTCCCAGCTCCATATAATACCAAACAGCGAAAATGTCCTGGAGATCTCCATCTCAACGTCAAGACCCAGCTCCACTCAATGACCAGCAAGCTCCAGTGCTGGACACCCTATGCCAAACAACGAGCAAGACAGGAATACAACCCCACACATTAGCAGAGAGGCTGCCTAAAATCATAATAAGGCCACAGACAGCCCACAAACACACCACCAGATGTGGACCTGCCCACCAGAAAGACAAAATCCAGCCTCATCCACCAGAACACAGGCACTAGTCCCCTCCACCAGGAAGCCTACACAACTCACTGAACCAACCTTAGCCACTGGGGGCAGACACCAAAAACAACAGGAACTACGAACCTGCTGCCTACGAAAAGGAGACCCCAAACACAGTAAGTTAAGCAAAATGAGAGGACAGAGAAACACAGCAGATGAAGGAGCAAGGTAAAAACCGACCAGACCTAACAAATGAAGAGGAAACAGGCAGTCTACTTGAAAAAGAATTCAGAATAATGATAGTAAAGATGATACAAAATCTTGGAAATAGAACGGAGAAAATACAAGAAACGTTTAAAAAGGACCTAGAAGAACTAAAGAGCAAACAAACAGCGATGAACAACACAATAAATGAAATTAAAAATTCTCTAGAAGGGCTCAATAGCAGAATAACTGAGGCAGAAGAACGGTAAGGGACCGGGAAGATAAAATAGTGGAAATAACTACCACAGAGCAGAATAAAGAAAAAAAAAAGAAAAGAATTGAGGACAGTCTCAGCGACATCTGGGACAACATTAAATGCACCAACATTCGAATTATAGGGATCCCAGAAAAAGAAGAGAAAAAGAAAGGGACTGAGAAAATATTTGAAGAGCTTATAGTTGAACACTTCCCTAAGATGGGAAAGGAAATAGTTAATCAAATCCAGGAAGCACAGAGAGCCCCATACAGGATAAATCCAAGAAGAAGCATGCCAAGACACATATTAATCAAACTATCAAAAATTAAATACAAAGAAAAAATATTAAAAGCAGCAAGGGAAAAATAACATACAAGGGAATCTCCATAAGGTTAACAGCTGATCTTTCAGCAGAAACTCTGCAAGCCAGAAGGGAGTGGCAGGACATAGTTAAAGTGATGAAAGGGAAAAAACCTACAACCAAGATTACCCTACCCAGCAAGGATCTCATTCAGATTTGACAGAGGAATTAAAACCTTTACAGACAAACAAAAGCTAAGAGAATTCAGCACCACCAACCCAGCTTTACAACAAATGCTAAAGGAACTTCTCTAGGCAGGAAACACAAGAGAAGGAAAAGACCTATAATAACAAACCCAAAACAATTAAGAAAATGGTAATAGGAACATACATATCAATAACTACCTTAAATGTAAATGGATTAAATGCTCCAACCAAAAGACATAGACTGGCTGAATGGATACAAAAACAAGACCCATACATATGCAGTCTACAAGAGACCCACTTCAAACCGAGGGACACATACAGACAGAAAGTAAGGGGATGGAAAAAGATATTCCATGCAAATGGAAATCAAAAGAAAGCTAGAGTAGCAATTCTCATATCAGACAAAATAGACTTTAAAACAAAGACTATTACAAGAGACAAAGAAGGACACCACATAATGATCAAGGAATCAATCCAAGAAAAAGATATAACAACTGTAAATATTTATGCACCCAACGTAGGAGCACCTCAATACATAAGGCAAATACTAACAGCCATAAAAGGGGAAATCGACAGTAACACAATCATAGTAGGGGACTTTAACACCCCACTTTCATCAATGGACAGATCATCTAAAATGAAAATAAATAAGGATACACAAGCTTTAAATGATACATGAAACAAGACGGACTTAATTGATATTTATACGACATTCCATCCAAAAACAACAGAATACACTTTATTCTCAAGTGCTTATGGAACATTCTCCAGGATAGATCATATCTTGGGTCACAAATCAAGCCTTGGTAAATTTAAGAAAATTGAAATCGTATCAAGTATTTTTTCTGACCACAATGCTATGAGACTAGATATCGATTACAGGAAAAAATCTGTAAAAAATACAAACACATGGAGGCTAAACAATACACTACTTAATAACCAAGAGGTCACTGAAGAAATCAAAGAGGAAATCAAAAAATACCTAGAAACAAATGACAATGAAAACACAACGACCCAAAACCTATGGGATGCAGCAAAAGCAGTTCAAAGAGGGAAGTTTATAGCAATACAATCCTACCCTGAGAAACAAGAAACATCTCAAATAAACAACCTAACCTTACACCTAAAGCAATTAGAGAAAGAAAAACAAAAAAACGCCAAAGTTAGCAGAAGGAAAGAAATCATAAACATCAGATCAGAAATAAATGAAAAAGAAATGAAGGAAACTACAGCAAAGATCAATAAAACTAAAAGCTGGTTCTTTGAGAAGATAAACAAAATTGATAAACCCTTAGCCAGACTCATCAAGAAAAAAAGGGAGAAGACTCAAATCAATAGAACTAGAAATGAAAAAGGAAAAGTAACAACTGACACTGCAGAAATACAAAGGATCATGAGAGATTACTACAAGCAACGATATGCCAATAAAATGGACAACCTGGAAGAAATGGACAAATTCTTAGAAATGCACAACCTGCCGAGACTGAACCAGGAAGAAATAGAAAGTATGAACAGACCAATCACAAGCACTGACATTGAAACTGTGATTAAAAATCTTCCAACAAACAAAAGCCCAGGACCAGATGGCTTCACAGGCGAATTCTATCAAACATTTAGAGAAGAGCTAACACCTATCCTTCTCAAACTCTTCCAAAATATAACAGAGGGAGGAACACTCCCAGACTCATTCTATGAGGCCACCATCACCCTGATACCAAAACCAAAGATGTCACAAACAAAGAAAACTACAGACCAATATCACTGATTAACACAGATGCAAAAATCCTCAACAAAATACTAGCAAACAGAATCCAACAGCACATTATAAGGATCATACACCATGATCAACTGGGGTTTAGCCCAGGAATGCAAGGATTCTTCAATATACACAAATCAATCAATGTGATACACCATATTAACAAATTGAAGGAGAAAAACCATATGATCATCTCAAGAGATGAAGAGAAAGCTTTCGACAAAATTCAACACCCATTTATCATAAAAACCCTCCAGAAAGTAGGCACAGAGGGAACTTACCTCAACATAATAAAGGCCATATATGACAAACCCACAGCCAACATCATTCTCAATGGTGAAAAACTGAAACCATTTCGTCTAAGATCAGGAACAAGACAAGGTTGTCCACTCTCACCACTATTATTCAACATAGTTTTGGAAGTTTTAGCCACAGCAATCAGAGAAGAAAAAGTAATAAAAGGAATCCAAATCGGAAAAGAAGAATTAAAGCTGTCACTGGTTGCAGATGACATGATACTATACGTAGGGAATCCTAAAGATGCTACCAGAAAACTACTAGAGCTAATCAATGAATTTGGTAAAGTAGCAGGATACAAAATTAATGCACAGAAATCCCTTGCATTCCTATACACTAATGATGAAAAATCTGAAAGTGAAATTAAGGAAACACTCCCATTTACCATTGCAACAAAAAGAATAAAATATCTAGGAATAAACCTACCTAAGGAGACAAAAGACCTGTATGCAGAAAATTATAAGACACTGATGAAAGAAATTAAAGATGATACAAATAGATGGAGCGATATACCATGTTCTTGGATTGGAAGAATCAACATTGTGAAAATGACTCTACTACCCAAAGCAATCTACAGATTCAATGCAATCCCTATCAAACTACCACTGGCATTGTTCACAGAACTAGAACAAAAAATTTCACAATTTGTATGGAAACACAAAAGACCCCGAATAGCCAAAGCCATCTTGAGAAAGTAAAACAGAGCTGGAGGAATCAGGCTCCCTGACTTCAGACTATACTACAAAGCTACAGTAATCAAGACAGTATGGTACTGGCACAAAAACAGAAATATAGATCAATGGAACATGATAGAAAGCCCAGAGATAAATATGGTCACCTTATCTTTGATAAAGGAGGCAAGCATATACAATGGAGAAAAGACAGCCTCCTCAATAAGTGGTGCTGGGAAAACTGGACAGCTACATGTAAAAGAATGAAATTAGAACACTTCCTAACACCATATACAAAAATAAATTCAAAATGTATTAAAGACCTAAATGTAAGGCCAGACACTATAAAACTCTTAGAGGAAAACATAGGCAGAACACTCTATGACATAAATCACAGCAAGATCCTTTTTGACCCACCTCCTAGAGAAATGGAAATAAAAACACAAATAAACAAATGGGACCTAAGAAAACTTAAAAGCTTTTGCACAGCAAAGGAAACCATAAACAAGACGAAAAGACAACCCTCAGAATGGGAGAAAATATTTGCCAATGAAGCAACTGACAAAGGATTAATCTCCAAAATTTACAAGCAGCTCATGCAACTCAATATCAAAAAAACAAACAACCCAATCCAAAAATGCGCAGAAGACCTAAATTGACATTTCTCAACTATGTCATTGTTGACATTTCTCAACAAACACATGAAAGAATGCTCAACATCATTAATCATTAGAGAAATGCAAATCAAAACTACAATGAGATATCATCTCACACCGGTCAGAATGGCCATCATCAAAAAAATCTACAAACAATAAATGCTGGAGAGGGTGTGGAGAAAAGGGAACCCTCTTGCATTGTTGGTGGGAATGTAAATTGATACAGCCACTATGGAGAACAGTATGGACGTTCCTTAAAAAACTAAAAATAGAACTGCCATATGACCCCGCAATCCCACTACTGGGCATATACCCTGAGAAAACCATAATTCAAAAAGAGTCATATACCACAATGTTCATTGCAGCTCTATTTACAATAGCCAGGACATGGAAGCAACCTAAGTGTCCATCAACAGATGAATGGATAAAGAAGATGTGGCACATATATACAATGGAATATTACTCAGCCATAAAAAGAAACGAAATTGAGTTATCTGTAGTGCGGTGGATGGACCTAGAGACTGTCATACAGAGTGAAGTAAGTCAGAAAGCGAAAAACAAGTACTGTATGCTAACACATATATATGGAATCTAAAAAAAAAAAAAAATGGTCATGAAGAACCTAGGGGCAAGACGGGAATAAAGACGCAGACCTACTAGAGAATGGACTTGAGGACACGGGGAGGGGGAAGGGTAAGCTGGGACGAAGTGAGAGAGTGACATGGACTTATATATAATACCAAATGTAAAATAGATAGCTAGTGGGAAGCAGCCGCATAGCACAGGGAGATCAGCTCGGTGCTTTGTGACCACCTAGAGGGGTGGGAGAGGGAGGGTGGGAGGGAGGGAGATGCATGAGGGAAGAGATATGGGGATACATGTATATGTATAACTGATTCACTTTGTTATAAAGCAGAAACTAACACACCACTGTAAAGCAATTATACTCCAATAAAGATGTTAAAAAAAAAAAAAGTAGTTAATATTTAGGGGGCACTTATCCTGTGCCAGGCACTGTGCTAAACGTTTTCCATTCTGTATCTCATTTAATCTCACAAAGCAACGATAATAAGACATATACTATTATAGAATCCCATTTTACCAATAAGGAAACGGGGCGGGGGGTGGCGGTGGGAGGTGGGATATTCTTAGATAGTTAAGTGACATGAAAAAAAGATGCCAGGTCAGAATCTTTACTACGCCATTTGATATCCAACACGCTTAACCACTAAACTCAAGCCTTGAAGTTCTAAGTGACACAGGTAATCAGATTCCAACTGATTTTTAAAATACATCATTTTCCTAAAAAAGAAACATTTTTGCAGTTTTGTACATAAGATTGACAAGTACAAAATTCAGTGTTCTTTTGGAGTAAAAAGGTTC
Source organism: Eubalaena glacialis (assembly GCF_028564815.1). NCBI lineage: Eukaryota > Metazoa > Chordata > Mammalia > Artiodactyla > Balaenidae > Eubalaena > Eubalaena glacialis. The sequence goes on from NC_083732.1 coordinate 68,456,020, forward strand.
TAACCCAAAATTTCCCACAAAACTCACTTGGTTTTATCGCCAAGCAGATCTCTTCTACACAGGTATCTGCTTATAAAGCCTGGTGCGCTTTGGAGCACACCACCGGATGGTCCCCTAGGATGCCCTGCCTTCATCCCCATTGTCTACAGATGAAAATAGGTATTTGGGGGGGCTTTCCCCTCATGAAGTGTTTTCATCAATCAGCCAGTGTAGGGAGTGAGGAAGAGAGCATCTAAGTGACTGTGGGTCTTCCCTGACAGTCTTTGCACTCCTGAGTCCCAGGAGGAGAAAAACGGAAAGGAGCTTACAAAGAAATCACAACTGTCATGTAATGAATTGGCAGGCGTCCTTTTAATAGCCCCCATTTAATTGTACAGTGGTATGTTCTGCACAAGCCCTCCCACCACTAATGTATTAACAATCTCTTACTCTGTCCCTGGGGGATTCCAGTTGCTCCATTTTCTCCTCTTTCAGCCCAACCTCTCTCTACACTACTTGCCTTCCTCTTAACACTGTCACAAAAGCTGAGAACAAAACAAAACATTACGGGATTCCAGCCAGGTATTACTTAGGTGTATTAAATGACGGCATTAACTTCCAGGGGAGGGGGGTAGTTCTTGAAAAGAGGAGTGTGATTAATAGCATAAAAATGATAGAGGGCTGCCATTCATAATCCTGGGGACAAGAAATGTTAATTTTCAGTTATTTTAAAACCATAACATCATCAAGTCCATTATAGAGAAATGAGGGCTATATCTGACCTCAGACTAAGGCAAGTGGATGGCTTTTCCCACGCGAAAAGAACATGACAGGCCCAAAATAGCAAAATGCATTAAAAATAGTGAATGTCTTAACGGAATCTTGTTGTGTCCAGGGGTGTGTTTATTTCTAAACCTTCACATCATACACCATAATACAATGCAAAAAAGGACAATCTCATGTGGTAAGTCTCACCATTGTCCTAGGAAGCATTGTTCTTCACACCTGGCAGAAAAATATCTGTTTCTAAAACTAGACACCATGAGAAGACATCTTAAGATTACAACTAGAAATCTTCTGACTTTATTATTTGAAACATTCTACATTTTTTCCCCAGTAAGACCTATCTGCTCCTTCTCAATCATACCAATGTGAATAAAACTCTCCAGAAAGAAAACCATTATAAAGTCATAGTAAGACTGAGTATGCTAAAACAGGGATCTTCTGTCAGACGCCTATGGCTTCTTTTAGCAAGAAAAAGATGGGCTAATTTTTTAAAATGTGGGTATCAATATTCTCTTCAACCAAAAAGTTCCAAACTTACAGATAATGCAGTGCAAGACACCATTTGCAGCTAAATGTAATTACAATACTGCATAATAAGCTGACCACATTTTTAAAAATCCAGCTTCAAATAACTTTCTCACAAGTTGTCCCTATCCACATCATCAGTGACATGTTTGCTGGTTCTCCCAACTTCATTTTAATTTCTCTCACACATTCCAAAGTTCTTCTGAAATTGAAAGCAGAGAACAAAGAATTAAGTTGGTGGTGAGGGAAGGAAACCTGAAATCTCAGAAGAGTGAGGCTAGCACTAATGATTAAACTTCTCTTCCAATCAGTGTTTTAATCTGTGTTACCAGGATATGCAATGGAGTACAGTACTTATGGCTCAAGAAATTTTTGTACCTCCTAGAGCTGACTGGCAAGACCAATCAGTAGTAGAACTGGTGGACTTTGGCAGATGGAGAGAGAGACTTTCCCCCTTATAGTAAGTATATAATTTGATAAAATTCCTTGTGGTATAAAACAATGCCTTTAGCTAAACTCTGAACTTGAGTCATCTAAGAACCAAGTTTGAAATTTAAAGACTTCTTAATGAGCCTGGCACACAAAAAGCACCTTGCATCCATCTCCCTGACCCGACTATAGGCTCAAAGTCTGTGGGGATCAGATCTTTGTTCAGCAGTTCAACAACCAAGCAAGAAACTAAACTGGGCATGTTAAACAGAATTCAGCCGAGCCGTTGTCAAGGCTGCCTGACAGAGCATCAGGGTCACCGGTGAAACCTTCAAGACACAGACGCCCAGAGTCCAGCTCCTTGAGATGCTGAATCCTTGCACATCAGTATTTTGCAAAGTCCCTGGATGACTCTGAAAGCACAGCCCAGGCTGAGACCCGGGGTGTGGTGTTAGTTACACGTCCAGGTTCCAGAGCCCAATCTGAGCTGGGGTCAAATCTGAGCTGGGGTCAAATGTTAACCCTGCCTTATTCTTTGAGTGACTCTGGGCAAATCATTTAACAAGTCTAAGCCTCACTGTCCTGTAAAATAGAGACTGGCCTAATATATACCATGCGGAGCCTTTGCAAGGATTAGATGAGACAGTGTGTGTTAAGCATAGTTCCCTCCCGATGATACACACTTAGTGTTTAATCCATGTCAGGTATTTGGGCTGGGGGCCCAAAGGACAGGGCCTTCTACAATCCACATTGCACCACAACAGATGTTAATTGAAAGGAACTGAGATGAGACTCTATTGCTAACGAAGTGTGGGTGTTTCAACCACTAGGCATTATGCATCACCCACTAGCACTCCTCATGCAAAGATCTTGGAACAAATTGGTGAAGGGTTAGAAGAAAATGTTTTTTGAAAGAGGTGAGTATATCCAACTTATATCTTCAAGTTAACAAAACAACACTTGGAGGTCAAGTTTATACAGTATGGAGACAAGGATGCTGAGGTTATTAAAATAACCTATTAGCTTAAATCCCTGGTGACAGTTCTCTCTCCCAAGGGAACAATGGGAGGAAGGGTGAAGAAAAAGGCAACACCTTCAGAATTGGGGTACTACTGTGTATCACCATTTTATTATTAAAGTCATACGCCATAGCTTAACTATGACACTATGACAGTCTATACTTTGAGCATCAGTCAGAAGCTTCATCAGAAAGTTCATGTTTCCTTTATATTTATGGTATTGAAAGGGTTTTTCTCTCTTCTCCCCCGCCCCCCCCGCCTTTCTTTCCTTCTTCTTGGTATTCTTACCTGAGAACATACTACATTCACAGCCGAGTGGAAGACAACACCATTTCTACAATAGAAGTCACAGGGAAAAATAATTTGCTTAATAGACATTCACTTTCCTGCAAACTTTAATGAAAGGCATCTATTATATAATTGGGAAATAAAAGACACATGCTCACATACACTTATCTATACTATGTTACTCAGGTGTGTATGCGACTTCACTAAGGCAAAAAGCAGTGTTTTTACTTAAATAAAGTGAATCTTTTCTGTTGCAAAGCATTTAAAACGAAAAGGCTTATCTGTCCTGCATTTTCACCGCCAACAAATTTTGTGTCACTCTGCATCTTCCCTGATAATCTATTTTAAAGGAACAGTTCAATCACCAGAAAAATAAAAGAATAATATCCCTTAAATGAATTTGACTTGTAAATAAGGAAAGCTATTAAATGCTTAGTGTGTGTTTGGAGTCTATCATAAACACTATAAATAATCTCAGAATATACAGCTCATCTGGCTCTACCCAGTGAGACTTCATTACTTTGTAAGGAACAATACCATATCTGGCAAATTCTCTGGCACCTAACCCTTATCTCTTTAAAAATAAAATAAAAGGTGGGAGGAGTGAGGTTGTCAATCAGATAAAATAAAGCGTCTAGGAACTTAAGCAACTCTTGTATAATGGTTATATATTGTTCATTACATGGCTAGTTATGGTTAACAATTACCTAAAATTTTGTGAAAACACAGAACCAAATTTTTTTCACACCATCAGTATTTTTACGGAGCTGGAAGCCTCTTTAGGTAAACCATTTCAAGAGCCAGAGTTCAGAAATAATCCATCTTGAAAGTGCCTTCTATTCTAAGCTCCTGGCATAAAGCTACTGTGTCCAGTGATTTCATATTATGGCCTTCCACACATTAGGGAAATGCTCTGAATCCTAAGGACTAATTGCACATCCACAGACTTCCTCTTTCCACAGAGCTTTTTAATTGGGTACTTTAAGTTGCCAAGTACGTTCAAAAATGGTATTTCAAATAAGCACACAAAGTAACTGCCGATCTAGAATTGGAATATTCAGCCTCCCTTTGGATGAGGAACTGACGCTCTTATTTTAAGCTATTCATTCTCCAGTAGATGACAACAGAGAAACCAAGTATTAAGTCTATTTAATTCACCCGCACTCTCAATAATATGAATGTTTCAGTATAATTTCAGTGCCAAAAGGTAAAGTAAAAAAGGGTTAGAAGTCTAGAATTAGAAATCATTACTCAAGCTGGATATAAGTATATGTACTATATAATAGATATATGTACTTTATTACTTCCTGTAAGCAATTAGTTTAATAATAGACAGAATGGGATAACTATTTAGGGGCTTAATTTTGCGGTAGACTCAGTTATTTCTGAAGCCTCCCTTCTCCAATAAAACCCTGGGCTTTGACTCAAAAAAGAAAAGGGTCGATATCACATACAAGACTCTGCAGCATCACACAACCACATAAAACTGTCACTGTGAAATACTGCGCTGCATGATTTTGTTACTGCTGCTTTTATTCTTGCAGCAATGGACACACAACCTGAGAGGCTGAATTCACCACTTCAAGGCTCGCGCCCAGCAGTGGATAGGAACAATAAAAACAGTCTTGGGAACAGGAGCCCCCAGGGATATAGGCACTACCATCCAATCTGACAGCAAATCCACCTCTGAACTAATAATTTCTATACTTCCCAAAATCTGAGGGTTTTTTTCTCAGACAGGAGTACTCCTCCATTCCTAGAAAGAAGACCAACCCTGAAATTAAATCCAATGCTGCAAAACCATTGAGCAAATTCCTTTCATCAGATATTCATAGACTGAAGCTAACACTTTAGCTTCAGATATTTTTTTTCTTGATGTGGACCATTTTTAAAGCCTTTATTTAATTTGTTACAATATTGCTTCTGTTTTATGTTTGGGTTTGTTTTTTTTTTTGGCCACGAGGTATGTGGGATCTTAACTCCCGACCAGGGACCGAACCTGCACCCCCTGCATTGGAAGGCAAAGTCTTAACCACTGGACCACCAGGGAAGTCCCTTAGCTTCAGATTATAACTACAGTTTTCAAAATAATTATCAGGCATTGGCAGGGGTCTTTACCCAAAGATCAGAAAATCTGCAAACCCTATCAAAATGTATGCAAAAGTTTGACGTGCACTTTTTTGAAAGGAAGGTTTTAGAATCTACAGAGTGGTCTGTGACCTAAAAAAAAAATCAGCACCCGATATAACATTGTTTCTTTAATGATGGGGGAAAAGTAATAAATATAGCTATACCAATTGAACAGACTGTCAAACAGGAAGTGAATATTTCCTAATATTCAGACTAATGTGTTTACCTAGAGAGAAAACTAGGTAAACTAGGTAAACACATGACAAACTTTTGTCATCCACACTATAACAGAAAAAAAAAAATGCGTTTAATAAAAGATAAGTTGGGTTCATGCGTTTAATTGGGAAGCTTTTGTTGTTATTGTTGTTATGTATTAATGTACAAAGGGATTCTTTATTGTATGAGTAGAATTTAAAAAGCTAGTAGAAACAAGCCCATTCTCAGGCTTATAAAACAAGCCTTTACAGATAATTATGTTTTATTACTCTTCATTTTATGGGGATTGTATTATACAAAACAAATACCAGATGCCTATTTGTTTTATTCATTTCAGGGAAAAAAAAAATCATACAAGTACCTCTGCGAATAGAACTGCTTTTAATTAAACACAATGCACAAGGAGCACATAAAAATTAATACTGTTTGAAGCCAGCAGGTAGAAAGTAAATGCATGGAAAAGCAACTGCAGAAGAGCCCCCTTCCCCTCTTTGCTGAGCTGAGAAAGAAAACATTCCCCGGCTTATTACTTGGGAGTTGAAATCAGCAAGAGATACTAGAGCAAGGTCATTCATAGGCTTGTTTGGGAAGATGTGACAGGGTGAGAGAGTGGCATGGACATATATACACTACCAAACGTAAAATAGATAGCTAGTGGGAAGCAGCCGCATAGCACAGGGAGATCAGCTCGGTGTTTTGTGACCACCTAGAGGGGTGGGATAGGGAGGGTGGGAGGGAGGGAGACGCAAGAGGGAAGAGATATGGGAACATATGTATATGTATAACTGATTCACTTTGTTATAAAGCAGAAACTAAAACACCATTGTAAAGCAATTATACTCCAATAAAGATGTTATAAAAAAAAAAAAAAAGCCAGTGTTCACGGAAACATAAAACCTGGAGGTGAAGGGGGGAAAATGGCACCTCTATTAAACCAGACCCCACATTAGCCCTCCTTTTTGAAATCAGGCAGATCTACTCTAAACCATTTGGGTAAAGCTGTTGAGATGGAATGAACCAGGTTCATTTCTCCTCCATCAGAAAAATGCAAAGTGATTTTTGGCATGGTTCTGACTTAATCTACAAACACCACAGAAGGACATGTCAAACAGTGGCTGCTATCTGATTAATACAGCCATGCTTAAGAAAAAAAAAAAAAAAAAGTGGAGGAAGACAGAGAAAAGGACAGTCAAACTAAAATTTGACAGTTTCTTCCTGACCCCTAAGACATAAATCATATCTGTTTAACTGTCAGTTCTAATCAGAAAGTGAAAATTCAGCATGTAGCATTTCAGTCCCACAATGAGAAAATTTTAACTTTTTTTTCCATTTGCTTTTGCTTTGTTTGCTTTTGATCAAATCAGAGTAAGACCCACTCTCTACCCTGGTCCCAGACTTTGATATCATCTAACCAGTTATGATTTGTACTCACTTGTGCCAAGAGAGAAAATAAACAGACATTTTGAAAGCACTATGTGAAGTAGTGCTAGAAACCTTTTCCAAATCACACTTATTTAAGGGGTCACACCCCAAATTTCACTGTCTGCAATTCTGAATCTCAGAGTAGTCCTCATTCTGGGAAAGGTTTCCTTTATTCCTTTACATGAGACTTGTATGTCTTTTCGGTTCATGGACTTTGGTCCTTTAGTTAAACTGACAAACTAAACTGTATATTATTTTTATATTTAAAAAAGCAATTAAAATCCTAAGGCTTTTTAGCCTTTAAAATAGGTTTTTAAACAGGTATGGACAACTGAGAAAACAAAACATTTAAACTAGTTATCCCCCCCAAAAAAACTCATTATGCTAAAAGTATACTTAGTATACTCCTTTTTCCCAGACCAAGAATGGAGGGTGAATATACAGAAAGACAGACTGTGATGAGGAGTCAAATGCCACAGTTTACACTCTACTGTAACCTAATCAAAGAACTATTTTCACAACGGAATACCTTATAGCTATTAAAATGAGGGAGAGATTTATATGTACTGACATGGCACAATGCTTGATACATAATTCAGTGATTAAAAAAAGAAATTACAAAGGAGGAGATATGTGTGTGTGTATAAAATAATCCTATTTTCAAGAAAATAATGTTACCTGCCTAGAAAAAAAGAAATATACACTCAACCGTTCAAGATGATATATGAGTGTGTTACAGGTAAGTTTCACTTTCTATAACGTTTGAACTTTGAACAACGCTCAAATATTACTTCTGCAATCACAAAAAAAAAAACTTCCCAAACATTCACTGGATTATGGTTTACGCTGTACCCTTGGGTGGCTCTATCTTAAAAGTTAAATGTAAACTCGAGCTTCTGAGATAAGAACCCTTAAGAGCTAGAACAGCTTGATTTGAATGGCAGTAGGAGGGGTGACGTAGGGTTAGGGAATCAGGGAACAGGAAGAGAGAGTGTGTGTGCGTGTGTGTGTGTGCACGTGCACACGTGTGCACACATGTGAACACAGCCTTCACAGGAGGGAGGGAGGGTTACCGAAAAAAGACTGACTAAAAGGAAGCAGCAGAGAGTAGGGTGGGGTGGCTCAGACTGCAGGGAGGGCTTTTGTGGACAGCCACAAAGAAATGCCTCTGATGGTCCCTTGTTAACAGCTAGAGAGTACCCAGGAAAAAGAGGTATGTAAAATCCATCCTTGTCAAGTGGGAGTGGGAGGTGCCAGGAGCTGCTCTGCAGAGACGTTAAGTGGCAACAGAAGGCCTGTAAAAAAGAACGAAGTAGCCTAGGGATGAACCCTGGAAGCTGCAGCCCACCTGTGGCAAACTGCAGCCCACCTGTGGGAAACTGCCCCTGGTGGATGAGGCCACAGAACCGTATCCCTGGGCCTCCTCCGTATGGTCTCTGCTATGGGATTAGATTCCAGGAAAGCTGATGGCACCACGAGCAGCCAGCTGAGCATAGCATGCAGCGCCCCGTTCATCAACAGACAGTGGGGACTGAGGTTCTGGTCCTGGTGCCAGGGACCAGGACAGTTGGTCCCTTTCTTGGAGGGGGCAGTCGAAACACCAAAGGAGTGATCGGAGGGTTCTTTCTTGTGGAGTTGCCTGGAGAGTCCACCACAAGTCTCTACAAGGACTTCACCCTCTTGGCCTGCCCTCCAGGAGGAAGTGAGCTTTGAAGCAATAGAAACTACACCTGGCCAAGAACTGAGGCCTTACACAATAGAGTGCAGTTCAAGGTCCATAAAGCAGGCTTTTCGGGATATTACAGAATTATGACCGGGAACCTACTCATAGCTAAAATGACAGTCAAAGGCACAAGTTATTTCAAAGCTGCAAATCATCACCTGATTTTGGTGAATCTCTTAACTTCATTCCTATTATATTGAACCTCAAGTGGTTGGCGGGGGGAGGAAATTCTTGTAAACTTATTTTTTCTACTCAACATCCCCTGTGGGTTGCTTATTCCAAACAAAATGAAAGAAGTCTATTAAGTTCCAAAAGTCTTTCTCTCTGCACTTACAGGCCACCATGACCAAAAGACACTCATTAGACAAATATTTCTAGAGGGGCTACTATACGCCCGGTGTTGTGCTAATACCAGGGAAACAGATAAAAAACAAATACACAAGTCTTGAGATAAGACTTATGGATTTAAGTCCAAGTAGAACATAAAGTATGAAACATCCAAATAACTTTGTGATCAAAAGATGTTTGGAGTCAAATGGCGGAGAAAGAGCCTATCAGGTATTTTTCCATCATGAAACGAGGTGTTATGTACTTTGATCCCAGTAAATTTTTTGGTCTGGCCCCTTGATCTATATTTGAAAAAGACAGATACTAAAGAGAACTAAAACTAAAACACTAAAAACTAAAAAATTTTTTAAAAGATGAAAAATTCCAGAATATGCCATAGTCTTACCTCCGTCTGTTTGGGTTCTGGAATTTCTAAGCCAAAGAAAGGACTACAATGGGCTAACCAAGTGTAGTAAGATTTAACTAAACACCTATCAATCCAACTACTACAGTGGGGGGTGAGCTCTGGGGTACAGAGGGGAATGAACCAGCTATACCCAGGAATACATCTAGAGAGACAAAAACTAAATAATTATAATGCAAGGTAGAATGATCTAAGGTTTAAAACTGCCCCAATCTAAATTCCAGAATTTCCCCAGGTCCTGAACGACAGGACATAAGGAGGCCCCTCAAAGCTTGCAGACACCTAAAATTACACAGGGTGAGAGAATAGAGGGGGGAACGAAACTTCAGAGAGTCCGTCCACACGTGATGGAAACAAGCCCTTAGATTACCATCTCATCTGCTGTGTGCAGACAGAGCAATGCTTAATCCAGGCTTCTGCTGATGAGCCTGGTGATAACCAGGGAATGCCCTGGGCCTGCTGATTTATGCTCCACTATCTGAAAAATCACTAGGCCACTTTTATACCCCCAAGGGGAATTCAAATGACAGGCTTCAAATGACAGGTCTTACACCAGTCCTGAATCAAGGAGCAAACTGAGAAAGCTCCCAAGTCATGGTACCTGGGAATTCCAAAAGCAAATATTTTAGACTTTAAGAGACATGTCAAAAAATCCAATTAATTCACCTCATCTAATTAAATGAGTTAATTGGAAATACGATACAGTACTTTTATCTCAACTGCTACCTGAATCTGCAAGTCAGCTTACGGGGAGAAAGAAGGGCAATTTTTATTTTGTGAGGAAGAAATGAGACGATAAGGAGAGGGGGACAAAAAAAAAAAAAAAAAAAAAAGCATCTGATTCTTGGTAGAAAACAATATCCAACACTGACACAGTAATGTTCCCAGAAAAAAAAATGGATTTTGAATATTTCCTCCACCTACAAATAAATACAGGCCTAGTGTCGCTATTGTACGTAAAATACACAACTGCTTGCTGTCTGCAGTCAAGCAATATCATGTTTGAGATTATGGTAGAAGGTCTCACTTGACTTATACTTAATGAACTGTTTCCTAGAGTCTCTTTTGCAAAAGCTGTTAGGGAACACTCTATATGATTCTGTGATTTACGACAAGGATATAATCCTGTTCTAACATGCTTTTGGGTCGGGGGAATGTGGTAAAGTGCCAAGGGACAGGATGCGACCCGCAGTGTATCTCCATCACAGCAAGGCTTGCTCCAGTGTGGAATCCAGTAGGAATCAGATCACATCTGGATTTGGTGGCAGAAACGGTTATTACAGAACAGCTCTTACTATGTGTTTGTTCCTAACTGCAGCTGTGTCTCCCGAGAGCAAGAATGAAAATATAAATTACAATGTGTCTGAAACCTCCCAGATCTTCAGAACACAGGCTAAAGTCTCCTCCCTAACGTTAACCCGGACTGCCGTTAGAAGTTTATCATCAAGGGTAGGTAACACACTGCTTCAACTTAGCATGCAGAAAGGGTCCAGAGGTCTGGGTCCTGCTGCAGCTGATAACGCCCGTCCTAAGAAAAGCCATCAATTGTTAACAGCCATGCAAATTGCGGAAAGTAGAAAGTTATTCACTGTTATCGCTTCCCGATTTGCTAAGTACCCTATCGTGATGGGATCGCTCCTTGGCCTCCTTGCATTGCGAGAGAAGAAAAAAATCGTATCATCTTCTCTGTCTCATGCAGGTTTAGCTCAGAAAGTCATTTCAGGTGATGCCACTGGCACGTCTGCCACTGTTTTAATGTTTTTTCAAGAGGCAGGAACAAGAAGACCCACGTGACTGCTCAGCTTCTCGGAACAGGTGGGAAACATGATACGTACTTTGGTAAAAGGAAAAAAAAATGTTTTAAAGACATAAAGTCATATTAATAATTTGCACCCTCGGTGGAACAACTTCTGGGAAATGAAAATCTATCGTATTTTGGCAACAGTTACAACAGGTGGTTGGAATTCTGGGCACTTGCCAAACCACCTTGAACTTTTATATGACTAGCAAGCTAATGTATCACACTGCACACTATAGTTATAATGAGCTGTAAACAGATAGGTCCAATGGAAGAAATGAAATGAAAACAATGATAAACACACACAAATGGTAAATCTGAAATTGGACAAGACTAACGTGGTTTAATGGAACAGGAAAATTAATGACAGTAACAATGGTTATTGACTGAGTACTTACTATGTACCAAGCACCGTTCTAAGCATCTTACACGTAATATCATTCACTTAATCCTCACAGTAACAACCCTACGAAATAGGAGTTATTATTATCCGCATTTTATAAGTGAAGAAATGGAAGCAAAGAAGTAAGGTGCCCAGCTAGTGGCAGAGCCACCATTCACGTTCAAGCCCCTAGTTTCCAGAGCCTGGGTGCATGACCTCCGTGCCATACTTGGCTGGAAGTCAAGAGATATGTGCTCCATTCCCTGTTCTGTCGCAACCAGCTACGTGACCTTGGGCAAACTGCCCAACTTCCCTGGATCTCTACTTCCTTATCTATATAATACAAGAGTTACACTAGACCTTTAAGGTCACTTCCATGATCTTATTTCTCCTCCCTCCAGATAAAACTGACACCATGATAGCATGATTGAACACCAGGCTCCTTCTCAGACAAACAAGGGACAGATGCACACATGTGTGCACAGACCTGACAGCCCCAATTGGTGATGAGCTCACAGGACTCTGTGCGGGAAAACCAGTTAAGGGAAACTGAGGCCCAGGGAGGCTCAAAGAGTCACCAACACCCCCAGAATAGCTACTTCATACTTGGAATTTAAGGGTGCTCAATCTCTGAGCTTATTTTTATAGAAACTTAAGATTTATTCTGACAGCGTTATTTACAGTAGCCGAGACATGGCAACAACCTAAATATCCATCAATGGATGAACAGATAAAGGAAATATGGTATATATACACAATGGAATATTATTCAGCCTTAAGAAAGAAGGAAATCTTGCCATTTGGGACAACACAGATCTTGAGGGTATTATGCTAAGTGAAGTAAGTCAGACAGAGAAAGACAAACACCATCTGAACACCACTTACGAATCCAAAAAAGAACCCCCAAACTCACAGACACAGAGAAGAGATTGGTGGTTGCCAGAAGCGGGCTGGGGGTGTGTGTGTCGGGGGAGTAAACAGGTGAAGGTGGTCACAAGGTACAAACTTCCAGTTATGAGATTAATCGTCCTAGAGATGTAATGGTGTCTATAATTAACAAGAGAGTAAGTCTTCAAAATTCTCATCACAAGAAAAAAAATTTGTAAAAATGTGTGGACATTAACTAAACTTATTGTGGTAATCATTTCACAACATATACATATTGCTAATATATACTTACATATCACTTGCAATATGTATATATAAAATATTTTACAATATATCTATATATAACATATCATCATTTGGCAATATATATGTGATATATATATGTATATATAAAATCATTCTGATGTACACCTAAAACTAATACAATGTCATATGTCAATTATATCTCAATTTAAAAAAAATTTATTTTGATACTGAATCCTTTTTGCCCTCATTTATCCTACTTGGGTTACTCCTTAGACATAGCTAAGTCTAAAATAAGTGCAGGGGCTTCCCTGGTGGCACAGTGGTTAAGAATCCGCCTGCCAATGCAGGGGACACAGGTTCGAGCCCTGGTCCGGGAAGATCCCACATGCCGCGTAACAACTAAGCCCGGGCATCACAACTACTGAGCCTGCGCTCCAGAGCCCGCGAGCCACAACTACTTTAGCCTGCAGGCCTAGAGCCCGTGCTCTGCAACAAAAGAAGCCACCGCAATGAGAAGCCTGTGCACCGCAACGAAGAGTAGCCTGGCTCACTGCAACTAGAGAAAGCCCGCGCACAGCAACAAAGACCCAACGCAGCCAAAAATAAATAAATAAGATTATAAAAAAATAAAATAAGTGCAGGAAAATACTACTCTTTCTTTGAACTGTAGTAAACATTGAGGTACTTAAATTTTATCTTCATATAAGATACTGTTCAATTTTTTAAAAACATGTAATATAACTACAATCTAAATACAGAAAATATTATACATTTCCAGTCTTTGAATCAGTAAAAGACTGACTGCCCTACATTTACAGGTTTGCAACATTACACTTGCATACTTAAAAATGCAGTTATCATAAAAGGTGTTGCTTAAAGGCAGCTTTTTTAATGCAGTGTGAATTTTAAAGGAGCACGTAGCATATAAGAAACGGTGTTTTCAAGAAAAATTTATTCTCTGCCTCTCAGTAAAGCTAAAGTATTTCGGTATTAGATCCCCTCTGATTAGATTTTCAGATTGGTTCAGACATACAGACCTAGAAATCATTTTGGAAAATGACCTTACCAAGCTTTGTAAAAACATAAAACATAATTCACACTTAATCAAGTGTCATACGATTGCCACCAAATCTGAATCCATTTTTAAGACCTACTAAGAAGTAATTGGGATCCAGTGCATTCTCCTTTTTAATCTATACACCTTGAATATGTTTATGTAATATCCAAATAATTCCACAAGCTAACTAACACAAACAAGCCAGGAGATTTTAAGTGCAGGAAATGGAGGCCAATAGGAGAAACAACTGAACACCTTCCCTTTGCTTTTTTTTCCCCTTTGCTTTTTAATTAAATGATAAATCTCAATATGAATTCATTAGAAGCCTGATAGCTCAATTAAGCTATGTTACTATATACTCTGGGGCAATGTTTCAATATCAGTTAACAGAGTTGGGATGTAACCTGAGCAGGAAATGTAAGCCAAAAGTTATATTCGACCTACCATTTGGGAGAAAAATTGCAATTAAGGGGGCACAAAAAGTCCCAATATCTACGGACTGTTAAAATTAAATGACAAAAAGACCATAATGGTTTCTCCTGTAGCAATAAATTCTTTAGATTCACACTATGCAGTAAAGCCTGTCAGTTCATTTTAATTTGGTTTTACCAATATCATATCCAACAGAACAGGAAAAAAAGAAAAGGAAAGAAAAGAAACTACCTTGGAAGAAAAGAAAAAAAGAAAGGTTATTGGAAGAAACATCCCCTTTGAAAATGAAAAGAAACTCTGGGTAAATCAGCAAAAGATGAACTTGGAGGAAACACGGGAAGGCCTGGGCTGTAAACCAAAGACAGTGACATCTACAGAACCCATACTTTGTATGGTCAACAGCATTTCGATTGGTTAAATAAATGTAATTTTTTTTCATTTATCCAACAAAAACTGAGTGCCCAGTATGGGTGGGTCAGGCATGGTGCTAGGCTGTGAAGACACAGCAGTGAGTGAGTTCAATGTCACTTTCCCCACAGAGCCCTCCTTCCCCCCGTATTTAAACTGTAAACACCCCCTTTCCCATTCTCACTCTGCATCCACATCACCTGGTGATCTTTTTAAAAACCTGAACTTCATCCCCATAGAGTCTGATTGGCCAGGAGTAGGGCCCATGCCCCATTTCCAGAAGCTCCCCAGGTTGAGACCCACTGCCTTCACCCCTTTCCATACACTGCTTTTCTTCCCAGCATCAAGCACCTTCTAACACAGGCCATAACTGACATGGTAAAAGCCTCCAGTCATTAGACTGGGACCATCTTGGGGCAGGGATGTGTGTCTGTTTGGTTCACTGTTGAATCCCCAGTGCCTGGAAAGAGTAGGTGCCTAATAAACATCTGTTGAGTAAATTTAATGAAAAACAACATGAATTCTCCCCTCAGGGCCCGTACAATTACTGGGGAGAGAGAAAAACAGATAGTTAAATAAATGGAAAAAACCACAGCCGTGGCAAGTATTAACTGTTCTATAAGAGCCCATTAACAGGGGAATGTGACCAAGTCTGGGGCATCAAGGAAGTGACACTGGAAGAAATGAAATGAAGCTGGGGGACAGTGTTCTGAGAGAGAGAAGAGGGCATGTGGGGAAAGGGAGGAGGAGGAGGAATGAGGCTCTGCCAAGGGGCTGGGGATGGAAAGGCAGGTAGAGCTGGACCAACCCCACCTTCTTATTGTATGAATGAATTATGAGAAGCCTCCAGGGTGAGTTCAACTAGGATGGTGGCATGGTCCTATTTTTATCAGTGGTGCTGTGGATGACTTCCATCAATCTGTCAGGGTGCTGGAATATATATAGGACATGTGAAATCCATTCCAGATCTCTACCCATCAGTTCCCATCCTGGGCATCCCTAGAAATGCAGAAAAAGCAGGACATGCGCCCTAACATACCTACCAGGGCAGCCTCTAAGCAACAGACTAGATGCTCCTCCTCCCCTTATGGATGCCTCCCCTTCTCTAATTCCCAGCCTCCATATTCCACACCTGGGGCCACTCTTTCCCTGAGCCCAGGGCCCAAGTCATTTGGAGCGCTAGTCAGTCAAGAATAACTAGCATCACAGGCCCACATGACAATACCAGAAAACTTTATATTTCTCATTAAAGTATTGATATGTATTATAAAACCCCAGAAATCTGAGTTAGCAACAAATACCAGAACTCTGATGCAAACTCCATGGATGCAACTACCCCTTATATCCGGAGCCCTTGGGGAACTCGCTAAGCTTGGTACATAAGCTTTCAAATGGAGAGCTTATCTTAGGGGCACCAAAATATTTTTATTTTAACCATAGGGTTCAAAAAAGTTACAAAGTTCATTATTTGTTCCTCTACTTTCTGAAACAAAGGCCAGCGTACATAAGAGATGGCTCACGGTCAGCGCTGTACCATGGTATATAGTTTATCAAATATTTACAGAAGCTCTGGTTGGTGACAGGCACGGTGTTAGGTGGCGGGACTCAAAGGCACGCTTCTGGGGAGTCCGTAGGACACACTCGGGCTCTGGGCCAGCTGCTCTTAAATTGCAGTGCTTCTTTACTTCTTCTGCGTGTTACATTTTATCACTTCCTGGCCTGCTTCCTTCCATTTGGGTTGCCAACTGTCCCTTCCTTCCCAGCTCTGCCTGCAAGAATCCCTCTCTCTTTAAATTGACTGCTTTGAATCTGCTGTGGGCTGAGAAACCAGATTACCACGCTGGTTAGAACTGTCTCTTCTCCAGTAAGAGTAAATAAATTCTAGGTGAGAAACACAAGTGATACCCTATAAATCAATCACACTATTGTTTACGTGTGTGGTCTTCATGACATCAGTTCCAGCTGTGCAGAAGCAGTAGGATGCCGTGGTGAAGAACACAGGTTCAGAAGCCAGACGGCCCTCGGTTTGTGTCCCAGCTGTGTGCTCTTAGGCAAGTCACTTTTAAAGATTCTCTGAACTTTGTTCTGCATCTCAAATGAGTATCTTCCTGCTAGGGTGGACATAAAGATTAAAGAAGATACTGCCCATTACCCAGCACACAGTACACTCTCAAGAAATATTAGTTGCTATCATCATCATCAACTGGGCTCAAATATGTCAGTGCCAACAGGATATGGCTTCAACAGTGCCTGCCACAGGCAACTTCCCCTAACCACAGTCCCGTTTCAGGAAGCAACTTTAGGCTGTTCTTTGCAAAAGGATGGCCACCAATTCAATCAAGAATGACAATGTGACAGGGCAGTCTTTCAACTGATGAGGTCACCACCAGACCCAGAGACATGGCCTGATAGGAATGGCTCTCCCCCGAAGGAGTAAGGATCCCCAGTAAAGCCAATCAGGCTGGTTTCCTCCAGGGCCTGCAGGAGAGAATTCAGGAAAGACTGGCCAGTAGTTGGCAGACACACCCCGCGACAGAGATGCCAGTCTGGGGAGAGATGAAGGTCCAGAGCGGGAAGAAAGGAGCAGACCCAAGTTACTGTGCTGGGTCCTGAGAACTTACTGGAACAGTTCCAGTTGTTTTTGTTCCATGTCCCTTCACAATAAATCCTGTGACTTAAGGTGGCCTGAGTGATATTCTGCTCTTTGCAACCTAAGGGCCTGTCAAACCAGCCCATTCATACAAGGTAGCCTTCCAAAGATCACCCTCAACCGATGAGGCACAGAAGTCACTTGCAAAAGCAGTAACGTGCATTCCTAGAGCAGTCATCCAGGGAACTTGGGGGATGCAGAGTCAAGGCAGTGCCTGACTGCCCCAGAGACCACCCTCCACCTGCTCCCACCTCTGCCCCAGGCCACCTGCAAGCTCCAAGGCCCCATCTAGGTCTTTCCACAGCCCACAGAAATAATGGCTAGCCTTCCAGGGCATCTACCACAATTTTCTGGGGATTAAGTATCAAGAAAGAGGTGAGCAGTTATTTCTGTGGCTTAGTAAAGAGCCAAGTTATGAAACTAAGCAAACCTCTGTGGTTGATTAGAAAATGGCAGCAAGATGTTTTTTAATAAACACCACCACCTTGTAGAGTACATCAGTGTTTAAGAGGTTTTGCATTACAAGCAGTTACGCACTCTACCGCCTTTCAATCTTTCAACGGCCCTGTGAGGTGTTATGATCCCCACTTACAGATGTGGAAACTGAGGCTGAGAGGTTCAGCACCTAGTCCAGGAATGTGTGTGGGTCAGTGACTTCCCTGGTCCAGGGTTATCGTCCTCTCCTAAAGGGCTTCACAGAAGACAAGAGGGTACACAAAACGAGGAAGTGTTTCTCCACAAATCTTATCGCTGCTCAAAGCAATTACAATGGGAAGAAAGTCTAACTAGGCGTAAACGGTTTGGTTCACTTTGTTTTCTGTCTTGGTTTTTTGTTTATTTGTTTTTCTTTTTCTTTTTTATTTGGCCACTCAGCGAGGCTTGCGGGACTTTAGTTCCCAGACCAGGGATTGAACCCGGGCCCTCGGCAGTGAAAGCGCCAGGGAATTCCCTCTGTCTTGGTTTTTAAATCACTTAGAATAGTGCCTCATTTGCACTTAGAATCCCAGACCTGACCTGGATGCCCCAGAGGTAAAGCCACTTGTCTCAATTCACCTGCAAAGGACCAAAGACTCAACAGCCAAAGAGAAAAGAGAGGAGGGCTTTGAGCAGCTGACACAATTAACTTAAAAAACTGACACCTACCCAGGTTAGGCCCCCAGATTCTGAGATCCCAGGAGAGGCTGTAGAACGCACAGAGGAAGCAGTCTGCTCAGTAAAGAGACACACTGAGGTTTCTGGCTCCAGCAAAAATGAAACTTCAAAGGGAACAGAGCTGTGGGAGCTTCAAAGACCCCCCTCCCCCGCCCACCCCCGCCGCAGGACCAATTAACACCTACAGATGTTTATCTAAGCAGTCATTTCATGCCGGCTACTTCGCTAAATGGGTGCTCAGACTCACCTCAAAAATTGCTATTCCTCCAAAAGGGATTGGGGGGGGGGGAACAGGAGAGAGGAAGTGCTGTGTTTTCTGAGAGAGAGACCTTAGTCCAGAAGAAAACAAATCCTCAGTACAGTGAAACTCATCACAGACTTATGTATAATAAAAGGAAAGATGGGAAACAAATCTCTTACTAAGAAAATGCAAATCAACTACGGTACAGCCATAAGTTACTAAAAAGAACCGTGCAGCCATTAAAAATCCTACTTTACTATTTTAATAGGATTTTCCTCTTTAGTAGGAGAGGAAGAGGCTCTGAGATAATGTTAAGAAAAAAGCAACATGCAAAAATACATTTAAAGTCGGACTTTAACTTTATAAAACCAACAGACTAGAACGGCCAGGAGTTTGTTTTGTTCACTCCCAGCTCCAACACCTATGTGTCTGGCACAAACAAGACACTTAAGGAAAATGTGTCGAATTCATTATTTACTATTAATTAAATAATAATTAACATATCTATACAAGGTACTTGGATATGCAGACACAGAATGACATAATCACTCGCAGAGGTGTATATGTGGGTTATAACAGGCCAACTACTGAAGTTTAATAATAGTGGTTAGCTCTCATTGTCGGGACTAGAAAAGAAATTTATTTTCATATTCATCTCTTTTGCATTTTCCTAATTTTCTGCAGAGGCTCTGTACAATTTTTATAATTTTTTAACCACTGTTTTTCTACAGGGAGCCTCAGGGCCTAGCAGCAGTGGTGTGCTACACTCCAGAAACCTGGCCCGTTTTGTCCGAAATGGAATCTTCCAGTGGGTCTCCCATTTCTACAGGGTCACACCTTATACCTGGGGCAACGGTCACTCCTGCACCACCTCATGGGTTCACTGACACCTAGTACAGGGCAAACCCTGCAAGGTGCTAGCAGGAGGGCAAAGGTCACACATGATTCACTTCCTCACTTTTCTGAGAAGAGCTCTAGGGGAAAATGAAAGGCAGAATCTACATAGTCAAAGTTATAAGCTGAAGGAGTTCGATGCTTAAGTGTCAACTCAGGGCCATCTTAATCACATCTCTTAGCCAGATTTTTTCCTTGGGAAGCATGTTTATAAAGGAAAGCAGGAGGGGAAAAAAAAAAGATATGACATACAAACACCCAAATCACACTAAACTCACTGATACAAAACTGTGAACAGGTAGAAATTTTGCTTGATCCTTTAAGGTGGTAACATTTTTTAGAGGAAAGAGCGTTGTCTTCGACATCCAAGATGCCTGGTTTGAACACCACCATTTCCTCACCAGATGTGACCGTGGCTCCTAACTTTACCCCCTCGCGACCTACACTCCTATCTGTAAAGTGGGGATTTTACACACTGTTGTCGAAAGGCTTAAATGAGCTAATAAAGGCGACTTCAGATAAGACACTGGACAAATATCTTGCAGTTTTGAGGGAGTCCCTGTGCATTAAAGGAACTTGGGCACAGACGGAAGAGCTTTGAAGGAAAACCAATCAGTCATTAAGCTCATGGTGTTCACGTCCAAACACGAACACTCCCAGGAGACCGCAGTATCTAGTGACCGCTGAGCCTGACGGGTTCCCTCCGAAGAGGCTGTGTGGAAAAGTGACGGTCACGAGGGAGCAGCGGGCCTCAGAGAAATGAGAGGAATGGGAACCAGAAAACCTGGACTGTAGCCTCCGTTCAGCTACTTACAAGCTGTGCAGCCTTGACAATCCACCTCACCAGAGCTGGCCTCAGCTTACAAACCTGTAAAATGGCCTGACGAGACACCTGGCAAGGTGACTGTGAGCAGAGCAGCCGGGCCCTATCAAGCACAACCTTTGGTGTGACCTTAGTGTACTCAACGTCATTATCAGCAGGTGTTTCTAACAGCGGGTTCTGGGGAGGCACATCCACAGGCCTTTGGACAAAGAGAACAAGCACCACCTGAGGGCGTGACAGCTCCCCTTTTGGCCAAGTCGGTGCCACCCAAAGCTGCTGTCACAGTCAGGGGGACCAATGGTGGCCTCCCACTGGTGGGGCCCACCCAAGCCTTCGTAGCAAGCCATCCTCTGAAGGACAAAATCCTACAGGCTCCCAGCTCAGGTCACAGATTCCACTTTCAACCGTCATTTTTTGAACTAGACTCAATCAACTTGCCAATGTCCCTAGAAGTAGCCCACAAAACCTCAACCTTTAGGGATTCCTTGTAAATGAGGCTCTCAGGAGCCCTCCAGAAAGCAAGTTCAGAGAAGGTGAGAAACTTGGGGGCGGGAGGGGCACAGAAAGAATTAGAACCTCAGTGCAAGAAGACGCAATTGCTAACTTCAAAATTCATCTAGGGCTGGCCCTAGCTTTATTTTAAAACTGTGCTTGGGCTTCCCTGGTGGTGCAGTGGTTAAGAATCCGCCTGCCAGTGCAGGGGACACAGGTTCGAGCCCTGGTCCGGGAAGATCCCACATGCCGCGGAGCAACTAAGCCCGTACACCACAACTACTGAGCCTGCGCTCTAGAGCCCGCGAGCCACAACTACTGAAGCCTGCATGCCACAACTACTGAAGCCCGTGCGCCTAGAGTCTGTGCTCCTCAACAAGAGAAGCCACAACAATGAGAAGCCCGCGCACCGCAACGAAGAGTAGCCCCCAATCGCTGCAACTAGAGAAAGTCCACGCACAGCCACGAAGACCCAACGCAGCCAAAAATAAATAAATGAAAAAAAAGAGCACACATGTGTGTTAAAAAAAAATGAAAAAACAAAACTGTGCTTATGTGGTTTATTTTAGAAATGCTTTTGTGCTATCATACACCTGTGGGGGAAAAGGTGCTAATATTTTACATTTAAAACCTGAGAAGCACAATTTCCAACTTTCATTCCTCCAAGGTTCCCTGTTGGATCACGAACTCGCTCAAGGTGTCTGGGAATATAGTTCGGGAAAATGGGGAATCAATATATCATCATTTACTTGTGCACATTTTCTTTTTGCTATAAATGCATTTGAATTCAGCTTATCATTCAGTGAATTCACAGCCTATTCCCAAAATTCACTGGAGCCAAACTGAAAAGTCCCCAAAACTCCTACTTAGACTAAACAGCACCGGGGACCTCCACCTTAGTTGGCAATGAAAAGAAATATGTAAGCCCTAGAGCAAAAGTTCTCAAGTTTGGCGATGCCCTTAGTAGCGGCTGTGTGTCAACCCCTAAAACTAGATGACAAATTATGCATGTATGTGCTTTCTTTTTTCACAAAGTTGGTCCAAAGTCTTTATCAGCTTCCCAAATGATTCCAAGAGAAATCCCATAAGAAACACCATCAATAAGGACCTTCCAGTGGCTGGAGAGCTTTCAGGTGTGTCTGTAATTAAAGATGGAATACTGTAGGTCAAGGAGAAAAAGTCAGAAGGCCTGCTTTCTAGGGCTACCCCTGCTACTAAACAGTTTTCTGACCTTAAGCAAATCCCTTTAACAGTCTATCCCTCAGTTTCCATGTCTGTAAAATTAGGATGTTTGGAAGTTGTATGATCACTTACCTTCAACACCCTTAAGAACACCAGGATTGTGAGGTACGGCTTCAACAAACACAGGAGAAGGTGTCCAAAAAGCCTGCACAGAATCCTGCCTGTTCCCAGAAGAGCTGCTTAAAATATTCTCCACCGCTTTCCTCAAAGGGGTCAAAGATAGAAGCCACCTCTCATTTCCTTCTTTTTCTTCTATTTCAGAAAGCCAAATTTGAAGTTTCACAATAATGCCCTTTGAAGGGATCTGCACTATGAAGTTCATGCAAAAATACGGTAATTCTGTAAGGGTGCGTAAGAAGCTCAAAAGATGTAAAATAGAATTTCTCTAAAGCCTCATTACAAATCATGTAATCACTGCAGCAACTTATTTTAGCCAGTGTCATCTACATCTGTTAATATATGTAACTGATGAAAATTAATTACGGGTGTCATAAAAATGGATGTTTTAATATAATCCTGGAAGTCTGGGTCAAAAATATTGCTCTATTACAAGAGAAAAGTCTTTTCCTTCATTCCATGCAGTTCTCCTATACCTTTAGTAGTAACTGTCTGTTTTTCACAAAAGTGAAGTTGAAACAGAAGTCCTCAACTAAACATTTATTGTCACATAAGGCTAAATTTCGCTAAAAGCAACTTTTTTTTTAGTTGATACACTTGTACATATTCTATAGTATCCTAACTTGACCATGATACCATAAATTTTCAATCTAATTATCAGACCCCCTAAGTCCAAAGCAAGGTTATATGTGGTTGTTTGTGGCAGCAAATTAAACTGAAGGCTTTTCATAGGCACTTGCTAATAAAGAAAAGTAGATGAAAACTGATCCTGTTTTTATAAGCCATTATCAAATGAACGCTTAGAGAACCCTAAAGCAGTCGAAAACCCATTCCACCAAAGGATAAACTAAGGTTCAAGGTGATGAATCAAAAGTCACACCATTAGATAGTATGAGAAGTCAAACTTAGATGACTTCTATAGACCTAACTGCAATATCCTCCTCTAAAACCCTGGGAAGAGATTAGCATTTGATTGAAGGAGTTCTGCGTCTGACACACGCACAGCTGACTTACAGAAAACATCAGTATAAATAGCAAAGTACAACAGTTGTGCTTACTTCAGAGCACAAGACAGGTTGCCTGCTATGTGAGCATTCTCACCACATTTCAGAGCTCATTCATTCTTCATATCTTCCAAAGTCAACCACAGAGGCAAACATGTTTGCAAGCACCATTTCTCAGAGATAAAGCGTTCAGATAACCCAGTGAGAGGAAGGAGTTAAAACTCCAGGTGAAGCAGGCTGATGAATATAAACGTTCTGCAACACCATCCCGTCCTATGAAACAAGGTTAGAGCTGGAAAGTATGCAAAAAAGGAATGAAGAAAATCCAGAAGTGACTCTGAAAGAAATCCCTGCTCAGGAGAAAGAGGCAACTTGCTTTCCTCACTAAATGCCACTCTTCAGATGAGACTCAGTCCTGAGGGCCTGACCCCTTGTGGTCTTTAAACATAAACCAAAACAAGGGCGTGGGTGTCTGATTTCTTGATGCAACGACAAAGAGGTCAAAAATTAGTGAAATTTAATTAGCAAAAATTAAAGTTTCTTGGAAACCAACCCCTCCTTCCCTTATTGCCAAAAATCTCTAGAAAAACCTTCTGCAGAGAATGTAGACGATTTATTCTGGGACTAGGAGAGTAAAGCAGATATGACTGTTGTATGGGATTGAGGGTGTTTCCCAAATAAACGTATAATTCAAATTTCTTAAGATCTCCCCTCCAGCTCCTTTAGAGGAATGAAGACCATCATGATCCTTCTACAAAATTCGGTGAAACTGCTTGAGAAGACACTGAAAGGTCAGACTTCATCTCGAGTTACTCCACCATAAACCAGACAAAGAAATTCCTCAAAGGCTATGAGCATTTTTTTCTTACAAGCACCCACAGGAATAGGTCAATGTAAATGTCGTGTAAACAAAGCGTTCATTACTAACCACAGTTTGTTTCTTTTGTGAGAAAATTTTAATCCATGGCAACTGCACCCAACATTCACACATAACTGCCCCCAAAGCAGCGGAAAATTTAGATTCATAATTGACCCTACAGCCTCGGGCTTTGCTTATGCTCGAAAAGCAAGAGGCGTTGGGGTTTGGGGAATCCCAGTGTTTGATACTTTCTCCTTCACTGTCTACAATCAAGTACAGGAGGACTTGAATTTCCCTTCCAATCACTCCTACAGAGGCCCGAGTGTCTGAGGAAATCCACAGACAACAATCAAACCTTTCATTTCAGGGTCCTTTCCCCACCATGCCCCTTCCTGTTCCAATCAGGTCTGCAAAGCGTTTCCCCTATTCTGCATTTCATGAATCAATTGCAAAACCCGCCAACCTCTGCCAGTTCCTCTTGTACTCAGCTGAGGGGTTCCCCTTCCTCCCTGGATAGCACAAGGCTGCTCTGGTTTTTAACTGGCGTAACGTGGAAAGGCACTGTAGGAGCTCACTAACTCTTTCACAGCCAGACAGAAGTGAGAGAGTCTGGGGCTCCCACCCCATCGACGAGGAAACGGACCCTCCAAGCTCAGGTTAAAGCCGATTCGTAGAAACTAGTTTTGACCCCAAGCCCAGTGTGTCAGTTACTGTCACTGGGAAGGAAAAGGAAGAGTGAGAAGGTCTACAAAGTCCCCAACTCAGTTACTTAGCAACTGGACAAAACTTGCTTCACTCCAGAGGGTAAAGAGGCATCTCACAGCCCATTCAGAGAGTAACAGTCTCCGATTTACATGCAAATTGATAAAGACAAAAGGGAAAGGGAAATCTAAATTAGCAACTGGAGTTTACAGCAGAGGGGCTGAGGCCCAGATTTTTTAAAAACAGCTTCTCCTAGGGAGGCAGGATATATACATGCCAACAAACACACATGAATGAATGCATGCATGCATGCATGCAAGATCACAGGCCCTAACCAGTTTACAGTCTCCCTTCATAGAAGTCAATGCCATCTGGGAGTAGGGAAGAGCCAGGCACAGAAAGTTTAGTAGCTGAAATTAAAGGACTTCCACTGCTAACACAAATTTAAGGTTTGCGGAAAGATGCCAATTGAAGGGTGGGAAAACTCCGGGGGAAGCTGCTCCCCCTGCCCGTGAGAAAAGCAAATAAAGCATCAATCTTGGGGTAAGATCCCCAGACTGTGAGTGGATTCAGAGCCTCTCGGGTCCCTAGACCCTCTCACAAACACCCTCCTGGATCCACTGGTGAAGTGCAGTTTCCAAACTCAGATCAAACCCACACCCTTCATAGAACACACATGACCCTGAAGGTTTTCCAAGCAAGAGGGAAACATGGTCACCTACTTGGCCCAGGAAAGTGCTCCAGGATTTTCCCTTAGCCCGAGGAGCTCAAACTCTGGGTCCTCAGCGCCAAGCTACACACCAGAAGCAGGCTGCTCAGTCCCAGGCTCAGAGCAAAAGGAAAAGGACCCGAGGGGGGGGGGGGGGTCCCCTGCCCCACCCCCATCTCCCAACTTCACACCTGGACCAGGTGGGCAGGGCCCAGGGCTGACCCGCTGAGGCCCATCAGCTAAGCCACTTACTTCTCATACTCGGTGTTGTCTCTGTCACAGCGAGAATCCTTGTGCTTTTGCCAGTCTTTGCCATGCTTGCAGGTGGTGAGAAGCACGACGTCTTCCCCGTTATGGACGTGATATAAGGCATTCCTGGTGTCTGACCCTATCCCTGTCAGGTACCTCTTCCCCTTGAAGACTAGCATGTACTTCCTGAGAGGAGGGATAGTGTTAAACTTCAAAAAACCCCTCTCCCCTCCTGTCCTGGGATGATCCTTAGAAAAGAGGGGAATAGAAACATCAAAGTTGGGTCGGAAGTTTTCAGTACTGATGCTGGCTTTGGCCAGCATCGCCTGGCCGATGTCAAACCCCACATCCTCGGTGTAGTCAGGCCAAGTGCCAGAATATAAATTAAAAATTAAATGATTCCTACCACTGTTCCACAAGTGGAGACTCTGCACTTTGGATCTCAAATTGTGCACATACTGAGGTGACAACTGGTCTCTGTCTAAAGTATCCAGACTCAGGACAAAGAGGCACGCCTGGCTGGGGTCCGAGGTGTAGAACCTGGAGCCCTCGATGGCCGCTAGAATGTTTTGGTAACTTTCGGCGATTTTCTCCCCTTTTTGCTGCGGGTATACGTAGACTTTGAAGCCGTTTTTCTTGCAAAGGGTGAAATCGAAGCAGGACTCCATGCGACACTTCTTGCCTTTGTAGATGCTCGAGTTGGCGTCTCGCTTCTGCCGTGGGGAAATGTGCACACTGGAATCCTCGTTTTCCAATTGATCCCAAGGAACGAAGGGGCGCAGAGCGTCCGGGAAGCGGGGCCAGAAATGATCCGGACTCGGGTGGTGCAAGCCATTCCGACGGCTGTGCTCTTCTCTCCGGCTGTGGCTTCTCGATGCCCTAAACTGCAAGCCTCCGAAATAAAACAAAAGGGCGAGACAAGAGCCGGCTGAGAGCAGGATGAAATAGCGTTTTTTGGCCTGCATGTGTCCTGCCTGGGTCAAGAGGATTGTAAATAAACACAAGAATCACCCAAGTTTCCCAATCAACACTTTCAGCTCCAGTCCGCCATCTTCCCGCCTGTAAAGACTTCAAACTCTCCGCTCCCACCTTCTCTGGATGCCTTTCCCCAAGCCGTGGACTGATCCAGCGCATGTGGGCGATTTCTTTAACTTTCTCCCCTTCGGTCTTTCATCTTTGGGTTGCACAATAGACGGGAGAGAGCGGGGCTGAATATTTCGCACCCAGGGCGGGCGAGCAGCGGACTGTAATTCTCTTGCATGCAACAAGACGGAGGAAAAGAAAGAGAGGGGAGAAAAAAAGCTCCCGATGCCCAATCAATGACAAGACGAAGTGATTTCCTTGCCTCTCGGATTCCTCTCTGCGCCGTGGAAAACGAGCCCTGGGAAAGCAACTTCAACTCATCCACACTCCGGGGCAGAGCACTCCGGTTCCAACAAGTCAGCCGATCTCCGGGTTCAGCCGGCTAGTGCATCTTGCAGCTGGGGCGCCGTAACCTCACAAATCCCTGCATCTCTCTTTATTCCCTTCTGCAGCGGCTCCGAGACTCCGGCGGTGTTTACTCCTGCGCTCGCGGGGCCGGCCCCCGGGACGCGCGGCGGCCCGGCAGAAGGCGGCGGCGCTGGGTGACGGCGGCGGCGCGTCCTCCCCGCGGGCAGTGCCGGCCCCAAGCGGCGCTTCCGAGGCCCCCGCGCGGTTACTGCCGACCGCCGCGTTCGGTCGCCGAATGTTACCCGGTTCTGAATGTTACACTTACACATTCCATTCCCGACACGACAGCGCTGACCTCATCCATCCACGCAGCCCGCGCTGCCATTGGCCGAGCGTCACGTCCGGGGGGGGCGGTGCTTCCGCTGCGCCCATTCATAACCCCCGGCCACCGGCAGAGGCGCCGGCGCGGCGCGGCGCGGGGGGTGCGGGCGGCGCGCGGACCCCGGGGCGCTTCTGCCGGGCCCCGGCGGGCGGAGCTGGGGGCGGCCCAGTGCGAGCCCCGTGGCCCCTCGGCTCGTCCCGGCCGGGACCCCGGCCTGGGCCGCACCGCCTCCTGCTGCTGCGCCGGGAACCAGCGCCTCCCAGAGACGCCCGCTGGCGCGCGACGGCTGGGGAACCAGGGAACCGGGGACTGGCCGGCGCTTCCCGGGCCCCGCTGCTCCTGCTGCCCCGGGCGCCCTCGAGAATCC
Source organism: Eubalaena glacialis (assembly GCF_028564815.1). Taxonomy (NCBI): domain Eukaryota; kingdom Metazoa; phylum Chordata; class Mammalia; order Artiodactyla; family Balaenidae; genus Eubalaena; species Eubalaena glacialis. The sequence goes on from NC_083732.1 coordinate 68,483,813, forward strand.
CGTCTCCTCGGCTGCCTGTCGGCAACGCCTCCCCGAGCCGGCGGCTGGGAGTGTTCGGGTTCCTGGAGAAGGATGCTCGAAAATTGGAGCAGTGGGGCGAGCCCAAGGGATGCGGAAGGAAAGAAAGACTTCATAGAAAGCGACCGCGGACCTTACGGATGCCTCTCCCCGCCCATCTTCGACTCTCTGAGGCCCCAAATTTTTCCTTTTTACAAAGCATTAAAACAGGTCCCTTATTCCCTACATAGCCCATCCTTTTTTTTTTCTCTCTCTTTCCCCAAGGAGACACCCCAAGCCCCAAGAATAAAGAGGAAATATTACAATCAAGAGGAATCATTACAATCCTTCATGTCTGTCGGTGCCCTAAGAGAAGACACCTATCCCAAATCCTCAATAACTTTCCGCGCATCCTTCCCTCGCTTTCCGAAGCCCCTTGTCCGTTCTGTAGAAAGCTTCCAAGAGATCAAATACAGTGGAAGAAAAGAGATTTTCTAATAGCTGAGGAGAACCCTGTTAATTTAAGCTTTTCCCAGCACCTAGTGATGTTATTCTCTTTTGCGCGTGGTGGGGTGGTGGTTTTTAAGGAGCTGTCTCTGAGGGATGGATGACTAGTAGAACTGCCAGCTGTCCCAGCTGTAGATGAGAAACTTGAGGCAGGAAATGACCTTCTCTACCATTAGTACAAGATGGTTGGTCCACCCTTCAACTGCCCTACCACACCCCAACCCCAAGCTCCCCCCAGGGAGCCTCACTGGACAAATCAGATAAAGAGCTGGAGTCCCCCTAAAGGTCTTCCAAGACCACAAAGATGTGCTCACTCCCAAACAGTATTTCTGGTCCAAACCAAGCTCTCTGGCCTCAGAGCCTGAATTCTGCTCTACAGAGAACACCACCCACCCTCTTCCCCAGCCTAAGTCACAGGGGCCTGGCCAAGCTGGACAAACAGTTGCCTAGGGCAGCAAGCTGTTTAGTGATTGTTTATTATGGGAGTGACTGAGAGCTAGGGACAGACACTTCCCAGCTCTCCCCAGGCTGCAAAAACCTCCAGTGGGTGTGGACAAAGGGCATGGTTATAACAAGGCAGGGTGAAATGATCAAGCGGAAAATTTTAGACATTTGTTTCAGATTTGTTTTTAATAAAGGGGAGAAGGGGCCTGGGTGGGACATCACTGTACATTCCTGAAGTCTCTCCCTATCTCTGCCCTGCCAAAGATGAGGTAGCTTTTCCAGATTTGACTTGTACCCCCTGCACAATTTGGACAGGCCTGGGACAGAGATGAGATTTCAGTCATCTTCCAAATGCAATGACAATGATGCAGATAAATGCAGTGATTGAAACCACATGTGACCCAGGGCTCCCCCGCAGCCTGGGGTGCTGAGAGCAGCCATGCAAGGCAGGGATGCTTCTGTTGAGATCAGGGTGCAGATTTTCTCAGCCCTATGGAATGGGGCTGTAGGGATTGCAGCCCCTCTATATCCTGACAGTTGTCCTGTGTGATCTTAGTGGGAGCCAGCTACTGCCCTTGCTCTTTTGCATCTCTTTCTGCTTTGACACATTTTTTCTTGTCTTGCCTAACCATTACTGATTCCCTCATCCCACGCCCCAGGGATACCCAGCCCTACTGTCACATTCCATAGTGGTATATACTGTGAGAAAAACTTTGGTACTGAAAATGAGAGAAAATTTGGATTCAGACCCCAGATCTGTCATTTACTAGTGCCTTGGGCATGTGGTTTAATCTCACTGAATTTCAGTTTCTCGTTTAAAAAGTCATAATAATAATATTTTTCTGAATCTGGAAACTGTAAATTGCTCTACATGTGTAACATTTTTTGCCTAAGTTCCACATTTCAAAAACCAACTGGAATCTTAAGTAGCCCCTTATGGAAAAGAATCTTAAAAAAAAAAAAAAGTGGGTATACGTATATGTATAACTAATTCACTTTGCTGTACACCTGAAACTAACACAACATTGTAAATCAACTATACTCCAATAAAAATTTTTTTAAAAAATCATCTTATCCACAAATCCCCAACATGCCTCAACAAAATGAATGCCCCTTTTCTCTATTACCCTGCCGATTTATTCATTCTTCTATTACTGCCTTTATTGCATTAGAATTATTATTTATATGTCTATCCCTCATCTAGACTATGAACTCAACAGAAGTATGATCTGTACGTCTTATTCAGATTTTTGTCCCGAGCGCCTAACCTGACGCCTGGAACAAAGTAGATGCTTCAATAAATGTGATTGCAAACATGGGGGGGGGAAAAGTAGCCCCCTATGATGGCATCATATTGCATCTCCCTCGGTTTTATTTTCTCCCGAGCCCTTCTCATTAGCTGAAATTCTTTGTTTGTTTGTTTGCTGTCTGTATTTCTTCACTGTAAAAGGAACTCCCTGAGAGCAGGAACCCTATCTGTCTTTCTCACTCCTGAATCCCCAAAGCCTACGGTAGTTCTGGCACTTAGGTGGCGCTCAGTCACTGATTTGAATGATGAATGAATTACTAAAATTCTACTTCACCTCAGCACTTGAACATGCTTGAAGAGAAAGGCCTCCATCGTAGTCTCTCAAAGCAGGACTGAGTCTCTTGTTCAAGGTAGAACTATTACAAACCAGGAATATCTTAACATAAGGCAAATCAGTCCATCGTAAATCCTTTAACAACGTATGTCAGATCATGTAATTCCTCTGGTCAAAGCCCTCAAGGGATCCCTATCTCAGAATATGAGCCAAAGCCCTCACGAGGCCCTGTAAGGTCCTACAGGATCTTCCCTAACTGCCCCCACCTCTACTCACCAGACCCCTTTCACCTCATTTCCTGCCAATAACTCTCTCCCTCCATCCCAATCTAGTCACTCTTCTCCAACTAGGCTGGTTTCCTTGCTGTTTCTCATACATGCCAAACATGCCCCTGCCTCAGGGCCTTTGCACATGCTCATCTCGGCTAGTATGCACCCCGGTATCCACACTACATACTCCTTCCCTTTTTTTAAGTCTCTTCTCGATACCACCTTACAACTGAGGCCACCTTTGACCTTCCTAAATAAAGTAGCAACTCCTCCCCAGTTTTCCTATCCCCTCAATTGCTTTATTTTTTATCCTTAACACTAATCGACACCTGTATACTATATATTGACTTGTCAATTTATCATTTACCTGTTGCATCTAGAATGTGAGCTCCATGAGGCAAGGACATGGATTTTTAGTTCACTGCTATATCCCCAGCACCTATGACAGGGCCCATCACTAAATAAGTATTTGTTGAGCTAATTAATTATTTGATCCCATTGTCTGTAGGGCAAATGGAGAATATTAAATTCTCTAAAATGTAACTTTAGGTTGACTGTCAAGGCAACCCAATTGTCATAAAATTATACATAATTTTTATTTGACGTGGGCACATTTTAATGTTTTGGTGATGTGTGCTGGGTGGGGTCTCTAACAGTAAACATTCCAGGTTCCCAGAAAGGTTGGGAAACTCTGCTGGGTATGTGCTGATTGGTTATAGGAGGTGGGAAAAGACAAGCAGGCCAAGGAAAATTAGGGCATCGTGGAGGAGTGGAGAGATTCTCAGCCAGGACGGGAGCCCGGGTTCCAGTTCCTTCTCTGCCTGGAACTCAAGGAAACCCAGAGCTGGTGGTTTCTGAATGCCAGGCCTTAAGTGTTTCATCTGAAAAACACAGAGAAGGACTTGGTGATACCTTTCCACTTGAAACAGTCAAGGCTGCCCTGTGTAGACCAAGGGGGTAGAAGAGAGAGGGGAGTTGCTTAGGAGGGAGGAAGGGGGAACTCCACTGAGAAGAGAAAGAAAAATGGAGTGGAAGTGAGAGGCTCTTTCAGGCCTCCCGCCGCCTGCCCGGCAGGGCAGCCAAGCAGGAAAACTAACCAAGGGTGAAACAAGGGCAATTCTAGTGAGGATGTGTCAAATCCCAAGCCAGGTGCTTTGTACACATTGTCTCTGCGACCCTCCCAAGGTTCCTAGGACACAAGTACTATCCCTATCTCCTATTGCAAATGAGGAAATGAAAACTCAATCCTGGGAAGGGGCTCCCTGCAATTCATTCATTCATTCATTCATTCATTCCTTGAATGAATATTTATTAAGCAGCTACCCTGTGTGAGGCGTGGTGCCAGACACTGAGGGTATTTGTCTATAGTCCTTTGTCATTTACAAAGCACTTTCATGAGACGACTTTTGCTTGAGCATCCTCAGAACCCTGTGAGTTAGGAAGAGGGTATTATCCCTATTTAACTAGTGAGAACATAAGGCTCTAGTTCGGGCTTTCTCAGCTGGGGGACTGTTACTATTTTGCTGGGCATTCATCCTTTATTGCAGGGGGCTGGCCTGTGCATTGTAGGATGTTTAGCCACATCCCTGGCCTCTACCCATTAGGTACTAATAGCACTCCCCACTCTCACCTGCATCGGCAGTTGACACTAAAACATCTCCAGACATTGCTAAATGCCTCTCCGAGACAAAACCACCCCTTGTTGGGTGACCCATTATCCCAATTAAATGATTTACCCAAGGTCAGCTGATCTCCAAGTGGAGAACTTAGAATTTGAGCCTCATCTTCCGACTCCATGCCAAGGCTTTGCCCCAACACTGCAGCTGCCTTTAGATAATCTAACTGATCTCCCTTCTGCAAGACAAGCAGATCAAAAAATCTCATAGGCATTCATCTAAGAAACTTTTATGAAGAACTTCATATGTGCAAGGCGCTACGCTAGGCACTTGGAATCTGCAGTATAAAAAATAGGTGGGGTGTCTGCTCTCATTCTACTGGGGGAGATAATAAAATAGCAAGTAAATAAATAAGCAGGATAATCTGAGATAATTCTACGGAGAACGTAATGGATAATTTAATGGCATAGATTAAGATGAGGAAGAGCAAAGAGGCTCACTTTAAATGGGATGGTCGAGAGGGATAAATCAGGAGCTTGGGATGAACACACACACACTACTATATATAAGATAGATAACCAACAAGGACCTACTGCATTATAGCACAGGGAACTCTACTCAATATTCTGTGATAACCTATATGAGAAAAGAATCTAAAAAAGAATGAATATATGTAAATGTATAACTGCATCACTTTGCTGTACACCTGAAACTAACACAACATTGTAAATCAACTCTACTCCAATTAAATAAAAAAATTTTTAAATGGGATAGTAGGTGAGGAGCTAACATTTTGGCTGATTCCAACTGATGAGGAAAGAGCCCTGGGAAGAGTATACCAAGCAAAGTGTCTGGCCAGTACCCAGGTCCTGAGGCAGAAGTGAGTCTATTTTCAGCAGGCATTAGAATCACTAGATGGGTTGGTTCAAACACAGATTGTTGGGGCCCATCCCCAGAGTTTCTGATTCAGTAGAGTTAGGGTGTGGCCCAAGAATTTGCATTTCTAACCACTTCCGAGAGGAGACTGATACTGCGGATCTAGGGACCACGCGTTGAGAACCACTGAGTTAGTGCATCAGCGGAAAGGCTACTGTTTCTGGAGTGTGCTGAGTGCAGGGAAGAGGAGCAGGAAGGAGGTCAGAGAAGTTGCAGGAACTTTAGCATGTCCTGGCACTGCAGGCCAGGCACAGTATTGGGATTTTATTTTCGGAGGGGTGGATAAGCTTTGGAGGATTTTAAGCAGGGGAGTGATAGGATCTGATTTCCATTTTTAACAGCTCCCTCTAGCTGATAGTAGGGCAAAAGTGGAAGCAGGGAGTCAAGTTTATATATCTATAACATATTTTTGAAAGTCTTTATTCCTTACGGTAACAACTGTTTAAGCCAGGATAGCAAGCCAGGAGAGAAGGGGAACTTTAAGTCCTGTTTTCATGATACAGAAACAATGACAATCAGAGTCAAGCCAATAAGCCTAATCGCTGGACAATTAGCCTATGATTGCTAATTAGGCAAGATAGCCTGCCTTAGTATTTATCAAAATTGCACATTTAAACTGAAAATTTTCTCCATGATCTTAACTCTAGTGGTTGATATAGTCCAAGTCATATATGTTTATATTTAGCAGTTTCGTCCATGTGTGTTTCACAACTTGGAACTGGCAGCTATTTTCAGTGATAGGACATCCTCTTGCTGGTAAGTGTTTTCTGAGGAACAAATGGTGACAAAGGAGTTGCCCTTATCTCAGTCTGGATGCCATCCTAGGAGCCTTATAAGAGTTTTACTAACCCCTGGTGGAAGGCACAGATGCCCCACCTTGCTGGCTTGTCTTGGTAGCTTCTGTTTTCTCCCAAGACTTTCATTCCTTTAACAATTCATGTGCCACACAGCCCAAACTCCAGGAGGAGAAACAGACATGGAAAGAAAGAATCACAATAAAAATGGCTCCATGGTATAATTTACTAGAGGAGGAAGTTGCTAAATTTGTGTGGGTCCCTATTAACATTTGTACATCCATTTATAGATGAGTAACTGAGAGAAAATGAGAAATGGAAATGTCAACTATTGAAGGTGATGAAATCAGGAAGACACCCACAATTCAAGCCAATTTTCCCCATTAGATTGTAACATTCTTTGTTATGCAATAGTCTGTCAAGTTCTCTTCACTACAAAAAAAAAAAAAGTTCAAACTTTTGATAACCATTAGAATCAAGTTTGTCTTCTATCTAACAATTGAAAAATTTGTATCCTCTGACACTTCTATGCTACTCATGGTGCATAATTATTGATGATTGCAGTGATAACCAAGAGAGACCCTGTAGGATCTTAAGGTAACTGCCAACTCACTCGAGGGAGGTTAAATTATGTCCAGTTCTATTTCAGTGATTTAAATGCATATCATGATTGTCAAAATCATTTAAAGTTGGTGGTCCATGTATAGTATATGCGGTAACTTGTAATTAGCATGGTCATAATATGGACTATAAAGCTAGCTATTTGAATAATGCTCCAAGGTCATTCTTTGGTCAAATTTCCTCTATTTCTATGAATCCTGGATTCTTGAGGTCTTAAGAGGAAGTCTCCAAGCCAGTTTCAGGGAGACTGTACCCTTTCTAAATAGGTAAAAATACATACATACATCTACCAAAGTCTGCATGGCTGGGGACTGCCCTCTGACCTAGATAAACCATCATTCTGAAAACTTGCCGTCTAAACAAAGAAAATCATTCCTCAAATTATACACTGTACATAATGTTAGGTCCACCCCAGTATATCAACCTCCCAGCAATTCTACCTCTACTTCTGTCTCTTCAGACACTTTAATTCTTCATTTCCCAGAGACTGACCCCATTGTGGAAGTGCAGACAGCTCAGGAACCTTAAGAAAAAAAAGGTATGCAGAAGACTCATATTTAAATATATTTCAATATATTTATATGTAAATTTCAGCATAGGCTTTGTCTCTTTGAAAATCTGAATATTTAAATGTCACAAAAGCAAAAGCAGACTAAAAATATACATTCTGGCTTTAATTAAGCCTTGAGAAGGGAATTGCCCACAGAAGCATATTCTCACTTTCCCTAATTGTTCTCTTCTACTGGGAAGCAGCCTCCCCTTGCTGCTGGGCCAATAATTCCTCATCACACAGGAAAAATGCAGACTTTAGTCCCATTTAAGAGTTGATAAGCCTGGTTGCTTTCTTATTCTTTTAGGCCTGTGGAGGCTTGTTGTTGATGGGAACCCCCAGCCAAAGATTGCTCCAGGCGCAAGGCAGGCAGGCCCTGCTGTTTTGTAAAACTGCCCCTCCCACCTAGTTACAGACCCTCACCACCACCCCGACAGACAGCTTCTCCATCTAAGCTGAGATCTGACCTGTCACCCGCTCCTTGGCTTTTCTGATCTTGGAATCCCTTGCAACAGGAACTGCCAATTGCTGTAAATTACAAGCTGCCTTGAGGAAGAGAATGCTAATCCTTTGGGGGCTTAGGAAGAGACCACCAATCTTGTTTCTGAGAGTGAGAACACTGACATCCATTGGAGGTGGTGGGACACTCCACTGCAGTCCTGACCACCTTTCTTCCGAACAACAGGGGACCCCTGGGTAGGGGGAAGGGCCCCCGTGAATGACCTACAGCTGGTCCATCGCCCAGCTCCCATTTCGTGGACATCCTCTCTTAAGAAACCTTTCTGATATTTCCCTGTCTGGTCTGGTGTTGTCATGGTGTCATATAGCAGTTCAGCTGTGTACATTTCTATTTGTGCAGAATATTCACCTAATGAGCTGCATTCCATTGGGGGCAGGAGAGTAGAGTGGTTAAACCCAGGAGCTTTGGAACCTGACCACCTGGGTTCAGTCATGATTCATCTGCACCACACTGGCTGTGACTTAAGGCAAGTTAATCAAGGGCTCTAAGACTCAGTTTCCCCATCTGCTCTCCCAGATGATAATAGCCACTTCAGATGTATATGAAATAACGCATATAAAACATTTAATAGAGTACCCAGGACCTAGGAGGAGGTACTTAGTACATGTTAACTGGTATAATGGCCTCCTACTCTCCATCCCTTCCCAGTTCTCCAGCGGCCCCTTAGAATTAAAGTGACTTGGTTTCACATTCTGTTTTTCAGCAGTTTTGTCTTCCAGAATTTGAATTAATGTCCTTCGTGATTAAGATTGGCATTTCAGCAAATCATGCTGAAGTGTTACAGTGGCTGTGAAGGGACATGTCCATTCATCCATTTATCCATCAATAACAAATATTTATTGAATGCCTACTATGTCCCAGGGAGGGCACTGGGGGTGTGCCATGTGAATACAACAGACCAACTGTTAGCCCGGAGAGACCGCGAAGGCTACCCAGGGAGACACACAGTAAATAAACCGATTAAGTACGTTCCAGAATCTAGTGCTGTCCAGGATATGAAAAGTGCATTGAAATGGAGATGCTATTTAAATAGAGTGACCAGGAAGACCCCCTGGGGGAGGCATGTGAGCAGAGACATGAAGGATAAGGAGGAGCCTGTGCTGCAAGGAGGAGGTGGGGGAGGAAGCTTTCAGACAGAAGGAAGAGCGGATGCCAATGAACCAGGCTGCCTTGCTAGGAGCAGAAAACAGGACTGATGGCTAGCGTCTTGTGAACAAGACACCAGCTCCTGTCTTAGGAGGCTGTTTGTGGTGATAGGTTTGCCAGTTTTCCACATAAAAAGGAAGATACTGAGACTAAGAAAAACTAAGGTGAGGCATTGAGGGCAATCAAGCCCATATCCCTCCAACTACCCCATTTATTAAGCCTCTCCTTAATGCCTCCATGGACGGGCTCCAGAAGTCGAGCTCAGCATTTTAACCTTTTATTGTGTTTATTCTTTTCTATGCCCATCTCCTAGGACGACAGTCCCAGGAGAAGTGAACTATGTCTTATGCATCTTTGTAACTCCAGGATCTAGCACAATGCCTCACCCTTAGCTGGTGCCTTATAAATGTCTGTCGAATGAATGAATCGTCACTAAATGTATTGTACTAGATGTTGTCAGGCAATACACTAAGTGCTTTAAATATATTAACACAACTAATCCTCTTTACACTACCTAAAGGTATGTACTACTGTTAGTGACATTTTACAGAAGAAATGAAGGCACAGAGAGGCTAAGTAACCTGCTCAAGCTCTTACAGCTGGGACGTAGTTGAGCTAGGATCGGAACCCAGACAGCCTGGCTCCAAAGCCCTCACTCTTAATTTAGTCACACGCAGTGCTTCTCAAACTACCTTGCATGAGCATCACCTGGAAAACATGCTAAAATACACATTCCAGGGCCCCACGAGCAGAGTTTCCAATTCAGTAGTTCTATTAGTTATCTATTGCTGTGTAACAAACTAACCCAAGATTAGAGGCTTAAAACAGCAAACATTTATCATCTCCCAGTTTCTGTGAGTCAGTAACAACTTAATCAGGTTCTCTGGCTCAGAGTATTTCATAGGCTCCAATCAAGATGTGGGGGGCTGGTATTTCAAGGCTTAACTGGGGGAGACACAGTTCCCTGCTCACTCATGTGGTTGTTGGTGGATCTCAGGTCTTCATTGGCTATTGACCAGAGACGTCAGTTTCTTGCCCCATGGGCCTCTCCAAAAGGGTGCTCACAATATGGCAGCTGGCTTCCCTCATAGCAAGTGAGTGAGTGACAGAGCTCATCCAAGACTGTAGCCAAGTCTTTCTGTAACCTCATCTAGGAAGTGACATCCTTTTGCCTAGTCTTAGAGATTGCCTACAGAGGGAGTATGGGGTGGAACCCAAGAATTTATATGTCTACCAAGTTCTCAAGTGATGTTGATGCTGCCAGTAGAGGATCACACTTTGAGTAACACCAGTACACTATAGTGGAAGGAAGGGAGGGAGAGAAGGAGGGAGGAAGGAAAGAAGGAAAGGAAGAAGGGAGGGAGGAAGGGAAGATAAAGGAAGGAAGGAAGGAAAGAAGGAAGGAAGGAAGGGAGGGAAGAAGGGAGGGAGGGAGGAAGGAAGGAAGGAAGGGAGGAAGGAAGAAAGAAGGAAACAAAGGAACCAGCGAACACTATCTTTGACTGGATCATATATTACAGTTACATAGGACCTTTTCCCACCCTGGCCCATCCTCACTGACACCTGTATGCCCTAGGCGCCTGTCAAAAACTGTCAAGAAGGTAACTATGAACCTAGAAAACCAGATGTCCACTCTGTCACTCCTTGGAAAAGGATGGCTTGGCCCAAAGTGGATAAATCCTGTCTTCCACTTCCCGTAAGTCTCACCTCCAGGAGATACAAAATATTTCCCTGATGGCCCCCAACCCTGCCTAGTGAGTTCCAGCCTCACAGAGCAAAGAGGGGTAATTTTGAGAAATTCTCTTTCCAGCTTCCTGCTTTTGAGAAGGTATAGTAAAGAGGAATGAACTTCAAGTGCTCTTCCTGCCGAAATTAAACAGGACCCTCCAGTTGGTCTTCCCTTGGAGCTACTTCTCTGCCCTTGCTTCCCCTTCCCAACCACTGGCTGTGCTGGACCCCCTGCTGCCTGGTAGGGGGGAGGGGGAGGGGGAGGGGCGGCTCCGGAATGCTGGCCCCAGCTCTCGCTCCCACTGGCAACTCCAGAAACTTCGTGCAGCACACTTCCCCTTCCCCGCCTGGAAGGAGGAGTGTTTGCTAGCTGAACAGCTGCTCAGGGTACAGGGAGGTGAATGTTACTAAATATATGTTCTCATTGTACATTGGTGTGTCAAGAAAAATTCTCTCTCCATGTTCTCCACTTGGGTGTTCTTTAAAAAAAACCTCCTTAAGAGCACAGTGCACCCCTTAACTCCTGTCCCCACCCCCTGACTGAAGAATCCAACTGCTGCCTAATTCATTTTTCTCCCCACACCCTTAAAATAAATGCCCCCTTGTCACATTCTGACAGCTTCTGGTACATTCTACCAGTCCCACTACACAAACCACTTGGGTCTCTGGGTCTCTTAGCCTTCCAGGCTTCTTTCCAACACCAGTCTTTCTCAGGGTGGAACTTAGGGTAACATGCTTGAGATCGCCAGGGAAGAAGTCTCTTTAAAATGGAGGCGGGTTATCCGTGGTGTTAGTGCCGTCTGTCCTTTCTGTCCAAATCATAAATCAATTTCCAGAAAACTATAAATGTATTATATGTACTGCACGTATGTGTGTGTGTAGCATATGTGTGTGTGCAGAAGTAGGGCCTTGAATTAGATCATTAATATTATGTTGACTGAGCTGTTTCTATGAGGAAGCCCAGTTACTGATTTGAATGTAGCACTGAGATCCTCCCCTTAATTGAAAAGAAAGTGACTTGCACCAGTTGGTCTTTTAAGCTAAGGTGGGAAATTGATTTTTAAATATATGAGGCCCAGGCTCCTAAATATTCTCTTAGCCGCCAATATGGAATTGACTTAGTCCCACAATTGTTCCCACTATTCCCTTCAAACCAATCCTTACCTCTTCTTTCCTTTACTCACATTGGAAGCCAGAATTCCCCTGCATACCCAGCACATACTTGAATGCAAAAAATTTTTGTGGAATGAATGGCTAACTGGTTAAAGCCATATTCTCAAGAAAAACTAATTAAAATAAAATGGAGTAGATATATGGTTTATGCTGTCTTGCTTTAAGGCCAACTAATTTACTGAAATCTGACCAAAAATGGATCACGTCAGCCATGTTTACTAATGCTGTGGAAGGCATCTGTTTTGCACGAAAGGCTCCCTTTATTGAATCCCCTCCACGTGAAGTTGATCATTTCATCTGACATCACACATTCCTGTCCGTGTCTCTGTATAATGCTGCTCCCATCTTATTTCAACTGTTGATTTAGACAGTAGAAGTCTCAGAAGGACTGTTAACTTCATAAGGACAAGGCTGATCTATTTTTCACCTCTGTTTCCTGGACACCTAGCACAGTACCTGACACACTGTTAAGTGCTCATAAAATTCATGTGGAATGAATGAAGGAAGGAGTGAGTGAATCCCTAATTTAATGTAATATACACTTACCAAGAGGTTTGGGAAGAGAAAAGAAAAAATTTAGGTTAAAGGTTTGGAAACAAATACATCTTAAAAATCAATCAGCTTGATAAATCATCTTCGAAATGATACAGGCCAATAGGAGAATGGGATTTTCGTTACAATAAGTTGATTTTCATTCACTTTTCAGTGCTGCTTATAATCAGGAAAAGGAGGCACACATCTAGAATTGCTATCTTATTTCTGTAAGCCCATTTGCCTTATTCTCAATAGGTTTACTACTGTCGAGGTCTGATTTTCAAGACTAAACCCTTCACCCAAGTATTCAATTTATTTGGCTCTAGGGAGAGGTCATTAACTATCCCAGAATGAGTGTCCCTACAGTAATGAAGTGGCCCCATGGCCAAGCAGCCAACATCAAGTTCTGCAACTCAGTCATCTTTTTGGCCCTTTCCCAAGTCTCCTGTTGGGGTAGGGCTTGGAGGCAACCTGCCGAGGCCCAAGGCTGTAGGTACATGTGTGCTTCTTCTGGCTTCATGGCCAATATCATCAATAAACTATTTCCCACTTTAAACCTCTTAAAGGTTTCTTTTGTTGGAGACGTGACAAGATGAAATTTACTATAAAACTACACTGCCAAAGAAAACCAGTTTTACCCTTTAAAACCTGGAATGATTGTTTCCTCCAACAACTCTGAAGTCTGAGAGTGATTCAGCAGCATTGATATCACCCATGGGAGAAAAGGGAGCCTTTATCTCCTCTTCCTCTTTCTCTTCCAACTATGGATATGTGTCTAGCCACCAACAATGTGAACACAACTTCACTGGCAGAAGGGATCTACATTTCTATATATTTCTTGTCCTCCTGCAGGGACTACTTCAGTGACCTACAGGCAAACAGTAAATGATATATCATTTAAAGTTTCTAATTTTGCGGCTGAAATGATTATAAAGAGCAACCTTTAAAAAACAGATTAACAAAATATGATAATAGCAGGAGAGGGATTATACTTTTTCTTTCTTTGGCTAGTTTCTGATGTAAGAAACAGCACACTCAAACTCAAAGTGGTTTAAATAAAATGTCTTATCATTAGCTTCTCACTTAACGAGTGGTCTAGAAATTGGCTTTGGTTGGTGAAGCAGGTCAGCAATATCAATAAGAATCCAGGGGGAAGGGAGAGAAAAACAACTAATCACATACAAAGAAAACCCCACAGGAGTTTCAGCTGATTTTTCAGCAGAAACTTTACAGGCCAGAGGGAGTGGCAGCATATATTTAAAGTATTAAAAGGAAAAAACTTATAACCTAAAATCCTCTATCAGGTAAGGTTATCATTCAGAATTGAAAGAGAGATCAAGAGTTTCCCAGATAAGCAAAAACTAAAGGAGTTCATCACCACTAAACTGGCCTTATAAGAAATGTTAAAGAGTCTTCTTTAAGTAGAAAAGAAAAGGGCACAACTAGAAATAAGAAAATATACAAAAGGGAAAAATCTCACTGGTAAAGGCAAATATATAGTGAAAGTAGTGTATCAGCTTCTTAAAAACCTAGTATGAAGGTTAAAAGACAAAAGTAGTACAGTCAACTATAACTACAAGTAATTAAGGGATACACAAAATAAAAAATATAAAATGTGACATCCAAAACATGAAACGTTAGGGTGGGGTAGTAAAAATATAATGCTTTTAGAATGTCTTCAAACTTAAGCAAATACCAGCTTAAAATTGAAGACTATATATACAGTTGATATATATGAACCTCAAGGTAACCACAAACCAAAAACCTACAAAGGATACATAAAAAATGTATGTACAAAACTCAAGACTCCATCAAAAAACAAACTAATAAATTAACTCAGTAAAGTTGCAGGACACAAAATCAATATATAGAAATCTTTTGCATTTCTGTATGCTAACTACAAACTATCAGAAAGAGAAATGAAGACAACAATCCCATTTACAATTTTATCAAAAAGAATAAGATGTCTAGGAATAAATTTAACCAAGGCAGTGAAAGACCTGTGCTCTGAAAACTATAAGACACTGAGGAAAGAAATTGAAGATGACACAAATATATGGAAAGATATATCATGCTCATGGGTTGGAAGAATTAATACTGTTAAAATATCCATACTACTCAAAGCCATCTACATATTCAGTGCAATTCCTATCACAATACCAATAGCATTTTTTCACAAAAGTAGAAAAAATAATCCTAAAATTTATATAGAACCACAAAAGGCCCCAGATAGCCAATGCAATCTTGAGAAAGAAGAAAAAAAACTGGAGGTATCATGCTCACAGACTTGAAACTATAATACAAAGCTAGAGTAATCAAAACAGTTTAGCACTGACACAAAAACAGACACATAGCTCAATGGAACAGAAGAGAAAGCCCAGAAATAAACTCATGCACCTGTGGTCAATTAATTTATGACAAAGGAGGCAAGAATATATTATGGGGAAAAGATAGTCCCTTCAATAAATTGTGGTGGGAAAACTGGACAGCTACATGCAAAAGAATGATATTGGGCCACTTTCTTACACCATATACAAAAATAACTTCAAGATGGATTCAAGACTTAAATGTAAGACGTGAAACCATAAAATCCCTGGAAGAATGCAAAGGCAGTATGCTCTTTGACATCAGTGTTAACAATATTTTTTTTGAATATGTCTCCTCCGGCAAGGGCAACAAAAGCAAAAATAAGTAGGACTACTTCCAACTAAAAAGCTTTTGCCCAGTGAGGGAAACTATCAACAAAATGAAAAGGCAATGTACTGAATGGGAGAAAATATTTGCAAACGATATATCTGATAAGGTGTTGATATCCAAAATATGTTAAGAACTCATACAACTCAATATCAAAAACAAACAACTGGAGTAAAAAATAGGCGGAAGATCTGGAGACATTTTCCCAAGAAGACATACAAATGACCAACGGCACTTGAAAAGGTGCTCAGCACCACTAATCATCAGGGAAACACAAATCAAAACCACAATGAAATATCACCTCACACTTGTCAGAACAGCTATCGTCAAAAAGACAAGAAACAACAAGTGTTGGTGAGGATGTGGAGAAAAGGGAACACTTGTGCACTGTTGGTTGAAATGTAAATTGGTGCAGCCACTATGGAAAACAGTATAGAGGTTCCTCAAATATCTCAAAATAGAACTAACATATGACCCAGCAATTTCACCTCTTGGGTATTTATTTGAAGAAAATGAAAACATTAATTTGGAAAGATTTATGTACCCCTATGCTAATTGCAGCACTATTTACAATAGCCAAGTTATGGAAGAAATGCTTGTCCATTGATAGATGAATGGATAAAGAAGATGTGATATATATATATATATATATATATATATATATATATATATATGTGAGATATATATGCGTGAGGACCTGTAGGGTATTATGCTGAGTGAAAAACGTCAGAGAAAAGTAAATACCATATGATTTCACTTACATGTGGAATGTAAAAAACAAAACAAACAAACAAACAAAACAGAACAGAAATAGAATCACAGATACAAAGAACAAACTGGTAGTTGCCACAGGGGAGGGAGGTTGGGGGACAGATGAAAGAGGTGAAGGGGATTAAGAGGTACAAACTTCCAGTTAATAAAATAAATATGTCATGGGGATGTAATGTACACATAGGGAATATAGTCAGTATTGTGGTGATCATTTCATGATGTATAAAAATATTAAGTCACTATGTTGTACACCTGAAACTAATAGAATACTGTATGTTAGTTATAACTCAATTAAAAAAAAAAGAATCCAGGGTTTCTCCAGCTTCCCATTTTGTCATCTTTAATGTGTCGGTAAAGTCTGCAATAATGCCACAGTATGGCTACACCAGCTCTAGGCATTTTGTTCTCACATAACCCAACCAAAAGCAGAAAGAAAGAGGAGCCACAACAGCTTCTGTCTGTGCCACTCTCTTTCTTATTAAAGAGGAAAATTACACAGAACACCCCCTCCCCAGCATTCTCTTTACATTTCATTGACCAGAAGTGGGTCAATGTTACCAATCAGCAGCAAAAGAGAATACAATGACCATGGTTGGCTGTATTAGTCTGGGTTCTCCGGAGAAACGGAATCAATAGAGAAAAAGAATATATATGTGTATATAATTATATATATTTGTATTTTTATATATAAAGAGATTTATCAAAAGGAATTGGCTCACGTGATTATGGAAGCTGACAAATCCCAAGCTCTGCAGTCAGCAAGCTAGAGGCCCAGGAGAGCTAATGGTATAAGATCCAGTCTGAGTCCAGGTCTAAGTCTGAAGGCAGAAGACCAATGTCCCAGCTCTAAAATAGGCAGAGAGAGAGAATTTTCTTTTACTCTGCCTCTTTGATCTAGGCAGGCCATCACTGGATTGGATGAGGCCCAACCACACTGAGGAGGACAATCTGCTTTACTAAATCAACTGATTCAAGTGTTAAATCTCATTCAGAAACACCCTTATAGACATACCCAGTTTAACCAAATATCTGGGCACCCCATGGCCCAGTCAAGTTGACACAAAATTAACCATCACAGCAGCTTAGACTAAGAATAATCCAACAGAGCTGAGCCTACTTTTCCTAGCATGTCCCTGCTCAATAGACAAACAAAATTTGGATTGTGTTAACAAGAAAGAAAGGTGGGATATTGGATAGGCCACCGATAGTTTATTTTGCAGTTGTTTATGTGCTTATGAAAATTAAGCTTTTAAAAGTGGGTTAATGGACACCAAGGGGGGAAAGTGGTGGGGTGGTGGTGGTGGTGGGATGAATTGGGAGATTGGGATTGACATATACACACTAATATGTATAAAATGGATAACTAATAAGAACCTGCTGTATAAAAAATAAATAAAATAAAATTCAAAAACAAATTAAAAAAAAAAAGTGGGTTAACCACAAACCCCAAACAAGTTTGTATGACAGTCGTATGATTGTCTCTCTGGGACATCATAAAACAAGATATATATTATTGTAGAAAATTCAGAAAGTGTGGATAAGCAAAAAGATGATAAAAATGACCTGATATTCCATTATCAAGTGACCACCAGTGTTAATATTTCCTTACATACACTTCCAACATTTTTCCATTCATATTAACACATTTTTAAAGAAAAGTGAGTTCATATTGAACAATACTATTTTGCAATTGAAATTCTCTCCTACACTGTACTTCACACATTTTTCCATATTGACCTATACAGCTTTACTGCATGATTTTTTTCTTTTTTTGCTTATATAGTTTTTCCACATTTTGCATAAGCAATGCCTTATTGGACATTTAACTTATGAAGATATTTCTACATAAAAAGGGACCCTGTGGTTCAGAACTTTGCAATATTCAGAGTTTCTCATACTCTGGTGAAGGCTCCCCATTTATAGCAGTGCCCCTGGTTCCAGCAACTGGGGAATGCACAATTCTAGAGCGTTCTTTCGATTTCTTTGAATACCTTCTTCCTTAGTGCGACATTATTAGTTGTGTGTGAACTGCTCCTATCCTCAACTAAAGTTTCCAGAGCATTAACAGGATTGAAGACCCATTCCCTACAACTGCTCCATACCAACTCTTGAGGCAATGGCAGGGGAACCTGGCAAAATGCAATACTGTTAGCAGGGCTCATAGCGAGTTTCTAGAACAAGTACTTCTAGAAACCTGGATGGCATCCTCTGAGCCCCAAATTACAAATGGCTAGTCCAACACTTGCTACATTCAACAGCTCTTCAGGGCTACTTTCTGGAACCACCCTAAATTCTCCCCTTCCATCACAACCATTGCAGCCAAATGTAGTTTTTAATCCTAGGAGCTGTAGTGGATAGATTTACTTAGACATATTTTCATTACCAAGACTATAGTTAACGTTTGGGTGATTCCATAATGTGACCACCTATCAGGTCAGTATGTATTTATTATGTATTTTGGGGTGAGAGAGATTACCTGTCATGCATAGCATACATTACATTAATTGGAACTGTACAATTTTATCTGAATAATTTCCACTTTGACAAAATTGGCATTTTCATCACCTATTTATTACAGTCTCTCTTTTTTATGTTCTTACCTCTCTTTCTAAGATTTCTTATGAATATTAAAATAGGGTCATAGAAGTCAAGAACCTAGCTCAGTGCCCCATGTAGAAAGCACTCAGTAAAGGATATTTCCCTTTCCTTTGCTGCTTTTGTAATGATGTTATAGTTTACAAAGCATTTTGATGTACATCATTCGTTTGGCCTTCTTGACCCTGAGAGGGAGGTGACACACTCTAAATCCATTCCATATATGAGAAAGTATTTAAATCTAGCTGCGTCAGTCCTACTTCCTTTTTTAGATCACAAATTATTTCAAGACAAATACCTTCCCTGTATTTCTTTCTTTCAAATAGCTCAACAAGTCAGTGTTCAATGAATGACACATGGCAACAGTGAGAATGTTTTTTCCTATTGAAATCCACCTTAAAAGGGGGTGGTCGTTGCTTTTTGCCTCCAGAAATTTTGCTGCTGATAGAAAAAGACAAAGTACCCTTTCTAATGTGAATTTATGGAATGAATGTCTGCCCATAAAAAATTATTCTCCAGCTTGGAGCAATTAAAGTGGTCTCTCTCCTCTCCAAATTAATGTAATTAATACTACAGTCCTGGTTGTTTATCATGTCTTGATAATATCATAAGGGAATGAAAATATTGGCTCTTTTATCCCTTTAAATAGCTGAGATGAAACTGTTGGAGCTCTAATGTTACAACAGCTGTTTCTCATGTCCCAGAATATAATTGGTTGGTACTGAGGTTACTAAATTGTAAGAAATTGACTTTGGTTTTATGCTTACCTACTTCTGGAGAAGGGAGAGATGGGAAATGTTAGCTTTCTCTTGTAATGAAAAGACAAAACCTTCCCCCCAATGAAGTGGCAGCTTCCGGGTCTCATCTGTACAATTTTCTTTACTAACATACTGTCTCTGGCTTTGCTGGATAACACGGCTGGGAAAGCAGGACCATTCTAGCTTTCCTCGTAATTGGCTCGCAACCCAACACAGCTGGTCAAAATGCATCAGGGCTTTCTCACGAGGGCCTCTTTCTGGAAGTAATTGTAAAGTGGTCTGGTCTCCCATGGCAAACTCAGTGTGGGATTTGAGATCATAATGATCCCAAATAATTTGTAGAAGGGTGATTACTTTATCTGAATATCTTTTTTGCTCAGGGACGTCGTTCTCAAAGTGTTGTCCCTGGGTCAGTACCATCAGCATCACCTAGGAACGTGCAGATTCCCAGGCCCACCCTAGACCTATTGAATCAGAAACTCTGGAAGGGGGTGGATCCAGCAATCTATGGTTTAACAAGCTTTCCAGGTGATTCTGAGACACACTAAACTGAAACCCACTGGCTTAGAGTATAACCAGGTTTTCCTGGTTTGTGACAGCCCACTACCAGCTTATTTATTATTGCTTAACCTCCATCAGTGTCTCAAGGTATGGAGCACACTCCTTTATACCAGCCTCCTGAGAGCAAGCTCAGTCCCTCACTCACTGTCGCTCTCATTTCCTTGCTAATTTCTGGAGTCGTAGGGCCCTGCCTCTCAATCTTTATTGGACACACGAATCACATGGAGATCTTGTTAAAATGCAGGTTCTGATTCAGCATGGTTAGAGTGGGGCCTGAGATCCTGCATTTCCAACAAGCCCCCCAGTGACGGTGCTGCTGGTCCAGAGACCACACAGAAACGACTGGCAAAGTGATTCGAGGAGCGGGCAGTCTAATCGTGAAATCAAGTATACACAGGAACAAACTACAAACAATCCTAAAGGACTTGCCAGTTGGTCAGTACAAAGTAAGAGATCTAAACAGTGAATATTATAAGAGTTTATCAGGTTGGGCCTTGAAGGAGCTTGGACGAGGATCTTTCTTTCCATTGCAGAAAGGTTCTTTGTATCTGCTTTCTTCCTCCTTGTGTTCCCGGGACCCTCACTCCTCCTTCTCCCTCTCCTGCCACAGGATACCCTCCTCCTTCCTTTCCCTCCCCCTCCCCACCCCCACTTTGTTCACCTGCCTGGTCCTTTCAATCTGAAGCTGGCTTCTCTGTTGATGCTCACGTCAGTTCTCAGGAACTGAAGGGCCGGAACCGGTACCAAAACTATGGAACAGATCTAATGGGAAAGTCACAAGGTGAAATTTAAGGGGAAGACCGAACTTTACAACTGAGAGAATTTTTTCAGTTGCAAACCCAGATGTTCACCATTGAGCTCTGATTTCCCTGGTGTTCTCGATCCAATGAGGTATAGCTTCTCCATCCTTTAGGCTCTCCCCTTAGATTGGAAAGAAATCAAGTATGTGTTGGATTTTTCCAGCAGCTTCCAGACTGGCAAGTTTCCTTTAACCTTTGAAAATTAATTTGAGGTTTCCCTTTGAGAAAACCTGGTGGTATGCACAGCTGATGTCTTTGCTCCTGGATCTGGCTCCCCTAGCCCATCTGCAGCTATGTAAATTGGGGGAGGGGGAGTCACTTTGATGCCTGCTGTGAAATAATGGCAGAAGACTTGAGGAGATGTGAAATGTAAAGTAAAAGTGTGATCAGTCAGCAAAGAAGAAAACCCAGGGCTTCCTGTTTGAACAAATTCCTAGACAGTTTCTTTCTGCCTCCTCTTCTCCTCCATTTCTTTGGTAATAAGGGTTCTTCCTCCACCAGAACATGCACCCCCATCTCCCAGTAGTGCTTGTCATTGCCCTATAGACATCGGGTTACACAGATGGTAGGAGAAGTATCAGCTTACATTGAAGAACAGAGGTTTTCCCTCTGTGCTGTGTTCTTATGCTCTACAAGCTAGCACAGTGCCATCCAACAAATATTAAGAATACACATGAGGGAATCAAAACTACAATGAGGTACCACTTCACACTGGTCAGAATGGTCATCATTAAAAAGTCTACAAATAACAAATGCTGGAGAGAGTGTGGAGAAAAGGGAACCCCCTACACTGTTAGTGGGAATGTAAATAGGTACAGCCACTATGGAGAACAGTAATGGAGAGTCCTCAAAAAAACTAAAAACAGAGTTGCCATATGATCCAGCAATCCCACTCCTGGGCGTATATCTGGACAAAACTGTAATTCGAAAAGATATGTGCACCCCAGTGTTCATTGCAGCACTATTTACAATAGCCAAGACATGGAAACAACCTAAGTGCCCAATGACAGATGAGTAAAGAAGATGTGGTACATATATTCAATGGAATATTACTCAGCCATAAAAAAGAATGAAATAATGCCATTTGCAGCAACATAGATGGAACTAGAGATTATCATACTGAGTGAAGTAAGTCAGAAAGACAAAGACAAATACCATATGATATCACTTAAATGTGGAATCTAAAATTTGACACAAATGAACTTACGAAACAGAAACAGACTCACAGACATAGAGAACAGACTTGTTTCGAAGGGAGAGGAGAGGTGGAGGAGGGATGGATTGGGAGTTTGGGATTAGCAGGTGCAAACTACTATATAGAGAATGGATAAACAACAAGGTCCTACTGTATAGCACAGGGAACTATGTTCAATATCCTGTGATAAACCATAATGGAGAAGAATATGAAAAAGAATGTGTATATATATATATATATATATATATATATATATATATATATAACATTTTTCTGTACAGCAGAAATTAACACAACATAATAAATTGACTATACTTCTATAAATTTTTTTTAAGTTAAAAAAAAGAATACACATGAGGGGTAGTTGCAGAAGTAGTAGAAAGCATTTCTCTTGCCCTTGGAGCTAATTTTTTTTTTCTTTTTGTGGAATGAAGATTAGAGAGGAAAGTTAAGTATCAATATTAGGCAAAATGAATCAACAAGAAGAGGTATGGGACAGACACCTTCTCGGAATGGAGGAATCAGAGACAGGGTGAGAATGGAGGTGAAAGTTGAGCCTTGAACGATAAGGAAGGAGGCAGCATGGAGTGGTGATAAGAACATGGATCTTAGAAGGTGTTTCCTGACTACCCAATAGCAAATGAGTGACTTAGGCCGGCTATAGTCAATGAATATCCAAGTGAGATGGTGTATAGCAGTATCTCGTAGGTCAGGAAATAAGCGCAGGAAATAGAAACCACCCTAGGTATTTCAAGCAGAATAGGACTTAAAGTAGGGAAATAAGTGGGTACAAAATTGCAGGAAGGACAGCAGGAACTGAAAACAGGGGCCACCCCTAGGCTTCAAGGCTTCTCTTGCAGTTGCCACCTCCAGTTCAGGAAGCTGCAGGAGAGCACTTTCACCATCAGCTGCTCCACAGCCTCAAATCTCATTCCCAGACCAGCTTCCCTGGTCACTGCCCGAACTCCCATTTGATGATCGTGTGCATCAGCCAATGCCAGCCCTGAAGAGGATGGTACTTCTCCCTTCCACTTTCTAATCTCACGAGAGAACGTCTCATTGACGGATCCTACATTGCAACTAGACTTAACAACAAGGAGAGACTGGGAAATGTAGTTTTTAGCTTTCTGCCCATGTGACAGAAGGTAAACTGTAGATAGAGGTGGTAGACAGGGATGCTACAATATCTAGTGTAAGTAGTGCAGTGCAGAGAATCAACAAATGCTAGTCTGCATTAGAGGAACAAGTCATGCTGGGTGAAGTCAGCCCAGAGATTGGTGTCAGGGTTTTGGCAGATAAGAAAAAAAATATTCCCTTTAAGCTGAAGGGAACTCCAGTGATAGAAGGAAAGGACCGTCACAAGAAACTAGCAGAGAAGGAAACATAACTGCATATTTCTCCCATTCATCCAATGAAAACTAACAATAGTTTTCCTTTCTCTCTGGCTAGGATAGTGAAAATAATATCACGGCTTGCTCATTCCCTGAAGCTGGACCCCATATCTTCCTCCTGCTTACCCACAGAAAGGCTGAGCCCATTTCCATTAGCTTTCTTTCAGGCTCTATCAGCTGGGACCTTCCCCTT
Source organism: Eubalaena glacialis (assembly GCF_028564815.1). Taxonomy (NCBI): domain Eukaryota; kingdom Metazoa; phylum Chordata; class Mammalia; order Artiodactyla; family Balaenidae; genus Eubalaena; species Eubalaena glacialis. Next base: position 68,507,189 of record NC_083732.1, read on the forward strand.
CCTGCTCAACCCCCTAGGGCGATAAGCACATTTTCCAGCAGCTCTGGAGTCATGGCTGCTTACAGAGACTGTGCCAATCTAAACAAGTCCAGCTGGAAGGCGCTGCTTCCAAGCTTTCCTTCCCCCTTCCCTCCACCCAGCTGAAACCACAGGGGCTTTTGAACCTCATGACCAGCAGAAGCAAGAGAAGCAAGTCTCATTTCCCTAGGGAAGAGCACAGAGCTATCAGAATGGCCCTGGTTCTATTCTTTCAAAAACCTGGACACCCTTGAAAATAGCACAAGTGAAGTAGAAGAATAAACAATAACTGAAGTGGAAGAATAGATAGTATCAATACATGATACTGTAAAATGAGAGTGCAGCCAGAATGTTTTCACTCTTTCACCTCAACCTACCCTCCGAAATCAGGGAATTTGTCTCTCTTATGTACTGCTGTTTCCTTGTGCCCAGAACAGTATCTGGAATGTAATGGGCAAGACTCTTGTTGAGATGGAGGGCATTGTTTTGCAGAGAAGTTAGCACTCAGCAAATATTTTGGCACTTAGAATTTGCTCCCCTGAATTCTGTAGCCTCTTTTGCAGTTTGGTTGGTCTCTATGATTAGTTCTGGCCAATAGGCTGTGAGTGGAAATGACATCTGTCATGTCTAGGCCAGGGCAGTTAAATCCTCTGAGCTTTCTCCATCTTTCTTTTCCTTCCCTGCCGCAATCTTGGAAACTATGTCTTGATCCAATGCAGAAAAACTCTGACCCTCTGGGTCACTGGAGGCCTCCCCCTGCCTCACTGATCTGTAACAGATTTAACATGAGTGAGAAATAAAGTTTTACTGGGCTAACTTACTGAGGTTTCAGAGCTTATCTGTTATTGAAGCATAGCCTAGACTATTTTAACTAATAGACATTGAGTCATTCATACGTTAATTCAACAGATATAATTGAGCACTCCAGAGTGTTAGTCACAGGGGCAAGAGGACATTTAGAGATTGGCATAAAAGATAAGAAGCTATAGAAGCAAATTCTGAGATTGTGAAATTCAAGAGACGTCATCAACACTTACCTGACTCAGGTTTTATGACAGTCTTGGCATTTCAGTAGCTATCTGTATAATGGAACAGAAATACTTAGTAATTTGAGACCGCCATATGCTGAGAGAAGACTCAAAAATGAAAACAACTTTTCTACATCTTTATGTACCTTACATTTTACAAAGGCTGTCACATGCATGATCCCACTAGATTCTTCTCCATAATCCTGTGAGGATAGCAGGTTAAGTATTATTGTTCCTATTTTACCATGGTGAAAAATGAAGCTTAGACAAGGGAGGGCCAGATAGCTCATTTGTGACAGAATCTAGTCTCAAACAAAGGTCTTTAGCTTTGGAGTCAATGTTCTACATACCAAACTGCGTCCCTATAGACACTCTGATATTTAACTTTTCATTATGCAAAAATACAAGTGCAGAAACTGAGATGTAGGTTAAGGGGATAGGAATGAGGTCCAAAGAACTCTGGTGATAGTTTTGATGTAAAGAGTAAGAACGTTAGTTCTGATTCAGTGAGTAATAGAAACCATACGGATCGTAAATGGAGCATCTTCATAGTTAATTTATCTTTGCTAAGCTACCTGACTCCATGAAAACTATTAAGATGTGAGCAAGAAAGAAAGACCAGATTTGGACATTCAGATGTAGAGAACCAAGCCCAAGGAGCAGACTAAAGGAGGGCTAGGAAGAGTCATGTTCCTGAACATGGTCCTGGTCATCCTTTATGACAGTTTCTAGAAAATTTTGGAAAATAGCCTCTCCCTGGGACAATTCTCAATGGTGTAAGTCGTAGGATGACAACTCCAGCTCCTCTTACCATGAAACAATACCTCTTTAGGCTAAGCAGCTGATAGCCACACTAATCTGGTACCCCCAACTAACGATTCTCACTACATATTTGAAAGTTTTAGAAACACATGAAAAGGTTGGCACCCAATTAGGAAAGTTTTTTGCAGGTCAGCCACAGAGGGAGGCCATGCATCTCTTCCAGGTCCTTGAACCTCTTGTTCCCACTGCCAAAATTAACAAATGCTAGAAACAGACTCTGACTATTCAACATTGGATAATCCATGAGCTGAAATGACATTAACCTTTTAAGAATCAACCTCAGCATTAATTTTGCATCTAAATCCTACTTTTATCTCTTTGCGGAGTCTATTTCAGCAACTTTGCTTATATTCCTCTAGAAGTTTCCTCTTGCCTTATATCATCTAATGCCTCTCAATCCTTTAAATCCTAACTCAAGTTTCTCTTCTTCTAGAAACCTTCTCCTGACCATCCCTGCCCACTAAAGACCATACATTTATCCATTCAATTCATATCTATTGAGTGCTTGCTTTATTGGATAAACTGTGCTAGGTGCTAGGATCCCTATGGTAAGTTGGATAGCTTACATCCATGGGCTGGATTCCAGACCAGAGTGTTTGCTTCCTGCTCTCTGTTTCTACAACAAATTCAGTCACTCCTATATTGCCCCTTACTGCTGACATGAATTCTTGGCTACCTTTGCACAGGTAAGTTCTTTGATGGCATGGACCATTCCTGTCTTGTACATTTCTGATTCCTGCAGTGCCAGGCAAAGAAGTGGGCTGCTTGATGAATATACCAATTGATGTATATAAGTGACTAATATTATCCAGTGTCACATAGCTTGTAGGGGAGAGATAGAGAGAGAAGAGAGTGAGGGAAGAACAGGCATGTTTCAACTTGGTCTGCCTAGAGCACAGATCCAGAGATTTGTTAGAATGATGAATAATCTATCACAGGCAACCAGCACCTGATTATTGCCAATCTTCTTAAGGAAGTATGATGGGGAACCTCTTCCGGTTGAATAAATTACCTTATACTACTTGTTTAAGCTCACCCATAGACATGACACTATGAAACTCATGGCATTTTTAAAAAATGAATTCCCAAAGATTGACTTGAGTTGTATGTTTTGGGAGCATGCTCAAGACCTGTGATTACCTGTACATCTGATATGGGGAATTACCTGGGCTGGGCAAAACCAACAGACACACAGTACCTAAGAGTTGCAAATCCTCTTCCTTTTAGATAATGTGCTTTCAGAACTCCTTATCTACAGAATTAGTTATATAGGATCCCAAGTCAATTTGCATAAAATTTTTTTCCACAAAAGTAAAAAACATTTGACTATGGAATGAAGATTATTTTTAAAGCCAGAAGAGAACTTTAGGGTTAAACTCATCGCAAACCCTCATTTCACACATAAGGAAACTGAAGCATAAATAACCTAAATGTCTCACCAAAGATCAAACAATCGATTGGTATCAGAAGCTGTATTAAAATGTAGAACTTGGACTTCCCTGGCGGTCCAGTGGTTGGGACACTGTGCTTCCACTGCAGGGGGCACGGGTTCAATCCTGGTTGGGGAATTAGGATCCCGCATGCTGTGCGGTACGGCCAAAAAATAGGAAAAAAAATGTGATACTCACCTGTGCCCTTTATACAACATATCACAGTGTCCTATGTTAGGAAGTAGTGCCTGCTGGCAAAGTGTGCCTTCTCTCTGTAATCATCAATAGCCAGGCTGATGGAGGTCAGTGGTGTACTTCTAGAAATGTGGAGTATAGACCTCAAAGAATCTATAGCAAGGAGGGTCCAAATCAGACCTATAAGAATTCATCTCCAACTTCCCAGACAGGGGAAAGGTGAGAGTGGGCCAAACAGAGAGGAAAGGATGTAGAGTCTAGAAAACGAGACAGTATCCTAAAGTTCTATAGGAGACAGAAGGCAAGAAATCATGGGGAGGACCAAGGTCTTTGCACAGCCATTTCCCAGATCCCCTGGTCTAGATTAGAGCCCCTTGTTTAAATGTCCCCTTGTGTTTGTTTCCTGTGACTGATATAAAAAATTATCACAAACTTGCTGGCTGAAAACAATAGAAATGTGTTCTCACAGTTCTAGAGGCCAGATGCCCAAACTGTTGGCAGTGTCCATTCAGGGCCCACCCAGATAACCCAGTGTTGTCTCTTCATTTCAAGATCCTCGGCCTAATCACATCCGCAAAGACCCTTTTTTTCCAAATAAAATCACATTCATAGACACCAGGGATTTGACATGGACGTCTTTGGGGAGGGAGGCAGTTTGTGGACCACCACACCCCTTCACTTGGTTAATTATTATTATTTCTTTATTATAAATTTATTTATTTCACTTATTTATTTATTTTTATTTTTGGCTGCGTTGGGTCTTCGTTGCTGCACACGGGCTTTCTCTAGTTGCAGCGAGCGGGGGCTAGTCTTCGTTGCGGTGCACGGGCTTCCCATTGCAGTGGCTTCTCTTGTTGCAGAGCACGGGTTCTAGGCACACGGGCTCAGTAGTTGTGCCTCGTGAGCTTCAGTAGTTGTGGCACACGGGCTCAGTAGTTGTGGCTCACAGGCTCTAGAGCACAGGCTCAGTAGTTGTGGTGCACGGGCTTAGTTGTTCCGCGGCATGTGGGATCTTCCCGGACCAGGGCTCGAACCCGTGTTTCCTGCACTGGCAGGCGGATTCTTAACCACTGCGCCATCAGGGAAGTCCCTGGTTAATTATTTTTGATAACCTCCACCCCCCACTGTGAGGGTCCAGGAGGACATAGCCTTAAGCCTTGTCTGCTTTATTCACCATTGCTTCCAAAGCACCTGGCATAGTATTTAATAAGTGTTTGGGGAATAAAAGGAAGGAGGGAAGGAAGGAAGGAAGGAAGGAAGGAAGGAAGGAAGGAAGGAAGGAAGGAAGGAAGGAAGGAAGGAAGGGAGGGAGGGAGGTAGGTAGGGAGGGAGGGAGGGAAGGAGGGAGGAAGGAAAGGAGGAAAAATCAGAAGAAGAAGGGGTGAGCAAAGAAGGGAAAGAGGGAAGAAGGAAGATGGGGGGCGGGGAAGGAGATAGTGAGAGCAGAGAGAGAGAAAGGAGAAGAGAGGAAATATTATCTCCAAATCTCACTAATTCTTATGAGATGGAGTTAAAGGTGAGAAAAACAAGGAAGCGTTTTAGAAGGTGAAGGTCAAAATTAGTAAGTGATGAAGCTTGCATTTCAATTGAGGTATTTGAAATCCATTGTTTTCCAGCACAAAGCAGCTCTTGTAGATGCTAGGGGTTAGGTTAGGGTGGGAGGGATTGGATACAAAGAAGTGTTCGGCATGCTTGCCCAGAAGCAGTTCACAGTCTACTGGGGGACTAGGTCCTTCATGCAGATGGTAGTGTGACAGGTGCCAAATAAAGAGGGCCCAGGTTTTAGAAAAACTTTTAATGCCTTCGGATTTTATTTTATAGAGCAACCTTTAGACAAGTTTTCTAGGCATAAGCAGTAATATTTAAAATTTGCTATTTTGATAGTAAACAATAATTTTATAACTATTGTGTAACTTCAAGTCCAAATATCTATTATGACTCATACTCAACTACATTAGCCCATGGGATTCTCTTAAGGGGTAAATTATATATTTGGCATAAATCCAACCACTGGAAAATACCCACCTCAAAATGCACAATTATGTCATTCCTACAATGCATTTCATGGATGAAACGGAGTCTTCAAATCAGAATGTTCTTGAATGTTGACAGGCATCTGTGAATTATAGAAGATCAAGACATCATTCAATGTTAACCATTATCTTGAGCATTCATTCGTTCATTCATTCATTTAATTATTCCAAGATTATTTTTTTGAGATCCTATTGTGACTTGCTCTGGGAGCTAGAGATACAGTTTGAAAAGAATATGGTCCTTCCCTTCATAAAGCTCATAGTCTGTGTTAGTCAGGTTCTCTAGAAGGCAGATGCAGTGACAAATTTAGGAGTGCAAGAGGTTTACTGGAGAGTAATACCATGAAAGTTAAAGGGAGAGGAAACAGGACTGGGAAGGGAAATCCTTCAGCCCAAAAAGCAGATATGACATCTGTGACGGGAAAGAGGGAAGAAGTATGATGAGGCAGAGAGCGCCTGAGACCACCATGCAGATCTGACAAAGTTGGCCAACTGAAAGATTTCCTGCTAAATGAGTTCCGAGTTGGCCCTAGTACTGCTATTATGCTCAGTCCTTGGCTGGGGCTGCCAGAAAAGGTCGTGGTCTCAGCTTGAAAGCTGGGGCAGATCTTGAAGGCATTAACAGCTGGAGGCTGTCAGCTAACTGCACTCCTCGCAGTTAAACAGCAAGTTCTTTCTTGAAGGGAGATCAAAGTGACGCAACCTCATGGTTGCCACATAATGTGATTAGGGAGAAGGCAAATAAACAGGTAATTCAAATCCAGTAAGGGTAATGACAGGGTGCCATGGGAGCTTGAAGACAGAGCATGAAAGTTGGACTTGGCAACAGAAAAACTTCCAAGAAGCTGTAGTTTTTTGGGGTTTTTTTTAACATCTTTATTGCAGTATAACTGCTTTACAATGGTGTGTTAGTTTCTGCTGTATAACAAAGTGAATCAGCTATACATATACACATATCCCCATATCTCCTCCCTTTTGAGTCTCCCTCCCACCCTCCCTATCCCACCCCTCTAGGTGGTCACAAAGCACTGAGCTAATCTCCCTGTGCTATGTGGCTGCTTCCAACTAGCTATCTATTTTACATTTGGTAGTGTATATATGTCCATGCCACTCTCTCACTTCGTCCCAGGTTCCCCTTCCCCCTCCCCATGTCCTCAAGTCCACTTCTCTACGTCTGCGGCTTTATTCCTCTCCTGCCCCTAGGTTCTTCAGAACCTTTTTTTTTTTTTTTACATTCCATATATATGCATTAGCATATGGTATTTGTTTTTCTCTTTCTGACTTACTTCACTCTGTATGACAGTTTCTAGGTCCATCCACCTCACTACAAATAACTCAATTTCGTTTCTTTTTATGGCTGAGTAATATTCCATTGTATACATGTGTCACATCTTCTTTATCCGTTCATCTGTCGATGGACACTTAGGTTGCTTCCATGTCCTGGCTATTGTAAATAGAGCTGCAATGAACACTGTGGTACAGGACTCTTTTTTTTTTTTTAAACATTTGTATTGGAGTTTAATTGCTTTACAATGGTGTGTTAGTTTCTGCTTTATAACAAAGTGAATCAGCTATATATACATATATCCCCATATCTCTTCCCTCTTGCATCTCCCTCCCTCCCACCCTCCATATCCCACCTCTCTAGGTGGTCACAAAGCACCAAGCTGATCTCCCTGTGCTATGTGGCTGCTTCCCACTAGCTATCGGTTTTACATTTGGTAGTATATATGTGTCCATGTCACTCTCTCACTTTGTCCCAGCTTACCCTTCCCTGTCCCCGTGTCCTCAAGTCCATTCTCTACTAGGTCTGCATCTTTATTGCCTTCCTGCCCCTAGGTTCATGACCATTTTTTTTTTTTTTTTAGAGTCCATATGTATGTGTTAGCATATGGTAGTTGTTTTTCTCTTTCTGACTTACTTCGCTCTGTATGACAGACTCTAGGTCCATCTACCTCACTACAAATAACTCAATTTCATTTCTTTTTATGGCTGAGTAATATTCCATTGTATATATGTGCCACATCTTCTTTATCGATTCATCTGTCGATGGAAACTTAGGTTACGTCCATGTCCTGGCTATTGTAAACAGAGCTGCAATGAACATTGTGGTACATGACTCCTCTTGAATTATGGTTTTCTCAGGGTATATGTCCAGTAGTGGGATTGCTCGGTCATATGGTAGTTCTAATTTTAGTTTTTTAAGGAACCTCCATACTGTTCTCCATAGTGGCTGTATCAGTGTACATTCCCACCTACAGTGCAAGAGGGTTCCCTTTTCTCTACACCCTCTCCAGCATTTATTGTTTGTAGATTTTTTGATGATGGCCATTCTGACGATGTGAGGTGTGATCTCACTGTAGTTTTGATTTGCATTTCTCTAATGATTAGTGATGTTGAGCATCCTTTCATGTGTGTGTTGGCAATCTGTATATCTTCCTTGGAGAAATATCTATTTAGGTCTTCTGCCCATTTTTGGATTGGGTTGTTTGTTTTCTTGATATTGAGCTGCATGAGCTGCTTGTAAATTTTGGAGATTAATCCTTTGTCAGTTGCTTCATTTGCAAATATTTTCTCCCATTCTGAGGGCTGTCTTTTCATCTTGTTTATGGTTTCCTTTGCAGTGCAAAAGCTTTTAAGTTTCATTAGGTCCCATTTGTTTATTTTTGTTTTTATTTCCGTTTCTCTAGGAGGTGGGTCAAAAAGGATCTTGCTGTGATTTATGTCGTACAGTGTTCTGCCTATGTTTTCCTCTAAGAGTTTTATAGTGTCTGGCCTTACATTTAGGTCTTTAATACATTTTGAATTTATTTTTGTGTATGGTGTTAGGGAGTGTTCTAATTTCATTCTTTTACATGTAGCTGTCCACTTTTCCCACCACCACTTATTGAAGAGGCTTCCATTGTATATTCTTGCCTCCTTTTTCAAAAATAAGGTGACCATATGTGCGTGGGTTTATCTCTGGGCTTTCTATCCTGTTCCATTGATCTATATTTCTGTTTTTTGTGCCAGTACCATACAGTCTTGATTACTGTAGCTTTGTAGTATAGTCTGATCCTGGAGCCTGATTCCTCCAGTTCCATTTTTCTTTCTCAGGATTGCTTTGGCTATTCGGGGTCTTTTGTGTTTCCATAAAAATTGTGAAGTTTTTTGTTCTAGTTCCATCTTGTTCCATTAATCTATGTTTCTGTTTTTGTGCCAGTACCATATTGTCTTGATTACTGTAGCTTTGTAGTATAGTCTGAAGTCAGGGAGTCTGATTTCTCCAGCTCCGTTTTTTTCCCTCAAGACTGCTTTGGCTATGTGGGGTCTTTTGTGTCTCCATACAAATTTTAAGATTTTTTGTTCTGGTTCTGTAAAAAATACCATTGGTAATTTGATAGGGATTGCACTGAATCTGTAGATTGCTTTGGGTAGTATAGTCATTTTCACAATATTGATTCTTCCAATCCAAGAACATGGTATATCTCTCCAACTGTTGGTATCATCTTTAATTTCGTTCATCAGTGTCTTATAGTTTTCTGCATACAGGTCTTTTGTCTCCCCAGGTAGGTTTATTCCTAGGTATTTTATTCTTTTTGTTGCAATGGTAAATGGGAGTGTGTCCTTAATTTCTCTTTCAGATTTTTCATCATTAGTGTATAGGAATGCAAGAGATTTCTGTGCATTAATTTTGTATCCTGCTACTTTACCAAATTCATTGATTAGCTCTAGTAGTTTTCTGGTAGCATCTTTAGAATTCTCTATGTATAGTATCATATCATCTTCAAACAGTGACAATTTTACTTCTTCTTTTCTGATTTGGATTCCTTTTATTTCTTTTTCTTCTCTGATTGCTGTGCCTAACACTTCCAGAACTATGTTGAATAATAGTGGTGAGAGTGGGCAACCCTATCTTGTTCTTGATCTTAGTGGAAATGGTTTCGGTTTTTCACCCTTGAGAACGATGTTGGCTGTGGGTTTGTCATATATGGCCTTTATTTTGTTGAGGTAATTTCCCTCTATGCCTACATTCTGGAGGGTGTTTATCATAATGGGTGCTGAATTTTGTCAAAAGGTATTTCTGCATCTCTTGAGATGATCATATGGTTTTTCTCCTTCCATTTGTTAATATTGTGTATCACATTGATTGATTTGCCTATAATGAAGAATGCTTGTATTCCTGGGGTAAACCCCACTTAATCATGGTGTATGATCCTTTTAGTGTGCTGCTGGCTTCTGTTTGGTAGTATTTCGTTGAGGATTTTTGCAACTATGTTCATTGTGATATTGGCCTGTAGTTTTCTTTTTTCGTGACATCTTTGTCTGGTTTTGGTATCATGGTGATGGTGGCCTTGTAGAATGAGTTTGGGAGTGTTCCTCCCTCTGCTGTACTTTGGAAGAGTTTGAGAAGGGTAGGTGTTAGCTCTTCTCTAAATGTTAGACAGAATTCTCCTGTGAAGCCATCTGGTCCTGGGCTTTTGTTTGTTGGAAGATTTTTAATCACAGTTTCGATGTCAGTGCTTGTGATTGGTCTGTTTATATTTTCTATTTCTTCCTGGCTCAGTCTTGGAAGGTTGTGCATTTCTAAGAATTTTCCCATTTCTTCCAGGTTGTCCATTTTATTGGCATATAGTTGCTTGTAGTAATCTCTCATGATCCGTTGTATTTCTGCAGTGTCAGTTGTTACTTTTCCTTTTTCATTTCTAATTCTATTGATTTGAGTCTTCTCTGTTGTTTTCTTGATTAGTCTGGCTAATGGTTTATCAATTTTGTGATCTTCTCAAAGAACCAGCTATTATTTTATTTTTATTGATCTTTGCTATCGTTTCCTTCATTTCTTTTTCATTTACTTCTGATCTGATCTTTATGATTTCTTTCCTTCTGCTAACCTTGGGGGGTTTTGGTTCTTCTTTCTCTAATTGCTTTAGGTGTAAGGTTAGGTTGTTTATTTGAGATGTTTCTTGTTTCTTGAGGTAGGATTGTATTGCTATAAAATTCCCTCTTAGAACTGCTTTTGCTGCGTCCCATAGGTTTTGGGCCATAGTGTTTTCATTGTCATTTGTTTCTAGGTATTTTTTGATTTGCTCTTTGATTTCTTCAGTAATCTCTTGGTTATTTAGTAGTGCATTGTTTAGCCTCCATGTGTTTGTATTTGTTACAGTTTTTTTTCCTGTAATTGGTATCTAGTCTCATAGTGTTGTGGTTGGAAAAGATACTTGATACTATTTCAATTTTCTTAAATTTATCTAGGCTTGATTTGTGACCCAAGATATGATCTATCCTGGAGAATGTTCCATGAGCACTTGAGAAGAAAGTGTATTCTGTTGTTTTGGATGGAATGTCCTATAAATATCAATTAAGTCTGTCTTGTTTAATGTGTCATTTAAAGCTGTGTTTCCTTATTTATTTTCATTTTAGATGATCTGTCCATTGGTGAAAGTGGGGTGTTAACGTCCCCTACAATAGTGTCCTACAATACAATTTTGTTACTGTCAATTTCTTCTTTTATGGCTGTTAGCATTTGCCTTATATATTGAGGTGCTCCTGTGTTGGGTGCATAAATATTTACTACTGTTATATCTTCTTCTTGGATTGATCCCTTGATCATTATGTAGTGTCCTTCTTGTCTCTAGGAATAGTCTTTATTTTAAAGTCTATTTTGTCTCATATGAGAATTGCTACTCCAGCTTTCTTTTGATTTCCATTGGCATGGAATATCTTTTTCATCTCCTCACTTTCAGTCTGTATGTGTCCCTAGGTCTGAAGTGGGTGTCTTGTAGACTGCATATATATGGGTCTTGTTTTTGCATCCATTCAGCTAGTCTATGGCTTTTGGTTGGAGCATTTAATCCATTCACATTTAAGGTAGTTATCGATATGTATGTTCCTATTACCATTTTCTTAATTGTTTTGGGTTTGTTATTGTAGGTCTTTTCCTTCTCTTGTGTTTCCTGCCTAGAGAACTTCCTTTAGCACTTGTTGAAAAGCTGGTTTGGTGGTGCTGAATTCTGTTAGCTTTTGCTTGTCTGTAAAGCTTTTAATTTCTCTGTCTAATCTGAATGAGATCCTTACTTGGTAGAGTAATCTTGGTTGTAGGTTTTTCCCTTTCATCACTTTAAATATGTCCTGCCACTCCCTTCAGGCTTGCAGAGTTTCTGCTGAAAGATCAGCTGTTAACCTTATGGGGATTCCCTTGTATGTTATTTGTTGCTTTTCCCTTGCTGCTTTTAATATTTTTCCTTTGTATTTAATTTTTCATAGTTTGGTTAATATGTGTCAGTGTGATTCTCCTTGGATTTATCCTGTATGGGACTCTCTGCACTTCCTGGACTTGATTGACTATTTCCTTTCCTATATTAGGGAAGTTTTCAACTATAATCTCTTCAAATTTTTCTAAGTCCCTTTCTTTTTCTCCTCTTCTTCTGGGACCCCTATAATGCGAATGTTGGTGCGTTTAATATTGACCCAGAGGTCTCTGAGACGGTCCTCAATTCTTTTCATTCTTTTTTCTTTATTCTGCTCTGCGGTAGTTATTTCCACTATTTTATCTTCCAGGTCACTTATCCATTCTTCTGCCTCAGTTATTGTGCTATTGATTCCTTGTAGAGGATTTTTAATTTCATTTATTGTGTTGTTCATCATTGTTTGTTTGCTCTTTAGTTCTTCTAGGTCCTTGTTAAATGCTTCGTCTATTTTTTCCATTCTATTTCCAAGATTTTGGATCATCTTTACTATCATTACTCTGAATTCTTTTTCAGGTAGACTGCCTATTTCCTCTTCATTTGTTTGGTCTGGTGGATTTTTACCTTGCTCCTTCATCTGCTGTGTATTTCTCTGTCTTCTCATTTTGCTTAACTTATTGTGTTTGGGGTCTCCTTTTCTCTGGCTGCACGTTCTTAGTTCCCATTGTTTTTAGTGTCTGCCCCCAGTGGGTAAGGTTGGTTCAGTGGGTTGTGTAGCCTTCCTGGTGGAGGGGACTGGTGCCTGTGTTCTGGTGGATGAGGCTGGATCTTGTCTTTCTAGTGGGCAGATGGTGTGTTTTGGGGTGTCTGTGACCTTGTTATGATTTTAGGCAGCCTCTCTGGTAATGTGTGGTGTTGTGTTCCTCTCTTGCTAGTTGTTTGGTGTAGTGTGTCCAGCACTGTAGCTTGCTGGTTGTTGAGTGGAGCTGGGTGTTAGCGTTGAGATGGAGATCTCTGGGAGAGCTTTCACCATTTTATATTATGTGGAGCTGGGAGCTCTCTGGTGGACCAAGTCCTGAACTCGGCTCTCCCACCTCAGCGGCTCAGGCCTGACACCCGGCCAGAGCATCAGAACCCTCTCAGCCACACAGCTCAGAAGAAAAGGGAGAAAAAAAAGAAAGAAAGAAAGAAAGAAAAGAAAATACATAAAGTTGTTAAAATAAAAAAATTATTAAAAATAAAAAAGTAATAAAAAAAAGAAAGAAAGAAAGAGAGCAACCAAACCTAAAAACAAATCCACCAATGGTAACAAGCGCTAAAAGCTACACTAAAAAAAAAAAAAAAAAAATAGACAGAACCCTAGGACAAACGGTAAAAGCAAAGCTTTTGGGAAGTCTGAGGTCTTCTGCCAGCGTTCAGTAGGTGTTCAGTAGGAGTTGTTCCACATGTAGATGTATTTCTGATGTATTTGTGGGAGGAAGGTGATCTCCACGTCTTACTCCTCCACCATCTTGAAGGTCTCTCGAAGATGTAGTTTTTAAGACAATGCCAGCATTATAAGTAGGAGTTAGTCAAATAAAGGGAGTAGGGATAGGTACAGAGAGTTCAAGGCAGGGAAACATGATGTACAAAGCCTTGTGGGAGAGAAAGTGTGGCACATTGGGGGGAATGGCAAGACCTACATTATGATTTTAGTATCACGTTGGAGGGAGAGTGAAGGAAGAGATGAAGCTGAAGAAATAAATAGGCAGTAAATAACTAAGGTCCTTGCACACCACACTAAGGAATTTGGGCAGGACAACCACATGCAAAGAGGTTTGTGATTTGAGCACTCAGTGACTAACAATTTTCCCCATCAACTTTACTAGAGAAACTTGAAGACCCCATGTTCCATCTCTAGATTTAGGCTCTAGTGATCCTTATGAAAAGGCAACTATGTTACTTATGAGGAAGCATATAATTCATTGTCACCCATGGTCATTTTTGTTCAATATTTTTATCCAAGGCCACCTAGTCCGTCCCCCACTAGGAGAGAAATCACAGGACTGATGGGTTGTGGTGGGAGAAATAAGAAGCTTAGAGCCATAGAACTGTCCATAGCATCAGAGCAAGAATCCAAAGAATCATTTTGGGTTCCCAGTATCATGAAGGGGGGCGGAAAAGAGCCAAGAATGGGTTTGCCTACTTCTAATTTAGAGAGCAGTGTTTTTTAAAAAAATGAGCCCTGAGATTTCACTGTTGTTATTCTATTCTGAGGAATAATCATAAATTTAAAGTTTTATAATGTTTGCTGATGGCAATAATGATGGCTAACATCTAGATGACTTTTGTCGTTACCATGCTAAGTGTTTCACACTTGATTTTATATAATGCTCCGGATAGCTATATTGTCCTAAGAAATATGAACTGTTAATTATGCCCGTTTTTCTATCAGAAAATTAAAGCTCAGAGAGGTTAATATGTCTGAGGTCATACAGTTACTGTGCACAAAGAGGTTAAACAAAACATTATTTTCAAAAATCATAGACAATCTACAGGAAACTATTCAATAAATCTTGGGCAAGTGCATATAAAGAAATAGTAAGTAGTTATTAGAAAGATGTTTTCAAATTGTCTTTAATGACATTAACAAATACTTATAGTATGGTTTTTAGTGAAAAAAGTGGAATGCAAAATTGTACATACAATATGATCTTCCTAGGAAACCAAAAACAAAATGAAAATACAATCTACAGAATGGGAGAAAATATTTGCAAATGATGTGACCAACAAAGGCTTAATTTCCAAAATATACAAACAGCTCATACAACTCAACAACAACAAAAACAAACAACCCAGTAAAAAAATGGACAGAAGACCTAAATAAACATTTCTCCAAAAGAAATACACATGACCAATAGGCACATGAAAAGATGCTCAACATCACTAATTATTAGAAAAATGCAAATCAAAACTACAATGAGGTATCACCTCACACTGGTCAGAACGGCCATGATTAAAAAGTCTACAAATAACAAATGCTGGAGAGGGTGTGGAGAAAAGGGAACCCTCCTACACTGTTAGTGGGAATGTAAGTTGATGTAGCCACTAGGGAAAACAGTATGGATATTCCTCAGAAAGCTAAAAATAGAATTACCATATGATCCAGCAATCCCAGTCCTGGGTATATACCCAGACAAAACTATAAGTCAAAAAGATATATGCACCCCTATGTTCATAGCAGCACCTTCACAATAGCCAAGACATGGAAAAACCTAAATGTCCATTGACAGATGAATGGATAAAGAAGATGTGGTACATTTTTACAGTGGAATACTACTCAGGCATAAAAAAGAACGAAATTATGCCATTTGCAGCACCTTGAGTGCAACTGGAGATTATCATACTAAGTGAAGTAAGTCAGAAAGAGAAAGACAAATGCCATATGCTATCATTTATATGTGGAATCTAAAATATGACAAAAATGAACCTATCTATGAAACAGAAACAGAATCACAGACATAGCAAACAGACTGGTGGTTGCCAAAGGGGAGGGGTTTGGGGGAGGAATGGAGTGGGAGGTTGATGTTAGCAGATGTAAGCTTTTATATATAGAATGTTTAAACAACAAGATCCTACTGTATAACACATAGAACTATATTCAATATCCTATGATAAACCATAATGGAAAAGAATATATAAATATGTATAACAGAATCATTTAGCTGTACAGCAGAAATTAACACAACATTGTAAATCAACTATACATCAATAAAAATATATTAAAACAATATGGTCTTATTTTTAAAAAACAGCTTCACTGAGCCATAATTTACATGTCATAACATTTACCATTTTTAAGTGTGCAATTTAATGATTTTTAGAAAATCTTCAGAGTTATGCAACCATTACCACAATCCAGTTTTAGAATGTTTCCATCACTCTCCCCAAACTCCCACAAAAAAAAAATCTCTTATGCCTATTTGCAGTTAATCCCTATTCCTACCCTAAGTCATAGTCAACTCTAATATATTTTCTTTCTTTACAGACTTACCTTTTTGGGGGTTTCACATAGATGGAATCATATAATACGTGATCATTGTGTCTGGCTTCTTTTAATTAGCATAAAAATTTTGAGGTTTATCCATGTTGTAGCACAAATCATAATTTCTTACTTTTATGTCCTGAATAGTATCCCATTGTATGGTTATAACACATTTTATTTCTCCACTCCACAGTTGGTGGACATTTAGACTGTTTCTACTCTTGGGCAATTATGAATAATGCTGCTATGAACATTTGTATACAAGTCTTTGTGTGGACACATGTTTTGTTTCTTTTCTTTCTTTTGTTTTTTCGTTTTGGTTTTTAAGTAGATATCTCAGTATGGAATTGCTGGGTAATATGGTAAATATATATTTAACTTTTCAAGAAAGCACAAACTAGTTTTCAACGTGGGTGTTCCATTTTACATTCCCACCATCAGTTGAAGAGGATTCCATTTTCTCCACATCCTCACCAACACTTGTAATTGTCTATATTTTTATTATAGCCATTCTAGTAGATTTGAAGTGATAGCTCTTTGTGGTTTTAATTTGCATTTACCAAAAGACTAATGATGTTGAACATTTTAACATAAGTATTTGCCATGTACATATCTTCAAAACTTTTTCTCATTTTTATTGGGTTGTTTGTTTTCTTATAGTTGAATTTTGACTGTTCTGTATATTTTGTGGGTACAAGTCCTTTATCAGATTTGCAAATATTTTCTCAGTTTGTGGCTTGACTTTTCCTCCTTTAGAAGTCTTTCAAAGGGCAGACATTCTTAATTTTGATAAAGTAAAATATAACAATGTTTTCTTCTATGGATTGTATTTTTTGTGATATCTAAGCAACCTCTGCCTAATCCATGGTTCCAAAGATTTTCTCTTATGTTTTCTTTTAGAAGTCTCATAGTTTTAAGTTTTGCATTTAGGCCCATGATCTATTTTTAGTTAATATATTTTTGTGTATAATGTGAGGTATGAACTGAAGTTCATTTTTAATTTATTTTTTACAAATTGACAGCCAATTATTCCAGCGTCATTTGTTAAAAAGACTATCGTTCTCAGTGGAATCACCTTTCCCCCTTCATTGCAAATCAATTGACCATATAGGTATATTTCTGGACTCTGTTGTATACCACTGGTCTATGTGTCCATTTTGCTACCAATACCACACTGTTTTGGTGGCTTACCTTAGTAATTCTCAACTGGAAGTGATCTTGCTCCTCCAGGGGAAAATTGCACACCTGAAATTTCTTGCTTGACTTCTTCCCTTTCCTGTCCTACTTTCTCCACTTCCTTTCTGGTTTGTCCTGGGAACACAACTTAATAAGTCATTCACACAAATTCCTTATCTCTGAGTCTTTTTGGGGGAGCCTAACCTAAGACATGAAAACAGTACAGCACCCAGAACATTGTTATTACTCAATAAACGTTAGCTACTATGAGTATTGTTAATTTTCCTCACCTCATTTTTTGGGGGGGAACCCTTTTACAAAAGTGAGAAATTATGCCGTTTTGCAGTTTTCCTTTGGGCAGGAAATACCAAATGGTATTACTAATAATAATACCTTCTGGTATTATTTAACTATCTTTGCATAATATTTATACTTAGTAAGTCACTAAGTATTACTATATTTGATTAATATTACAAGAGTGGTGTGTCTTCATTCTAACTACCTAATATGTCTGTCTTTAACTTTTGAAATCTCAAATCTAGATTACACAAATCAGGGTTTCAGCAGAAGGACTACAAAAATAAACAAAGAACAACCATTGACAACCTAGAGTGATCATGGCAAAGACAAAATACAGATTAAGACTTTGAAGTATCAAGAATCAATGCCAAAGATACAAGATGAGGAGTCCCATGTGTGGCTGGGAAATCCAAGGAGAGCACAGACCCTCTATAACTGTGCACTGGAAGCTAATCCAACCTTAAGGTGTCTGACCTGGCACCTTCTCAAAGACCCAAGAATAAAGGGATTATACTTAGCACCAGTTCAGATGTAAAGATCATTCCAGTTTTGGTCTTGACAACCTAGAAGAGATATAACAAAATAGTAAAGGGTTCAGAAAAGACCAAAGAAACAGTCACGTAATTGGCAAATTGAACCTCTGAGGAAAGGTTAAATGAGTTTGGATTGTTTACCCAGAGAAAGAAAGGCCAAAGGTCTACTTAATACTTGTCTTCAAGAATTTAAAGTTGGTATCTGACCAGATAGTTTACATCTGCAGAAAAGAAAATGAACTCCCCCCAGCCCTAAGAGTTAGGATGGAATAAGAAATTGAGATTCAAAATAGCAAGAACTTCTTGATTCGGGAGTAATTAAGGTTTGCAAAAATCCACTACTAGTAGTGGAATTTCTGTTCCTAGTGATCTGTGAAACACAAGCTCATCGCCATTCATGAGCATAAATGGATGTTTTTTGAATGGTGGCTGAAAACCCATGAAGGGTCCCATCACTAATGTGACTAGATCTGTTTAACCTCATCTGTGGTTGCACCATCTGCTGTTCAGACCAGCATTTGATCAGCTGGGGGCTCTGCCAGCCTCCCTCAACCTTAGGAGGGCTGAAGAGAAGCTGAGAGGATCACCACCCTTAACCATATTTTTCACTTACTGGCTGTATCATTTAGTTTTCACTGCATAACAAAATACACCAAAACCCAGTGGCGTAAAATAATTATTTATTTCCTCAGGTGGGTTTGGGTGGCTTGGCTTCAAGCTGTGGCTGTTGCATTGGCTCTGCTTCATAAATGTTCTCTGTAGAACCTGCGTGAAGGGCAAATAGCGACCCAGGGGAAAGCACTCCTGATGGTGATAGGTGAAGTACAAAAGGGCAAGCAAGCCCCACCGCACAAGCACATTTCAAACCCTTGCTTGCATCACATTTACT
Organism: Eubalaena glacialis; assembly: GCF_028564815.1. Classification (NCBI taxonomy): domain Eukaryota; kingdom Metazoa; phylum Chordata; class Mammalia; order Artiodactyla; family Balaenidae; genus Eubalaena; species Eubalaena glacialis. The sequence goes on from NC_083732.1 coordinate 68,525,801, forward strand.
AACATGTCATTGGTCAAACTCAAAGCCAAGAGAAAGGAAAGTACATTGTGTCTTTTGTGGGAGGCACTGCAAAGATACAAGATCAAGGGTGTGGATATGGCAAGGAGTAAAGTATCAGAGCCAATAATCCTATCTACATCCTCCTTGCATTGGCTGAACTAAGTTTCATTCCTCATATTGGCCATAGAAATGACCTTGTCCCTTGATGTTGCTTTAGAAGGGGGATGACTAGAGGCCACGCCATGAGCTAAGGATTACTCTAGGCTAGAGTGGTATCTCTACCTTTCCCCGTCCTCCAAATCCCCCCACAGCAGAAATTCATCCACCTCTTATATTTTTAATCTGGATTAATGATATCACAATCTACCCAGTCATCCAAGTCAGAAACCCGAACTTCACCGTTGATCCTTCATCCTTCATACAATTTATTTTAAGTCCCTTTAATCTGCATCTGAAATGACATACTCTCCCACTCTCTCTGCTACCTTCCTCACTGAGATGTTCACAGTCTCTCATTTGGATTACAGGGGTGACGCTAATTGGTCCACCTGCCACTGCTCTTCACCATCTTGGTCCACCTATTCTATTGCAGTCAATTTCCTTTGGAAAAAGGAAATTAGATCATGTCAAAACCTGCTTAGGCAAAAGTCAAAGGACAGATTTTTTTTTTAAAGGACAAATTCCAAAATCTCTACCATGACATTCAAGGACCTCAAAAATCTTGCTCCATCTCCAGCTTTATCTCATCTCAATCTACCTGTACTCCAGTCACACCCGGGGACCACACATTCGTTAACCATGCCACTCACTTCAACAAATTACTGTATTTGTCTCTGCTAGTCCCTATGTTTGGAATGCCCTTCCATACATCCTCTGCCAGACCAAAATTTCTAACTATTATCATCAAACATCACTGTCGTTTCAGAATTCATCATTTTCTTCTCTGTGTTCCCATGGTGCTTTGTTCATCATGTCATCCCACTACAGACCTCACATAAACGTGCATGTATCGATTACTCACAAAAACCCCAGGAAGAAAGAAGTGCATCAATAACTCCCGCACAATGCAGAAAACTTTTCAGAAAGCACTTAGCCTGGAAACTGTTCTTTCCCTTCCTGAGACCTGGGGTGTTCTATAGAACCCCTCACATCACTAAATTTCAGTATTGACAAGGAATCTATGTGGCTGGAACAGACAGTAATGCAGAGCAGACGTTGGAGAATAGTGGGTATCCTACAGTCCAGCACAGCACACGTTTGCGCAACAGCAAATTAGGAACAACAAAAGCTTGGATTGTAGTGAAATATAATGAAATATAGTGAAGTCTTAAGTGAAGACTTAAGACTTGAACCTTGAGAGCAATGACAGAAAAAGAGAATAATTTTCTGTAACAGTATGTCAGCCTTGGAATAAAAAACTAAGCAAATGGCCTAGCATGGGACCAGTTTTAGACCCACTGAAGGGACTGAGCAGACAGATATAGAACCTGGAAATAAGCTGAAAAGAACTAGACCCCACCATGATGGTGACATCCCTTTGGGCGACACTGTTAGCAAGACTGCTCATACTCTAATTAAATTTTAGTTAGCTCTGCATACTAGTTATGGCTTAGTTATTAAACTTTAATACTGTGTATACATGTATAATCAACATGCATATATTTATTAGTACCTATTTAGTAAATTACATCGAATCTATTTTAAGTTGTGGGTCCAACCTGACTATTTAATCCTTTTCATTGATTTTTATTAAGTCCTGGGTAGAAAACTGTTGAATTTTACCAAAGTTAGAATGGACTCAACTCTAAATTAAAATAAGAACCTAATGGTCAGAGCACACAGGCCAGATACATCATTACAGAATGGGGTGGCTGAACAACGTTTTTCTTGTTGGGGAGGCCACATGTAATGATAGCTCCTAATACAGTATCTTAAAGTTCTTTATAGTTCTATTTAGTTATGAGAGCTGCAAAACCAGGCATCACATTGTATCCACTGTAGACCCTAGTGCGGTGTCTGGCACACTATATGTACTCAGCCAGTGCTCACTGATCTAAATTGTATTGGTACCAGAAGGATGCCCACTGATGCTCCCTGGTCTGGGATGAAAATGGATGTGCTTCAAGGAGGGTGATGCTAGGCTCTTCCTTGGACCAAAGCCTCAGGGAGTTGCTATATTGCTACAATGGAGCACGGTGTGGGGAGGGTGCATATGGCAGAGAATTCATTACTTTTTCATAACATACCTTAGCACATTTCTAGTCTGTCTAGCTTCTGGGAGGATGAATAATGAAAAGGAAATGGTACGTGTCCGAATCAGCAATGTCCATGCACACAGAGTTGAATAAAGGGAAGCAGCCTGGAATATTTATTCTGGTTTTAGATATTTTTTTCCTTTGCATTCTTTAGTTAATCCACCTAGCTGAGCAAAATTATGTGTCACAAGCATAGAAGTAAATCGAAGCATTTCTATACAGCGCCAAATAATTTTTGTGTCATATAGCATACTTTTTCCTCATAATATATAGCACTAATACATGATTTATTTTCTGCCTTATGTAATGAATAATCTCAATGTCACTATCCTGTTTTAGTGGAAGGCAGGGGGAGCTATAAAATGGGACTAAACTGGCATGGAATTAGCTGAGGAATCCGCTGTATCAGTCATTCCAGCTCAAGCAGGGTCGCTCTGCAGCTCAGTAACCATAAAAAGACCCATTGATAGCAACTCCGTTCATGGCAGTGGCACTTTATGCGGCAATAATAATAACATACAGTCACTTACACCAAGCCCAAGCAAAACGTTTGTGGTATAAGATAACATCGGATTGTATCAGTGTGAACATTTGGCCTAATATCACTTGCTTGGACCCACAAGTCAGCCAACTTGCTTTAAGATGTGAATGCCATTTTCTGTGGGTGGAAGGACAGAGCTGAGATTTCCTTTTGTGTTTCAGGGGTTTGTTGGAGGAACACTGGCTAGCAAGGCTCCACATGGGCCAGAGCCCTGGATGTTTTGAAAAGGCTCTAGGGATGTACTAGAAAAAGAAACTGTTGTACTCAGTATTTTTTAAATAGCTGAAAGTAAATTAAAAACAAATACTACTATACTTATCAGTTCCTACATTCCCCAGGATATCCAGATTTTGAGTGTATAATTCAATTTAAGAAGACTTTATTGGGCACCCATCATGTACAAAGGCACTGTGCTAGACATTCATGGAAATACAGAGATAAAATTACCATATATAAGAGGGAGAGTATATATGCAAATTACTATAAAATATGGCAAAATGCTGGGCGAAGAGATGAAAAATGTTTTGCTAGAGAGTTCTGAGTAGAGTGGCAGAATACCCAGTGGAGAGAAGGAACAAAGATTCAAATAGCCATTGGTCATTTGCTCTTTACAGGCATCAATATTTGACATGAATAAATGAATGAACCAATGATATATTTTGTCAGATAAGCTATGAGAGATCAGTATGGTTTTTAATCTACAGAAAGGGGACGAAGAGGACATTCCAGATGGAGGAAAAAATATAGGCGATGACACAGCAGCAAGAAAATTCACTTTAATACTGGGGAAAAACATGGTTTTGTGTGATTGGAAGAGGTTTCACAGAGCAGGCATGGCTAGGTACACTGAAGTCATGTTTTGTCAGGACTACAAAGTCGAGATGAGAAACATATTTAATTCAGGGATAGCAATCAAAATTGATAAAAGATGTGATTTGAATAGGACATCGGGAAGATGAATGTATTCTTGGAGTGAAGTACATGGCTTTGGACCAGAGAGACCTGGCTTCCAATATTAGCTCCACCAGTTATAAACCGAATGATTCTGTGCATGTTACTTAATCTCTCTAAGTCCCAGATCATTCATTAGTAAAATGGTGATAAGTCCACCTTGAATGTACAAATCCATGGACCTGAAGAACGCCAACTCCAGAGTAAAGCTACCTTAAGCGAGGGAAGGTTGGAAATTGGTCTGGGGAAGAAGATACAAAGGGAATTTTAGATTTTGCTGAAGAAAATACAGCAAAAGATTAGCACTGTCAATCCTAGGTGTTGAGAACATTTACATTACTATCAACTGTTCTAAATGCTTGAAATACTTCATAAGTAAATAAGCCCAACTTACAGCCATGGCTGCTGGACATAATACTTAACAAGTGTGTGACACAAGTCCTGGCATAGAGCAAGGTTTCATAAATGAAAGCTATTTTATTGTTGTTTTTACAATGTTATAATGAGGTCGGTGGAATAGAAAATATAGAATGAAAGAGAAGAGAATAAAATCTGTAGAATAAAATCATGGGGCATGGAAGACTTCCACTTATAGCCAAGATGGAATAACAGGGACTAGATTTGTCTTCCTACTTAAAACAACTGAAAAAATGGACAAATATATGAAACAAAGTTTTTCAAGGTAGTGGACATCAGACACTGAAGGGCAGTGTTCTCAGAAAGATGGGAAACAAATGAGGTGAACCTTATGATGGCCCCAGTATATTGCTTGGAGAGAGTTTCCAGGCTTTGGAACAGGAAAGGAAAAAGAACTCAGGAGGATCCCAGTGGTCTTCCTGAGTTGAGGAGACAAAGATGAGGGTACAGGGTGGTCAAGCCCCCAAGGCTCTAGAGTTTTCATGGGAGAATATATGAGAAGAGAGAACCCTGTGGGTCTGTAGAGGATATCTCTTGCATATTCAGCTGAGTAATCATCAGTACCCAAGGCTGAGAAAAGAACCATCCAAGAGGATCAAAGGAAACGGTCCCGAAGATCTCTCACAGGGCCAGGAAGATTGTGTGCTCACACCAGCAAGAACAGAAAATGTCATAATTCACAAGGCATAAAGCAGAGTATTCAGAAGGGCTTTACTTCTCTAATGGAGAAAAATTAATCCTGGATTAAGTGCTGCTCTGTTTTTCTGCCTAACAAAGATTTACAGCAAGACCCAAAAGAATCAAACCGTTTCCAATTTCCAAGTAACTTAACTGTATTCCAGAACAAAGCTCACAAATATTTATGGGAATATAAAAATACACAGAACCCAACAAGGTAGAACTCACAATATTTAGAGATTAATCTAACAAAAGATGAATAATACCTGTATACTGAAAATTATAAAACGCTGCTGTGGTTCATTTAAGCAGACATGATAAATGAAGAGATATACTCTGCCCGTGGATCTGAAGGCTTGGCATTATAATACATCTATTTTCTCCAAGGTGATCTTATAGATTCAATACGATCCCAGTCAAAATCCATAAAATTTGTATGGAAATTCAATGGACTGGCTTAGGGCCTGTGCAGATGGGGAGAGGCAGCATGTGGAAAGGAGGGCCTCTGGACTGTGGAGTTCTGGAGTTTGGAGCCCTTTCTCCAGGATAAATTACTGGAAGTGGGATGGCAGGGTCAAAAGAGAACAATTAAAACATGCTCTGAGCAGAAGCAAGAACTACAGTCCTGCAGCCTGTGGAACAAAAAACACATTCACAGAAAGATAGACAAGATGAAAAGGCAGAGGGCTCTGTACCAGATGAAGGAACAAGATAAAACCCCAGAAAAACAACTAAATGAAGTGGAGATAGGCAACCTTCCAGAAAAAGAATTCAGAATAATGATAGTGAAGATGATACAGGACCTCGGAAAAAGAATGGACACAAAGATGGAGAAGATGCAAGAAATGTTTAACAAAGACCTAGAGGAATTAAAGAACAAACAAACAGAGATGAACAATACAATAACTGAAATGAAAAATACACTAGAAGGAATCAGTAGCAGAAAAACTGAGGCAGAAGAACGGATAAGTGACCTGGAAGACAGAATGGTGGAATTCACTGCTGCAGAACAGAATAAAGAAAAAAGAATGAAAAGAAATGAAGACAGCCTAAGAGACCTCTGGGACAACATTAAACACAGCAACATTCATATTATACGGGTCCCAGAAGAAGAGAGAGAGAAAGGACCAGAGAAAATATTTGAAGAGATTATAGTCGAAAACTTCCCTAACGTGGGAAAGGAAATAGCCACCCAAGTCCAGGAAGTGCAGAGAGTCCCATACAGGATAAATCCGAGGAGAAGCATGCCAAGACACATACTAATCAAACTATCAAAAATTAAATACAAAGAAGAAATATTAAAAGCAGCAAGGGAAAAACAACAAATAACATACAAGGGAATCCCCATGAGGTTAACAGCTGATCTTTCAGCAGAAACTCTGCAAGCCCGAAGGGAGTGGCAGGACATACTTAAAGTGATGAAAGGGAAAAAACCTACAACCAAGATTACCCTACCCAGCAAGGATCTCATTCAGATTTGACAGAGAAATTAAAACCTTTACAGACAAACAAAAGCTAAGAGAATTCAGCACCACCAACCCAGCTTTACAACAAATGCTAAAGGAAGTTCTCTAGGCAGGAAACACAAGAGAAGGAAAAGACCTACAATAACAAACCCAAAACAATTAAGAAAATGGTCATAGGAACATACATATCGATAATTACCTTAAATGTGAATGGATTAAAGGCTCCAACCAAAAGACACAGGCTTGTTGAATGGATACAAAAACAAGACCCATATGTATGCTGTCTACAAGAGACCCACTTCAGACCTAGTGACACATTCAGACTAAAAGTGAGGGGATGGAAAAAGATATTCCATACAAGTGGAAATCAAAAGAAAGCTGGAGTAGCAATACTCATATCAGATAAAATAGACTTTCAAATAAAGAATGTTACAAGAGACAAGGAAAGACACTACATAATGATCAAGGGATCAATCCAAGAAGAAGATATAACAATTATAAATATATATGCACCCAACATAGGAGCACCTCAGTACATAAGACAACTGCTAACAGTTATAAAAGAAGAAATAGACAGTAACACAATAATAGTGGGGGACGTTAACGCCTCACTTACACCAATGGACAGATCATCCAAACAGAAAATAAATAAGGAAACAGAAGCTTTAAATGACACAGTAGACCAGATAGATTTAATTGATATTTATAGGACATTCCATCCCAAAACAGCAGATTACACTTTCTTCTCAAGTGCGCACAGAACATTCTCCAGGATAGATCACATTTTGGGTCACAAATCAAGCCTCAGTAAATTTAAGAAAATTAAAATCATATCAAGCATCTTTTCTGACCACAACACTATGAGATTAGAAATGAATTACAGGGAAAAAACCATAAAAAACGCAAACACATGGAGGCTAAACAATACGCTACTAAATAATCAAGAGATCACTGAAGAAATCAAAGAGGAAATCAAAAAATACCTGGAGACAAATGATAATGAAAACATGATAAGCCAAAACCTATGGGATGCAGCAAAAGCAGTTCTAAGAGGGAAGTTTATAGCTCTACAAGCCTACCTCAAGAAACAAGAAAAATCTCAAATAAACAATCTAACCTTACACCTAAAGGAACTAGAGAAAGAAGAACAAACAAAACCCAAAGTTAGCGGAAGGAAAGAAATCATAAAGATCAGAGCGGAAATAAATGAAAAAGAAACAAAGAAAACAATAGCAAAGATCAATAAAACTAAAAGCTGGTTCTTTGAGAAGATAAACAAAATTGATAAACCGTTAGCCAGACTCATCAAGAAAAACAGGGAGAGGACTCAAATCAATCAAATTAGAAATGAAAAAGGAGAAGTTAAAAGAGACACCGCAGAAATACAAAGCATCCTAAGAGACTACTACAAGCAACTCTATGCCAATAAAATGGACAACCTGGAAGAAATGGACAAATTCTTGGAAAGATATAACCTTCCAAGACTGAACCAGGAAGTAATAGAAAATATGAACAGACCAATCACAAGTAATGAAATTGAAACTGTGATTAAAAATCTTCCAACAAACAAAAGTCCAGGACCAGATGGCTTCACAGGTGAATTCTAACAAACATTTAGAGAAGGGCTAACACCCATCCTTCTCAAACTCTTCCAAAAAATTGCAGAGGAAGGAACACTCCCAAACTCATTCTATGAGGCCACCATCACCCTGATACCAAAACCAGACAAAGATACTACAAAAAAAGAAAATTACAGGCCAATATCACTGATGAATATAGATGCAAAAATCCCAAACAAAATACTAGCAAACAGAATCCAACAACACATTAAAAGGATCATACACCATTATCAAGTGGGGTTTATCCCAGGGATGCAAGGATTCTTCAATATATGCAAATCAATCAATGTGATACACCATATTAACAAATTGAAGAATAAAAACCATATGATCATCTCAATAGATGCAGAAAAAGCTTTTGACAAAATTCAACACCAATTTATGATAGAAAGTGGGCATAGAGGGAACCTACCACAACATAATAAAGGTCATATGTGACAAACCCACAGCAAGCATCATTCTCAATGGTGAAAAACTGAAAGCATTTCCTCTAAGATCAGGAACAAGACAAGGATGTCCACTCTCACCACTATTATTCAACATAGTTTTGGAAGTCCTAGCCACGGCAATCAGAGAAGAAAAAGAAATAAAAGGAATACAAATTGGAAAAGAAGAAGTAAAATTGTCACTGTTTGCAGATGACATGATACTATACATAGAGAATCCTAAAGATGCCACCAGAAAACTACTAGAGCTAATCAATGAATTTGGTAAAGTAGCAGGATACAAAATTAATGCACAGAAATCTCTTGCATTCCTGTACACTAATGATGAAAAATCTGAAAGTGAAATTAAGGACACACTCCCATTTACCATTGCAACAAAAAGAATAAAATACCTAGGAATAAACCTACCTAAGGAGACAAAAGACCTGTATGCAGAAAACTATAAGACACTGATGAACGAAATTAAAGATGATACCAACAGTTGGAGAGATATACCATGTTCTTGGATTGGAAGAATCAATATTGTGAAAATGACCATACTACCCAAAGCAATCTACAGATTCAATGCAATCCCTATCAAATTACCAATGGTATTTTTTACGGAACCAGAACAAAAAATCTTAAAATTTGTATGGAGACACAAAAGACCCCACATAGCCAAAGCAGTCTTGAGGGAAAAAAACGGAGCTGGAGGAATCAGACTCCCTGACTTCAGACTATACTACAAAGCTACAGTAATCAAGACAATATGGTACTGGCACAAAAACAGAAACATAGATTAATGGAACAAGATGGAAAGCCCAGAGATAAACACACGCACCTATGGTCAACTAACCTATGACAAAGGAGGCAAGGATATACAACGGAGAAAAGACAGTCTCTTCAATAAGTGGTGCTGGGAAAACTGGACAGCTCCGTGTAAAAGAATGAAATTAGAATACTCCCTAACACCATACACAAAAATAAACTCAAAATGGATTAGAGACCTAAATGTAAGACGGACACTATAAAACTCTTAGAGAAAAACATAGGAAGAACACTCTTTGACATAAATCGCAGCAAGATCTTTTTTGATCCACCTCCTAGAGTAATGGAAATAAAAACAAAAATAAACAAATGGGACCGAGTGAAACTTCATAGCTTTTGCACAGCAAAGGAAACCATAAACAAGACGAAAAGACAACCCTCAGAATGGGAAATAATATTTGAAAATGAATCAACGGACAAAGGATTAATCTCCAAAATATATAAACAGCTCATGCAGCTCAATATTAAAAAAACAAACAACCCAATCAAAAAATGGGCAGAAGACCTAAATAGACATTTCTCCAAAGAAGACATACAGATGGCCAAGAAGCACATGAAAAGCTGCTCAACATCACTAATTATTAGAGAAATGCAAATCAAAACTACAATGAGGTATCACCTCACACCAGTTAGAATGGGCATCATCAGAAAATCTACAAACAACAAATGGTGGAGAGGGTGTGGAGAAAATGGAACCCTCTTGCACTGTTGGTAGGAATGTAAATTGGTACAGCCACTATGGAGAACAGTATGGAGGTTCCTTAAAAAACTAAAAGTAGAACTACCATATGACCCAGCAATCCCACTACTGGGCATATACCCAGGGAAAACCATAATTCAAAAAGACACATGCACCCCAATGTTCATTGCAGCACTATTTACAATAGCTAGGTCATGGAAGCAACCTTAATGCCCATCGACAGACGAATGGATAAAGAAGATGTGGTACATATATACAATGGGGTATTACTCAGCCATAAAAAGGAACGATATTGGGTCATTTGTTGAGATGTGGATGGATCTAGAGACTGTCATACAGAGTGAAGTAAGTCAGAAAGAGAAAAACAAATATCGTATATTAACGCATGTATGTGGAACCTAGAAAAATGGTACAGATGAACCGCTTTGCAGGGCAGAAATTGAGACACAGATGCAGAGAACAAACGTATGGACACCAAGGGGGGAAAGCAGCAGGGGGTGGTGGTGGTGGTGTGATGAATTGGGAGACTGGGATTGACATGTATACACTGATGTGTATAAAATGGATGACTAATAAGAACCTGCTGTATAAAAAATAAATAAAATTAAATTTAAAAAAATGAGGAATAAATGCCTCAAAAAAAAAAAAAAAAAAAGAAATTCAATGGACCTAGAATAACCAATTCTTTCAAAATGAAGAACAAACTTTACACTTCCTGGTCTCAAGACTTATGAAGTTACAATAATCAAGATAGTGTCATATTGACATCCTTGTAGACAGATTGATCAATGGTACAAAATAAAGGGTCTAGAAACCAAAAAAGAGAGATCCACACATGTACGGTGAATTGATTTCAATAAAGCAGAGAAAGAGTTTTGTTAGAGTTTCCAGCAAATGGTGTGGAACAATATACCATCCATATGCAAAAGAAAAAAAGGAATTTTGATCTATATCTCAAGCTATATACAAAAACTGACTGAATATAGATCGTAGACTTAAATGTGAAGCCTGTAACTATACCACTTCAGGAAGGAAACACAGGAGAAAATCTTTGCCACCTTGGATTAGGCAACAATTTCTTAGATACAATACCAAAATCATGATCTATAAAAGAAAAAAGTAAATTGGATTTCATCAAAATTACGAGCTTCTCTTCAAAAGACACCGTGATGAGAATGAAAAGACAAGTCATAGACTGGGAGAAAATATTTGCAGATCATATAGCTGACAAAGGGCTTGTATTCAGAATATATATAAAGAGCCCTCAAAATGTAATAATAATAATAATAATAATAATAAATTTGTTTAACAGATAAATTAACATTTTAGCCAAAGATTAAACAGATGCTTCACAAAAGAACACAATGGCAAATAATCACAGGAAAAGATCAACATCATTCTAAAATGTGCAAAATAACCTTTAGTGATAGAAAGCAGATAGTTATCTGGGGTGGGGAGGACAGAGACATTTGGGAAGGAGAGCCTGAGGCAATTTTTAAGGGTTATGGTTCTGTTCACTATCTTGTGTGTTTCATTGATATATACATATGTCAAAATTTATCAAATTAGACACTTTAGGTGTAGCTTATTGTACCTCAATGAAGGCATTGCATAATTATAGGGAATGTGCTCTTATTGGCAAGAAAAGAAAGGAAGAAAACAAAGATGACTCCCAGAAAATGTCAAAGTTTCAACCTTGGGTGACTCCATAAAAGAGAAGGGCGGGGAAGAAAGAGATTGGTAGAGGATAATGATTTCATTTGGGACATGTTGACTTTGAAATCCTGATAGGGATATACAGGTGGACTATATAGGTGGAATCTAGGTCTAGACTTTTTGAGAGCCTTGGGCAGCAGATAAGGATGGCAGAGACCCTTTAAAAAAGTGATTATTGGATTCCTGAAAATGGATAAGATTTCTAAGGGAAAATGGAAGTGCATGGAACTTTGAGGGATTTCTACAAATACAGGGTAGAGGATGAGAAAAGAATAAAAGTGACATGAAAGCAATGGTTGGTAAGGTAGGAAATGTAGTAGGAAACGCAGTATTAAGCGAGGTCACAAATTCAAGGCCTGAGAGGGATTCAAAGATTAAATGGTCTCTAGTATCAACCACATCATTAAAGTTGAGGAGGACGAGGACTGAGAAAAAGTTGTAGGTTATCACTACCTGAGTTTAAAAAACAAAACCAGAACAAAACCAAAAAACCCTGCTTGGATGGGATACTAGAGACCAAAGCCTGCTTTTGAGGGGTTAAATACTGAATGGGTCTAAATAAACAGGTATGTATAACCTCCATTATTTTTAAGAATATAGATGTCAAGGAATTTGTGGAGATGCAGGGTCAATGTAAGTATTTTTTTCCTAGAGTTTGGATAAAGTGAGCATGTTTAGAGGGGAGGAGAAAGCAGCAAAAGGAGAGATTGTAGATATAAACCAAGACAAGATACTACACAGTGTTTCTCATATTTGGCTACAATCAGAACCACCTGGGAGAGCTTTGAAGACACACTGATGCCTTGATGAGTCAAATCAGAATATCTGGGTGGAGCAAAGCCCGAGTGGCTTGAGATGACTCAAGAGCAAGAGCGTGGCTAGGAGACAGGATGAGGGGAAAGGGTTTTCCCTTCCAGCGTTACACGGCCACTCTTGGCCTGGGAAACAAAGGGCTCTTCTTCATGTAAGCAGGAGGAGGGAGAGGAGACACTTTCTATAGCTCTTACCCTCTCAGCTTCCACATATAATTATTATTTGGGGTCAAGTTCAATGCAGGGAAACGTGAGCCCTTCAAAGAGAAAGTGTAATTTTAAGGCATCTCCTTTTGTCCTTTCTCTGGATTTTGAAGGTCGTGCCAGCCAGTTTCTGCTTCAACTGTAACAAAGTTAGAGCCAACAGGGAGGCCCAGCCATCCACCCCACTGTCAGGGGTCACCCCAAGCAATGAAACTGTGCGGCTCACACTCGTCCCTTCTCTCCAGCTTGCAGAGGGTCAGGCTGTCTTGTCTTGCCTTAAAAACCCCGGGCTACTGTGCATTTTTTGTTCTTTCTGGTTTTGATTGATTTTTAAGCTCTTCCAACACTGTAAGCTGATAGTTTTTTGTTGTTGGCAGGTGACTGCTGCCTCGCAGAGATGCAGAACAGTATGGGGAAGGGGTGTGGGCTTTAACTGAGACAGGCTAGGGTTCAAGCCTGTGTTCTACCTCTTACATGCTGTGGGCAAGTGTTTTAATTTCTCCAAGCCTAGTTCTAGGTCTTTATCTATAAAATTAGAAATAAATAATGCCTATTTTTGTGTTTGTGCATATATGAAAATTAGTGACTTTCTATCATCTATCTACCTATCTATCTAACATCTCTTTGTCTATCATCTATCTATCCCCTAATGGAGGATTTGAAGCATAGTGACATCGTGGGTACATTACATACTAGCTGTTTTTATTATCCTCCTTCGTGTTTTGAAATTTACTTAAAATCTTTTGAGACCAGCAGTTCTCAAAATGTGCTCCCCAAATCAGAAATATCACTATCACCTGGGAACACATTAGAAATGCAAATTACCTTACTCAGACCTCCTGGGTCTGAAACTCTGTGGGTGAGACCCAGGGATCTGTAGCTAACCAAGTTCTCCAGGTGGTTCTGATGCATATGCTAAAGTATGAGAACCACTCTTCTAGATTATCGGGCTTGCAAAAGTAAATGGGTAATGAAAGGGGTGGGGCTTGTCCTTGGGCTTTGGAATTCTCAGCTGTGCTTTAGACAGCTGAGGTCTCTGCCTTATAGAACCAGCAATAATACACACGACACTACATAATTCTTAATTGTTAACCTGGCATTGATTGAGCACTTGCTTTAGGCCAGGCATAGGTTTTACCCAATGGATTTTAATGCCTTTGTGATTCTCTGATTGTTTCACTTGCATTACCTGTATTTCCAAACTGACTTCCCTGCTCTCAGAGGGCAGGGTCTTACACAGCATTCGCATATGTCATTGTGCCAAATACATTATTGCCACCTGCTAGCTAATAGATAGGGTCTGGGGGACTTTTTGTCTTTTTCAGAAATGGGAAAGTTCTGAATAACGAATCAATTACTTTTTCCTTTTATGTTTTGAAGCATGATAATAAGCGACACAGTCGAGTCCAGTTTTTTTTTTTTTAACCTTTATCCTCTCCATCCTCCTCCTAAATCCTTGCTCTCTATTGACCTTTGGGTTTGTCCTTGAAAGATGTCCGCTGGTGTAGCATCTTGGTTTCTGGGTTGGTATGTTGGGTTTCTCAACTTCATCCGATTTCAGTTCCGTGCAATAAAAGCCATTTTAGCTAGAGTTTTAGCTATGAATAGCTTCTCTCCTCATAACTTCATCTTATATTTATTGCTTAAAATGATAGATTGAAAGGCATCACCTAGCAACTGGCACATTTTTCTCTTGTGGTCTAGTTACTTGTAATGATTGACTATTGCGATTGCTTCACTGGCTCGTCCTGGTCAAAAATGGATATAACGGGTCTATAAATAGAGGTCCATTTACATACTCATAGGATTATCAGTGCAACTTACTGAAATGAGTTCATTTGTACAAAATACTTTGTCTCTCAATTTATTTCTCTCATCTTCAAAAGGAGTAGCCGATTCAAGCCTATTTAGGATTTTATACTTACAGTACTTTATTAGTTCTGTTATCTCAAACCCCAGATCTCTTGTTGGAGACTGGCTTTTGTGTCTCTGTGCAGAAAGCAACTAAAAACTGAAAGCAAGAAAGAAGACAAAAATTTTTATATCGCTTCATGTTCATTTCTCGTATAGCACTCTGTCACAAAAAATTAATGCTTTGTACTTTAAAAGAGCCTTTCATCCCCAAACCTCAAAGAACCTTATAAATAAGTAAGCATGATTATCTACATTTACAGGTTGGAAATGATGCACAAAAGCTGTTAAAAGTGCATTGTGCATCATAGCCAAACTGAGGAAGAAGCTCCTTTTAATTAAATGCATATAAAATTAGTTGATTTGGTGTTTTAAAATATTTATGCTAGGTTCCACTATGCCTCAACAGACCGTGGATATTAACAAAGTTACAATAATGGTAAGCCCAAATTTCTCTGGTCCTTCCTTCCTTCTATATAATTCAAGATCTCAGCTTCCTGCAAGTCCCCTTGTGTGTATCTGGGGGTCCCCAGGGGGAATCCCTTCTGTGCTCATGGACCAATGGCTTCCTCTGTTTCACTGAGCATCACTTTCCAATCAGGTGCCAGAATGCAGTTCTCCCCCATTGCCCTGCCAGAAACCTTCATAGAGTTAACTCCGCCTCCTAGGTGCCTGAGTTGCACAGTGTCCAGTGACCTTCAGTGACATGGGAAAGAAGGCCCTCTTCCCTTTGTGTCATATTCTGTTAGGAGGCAGCCCAAGGCAGGGCATTGGGAGCACTAATGTTTTGTAAGTGGCTTTGCTTTTCAAGGGAAGCAGTTGTATCACTTCTTACTTTTCCCCATGCAGAGCTGGGCTCAGAGATGACAAACATCACGTTGGACTCAGAACCTTGCATCTTCTGTGGTCTTGTCTGATGCTGAGGTTCTATAAAAATGTTATGTTCAACCGTAGAGCCCCAATGCCTGATTGAATCAGGCCAGGTCCTGGATAATAGGAGCTGCTTTTCTCTTGCCCACGGATCAGCCTCCCTGACTCCACAGCTGGGTGGATGTGGAGAGGCAGAGCTTTGAATCTAGCATAGAACCTCAGCATCAGACAGGCTGGGCTGTGACCCGCATGGATCAAGACAGCAAGAGCAATCTACACTCACATCGGAACACACACAAAAATGTGAGCATCGTCCGAGCCACAAACACGGCCACGAATCATTTTAATTAGAGGAGGGGGACACTATGAGGAAGTGTGGCAAGTCTATGATTGAGTATCTGAATAAATCTTACCTGGAATGAGGGAGCAAAGGCGTGAGGCTGTAGATACAGAAGTTTTGCCTCACTTCCCGACAGCATCCAACGCAGAGCAAAGCCTCTCCCTTCTTCAGTGCTTCCCCAAATTACCCACCACCAGCCCAAATCTTAGAAATAAATCCTTTCTGACATCCCCTTACTATGACTCCCCAAGGTTCTCTAGGGCGTGCCTTCTTGTCCAATGAGCAATAAACCCAATTGATCAATTATAGCTGTGTTCCTGGAGGTCTTTGGCTGCAGGACATTGACACCCAAGTGGACACAACGGGCTCCCTTGCCCTTTGGCATGTGGTTGGGTTTGACCAATGGGAGGAACCAGTAGAAGATGGAAGTTAAGAGGAGAATGAGGTCAGGGTATTTATTCCCCCAATACCCTCCCTCTTCACCTGGAGTCCCCTCTTTCCATATTCCAGTGACCACAGGGTCTCGCCCTGAGACATTGCACCAGATCTTGTTGGTTTCCCTAAGTTCTGCCCACACCTTTGTATATAGCATCTGTATTAAAAACTCTTCAACTATTCAATTTGAGAGTGCTGTCAATTTTTTGCTGGATTCTTACTGGATTCTCCTCTTTACACTCTGACCCTTTTCTCTTAGGATGTGTTCTTCCCGAGATACATTTTAGTTCTCTTGCAAATAGACCTCTGGCTTGCCTGCTTCACCAGTTTGCCTGGTACATCCCAGACAGGGCAGGATCATGCTCTGAGAAGTTATCCTTTTTGCTGCTCCATCATGCTCAATTAATAGGTTTAGGAAGGACCTTCAGAGATTATTAAATTTCAAGATCAGCAGACTAGCAGGTCTTTCCTTTCTTTTTCTGACTGCTAAGTCAGAAAACTGCACACCAGTTGTGAAAATCAAGTCCCAGAGGAAAAAAATTAGGATTATGAAGACATCCATATGTAGAATAAACCCATTTTCACTATGGAAAAAAATACAAAGAATATTAAGCAAACCCATCAATGGCTCCAACCATGGATTACCTAAGAGAACAATCAACCTTAATTAACACATTCAAAAATGTTAAGCATTTTAACACTTTTTTTTCCTTTTTTTTTTAACATCTTTATTGGAGTATAATTGCTTTACAATGTTGTGTTAGTTTCTGCTGTATAACAAAGTGAATCAGCTATACATATACATATATCCCCATAACCCCTCCCTCTTGCGTCTCCCTCCCACCCTCCCTATCCCACCCCTCTAGGTGGTCACAAAGTACTGCGCTGATCTCCCTGTGCTATGCAGCTGCTTCCCACTAGCTATCTATTTTACATTTGGTAGTGTATATATGTCCATGCCACTCTCTCACTTCGTCCCAGCTTCCCCTTCCCCCTCCCCATGTCCTTAAGTCCATTCTCTGTGTGTGTCTTTATTCCTGTCCTGCCCCTAGGTTCTTCAGAACCATTTTTTTTTTTTAGATTCCATATATATGTGTTAGCATACAGTATTTGTTTTTCACTTTCTGACTTACTTCACTGTGTATGACAGTCTCTAGGTCGATCCACCTCACTACAAATAACTCAATTTCATTTCTTTTTATGGCTGAGTAATATTCCATTGTATATATGTGCCACATCTTCTTTATCCATTCAACTGTCGATGGACACTTAGGTTGCTTCCATGTCCTGGCTATTGTAAATAGAGCTGCAATGAACATTGTGGTACATGAATCTTTTTGAATCATGGTTTTCTCAGGGTGTATGCCCAGTAGTGGGATTGCTGGGTCATATGGTAGTTCTATTTTTAGTTTTTTAAGGAACCTCCATACTGTTCTCCATAGTGGCTGTATCAATTTACATTCCCACCAGCAGTGCAAGAGGGTTCCCTTTTCTCCACACCCTCTCCAGCATTTATTGTTTGTAGATTTTTTGATGATGGCCATTCTGACTGGTGTGAGGTGATACCTCATTGTAGTTTTGATTTGCATTTCTCTAATGATTAGTGATGTTGAGTATCCTTTCATGTGTTTGTTGGCAATCTGTATATCTTCTTTGGAGAAATGTCTATTAAGGTCTTCTGCCCATTTTTTGATTGGGTTGTTTGTTTTTTTTTTCTTTTTGAAACCAGTAACAGACTGACTATAAAGCCCAGAGTACACAGTAGACAAATTTCCTTTCGACGAAGCTACTTCAGGAGGAAATGCAGATTCTGGCACAGTATTTTGAGTTTCAGCACGTTATTTCTTCTCCTTGTGACTTAGTTTGGCTTTATAATTGTTTTATCAAAAATGATACACTTTCTTTTTAAATATGTGATTTTAGAAAGCTTTCCTGAAGATGCAAATGTTTCCAAATTACATGTTGGGGCTACATTTCTTTGCTCCTGTGGGAATACATCTTCACTCCCATAATATAAGTCAGTATGAAAATAAGATTTGCTTAAAGGAAATTGTTTTATAGCCATGCTTCAGGAACATGTGGAGTCCATTAGTCAGACACAGCAATGTTATCAGAAGAATCCTGTGACCCCAAGGGCTCTTTCAGGGCGACCTAGGGATAGTTCTCGATGGCTTTAGAAGAGGCAATATGTACATTTCTTGAAACATTTTAATTGTAATTTTAAAAGGATGAGGAAGACAATAAAAGGAATTCCCTACTTCTGTGTGTTACCTCCAGGACTCAGCTGCATTTTAAATAAACACATATATTATCTAGTTAAACACATATATTATAGAGATTAAAATTTTTGCATGAATTTAAAGATTAAACATGGGGCCTTCAAGGAAATTTCAGGTTTGTAGTGGGCTGTTTGGCCATGCTCTCAGACCCTGAGGGAACGTTTAGACTTTTATATCTGCTATTAGGTAATATCTACAAGTTATACCTGTTTTACAGAGCGTGATCAGTTCATCTGAGATTTGGAAATGGTCAAGTGACTTACTAGCTGTGTAAGGCAAGTTACTTAACCCTTCCAAGCCTCAGTTTTCTCATCTGGGGAAAGAAGTATACACTGAGCTTAAAATCTTCTTGTGAAGATTAAATGCTACACATGCTGAAAGAGTTTAGCACAGTTCCGGGCCCAATATATCCCACTATTACTTTTCTTATAATTATTGCAGGTACTATTAATCTAATATTTTGATTTGAAAACTAATATTCCTTACAAAACATGGAGGGGACTTAAAGTGATCTTTAGGATGTCATATTCTATGGGTTGATGTATACTTTGCAAATTCTCTTTTCTAGAAGTACATCAGATATTTCCCAAACAATAAAAAAGATCAATTTAATTAATTATAACTTTTGGAGGAGTATGTAAGGCATGCTAATACAAAAATAAACCCAACCCTTACATTTATGGTTAATTGATTTCGACAAGGATGCTAAGACAATTCAATGGGGGAGAGTAGTCTCTTTAACAAATGGTTCTGAGACAACCAAATATCCACATGCAAGACAATGAAGTTGGGCACCTACCTTCACACCATACACGCAAATGACTCAAAATGGATCACAGACCTAAATGTAAGTGGTAAAATTATAAAAGTCTTTGAAGATAACATGGGAGTAAATCTTCATGACCTTAGGTTAGGCAACAGTTTCTTGGATAGGAAGCTATGAAATAATTGAAAGAATATATACTGGTCTCTGCCTCCTGTTCCTGGCACAGAGCTTCTAAAACCCTTGTAATTTCCTAAGTGATAAGTGCACTAGAAGCATCTTTTGTTCTAATGTCTGGTCTTTGACCCTGGTTTCTGACCCAGAGCTCCTAAGTCCCTTGGAATTTCATGGGTGGTAGAAGCATCTTTTGTTCTAATGAGACAATGCTTGGTCAGTTACTGGGTAGGAGTTGGTCACCAAAAGACCAAGCCATGATTACAAGCTGGGTACTTTCAGCCCTACCCCTATTCTCTAGGAAGGGGAGAGGGGGCTGGAAGCTGTGTTAACGATCAATCATGCCTATGTGATGAAACCCTCACAAAAATCCCCGAAGTACAGGGTTTGGGGATCTTCCAGGTGGGTGAACACATCTGTGTGCAGGGAGGGTGACACACTCCAGCTCTATGGGTACAGAAGCTCCTGTGCTCGGGACTCTCCCAGGCCTCGCCCTATGTATCTCTTCATCTGGCTGTTCATCCGTGTCTTTTATCATATCCTTTAATAATAAACGAGCAAACGTAAGTACATTTTTTTCTGAGTTCTGTGAGCTTCTGTAGCAAATTAATCGAACCCAAGGAGGGGATTGTGGGAACCTCCAATTTATAACCAGTTGAGCAAAAGCACAGGTTACCACTTGGACTTGAGATGGGCATCTGAAGTGGGGGCAGTCTTGTGGCACTGAGCCCTTAGCTTGTGGGATCTGACACTATCTCCAGGTAGATCATGTCAGAATTGAGTTGAATTGTTGAATACCCAGCTAGTGTTGGAGAATTGTTTGGTATGCGGAAAAAAACCCCCACACATCTGGTGTTAGAAGTGTTGTGAGTGTGGTAGTAGTGTGAACAAAAACACAGTAGGAAGAGTGAAGTGAGTTTTTCCAACTCAACAATGAAAGTACAAGTGACAAAAGAAAAAATAGAGCAATTAGACTATACAAAAATTGAAAACTTCCGTGCTAGAAATGATACTATCAAGAAAGTGAAAAAGCAACAGACAGAAGGAGAGAAAATATTTCCGAATCATATCTCTGATAAGGGACTTGTATCCAAGATACGTAAACAACTCTTACAGCTCAACGAGAAGACAAATAACAAAATTAAAAAATTGTCTAAGGATACAAAGAGACATTTCTCCAAATAACATATACATATGACCAACAAGCATATGAAAAGATGCTCAACATTATTGGTCATTATGGAAATGCAATCCAAAACCACAATGAGATACCACTTCGTACCCACTAGGATGACTATAATGAGAAATTCACACAATAACAAGCGTTGGTGAAGGCACGGAGAGACTGCAACTCTCACGTATTGCTAATGGGAAGGTAAAATTGTTCAGCCACTTTGGAAGACAGTCTGGCAGATCCTCAAAAAGTTAAACATATAGTTACTATATGACCCAGCAATTTCAATCCTTGGTATATACCCAAGAGAAACAGAAACGTATATCCACCCAAAAACTTGTAGATGAATGTTTTAAACAGTGTTATTCATAATAGTCAAAAGTGGAAACAACCCAAATGTCCATCAGCTGATGAGTGGATAAATAAAATGTTGTATATTCATACAATGAAATATTTGGCAATAAAAATGGAGTACTGATACCTGCTACAACATGAATGAACTTTGAGAACATTATCTTATGTGAAAGAAGTTATAGAAGATCATATATTGCATAATTTCATTCATATGAAATGTCCAGGACAGGAAAATGTGTAGAGATAGAAAGTAGATTAGTAGTTGTAAGGGGCTGGGGGAAGAGGAGATTTGGAGTGAAAGGGGAGTGACTACTGATGGGTGCAGAGTTCCTTTTTTGGGTGATGAAAATGTTCTAAAATTAGGTTGTGGTAGATGGTTGCATAGCCCTCTGAATATATTTTAAGACATTGAATTGTGTACTTAAAATAGGTAAGTTATGGTATATCAATTGTATCTTAATAAGGCTTTTTAAAAAAGAAAGGAAAAAGCTCCCAAACAGATCTTGAATGTAGACTTTCTAGTCAGATTCCTCAACATAGGTTTCTAAAATATAAAATGTATATTTGATCATTGCATTGGTTTAGTGTAGCATTATATTGTACAGCCAAGTCTGCAAGCCTGTTTGAACAAGTTGGAGGCCACTGAAAATTTGGATGGGCGTGTAATGACCTGAGTTGAATCTTGATCAAAAGGCATTCTAGTCTAACTAGTGGTACCATTGGATTTTTTTTTAAATTAATTAATTAATTAATTAATTAATTTACTTTTGGCTATGTTGGGTCTTCGTTTCTGTGTGAGGGCTTTCTCCAGTTGCGGCAAGTGGGGGCCATTCTTCATCGCGGTGCGCGGGCCTCTCACTATCGCGGCCTCTCTTGTTGCGGAGCACAGGCTCCAGACGCGCAGGCTCAGTAGTTGTGGCTCACGGGCCTAACTGCTCCGCGGCATGTGGGATCTTCCCAGACCAGGGCTTGAACCCGTGTCCCCTGCATTAGCAGGCAGGTTCTCAACCACTGCGCCACCAGGGAAGCCCCCTGGATTTTAAAATAAGTGTCAGCTCTTAGGAGTTAGGCTTTCTGTTCCTTATTTAAGATAGAAATGATGCTTTTCAAACAGCTCCCTTTTCCTACCAGACAAGTGGCATAGTATTGACTCGTGGTTAAAAGTGCAACCTCCTTAAGTGAACAACACTACGCCTTGCACTGCTCGAAATGTTTTTTCCAGTTTTTGCTTTCTGTTCAAGTATTGACTGAAACAGGCCTCTGCGCAGCTTACAAGGTGTTAGGCATTGTCAGGGTGCAATGTTAGAGCTCTGGGCCACCCACTGTAATGGGTTGACTGTCTTTATGCAGGTGCAGGTGCAGAAGGGCAAGCTGGTGGATTAAGGAACAGAAGTACTTGCCTTAAAGGACCCAGAGGCTTAGCTCAAAACCAGTGCCCCTAGGACCTCCATCTCAATGACAAAATAAGTTGTCATTGTGCATTACAAGGCTCTATCTTTTAGAGAAGTAATCTCTGTTTTCTGTGATAGACTGTTTTGGGATGTGATATTGACATATATATGTGTATATGTATACATATGAATATATAAGTCATTTGGAAATTAAAAATGCTGCCTGTTAGTAATTGTAATATTTTTAGATGGTTTGATGTATAGTGAAAAGGGTAAATTATTTTGAGTCAGGGAAATGGAGTTCAAATCTTAGCTCTGCCAGTTAAAAGTGTTGGACCTCCTCTGTCGACAGGCTAATCATTTTACCTGTCTTGTAGGATTTACCTGAGGGTTTCAATGGGGCAGTGTTTGCCAAAGTGACTTTATGAAATGGAAAGAGCCCTCACAGCCATCTTGGTGGTATGTGGACTGTCTAATGTCCCCACTGAGACTGAAATCTCCTTGTTTTTGTAGCTCCCCAGGGATGATTGTGGACACTCAAGTCAGATTTGCTGATTTTTTGGCTGTTTGGGGGCCCTTTGATTGTTGGGGGATTGGAGGTGGTCAAGGCACCTGTCCCTGACTCATCCCTAAGGAGCCTGGGATATGGCATGGGTTGAGGGTATCTGAATGGGTTGTTCATTTAACAGCTCTTAATTGAATGCTACTTTGGTCTAGGTGCTTGGGATAAAGTGGTTTACCAGACTGACAAAACTGCTCCCAGGAGCTTACATTCTAATGGAAAAAGAAGATCCAATAATTGATTAAATAAATAAATACATAATTTCAGAGAATTGAGAAAATAAAGATAAAAATGGAGATAAAATAAAGATAAAAAGATAGAAATTAGGTATGGAGACTATATTCTCTTTTTATTTTGAACAATTTCAAATCTACAGAAAAGTTGAAAATGACTATTCAATTAACACCCATTTTCTCATTGCCTAAATGCAACAATTATTAACATTATGCCACACTTGCTCTCTCCCTCTTCTATGTGTGCACATCTTTGTATGTATGCATATACACGTACGTATATATGTGGTTCTTGGTGTTGAACCATTTAGGGTAAGTTATAGACATCACGAAACTATCTCTAAATAGTCCAGCAAATATTTCCCAAGAATAGGATACTACCTGTATACCCACAATGCCATTAGGACTCTCAAGAATTTTAATCGTATACAATAACATTAATATGGAGTGAAGTTCAAAACTTCCTCAATCGCTGTTCCTCCCCGCCGGCACCCCCCAACTTTTTGTTTGTTTTCTCAACAAAACAGAAGGTTGAGAAATTAGGTTATGTGATGATCTGGTATGTGAGCCTTCTAGGCATGGAGAACAGCAAGGCAAGAGGCCCTTTCAGAAGCCCAGGTGGTAGATATTCATACAGGTTTATATGCTGCCATCTGGTGTAACCACACTGCCATACACTTTTCTCAAAACCTCTCATCCACCTGTTCCTACACTGAATTCAAACTCTCATAAATGTGAACATTTGAAACCATCACACAGAAGCTCTTCCTGTCAATCTGCAATCTAGGTTTGACCATCCAGGTGTGTTCAGGCAATTTCATGAATCTTTTCTTATTTTTTTATCTCCTTATTTTATAAAAATAAGTGGAAAATGAAGCAATCAATGTTCCGAGACTAGAGTTAAGACCTGTAGGCTCCATCAGTATAATGTAGTTAAGACCTGAATTGATACTAATAATGTCAAAAGTGGTCAATCTTATTTTAAGCCAAACAATTCCATGTTCCATTGAGAAGGAAGAGAAGAAAATGTAAGATCGTATACACAATTATAGAACTGTTTCCTGAAAAAGTGAAGGGCAGTTAAGTATGACATACTACTTTTTCGCTCTTTTGGAAAGAAGTACCATCTCGTAGGGCCTACCACATGATTTTTCAAACAGTTAAGATTTTTTACACATTTCTCATATTGAATTAGGGTAACTAATGCTAAGTGCCACAGCAGACAACTCCTGAAGTCTTGGCTTATGCAATACAGTTCTATTTTTTGCTCATGTAAAGTCTGACGCAGGTGGAGCATCTCTTTGTAGCCTCACCATCTGGCATGTGTGGCCTCCAAAGTGGCCTTGGGTGCCCGGCAGAGAAGGACAGAAGGAGGCACTCTGGCAATGGTTCATCGCTTCTGCCAGGAGCCTGGGCAAGTATCATCACTTCTGTGGACAGTTTGTAAGTGCCAGCCCGTCCTGTGACTGGGCAATAGAGGGGAGTCCATGGGATAATTGGTCAGAATCAGTGGTATCTCCACGGATATTATATGTGAAAGTAGGGAGCTCTCAATAGTGAAGTCTTCAGGGACCCCGGATATGATTGGCCACTCCAGTAGGGGTAGTGTTTGGAATAGAAGAAAAGACATCAAAACCATGGTCTCTTCTTAGCACTCCCTTCTGGAAAGCTGTCTTTTTTCCTTCCCCTCGGCCTCAGGTTTCCTCCTCTACCTTTTGAAGACCAACTCCTTACTAGAGTAGCGCCAGGTGAAAGAGGCCTTCTGCCGATAGCTGAAGTCAAGTTCTGGTTTAAGCCAGCAGAGGCAAGAGAGGGTTTATATCGTTCACAGTCTGGCTCATGCAGATGGGGGTCAGGGAGGAATTTGGGATCAAAACTGTGGGTACAAAGAAGGTATGGATTGATGTGGATGATTCCTAATGCTCTCAGATTCCTGCAACAGCGCAAGGTCACAAGGCAGCCTTTGGGCAGTCCAGACCAGCATCTCCCATCACCACCTGCTGTCGTCCTTGAAGATGCGAATACAAATCACGTGAAGAGCTAAATTCAGAAACACAATTCGTGGCTCAAAGCACAGTTGCATTGGAGGTTAAGCCCAGTGAGTGGCAGCCTGAAGGAGCCACTGTCAGCTGGACTCAGCCCTGGGCAGCCTTACAGACTGGGCAGTAGCAATCGGCCTCTATGTCAGCCCCCTTCTCTGTGGCTCCTGTGGTGAAGCCAGGCGCTGAAATGGCCCTTTGGACAGGGTGTCAGCCAGCTCTGTCAGCCTGCTGTGCTCTGAATCTATTGCTCTTTCTCTTAGGATCCGTTGAGGAACGGGAAGACCTGTCCCCTTCTTACTCATGGCTGCTGGCAGGGAGAGGCTGGCTGGAAATTCTTACTACTCGCATTTGTTTTTGTGGCACTTGAGCTATAGCAGGTGAGAGACAAAGGTTTTGAGTCGTACAGACCTAAACGGCAGAGATAGTTAATACTCACAAACATCCACGTGCATGTCCCATCCCCCCGGGTCAGTCCCTATCCATGGGCAGAGTCAGGGGACTCATCCTGGTTAGTGAGTGATGGCTGTGAGCATTCCTCTTGCTCTGGCCTATGGGCCTGGAATCCAGGTCTTTCAGATACTAGAAACTTCACTGTCAGCCTGGGTCCCTGGGGACTGTCGCGAGTACTACGCGAAGCAACCTGAGTTAGGCACGGAGGGTAAGTAAAAATTACTGTTTTGGTGCACTAAGCTGTTAGCATTTCAGATTTTACGACTAATGCAGGGCTTACAACCTCATCTTGGCTCTGCCATTTGTTATTTTTGGCCTCCATTTTCTCCTCTGTAAAGTGGGGATAATATTACCTACTGCAGAGACTGTCTGGTATACGTGTCTGCCCTGCATCCATTCCATCTGGGCAATGCTCCTCATCCTCCCACTCTGTGAGAGTCTTGTGGAACTGTCAATTCGGGCCAGCCAATTAGAGGGCTACATTCTCTTGGATACACAGACTGGGCCAAGGGGTAGGCAAGTGACCCAAAAATGAGTCTACTTTGAGGACAGGCTTGGATAAGACAGGGTCTCTTTCTGTGTAAGCCTGGAGCTGTGAGATGCCATTTTTCCCACTCAGAGAAGAAAGCAGATGCTGAGTAGAAAGTGGATACTGAGAAAGTTCCATCTAGCCCTGAACTTTTTCAATACATCATCCAGTCAACCAATCAATCAATCAATCAATCTCTTTCTCTCCTCTTTTCCCTTAAGGTAGTTTGAGTTGAGCTTTAGTCACTTGCAACTGAAAGAGTCCTGATCAACGTCCCTACCTTGGAGAGTTATCACAAGGATTAAATATACAATACCTTAGGGGCTTCCCTGGTGGCGCAGTGGTTGAGAATCTGCCTGTCAATGCAGGGGACACGGGTTCGAGCCCTGGTCTGGGAGGATCTCACATGTCACGGAGCAACTAGGCCCGTGAGCCACAACTACTGAGCCTGCGCGTCTGGAGCCTGTGCTCCGCAACAAGAGAGGCCGCGATAGTGAGAGGCCCGCGCACCGCGACGAAGAGTGGCCCCCGCTTGCCACAACTAGAGAAAGCCCTCGCACAGAAACGAAGACCCAACACAGCCGAAAATAAATTAATTAATTTAAAAAAAAATATATATATATATATACAATACCTTAAAGAGCCTGCCATATTACAAGCGCTCCAAACATGATTGCTGTCATGACAGGTTGGTTGCTCTTGTATCAGGTTACTTTGATTGCCTCCAAAGTTGACATGAAATTAATGGCTCCTCTTTAATAATGATGGCCAAAGTAGATAGGCTACAACCTATATCCTTGTCCTTAATCTTCTAATTGCTGTACAATTTCTCTGGTTCTGATTTTAGTTTACTTATAGCTTTCTATTTTATGGTATTTTTTCTTGTGAATTGCCTCAACTACTTTGTGGATATAAATGGGTTATGAATAAGTAAAAGCATTAACATAAACATAAAAAAAGAATTGACAAGCTTGAAATGATACCATATGAGGACACAGGATGTATACTTGGTTTCCTACAAATAGACATCTTACCCCCAACCTCAGCTGAACTGAACAATACATTGAACAAAAAGGTGTTTAAAATTTTAACAGAAACAGCACAAAACCCAGCATAGCTAATATTCTTGTTATCCACAGAAAATCAAAAGTTCTACTTTGAAGAGAATACATTAATACCGATTTTGGAGGACAGATGTTGGAATCAGCATTTGAAAGACCGTGTCTATTTGCTTCCCCTTTTTACCAAAGGCAATAAAGAAAAATATTTTTAACAGAAGTGCTCATTATATTTTCAACTTCACACACTGGGACAGAAACTGTGCGATAGCCATATCTTTAGGACATAGATCCAAAACTAAGTTAGCCGGTCTTTCAGACACCCTTAGAAGAATTGAGAGGCTCAAAAATGCAGCATGAGGGCTACAGATCTAATGCCTATTAATTTCCCTGTCTCCCCTCCTGAACAACAGTCTCCATGAGGACTGGACCTTGTCTGCACAATTTCCTGGTGTATTCCCAGGGCCTACAATGGCACTTCCCACGGGAGACACCCAGTAACTACTTGTGGAATGAGTCATGACTATCTCCCCTCTTCCTGTGAGAGGAAATTTGTGTACTGAAGGCCAAGCCATTGCTGGCTCCATTTCTTCTGCTATCATCTCTTCTTCACCAATTAAATTCTGTATCATTACTTAAGGGAAGAGTTCTTAAAATGGGATGGGGTTCAGAAGGTCCTTGAACCCGCTGAAAATGTATGTAAAGATTTGTATGTTGGGTACATGTTTGGACAAGAGCATCCATAGTTTTCAGAAGAGTTTCAAAAGTACTTCTGACTTTGAAGATGTCAAGGACAGTTGATGTTAGGGATTAGTCATTTAGTACATGCTCAATTAATGTGTGTATAGTCTAATGGTTGAGATTTTGTTTCCCAGTCAGAAACAGCTGAGTCAGCTGTGCGATGTGACCTAAGAATTTAATCCCTTTAAATTCTCTTAATTTCTTCACCTGTGAAACGAGAATAATAATATCTAACAGAATATTGTGAGGATTAAATGAGGTAACATAAAGAATGCTTGACCCATGGCAAGCACTAAGTTATTGGAGCTATCGCTTTTGCTAGTCAATCAATTAAATTGTATTTCAGAGACTTATTATCACATACTCATGAGGACTGATTCTCATGATATCAATTTTGTTCTCCAAAATGAAACAAAATATATAAACAACTTTAAAAAGATTATTCTATTTTCATGCACCATGGAAAGATTTTGGAATGTCATGGAGACAAATACAAAGGGAAAACAAGGGCAGGGATTCATCCGTCTTGTCCAGGTTCAGAGAGGAAGTCAAGGTGGCCAAAAGGGGAATCAGGGCTTTGTTAGAAACGTTTCCAGTTTCTTCTTCTTTCCCTCCCACCCTCATCTCTATCACTGTACACATGCACACGTACACACCAACACACTTTCAGAAATATCATCTCCTGGGAGTTAGTGTACATCTTATGAGTCCTTCTTTAAAATATAGTTCTGGATTCAGCCTCTCTCTAACTCCCCTAATTTAATTTTTGAACAGAATGTCATCAAAGGAAGAATACCAAAAGCGTCAAGTTTGATACCACTTTTTTTTTTTTTCAAATTCTTTGAATGACTGCTTTTTTTCCCTAGTTCCCATTGTGTCCAAGAATAATTTTTTAAAAGATTTCTGGCTTAACCAATAAAAATCAACACCTGTTCGTGTCAGTGA
Source organism: Eubalaena glacialis (assembly GCF_028564815.1). NCBI lineage: Eukaryota > Metazoa > Chordata > Mammalia > Artiodactyla > Balaenidae > Eubalaena > Eubalaena glacialis. The sequence goes on from NC_083732.1 coordinate 68,554,664, forward strand.
GGTTACCAACTGTGGTCAATGTGCTTGTGTGATTGCTCAAATCGTGGTCCAAGTTTTTGTTTCCTTCGAAAATCTCCCGTAACACGTGTGAGACAAAAACAAGTAAGATAAAAAGTCTTCTTTAGTCTTAAGAAGGAAAATAAGGTACAGTGGAGTGAAGCTTCTAGATTTTTTAATGTGTGCATGTTTTTTTAAAAGCAAAGTTGGCGATAAGGTGGTACAAAGTTATAATTGGACTTAAAATGTTGTGCTACAAAGCCATGTTGGAGCCCATCTATTCCAAACCCTTAATATTTCAAAACAGAAAATTAAAATCCAGAGATATGTGAGATTTGGTCAAACTCACATTACTGTTTTCCCCTCTCCCATCATGGCTAGTGGAAGGCCTAGGATGTGATAGCCTCATAGGTTGACTATGTAGTGGTTGCTTCATAATTAATTAATAGAAATCATCAAATTTGTTTTTAGCCCATTTTCTGGCCCTTAGACCTTTATCACCTTCTAGGGGGCTCATCTTTTGCATCACTTATTTCCTGAGGGACTTTATACTCACCTGGTTGAGACAACATATTATCACCAAGCTAATGATTGATTGAGAACAGCATTTCCAAAAGTGCTTGTTCTATGAGGCATTAGGTAGTATTCTCTGGGGGAAAACAGTTGATGCTTGAATGAATTTTGAAAATGCTGTACTGAATAAACATATACAACTATAACCTGCAAGCCTTTTCAGAAGTTTTAATATGCTAACGTGCATCATGTGTGTCTAGGAGTGGGGTAAATATATCATGTTTTCAGAGCTTACTTGACATGGAACATTCTTGCATCTCTCCTGAATCCCAGCATCGGAGAATGAGTGAGGCTTAAGTATTATCCTTCCAGAGATATTTAGACTTTCCTAAGGGATTCTCATCACTTATTTTTTGCTGAGCTCCTTATTTCTGTATCTTAGGATGTAAGATCTTTAAGGGAGGGAAAATGTCCTTCATCTGTAAGTCACCAACACAACGCAATACCATGCACAGATCCTGGTACATAGAACAAATAGCACGAGATCCATCTAATGATTGCTCAATGAATAAACAAAAACGATTTCAAGCCCTATACAGCTTACTTTCTGGAGGTAGAATGTGAGCCATCAATGACAAGCAACCGCATTACCCATGTGTTACTCTTCATTTTTTTTGATCATCTATTCCACAGTTCTGGGGCAAAACTTATTAAGAAAAATTAATAAGGAAAATTATTAAGAAAAAAAATTGTATTGTCACATCCTTCTCCCTCCTTTGCTCACTAAAGAAAAGCTAATGTTTACTAGCTTTTGTGAGGTAGAATCAGGGCAATAGGCATAGAAAAACAGAGCTGGAAAAGCAAAAATGGGAAAATTACATGGAAAAGGACTAAGATTTAGTAGAGAAGAATGGAAATGGAAGGAAAGAGGGTGTAATGTGAGACAAGAACCAGAAGAGTCTGGTGGCTGGGAGATTTCTTGGTTGGCGGGCAGAAGGGAAAGATTTGGCCTAAGGAAGGGAAGCAGTTGTCTTTGGATGTATGATGATGGTGGCATAAATGGGAAGAAGGACTTTTAAGATATTTTCTGTATAACACAGACCCACACCCGGTCACACTTTCTGCTTTGGAAGTTTCATGAAGGACAAAATAAAATCTGGAAAAGTTTTTGTATATATTTTTATTCCCCTCTTGGACTTCCCTCTAGAGACTGGGCAATGGGAGACCTAATCATATTAGGGTTACATTAACAAAAGGACAGAGACATGAGAGAAAAACAGGAACCTATCAAGTTTTCCATTTCTCATGAGACGGGGGACATCTTCACTTGTGAAACAACTGTACACAGTTCTAATTATCCACTCCCACTTTATATCTCCCCAGTTGCTTACAAAAACAGAAGAACGTGGTTGTCCTTATTAAATCTTATTCTTTTAGTTGATTTTATCCATATACGTACAAAATCATGAAAGGTAATAGAAAGCTATTTTACAGTGTACATATATCTATATGCCATAAAAAGAGATTTATGTGAAAGAGAAAATATTAACAATCCTAATGATTTCATAATCACCATAAGAAACCTCAACGGTGGACAGCTTTCTTTGGAACAAAAGATCTAGCACTGCAGAGTACATTTACTAGGTCCCATGGAGGGATTTTATACAGTTCTGAATCATCTTAGGTCAACACATACTTTTTTTTTTTTTTTTTTTTTTTAATTTTATTTTATTTATTTATGGCTGTGTTGTGTCTTCGTTTCTGTGCGAGGGCTTTCTCTCGTTGCGGCAAGTGGGGACCACTCTTCATTGCGGTGCGCGGGCCTCTCATTATCGTGGCCTCTCTTGTCGTGGAGCACAGGCTCCACACGTGCAGGCTCAGTAATTGTGGCTCACGGGCCCAGTTGCTCCGCGGCATGTGGGATCTTCCCAGACCAGGGCTCGAACCCGTGTCCCCTGCATTGGCAGGCGGATTCTTAACCACTGCGCCACCAGGGAAGCCCAACACATACTTTTGATGGTAAACTTCTCATGACATCACTATCCTTGATCCAAATATGGCCACCACGTTTACCCAGGCAAGTATGAGTTCCCAAAGCACTGAGATGGCAAGAAAGCTTTCTCTGTACCTACTTCTGGCTTGGGTTACCTAAAGCTGCCTAGGTAACCTGCTACCGAGAGCTTTCACCCACCTCTGAAAACACATCTGGCTTTAGTCTTTATTACGATGAGTTCATTTGCTTAACAAAGAGTTCGTGACAGTTGCTAGGCTCAGTAGGAAGAAGGGGAATAAGGTGGGAAGAACAAGGCACCAAGTTTAATTTGGTTCACCTAACATTTGTTGAGCAACTATTATGTACCAAGAGATGATGATACAAATACAAATGAGTGTCCTACCCTACAGAGAGGGAAAAGAAAGGAGAAGTGTAAAATGGGTTAAAAGAGAGAGACAAATGAGAAAAGGGAGAGAGGAGGAGATGAGATAGAGGCAGAGGAAGGTAAGGTAGAGAAAGATAAAGAGAAGCACACAGAAAGGGAGTGCTAAGTTAAAGGCAGAGAAATGACAGAGGAAAAGGAAGGAAATGATGAGAAAGAGACAAAAAAAGAAAAAATAGCCAGAAATGATCCAAGAAAAGTCAAGACAAAGAGAATGTGGGGTTTGTAGGGCTCTAGTTTTACATCTTCTAAAGAGGTTCACTGACAAAGAAACTTGCCCCGTTTTTCATGTTCTTAACTTGTATGAATAGAAAGTGGGAGAAAATTGTACTTTTAGAGTTACAGGGTGTGTAGACAGATTTAGAAGGTTTATACAGTGAGCCAGTAAACTAAACTAAAAGGTTCTCACAGGTTTTGCTTTTGGAAACCTTTTCTGGGGGGGGGGAAAAAAAACCCCAAATCCCCCAAAACTAGATTCACTGTAAACATGTAATAAAGAAGGGCAGTGGGTGTTTCCCTTCTTTTTCATGCAATTTACACATGCCTTTTCCCCTCTGGGAAGGAAGCATTTCTCTATTACCAGTTGAGGCAATTCATCATATTCAGCAAAGTCACAGTGGTTGTAAGTACTCATTACGATGTCTCCTTGAGACAGGGAAGGGTGAAAATGGTAGTTTAGAGCAGAAAAAATGGTCTACTGTTTATATTTGGTGCATCATATTACTCAGTGGACTTTTTTTTTTTTTAATTTGAGAAAAAAATGTTGGTGTGTTTCAAATATGTGGTTGAGAGTGGAGTATACCCAGATGTTTGCTGAACTAGACAGCGGCTCTCTAATCCTGAATCCCTTGGGCAGGTGTTACTTGAAAGCATGTCAACTGATAAAATACAGACAGCTGACGCTTGGTCATCACCTGAGAGATGGAGATGGAGGTGATGGGAAATTCCATCAATCATGCTATGATAAGCACTTAAGACTCTCTCGGGGTGAGAGCAGATTGGCGGGCCAAGATCTGTTGTCCCATCTCTTTCCAGGGTGTTAGCAAATCTATGGAGGGAGAGAACTGTGTCTTTTGCCTAGCTGTGCTCAACACTAAAGCGTTCAACGGTAATAGCCATCATGCTGGTGGGATTTGGTGTTGGGGGAATTCTGTGTGCTCGGAGCTGGAGAGAGGCCACCAATTCATTCCACATATATTATTTCTCCAGGAAACACAGCATAATTGAGGACAATTTTCCACCATGAATTGCATCATTAGCTAACACAGGGAAAGTGAAATGCTGTTAACTTTCTTTTTTCTTCTGACAAGCCGATGAGCTGAAGAAAATAGAAAAGTTTAATGTAATTTTTTCCCAAGGATATATGCTGAAAATCAGAATCAAAACACTTTTACACGGTAATAGAAATCCCACATTTTAATACATTGCCATGCATGTAAGGAATCAAGTAATGCTGAATACAAAATAGTCAAATATACAAAATGATAAAGCAGATTTTCAAGACTGATAGAGATCATGCTCACAGATACAAGGGGGCAAAAATCTGTACAGTTTCATTTCTATCAATTTAAAAAGAAACATGCCCCTCCCCCAAAAGTCTTTTTGAGCACAACCCAAAACGCAAGGAAACATTAAAAGAAAATGTAAAGGAGACCCAAAGGGAATTGGCAAGTTGATAGCTGCTTAAGATATGGAAATTGGTAGTTCAAAATTGTGGTGTGCAATAATTCTTATGTTTAGAGAAAAAAGTTTCTGAACATTGTATGCCCTGGGAACACAGGGAACTAAAATGAACATCCAACAGAAAAGGCACTCTTATTTTACTACATAACAAGCTTGTGTCCTCCTTAAGTCTAGTCTTGGGAATTTTTCTAGGGTGCATAGAGAAAAAAACCACAGTTGTGGGCAATGAATAAGGAAAATACTTATTTAATTAACCACTGTTAGGGGACTAAGAGAATTCAGACTGCTGGTTTAACTACTCACTTAAGGAAGCTATAAAAATGTCTACCCTCTACATAGGCTTTTGTGTTATGAAATGTGCTTTTATAGCCATGTTTGTTAGTGTTTGTAAAACAGTGAACCATTTTTTTTCTTGGTCAGATTTTTTCCCCTCGTATGCAATCAAGAGCACTGGTTTTATATTCAATTTACATTGTGTGATTTTTCTTCCTCTTTCTAGCACAAAGACCAATGTACAGAAGCTCATAAAGGAAGTTCAATGTGGCTCTCTGCTTTCTGTGACCCTCAATTTGTCAACTTCATTGGTCTTCTTCAACCCGGGGAATGGCAATCTTCACTGCACTAAGCCCAGCCCAAACCTCTCTCTCTCAGCTTGGTCACAGTGCTCTAAACCTTTGGAAGGTGGAGATAAATGGACACCCTAGTCATGGGCTCTTCAGACCAGCCCCCAGGTATTGTGTGTACATATGAAGTGTTTGGGTTACCTTCACCTTTTCTATAAGTTGTACAAAAACATCTGCTTAAGTTCCTTCCTTAGCATCATTCCTTTATTTTAAATAAAGTAATTTCGTACCCCCCAAAAAAGGTTGATTGATACTTTATCATTTTACTTTTTAAAATACCAGAATGGACTCTCAGTAATAATAGCTATAGGGAAAGGCATAAAATAAGGGGAAGGACTCACTGATAAAAGCCCACATCCCTGCTCACCATGATGAATACGCAGATATTGGTGGTACAGGACAGCTTCTCCGCTTAGCTCATTTTGGCCTCCAAACAACCCTGTCTGCTAAGACGGAACAGGTAGCATCCCAAATGGATGAGCAGAGGCCTAGAGAGATGGGCAATTTCTCTTGAGTTCAAGTATTCTTGAATTCAAAACATCTTCCCCTTTATCAGAGCAGTGCCAGTCTCCACAGAGCCCTAAGAATAACTCAAGTACAGAAACCACAACAGATCAATATTTTCTTTTCTCAAGTACTTTTGACTGCTAATATGTAATTGTGTTACGATATTGACCTTTTCTAAAATTTTGTGTACAACTATTTAATTTGGTGCCTAATGATATTAAATAGTTGGATTAACTGGACCTACAGCAAGTTGGATGTAGTGACACAGGAGTTTTAGTGGAATTCGTTTCAAAACATTTGTGCTGGCTTGGCTTTTCAGCAGACTAGTTGCTTCCGTGCCAATCACAACTGAGACTTACAGGGCAAAGTCAAGAACCTGGCATTATTCAGCTCTCTGTAATGTGAACTTTCACTAGCTAAACAGAGGTCTCCTCAAACATGGCCTTGTAAGGATAGCATTTTTCTACTGGTGAAGGAAATGTAGTGGTGGAGGAATCATTCAGAGCCCCAGAGAGGCTTCCAATTTCCTTTGAGTGAATTTAAGCAAGTGGAATCCTGACTACCCCAAGTGGGGGTCAACACTCACTGAAGAGGCTACTGCTTCTAGAAAGAGAAGGGTGATGTGAGGTGAGAGTGGAATTATAATGAAAAAGACAAAGGTTCCAGTGTTCAAATATGAACATTCCCCCTGCCCCCCCCATTTCTCTTTAAATTTTCCACCTATAAACAGGGGCCTTTTGATGTGAAAGTGAACCTGGTTATGTACTTCAAAACCTCTGCAGCTGGTATGCAGGGAAACATTTTTGGTCTCCTCTCAAATGCATCAAACGGGAACTAGGTATAGGCATTGTCAAAAGCTGCAACAGAGTTAGCAGGTAGCTCCCAATGCAAACACATAAATGCGGTTGATTGTGCTAAAAGAAAAAATACTGAAAATACATATAAAGAATTAGAATTGATCTAGGGAATCATATCATCAAGGACCAAGGTGGTACTCAATTCAAATCACATTTTTGGAATTATGCTTGAATAGGGAGTCTATTCAGAGCTTCAAAAGGTGTCTTTATGACATCTGTGCTATTTGAGAGGGAGGCCAGGCTGACCTCTGGAGAGATGGGAGAAGACCAACGTCAGCCTGTGGAATGGAACAGGAGCAACCACCAAGGCGTTTAATGGCCAGTGATTTTTCTTCAAGGCTATGTCACAAAATCAGTTCCCCCACCCTGAGAGAAGTAATGATCTAAATAATAAGAGTCTCATTTTAGAATTTTCTTGGAGTAAAGCATTTGAGTATATTTTCAGAGAAAATGGGGGTCAGTGGTGGTGAATAGATATGGCCACACGAAACAGGTCTGTGTGCTTTGGCATGTCAACCCACCTTAGAATTCCACGTGTAGTAGCTGTGTGTATGCTGATGTGCCAGGGCCACGTGAAAGCAGCCTGTTTATTTCCTTTGATCCAAATGATTGAAATTTAAAAGGCTATAAACAATGCAGAAGGCAACCAGCAGGGTCTTCGGTGCCTTAAAGATTTCAGGTGTTACTATCTCCTACATTGGCTTAATTTAACAGTCTCCTTGTTTATGTCAGACGGCTGTTTCTATCACTGCACTTCAGGCAAAAAGGCCTGGGTTTAAGAGCCTTTCTAAGGCTTCTGTAAATGTTTGAGGTTTGGAAAACAACAACAACAAAACAAGCAATGAAACAATGAAACCCCTGAACCATTGGCTCCCAAATATGAAAAGGATATTGTATAATCAGAATTAATGTGTAAGTATCTGTGACAATGTCAACCAGTCACCTGCAATTCAATGCAAGTCATATGGTTACCTTGAAATTTTATGAGGTGTATGTTGTTGGTGCCTTCGAGTGCTTGACGTAATTGCGGAAGGAGGCTCTGAAGTAAGAATGCTTGGAGCTCTGCAAGGTTTTAAGACAGCCCTACGTGGAATGGAAGCTTCAGATTTCCAAGGCCTTCTATACCCCTTTTCTGCTGTGCTGTGGAAGTAATTTCTCAGTCAGTGCTGCTGAACAGGAGGTCTAAAACTAGCCCCATACTCAACGGCACTTCTCCTCTATATTTGTCACGGGCCAATTTTCACTCTAAAAATGTTAGATCGTAGTGCTTGCCCCACTTGCCCAGAATTTTCCCTGCAGGGCCAAGATGATAGGCAGAAGAAAACCAGAATACCATCCTCCTAGCCATCCTCCCAAATGAGAATCTCCAGGGAAGGCTCTATTTTGTTCTTTTTATTGAGGGCTGGTGTAACCTCCTTGTGCACTTGGCTAAGTTTTCCTCAAGCTTCCCACAGGTGGTGCGCCTTCAAAAGAAGGCTCCCTGTCTCCTTACTGGAGTTATGTCACCAGAGCAAAATAATGGAAACGCAGCTCCCTGACCTTGAAGCTGTGCTGTGGAGCCAGGAATCATCCACACTGATAAAGCAGAATTCATAAGATAGCTCTCTGGCTACAGGATTAGATGTACATCTAAGGAGACCAAGGGGCAGGACCCACTTGTCTTTGAAACCGAGTCCCCAGCTGCGCCCTGAGCAGCTGCATCTCCTGGGCTGTCCTCCCTCACGATCTCATGCCCCTTGTTTTGATTAGTGGCACTGACCGGCCACCCCCTGGAGATGAGAATCCCTGTCGCAGCGTTGTCTGGGCACCAAGCTTTCCCCAAGATCAAACTTAAGAAGGAATTCTCAGTCAGTCCTGGGGAAAAAGGTGATCATTATGTTTTGCTGTTTGAGTTCTTTATAGAATACTTGAAATCTACCCAAGGAACTATGTGAAAAGAAGAAAGAGATGAAAAGAAAAAAGAATACAAAACAACGCAAGAAAGTAAAGTGGAAGGGGTTGTGGGAGAGGTGAATAAAAACAGCCTTTAAGGCAGAAAGGAACTGATGTCATTTTCAAAGGTGAGGTTTTTAAAAAGAGATGACAGCAGCTTTAGGTCTAGTTGTCAAGTAACAAAATTACTCTAAAGAACGTAGAGGAAAATATCACAAAGAATGAAGCTGCTGATGAACTGGAAGAGGAAGTTTTGAGAAAACGAAAGTGCTAAGGGGGTCTTGAAAACTTTTCTTCTGTGAGACTTTTACTGTTCCTATCCAAAATCAATTATGTGACATTTGCAGACAAAGAAAGCACTTGCAAGTAACAAGGGGGTACATCCATTAGAGGTTTTAATGCTCCGTTTATATTCTCACATCAGGTTGATAATTCCTTTTCCCCTTGAAGTTTAAAAATGAGGCAGAATTCCCTCAGAATGAAGGACTATTAGCCTTTGGGCAACTGAGAAGTGACCCTGGAGGGGACCCGGGTTATTTCCCCGTAATCGGGAGGTGGAATCGACGCTGCGGTTACACACCTCGCAGAGCCTGAGCAGGGAACTGAAGACGCCATTACCCACAAGAAAGCTGATAGGGTCTCTGTCCCCCTAGGTATGTCTTAAAACTACTCAAGTGATTTGATTTTTACCCTAGCAGAACCACCGATGATCTGAGTATTTAATTCACTTCTGGAGCTGGAACAAACTTATCCCCTTGGCAACCCAGAGAGTCTAATAATTATTCGTTTCTGTTCCTTCCCAAGACTGCCTTTCCTGTGCAAGTGAGGGCACCAGCCTTTTAATAAAAAGATTCAGCACAGGTTCAAGTAAAAGGAAAAATAAATGCATCAACAGTTTATAGCCCTTAGACATCAAAGCATTTATCCCTTACCTCCCCATCTCCTGCTTCCTACTAAACAAAACTCACTACAGCCATCTCTGAGGTTCTGGGAATAAAATGTCCTACACACATCTTGGCAAGAAGGTTCAGCACAGCAGGAAATAACCATGGGTCATTGTGGGTCAACATAGAACAAAGAATCCCAAGGCTGTGAAGGAAACTGTTTCTCCATTTTGTTGGTTTAGCTCATGACTGCTCAGATTTTATGCCACCACGTTTCCAAAACTATGCCTCCAGATGATTTCAAACAGAGGTCGACAGTTTGGAAAACAGTAGTTCATATGCAAATATGTGGTACGTGCCAGGAATTAAGGCATTTTTAGAGAAGCCATCTTCAGTGGGGCTCTTTCATTGTCTCCATCTTTGCCCTTTCCTATCTCCATCTTTACCCATCATCTTTAAATAATTGCCCAGCACACTTTTGACTCAAAAAAAAAAAAAAAAAAAAAGCTAGGAAACTCTACTTATTTAATGGTTTGTAACATATTTTGCAAAAGCAAAGTCAGTAAGGATGAACCACCACCATTTAATGAACATCTATCTGCACCACAAAGCATGTCCAGTTTTCCAAGGGTGTTAACAGTTGTTCTCAGAATGTCCCTGGCTAAACCAACTCATTCCCGGATAGTATCTCAGCACCTGGCAGTAGTTCTTTCGAATTCATCAGGCCTGATTTTGTGTCCCTGGGGCTAGTTATAGAATTGGGGCTTCAGAGAATCCAGCATGATGATGAATTGCTGTTTCTGCATAAAGGATGGGAATATAGGTGACCAGGGTGGCTATCAGGCAACTGAAAGCTGCTTTGGGTAGCTCCTACCAGCTAAATCTGGGTGCTGGGAGGGTTGGCTGTACATGATGGGCGCAAATACATGGCCTGACGCTGTCCACTGCCTCTTTCTCTGCCGTCCACTTCCTCAGGCAAGGGAACTGTGCATGTCCATTTCCCCACGTTGCTCTGGCAGGGGATGAATGCTGTCTGAATTCAGTTTTCATTGTGGAAAAGGTGGGGTGGGGATAGTGTTTGGGAGGAGGAGATATCATAAGGGCAGGGAGAGTCTACCTTGTACACTGTTGTTGCCCCAGCTCGATGCTTGGCACATAGCAGATGCTCAATAAACACTTGCTGAATAAAGAAGGGAAGAAACGAAAGATTGGAGGGAGCTCTGGAATTGGAATTGAACCTCAGGAGATGGGCAGTGGAGACTGAGGTGCCCAGGGGTGTTGGCAGCCAGGGTTTGACTTCCTAATTCTAGATTTGTAAAGAATTACGGTCTGCTGGGGGCCTGATGGTGCCTATGCCGACCCATCAGAGGTCCAGATTTGGTGGCCACTGGAGCTTCTCTGAGTTCCCTCTTGGAAGCCCCCTTCTTTGGCACTACAGCCCACAGGCTTGTGGTGAGTCATCCTGCTGGGTGACTCACCCGAATCACATTTGGATCTCTTTCCTTCCCCGTCAAGTTTCCAAATCTCAGGTGGGGTAGTTTTCTAATGGGCTGTGCATTTCCTGATACCCCCAGGGGAGGCAAGGTGTGGGGAGAACAGACGATGAGCGTGTGTCTGGTGACCCTCTGAACTGCCAAGCTTGCTTGTGCTGGCAGGCTCCCAGGGTTGTTACATGTATTGAAAGAAAAGTCTCCGATGTCTGCCGGTCTCAGGCTGGGACTGTGGGCACACAGAACGTACTTGGCTGAGTTTTTGATTCAGTCATCTTTACATTTTCAGGAAAAAAAAAATGCTAAAGCATGATGTAGGGTCAATCAATATGGACATTTCTCTAAAGACAAGCAATAACTGGGTTGACTGGTTTCCCAGGACTGTGCTTTGCTGTAAAACATAGTACAAAAAAATTAGTTATGGGTATAATCCCAGAAAGGATTAAAAAGGACTAGGAGGTTCTCTTCTGAGGAAGAAACCTAGTGTGGGGTTGGAACCTCTTGCTTCTCTAGACATGCAGGGGGTCACTTGCTGTTTTTTCTCTTCAAAGAATTGTGATCAGAACTTGACCTAGAGAGGTTTCCAAAGTGTTAAAGGCAGACCACACCCTGGGAAACTGCATTCTGCTGTCTTTACCATCAATGCACCTAGGCTAAGATTAAAATATGGCCACACCCCCATTTTGGTTTTTTGGAAAGAACTCTTCTATAGAATGAGAGATTACATACATTGGCCAAATAGAAGCCTCCTGTGTTTGAGTGTGTGTATGTGCTCGTGGTAAGTCGTGCCCAGGTAAGAGGAAACTAGAGCTAAATGATCACCATTCCCCAGGCCCACCATTACCTCCCTTTGCTGCTGTAAGAAATCCAGTTGTTCAGTAAAGTGTCAAGAGGTTAAGTCTAACAGTACTGTGGCCGTATTTACCAATTTACCACAAACGACGGAGTATATGCTAGGAGTGGAGCCTCATCTTGGACAGTCGGAGCCAGAAATAGGACAAGATTTATAAGAAAGAAGAAAAGACTTGTTTTCTCACATGTACTGAACGTGCTGATTCGTTTCGGTATAGGGGGTTCTCACGTAAAGTGCTTAAGAGTTGGAAAGAATACCTTTAGAGGTCATAACTAACACAATCGAGACATGTTTACATTCCTACCAGGGCATAATATTGTGAACACTTCCACTGAGATTGCAGACCTGCCGTAATTTTTTTTCTAACGCATCATGCCGTCTGCACACATAATAAAATAATCCAGTAGTTGCCATGCTAAAACAGGACTTCTAGTGAAGGGCACAGTCAGCTCCCCAAAGGGAGCTTGAGTTATGCACAGTGATGAAAACCGGAAGCAGTTTTCCAGCTAATGGTCTGCCAATGACCACTTGGAGCAAGTTGGCACTGTATATTATGTACCTCATTTAAAAATCCACAGCAAACTAAGATTTTCCAAAGCCCATAATCTTGACTGAATGGGTGGTTTTTCAGTTAATCTGGTTAATCTGTCAATGCTCCAAGGATATCTTCTGGCAGTGCCATGAGTTAGTCTTTCTGTGAGGAACAGGCCATGTTCATATCGACTGGCAGGACAGCAGCTTGGAAGGCTAACCGCGTTTATGGAGAACCCTCAGTTGAGGCTGCAAGAGGAAAAAGAAGAAAACATGATGAGCTATTTCTCTATATTCCCATATACTGGTATGTAGCAATAATCCAATTCAAACAAACCTTAACATCCTTAGGTCAAAGAGAAGGCGCTATTGGAGGTAACGGTGACTCAACTTCAAGATGAACTTATGGTGGCTTGTATTCTTGGAACGTCCTTCCTTTTTTTTTTTTTTTTTTTTTTGCAGAGCGTGGAAGGTATCCATCTCAGGGATAGGAGAAGTTGCACGAAAGGAAGGGGAAAACTGGATTCCTGGAACTGGCATTCAGCCCTATGACAGGGCTGTGGTTTGGGAAACCATGTCATACATTATGGGGTTTCGTGCATTTACTTGATCTGGAACAAGATCAGACTGGGAATGGTGTGGAAGCATTTTGGGGTGAGGGTATAGTGGGGGGGTTTCATTCTTCATTAAGAAGCTTTCCCAGGATAAAACCTAGAAAAACATATTGGAAGCAGTATGGGTGGAGGTCCTGAGTTTGCTAGTTGAAAAGTCAGGTTGGCTGAGCAGGTTAGTGACTAGGTAGAGAAAGTCATTAAAATCTGAGCAGATTGAACTACTTGAATGGCAACCCTGCTTCTGACCTTGGGAATGCTGGTACAGATATATTTGTCTAATTTTTCCAACTTTATTTTCTAATTTCCTTTTATTTTATCTCAGTATTCCCTACAGATGCTTATACACAGGTCCTCATTAATTAGTTAATAAAAGAGCACAATTGAATATTTTGCTCAGAAAGATTATCAATATGAGCTTTATTTAATACACAGAACTATTGGGCAATGGAGAGAAAGCAAGAGTTCTTGATGTTAAAAAAAAAAAACAAAAAACTTACCTAGGTTTTAAAACTGGTTTTTTAAAACATGAGAGAATGTACAATTTATAAGCAAATGTTTCATTAAACTTACTATTTTTGAGACAATACAAAAGCAAAAGTAAGGTACTATTTAAGTACATTCAATATACAATAATATACACTACTGATAAGGTTGTAATGAAAGTAGAATACTAATATATGGCTGATAGCATTGTAAACTGGAAAAATAATGTCTATTTATTTAAAAACTATTAAAAATTCACATTCATTGACTCAGTGTTCCCTTTCTTAGAGTGCATCCTAAAGAAATATTCTAAAAAAATGAAAGAAGCTATACGCACAAATATGCAACCCAGAGGTTATTTATAATAGCGGAAAAATTAGAAGACAACCAGTTTCCTACTGTTGAAAACTTAGGTTAAGTAAATTATGGTGCATTAACAAGATGGATGATTACATGGCCATTAAAGTAATAATTATGATGATTATGTAGCAACATGGTGAACAGTTATGATATACTACAATACAAAACTTACACATATGTATAGCAAAGAAATGTAAGGGAAAGGTGAAGGCTTTAGGATTTTTATTATTGTTGTCATAATGTTTTACACACGAACAACAAAAGTTAGGTTCACAAGGGTGCAGCTTTGACCCATAAGCATTGACTAACTAAAGCATCCAGTTATTTTCATTCACTAATAGTACTAAGAAAATAAATATTTATAATTTCATTAAGAAATAACAGTCCAGTATTATTAAAGGGGATTAGAAACTGACACAAGTAAAAATCTTTTATCCAAGCCAACCTGTAAAAGCGAAGTACAGCTGGAATAACAGATTTCTAGGAATCTGATACCGTATACTATTACCCAGACTTTTGCTAAAATCAGCTCTGGAAAATGTGTGAAAAGAATTAGTAAGAACAACCTACATTTAAAAAGTAAAATTGAAAAGTGAATAATGATAATAAAGAGTAAACACCAATTAATTACTCTACTTTGGATCCTGAGTCAGGAGTTGATAACTAGGTTTATCACAGCTGCTATTTCTCCAAATAACCATGTCTTCCACATGAGCCTCTAAGGCTGATGGAAAGCAGATGTGTCTAACTTTAGCATACAATAAGATTTATAGCCATGGACATGAGCTGAGCCTATTAGACCTTAAAGGTCTTTCACCTGTGGCTCCCCAGTACTGTTCTTGGGATAGGTAGAATATCCCCATTTTGTGGATGAGGAAATTGAGGCCCAGGAGTATTATTTGCCCAAGGTCACACTGCTAGTGAAGGTAAAATCTGTACTCAGACCTAGGTCTGTCCCATTCTAGTGACATATAGGAGTGACAGGGACAAATATATCAAGTATTCAGAGTATTTCCCACTCTTCCATCTTCTAACTAGGATTTTGTGGTTATCCACAAGCCCCATCAGCAAAACAAAGGGCCCTAATGGGCAGGGAAAAAAACTGGTGGCTAAATTAATTTATATTAGAAAGATGGAGATATTAGAAAGAACAGAGATACTCCTATAAGACTTGAATACACACAGGAGTAGAGGCCACAGAGAGACAAACTGGGGGTTTGTAGAGTGACATAGGAGATTTGGGGTGATGGCTGCCACATGTGTGGGCCCTTTGGAAGAGGGATGCCCAAAGAGAAGAGTGTGGATGGCATAATACTACCTTGACCCATCTTTCCATGGAATCAGTATTCATTGCTCTTTGATGCTTTTGCAGTTATTTATGTTTCCTTTGAATGTGTCACCAGGTTGAGTTGGGCTTTATGTGGGAGCAAGAGGCCCCTGTTTACTCAGGTTGTATGTGCAGGGATGTGCCTAGTATAAGGCTTGGACCATTGTCTTTCTGTCACGTGTATAGTGATGGCTCTGCCGTCATCGCTTGGCTAGAGATTTTTGTTATGTGTAACAGGAATCAAGCCTTCAGGTATGTAAAAGCTACATGAGGTCAAAATGTAAAATGGCAGTTTGTGTTAGATGGCTCTGGCTCTTTATAGTTTTGTTTTGTTTTTAGAATTGAGGTATAGTTGATTTACAATACTGTGTTAATTTCAGGTGTACAGCATAGTGATTCAGTTTTTTTTTTTTTGCAGATTATATTCCATTATAGGTTACTACAAAATATTGAGTATAATACCCTGGTTCTATATAGTAAATCCTCATTGCTTACTTATTTTATGTATAGTAGTTTGTATCTGTTAATTCCATATTCCTGACTTGTCCCTTCCCCCCACTTCTCTCCCCTCCGGTAACCATAAATTTGTTTCCTACGTCTGTGAATCTGTTTGTTTTGTATATACATTCACTTGTATTATTTCTTAGATTTCACATATAAGTGATATCATATAGTATTTGTCTTTGTCTTGTTTCACTAAACATTATATTCTCTGGGTCCATCCATGTTGCTGCAAATGGCAATATTTCATTCTTTTTCATGGCTGAGTAATATTACATTGTACATATATACCACATCTTCTTAAACCAACTGTCTGTTGAAGGGCACTTGGGTTGCTTTCCAAGTCTTGGCTATTATAAATAGTGCTGCTATGAACATTGGGGTGCATATATCTTTTTTTTTTTTTTTTTTTTTTTTTTTATGAATATAACGCTGTTTTTTTTATTAAAGTATAGTTGATTTACAATATTTTATTAGTTTCAGGTGTACAACATAGTGATTCAATATTTTTACAGATTATACTCCATTTAAAGTTATTATAAAATATTGGCTAGATTCCCTGTGTGTACATCTTTGTATCTTATTTATTTTATACATAGTAGTTTGTACCTCTTAATCCCCTACCCCTAAATTGCCCCTCTCCGCTTCCCTCTCCCCACTGGTAACACTAGTTTGTACTCTATATCTATGAGTTTGTTTCTGTTTTGTTATATTCATTCATTTGTTTCATTTTTTAGATTCCACATATAAGCGATAACATAGAGTATTTGTTTTTTTTTTTTTTTTTTTTAAACATCTTTATTGAAGTATAATTGCTTTACAATGGTGTGCTAGCTTCTGCTTTACAACAAAGTGAATCAGTTACACATATACATATGTTGCCATATCTCTTCCCTCTTGCATCTCCCTCCCTCCCACCCTCCCTATCCCACCCCTCTAGGTGGTCACAAAGCACCGAGCTGATCTCCCTGTGCTATGCGGCTGCTTCCCACTAGTTATCTATTTTACATTTGGTAGTGTATATATGTCCATGACACTCTCTCACCCTGTCACATCTCACCCCTCCCCCTCCCCATATCCTCAAGTCCATTCTCTAGTAGGTCTGTGTCTTTATTCCTGTCTTGCCACTACGTTCTTCATGACCTTTTTTTTTTTTCTTAGATTCCATATATATGTGTTAGCATACTGTATTTGTTTTTCTCTTTCTGACTTACTTCACTCTGTATGACAGACTCTAACTCCATCCACCTCATTACAAACACCTCCATTTCATTTCTTTTTATGGCTGAGTAATATTCCATTGTATATATGTGCCACATCTTCTTTATCCATTCATCCGATGATGGACACCTAGGTTGCTTCCATGTCCTGGCTATTGTAAACAGAGCTGCAATGAATATTTTGGTACATGACTCTTTCTGAATTATGGTTTTCTCAGGGTATATGCCCAGTAGTGGGATTGCTGGGTCATATGGTAGTTCTATTTTTAGTTTTTTAAGGAACCTCCATACTGTTCTCCATAGTGGCTGTATCAATTTACATTCCCACCAACAGTGCAAGAGTGTTCCCTTTTCTCCACACCCTCTCCAGCATTTATTGTTTCTAGATTTTTTGATGATGGCCATTCTGACCGGTGTGAGATGATACCTCATTGTAGTTTTGATTTGCATTTCTCTAATGATTAATGATGTTGAGCATTCTTTCATGTGTCTGTTGGCAATCTGTATATCTTCTTTGGAGAAATGTCTATTTAGGTCTTCTGCCCATTTTTGGATTGGGTTGTTTGTTTTTTTGTTATTGAGCTGCATGAGCTGCTTGTAAATCTTGGAGATTAATCCTTTGTCCGTTGCTTCATTTGCAAATATTTTCTCCCATTCTGAGGGTTGTCTTTTGGTCTTGTTTATGGTTTCCTTTGCTGTGCAAAAGCTTTTAAGTTTCATTAGGTCCCATTTGTTTATTTGTGTTTTTATTTCCATTTCTCTAGGACCTGGGTCAAAAAGGATCTTGCTGTGACTTATGTCACACAGTGTTCTGCCTATGTTTTCCTCTAAGAGTTTGATAGTGTCTGGCCTTACACTTAGGTCTTTAATCCATTTTGAGTTTATTTTTGTGTATGGTGTTAGGGAGTGTTCTAATTTCATACTTTTACATGTACCTGTCCAATTTTCCCAGCACCACTTATTGAAGAGGCTGTCTTTTCTCCACTGTATATGCTTGCCTCCTTTATCAAAGATAAGGTGACCATATGTGCGTGGGCTTATCTCTGGGCTTTCTATCCTGTTCCATTGATCTATATTTCTGTTTTTGTGCCAGTACCAAACTGTCTTGATCACTGTAGCTTTGTAATATAGTCTGAAGTCAGGGAGCCTGATTCCTCCAGCTCCATTTTTCGTTCTCAAGATTGCTTTGGCTATTCGGGGTCTTTTGTGTTTCCATACAAATTGTGAAATTTTTTGTTCTAGTTCTGTGAAAAATGCCAGTGGTAGTTTGATAGGGATTGCATTGAATCTGTAGATTGCTTTGGGTAGCAGAGTCATTTTCACAATGTTTATTCTTCCAATCCAAGAACATGGTATATCTCTCCATCTATTTGTATCATCTTTAATTTCTTTCATCAGTGTCCTATAATTTTCTGCATACAGGTCTTTTGTCTCCCTAGGTAGGTTTATTCCTAGGTATTTTATTCTTTTTGTTGCAATGGTAAACGGGAGTGTTTTCTTAATTTCACTTTCAGATTTTTCATCATTAGTATACAGGAATGCAAGAGATTTCTGTGCATTAATTTTGTATCCTGCTACTTTACCAAATTCATTGATTAGCTCTAGTAGTTTTCTGGTAGCATCTTTTGGATTCTCTATGTATAGTATCATGTCATCTGCAAACAGTGACAGCTTTACTTCTTCTTTTCCGATTTGGATTCCTTTTATTTCTTTTTCGTCTCTGATTGCTGTGGCTAACACTTCCAAAACTATGTTGAATAATAGTGGTGAGAGTGGGCAACCTTGTCTTATTCCTGATCTTAGTGGAAATGGTTTCAGTTTTTCACCATTGAGGACAATGTTGGCTGTGGGTTTGTCATATACGGCCTTTATTATGTTGAGGAAAGTTCCCTCTATGCCTACTTTCTGCAGGACTTTTATCATAAATGGGTGTTGAATTTTGTCGAAAGCTTTCTCTGCATCTATTGAGATGATCATATGGTTTTTCTCCTTCAATTTGTTAATATGATGTATCACGTTGATTGATTTGCGTATATTGAAGAATCCTTGCATTCCTGGAATAAACCCCACTTGATCATGGTGTATGATCCTTTTAATGTGCTGTTGGATTCTGTTTGCTAGTATTTTGTTGAGGATTTTTGCATCTATGTTCATCAGTGATATTGGCCTGTAGTTTTCTTTCTTTGTGACATCTTTGCCTGGTTTTGGTATCAGGGTGATGGTGGCCTCGTAGAATGAGTTGGGGAGTGTTCCTCCCTCTGCAATATTTTGGAAGAGTTTGAGAAGGATAGGTGTTAGCTCTTCTCTAAATGTTTGATAGAATTCGCCTGTGAAGCCATCTGGTCCTGGGCTTTTGTGTGTTGGAAGATTTTTAATCACAGTTTCAATTTCAGTGCTTGTGATTGGTCTGTTCATATTTTCTATTTCTTCCTGGTTCAGTCTCGGCAGGTTGTGCATTTCTAAGAATCTGTCCATTTCTTCCAGGTTGTCCATTTTATTAGCATAGAGTTGCTTGTAGTAATCTCTTATGATCGTTTGTATTTCTGCAGTGTCAGTGGTTACTTCTCCTTTTTCATTTCTAATTCTATTAATTTGAGTCTTCTCCTTTTTTCTCTTGATGAGTCTGGCTAATGGTTTATCAATTTTGTTTATCTTCTCAAAGAACCAGCTTTTAGTTTCATTGATTTTTGCTATTGTTTCCTTCATTTCTTTTTCATTTATTTCTGATCTGATCTTTATGATTTCTTTCCTTCTGCTAGCTTTGGGGTTTTTTTGTTCTTCTTTCTCTAATTGCTTTAGGTGCAAGGTTAGGTTGTTTATTCGAGATGTTTCCTGTTTCTTGATGTAGGCTTGTATTGCTATAAACTTCCCTCTTAGAACTGCTTTTGCTGCATCCCATAGGTTTTGGATCGTCGTGTCTCCATTGTCATTTGTTTCTAGGTATTTTTTGATTTCCCCTTTGATTTCTTCAGTGATCATTTCGTTATTAAGTAGTGTATTGTGTAGCCTCCATGTGTTTGTATTTTTTACAGATCTTTTCCTGTAATTGATATCTAGTCTCATAGCGTTGTGGTCGGAAAAGATACTTGATACGATTTCAATTTTTTTAAATTTACCAAGGCTTGATTTGTGACCCAAGATATGATCTATCCTGGAGAATGTTCCATGAGCACTTGAGAAAAATGTGTATTCTGTTGTTTTTGGGTGGAATGTCCTATAAATATCGATTAAGTCCATCTTGTTTAATGTATCATTTAAAGCTTGTGTTTCCTTATTTATTTTCATTTTGGATGATCTGTCCATTGGTGAAAGTGGGGTGTTAAAGTCCCCTACTATGATTGTGTTACTGTCGATTTCCCCTTTTATGGCTGTTAGTATTTGCCTTATGTATTGAGGTGCTCCTATGTTGGGTGCATAAATATTTACAATTGTTATACCTTCCTCTTGGATCGATCCCTTGATCATTATATAGTGTCCTTCTTTGTCTCTTGTAATAGTCTTTATTTTAAAGTCTATTTTGTCTGATATGAGAATTGCTACTCCAGCTTTCTTTTGATTTCCATTTGCATGGAATATCTTTTTCCATCCCCTCACTTTCAGTCTGTATGTGTCTCTAGGTCTGAAGTGGGTCTCTTGTAGACAGCATATATATGGGTCTTGTTTTTGTATCCATTCAGCCAGTCTGTGTCTTTTGGTGGGAGCATTTAATCCATTTACATTTAAGGTAATTATCGATATGTATGTTCCTATTCCCATTTTCTTAAATGTTTTGGGTTTGTTATTGTAGGTGTTTTCCTTCTCTTGTGTTTCTTGCCTAGAGAAGTTCCTTTAGCATTTGTTGTAAAGCTGGTTTGGTGGTGCTGAACTCTCTCAGCTTTTGCTTGTCTGTAAAGGTTTTAATTTCTCCATCAAATCTGAATGAGATCCTTGCTGGGTAGAGTAATCTTGGTTGTAGGTTTTTCTCCTTCATCACTTTAAGTATATCCTGCCACTCCCTTCTGGCTTGCAGCGTTTCTGCTGAAAGATCAGCTGTTAACCTTATGGGGATGCCCTTGTGTGTTATCTGTTGTTTTTCCCTTGCTGCTTTTAATATGTTTTCTTTATATTTAATTTTTGATAGTTTGATTAATATGTGTCTTGGTGTGTTTCTCCTTGGATTTATCCTGTATGGGACTCTCTGTGCTTCCAGGACTTGATTAACTATTTCCTTTCCCATATTAGGGAAGTTTTCAACTATAATCTCTTCAAATATTTTCTCAGTCCCTTTCTTTTTCTCTTCTTCTTCTGGGACCCCTATAATTCGAATGTTGGTGCGTTTAATGTTGTCCCAGAGGTCTCTGAGACTGTCCTCAGTTCTTTTCATTCTTTTTTCTTTATTCTGGTCTGCAGTAGTTATTTCCACCATTTTATCTTCCAGGTCACTTATCCGTTCTTCTGCCTCAGTTATTCTGCTATTGATCCCATCTAGAGTATTTTTAATTTCATTTATTGTGCTTGTCATCGTTTCTTGGTTCCTCTTTAGTTCTTCTACGTCCTTGTTAAATGTTTCTTGCATTTTGTCTATTCTATTTCCAAGACTTTGGATCATCCTTACTATCATTATTCTGAATTCTTTTTCAGGTAGACTACCTATTTCCTCTTCATTTGTTAGGTCTGGTGTGTTTTGACCCTGCTCCTTCATCTGCTGTGTGTTTTTCTGTCTTCTCATTTTGCTTATCTTACTGTGTTTGGGGTCTCCTTTTCACAGGCTGCAGGTTCGTAGTTCCCGTTGTTTTTGGTATCTGTCCCCAGTGGCTAAGGTTGGTTCAGTGGGTTGTGTAGGTTTCCTGGTGGAGGGAACTAGTGCCTGTGTTCTGGTGGATGAGGCTGGATGTTGTCTTTCTGGTGGGTTCGTCCACGTCTGGTGGTGTGTTTTGGGGTGTCTGTGGCCTTATTATGATTTTAGGCAGCCTCTCTGTTAATGGATGGGGCTGTGTTCCTCTCTTGCTAGTTGTTTGGCATAGGGTGTCCAGCACTGTAGCTTGCTGGTCATTGAGTGAAGCTGGGTCTTGATGTTGAGATGGAGATCTGTGAGAGATTTTCGCCGTTTGGTATTACGTGGAGCTGGGAGGTCTCTTGTGGACCAGTGTCCTGAAGTTGGCTCTCCCACCTCAGAGGCACAGCCCTGATGCCTGGCTGGAGCACCAAGAGCCTTTCATCCACACGGCTCAGAATAAAAGGGAGAAAAAATGGAAAGAAAGAAAAAAAGAGGATAAAATAAAATAAAATAAAGCAATTATAATAAAAAATAAGAAAAAAAATTATTAAGAGTAAATTTATTAAGAAAAAAAAATTTTTTTAATTTTTAAAAATAGATTTATTAATTTTTTATACTAAAAATAAGAAAAAAATTATTTAGAAAAAATTTATTAAGAAAAAAAATTTTTTAATTTTTTAAAATAAAAAACATGAAAAAACTTATTAAAAATTTTTTTAAAAATAGAAAATAAGGAAAAAATTATTAAGAAAACATTTATTAGGGAAAAAAAAATTTTTTAAGCCAAAAAAAAAAAAAAAAAAAAACGGACGGACCTAACCCTAGGACTAACGGTGAGAGCAAAGCTATACAGACAAAATCTCACCCAGAAGCATACACATCTACACTCACAAAAAAAAGGAAAAGGGGAAAAGTTAATATATCCTGCTCCCAAAGTCCATCTCCTAAATTTAGGATGATTCGTTGTCTATTCAGGTATTCAACAGATGCAGGCACATCAAGTTGTTTGTGGAGCTTTAATCCGATGCTTCTGAGGCTGCTGGGAGAGATTTCCCTTTCTCTTCTTTGTTCGTACAGCTCCCGGGGTTCAGCTTTGGATTTGGACCCGCCTCTGCATGTAGGTCCCCTGAGGGCGTCTGTTCCCCGCCCAGACAGAACGGGGTTAAAGGAGCAGCTGATTCGGGGGCTCTGGCCCAGTCAGGCCGGGGGGAGGGAGCGGTACGGAGGAGGCGGGGCGAGCCTGCGGCGGCAGAAGCCGGCCTGGCGTTGCAGCAGCCTGAGGTGCGCCGTGCGCTCTCCCGGGGAAGTTGTCCCCGGATTACGGGAGCCTGGCCGTGGCGGGCTGCACAGGCTCCCGGGAGGGGCGGTGTGGAGAATGACCTGTGCTTGCCCACAGGCTGTTTGGTGGCGGTAGCAGCAGCCTTAGCGTCTCATGCCCGTCTCTGGGGTCCGCGCTGATAGCCGCGGCTCGCGCCCGTCTCTGGAGTTCGTTTAAGTGGCGCTCTGAATCCCCTCTCCTTGCACGCCGCGAAACAAAGAGGCAAGAAAAAGTCTCCCGCCTCTTCGGCAGCTGCAGACTTTTTCTCGTGCACCCTCCCGGCTAGTTGTGGTGCGCTAGACCCTTCAGGCTGTGTTCACGCAGCCAACCCCAGTCCTCTCCCTGGGATCCGACCGAAGCCCGCGCCTCAGCTCCCAGCCCCCGCCCGCCCCGGCGGGTGAGCAGACAAGCCTCTCGGGCTGGTGAGTGCTGCTCGGCGCCGAGCCTCTGTGCAGGAATCTCTCCGTTTTTCCCTCTGCGTCCCTGTTGCTGTGGGATCCGCGCTGATAGCCGCGGCTCGCGCCCGTCTCTGGAGCTCGTTTAGGCGGCGCTCTGAATCCCCTCTCCTTGCGCGCCGCGAAACAAAGAGGCAAGAAAAATTCTCTTGCCTCTTTGGCAGCTGCAGTCTTTTTCCCGGACTCTCTCCCGGCTAGCACCGAAGCCCGAGCCCCAGCTCCCAGGCCCCGCCCGCCCCGGCGGCTGAGCAGACAAGCCTCTCGGGCTGGTGAGTGCTGGTCGGCACCGCTCCTCTGTGCGGGAATCTCCGCTTTGCCCTCCGCACCACTGTGGCTGCGCTCTCCTCCGTGGCTCCGAAGCTTCCCCCCTCTGCTACCCGCAGTCTCTGCCCACGAAGGGGCTTCCTAGTGTGTGGAAACCTTTCCTCCTTCACAGCTCCCTCCCACTGGTGCAGGTCCCATCCCTATTCTTTTGTCTCTGTTATTTCTTTTTTCTTTTGCCCTACCCAAGTACGTGGGGATTTTCTTGCCTTTTGGGAGGTCTGACGTCTTCTGCCAGCGTTCAGTGGGTGTTCTGTAGGAGCAGTTCCACGTGTAGATGTATTTCTCATGTATCTGTGGGGAGGAAGGTGATCTCCGCGTCTTACTCTTCCGCCATCTTGCCCCTCCCTCCTATATCTTTTTGAATTAGAGTTTTCTTTTTTTCTGGATATATACCCAGGAGTGGGATTGCTGGATCATATGGTAGCCCTCTTTTAATTTTGTTTAAAGGAACCTCCATGTTCTTTTCCATAGTGGCTGCACCAATTTACATTTCCACCAACAGTGTAAGAGGGTTCCCTTTTCTCCACACCCTCTCCAGCATTTACTATTTATAGACTTTTTGATGATAGCCATTCTGACAAATGGGAGGTGATACTTCATTGTAGTTTTGCATTTCTCTAATAATTAGCAATGTTGAGCATCTTTTCATGTGCCTGTTGGCCATCTGTATGAATTTTTTAGAGAAATGTTTATTTAGCCCTTCTGTCCGTTTTTTGATTGGGTTTTTTTTTTTTTTTTGATATTGAGTTGTATGAGCTGTTTGTATATTTTGGATGTTAACCCCTGTTGGTTGCATCATTTGCAAATATTTTCTGCCATTCCATAGATTGTCTTTTGGTTTTGTTGATGGTTTCCTTTGCTGTGCAAAAGCTTTTAAGTTTGACAAGCTCCCATTTGTTTACTTCTGCTTTTATTTCTTTTGCCTTGGGAGACTGATCTAAGAAAATATTGCTACGATTTATGTCAAAGAATCTTTCACCTATGTTCTCTTCTAGGAGTTTTATGGTGTCATGTCTTACATTTAGGTCTTTAACTCAGTTTGAGTTTATTTCTGTATATGGTGTGAGGGAATGTTCTAATTTCATTTTTTTACACGCAGCTGTCCAGCTTTCCCAACACCACTTGTTAAAGAGACTCTCTTTTCTCCATTGTATATTCTTGCCTCCTCTATTGAAGATTAATTGACTGTATGTGCATGGGTTTATTTCTGGGCTCTCTATTCTGTTCTGTTGATCTATGTTTTTGTGTCAATGCCATGCTGCTTTGATTACTGTAGCTCTGTAGTATACAGTAAGCCTGTATACTGAAGCCTGAAAGGGTTATACCTCCAGCTTTGTTCTTTTTTGTCAGGATTGCTTTAGCAATTCTAGGTCTTTTGTGGTTCCATATAAATTTTAGGATTATCTGTTCTAGTTCTGTGAAAAATGGGGTGTTTTGATAGAATTTGCATTAAATTTGTAGATTGCTTTGGGTAGTATGGCCATTTTAACAATATTAATTCTTCTAATCCAAGAGCATGGATATCTTTCCACTTCTTTGTATCATCTACAATTTCCTTCATCAATATTTTATAGTTTTCACCATATAGGTCTTTTGCCTCCTTGGTTAAGTTTATTCCTAGGTATTTTGTTCTTTTTGATGTGATTTTAAATGGGGTTAGTTTTTACTTTCTCTGGTATTTCATTATTAGTGTATAGAAACGCAGCATTTTTGTACATTAATCTAGTATCCCAATACCTTGCTGAAATCATTTATTAGTTCTAGTAGTTTTTGTGTGGAGACTTTAGGGTTCTCTGTTTAGAGTATCAAGTCATCTGCAAATAGTGAGAGTTTAACCTCTTCCCTTATAATCTGGATACCTTTTCTTTCTTTCCTTCTTTCCTTCCTCCCTTCTTCCCTTCCTTCCTTCCTTCTTTCTTTCTTTCTTGTCTGACTGCTGTGCCTATGATTTCCAACATTATGTTAAATAGAAATGGCAAGAGTGGGCATTCTTGTCTTGTTGCTGAATTTAGCAGGAAGTCTTTCAGGTGTTCACTGTTAGGTATTATGCTGGCCATGGGTTTGCTGTAAATGGTAGATGGCTCTGGCCCTTTAAAGGGTGAAAAGTGTGATCTTTGAGATGGTACAATTTTTGGGTTCCATCCTCTGGGCTTCACCATCCCAGACTCCCTCTAGCTCCTCATATGTACTAGGTTATTTGCAGTCTTTGCTCAACCTTTCCTCCTGCCTAGGATGCCTTCTTTGTACATCCTGGAACACTAGTGAACACCTACTCCTCTGTTTTTCAAGATTACTTCAAGCATCACATTCTTTTTTTTTTTTTTTTAAACATCTTCATTGGAGTATAATTGCTTTACAATGTTGTGTTAGTTTCTGCTTTATAACAAAGTGAATCAGTTATATATATATACATATGTTCCCATATCTCTTCCCTCTTGCATCTCCCTTCCTCCCACCCTCCCTATCCCACCCCTCTAGGTGGTCACAAAGCACCGAGCTGATCTCCCTGAAGCATCACATTCTTTATGAAGCCTTCTCTCTCTCTCTCGAAACAGCTGACAGCTTACCCTTGGATGCCAGCAAGGCATCGTAAATGTTTACCACCAAACCCACCATGAACACTTTATTTTAATGTATCCATCTCTCCTAAATTTTTTGAGGGTGGTACCATGTCTTATTGTTGTATGTCTTCCCAATGCAAAGTGCAGTGCCATGTATACAGAAAGTGCTTAGTAAATAGTTGTGAAATAATGAAGAAAGCAGTGATGCTGGAGGAGAGATTTTTCTCTTTTTCAGGGCTTAATTCAATACCTAATTTTAGTTGAGATTTAATCCTGTAGTCAGGTCTGCATATAGAGAGAGGACTGCTCCTCTTTCTTTCTCTACATCTAAGGACTACTCAAGGGACATGTGCATCCTGGAACTGGCCGTGTATGGATTTGCAACTAACAAACAGTAAAAAAAAAAAAAAAGCTCTTTCTCAAATCTTTTTTCAACATTACTAGTTTAGGCATTCTGGGAACCAATCACCTCTTTAGTCTAACAGCATCAGGGTCCAGGATGAGTAGGGCAACATTAGGGTCCAGTGATTAAAGATTGTGGGTTCTGGAATCAGGTGGATCTGGTAGATATCCCAGGCTCACCACTTACCAGCTACATGTTGTTGAAAACATGAATTTCTTCAAACCTCAACATCTTCACCTTTAAAATGGCGATAATAATCCCCACCTCACTTGGTTGCTGTAATGATGAAATAGGCTCATAGAAAAAATACTTTGCATGGTGTTTGGCAGATAGTCAATATCTGCTAAGTGATGGCTTCTTATTTTTATTACTGCCCAAACGTCCCAAAATTCCCTAGAGGAACTAGAGATACAAAGAGGTCAATGTACTAATGCCACAGCTGGAGGCCAGGAAGCAGAAACAACACAGCCCCGAGGCCAAGCCTTTGCCCCCTCCAGCGATGCATAACACTCCTCTTGCCCGCCAAGGCCACAGTCAAGGCACGCTGGCTTCCACTCTCACCCAGATTAGTGCAGACGCCAACAGACAGTTCCGTGATAAAAAGAGTTCACACCAGACACTTCAAAGGCAGGAAGAAGCTGGCCCGGGAGGCAAAGGCCAGCTTGGTGGAGGATTCAAGAACAGACCTGGGACTGAGAGTGTCCAGTGCCACCTCCCTTCACTCCAGTCGCAAGGGTGTGTTTGGGAAAGAAGAAAATATAGTGTGTGCAGGCAGCCCCGCCCCTCCGGGGTTAAGAGAAGAAAGAAGACCTCATCTCTTAAGAGGGTTGTTTAGTGTCTTCCATTCCAACAGAAGGGCCATATCTTCTGTCTGAAAGTGTCTTTCACGTGACTTGTGGTTGAGGACTTCAGGGTAGGCCTGAATGCACTCTGACAATTCATAGCAGGGGTGAGATGCACATTCCAAAGGAGTGAGACCCACAGTCACCTCCACATAACAGTCAATAAGAAACAGAATTAACGTTTATTGAGCAGCTAGGATGGCCAACTAAGGTTCTACAGGCAGTCACTCACTGAGTCCTGACTGCCATCTTTGAGGCCTGAATTGCATTATCCTCATAACACACCTGGAAAAAATGAGGCCAAGTTCATTGAATTGTCACAGCCATCCTGCTGGAATGCCCAGAGCTGAGACTGGTACACAGATCTGTTCTCACCACGGTGCTTTCCTGACTCAATAGGAAACGTGTTAGGAAAGCAAGTTCCTAAACTCCAACAGGAATGTGGGAGACAAAGCAAGTAGCTGTGTTTGCATAAAAGAATGCTCATCAAGTGTGAACCTATATACAAAGTGCCCTAAGTAAGAAGTTTGACCTAGAGAAAGCTAGTACATTTCTATCTAACAGTCTAAAAGCTGTTCTATGTTTAGAGCAGTGGTTCTCAACTGGGTGCAATTTTGCCCCCATCTGGCAATGTCAGGAGACATTTCTGGTTGTCACAGCTCGGGGGTACTACTACCGGCATCTAGTGGGTAGAGGCCAGGGACCCTGCTAAACATCCTGGAATGCATAGAGACAGACCCGCACTTCAAAGAATTAACCAGCTCAAATGTCAATAGTGCTGAGGTTGGTTTAGAGGGTAGAGGTCCTTGCTGATCTTCTATTCCTGGTTGTGAGCCAAATATATCACTCCCAAAATAGGCCAAGATAAAAACCAACTTAAGTGTGCCTCTTGTGTATACAGGAAATAAGGCTAATTTCAAACCTCTCTCCCCTCTTCATCATTTGCTCATTTTATTTGATTTTATATTCAATGTAATCAAAACCTCTAATACTAAATCATTTCTAACTTTTAGAACCCTCACAGGCATACCATTATACGAATCACGATGGGATGATTTAAACAGGTATGCTCAATTAATTAATCAGTATGTATGGAAGAAGTTAGGAGACAAAAGAAGGACAAAGGAGGATTTATGTGGCGATAAAACTCAACTCTGCTAACCAGCCCTTCGGTGGGAGAAGTCACAGTGTTCTCAGTTGCACTGGTTTCATTTCTGCCACTACCGGCCCTCTTGATAGTTTGGCGGGGGCAGGGGGTGGGTGTGGGTGGTTGGGTGGTTGTTTGCCTCCTAAGAATGTGATTAAGAAATCAACGCTACCCTTGACTGCATGAAGATGGAAGTCAGAATCTCAGGCAAGATGGGTATCAGGGTGGCAGAGGACTTGGGTTAAGGGCAATAAAACAGATGACGCATACAAAGTAGTCTGTAACGTCTCATAACCCTTAGTAAACTGGAAACCACAATGACTCTGTGATGGCTGATTTTATGTGTCAAAGTGACTGGGCCATGGGGTGGCCAGATAGTTGATTAAACATTATTCTGGGTGTGTCGGGGAGGGTGTTTCTGGATGAGATGAACATTTGAATCAGTAGACTGAGTAAAGCAGACTGTCCTCCCTAATGTGGGTGGGCCCCATCCAGTCAGTTGAAGGCCTGAGTTGAATAAAGCCTGAGTAAGGGAGAATTCACTCTCTATGCCTGTCTTTGAGTTGGGACATCAGTCTTCTCCTGCCTTTGGACTCGGATCTGGACTTGAACTGGAATTTATACTATTAGCTCCTCTGGGTCTCCAGCTTGCTGACTACAGATCTTCGGCCTTCTCAGCCTCCAAAACTGTATGAGTCGTTCCTTATAATTATCTATCTATCTATCTATCTATCTATCTATATCTATCTATCTATCTATCATCTCTCTATCTATCTATCATCTCTCTCTAGATAGATAGATCTAGAGATAGATATATAGATACATCTCCCATTGGAGACCAGTATCTCCTATTGGTTCTGTTTCTCTGGATAACACCAACTAACTCAGTCTATAGACCACAATGACCCTAACAATAAGCACTATTACTAACCAAGTACTCTGTGCTGAGCATCATGCTCAGAGCCTGTCCATTTTGCAGCAACCCAAGGACGTAGATCCCGCGACCTCACTCTACAGGTGAAGAAAGTCAGGCTCGGGGAGATAAAGGACCTTAGACAGGCTGCAGCCTTCAGGCCAGGCTGTGACCCTCAATCTGGTTATGACATGTCAGTTGATTGATTGATTCCACAAGTGCTAAGAAGACACAGGAGGTCCCAAGGTCCCATGGGAAGATTTTCAGGCAATCATTTATACCCAGGTTGGGTAGGAAGGCTTTGGCCTCCATCTCCCACCCTCTCGGCCCTGCATTTTATTGTTTCAGTTAGAATGTAATGGGCTTCTGACACTATAAGTGGAGTATTTCTGGAGCTGGCTTTGCTGTCCTGATCGGCTTGGGTTGCTGCCTCTCTCTAGGGGGTTTGTGGGTTCGTGAGATGAGTGAAACTGGACACACACACACACACACACACACACTGAGAGACAGAGAAAGAATGCACTTGTGTGCAAGCTGCCCCTCTCCTTTCCTCAGCCCTAGGGAAAAAAAAAAACAAAAACCCATGGACACTGTATTCGTCCCCTTCCTGTTCTACTACAAATAAAACTGCTAGTCTACAGTCTACACTATGAGGCTCAAAAACCTCTCAGAAATCGACTCTGGTTCCTGTGGGTTAAGTTGAGTCTCTGGATTCCAGAGTTTTAAGAACTTGGTCATTTCGGTCTGAGGTTCTCAAAATTGACTGCATCAGACTCATCTCAAGGAGTTTCTTAAAATTTTTATTTTGCCCTGCCTCTCTCCATTTCCACTGATTCAGAGTGTCCAGGGGGAGGTCTAGAAATCTCTGTGTTTAAGAAGTGGCTCGGTGATTCTCACGAAGCCAGCTTGGCACAAATATGTGGGCGCACCTACATCTTTTCCCCAGGACTTAAATAGTAGTTATCTGTCCTTCAGACAGAGAAAAGTGTGCAGACTGCGGGGGAAATTTGCTTTATAGTCTTGTTCACTTCATGAAATAAAATACCAAGAGTCCTGGATATGATATAGTGCAGTGATCCAAATATTGGGTTTTAGAGTGAGGCCGACAGGAGTGGCAAGACCCGAGCAAGCCATCCAACCCATTCAAAGCCCCGGGTCCATCATCCCAATATTGTTTAGTTTCTATAGGCTGATTCATGCATCAATTAATCAAAGAGGCAAGCAATATCTATTCCATTGAGCATTTACTAAGATGCTCCCCATTGCCTTGGGGGCTGCAAGGCTTGGAGAGTTTCATATCTGTCTCATTGTACTTATCATACTGTATTAGAATCACCTGATGATGCGTCTGTCTATAGACTAACGCTCCTCCAACTTTGCTGTGCTTGGAAATTCCCTGGAAAGCATGGTAAAGCCCAGATTTGGAGCTCCATTCTTTACAATGGAAAGAATCTGATTCAGTAGGTCTGGAGTGGGTCTGGTCTGAAGTAAATTTGCATTTCTTTTTTTTTTTTTTTTAAGAATGCTTTATTATGTTTTTTATTGAGGTGAAATTAACATTAAATTAAACATTTTCATTTATTTTTTGTTTGTTTTTTAAATTTTATTTTTTTTATACAGTAGGTTCTTATTAGTTATCTATTTTATACACATTAGTGTATATATGTCAATCCCAATCTCCCAATTCATTCCCCTCCCCCCGCTCCACCGCTTTACCCCCCTGGTGTCCATACGTTTGTCCTCTACATCTGTGTCTCTATTTCTGCCTTGCAAACCGGTTCATCTGTACCATGTAAATTTGCATTTCTAACAAGCTTGCAGGGGACACCCATGTCGCTAGTCTGAGGACCACTCTTTAAGCATCACTGCTCCTAACCCCAAGCTTCTTCAGGCAAAGAGTATGGCTTATTCTTCTCTTTCTGCACTTGCGTGGTAAAATGCCTAGAATAGCAAAGGGGTTCTTGACATCTTTGTTGAATGAATGAATGAATGTATGACAAACCTACATGCATGAGGTTAGCAGTTTATCTTAAAGTAAGGGCAGAATTTCTTTGGGGGCCACAGTACTGTTCTCGAATGAGAATGGATTTAGGAATTTCAGTGTATGCAAGCATCTGAACTCTATAAATTCTCTGTGATAATTCAAGACACCTATTGACCTCAGTCTCAGAGCATGATTTCCCCCAGGAAAATGGCAAAACCTCACCCAGCTTTAGGGTCAACTTGAACTAGAAGCCTGCTGACAACAGTGGCTGCCACCTTGCACCACATGAATATGAGATGATGCATTTCTGGGAGAAAGTATCGCAGGCCAGATGCTCTCAGCAGGGATGCGTTTGTATAGCCTATTAGTCAGAGGTAACCCCAGTGATTCCATTCTCTGCACTAGACAGAGGCAGGCTTCTCAAGTTATTAAATTCTAATAGCCACTCTAAAGGCTCACAGAGCCTTCCAGAAGACAACTCTGTCCAACGGCACAAATGACAATGAATCTCATGAGAGGGCATGAAAACCTTGAAGCTTAATTCAAGTTGCCACTGAAATTCCCCTCCATCTCCACAGTGTCAGACCGGCTGGCAGACTGTATTCTGAGGAATGGTTTCCTAATTCTTCTCACTGCTTCTGTACCCCACCTGACTCAATTACAAAGCATGGCACCTTTCATGTTTGTCGACTGAATGAATAAATCAAGTTCCTTTTCCTTTTTTTTTTTTAAAGCTCACCTATACCCCACTTTGTCTTTCTATTTAATCTTACTTTTATCTCAAGGGCCTCTCTGTTGACCAATGCAATAGCTTCTCCACTAGAAAAATGTTCTCTAAGATTCACTTCTTTAGAAAAAGTATGTTCAAAAAAATTTTCCAGATCCTGCAGCTTTTCCAAGAAAAAGACAAAAGCCCACTTTTTAAGGCATATACAAGATATACTTAGTGTTTCTCCTTTTGCATGCCGAGTCTCAAGGGGCTAAAGTGCCTCTTTCTGAAATAAAGCTACACAAGCTACATAAATATGCACAAATAATGCTGGGGACAATGATGGATTTCACCATACAGAGTCTTAAGAGGGGAAGGGTATTTTAGAATAGTGTTTCTCAAATTTTAATGTGCCTAGGAGTCACTTGGGCATCTTGTTAAAATGCAGATCACGCAGGCCTCACAAGCTCTCAGGTGATACCAGCACTGCTGGTCTGTGCACCCCACTTTGAGTAGCAAGGCTGTAGAGTTCTTTCATCTAGAGCAGCGCTGTCCAATAGAGCTTTCTGCAATGATGGAAATGTTCTAGATCTGCTTTGTCCAATATGGCAGCCATTAGCCACATGTGGCTATTTTGAGCACTTGACATGTGGCTAGTGTCTCCAGAAAATTAATTTTAAATTTTATTTAATTTTAATTCATTTAAATTTAAATGGTCACATCTATGTAGTGGCTACCATACTAGACAGCTGCTTTGTAGCATTGGAAACTGAGACTGAAAGATTTAGTTAAAAGAGTTTCAGAAAGAAGAAACCTGAAAAGCAAGGCAAAGCCACAATCCTTAAACTCATACTGTAAATTTATTCTGACTCCCTCCCTCCTCCTTTTCTGCTCTCTGTAGGGAGGGTTCAAGGCTTCCCCTCTGTTCTCCATCATGTTCCCAGAATCTCTCTCTAAACAAAATAGTAATTAGGAAAGGCTTTATAAATGTTCTAAAGTGCAGAAGATTATCTCGTTTACATAAACTCTTTTAAGTTGGCAAAAACAAGCAAGATGTCTAAAGAGAAATAGTTCTTTTGTTATGGGCCCTTTCACCCTGGGGTATGTCTAGCAGAATTCTGAAGACAGACTCCAAGGTTATTTCTTTGCTGTGTTTTGGCCCTTTGGCCTGGAACACAGGAGCAAATGCAAACAGTCCTAGGCATTCTAGAAAGGTTCAAAAGGAAGGAGAGCTCAGTTCAAGTTGAGTTCCCTCAAATGAGAAAATGCTGAGGGTGGGGAAAGGGTAGGATTTCATTTTGTCTGAACTGGATTTGTCAGCTCTCAGCATGTTACAATCTACATTAGAGTTAACGAGGTTTGAGGATCTTCCCTGGGCTGGTGAGTACTAATTTCCATTGAGGAAAAAGTTACCAGGCTTGGATATCTTAATGATAACAGATAATTTCTCTGTGCTGGCAGAGCTACAAAGCACGTTGCTATGAAACTGTATGGACTGGGCTATTTCTTTTGCGTATACAGTTTCCCCTTAAAGAATCCACTTGGCATGAGTTGCAAACCTGCTTGGGGACCCTTGTGATAAATTGCTTGAACTGGCTGGTGGCCATCAACAGAATCTCGCAGTTTACCAAGTTCTACACAGAATTATGAAACTGAAGGTTTAATGGGATTTCAGGTAATAGAGTCCAGATGTCCAAGACTATGATGTTTGCAATTATATGGCTCACAAGGCTATAGGGCTTAAGCCTTATTTATTTCTTGCTTAGTGAATTTCCCTCTTTCCATCTATATGTCATCTTGGACCAGTCACATGCTAAAGTCCTCCTCTTGACATACTGCATCTAGAGAAGACATTCACATACCCACACCTGTAGCCAGTAGCCTGGAGACACGTGTGAGCCCCACCTTCCTGTCCAGCATCTTGGGATTACGTTTTAGCCAAGTACATAGTAATTAACAGCCTTAGCTCCACCTTGCCGCTATGCTAGAGCTTAACTTCCAAATTGCTTTCACGCATTCAATTATACTTTATTCTGTCAGGGTCCAGGAGAAATGAGCTGGGACAGGTATTATTATCTCCATTTGGATGAGGAAACTAAGGTACACAGAAGAGAAGGGATAATAATAGTTAACATTTGTGGAACCCTTACATGCCAAGAAGTACTGTTCCCATGGGGTTTCATTGCATCATTTCCTTTAAACCTTATAACACCTTTGAGGTTGATATGATTATCAGCTCCATTTTGCAACCCAGAAAACGAAGGCACACAGCGATTGGGTCACACTGCTGAGAACTGAGGGAGCCAGGACAGAAGCTGGTACTCTGGCTCACTTATGATGTGCTACCTCCTCCTAAGGAAGTATCGTTAGCATCACAGATGAGACCTGGAGTCTGTTGGTGCTAATGGAGCATTCATTTAACATCATTTGCAAGACAGAAGACAAATCCCAGGCACATTTTTCTAACAAGAAGCGCCCTATATTCCTCTTCCCTGTTCTCCTCCAGAGCAATGCCACCTCTTGAGTGTTCTAAGGCGAGAAGGGGATTCTGTTTAACGGCACCCATTCGAGAAGAACACTTGGCCTAATATTCCCCGTCCTTTACGATCACACTTCAGCCCATCCTTGCAGACTTACCCACCCTGCATTCCAGTCACAGTAACTGATGGAATTTGTCCCATCCTGCCTTTCCTTTGTTTACATGGTCCCTACTTCCTTCCTCATCCTCCTGCCCCTATTCTCCCCTTCCTACCAGGCCAGCTCACAGGCCACTTCAACAAGGCTTTATATATTCCCATAAAGCGTCTCTCTCCCTGTTCAGAACCTCTGCAAGACTTTGTTGAATGAATGAACAAATGAAATGAACATCATTTTTTGATCACTGTACCAGGCATATGCAAAATACCAGGGATATAAAGATGAATGGCCCTTGTCATTGCCCTCAGGAAGCTTCCGGTCTACGGAGAGATCTGCACACAGGAAAACCACTATCACATAACGTCCTGCACGACATTACAGAAGGAAGGGTGTTCATCACTGTTTACAGATATGGCTGGTAATCCTGCCCAAGCCTCACCTGCCCTCCTGGTTAGGGAAACTTCATGTGCGAAGGGCTTGTATTTTATGCATCTTTGTTCAGACCCAAGCACTCAGCACTCTCTAAACTAAGCAACTATATGATACCTAATAAAGGCCTGTCAAAGAAGTGATGGAGTCTCTCTCACTATGGTAGGAGGGGTCTAGAAACCTTCTCTCCTTCTGTCTTTTCAGTGGAAATGCAGAAGAGGGAAGCAGGCCCTTGCTGCCCCCCATGGCGGTCCCACAATGGTGCTGGCCCAGACAGGATGGGGGCAGAGGAACCTCCCGGTGTGTCCTTAGGGTCAGTGAGCAGCAATGGCCCAAGCCATAGCTCTCGTCTGTAAGGGGCCAAGGAATGTTTAATGTACTGCCTTAAAATTATCATTTCGGCAAGCCTTCCTAAAACCTACTTCTGTCTTCAAGAGTTGGGCAATTGTTCTTCTTTAAAAATCACTATTTCAGAGCAGTTATTCTGATTACTTATTATGTGACCTCTTATAAAACTCTTTGCACAAATAAGCTTTTTTATTAGTTACTCTTCTCAAAAGGATTGTGAGGGAATCCCGGGCAGGGGCCCAGCCCCTTGAAAATCTCTCTAGAAAGTTGGAGTTTGGTTTGGGGGTACTACAGCAACACTGCATTCATATTTGTAAAGTTTATTGGAGACAGGGTGGGTAGAATGGCTGTTATCACACAACATTTCATCTCTTTCCAGAACCACCAACCTGTGCTGCCCTACAATTTTAAGGAATCACTGTGGGATAATGAAAATAAGTGATTCTTCTACTCGCTAGTTTTAAGACTGGTCAAGTTATTTAACCTCTCTGAGCCACAGCTTCCTTATCTGTAAAAGGAGGGAATTCATGTGTGGTTTACAGATGTTTTTGTGAGAACTACTATATTTCATTGAATCCAAAATGCAATTTTTTTAAAGTACCACTGAGAAAGGAAAAAAAAACACTGCTCGTGGAACTATGAGACAATGCTTTTTTGGACAGTCCCGCACAAGGCATGATATTAGCCTTTAGTTTCTTTGAGATTTCTTTCATTGGCTCTGAAGAACCTGGCAATTTCTCTGACTTTAGGTACAAGCTTCATGTATGATGGGCAATCCTTTTGCATGCATCCTAGTAATAAAATCAACACACCTTCATCTTCTTGTGGTATCTTCCTATAGGTAGTGTAAATCTCATGATTGCTGCTTTTTAAAAATATATGAAATTGAGGTCATTCTTCCAATGTCAAACATTTGCCTCGCTAATGGTGCTCTATTTCCGTGACTTTGAGCATTAGGGATACATTTTTGCTTCAATGCCAAATTATACTGTAATATTTCTGAAGACATTTTAAAATAGCAATTAAACTCAACAGGTGAAGTACTAATAGTATATGTAACTTGAGTGAAGTGATGAAAATATGAACAGTCACAGCCAAATTCATGCACCCAAGACTGCCAAATGACTTACAGTGATTACAATGTAAAATGTTCAATTCAGAAATGTTAAAATATAAAAAAATAGTACATCTCAGAAGCAGTGAAATACAGTAAATAAAAGAACATATATTAGGGGTCTTGTGCCTACTAGATGCTCAACAAATCTCAAATACCTGTCCATTTAATAATGGAGAATGGTGCATCTCAAAAGAGTGCAGGGAAGTTGAACCTCATATTGCAAAAAGATAAAATACTGGATTGAAATCTGACTCTTTTTGGATAAAATTTACATTTCAGAAACTACAAAACCATGAATGATCTCCATAGAAATCAAAGTACTTTTCCATGAACAATGTGAGAGATAGCTGCAAAATCTTGTCACAGCCCCTCTTCCTACCTCCTGTTGGGGTCTTTTTTCCTACTCCTTTGAATCTGGGCCAGGCCTGTGACTGCTTTGTCTAATAGCATACGGCAGAAATGGCACTGGACCAGTTCTGGGCCTAATCTTTAGGAGAATTGGGAACTTCTGCTTCTTCCTCCTTAGAACCCAGTTGCCATGCTATGAGTAGGCCAAGGAGCTACATGGAGAGGCCCACGCGGAGGAGAACTGAGGCTCCCAGCTGAACCTCAGCCGAGCGACCAGCCAACTGCCTTGACTAACTTGCTAGCCATTTGAGTGTGCCATCTTGGATGCGGATCTCAGCCCCAGCTGATAGCATGTGGGGAGAAAAGACGAGTTCCCGGCTGAGTCTTGCCCAAATTGCAAAATCGTAGCCAAGTAATGACTGTTGTTGTTTTGGGCCTCTAAAATATGGGGCAGTTTTTTATGCAGCAATAGATAATCAAACTTCACTACCTTGTTAATTTTCACAGATGCTCTGAACAAGATCTATTCAAGAACCTTAAAGAAGCAGGACCTGGAAGTGAATCCAGATCTTCTGACTCCTGGACTGAGGCCCTTGCATAATTATTTTGTACACTGGGGTTATCAGGGCTCAGCAGGGCTTGTAGGGCTCTGACTGTCTTACTCCTTAGTTCTCATCTGACTATATGATGAGAGGGGTATAGGGCTTAAAATTCAATTCAATGTCTTTATTCTCGAAATTTGTAGATCATAAATGATATTTTTAAGAGAGTCCTTTCCCTTCACTCTCAAGGAGTTTTTTCCATCACTGGAAATCCTTAAAAGAGTTGAGTTCTGGTGGGTTCAGGAAAAAAATAGGGAAGAATTAAAAAACACTCAAGAGGGGGAAAGTTTCAGTATCTCCCCCCTCCCCACACAATCTAAAACCTTACTTGGAATTTGAGAGTGGAGTTCATGAATTAGATACAAATGTGCTTGTGATATTCCCAAGCTTTTTTAGATATCCGGTGGTGGCCTCAAGGAATAATATTCTAGTGGAAACAAACAAGAGTCATGGGGACACATTCATCTCAGTCATGGATTATTCAGAATGGAATCCCAAGATGACACAGATTACCTTGTTGACAGACTAACACACGGAGTAGAATCGATCAGTCCTTGTGTCAGAAAGGCTTCAGGTTGAGATAGAAGTCTGGCTGACCACAATGTTACTTTAAACAGCCACCAAGTATATTTCACACTGCTGTTCACTTTCTATGCTAGGACATCAAGATCTTTTGTCTTAACATCTAGCAGCCTGTGTGCCGAGGCTGGCTATGGTGTCTGCAACATGTTAGAACTGATGGTAAGAGTGTGTGCCCTTAGTAGAGACATCTGTGTCTCAAGAGGCAACGCTGTCAAGCATTTCATCTTGCAGTGCAATGTTCAGCTAAAGAGGCTTAAGGAGACAGATCTTCTGTGTCTCAGGGAAACTCCAAATATCACTGAAGCAGGAAGCTTTTAATAGACATACATGAAGGATGCTAGTACCACAGGATGTTAGAAATATGCTACTACCATATGGATGTTAGAAACTTTGTGTTTATTTTGGAAATCAAGAAGGGGAAGGAAAGTAAACTTAGTGTTGAATTCAATATAAATTGCTGGTGTTTATCTTTGATTTAAAGCTATAGCACTCATGAAATTGTGATTCTTTCCCATGACTTGCTGGTTGATGACAAAGCTACCATTTCTTAATGAAATCAGTTGTGTAGGAGACAGTGCCTTACAGCATATGAACAGAATAAATTAGAGAAGTGTAGAAAGTGCAGTGGAACAATGGCTGGAGATGGAGGTGGAGGTCTGATAGGAACACCACTCAGATGAGAGGTCAAACAAGAGGTCAGGCTGTTACTGTAGTTGTTAGATGTAAGGAGAACTTATCTGAAGCTCTAAAAAAACCTGAATAAGAATGATCAAGCTAGAGAAGTATTACTTCTCTACACATGAAAAATCTTTCTGTTATTTTTTATATAAACCAAGTTATAGTCAAATTCCTGTATTTCAAAAGTTAGCATTTGGCAAGTTCAATAATCTAGAACAGGTGTTGGAAAACTAGAGCACCCATAAGGCAAATCCAGCCCACTACCTGTTTTTATAAATCAAGTTTCATTGGAACATGGCTGTGCCCATTCGTTTATGTATTGTCCACGGCTGCTTTTAAATTACAGTGGAAGAGCTGAGTTGTTGCTACAGAGATCGTATAACTCACCAGACCTAAAATATTTGCTATGGTTCTTCACACAAAAAAGTTTGCTGACTCCTGATGTAGAATACCAAAATAAATTTAGTATTAGTGAAAAGGCTTTAAGAAGATTATATATGGCAAGGAAAATAGCTGTTACCAAGTGGCCTCTACTGCATGGATATACATGAAATACCCTTTCATCCTCACTCAGACAAGTTCCATGAAGTAAGCAGGATAGAAAGCAACGAGGACCCACAGATGGTACCATTTAGTAGGAGTTGGTAGAGGACCGAAGAAACAAAAAGTACTGAATTGCAGCAGTCGGGGGCCATTTAGCATAGGGACACATGTACAGTAGCTTAATAAACTTATTAAGTGAGACATTTAAGAAATCTATTTAATGCTTAAAGGAGGAAGTTTCAATAATCTCCCAAACTTTTAAGTATTGGAGTTTATTCTGAATGTTTCTTGATAAATGCAATATCAGCCATGTATGAATGTGGTGTGAGACTTCAGGAAACCAGTGATATGAGTTTCTGTGCATAACGAGTAGTACATGTAACTATTCCTTCACTGTATACACCCGCTACATCAGTTTTTCCTTTCCAGTGCCTGCCCTCAGCATTCATCTCTTAGACCCTTGCGATAGTTTTATTCTTCTGCTCTAACCTATTCCAAATGCCCTTACCGCATGAGTCTCCCCTGCAGAACTACCTGTCTTGTTCATCAGCACACGCCAAAGGAATATCCACTATGGGCAAGAGATTGTGCTAGATTCTGAAGGGGACTCAGAGCTGGGTAAGACAGTTTTTGCCCACAAAGTGCTTCAAATGTTAGGGAGGAAAGACAATATACTTGTACAGTTGACCCTTGACCAACATGGGTTTGAACTTATATGTGGATTTTTTCAATAAATAATACAGTCAGCCCTCCATATCCGCGGGTCCCGCATCTGAGGATATGGAGGGCCAACTATGGAACTTGAGCATCTGAGGACTTTGGTATCCGTGGCAGGTCCTGGAACCAACCCCCCACAGACACCAAGGGATGGCTATGGAAAAATAATAGTATAAGATATTAGTTGATGCAAAAAAAAATAAATAAAAGTGATCGCTGTTGCATAAATTGGTCCTGAGAGGGTGGAATTTGAACCAGGCCTTGGAAGAAAGGAGAAAAGAGGGGAAAGGGCATTGTAGGATGTTAGCAATGGCCAACTGCATTCAAAGACTCTCTGGGGCTCCACTTCCCTCACAATGTAAGTTCCAGGGTAGGAGGCTGTATCCGGGGTTCTCTATAATCACTACACATCCCATCCGTGCCTTCCACAACATCCCTCACAAATAAACTCTCCTCTGATTTTTGGGCATGCTGTTCTAACACCCAGAAAAGCTTTCTGTCCCCTCATGCTTATCTGAACTCTATTTATTATTTGAGGTCCAGCTTCTCCATGGCGCCTCACCATGGGCCTCTATTCCATGGGGCTTGGTCACACATGGTCCTACTGTGCAGGACTAGCACACAGTTCACACCAAACACAGCTCACGGCCCACGTTCTGCAAGACCAAAGTTGGTCTCTCTTCAACAGCACAAGTGTACCAATTACAGGCTTGGGTGTTAAATTGCTATGGAGTGTGCCTAAGTGCTTATCCTCAAGTTATTGACTTATTCCACTGTACATCAGTAATACACCTAAGTGCTTATCCTCAAGTTATTGACTTATTCCACTGTACATCAGTAATACACAATTCACAGCCTGGCCCTGGTCCACACTTTAAATAGCACTGCTCTGGTGTAACTTCACCTCTTCTCATGAATCTTTAAAGCACTTATCATCCTTTTTAGGGTCTGAAAACTGGTGGCATGTAGGCCAAACTAATTAATTGCCAACACGCAAACATGAAGAGATTTATACTTCTTTGAAAAACTGGTAGTTGTGGCATCATTGTCCCGTATTCTCAAATGACAATAATTGGCTGGAGCTGAGTGGAGCTGCCTCCTTAGATGTGCCATGAACGCTCCAGTTTTCCAAAGTGCCCATCACACTTCTGACTATCCTCAGGACAGTGCACCTCTCTCTTTCCTGTGTTTGCCTTAGCCCTGTAGGAATTTGTGTTGGCCACACTGGTCTATGATGTGCATTTTGCCACTTTAGTTATATTATTACATGCTCTAATTGCTTGCTGTGTGTTTGTCTTGTGTTCCCATCTAGATGCAAATTCCTGGAGGGGAGAGACTGCGCCCTGTATCTCTTCTCAAGTCTCTCTCAGTAGATAGCACAATGCTATGCACACAGCCAGCATGTGCTTAATACTTTTAGAAAAACTGAATGAAGGCATGATCTATTCTGCCTAGGTTATAAATCTAAAGTACAAATCCTAAAACAAATATACAAGGTAATTTTGTTAACACTCTCTGGTAGAGTAAAGGCAGCTACATACTCTTTGACACTTCCTCTCAATGAGAGATGGGCATCTATTTCCCCTTCTCTTGAATCTGGGTTGGCCTCCGGCTGCTTTGAACAGTGGAGAATGGGATGATGATGCTATATCAGGTCTAGGACTGGCCCGTAAGAGGCGGGCAGCTTGGTCTGTTGAGAAGTCTCACCACCCTACAGGAGAGACCACATGGAAAAGCCTTGAGAATCTATGGAAAGGGGAAGGGCCCAGCTGAGCCAAGTCTTCCAGCCATCCCTGCCAAAGCACCCGGAAAGCAAGTAAATCTATCTTGGACCAGCCCTGCCACCAGCTGATGTCACGTAGGAACCACATTCAATGCCACGTGAAGCTGAAGAGTCGCCTAGCTGAGCCTTGCTCCAATTCCCAACCCTCAAAAGTGTGAGATATAATGAAATGGTAGTTGTTTTAAGCCACTAAGTTTGGGTGTAGTTTGTTACATGGGAATAAAGAAATGAAACAGAATCATCCCCATTTCTACTGTTCATCTGACAGCATCCTAATATTCAGAATTCAAGTCCTTATCTTTTGAAAATTGTGGCATACATTGAAAGTGCTAATGCTTGTCTGGCACTCTGAGTAAATGGTTGAGGCGACTCATGGCTGGAGGGAGCGGGCTGGGAGCTCTGCTGTTGAGAGAACCAGTGTTTCCTGATGCACACACAACTTGGAGTGAGTACTTGCTTACGCGTAATTCCACTGTCACATCCTTCAGTAATGGACACGGTGAGTCATTTCTTCTGCTCTGAAGCAATTCTGTTGGGCTATTAACTTTTTATTTTATATTTTAGAAAGATATCTATCCATTATTTGATCTACATAAATAATCTGGCCATGATTTTGTATTTTACG
This sequence comes from Eubalaena glacialis, assembly GCF_028564815.1. Taxonomy (NCBI): domain Eukaryota; kingdom Metazoa; phylum Chordata; class Mammalia; order Artiodactyla; family Balaenidae; genus Eubalaena; species Eubalaena glacialis. The sequence goes on from NC_083732.1 coordinate 68,597,295, forward strand.
ACTTTGTCTCATAGGCTAACAGTCTGTGACCATCAGATTGTGGAATATGAAATTTGAGAGCCTCTAAGAAATGTTTCCTTTCAGTTGCCAGATCCTGGAAATCTAAAGGTCCTTAAGAAGTGTACAATTTATTTTTTTGCTTTTTGGTCACGACATGCAGCAGAAGGGATCTTAGTTCCCCCACCAGGGATGGAACACGCACCCCCCCCTGCATTGGAATCACAGAGTCCACGTTTTAAATAAGTGTACGTTTTAAATAAAATCTTAACTCCTTCCCAAGAGCCCATTTTTAGTTCATCACGACATTTTTCTTCTACCATTCTTATAGTGTTGTAAAATCAGTTTCTCAAAGAACTCATTCTCAACTATTCTCATGAGTTTCCCAATTTCCTGTTGCAAACCCTGGGAACCAATTGGCAATACTCATGATTCAAGCACAGAGAGACAAGATCTAGACTTGGCAGAGGTTGGAAAGGTAATGGAAACAGCTGACAGTTAATTCATCCATTCCTGGTAATTTACCCCCATTAAACAAACAGATCAAAGCCTTCCCAAAGAACACCTTTTCCATATTTTGACATGGTCACTTCGCAATCATGTAAGCAGTGATTATGCAAATATGCAAAGCCTGTTCTTATGCCAGAGGTTTAAAAAGCAGGAGTGGTAGGAGCATACTGTACACAAAGAAGAGGTGACACATTGTAGAATATGATGATATAAAGACCTCTGGAATTATTTGCATACGATTTCCTACAAAAACCCCAAACCAAGAGGGAAACCTTCCTGAAGTTAAATTGAGGGCAAAGAAGTGCTCATGAGAAATTAGACACTCACAGTGAAAAGAAATAAACGAACAAAATATTTTTGTCTCCCTTACAATGTATTTATGGTCTGGCTTATGCAATAACAGAAACATCAGTTCAAACCTATATTAACTAAAACAATTTCTGCCCACAAGTCGTTCACAGTCTGGTGGGGAGGGAGGTAGAAAGAGAAAGTAACTAACTATATTCCAATGGGAGACGTTATATGAGTGGTGTAGAAAACATGTTAGAAAACATAAGGAATAATTAATTGCATCCAGGGAGTGGGAAGAGGCATTTAAGCTGAGTCTGAAGCGTGAGTAGGCTATCTCCTTATACAGCTAGAGGAACAGCATTACAGGAAGAGAGTTTTGCTTAAGCCAAGATATGGAAGAATGAAAGAACAGAGTTGTTTCCAGAATGGCAAGATGTGAAAACGATATCAGATATGGCTTAGTCATAGGATGAGTTAATTGAGTGAGGGGTGGCTTGCAAACTCATCTAATGTTTGGAGCTGAATCATGAAGAGACATGTATGCCTGGCTAATGTGTTTGGATTTTATCATGTAGGCAATGGGTAGTTATGTACCTTTTTAAAGCAGAGGGTGTGCCATGATCATATTTATGGTTTAGAAACAGCATTCTTTACTGGCACTGCTGGCAGGATGAACACGTTTTTGCCTTTGTAGCAATTGTCATAGCTGCTCTTTTACATCTGTTGGAGTGACTATTTGGTTACAACTAATTAGAGAACAGAGTGCCATGCAAACAAGGTCCATGTTTGCTTTTGCTCAGGACGCTCTCCCTAGCACCAAGTGTAGTGCCTGGTACATAGCAGAGGTTCAGTGATGACTTGTCGAATGAATCAAACTACTGAATATTAGTGCAGGCCAAGTAAAAGATGACAAAGACCTGAATCAGGGCAGTACCAGTGACAACAGGTAAGAGAGAAGAGCTTTGACAGACATTTTAAAAATGAAAATCCTGGAGTAACTCTAAAATATGTGGCAGGAGAAAGGAGGGGAAATCAAGGGGGACTCCAAAGTTACTAAGGTGGCTGATTGGGGTAGAACAGTTATTAAATAAGCAGGGGGAATCAGGACCTTCAAGATGGAGGAGGAGTAAGACGTGAAGATCACCTTCCTCCCCACAAATACATCAAAAATACATCTACATGTGGAACAACTCCTACAGAACACCTACTGAACGCTGGCAGAAGACCACAGACTTCCCAAAAGGCAAGAAACTCCCCTTGTACCTGGGTAGGGCAAAAGAAAAAAGAAAAAACAGAGACAAAAGAATAGGGATGGGACCTGCACCAGTGGGAGGGAGCTGTGAAGGAGGAAAAGTTTCCACACACTAGGAAGCCCCTTCACTGGTGGAGACGAGGGGTGGTGGGGGGAAGCTTCGGAGCCACGGAGGAGAGCGCAGCAACAGGGGTGCAGAGGGCAAAGTGGAGAGATTCCCACACAGAGGATCGGTGCCGACCAGCACTCACCAGCCCAATAGGCTTGTCTGCTCACCTGCTGGGACGGGCAGGGGCTGGGAGCTGAGGCTCGGGCTTCAGAGGTCAGATCCCAGGGAGAGGACTGGGGTTGGCTGCGTGAACACAGCCTGAAGGGGGCTAGTGCGCCACGGCTAGCCGGGAGGGAGTCCGGGAAAAAGTCTGGACCTGCCTGAGAGGCAAGAGACCACTGTTTCGGGGTGTGTGAGGAGAGGGGATTCAGAGCACCACCTAAACGAGCTCCAGAGACGGGCGCGAGCGGCGGCTATCAGTGCGATCCCCAGAGACGGGCATGAAACGCTAAGGCTGCTGCTGCCGCCACCAAGAAGCCTGTGTGCAAGCACAGGTCACTATCCACACCGCCCCTCCCGGGAGGCTGTGCAGCCCACCACTGCCAGGGTCCCGTGATCCAGGGACAACTTCCCCGGGAGAACGCAAGGCGGGCCTCAGGCTGCTGCAACATCACGCCGGCCTCTGCTGCCGCAGGCTCGCCCCGCATTCTTTACCGTTCCCTCCCCCCGGCCTGAGTGAGCCAGAGCCCCCTAATCAGCCGCTCCTTTAACCTCGTCTGCTCTGGGCGGGGAACAGACGCCCTCAGGTGACCTACATGCAGAGGCGGGTCCAAATCCAAAGCTGAACCCCAGGAGCTGTGCAAACAAAGAAGAGAAAGGGAAATCACTCCCAGCAGCCTCAGAAGCAGCGGATTAAATCTCCACAATCAACTTGATGTACCTGCATCTGTGGAATACCTGAATAGACAATGAATCATCCCAAAATTGAGGTGGTGGACTTTGGGAGCAACTGTAGACTTGGGGTTTGCTGTATGCGACTGACTAGTTTAGATTTTTATGTTTATCTTAGTATAGTTTTTAGCACTTGTTATCATTAGTGGATTTGTTTATTGGTTTGGTTGTGTTTTTTTTTAAAATTACTTAAAAAATTTTATTTTAATTTTTTTTAATTTTAATAACTTTATATTATGTTATTTTATTTTATTTTTTTCTTTTTTTTCTCCCTTTTCTTCTGAGCCGTGTGGCTGACAGGGTCTTGGTGCTCTGGCCAGGTGTCAGGCCTGAACTCTGAGGTGGCAGAGCCAAGTTCAGGACACTGGACCACTGGAGACCTCCTGGCCCCATGTAATATCAATTAGCGAGAGATCTCCCAGAGATCTCCGTCTCAATGCTAAGACCCAGCTCCACTCAACGACCAACAAACTCCAGTGCTGGACACCCCGTGCCAAACAACTAGCAAAACAGGAACACAACCCCACACATTAGCAGAGAGGCTGCCTTAAACATAATAAGGTCACAGACACCCCAAAACACACCGCCAGACACAGCAGTGTCCACCAGAAAGACAAGTCCAGCCTCATCCACCAGAACACAGGCACTAGTCTCCTCCACCAGGAAGCCTACAGAACCCACTGAACCAACTTTACCCACTGGGGGCAGACACCAAAAACAATGGGAACCACGAACCTGCAGCCTGCAAAAAGTAGACCCCAAACACAGTAAGTTAAGCAAAATGAGAAGACAGAGAAATACGCAGCAGATGAAGGAGCAAAGTAAAAACCCACCAGACCAAACAAATGAAGAGGAAATAGGTAGTCTACCTGAAAAAGAATTCAGAGTAATGATAGTAAAGATGATCCAAAATCTTGGAAATAGAATGAAGAAAATACAAGAAACATTTAACAAGGAACTGAAAGAACTAAGGAGCAAACAAACAATGATGAACAGCACAATAAATGAAATTAAAAATCCTCTAGAAGGAATCAATAGCAGAATAACTGAGGCAGAAGAACAGATAAGTGACCTGGAAGATAAAACAGTGGAAATAACTACCGCAGAGCAGAATAAAAAGAATGAAAAGAATTGAGGACAGTCTCAGAAACCTCTGGGTCAACATTAAACGCACCAACATTGGAATTATAGGGGTCCCAGAAGAAGAAGAGAAAAAGAAAGGGACTGAGAAAATATTTGAAGAGATTATAGTTAAAAAATTCCCTAATATGGGACACGAAAGAGTCAATCAAGTCCAGGAAGCGCAGAGAATCCCATACAGGATAAATCCAAGGAGAAACATGCCAAGACACATATTAATCAAACTATCAAAAATTAAATACAAAGGAAAAATATTAAAAGCAGCAAGGGAAAAGCAACAAATAACATACAAGGGAATCCCCATAAGGTTAACAGTTGATCTTTCAGCAGAAACTCTGCAAGCCAGAAGGGAGTGGCAGGACATTATTACAGTGATGAAAGGGAAGAACCAAGATGACTCTACCCAGCAAGGATCTCATTCAGATTCGACGGAGAAATTAAAACCTTTACAGACAAGCAAAAGCTAAGAGAATTCAGCACCACCAAACCAGCTTTACAGCAAATGCTAAAGGAAGTTCTCTAGGCAGGAAACACAAGAGAAGGAAAAGACCTACAATAACAAACCCAGAACAATTAAGAAAATGGTAATAGAAACATACATATCGATAATTACCTTATATGTAAATGGATTAAATGCTCCAACCAAAAGACACAGACTGGCTGAATGGATACAAAAACAAGACCCATATATATGCTGTCTACAAGAGACCCACTTCAGACCTAGGGACACATACAGACTGAAAGTGAAGGGATGGAAAAAGATATTCCATGCAAATGGAAATCAAAAGAAAGCTACAGTAGCAATTCTCATATGAGACAAAATAGACTTTAAAATAAAGACTATTACAAGAGACACAGAAGAACACTACATAATGATCAAGGGATCAATCCAAGAAGAAGTTATAACAACTGTAAATATTTATGCACCCAACATAGGAGCACCTCAATACATAAGGCAAATGCTAACAGCCATAAAAGGGGAAATCGACAGTAACACAATAATAGTACGGGATGTTAACACCCCACTTTCACCAATGGACAGATCATCCAAAATGAAATAAGGAAACACAAGCTTTAAATGACACATTACACAGGATGGACTTAATTTGATATTTATAGGACATTCCATTCAAAAACAACAGAGTATACTTTCTTCTCAAGTGCTCATGGAACATTCTCCAGGATAGTTCATACCTTGGGTCACAAATCAAGCCTTGGTAAATTTAAGAAAATTGAGATCGTATCAAGTATCTTTTCCGACCACAACACTATGAGACTAGATATCAATTACAGGAAAAAATCTGTAAAAAATAGAAACACAGGGAGGATAAACAGTGTACTACTAAATAATGAAGAGATCACTGAAGAAATCAAAGAGGAAATCAAAAAATACCTAGAAACAAATGACAATGAAAACACGATGGCCCAAAACCTATGGGATGCAACAAAAGCAGTTCTAAGAGGGAAGTTTATAGCAATACAATCCTACCTTAGGAAACAAGAAACATCTCAAATAAAAAACCTAACCTTACACCTAAAGCAATTAGAGAAAGAACAACAAAAAAACCCCCAAAGTTAGCAGAAGGAAAGAAATCATAAAGATCAGATCAGAAATAAATGAAAAAGAAATGAAGGAAACAATAGCAAAGAAATAAAACTAAAAGCTGGTTCTTTGAGAAGATAAACAAAATTGATAAAACGTTAGTCAGACTCATCAAGAAGAAAAGGCAAAAGACTCAAGTCAACAGAATTAGAAATGAAAAGGAGAAGTACCCACTGACACTGCAGAAATACAAAGGATCATGAGAGATTACTACAAGCAACGATATGCCAATAAAATGGACAACCTGGAAGAAATGGACAAACTCTTAGAAAAGCAGAACCTGCCGAGACTGAACCAGGAAGAAATAGAAAATATAAACAGACTAATCACAAGCACTGAAATTGAGACTGTGATTAAAAATCTTCCAACACACAAAAGCCCAGGACCAGATGGCTTCACAGGCGAATTCTATCAAACATTTAGAGAAGAGCTAACACCTATCCTTCTCAAACTTTTCCAAAATATTGCAGAGGGAGGAACACTCCCAAACTCATTCTATGAGGCCACCATCACCCTGATACCAAAACCAGACAAAGATGTCACAAAGAAAGAAAACTACAGCCCGATACCACTGAGAAACAAAGATGCAACAGTCCTCAACAAAATACTAGCAAACAGAATCCAACAGCACACTAAAAGGATCAAACACCATGATCAAGTGGGGTTTATCCCAAGAATGCAAGGATTCTTCAATATATGCAAATCAATCAATGTGATACACCATATTAACAAACTGAAGGAAAAAAACCATATGATCATCTCAATGGATGCAGAAAAAGCTTTTGACAAAATTCAACACCCATTTATGATAAAAACCCTCCAGAAAGTAGGCACAGAGGGAACTTACCTCAACATAATAAAGGCCATATAAGACAAACCCACAGCCAACATCGTTCTCAATGGGGAAAAACTGAAACCATTTCCACTAGGGTCAGGAAAAAGACAAGGTTGCCCACTCTCACCACTACTATTCAACATAGTTTTGAAAGTTTTAGCCACAGCAATCAGAGAAGAAAAAGAAATAAAAGGAATCCAAACTGGAAAAAAAGAAGTAAAGCTGTCACTGTTTGCAGATGACATGATACTTTACATAGAGTCCTAAAGATGCTACCAGAAAACTACTAGAGCTAATCGATGAATTTGGTAAAGTAGCAGGATACAAAATTAATGCACAGAAATCTCTTGCATTCCTATACACTAGTGATGAAAAATCTGAAAGAGAAATTAAGGAAACACTCCCATTTACCATTGCAACAAAAAGAATAAAATATCTAGGGATAAACCTACATAAGGAGACAAAAGACCTGTATGCAGAAAACTATAAGACACCGATGAAAGAAATTAAAGATGATACAAACAGATGGAGAGATATACCATGTTCTTGGATTCGAAGAATCAACATTGTGAAAATGACTCTACTACCCAAAGCAATCTACAGATTCAATGCAATCCCTATCAAACTACCACTGGCATTTTTCACAGAACTAGAACAAAAAATTTCACAATTTGTATGGAAACACAAAAGACCTCGAATAGCCAAAGCAATCTTGAGAAAGAAAAATGGAGCTGGAGGAATCAGGCTCCCTGACTTCAGACTATATTACAAAGCTACAGTAATCAAGACAGTATGGTACTGGCACAAAAACAGAAATATAGATCAATGGAACAGGATAGAAAGCCCAGAGATAAACACATGCACATGTGGTCACCTTATCTTTGATAAAGGAGGCAAGAATATGCAGTGGAGAAAAGACAAGCCTGTTCAATAAGTGGTGCTGGGAAAACTGGACAGCTACATGTAAAAGAATGAAATTAGAACACTCCCTAACACCATACACAAAAATAAACTCAAAATGGATTAAAGACCTAGGTGTAAGGCCAGACACTATCAAACTCTTAGAGGAAAACATAGGCAGAACACTCTATGACATAAATCACGGCAAGATTCGTTTTGACGAATCTTGAGATTGGAAATGGAGAGAGAAATGGAAATAAAAACAAAAATAGACAAATGGGACCTAATGAAACTTAAAAGCTTTTGCATAGCAAAGGAAACCATAAACAAGACAAAAAGACAACCCTCAGAATGGGAGAAAATATTTGCAAATGAAGCAACTGACAAAGGATTATTCTCCAAATATACAAGCAGCTCATGCAGCGCAATATCAAAAAAACAAACAACCCAATCCATAAATGGGCAGAAGACCTAAACAGATGTTTCTCCAAAGAAGATATACAGATTGCCAACAAATGAATGAAAGGATGCTCAACACCACTAATCATTAGAGAAATGCAAATCAAAACTACAATGAGGTATCACCTCACACCAGTCAGAATGACCATCATCAAAAAATCTACAAACAATAAATGCTGGAGAGGGTGTGGAGAAAAAGGAACCCTCTTGCACTGTTGGTGGGAATGTAAATTGATACAGCCACTGTGGAAAACAGTATGGAGGTTCCTTAAAAAACTAAAAATAGAACTACCATATGACCCAGCAATTCCACTACTGGGCATACACCCTGAGAAAACCATAATTCAAAAAGAGTCATGTACCAGAATATTCCTTGCAGCTCTATTTACAATAGCCAGGACATGGAAGCAACCTAAGTGTCCATCAACAGATGAACGGATAAAGAAGATGTGACACATGTATACAATGGAACATTACTCAGCCATAAAAAAGAAATGAAATTGAGTTATTTTTGATGAGGTGGATGGACCTAGAGTCTGACATACAGAGTGAAGTAAGTCAGAAAGAGAAAAACCAATACCATATGCTAACACATATATACGGAATCTGAAAAAAAAAAAAAAGGTTCTGAAGAACCTAGGGGCAGGACAGGAATAAAGATGCAGATGTAGATAATGGACTTGAGGACACGGGGAGGGGGAAGGGTAAGCTGGGATGAAGTGAGAGAGTGGCATGGACATATATACACTACCAAATGTAAAATAGATAGCTAGTGGGAAGCAGCCGCATAGCACAGGGAGATCAGCTCGGTGCTTTGTGTCTACCTAGAGGGGTGGGATAGGGAGGGTGGGAGGGAGACGCAAGAGGGAGGGGATATGGGGATATATGTATACGTATAGCTGATTCACTTTGTTATACAGCAGAAACTAACATAACATTGTAAAGGAATTATACTCCAATAAAGATGTTAAAAAAAAATAAGCAGGGAGAAGAGGAATGGGCTTTTTTTTTTTTTTCTGTGAAGTGAAGATAATGAATTTGGTTCTCACCATGTATTTGAGAAGCCTCCAGGACATCCAGGTGGAGATATCACGTGGGCAGGAGGCAGAATGTCATAGTGGAAAACACTGAGAAGCCAGCGGATTTGGGCTTTGTCATTTACCAGCTATGTGACCTAGGGCATGTCATCAGCGCCTCTTAACTCAGGTTTCTAGCTTATGAAATGGAGGTGGTAAGAATCTCTGCTATAACTAACTCAGGATGATTTTATAATAAGCTAAAGTTTAAAAATGCATGAGAAAACGTATTTTAAAAAATGTATTTTTAAAGGATAGAGAGCTTTATGAGGACTCATTATTATTATCATTGCCCTGAAAGACTGTAGTGCACCCCTTAATAAAGCTTGGTACTAGTCAATTCAACATCATAGCTTTAATGTCTATGGGTCACTTGAGTTGTTAAAGTACAAATAAGTCCCTCTCTTTTGGCCAACAGCCTCGTGTGACAGCGGAGTAGTCTAGGCACATTATCTGTAGTAGAAGAGCCTCTCTCCCTATGTCTTCTACTGAGAGTGACATATTCCACTCTAAAGCGGATGGGGAGATGTTACTATGCGTATTAGGAGGTGTGTTCTGTTACTGGTAATGAAAAAACAACTCATGCTCAAATAAATGGATTCTCCTGACAGGCTGTGGATTCTTTAGTCTTTTTTCAGAAAGCCAAACACACAGCTCTTATTTTAACACACCCTTACTTCTAAAGCTGCCACTTTCTTCTTCAGCCAGCATCCAGGACTTCACCCCTTCACATCCCAGGCCCATGGATTCAATACCTGGTTCAAGGAGGGGTGAGTCACTCCCATGCTACTTACCGTAGCTACTGAATTTCCCCTAGAAGACACTGACCCACTGAGTATCCGAGAGCTGAAAACATCTCAGCATTTTGATTTTACGTCAGTTCTAAGGTTCTGTAAGAGCCTGGTGGAGAGGAACAGAAACAGTCCTCCGTTCAGAAGACTGACTTCAAGATTCCTAAAACCAGACACTCTTGCAACCCTGCCCTGACGTGGAGGTACGTTTGCTGGAGATGGTCTTCTATCTGGCTCCTGTCCCCAAAATGAACTTTAAGCATGGATTCCTTGTGGGATGGAAAAGTTGAGTCTCTGAGAACAATCAATAGGGCTATATCTTTTGCCTGTCTCAAGTCCTTTGATGTGATATAAAAGCAATAATGTGCCTGAGAATGAACTCATAAACAGTTATTCATTTTATAGCATAATAAAAGTACGGCAAGATTGAATTGGGATTTAGGCAAAGAACTGGGCTGGCAGTAAGGAGATTTGGTTTTTCTTGCCAACTTGCTCACTGTGTCATTTTTTTTTTTTTTTTAATTGGGCTTTTTTTTTTTAAACATCTTTATTGAAGTATAATTGCTTTACAATGGTGTGTTAGTTTCTGCTTTATAACAAAGTGAGTGAATCAGTTATACATATACATATGTTCCCATATCTCTTCCCTCTTGCATCTCCCTCCCTCCCACCCTCCCCATCCCACCCCTCTAGGTGGTCACAAAGCACCGAGCTGATCTCCCTGTGCTATGCGGCTGCTTCCCACTAGCTATCTATTTTACATTTGGTAGTGTATATATGTCCATGACACTCTCTCACCCTGTCACATCTCACCCCTCCCCCTCCCCATATCCTCAAGGTCATTCTCTAGTAGGTCTGTGTCTTTATTCCTGTCTTGCCACTAGGTTCTTCATGGCCTTTTTTTTTTTTCCTTAGATTCCATATATATGTGTTAGCATACTGTATTTGTTTTTCTCTTTCTGACTTACTTCACTCTGTATGACAGACTCTAACTCCATCCACCTCATTACAAACACCTCCATTTCATTTCTTTTTATGGCTGAGTAATATTCCATTGTATATATGTGCCACATCTTCTTTATCCATTCATCCGATGATGGACACTTAGGTTGCTTCCATGTCCTGGCTATTGTAAATAGAGCTGCAATGAACATTTTGGTACATGACTCTTTTTGAATTATGGTTTTCTCAGGGTATATGCGCAGTAGTGGGATTGCTGGGTCATATGGTAGTTCTATTTGTAGTTTTTTAAGGAACCTCCATACTGTTCTCCATAGTGGCTGTATCAATTTACATTCCCACCAACAGTGCAAGAGTGTTCCCTTTCCTCCACACCCTCTCCAGCATTTATTGTTTCTAGATTTTTCGATGATGGCCATTCTGACCAGTGTGAGATGATATCTCATTGTAGTTTTGATTTGCATTTCTCTAATGATTAATGATGTTGAGCATTCTTTCATGTGTCTGTTGGCAATCTGTATCTCTTCTTTGGAGAAATGTCTATTTAGGTCTTCTGCCCATTTTTGGATTGGGTTGTTTGTTTTTTTGTTATTGAGCTGCATGAGCTGCTTGTAAATCTTGGAGATTAATCCTTTGTCCGTTGCTTCATTTGCAAATATTTTCTCCCATTCTGAGGGTTGTCTTTTGGTGTTGTTTATGGTTTCCTTTGCTGTGCAAAAGCTTTTAAGTTTCATTAGGTCCCATTTGTTTATTTGTGTTTTTATTTCCATTTCTCTAGGAGCTGGGTCAAAAAGAATCTTGCTGTGATTTATGTCATAGAGTGTTCTGCCTGTGTTTTCCTCTAAGAGTTTGATAGTGTCTGGCCTTACACTTAGGTCTTTAATCCATTTTGAGTTTATTTTTGTGTATGGTGTCAGGGAGTGTTCTAATTTCATACTTTTACATGTATCTGTCCAATTTTCCCAGCACCACTTATTGAAGAGGCTGTCTTTTCTCCACTGTATATGCTTGCCTCCTTTATCAAAGATAAGGTGACCATATGTGCGTGGGTTTATCTCTGGGCTTTCTATCCTGTTCCATTGATCTATATTTCTGTTTTTGTGCCAGTACCAAACTGTCTTGATTACTGTAGCTTTGTACTAGAGTCTGAAGTCAGGGAGCCTGATTCCTCCAGCTCCATTTTTCGTTCTCAAGATTGCTTTGGCTATTCGGGGTCTTTTGTGTTTCCATACAAATTGTGAAATTTTTTGTTCTAGTTCTGTGAAAAATGCCAGTGGTAGTTTGATAGGGATTGCATTGAATCTGTAGATTGCTTTGGGTAGTAGAGTCATTTTCACAATGTTGATTCTTCCAATCCAAGAACATGGTATATCTCTCCATCTATTTGTATCATCTTTAATTTCTTTCACCTGTGTCTTATAATTTTCTGCATACAGGTCTTTTGTCTCCTTAGGTAGGTTTATTCCTAGATATTTTATTCTTTTTGTTGCAATGGTAAACGGGAGTGTTTTCTTAATTTCACTTTCAGATTTTTCGTCATTAGTGTATAGAAATGCAAGAGATTTCTGTGCATTAATTTTGTATCCTGCTACTTTACCAAATTCATCAATTAGCTCTAGTAGTTTTCTGGTAGCATCTTTAGGATTCTCTATGTATAGTATCATGTCATCTGCAAACAGTGACAGCTTTACTTCTTCTTTTCCGATTTGGATTCCTTTTATTTCTTTTTCTTCTCTGATTGCTGTGGCTAACACTTCCAAAACTATGTTGAATAATAGTGGTGAGAGTGGGCAACCTTGTCTTGTTCCTGATCTTAGTGGAAATGGTTTCAGTTTTTCACCATTGAGGACAATGTTGGCTGTGGGTTTGTCATATATGGCCTTTATTATGTTGAGGAAAGTTCCCTCTATGCCTACTTTCTGCAGGGCTTTTATCATAAATGGGTGTTGAATTTTTTCGAAAGCTTTCTCTGCATCTATTGAGATGATCATATGGTTTTTCTCCTTCAATTTGTTAATATGATGTATCACGCTGATTGATGTGCGTATATTGAAGAATCCTTGCATTCCTGGAATAAACCCCACTTGATCATGGTGTATGATCCTTTTAATGTGCTGTTGGATTCTGTTTGCTAGTATTTTGTTGAGGATTTTTGCATCTATGTTCATCAGTGATATTGGCCTGTAGTTTTCTTTCTTTGTGACATCTTTGTCTGGTTTTGGTATCAGGGTGATGGTGGCCTCATAGAATGAGTTTGGGAGTGTTCCTCCCTCTGCAATATTTTGGAAAAGTTTGAGAAGGATAGGTGTTAGCTCTTCTCTAAATGTTTGATAGAATTCGCCTGTGAAGCCATCTGGTCCTGGGCTTTTGTGTGTTGGAAGATTTTTAATCACAGTCTCAATTTCAGTGCTTGTGATTGGTCCGTTCATAGTTTCTATTTCTTCCTGGTTCAGTCTCGGCAGGTTGTGCATTTCTAAGAATCTGTCCATTTCTTCCAGGTTGTCCATTTTATTGGCATAGAGTTGCTTGTAGTAATCTCTAATGATCCTTTGTATTTCTGCAGTGTCAGTGGTTACTTCTCCTTTTTCATTTCTAATTCTATTGATTTGAGTCTTCCCCCTTTTTCTCTTGATGAGTCTGGCTAATGTTTTATCAATTTTGTTTATCTTCTCAAAGAACCAGCTTTTAGTTTCATTGATTTTTGCTATTGTTTCCTTCATTTCTTTTTCATTTATTTCTGATCTGATCTTTATGATTTCTTTCCTTCTGCTAGCTTTGGGGTTTTTTTGTTCTTCTTTCTCTAATTGCTTCAGGTGCAAGGTTAGGTTGTTTATTCGAGATGTTTCCTGTTTCTTGAGGCAGGCTTGTATTGCTATAAACTTCCCTCTTAGCACTGCTTTTGCTGCGTCCCATAGGTTTTGGGTCGTCGTGTGTCCATTGTCATTTGTTTCTAGATATTTTTTGATTTCCTCTTTGATTTCTTCAGTGATCACTTCGTTATTAAGTAGTGTATTGTGTAGCCTCCATGTGTTTGTATTTTTTACAGATCTTTTCCTGTAACTGATATCTAGTCTCATAGCGTTGTGGTCGGAAAAGATACTTGATACGATTTCAAGTTTCTTAAATTTACCAAGGCTTGATTTGTGGCCCAAGATATGATCTATCCTGGAGAATGTTCCATGAGCACTTGAGAAAAATGTGTATTCTGTTGTTTTTGGGTGGAATGTCCTATAAATATCAATTAAGTCCATCTTGTTTAATGTATCATTTAAAGCTTGTGTTCCCTTATTTCTTTTCATTTTGGATGATCTGTTCATTGGTGAAAGTGGGGTGTTAAAGTCCCCTACTATGATTGTGTTGCTGTCGATTTCCCCTTTTATGGCTGTTAGTATTTGCCTTATGTATTGAGGTGCTCCTATGTTGGGTGCATAAATATTTACAATTGTTATACCTTCCTCTTGGATCGATCCCTTGATCATTATATAGTGTCCTTCTTTGTCTCTTGTAATAGTCTTTATTTTAAAGTCTATTTTGTCTGATATGAGAATTGCTACTCCAGCTTTCTTTTGATTTCCATTTGCATGGAATATCTTTTTCCATCCCCTCACTTTCAGTCTGTATGTGTCTCTAGGTCTGAAGTGGGTCTCTTGTAGACAGCATATATATGGGTCTTGTTTTTGTATCCATTCAGCCAGTCTGTGTCTTTTGGTGGGAGCACTTAATCAATTTACATTTAAGGTAATTATCGATATGTATGTTCCTATTCCCATTTTCTTAAATGTTTTGGGTTTGTTATTGTAGGTGTTTTCCTTCTCTTGTGTTTCTTGCCTAGAGAAGTTCCTTTAGCATTTGTTGTAAAGCTGGTTTGGTGGTGCTGAACTCTCTCAGCTTTTGATTGTCTGTAAAGGTTTTAATTTCTCCATCAAATCTGAATAAGATCCTTGCTGGGTAGAGTAATCTTGGTTGTAGGTTTTTCTCCTTCATCACTTTAAGTATATCCTGCCACTCCCTTCTGGCTTGCAGAGTTTCTGCTGAAAGATCAGCTGTTAACCTTATGGGGATTCCCTGGTGTGTTATTTGTTGTTTTTCCCTTGCTGCTTTTAATATGTTTTCTTTATATTTAATTTTTGACAGTTTGATTAATATGTGTCTTGGTGTGTTTCTCCTTGGATTTATCCTGTATGGGACTCTCTGTGCTTCCAGGACTTGATTAACTATTTCCTTTCCCATATTAGGGAAGTTTTCAACTATAATCTCTTCAAATATTTTCTCAGTCCCTTTCTTTTTCTCTTCTTCTTCTGGGACCCCTATAATTCGAATGTTGGTGCATTTAATGTTGTCCCAGAGGTCTCTGAGACTGTCCTCAGTTCTTTTCATTCTTTTTTCTTTATTCTGCTCTGCAGTAGTTATTTCCACCATTTTATCTTCCAGGTCACTTATCCGTTCTTCTGCCTCAGTTATTCTGCTATTGATCCCATCTAGAGTATTTTTAATTTCATTTATTGTGTTTTTCATTGTTGCTTGGTTCCTCTTTAGTTCTTCTACGTCCTTGTTAAATGTTTCTTGCATTTTGTCTATTCTATTTCCAAGATTTTGGATCATCCTTACTATCATTATTCTGAATTCTTTTTCAGGTAGACTACCTATTTCCTCTTCATTTGTTAGGTCTGGTGTGTTTTGACCCTGCTCCTTCATCTGCTGTGTGTTTTTCTGTCTTCTCATTTTGCTTATCTTACTGTGTTTGGGGTCTCCTTTTCACAGGCTGCAGGTTCGTAGTTCCCGTTGTTTTTGGTATCTGTCCCCAGTGGCTAAGGTTGGTTCAGTGGGTTGTGTAAGCTTCCTGGTGTAGGGAACTAGTGCCTGTGTTCTGGTGGATGAGGCTGGATCTTGTCTTTCTGGTGGGCACGTCCACGTCTGGTGGTGTATTTTGGGGTGTCTGTGGCCTTATTATGATTTTAGGCAGCCTCTCTGCTAATGGATGGGGCTGTGTTCCTGTCTTGCTAGTTGTTTGGCATAGGGTGTCCAGCACTGTAGCTTGCTGGTCGTTGAGTGAAGCTGGGTCTTGATGTTGAGATGGAGATCTCTGAGAGATTTTCGCCGTTTGGTATTACGTGGAGCTGGGAGGTCTCTTGTGGACCAGTGCCCTGAACTTGGCTCTCCCACCTCAGAGGCACAGCCCTGATGCCTGGCTGGAGCACCAAGAGCCTTTCATCCACACGGCTCAGAGTAAAAGGGAGAAAAAATAGAAAGAAAGAAAGAAAGAAAGAGGATAAAATATAGTGAAGTAAAATAAAGCTATTATAAAGCAAAGCTATACAGACAAAATCTCACCCAGAAGCATATACATATACACTTACAAAAAAAGGAAAAGGGAAAAAATTAATATATCCTGCTCCCAAAGTCCACCTCCTGAATTTGGGATGATTCGTTGTCTATTCAGGTATTCAACAGATGTAGGCGCATCAAGTTGTTTGTGGAGTTTTAATCCGCTGCTTCTGAGGCTGCTGGGAGAGATTTCCCTTTCTCTTCTTTGTTCGCACAGCTCCCGGGGTTCAGCTTTGGATTTGGACCCGCCTCTGCGTGTAGGTCGCCTGAGGGCGTCTGTTCCCCGCCCAGACAGAACGGGGTTAAAGGAGCAGCTGCTTCGGGTGCTCTGGCTCACTCGGGCGGGGGGGAGGAAAGGATACGGATGCGGGGTGAGCCTGTGGCGGCAGAGGCCGGCGTGACGTTGCACCAGCCCGAGGCCCGCCTTGCGCTCTCCCGGGGAAGTTGTCCCCGGACCACGGGAGCCTGGCCATGGCGGGCTGCACCGGTTCCCGGGAGGGGCGGTGTGGAGAGTGACCTGTGCTCGCACACAGGCTTTTTGGTGGTGGCAGCAGCAGCCTTAGCGTCTCATGCCCGTCTCTGGGGTCCGCGCTGATCGCCGCGGCTCGCGCCCATCTCTGGAGTTCGTTTTGGCGGCGCTCTGAATCCCCTCTCCTTGCGCGCCGCGAAACAAAGAGGCAAGAAAAAGTCTCTTGCCTCTTCGGCAGCTGCAGACTTTTTCCCGGACTCCCTCCCGGCTAGCTGTGGTGCGCCAGCCCCTTCAGGCTGTGTTCACGCCGCCAACCCCAGTCCTCTCCCTGCGATCCGACCGAAGCCCGAGCCTCAGCTCCCAGCCCCCGCCCGCCCCGGCGGGTGAGCAGAGAAGCCTCTCGGGCTGGTGAGTGCTGGTCGGCACCGAGCCTCTGTGCGGGGATCTCTCCGCTTTGCGCTCCGCACCCCTGTGGCTGCGCTCTCCTCCGTGGCTCCGAAGCTTCCCCCCTCCGCCACCCGCAGTCTTCGCCCGCGAAGGGGCTTCCTAGTGTGTGGAAACCTTTCCTTCTTCACAGCTCCCTCCCACTGGTGCAGGTCCCGTCCCTATTCTTTTGTCTCTGTTATTTCTTTTTTCTTTTGCCCTACCCAAGTACGTGGGGAGTTTCTTGCCTTTTGGGAGGTCTGACGTTTTCTGCCAGCGTTCAGTGGGTGTTCTGTAGGAGCAGTTCCACGTGTAGATGTATTTCTAATGTATCTGTGGGAAGGAAGGTGATCTCCGTGTCTTACTCTTCCGCCATCTTGCCCTATCCTCTGTGTCATCTTTAGTAAATCACCAGGTGGCTCCTGACCTCAGTTTTTCTGCCAGCAAAACATGAATAGGATTGGCACGGTATAGTAGGTAAACAGGGAACAATAACAATTGCAATATATAGTGAAGGCTTACTATGCACTAGGCTCTCTTCTTGAGCTTAGGATACATCAACGAACAGAACAGAAAAAAAGAATTTTTGCATTCATGGAACTCATATTCTAGTGAGGACAAAGACAATAGACAATACACATAATAGGTAAATTATTTTGTATGTGGGAAATTGATAGGTGTTATATTAAAGGAAAACAGTGTGGTTAAGGTGGATTTGGAGCCAGAGAGTAGATGGGAGTGTTACAGGCTCTGGAAAGGTCTGGATTGTACCTTTGGCTACTGACTCCCCACATTCATAACACGTAAATAGTAATGTACTCAGATCATAGGTTGTCGTGATGATTCAATGAAGTAAGGGAAGAAAAAGCACTTAGCATCCAAATGTTACTGTTATTATCTTTAATTTCTAATCTCAAATACTTTGATTCCGGAATCGAGATTCTCAGATAACAAGCGCTATAGGGACAAAGGGCAATATTTTTAAATTACAAAGAAAACCAAAGATATAGTTTATCCCAGGTGGTTTGCTTCAAGATATGGCCAATTATGGAAATAAAAGCGATGCTTGCTGAAACAGGAGTATCTCTAAGGTTCACACAGGACAGACATCTGCAGGATACAGTTTTAGTTGCAGGAGTAAAAACAAAGCAAAATAAAACAAAACAAAAAAAGGATTTATCCATTTTAAAACAAAGTTTTAAAATTTTATAAGAGGCCTAACGAGACTCCAGAGGTTCTTTGGAGAACTACACACCTGAACAATCATCAGAAAAGGTAAAATTGCCTCCTCTGGGTATTGGCATGAACAGATCTGCCTTCTTCTTTCTCATGCCAGGAACAGAGCGCTTCTGGCAGAGGTGTGAATTTCAGTGCATCATCCCAGAACTGCTGACCTCTGTGGGAAATGTTTCAGTCCTTTGATGTTACTTATTGTTGAGCAAACAGTATTTCTGGCACTAAAAACATTTTGGGTTTATATATGTTTCCATCAATCTTTATTCAATGGCATTATCATTGCTCACCTATTACAGATATTTCTCAACTGAGACTTCTTGAAAGGGCAGAGGATTGGAGAGAGCACATATTGAAATGACCAAAAGATTCTGTGGCTTCCCCCCTGTCCTTTGCTTATAGAGGTCACAAAGTCACTCATGGGAGAAGACTTTTTTAAAATTAGAAAACAGTAAAAGTAGCTCTCCTTGGTCTTCGTCCTGTATTAGGTAAATGCTACACATCTTGAGGCTAATACTACCAAAAAACCAGGCCTCCCTCTCTCTCCCTCCCTTCTTCTTTCCTTCATTACTGCCCTCTCTCCATCCTTCCCCATACGTTAAGTGTTTGTTATGTTCCAGGTGCTACGCAGGCACAGACGTAAAACCTAAGAGGTCATAATTCCAGGGAGAGCCCTCTACCTCTGAACATGAGGCTGGGTTGTCCAGAACCTAAAAGAAGGTCACTCCATTAACTTGACAGAGAACTTGGCCCAGCTTCCCAAATGCCGCCGGGAAAGTTGTGCTGCCAGGGCTTTTGTGGCTGCCAGAGAGGATCCCGGAGCAAACCTGGGAGGGAGTGGGCCTGGTGCCCTGCTGGGGGCAGCAAGATCATTAAGTTCAGTAACTGCTTGCAGGGGAATACGGTTAATGGGCCAGAACCTTCCTGGAGCTCAACTAAGTCCCCCAAAGAGCATGTTAAGTGATTTAGGAAAGTTTATTTCCACTCAGCAAAACTTCCTATAGGAAGGGACTCCTGGGAAGCAAGTTGGGCCCAGATATGCAAGGGGTACATCTTCAGGAGCTCCTGTCTTCAATGAGTTTCCAGTTCAAGTCACACATGTCAAGTGCCAAGTGCGGGGGGAGGGTTACTCAGAGCTTGACCTCTAGCTCACTAAAACACTGAAGCAGGTCTGTAAGAAGAGATGATAAGATTGAACTCAGAGAAGTAACTTGGCTAAGGATGCACTGAATTACAGCTTGTTTAGTCTCCAGAGTAACTCTGATCACCTCTTCAGGCTTTCTCGGAACTGGGTCTCCAGAAACAGACTTGACTCAGCCAAATTTCTGGGTCCCAGTAGTCATATGTGTCCAGTAAGAAGACAGAAGAGTTCATGTACAAGGAATGCTTACTCTGGGTCCGGCGCTGTCCAAAGTGCTGGTGCGTACGCAGTACGTTGTATTTATTATCTCATTTAATCCTCACATACCAACTGTATAGGAGGCACCATCATTGTCCTGATTTAACATGTGAAGAAACTGAGGAATAAGGAATTTCTAGAAGAATTCATATACTTAAGAACTTGATGAAACAGGATTCAAGTCTTGGCTATCTGAAGACTGTGCTATTGTTACTACACTGCTGCCTGGGACAAGCTCTCTCCCTTTTGCGTATAATGATGATTGATACCAAATAAATACTTCAGCAATGAAAATTCTAGCAGAATATGGATAAGGAAGTATGGTAGAAGATCTAAACCAAAAGCGTCAGAAGAATTCTGTCTTTATCAGAAAGTTAAGAAAGCCCTCTGTTGACAGCAAGCTGGCTTCTTGTATGTTTCTTTAAATCTCAACCTTGAAAGACCTTCCATCCTTCCATCCATCCATCCACCCACATATCCAACTATTCAACAAATATTTAAGGAGGATCCACTCTATGCTTTGCACTGTGTAAGTTGCCGGGGATATAAAGTTAAGTATATCACAGTCCTTGCGCTCAAGAAAGTCATCATGGGGGTTGGGGGGAGAAGTCTTATAAAAAAGTAATTAGAATCCAGTGATATCCATGTTGTAACTGAGGTAGAAGCAACATTCTATGGCCAGCTTGGGGAAGTCAAGAACTTCTAGAGGGGGTGACATATAAGCTGAGAATAAGAGCTGCTTAGAAGAATGTGATAGTTTTGAATGTGTGTGTGTGTGTGTGTGCACGTAAAAACTGAGGAATAGTGAGAGGGTAAATCGATGGAACATTCCAGAACTGGTAGCATTAGGAGTGGAGGACAATGGACTAGGAATTAGAAGAACTTGGGTTTTCCTCCTGGGCCTGGTATACATGAAGTATGACACTGGGTAAGTCACTATGCCTTTCTGAGACTTATTTTCCTCATATATTAGACAAGAATATTGATATATGGTTTACCTCACACTCACAGGGATATGACTGAACATTTATGAAGCTTTAAGAACATCTTATTAATACAAACTATTATGATAAATGAATTTGTCCTCTCCATTCCTCAACTGTCCCTCACCATATAAGGACAGGTCTCAATCTTAAGTGAAAGAAGAGTGACCCATGACCAACAAATAAGACTTAAGAAAAATGTATCTCTTGAACCAGGAGACGTCCAGATTTTTTTCTGCTTGACTTCTTTATGTCTTCCCAAAGTCTACACCATACCTTATCATTAACTAGGGCTCATTTTGCTTTTTATATTTGGCCTTTTCTCCCCTTCCTAACTTCACATTGGACTTTTAGACTGGCCCTTCCTACTTCCCCAGGTACCATTTTCATTATTTTTGTTCCTATGGTGTTGACTATGATGACTAAACGCTGAAAATCTACAACAAACTCCAGGAACTTAATGAGTTAACCTGGGGTGGGTTCGGACTCAACTGAACATATCAGGATGAAAGCATTCAGAAAATAAACTCCATATCCTCTCTCTGGTTTCCCCTTCATTACAGACACTAGTACATCTAGGGTTGCCCTATGGGAAGACTTCCCTGGAATAAGAGAATACGCACAGCTGCCCTCCTATGACCAGTAATGACTGGCATCTGAAGTTCAGAGCCGAAGCCCAATTACCTACATTTATTGCATCAGATGCTTCTATCCCTACGAGTTACGGGGTACAGAAACACTACACCTCCTCCTGGGATGAAATCTGTCTGTAAGAGGTGAAATATGAATTTGCCAGGTAGGAAAGGAATTAGGGAAAAAAAAAAAGAAAACTGAGAGTAACTGGTCTGG
The DNA here is from genome assembly GCF_028564815.1 of Eubalaena glacialis. Taxonomy (NCBI): domain Eukaryota; kingdom Metazoa; phylum Chordata; class Mammalia; order Artiodactyla; family Balaenidae; genus Eubalaena; species Eubalaena glacialis. The sequence continues at coordinate 68,618,790 of NC_083732.1, forward strand.
AAAAGAAGTGTTCTGTAATGGTGACACTGACATATCTGAAAAGCTGCTAAGGAGGCGGAGGAGGAGAAGTAAGAGGAGTCGGAGGATAACGATGCTAATGGTGGCCTCTGTCTAATGAGGGCCTTTGTGGGCCAGGCACTCCGCTAAGCACTTTACTTGAAATAATCACTCAGTCGTCACAACAACACTATGACACGATACTATTCTTGTCACAGTTTTAGAGATAAAGAAGCTAAATGGCTTACCCAAGGGACTGCAGCTAGTTAAGTGATGGAAGCAGGATTCTAACCCAGACAGAAGTGTCAGACACATGGCCTCCTAGACCAGCTACACATCAGGATCATTTGGGGGAGCTATTCAAACTACTGGTTCCTGAACAACCCAGAGAATATATGGAATCAGAATTTCTGGGGATGCCATCTGGGACTACGTAGTTTCCTAAAAGCGTCCCTGGCACTTCTCATGTACAGCCAGGTTTGAGCACCTCTGGAAGACACATGCTTTGTATGACCTGAAGGGACAGATACCAATACTGCGATAGTGCAAGGAGCCAGGTTTTGGCTCAACAGAAGACTGGAGTTTCTAACAGGGATGACCTGAAGACGGCAGGTGCCGCTTTGGGAGTGAGTGTGCTTCCTCTGTAGTGGGACTGAACGATCACTCAGCCAGCACAATATAAACATGGTGATATTTAAGTCATTTCCAATCTCAACAGTCTACGATTTCCAATCACTCATTCATTCAACTGATATTCATTGAACATAAACTACAATCCTCCCCTGGTATCCGTGCGGGATTGGTTCCAGAACCCCTGAAGATACCAAAATCCATGGATGTTCAAGTCCCTTATAGAAAATGGTATAGTACAGTCAGCCCTCCATATCAGCAGGTGGTTGAATTCACAGATGTGGAAACAATGAATATGCAGGGCCTACTGTCTATGTTGGGTACTGTGCCAGGCACTGTCATTCTACTAGTAAAAACTGAAGGCAATCTATGTTTTCACCTGCCTCTCTGACCATTGGTAGTTTACAGTTTTTAAATTTGAAGGAGCTGTGAGAAGGTGGTCCTGTACCACAGCTCAGAATACATTAAGGAGATGTCTTTTGCCCTCAGTTTTTTCACTCATTGATTCATTTATTTGTTTAGCAACTACTTATTGATTGGCAACTTACCCACCCAAATTTGTGTTCTCCCTTCTATATACCTTTTATCGGGAGTAGCTGCCCAGCCAGAGACTACATGTCCTAGCGCCCCTTTGCAATTCTGTGTGGTGAGGTGACTAAGTTCTTGCCAATAGACCACAAACAACAATGATGTACACACCTCTAGACCATGTCCATAAAAGCTTCCCATGAGGCACTCCTTCACGCTCCTTTTCCTTTTGGCTGGGTTGTATGGAGAAAACCTCCAGGGAGTCTTTGAAATCCACTTACTGATGATGGCAGAATCTCTGTTGGCCTGGGTTGCTGAATGATTGCATGGATGAGGGCCATCCTGCCTACCTGACAAACCTGCCTAGGACCATTGTCCATGCAAGAATAAAAGTTTATGGTGCTGGAGCTTTCATACATTTCTTTGGTTGATGTGTTACAGCAATTAGCCTACCTTTATACAGGTCTGTGAACACGACAGACTTAGTTCTGTGTCTCAGGATTTGCAGCTGCTTTGCAGAGACAAATTACAATCAGGGTGTGAAAGGTAAGATCCCCACAGTAGCACATAACAAGGGCATCTAAGCCATCATCCTGGGGGATCAGAGAAATGCCATCCAAGTTGAGACTTGGAGTGTAAAGGGTGTTCCCATCAGAGCAAAGCCTGGGGCAAGAAAGAGCATGGTGTGTTTGAGGAAATGGAACAGGTTCAGTAGGACTGAAGAGGGTGAGAGGACAAAGTTGGGGAGTGCAAATGTATGTTGCTGGACGATTCAGGTCATCTGCCAGATCGGCAGAAGAAAAGAAGAGTGTCGTGCCCCTTCTGAATACTGGGCTCAGAGGTCCCAACTTCATGGCAGGAATACCTTCCAAGGCAGTCTGTGCTGTAAAGTTCCCCCTTCTCATTCCTGCTCAGTGTGAAAGCAGGAATGTATTTGCATGAGTGCGTGTGCACGCATGTGCATGAATGTTGGGGGTGAGAAGGGGAGGCAAAGAGAAAAAAGAGGAATACAGTTGATTCAGTCACTTTTGAACTGAGTCATATCAGAGACCCAACAGAGGGGAGGATGTTGCTTCTCAGGGTGTTGCCCCTGATGCTGGATGAAGGCCACGGCACTGGGAGATTTGTGCGGTGGGATCACCAGTTATGGCAGGCTTAACAGAAATGAAGAGTACCAGCCCAATTCCAGTTTAAACAGACAATATCGAAACCCTGCCAGGAAGAATCTGAGCAATATTTTGCAAACTTTAATAACAGCTCAGAGAAACTGATCAGAGCATTTGGCTTGGTCATGCATTATTGCTTAGCAGGACCCATGTAATAGCAGAGAGGAATACATCTATTTTTTTTTCCCATTCGCAAAGAATAATATTTTTTCTTCCTCCCAAACAGAGAGGAATTTGGTGAAGTCTAAATGTATCTGTTTTGTTCCTTATTTCAACTTCTCTATAAACCACCCATAGGGTTTTGGCACCTACCGTTAAGGTAGTCGGTTTATTGCCTGCAATATCATCTCTTATTGGAAACTGTATTCTAGAAACTGGAACTTTCTTTGGTTGGAACCTTAATTTGTAGCTTTGATGTCCACTTGCCAGGCACTGACCATGAGAATTAGGTGGAAGGTTTTCTGGCTATGCGAGTAGTGGGAGAGTTCCATATATTATTCCCCTGGGGGACAAGAGAAATTGACAGCTTTCTGGATCCATGTTGCAGAAAGAGTACGAGATGGTTTTGAAATCTGAAATGAGGTCAAATCCCAGATCTACAACTCATGAACTGGGTGACTTTGAAGAAGTGGCTTAAGCACTCCAGGCCTCAGTTTTCCCTCACCTACAGAATAAGGATGTCCCTAAGCTCCCAGGTAAATTAGAAAGATCAGATAAGGTAAAGTGTGTCAAATGCCTGGGATCGTACCTGCCTTTTGGGAGAATCCTATCAAATGGCATGTCCCATCCTCTTCTTCCTCCTCCAAAAGGCAGAGGGAAGAGGTTGTGAGGCCCTGGACAGCACACAAAGGCTGTTTCCAGGTTAGCATATGAAGGGGGTGGCGGGGAGGTGGGTCTGTTCAATGTTAAGGCGCTTCCCCTAGGGAGAGGGGTACCTGAAGAGTCCAAAGGACAAGTCAGACTCAAGTAAATAAGAGCCTTCTAGAGACTGCAAGCTAGTTGTTAATAGAACCGGGTACCTTGGCAGCGTTGCTTGAATTTGGCTCAACTTCAGGACAAATTTGGCCTCACTTTGGGAATAATATTAAAGAAAGATGGACTGAGATTTTTTTATCCTAAATATATTTTACGAAGAAAACAGAACTAGGAAAAAAATGGTGGGGGAGGAGGTCAGAGAGAATTATTTTCCTTTAGGTGGGACTGGTGAGTCTGGACATGAAAGGGATTGGAACATTCTTTCTCACTCATTAGTCCTTCCTGGGATTCTTTTTCCTTAAAAGGGCTTCCCTGACTACCCCTCTCCCCAGTGGAAGCACTGTCTACCTCCTTACCTTACTTTTGTTTGTCATAACATTTATCATCCTCTGAATTTACACATATTGATTTGGTTTTGTGCTCATAACTTGTCTCCCCTAGTGAAATGGACCTGTGATGGCAGGTTCTGTACCTCACTGGCTATAGTGCATGATGCCTGATACAGAAATATTTACTGAATGAAGCAATGAACAATGCGATACCTATTGTGTATCGTGATTGCTGCTTTTATTTTTCAAGGTTAGTAAAAACAAAATTTAATTATTGCTATTAAATAAAACATTAAAAATAGATAATTCCTCAGCAAATATAGTCCTTTGTTCTTTTTTTTTTTAAACATCTTTATTGAAGTATAATTGCTTTACAATGGTGTGCTAGCTTCTGCTTTACAACAAAGTGAATCAGTTACACATATACATATGTTGCCATATCTCTTCCCTCTTGCATCTCCCTCCCTCCCACCCTCCCCATCCCACCCCTCTAGGTGGTCACAAAGCACCGAGCTGATCTCCCTGTGCTATGCGGCTGCTTCCCACTAGTTATCTATTTTACATTTGGTGGTGTATATATGTCCATGACACTCTCTCACCCTGTCACATCTCACCCCTCCCCCTCCCCATATCCTCAAGTCCATTCTCTAGTAGGTCTGTGTCTTTATTCCCATCTTGCCACTAGGTTCTTCATGACCTCTTTTTTTTTTTTTTTTTTCCCTTAGATTCCATATATATGTGTTAGCATACTATATTTGTTTTTCTCTTTCTGACTTACTTCACTCTGTATGACAGACTCTAACTCCATCCACCTCATTACAAACACCTCCATTTCATTTCTTTTTATGGCTGAGTAATATTCCATTGTATATATGTGCCACATCTTCTTTATCCATTCATCTGATGATGGACACCTAGGTTGCTTCCATGTCCTGGCTATTGTAAACAGAGCTGCAATGAATATTTTGGTACATGACTCTTTCTGAATTATGGTTTTCTCAGGGTATATGCCCAGTAGTGGGATTGCTGGGTCATATGGTAGTTCTATTTTTAGTTTTTTAAGGAACCTCCATACTGTTCTCCATAGTGGCTGTATCAATTTACATTCCCACCAACAGTGCAAGAGTGTTCCCTTTTCTCCACACCCTCTCCAGCATTTATTGTTTCTAGATTTTTTGATGATGGCCATTCTGACCGGTGTGAGATGATACCTCATTGTAGTTTTGATTTGCATTTCTCTAATGATTAATGATGTTGAGCATTCTTTCATGTGTCTGTTGGCAATCTGTATATCTTCTTTGGAGAAATGTCTATTTAGGTCTTCTGCCCATTTTTGGATTGGGTTGTTTGTTTTTTTGTTATTGAGCTGCATGAGCTGCTTGTAAATCTTGGAGATTAATCCTTTGTCCGTTGCTTCATTTGCAAATATTTTCTCCCATTCTGAGGGTTGTCTTTTGGTCTTGTTTATGGTTTCCTTTGCTGTGCAAAAGCTTTTAAGTTTCATTAGGTCCCATTTGTTTATTTGTGTTTTTATTTCCATTTCTCTAGGACCTGGGTCAAAAAGGATCTTGCTGTGACTTATGTCATACAGTGTTCTGCCTATGTTTTCCTCTAAGAGTTTGATAGTGTCTGGCCTTACACTTAGGTCTTTAATCCATTTTGAGTTTATTTTTGTGTATGGTGTTAGGGAGTGTTCTAATTTCATACTTTTACATGTACCTGTCCAATTTTCCCAGCACCACTTATTGAAAAGGCTGTCTTTTCTCCACTGTATATGCTTGCCTCCTTTATCAAAGATAAGGTGACCATATGTGCGTGGGCTTATCTCTGGGCTTTCTATCCTGTTCCATTGATCTATATTTCTGTTTTTGTGCCAGTACCAAACTGTCTTGATTACTGTAGCTTTGTAATATAGTCTGAAGTCAGGGAGCCTGATTCCTCCAGCTCCATTTTTCGTTCTCAAGATTGCTTTGGCTATTCGGGGTCTTTTGTGTTTCCATACAAATTGTGAAATTTTTTGTTCTAGTTCTGTGAAAAATGCCAGTGGTAGTTTGATAGGGATTGCATTGAATCTGTAGATTGCTTTGGGTAGCAGAGTCATTTTCACAATGTTGATTCTTCCAATCCAAGAACATGGTATATCTCTCCATCTATTTGTATCATCTTTAATTTCTTTCATCAGTGTCCTATAATTTTCTGCATACAGGTCTTTTGTCTCCTTAGGTAGGTTTATTCCTAGGTATTTTATTCTTTTTGTTGCAATGGTAAACGGGAGTGTTTTCTTAATTTCACTTTCAGATTTTTCATCATTAGTATACAGGAATGCAAGAGATTTCTGTGCATTAATTTTGTATCCTGCTACTTTACCAAATTCATTGATTAGCTCTAGTAGTTTTCTGGTAGCATCTTTTGGATTCTCTATGTATAGTATCATGTCATCTGCAAACAGTGACAGCTTTACTTCTTCTTTTCCGATTTGGATTCCTTTTATTTCTTTTTCGTCTCTGATTGCTGTGGCTAACACTTCCAAAACTATGTTGAATAATAGTGGTGAGAGTGGGCAACCTTGTCTTGTTCCTGATCTTAGTGGAAATGGTTTCAGTTTTTCACCATTGAGGACAATGTTGGCTGTGGGTTTGTCATATACGGCCTTTATTATGTTGAGGAAAGTTCCCTCTATGCCTACTTTCTGCAGGACTTTTATCATAAATGGGTGTTGAATTTTGTCGAAAGCTTTCTCTGCATCTATTGAGATGATCATATGGTTTTTCTCCTTCAATTTGTTAATATGATGTATCACGTTGATTGATTTGCGTATATTGAAGAATCCTTGCATTCCTGGAATAAACCCCACTTGATCATGGTGTATGATCCTTTTAATGTGCTGTTGGATTCTGTTTGCTAGTATTTTGTTGAGGATTTTTGCATCTATGTTCATCAGTGATATTGGCCTGTAGTTTTCTTTCTTTGTGACATCTTTGCCTGGTTTTGGTATCAGGGTGATGGTGGCCTCGTAGAATGAGTTGGGGAGTGTTCCTCCCTCTGCAATATTTTGGAAGAGTTTGAGAAGGATAGGTGTTAGCTCTTCTCTAAATGTTTGATAGAATTCGCCTGTGAAGCCATCTGGTCCTGGGCTTTTGTGTGTTGGAAGATTTTTAATCACAGTTTCAATTTCAGTGCTTGTGATTGGTCTGTTCATATTTTCTATTTCTTCCTGGTTCAGTCTCGGCAGGTTGTGCATTTCTAAGAATCTGTCCATTTCTTCCAGGTTGTCCATTTTATTAGCATAGAGTTGCTTGTAGTAATCTCTTATGATCGTTTGTATTTCTGCAGTGTCAGTGGTTACTTCTCCTTTTTCATTTCTAATTCTATTAATTTGAGTCTTCTCCTTTTTTCTCTTGATGAGTCTGGCTAATGGTTTATCAATTTTGTTTATCTTCTCAAAGAACCAGCTTTTAGTTTCATTGATTTTTGCTATTGTTTCCTTCATTTCTTTTTCATTTATTTCTGATCTGATCTTTATGATTTCTTTCCTTCTGCTAGCTTTGGGGTTTTTTTGTTCTTCTTTCTCTAATTGCTTTAGGTGCAAGGTTAGGTTGTTTATTCGAGATGTTTCCTGTTTCTTGATGTAGGCTTGTATTGCTATAAACTTCCCTCTTAGAACTGCTTTTGCTGCATCCCATAGGTTTTGGATTGTCGTGTCTCCATTGTCATTTGTTTCTAGGTATTTTTTGATTTCCCCTTTGATTTCTTCAGTGATCACTTCGTTATTAAGTAGTGTATTGTGTAGCCTCCACGTGTTTGTATTTTTTACAGATCTTTTCCTGTAATTGATATCTAGTCTCATAGCGTTGTGGTCGGAAAAGATACTTGATACGATTTCAATTTTTTTAAATTTACCAAGGCTTGATTTGTGACCCAAGATATGATCTATCCTGGAGAATGTTCCATGAGCACTTGAGAAAAATGTGTATTCTGTTGTTTTTGGGTGGAATGTCCTATAAATATCAATTAAGTCCATCTTGTTTAATGTATCATTTAAAGCTTGTGTTTCCTTATTTATTTTCATTTTGGATGATCTGTCCATTGGTGAAAGTGGGGTGTTAAAGTCCCCTACTATGATTGTGTTACTGTCGAGTTCCCCTTTTATGGCTGTTAGTATTTGCCTTATGTATTGAGGTGCTCCTATGTTGGGTGCATAAATATTTACAATTGTTATACCTTCCTCTTGGATCGATCCCTTGATCATTATATAGTGTCCATCTTTGTCTCTTGTAATTGTCTTTATTTTAAAGTCTATTTTGTCTGATATGAGAATTGCTACTCCAGCTTTCTTTTGATTTCCATTTGCATGGAATATCTTTTTCCATCCCCTCACTTTCAGTCTGTATGTGTCTCTAGGTCTGAAGTGGGTCTCTTGTAGACAGCATATATATGGGTCTTGTTTTTGTATCCATTCAGCCAGTCTGTGTCTTTTGGTGGGAGCATTTAATCCATTTACATTTAAGGTAATTATCGATATGTATGTTCCTATTCCCATTTTCTTAAATGTTTTGGGTTTGTTATTGTAGGTGTTTTCCTTCTCTTGTGTTTCTTGCCTAGAGAAGTTCCTTTAGCATTTGTTGTAAAGCTGGTTTGGTGGTGCTGAACTCTCTCAGCTTTTGCTTGTCTGTAAAGGTTTTAATTTCTCCATCAAATCTGAATGAGATCCTTGCTGGGTAGAGTAATCTTGGTTGTAGGTTTTTCTCCTTCATCACTTTAAGTATATCCTGCCACTCCCTTCTGGCTTGCAGCGTTTCTGCTGAAAGATCAGCTGTTAACCTTATGGGGATGCCCTTGTGTGTTATCTGTTGTTTTTCCCTTGCTGCTTTTAATATGTTTTCTTTATATTTAATTTTTGATAGTTTGATTAATATGTGTCTTGGTGTGTTTCTCCTTGGATTTATCCTGTATGGGACTCTCTGTGCTTCCAGGACTTGATTAACTATTTCCTTTCCCATATTAGGGAAGTTTTCAACTATAATCTCTTCAAATATTTTCTCAGTCCCTTTCTTTTTCTCTTCTTCTTCTGGGATCCCTATAATTCGAATGTTGGTGCGTTTAATGTTGTCCCAGAGGTCTCTGAGACTGTCCTCAGTTCTTTTCATTCTTTTTTCTTTATTCTGCTCTGCAGTAGTTATTTCCACCATTTTATCTTCCAGGTCACTTATCCGTTCTTCTGCCTCAGTTATTCTGCTATTGATCCCATCTAGAGTATTTTAATTTCATTTATTGTGCTTGTCATCGTTTCTTGGTTCCTCTTTAGTTCTTCTACGTCCTTGTTAAATGTTTCTTGCATTTTGTCTATTCTATTTCCAAGACTTTGGATCATCCTTACTATCATTATTCTGAATTCTTTTTCAGGTAGACTACCTATTTCCTCTTCATTTGTTAGGTCTGGTGTGTTTTGACCCTGCTCCTTCATCTGCTGTGTGTTTTTCTGTCTTCTCATTTTGCTTATCTTACTGTGTTTGGGGTCTCCTTTTCACAGGCTGCAGGTTCGTAGTTCCCGTTGTTTTTGGTATCTGTCCCCAGTGGCTAAGGTTGGTTCAGTGGGTTGTGTAGGTTTCCTGGTGGAGGGAACTAGTGCCTGTGTTCTGGTGGATGAGGCTGGATGTTGTCTTTCTGGTGGGTTCGTCCACGTCTGGTGGTGTGTTTTGGGGTGTCTGTGGCCTTATTATGATTTTAGGCAGCCTCTCTGTTAATGGATGGGGCTGTGTTCCTGTCTTGCTAGTTGTTTGGCATAGGGTGTCCAGCACTGTAGCTTGCTGGTCCTTGATTGAAGCTGGGTCTTGATGTTGAGATGGAGATCTGTGAGAGATTTTCGCCGTTTGGTATTACGTGGAGCTGGGAGGTCTCTTGTGGACCAGTGTCCTGAAGTTGGCTCTCCCACCTCAGAGGCACAGCCCTGATGCCTGGCTGGAGCACCAAGAGCCTTTCATCCACACGGCCAAGTACGTGGGGATTTTCTTGCCTTTTGGGAGGTCTGACGTCTTCTGCCAGCGTTCAGTGGGTGTTCTGTAGGAGCAGTTCCACGTGTAGATGTATTTCTCATGTATCTGTGGGGAGGAAGGTGATCTCCGCGTCTTACTCTTCCGCCATCTTGGTGTGAATATCCCTTTGTTCTTGATTTATAAGTACTTTAGAAGCAGAATTGATTTTTACCCACTTTTTCTTACATTAGTATCCACAAAAAGTTCAGTGTTTTCAGTGTTCAATGAATTCCAAGTGACTTTTAGATAAATCCGCATACGCTTTCGATTCATCCCATTTCTTAGTAGTCAGAAGGTATTATCCAAATAAGCTGTCATTTCTACCATCATTTCCCTTAAAATCTCCTCAACTGTCTCAGATATATAAACCTTACATTTTAGGGTCAGTAAGATGTCACTCTCAGCCTATTAACAAATAACGTATGTATTATAAACACTTTAAACATGATTACCACAAATCTACTTTTTCACATGTGTCCTGGTGTCCGTAGTGTTTAAACATTTTGAGGAAGGAAGAATCGTTTCTCATCGGGCAATCAAATGTGAGTCTCACTACAAAATGAAAGGGATCTTAGCAGCGGGAACGATACAGCTTCATAAGATACTTTATACTTCAGAGTAAAATTCATTCTACTCTCAGTTGTTGGGGTCATATTTGAAGAGTGGATGGGGGAGGGGGGAGGGCGCACAGGCACAAGGACAGCCGTGACTAGTAGTGAATGCCATGACAGTCCACCTGGGAAACAGGCAAACAAACACCCAGAATTCACAACTCATCTGGGACTCTCTCCATCCCCTGTAAGGTGGGATGTGCTGTGCCCCACCTAAGACATTCCCTCCTTTATGCTCTGCAAAAAGGACCAAGAGGAGTCCATTCTGGGAAGACAATGTAACAGCAGCTGCAGGCCTCTGACCCTGGAGGAGGCATCCTCTGCTGCGGACTACACGACCCACTACAAACGAACCCCTTCCAGACTCTGCAAACTCAGCAGCAATAGGACCTACCTTCCAGGGCTGCTGTGACAGGAAATAAGCTGATGATACAGTGCCAGGCACTTATTTAAGTCCTCAACCAATGAATGTTAGCAGTTATGAAAAGCTCTGCATGGTGACTACTTCATACCCTTAATCGATTCCTCCACAAATTCCTCACTGCAACAAAATCTGTTTTATTAAAAAATTGAAGTGGAAAAGCCCCACTGAGCAGCAGTGTCCCATTTGCGAGAGAGTCCTAGCAAAGACGAGGGGAGGCGGCAGCCCCGCGCCTTCACAGCATTACAGCAATTATACCCTGCATTATTAAACTCCGTGGTATCCAGCTCAACTGGCGAAATAATAAGAATTAAATACAGCTTAAATAGTAGCACTTTCCCTCATCCGTGAAAGAGTGGCACTCGACAATGAAGCTCTCTAGCTAAATTACTGAGTGCGAGGCCTAAATTTAGGATGGGGCAATTCTGAAACAGTTGATCACTGCCTCTAAGATTATGTGTGTTCTTATGAACTGTTGAAACTGATGAAATAAATATAACATGGTAGATTATTACAGACACAAATATGGGAAAAACCTTGCCTGGGCTGCCTTAGAATGGTTCTGCATTGCTACATGAAAAGGTTATTGAGAAGCGATCGCAACTCATGCCTACAAATGGCACCACAAACCACATCCATCTTCTGTAAGAGATTTGGCATACTGAATAGAACAATTTCCTTCATTACCAAGTCTGATCCTTAAGATGAAAAGACAGATTTTAGGAGACTGGGACCCTGCGTTATGCCTCAGTTGGATAAAAAACAAAAACAACAAGACAACAACAGTGGTTCACAGCACAGAGCCAATAGGGAGACCATGCAAAGCGATAATGCAACAGTCAGAAATTTACCTTCTTGGTTTCTAATCAGTTTCTGAGAAGGTCAGAGGGCAGAGCAGATTAGCATTTGTGCTTTGACATAAGACAGACCCCAGAGCTATGCCACTTTTAAGCTGTGTATTTTCAGACATTTTCTTGCCTACCCTAAGCCATGCTTTCCCCATCAGTAAATTTAGGACTGTAGTCATAGAACCTTCTGCATAGGGTTGGTGTGAGCCGCTGGGTTAAATGTTTAGATGAATTATTCCATTCATTCCTCACGTTAACTCCACTATAAGTGCTCTGTAAATGGTAGCCACTTTCCATAATTCCATTCTGCCTCTGCAAGTTGAAAACTTTGTGGCTTGGGCAAATCACTTAACTCTTAAGTATAGCTGTCTCTTCATATGGAAAAAGACGATGACTAATGCTTGTATCTACCTAACTGAATTGCTGGAAGAAATAAGTTATGTACAGTGTGCTTATCAGACATATGGTAAGCCTTCCACATGTTAGATGCTACCATTATTACCACTATGAATACTGCAATTATTTTAAGAATCAATGAAGCCCATAAAAGAGGGGTTGGGGGAGCAAACTTTCCTGGGTTGTGGTCCTAAGAGCTAGGTCGTGTCATACCGGTGATCCGATGGGAGCCCTGGACTTCCTGTTTGTCCCTCCAGCCCCATCTAGGGTCCATGGCTGTGCCAAGAGGAGCCAGCTGAGGTGACATCACAACAGCACTCAGAGCCTCTCTCCTCTGGAGGAGCTGGAGGGTGGGAAGAAAGAGGCAGAGGCTGGACACTGTTTGCTCAGGCCTCCAATTCTGTAGGACCTTGACTGGGACTTGTGATGTTATTGCTCAATAAAATATTTTTGTCATTATTAAGATCACACAAATATAACAATTAAATATCAATATTAAAAAAAAAACCCAGCAGGGTTTCCCTGGTGGCTCAGTGGTTAAGAATCCGCCTGCCAATGCAGGGGACACGGGTTCGAGCCCTGGTCCGGGAAGATCCCACATGCCGCGGAACAACTAAGCCCATGAGCCACAACTACTGAGCCTGCGCTCTAGAGGCCGCAAGCCACAACTACTGAGCCCGCGCGCCTAAAGCCCATGCTCCGCAACAAGAGAGGCCATCCAATGAGAGGCCTGTGTACCACAGCGAAGAGTGGCTCCCACTTGCCGCAACTCCAGAAAGCCCGCTCACAGCAATGAAGACCCAATGCAGCCAGAAATAAAAATAAATGAATAAATTTATAAAAAAAAAAAAACCAGCAAAATATTGGTAACTATGTCTTGGTTTGGTTTTGTTTTTTCTTCTCCCTGACTCTCTTCTTCCTTTCTTCCCTCTGTTCCAATATATTGGGAGCTTCAAAGAAAAGAAGTAGCCAAGGCCTTTCTCAAATTCTGATGGGGCTTGAGACCACCTCTTTTTGTTAATCAAAGTTTTCCTTGGCCAGGATTTGAGCTGTCTGCATCTGTGATTTGGTGATTTAAGCCTCTCCCCCCCATCAGAAAACTAAGTAGTAAACACATGAGCTCTCCAGTGAGACACATATTGGTTCAAATCCCAGCTCTGGAAACGCTAGTTTTGGTTGTTTCCTCATCTATAAAATGGGGGTAATAATAATACCCTGATCACAGGACCACTGAGAAAGTCACAGGAGATCAAGCATCTGATATCTTAGCAGTGCTTGGCACACAGTAAAGGATCGTACATGCTAGCCAGTATTATTTGTCTCAAGCTTTAGCATTCCAGTATCAGAATGTACTCTAGCCAGTTAGGATTTTCCTTTCTTTTCTTTTCTTTTTTTTTTTGTTGTTGTGGTAAAATATACATAACATAAAATTTATCATTTTGACTATTTTTAAATGTATCCTTCAGTGGCATTAAGTACATTCACATTGTTGTGCAGCCATCAGTTCCTCTTATTTCGGGGGTAAGGCCCCTGAGACTCCGAATCACATCTGATGACTTGCCCAAAGTCACACTGAGTCCTGGAACCTGTATCTTCCATCCCTTCAGAGTTCCCTAGATTTTGGAAGGATCTCTTCTTCCTCTCATGCAGAACCAAGTTTTAGAACGAACAGCAAAGTTGGGCATAGAATTAGAGCATTCATTCCGTCAAAACATTTATTCCATAAATACTTATTTGAGCATCTACCATGGAAAGGACACATGCAAGAAATCTGGCAAGAGTTCTCAGTTATAACAGAATCTCCCTATAACAGCCCTATTGGTATCTGGTTGGTAGTAAGTTTTCGTTCTATAAATGAGGCCATGGAAATCCAGAGAGTGTTGGTAACTTACACAAGTCCACATAGTTGGTAAATAGTGAAGATGAAATTCAATACTAGGGGAATATAACTCCAAGATATTTTGGGTGAATCTGGTGACAGGGCTTGTTAAATTTTTTTAGGGGTAAGAATTTTTTTCCTTGAGCCATAATAACACTATAGTAACATAGTACAGTATATTTTTTGTTACCATGGGGAGAAGAAACAGACTCTCCTGTGAATTAAAGGTACCTGAAGTGAAAGAGGAATTAGGTCTCATGTTCACAGACTGAGAAGATACTTGAATCATCACACCAGGGTATTCTTATGCCTTGGGGATGGGAATGTTGATGGTGGTGTATAATTTGTTACACAGGAATGGATAACTCATACAAATTTTGAGAGCATAGAAATTCATCTTTGGAGTCAGATAGTTCTAAGATTTGCATTCCAGTTTGGCCAGTTAGTTTTGTAGCCTTGGGCAACTTATTCCACATCTCTAAGCTTCAATTTCCTCATCCACAAAATGGAGATAATAATAGCACTTATGCCCGAGTTTTCTTTTTTTTTTTTCTCCCCAGAGTAGATAAAGTGATGCTTGTTAAACACAGTGCTTGGCACATGGTAAGCAGTCAGTATTTAGCAGTTATAATTGTTATTGCTATGATAATTTTTTGGAGCTCATTGGGCAAATATTTGACATACTGATTCTTCTTAAAATACCGACTATAAGCCTTTATCAATTGGATTATGCAAAAGGAATCTTTTTATGAGGAAGACAGGCTCAGAGGACACAGGTTTTGCCTGCTATTGCCTGTGGTGCCGAAGGACATGCCAAGATTAAAAAGCCCTAACCAACCAGCAGCCAACCGAGCTCTTCTCTCCTTGTCCACAAAATGCTGAGGAACAGCATTTTGTAATGTCATTAAAATTACACTGAAGAATGACTCCTCCATCACCCTATCATTCAATCACTTTTTCCTTCGCCAGTGGGAGCCAAGTGCTCAGCTTTACCTTCCCCTACAAACAATCACCTGGCCTTCAGCTCCTGAGACCCAACCCTGGGATGGGTTATTCATTGATTTTAGGGGCCAGAATCCAATATTTCTCTCAAACTTGTCTCTTTATGGTCTGCACGGAGGTCAAAAGGAACTACACACTCATTTTCTAAAAACATATTTTCTGATGTGAGAATGGCTAGAAATTTTGCCTGCTTCCCATTCTTTATGTCCAAGTTTCTGTTCCTTTTGGCCCAATGGTTCATTCCATCGCTAACCTGAGGGCAGGTTTAGAAGATGACTCACCGTGAAAACCATAATTTGTCTGCAGTCACCACCTTCAGAACAAGACTCATTAAGGAAACTTATCTCCCACAACAGTGTTCAAAGAGATGAGTGACCCCTGCCCACACTGATACCCCTGCCTTTTTTTTTGAGAAGAAGACCATTTGGCTCACTTCTTAGACAAAAATGATAGGTCACTCCAGACTTACGAAAATACAAGTTTTGATGTGACCTTTCATCAGGTGGTGAACGACTTTCTCATGGAGAAGTTTAAGATGACTGCATTTTGTTGAAAACAATCTTGACTCTTAATAAGCCCTATGGGGAGATATTACTAGGGAACAAGAGACTTGACTGTTGATCTTGGCTTGGCCACTGGTCAGCTATGTGAACTTGGGCAGATCACTACATCTCTGTGAGTCAATTCAGTTTCTTCATTCATTAAATGGGGAGAATAAATACCTGTTTCACCTAGTTTTCACGGTTTTTATAAAGATCAAATGATATATATATATATATATATCAACATATGCCATATATATATATGGCAACACGTAAAGATTCCAAAACAGTGTTAAATGAAGAAAAGAAACTATGGAGTTTATAACACTATCATTTGTATGAATTACAAATATTCACACTCAAAACAATAGTATATATTAATTATATGTCAAACGCGCTGCAGTTTTTGCTTAAGTGGGTGGGGATAGAAAATGAAATTGAAAAAAAAAAAAAAGGAGAAGAAAACCCCACGTGTCCCCTGAAAGAACTGAAAAAATTGTGTGCCACGAGCCAAGTAGTACAGTTAACTCAACCCTGTGCAGCTGAGATCCAGAAAGAAAACCTGCAAGCCCAAACTCTGATTCATTTTTGTAAAAACTATATATCCAGATGTACATATATACCTAAAAGATCAAAAGCATTTGCAATGAAATTTTACAGTGGTTATTGCTGGGTGCTGGAATGGGACGTGACTTTTATTTTCTTCTTTTGCTTATCTGTATATTCTAGACTTTCTAGACAATGGACATATACTCCTTTTGTACCAAGGAAAGCAACTTTACTTAAAAGTCCTAAAGACATGTGTCATGTTTTCCTAGCTTAGTAACCTGTATGCATGCCCACGGTGTGGAGCTTGAAGTCTTGTGCCCTGAAGGATGACCTGCAGTTCTTGTTTCTGGCTGTGCTTCTCATGAAAACGGAGAGGGGTAAAACTTTAAAGAGGTGAGCGCCTGGCAGGAGTATTTACCAAGAGAAAGAATTCTGCATGGAGACAGAGAGAGAACAGCACATTGGGCAGTGATTTTCTTTCACTGGCTCCCCAAGAAACTCAAGCGTATATGGTTAAAAATACTGTCTCTAAGAGCTACTGGTTTTTTCCCCCTGTTCGAAATCAATCAGCAAGGAACACATAAAATATCTGCCCTCCTCCCATTCAGGTATCAAATGAAGCTATAGACTTTTGTTTTTAATCACTGGGATTTGAGAACATTTGCAGTCCTTTCTATGGGGTGGCCCTTTCTGTACATTTTGCAGGGAAAAAAATCCATTCACACTTATATATAAGATGAATGTGTTATTAATAATGATTATTGACAGCAGGCATTAGAATTCCTCTGAGGGAGGGAACAATCCTTGTTAGATAAAAATTGTTGATGAGCTCTACAGGGTAGAAGGAGACTACTAGTTAAAACCACAAAAGTTGGTGATAAAATACCCTGAAGGAGATAGTGAGAGAAATTCTGTTTTGTTCCACAAAGTGTAGCAAAAACTCAGAAAGGAGAAAAGAAAATATATAGAAAGGAGCCAAGAGGAGGTATAAAGGTCTGAAGAAATAACCAGATAATAGCCTGGCATGGGGTTTTATAAACAGGGATGTCCAATGATAAATCTGAAGCTGTCTGAGGTCTACGAAGAACTTCTCTTCCCTGCCTCACATTTTAGGGAAGGTTTATTTCTGGAAATAGGAGATGAGGCTGAGTTTTATATCAGGGAGGCCGCATGTGAGGAAGCAAGAGCCCAAAGTTCGAAGCACCCCAAGGACACTTGAAACTCCTTAGACTCCACAGCTGTCCTGACTTTCACACCCACCCTAGCTGGATCTTCAGAGTGACCACAGATGGCAAGCTGTTTATCTTCTGCTTCACCAGGAAAACAAACCCAGGGCATGCCAAAGTAGGAATACAACTTCCTTTGGGGGGAACTGGACTAGTTACCAAAGATTACTAAGAAGTCTCAAGTTTCTGCTCTTAGACACTGTGAGGCCAGAGGAGCTTTCAGAAGAGCTTCTCCAGTAACAGTGAGCAGCTTTAATTGCCTGGATCCCCTGTAGATTATTATTATAGAACTTAAAATACTAGGCACAGCAATAATGCACTCTGGATGCTAAGGGAGAGGGGGAAAATGACATCTACTGTCCCAGCCATGTTACATAGCTCATCTTATTTAACCCTTATTATGATCCTGGGAGGTGAGTAGTATTATCCCCTCACTTTACACAGGAGGGAGCTGAGCTCAGAGAGGTTAAATCACTTGCCCAACATTTCACAGAGTTAAGAAGTGATGGGACCAGGATTTGACCCCGACCTGTTTGCAAAGTCTAGTCTCTCTACTCTGTTATCCTATCCTTCTGAAGGAATAATCAAAAGATATATAGCAGCTGCCTTCTGGGAATACTTAATAAAAAAGGACTGACTGACAAACCATTCTCTTTTGATGTTTCCATCATTTCTGGTGATATGTTCGTGCACTTATCACAGAATCTTCAACTTGTAAGGGAAGACTCAGAGAGCCTCTAAACAGGGAGATCTTTTTGGGATTGGGGTGGGTGTGAGTGGGGTTTAAGCTGAATTTTGATCGAGAAAAAAATAACCCAGGCTAAGGGCAGTGGGAATCCACTTCAGGCAGAAGAATTCACACAGGGGAAGGGTGAGAAGTGGCTGGAGGAGGCAGCCAGTGTGGAGGAGGAATTTGCAGAGCTAAAGAAGGGAGCACGGACAAAGGTGGGCATGGCTATACACGTGTTTTCACTTCCAGGCAGGCTCAGTTCCCTTCACCTAAGCAAGTGTGTATTCATCATCTGCTCTGCATGTATCAAGCACTGTGCTACATGCTGGGAACCCAAAGATGAATATGGTAAGGGGTGCATGACCATTAGGAGCTTGGTCTGATCGGAAAGCAGAGTGGATATTGTTGGTGGCCTTCAAAGTATCCTTTATCCCTTCCCCCTTCCCACAAGGACATGAACTTTCCAGTCTTGGAGTCTCAGCCAGGTATCACATTCCCATCTCCTCTGTACTCATGATTGGTTTAGGGATGGCACCAGTCTTTCACTGATTCAATCAGAGAAAGTTCAGAGCTTTTGTCTTCTCATCAGGGGAAGAGAAGTTCTTTCTTCCAATCTGGATATCAATGGGGAAACTTGTACTAGGAATTGTGGCAATCATTCTGATACCATGAGGGATTAGTCTGAAAAGGAAAAGCCAGGATGATACGGTCAAGAGAAACAGAAAAGTGAAGCCCAATGATCCCATGAACCTCTGGATCAAACTATACCTGAAAGCTGTATACCTCTTTTCATTTACGTGAACCAATATAATCCAGTCTGAGTTGGATTTTCTGTAACATGCAGTAAAAACAATCATTTAAGGAGATATAAAAATAGATCACTCCAACATCAAGTGGTGAGTGATATAATAAAAATATAAACAGAGTGATGTGGGATTTTAGTGGAGAGGCAGTGACCCCAACTCTGGGATACAGGGAAGGATTTCTAAGGAAATGATAATTTAACTGAGCCTTGAAGGACGAACTAGAGTTAGGTGGGGAAGGAGTTTCAGGTAGAGGGGACAGCATGAGAACAGGCACAAAGGCACAAACTACATGATGCTTGTGGGGAACTTCAAACAGTTTGGTATTACTAGATGATAAAGTGCAAAGTTTTGCTGGCTGGCAGTGTGACTGGGGAGAACTTTGGGTTTCACCCAGTAGGTGAAAAGGAGACAAGGTTTTAGGAAGGGGAGTG
This sequence comes from Eubalaena glacialis, assembly GCF_028564815.1. NCBI lineage: Eukaryota > Metazoa > Chordata > Mammalia > Artiodactyla > Balaenidae > Eubalaena > Eubalaena glacialis. Next base: position 68,637,888 of record NC_083732.1, read on the forward strand.
ATGTGTCCAGATTTACATGTGGCTATAAAGTGAAGGATACAATTTAAGGAGGCAGGGAACTCAGTTAGGGGGGATTAATTCATTCACACTCACTCACTGTGCCAAATGGTGGGAGGCACTCACATACAACGAACAATAATTACGGAAAACAGACACAGTCCCTGTCCTTCAGGAACTTACTGTTGGTTGAAATTATTACAGAAGTTCAGGTAAGAGGTGGTAGGAGGCAGAATGGGACAGTGTTTCTGGAGGTGGATAAGGACATTTCACCAGTGGAAGACATGAAATTTATATCCAGTGGGAACTGTGCTTACCCTAAATATGGCCTAACTTCAAATGATTAATTGTTTTCCTACACGGAAAGCTATTATTCCACTTTTGTTCCTAATGCAGGAATCACATGGTGTGATTTCTACAGTAAATATTTCTATCTTGATTATTCCACATGGAATCCTGTTCTGACTCTTGGCTAATCCTGTATGAACCTTGGCTCCGACTATGAAGAAACGAAAGAACTGTTAGCCCAGGATCAGACTGGTGGCCAACACTGATGGACCGGTGGTTGCTGCCAGAGGGTGGTGTTGAGAAGAATGATGGCTCAGATTGATTTCTGATGTCTTCCCTGGGCATGGGCAGGATCTGATGGCAATCATGACTGTTTATTTTGCTAATCTGGCCTTAGCCCACTCTTTGTTTTGGCCACTATTTGATAAAATGATTAGTGATTAGGTGACTTTTTTTTAAACATCAGAAGGTGTACACCCTCTTCTAAAAAATAAGTGCGACGCATGGAAGTCAATTAAAATATGATCGGTGCTAAATGACAAAAAGCCCCAGAAAGCTGTCTTATTAAAACACTCTTTTAAATTAATATATACTTCTCCTTAAAATACTCAACTCACTAAAACAAATCCATTTAAAGATAAATACAGCTACGAGTACCTCTTTATTCATGAGAATCTCTTCATGTGCAAGGATCATCTGCTGAATGGAATCGCCCCTGCTGTCAAAATACTACTTGAACTGACAATTATTTCATTTTCTTAAATAAAAAGGAATAGATATGTATATATGTATATATACACACACACATACTTTCCTTCCGCTGCAGTTCCTATTCTCATAAATCACTTTAGATACTCTATACAAGAGTACCTTGTGAAAGATTTTATATTTTAGAAATTAAGAAAGATAATTTGAATAAGGGTAGCCTCTCCCTAACAAAAGACATGCAGTAATTCCAAGATTTCTTTTTTTTTTTTTTTTTGGTCACGTTGGGTCTTCATTGCTGCGCGCGGGCTTTCCCTAGTTGCGGCGAGAGGGGCTACTCGTCGTTGCGAGGTGCGGGCTTCAGTAGTTGCAGCTCAGTAGTTGTGGCACACGAGCTTAGTTGCTCCGCGGCATGTGGGATCTTCCTGGACCAGGGCTTGAACCCGTGTCCCCTGCATTGGCAGGCGGATTCTTAACCACTGTGCCACCAGGGATTTCTGTGTATTGTCTGTAAGATACTAGGTTCCCTTTGCTCTTACCTTAAGCAGCAGCTTAGTCCCTTAGAATGATCTGAGATGAAGTGCAGACTTTCAATAGGATTATTTTTCAAGGATACCATGAACTTCTGATGGAGTCACAGGTAGAAGGCATTAGAGGCATGGTGTGCTGTGGGTCTCGTCATTAACTGGGTGACTGGCAGCAGGCAGTGGCCTCTAGGTGACGAGGGTGATTCCACACTCCAGGTTTGGGGAGGAGGGGCTTGATGGAGGATAAGCTGAGCAAATCTCCTCCAGTCTCTTAACTGAGGCTGAGTTCCAGGCCTTTGGGACGGAGGGACAGCCAGTCTGGCCGACTAGGAACTCCCCGGAACACACGAGGAGGGCGCTGTGTGTGGCTGGGCGGAGCACTCCAGAGCATGCCAGCACACGACCCAACTGTCTGAGCCCTGGGACTTAGAGGAAGGAGGCTGAGGGAAGGCGGAAATAGCATGGAGACGGCACGCACTGTGTTTGAATCCTGGCTCATCAAATATTGCCTTAAGCAAGTTATTAAACTCTTTTGAGACTCACTTCCCTCACATTTAGAATGGGAAAAATCAGAGGGTTACATAAGGATGAAATAGAATATTTTATATCAAGTGCCTGAAACAGTACTTGCCATGCAGTGCCCCATGCAGGGGCACTCAATCAACGAGAACAAGCTAAGCTTGTTCAGTTTGGTGAATACCCCCCCTCAAATATCCCAAGGCTTAGAGCACCTAAAACAAAGAGGTCAAAAGTCAATCAATCAACTGTTTTTTCCTGCCAAGCTGGGCCGAGTTCTAGAGAGTCAAAGACAGGGTCTGTCCTCCCCAGCCGTATAATATTTACCCTGTGCCAAGTACTGATTTAAGGACTTCTCACTCAATCCTCACAACCCTATTATTATGGTCATCATTTAAAATGCATAAAACTTAAGATTCACAGAGGTTGAGTAACTTGTCTGAGATTGCAGAGCTTAACCCTATGGTAGAACTGCCTCTTCTTACAGTTGCTGTCACAGATAAATGCATAGGGTCTGACTGAGCCAGATGCAGGCTGGAGTGGTCAGGTGGTGGTGGCTCAGTGGCAGAAATCAGGAAAGGCTTCATGGAGGATGTGATCTAGGATTATTCTTTAAAGCCTTTGAGTTTGGTCTTAAAATTATACCCGATTCAGGTGCATTTTGCAGTAGTGGTTAAGAAGCTGGGCAGCCACATATAACACAGAGGGGCACCAGGTGTTGTGAATGACAGCAGGGTCCCCGCTGCTGCAATCAGGGCATCAAAACTAGCCCTTCTTTGGTTATAAATAAGGCGATTATCTGACTTGAAATGAGGTGGCAGAAGTAATCTTGCACCTGAAGGCTTCTTGCCTGTCGAGTGTTCGCTAGATCATTGTACCCCCCATCCCGCTTCTCTGTGAGCACTGAAAGCCTTTTGCTTTTTGGTTACTCCTGCTTTAGAAGTTCTATCCCCAACTACTTTCTCGGAATGGAAATTTAATCCTCAAAACTGTTCTGCACTGCTGGCCCCGGAATTAAAAGCAAGCACCTTCAATGGAGAAATTAAATTTATTTGATATACCTGTACATGTATAAAATTGGATCCAGCATCCATTTGGTTTGCAGGCTCACATAAAATGCTTTAGGCTATACTCTGAACTTAATACCTAATTCGCAGCTGAAAGGGGGCCGACCTCAAAGACCTTGTCTCCCACTGATCCCGAGCAAGGTGATCATTAGCTGAGAGCGGGCATCATTTTCTGGTAGAGCTTCTCCCTATGTGTGCGGTGTAATCGACAGCCAAGGAGCCTTCCTTGGGGAACTAAATATTCAGTTGACTGAATTTTCATTAAAAAAAAAAAAAAAAAAAGAAAGCGATACCTGGGGGAAAGATACTTCAATTATAAATATCTATATTCCATTTTACACTCTCCTTTCTGAAGCTTCTAGTCAGGCTCTGGCTGGGCGTGGCAGAGGGCAGACCTGAGGTTTGCATTTGCATGTGTCTTGGCTTTAAGAGGAGGCTGAGTACAATAAGGTTTGTCCTTTTCAATCCTCTCCATGTTCTGCAATTTAGCTGCTACGGAAACTGTCATTGTGTTTTCCTCCCTAAATTCACTGAGGACATTTATGTATCTACTAATGAAGACTGGGGGACATGAACCGCGAACGGGGTCAGTGCTGGTGGCTGGGTGGCTTGTGCTGATCCTTGGAGGACCAGGATGGACACAGGGGTTCCATCGGATGATCTGGTCTGATTCCTTCCTATTACAAATAAGGCCTCCCCCCACATTCCACAAAGGCTGGCTGGCTGGCTTGTGCGAGGTCCCACAGCTTGCTACGGGCAGAGCTAGGAGTCACCTGTCTTTTCCCCTTGCCCGGGGCCGTGTTCCTCCACCTGGACCAGCCATCATCCAATCTTCCTGTCCAGTCCAGCACCCTTCTTGCTGCCTCTATTGGTTCTTTCTGTTCCTTCTCTCTTTTTCCTCTCTTGATTTTCTCATGTTTCTTTCTTCTTCCCTCCCTCCTTTCTTGAACTTTTTTCTTTTCTTTCACTTTCCCCTCTTTTCTCTACCTTCCTCCTTCCTCAACACCCTCTCCCTCTCCCTACCCCATCCTGCCCTTCCTTCCTTTCTTTTACCAAATGCTGACTGACTGCCTAACATGGGTTAGCGACTAGACTGGACACTGGGAACACACTGGTGGCCCAAGCAGCCCCATCCCCCATGGAGCTGGAATCTGAGCCTTCAGAGGCACAAGGCATGTCCCGGCTTTACCCTCTGTGGGACCCTGGCTGTCCCGCCCACCCCCACAGGAGTCCTGGGCCCGTGGGAATTCCTGCAGAATGTGGTGACGGGGTGAGGAGAGTGTGGCAGCACCGCTGAGGAGTGAAGAGGGATGCCATGCAGCGAGAAGCTGAGCACAGGCATGTCGTGGGCAACTTTGATGGGGGGAGAGCTGGCAGCCGTTGGAGAGGTAAGAGAGCCCCTGGCCACTGTAGCTGCTTTGGTGAGAGATGGAACACTGCCTAGACATTTCTTTGTGAACCAACTACAGATAACACACGTCCAAACATACCCAATCTTTTGTCCAAACTAAGTAGAGTTGGGCGTGGTTGGTATTTCAATGAGAAACCTTGTGGAAAGGCAGAGAACTATGAGCTCTCCCTCTTCATGGATGTACAATCCCGGGTAAGCCATGGGTGACAGTTAATCTTATGTGTCAATTTGATAGGGTCACACGAGGTACCCAGATATTTGATTAAACTCTATTTCTGGGTGTGTCAGTGAGGGTGTTTCTGGATGAGATGAACATTTGAATCAGTGGGCTGAGTAAAGCAGACTGCCCTCCCCAGTGTGGGTGGGCCTCAGCTAATCTATCAAAGGCATGAGCGAGAAAGAACTCTCTCTCTCTCTGACTGTCTTTGAGCTGGGACATCGGGCTTCTCCTGCTTCTGGGCTCCAGCCTTGGACTGAATCAGCTCTCACGGTTCTCAGCCTTTTGGACTTAGACTGGATCTACACCATCGGCTCTCCTGTGCCTGCAGTTTGCAGACAACAGATCTTGAACTTCTCAGCCTCCATAATTGTGTGGCTCAGTTCCTTACAGTTAACATGTATGTATGTATGTATGTATATATATGTATCCATCCACCCATGATCTGTTTTTCTCTCTCTTTTTCCTATGGGTTCTGTTTCTCTGTTTTTCTAGAGAACCCAGACTAACACATCATATTTCTAAGTGCTGAGTTACAGAACTCAGTTTGCTCAATGCCAAAATGGGAATAGTGGCAAGACATATTTTGTACCATTTCTGTGCAAAAGGTTAAATAAATTTTCTACAGTAAATTATAAACTATCATGTTCTATATTATGATTTTTAAATAGAATGTCCCACTTGTTTTTGTATTTATGAAGACATATCTTTGTATCTTATGGCCTAGCAAGTTGCCTTGTAAACAGTTGGTCCCCAGTTTGTCTTTGGCATCCTTGCTGGTGACAGCAGGTATTTGGGGAAGTTTATGTTCCTGATGTCGCTGCTGCTGAGAACATGTAATAGTGACGTATTCTCTGTGCCTCACATAATCCCTGACATTTAGCATGTGTTCAGTTAGTTAACGAACAAATGAATTAACCAACTAACCTATCCCACAACCAAGGCCAGGCCCCAGAAAAGGAAGATAAACTGACCAATGTATATAACACTAATAGGCAACAGAGAGGTGATTCACATGAAATCAAAACCCACTTATACTTAATTCCAAAATATTTATCAAGTATCTGCTATGCACCAAGAAGAAAATGCCCAGAATGGGAAATACAATACTGGGGCTTATAGTTTATAACTATCTTTTCTGTTAAAAAGTTCTTACATTTCAATCCTGTTGAAAGGTTCTACTGTATCCAAGAAAATTGTCTCAAACACTTTTTAGAAATAGGTGAAGTTTAAATGACAATGACAGCCACCACCATCATAACAATAATAATGCTTAAACCATAGTCTCCTGCAAATGAAACAGATTTCCATCTATGGGAAAACTGGCCACACCTGTTGTGGATAAAAGATGAAAGATGTAGAGGAGGCTGGTGGGAATGGGGGCCAGAAACCACTCATTTGAGAATATAACTTAAGTTTTGAAAAATCATCCTAGAGTCAATCCCCTATATGTCAAGTATTAGGTTGCAGTGAATATTTCCACGCTGGGGTCTTTCAGGCCAGGGTTGACAGGAGGGTGTCGAACAGTTGCAGAAATGGCAGTGATGTAACACTCAATCTTTCCAATAGCAGTTATTAGTGCTAGTGCTACAGCCTCCTTGTTGGAAACAAGAAAGTTCCAGAGATTATGATTCATGCTGCATGGGAAGAGGCAGTGAGCTATGTTGGAAGGGATTTAAGTAAAACCCCCTATGTCATCATCCGCCTTGCCACACCAGGCTCTTTGGAGACAATAATTAATAGCACGTATCTAAATTGTTTCCATTCCCTCTGTCCTGGGAGCTTGCTCCTTCCTCCCTCTCCCCGCCCCATTTCTTCCCATGACAAATGAGTCATCAGAGTCGCTCTGCTTCCTACATGCTCACACCACATGACAAGCCTTTCAAACACACCGGTGCCCACTGCAGAGCCTTGCTGTTCCTCAAACTTTCCAGCACACAGCTCAGGATTTGTCTTTCTTCAGTCTCCTTGGCCTGTGTTTTTCTATCTTTCTAGGGCTCCTCTCATGCTCTGAGATCTGCCCTTTGTTCCTCTCCCAAATTGATTTCAGAGGCTGTGATTGACAATGGATGATTAGTTTCCCCCGTACTTTCTCATCCCTTCCCCCAAACTGATATCTCCTGGGGATGGTCCTAGGGACCAGGTAGCTCTATGCCTTCCCTTTGGTTTCTCAAATTTCTTCCCAATGCCTCCCCAAACATTTTCTCAATCCTAATTATCATGATGTGGCTCAATTTGGCTGAGTCGAATGATGCCTTTGGAACCTTGACACGCGCACAAACGTTAAATTAGTAAGCTCACAGAATCACCTTCAAGTTGATCGCTTAACTCATCATTGTGATGAAACCAATACAGATGGGGGAATGGGCTTCAGAAGGAGGAAAAACCAAATACACCTGAATCTTTGAAGAGACAGGTGTGTGCCATCTCCTTTATTTCTCATTTTCCTAAGAATTATAATTTGTGCTCCATTCCCATGGTTAAAAAAAATAAAAAAAAGATTTCCAAAAAGAGAAAAAAATAATAAAATGAAGTTACCCTAAATCTTATCTTCCAGAAAAAGCTGTTGTTAACTATTGAAGACCCATTCTTTCAGAATTTTTCTGGATATAGTGGATACAAGATAAATAAGTAACTGTACACATACACATATATTTACTTATTATATACAGAACTTATTCTTCATAACTAGTGTACACATATGTGGTTACAAGTTATAAATGAGTTATATTTTAACAACTTTTCACACTTGCTATGAGAAGATATTTCCTCAATGAAACTATTCCTGGTGTTCCGTTTTCTAGGCTAGACCTCAGAAGTTAATTTATCCTATGAAGCATAAGAACTTTAGTATAAAATGGACAAAACAGAAAACCTGTTTTCCAATTTTAGTTTTGCCAGTCCCAAATAAGGCCTTGTGACAGGTCAAGTTTCAGGCCAAAGTGTGTAGGACTAATAGGTATGAAGCACCCATCTCCCCATCTTTAAAATAAATAATTCAGATCTCAAAGGCTTGTAAAAATTCTCCTAAATCACATACATAAAAGTGACCAGCGCCTAGCAAGTACTCAATAAATTACAAAATGGGCAGCAGGACCTCCTTAACTCAATATATTTGCATAAGAGATGTTCTTTTTAGCCCCAGAACCTACTGCCCAATGAATCTTTTAGGATACTTTGGATTCAAGCAGAATGCAGGAATTCAACCCAGAATTCCGCAATGGCCTGGCTTCCACCTTTGCCTAAGTCCCTTCTTCCCTCATTTCCTAACAGGTCACTAATGCTGAGCCCTGCCTGAGCTGAACTCATCTCACACCACCCTCCTGTTTGCTCAGACTCCAGACACACCGGCCTCAAGAAACGACTGCAGATCCCGTGCAACCACCTCATTCGAAAAGGCCCTTTGCTGCTCTTTGTTGTGAATGTAGCCAAAACAAAGCTAAGTACCCACCATGTTCCAAAGTCACCCATGTAATTCCTGCTCTGTTCTGGGGAGGCTAAATGCCAGAGAAGTGATATCTTTCACCCAGAGCAGCCCATGACTTAACTAGGTGCCTTCTGCCAGAAATATGGTCTAAAGTCACCATAATAAAAAGAACCAGGGCTTCCCTGGTGGCACAGTGGTTAAGAATCCGTCTGCCAATGCAGGGACCTCAGGTTCGAGCCCTGGTCCTGGAAGATCCCACATGCTGCAGAGCAACTAAGCCCGTTCACCACAACTACTGAGCCTGTGCTCTAGAGCCCGCGAGCCACAACTACTGAGCCCGTGTGCCGCAACTACTGAGGCCCGCACGCCTAGAGCCCATGCTCTGCAACAAGAGAAGACACCGCAATGAGAAGCCCGTGCACTGCAACGAAGAGTAGCCCCTGCTCGCTGCAACTAGAGAAAGCCCGTGTGCAGCAACGAAGACCCAATGCAGCCAAAAATAAAATAAATAAATAAATTTATTTTAAAAAAAAAGAACCATTAACCCAGCCCAATTAACCAGTGACCTTTCTGAAATACTGAGACTGCAGAACCCAAGAGATACACAGAGACCTTTTCTGACTAATGTTGCCTTTTTGAAAATACAAATAGGTTGTTACTATGTTCTAAGAATTTCTGTATCTTTCAAGGACTGGCTATTTTCTTGTCTCTGGCCAGGTCAGATTGTCTTCACTTCTTCAACAGAACTCCTCACTGAAATGACCAGATGAAGTCTACAAGTATAAATCACAGCATCCCTGGATTCATTCCGTTCAGGGGACGCTCAGGGGTTAGCTCGGATTCTAGGCCATGCCCTGAGGGTGATCTTGCTATCAGCATGATCTCACGTTTCACAGTCCCAGGTGGATACTGCCCAGTCTTGGCCTCCTTTCTCAAGGGTCTGGCTGGTCCAGAATCACCATCTGGAAACCTGTCACCCATGGGGAATGTTAAGACCAGACATGACCTTGAGAGAATGCAGCAAGTCAAATGTCAGTTTTCTCCCAGTGTTCAGAGTCTTATTGGACACTGATCCCTTTTTTATTATGTACAGAGCCACTTTTAAATGAAATGCTTTCCTCTGACCTTGCACACAATTCAGCTAAGAGTTCCCCGACAGGTTGCTTTATTCTGGTGTGAGGGATTTTTCCTTGCTACAGCGGACAGAAATAGCCTAACTACCTGGGCAAGCAGCTATTAGAGATCCCTGAAACCCTATCCACTGAGGCCAGGCAGACGCGGAGTCTGAACCTTTCTTCCTGTCCAGTGAAACACACAAGCATTTGCAACGGAGGAAAGAAAAGGAGGTGAATTCACCCTGTGAGCTGGAATCAACTGGGCCATTCCCAGCCTGCAAACTTAAAAGAGAACCACGGCAGAACAGGAAACGGAATGCTGTTTAGTCATTTTATTTTCCCCCCTCTGGGACTAATGCACTTCTCTCTTTATCTGTGACATGAAAGATTAGCCTGTGCTTTCATTACAAACCACTTTCCTCATCTGAATTTTTTTTTTTCTTTTTTTGAATTTTATTATTTTTTTTTATACAGCAGGTTCTTATTAGTTGTCTATTTTAAACATATTAGTGTAGGATTTTTGAAGTCTTTATCTTTGGCTTGTCACACCTTACGTGAGTTGTCATCATACTGACAACTGGGAAGTGAGGTTATAGCCATGTGACTCATTCCTGTGTTTCCTTCCACAAACATTTTTTGAGCACCTACGACGTGCCTGGCACCACGTCAATATACAAGGTGCTAACTAACACAAGAGACTTATTTTATTTAAAATATCAAAGAACATTTTATTGGCTGACATTACACCAGGCTATGTGCAGCCTCATAGATGACATAAATGATATATGACCCCCTCGTATAATTTCTAAATTGAAGCAAGAGTGAGGAGGGTGGTGAGAAAGTAAAAAACTAATTGTCCTCTGAAATGTTTGTACCCAGTTGGCAGGAATGTTTGAACTACTATCAGACATTTCATCCTAAATCAGGATGTGGGAAAGTTGATGTGGGCAATATCATAGCCATATTAATAACAGTCGTGATGACACCACATGACCTGGCAGGTGTCCCTAAGAGGAGGAGCATTGAGAAGTGAGTTAAGAAGGCCTCTGCAAGGCTCAAATAGACCAAGTCCATCTGCCAGGCTCCTGTATACCCAAACTCAGGGACTGAGTTGATTCTCATTTTAGATGCATTCTATGAAATCTGGCTGGCCACTTTTAAAATCCCAAGCAGATCAGAAATAGCAAATTAGTACACTTCGATGCTTACAGGAAAATGACAGCTGTCAGCCTCACAGGGAGAAAGGGAGGGAAAACTAAAAGGATAAAATGCAGACACAAGGTCTACAAAAATACAGCAGGCTAGGGATGCGGGGACATAGTTCTATCATGTCTTAAAGATGCGATGATTGTTACAGCCAGTACTCTAGTGGAGAAACCCAGGACCCCATGTTTAACAGGCCAGGCATGTGATCAATGTATTTGAGAAAGATTTCCATCTAGAATGGTTAAGATTGAAAAAAAAAGCTTAATGCAGTGGTTCTTAACCAGGGGATGATTTGGCTCTCTGGAGGACACCTGGCAAAGTCTAGAGACATTTTTAGTTGTTGCAATTGGCTGTGGCGGTGGGGTGGGGAGAGTGCCAGTGGCCAATGAGTAGAGGCCAGAGATGCTGTAAAGACATCCTATAATGCACAGGACAAGCACCCCGCCGCCATCACACACAGAGGGATATTCTGGCCCCAAATGTACGTAGTGCTGAGATTGAGAAACTCTTGTTTAATACAACAAATTTAATTATTTGAAAAATTCACTTATGGGGCCCATCTCAGTCGCTAGTGATGCAGGAGAAGGAGGCACCGCTGCATGTTATCTGTCAAGTTCTTTAGACCTGTCAAGGCAGCTTTGATCTTCACAATAATCTTATGAGATAGCTGAGGGAGCTAGCACAGCTTCCACTTTAGAGACAAGAGAGCTGAGAAACAGAAGGCTAAATGATGCTTCCGGTGATGAACAGATGTCCTGACTCCTCATCTTGTGCTTTTTGTACACAACCACTGTTCTTTAGATCTACTTATTTCTAGAACAGAAAGGGAGAATCAAAGTAGTACCACTTGCTAATGTGTATCAAATTTAATAAGTCAAAACAAAGTCACGGGACTTAGGTTCACATACAACAGTTCTTCTGTTCCCTTGCTCATTCGTTCTCCAAAAGCTTGTTGAGTGAGGTAGAGGTGTCAAGCACTGTTCTCGGGGCTGCACACACAGTGGTGAACAAAAGAGACACCTCTCATGAAGTTGGCAGGTCACAAGTATCTTACACTTGCTCACTAAACATGTGGTGAGTCTGCATAATATTCTCCAGCAATCCCAACAAAGCCTCACAAAATCCCAATTTCTTTCCCTATGTCTTATACACCTTGCGCTGGAGTCACACTGATGATTTCTAAACAAGCTTTGTATATCTATGTGCCTTTTCCTCTTCTTCCTCCTGCCCCTGTCGTCCAGCAAACTTGTACTCATTCTTTGAGAACCAGAATAAATGTTCCCTAATAGCAGAGCTAGTAGCTTTGTCCTCTGGGCTCTCATATTATTTTGTATGTTTCAGTATCATGTTAATTTCTATGAGTACTGAAACTTACCTGTTTGTGTGTTAGCCTTCTACCATTAGACTGAGTACCTTGAGGGAGGTCATAGTTGTGCTGGATTCTTCCCTTTGCCCATTCCAGTGCCTTCTCCACCCTGCTCTGTGACCTGGGAGACTGACCTCTTTGAACTACACCTGTGAGCTCCCTTTCCCTCTGGCTTCAGGAGGGATCTTCCAATGGGTGGCACCAGCAGGAGTTTCAGGGGGCAGGAGAGGAGTGACCTTGGAGTTTATCTTCTTTAGCTCCCTCCCCAGCAGGCCATTCTGAATCGGCTATAGCTCACTGCATCTCCCAGGGGAGGCCCAGTCATACTGGCCTCTCTCCAGGTTCCAGGACTCACCCTTGTTCACTGAGGCCAAGAGGTGGTAACGGCTCCCCACTGTCACGATGCCCGGGGTACTGCACCATCCCTTGCGACTTTATCTAAACCCAGTCCATACATTTGCAATTAGCCCTTTTTCAAAACTCTCCTAAAATTATAGAATTTAACTGAGCTATTTCTCCCCTTTTATAATAGTCTTACTCATCTTAGAATCCTAGGGTCTAACAGGTACCTGGCTCAAAGACGATGCTCAACAGATGTTTGCTAAACGTGTAAATGAAGGAATACAGATGTTACCAAAAATTTACTGTCAGTCTTAGAATTTTTTATTTATCAGAAAAGCTGCTCTCATCAAAGGCTTCACTTTCTTCAGAAGTAGAGAATTATTTTTTGAACTTGACTAGGCACAGTACCACTCATTAGCACTGCTGTTCTTTGTCATTTTCAACTTTACAGGAAATAGAAATAAGGTGATGTCTATATTCTCCCTAGAGCATCCAACAATCCTTCCCCTGAATTCTTCATTACTAACCTCAAACACAAAACAAAATCAAAGCATGAAACTTCTGTCCTAACCAACAAGCCCTGGTCAGAAAGTTTCTACCTCTGAGGATACACGTGATGACAGCTGAGTAGACAAGAGAGGGAAAAGTAAATAAATTCAATGAGCCTCTCACATTTCAGCAAAAGTTTTCACCCAAAGTGAATATGACACATTAAATGAGCATCAGCCTCAAAGACCTTCTTTTGGAGCCTCATTGGTAGCTGTGTTTTCTAAGTTAGCAAGTGCCTGCTGTTAATGTGAAAATCGGTTTCAACTTTATTTGGCATCCCAGAAAACACATTATTTTTTGTAGCTATTATCCATATTTAGCCTTTACCATGCTGTCAGTGACTTGGAGAGTTAATGGTAATTATAGCTTTGACCATTTAAATATAAAGTTTTTGCAGTAAGTGAGAGGTCTCATACTGCAAACTTTTCAAAGGTTATCTTTATGACAGTACTACAAGACAGGTATTATCCTGTCATTCTATGGATGGCAAAGCTGAGCCTGGGGCAGGCTGCTTGTAGAGGTGGGATCTGAAACCAAGCACATGGACTCAGAAGTCATGGGTAGAAACTGCCCTTCTCTGAATAAAAGCCACTCACCCCTAGTATCAAAGAGAGACATGTGGATATAGGTACTTTTGAAGTTTCAATCCACCAGTCTGTTCAGGGAGACCAAGTCCCTTAGTTCTGAGAGTGGGTTTGGGATGATAAAAAGGAAGAGGTACGGAGAAAAAGACTTTAAAAAATTTTTAATTTAAAAAGTCTACAAATAATAAATGCTGGAGAGGGTGTGGAGAAAAAAGAACCCTCCTACACTGTTGGTGGGAATGTAAATTGGTGCAGCCACTATGGAAAACTGTATGGAGGTTTCTTAAAAAACTAAAAATAGAGTTACCATATGATACAGCAATCCCACTCCTGGGCATATATCCAGAGAAAACTATAATTCGAAAAGAAACATGTGCCCCAATGTTCATAGTAGCACTATTTACAATAGCCAAGACATGGAAGCAACCTAAATGTCCACTGACAGATGAATGGATAAAGAAGATGTGGTCTATATATACAATGGAATATTACTCAGCCATAAAAAAGAATGAAATAATGCCATTTGCAGCAACTTGGATGGACCTAGAGATTATCATACTAAGTGAAGTCAGACAGAGAAAGACAAATATATGATACCACTTACATGTGGAATCTAAAAAAATGATACAAATGAACTTATTTACAAAACAAAAATAGACTCATAGACATAGAAAACAAACTTGTGGTTACCAAAGGGGATACCAGGGTTGGGGAGGGGAGGGATAAATTAGGAGTTGGGAATTAACATATATACTCTACTATATATAAAATAGCTAAACAACAAGGACCTACTGTATAGCACAGGGAACTCTACTCAATATCTTGTAATAACCTATAATGGAAGAGAATCTGGAAAAGAATAAATATATATATGTATAACTGAATCACTTTGTTGTACACTTGAAACTAACACAATACTGTAAATTAACTATAATTCAAAAAAAAATTTTTTTTTTTTTACAAATTTCCAAAAGCAACATTTCTCCATGGCAGTAAAACCCCGTTTATATTTCTGTTAATAGTCTAAGAATCTTCCCCTCCAAGGGAGAGAAAGCCTAAGGCCCACACTAACTTGACTGTCTCTTTAAATGTTACCCAGCACCTAATATATTACAAAGACACTACACTGCAGAACAGATGGAAGAGCATAAAGCAGATGCAGATCTGGTCTAAATAGAGATGAACAATTCTTTGGTTAACAACAAGAAAATGAGGTGGTGGCACAGACAACATGGAAAAGAAGCAGTTTACGCAGTTTACACCAGAGAGAAATTACTGGGAAACGCACACGTTATCACAACTGAACAGAGGAAAAAGATGATATCTTAGCATTTGAAATGACATCCCCTTATGTCTTCCTGGTGTACAAAATAGGCTTCCACGGGATACTCAGGAGGAAAGCAGAAGGAAATCTGAAGACTTTAAAGCCATGGGTAGGTAAAAATGGTTGTATACAAACTACCGGGGTTTCAAGGGACTTCTAGAATTGCGTTCAGTTATTATGAGTATTTTCCATACCAGAGGGAGGCACCCAAATAATCTTAACCAAAGATTAGATGAAGAAGAGATGTGATTTCTCCTGACCAGTTTTTAACTTAATCAGTTTCATTTTAATAATTTTAAAACGTTTACTGTATGGACATTTCCAAATGTATACAAAAGTAGTGAGAACAGTACTATGAACCTACATGAACTAAACCCCAGTTTCAATAAACATCAATGTCTGCCATTCTTGTTTCATCTCTTATTCCCTCTCCACTTATTTTTCTTGGTGTTGTAAACCAGTCTTGATAAAGTGCTTTTTTCTTAGTTTCCTTATGAAAGGTGCCTACTTCCTATAGTTGATTCTGGGAAGAACACCTGTCAATTCTTAAGCACAGAATCCTTCAAAAGGAAAGTACTAGTCAACCAATGATCATTTTAATTCTTACGTGTGGACACGTAAAAACAATGGCAGAGGGTGTGGAAAGATGAGACTCTCACTGTCAATGCAAGAGCAGAACAAAACCGGACAGGAAAATTGGTGCTTTTAGGCCTCTGGCATTGTTTTAAGTATTAGCTATTGGGAAATGTGAAACCCTTCAGATATGCATTTAACTGAAGTCACAGAATTCTGTTTTGAGGCACAGAGACATGTATCCCAGAAAAAAAAAAAAAAATTAGTGAATCAATCCACATGTTTCAGGGCTGGCTTTTTATTGCAGTATTATCCTAAATGCAACCAAAAGATGGGGGGGGGGAAAAAAAGATATGGCTGCTAGCTTCTAGGAAGTTAAGACTTCCAGGGTGCGGGCAGAGCAACTGCAGGAGAAAGACCCCAGCAACCATAAAGAGGAGGATGTGTGAAAATGCAAGGCAACAATTTTACATGTAAATGCTTAGGAGATGCAGAATAATTGGTCCCTCTCGGAGGCACACCAGTGAGGTGGAGAGCAGAGGCTCAGCCCCTGAGACAGGGGAGGCGGGAATGGAGCTGGTGCACTCAGTCAAGGCGCTGACAGTAAACGCATAAACAACCCTTAAAAGGCTTGCAGGAAGTGAAAATGCACCGACCACTCCATTCCTAAGCCCTGAGGAGATGGTTTTCATCATGTAATTTGAGACTTCCTGTACTTTGTGAAAGGTAAAGCCATCTTCTACTGCAATGGAAAGAGTCCTACTTTCTGTTGTTTCCTAACATAAGTTTCAGTTTTATTTTTGGTTTAAGTCCAACTTTCTTGCTTTGTTAAGAACACCTGCAAAAATTAACACGATCTTCTTATGTGTTAGAGTTAGCTCTCTATCCATAAGGCAAACGGTTCCTTGTTCCCACCCCTGTAGCTTTTGTTCTATTGGCATCCTTGCCACCCTTTGAGGTGTCTCTCATATAGGCACTGACACGTCCTCCTCCACCGCCTGTTCCTCCCAAGTTCCACTAAAGGGTACGCTCAAATCCTGGACTTCTGGCTTTGTTTTATAAAAGTTTCCTCACGTTTCAATTTAGTGACATAAATAATCATATTGGAGTAGTCTTTTGGTTTCTAAAGCCAAAAAGGGGAGACAAAATTGTTTTTAGAGAAAATATTCTGCAAGCCCTGGTGACCCATCACAAAGTCTTCAAGACATTCCTAGCTGGTTGTTTTCTAGAGCTGGTTAGGATCAGCGCTAGAGTGAAGAGAATATGTTGCCATATACACAGGAGTGAAACAGGTGAAGGCAGAAGGCCAGGAGAAGATGGAAAATGAAGTAAAAGTATGAGAGTGAGAACGGGAGTATCTGATACTGTGACATGGGCGTCCGCATTGCTTTACATGTGTCCCCAGAGAGGTTCTGAGACACACCAAAGCTTACCTTCCGCTCAGCTTTTCCCACCTGGTGGGAGAATTGCTGGAGAAGGGGATGATGGAGAAATTTTGTGGACCTGACGGCTTCACAAGGTGAGGACTTAAATTGAGACCTAACTGTCCTTTGTAGAAAAGAAAGGACCACCAACAGAATAAGGTTAATTCCGCAAGTACCTCCCATGACTTCTCCTATATTGCTCCTCACACGGCCACTGTTTAAGTTTTATTACCCTGTAAAGGGCAGGGCTCAGGTCATGCAGCTCTGTTGCTTCCGATGGTGCTCACCCAAGGGAGTGGGAATGTCCTGCAAGGAGGCATTATCATAACGAGAACATCCTGAATGTAGTTATCCTGGCACTCTCATCACTACTAAACTTGCTAAGTATTCCCAGCTCTCCTTCGGACTTGGCCATCTTCAAAATGTCCACAACATTGGCTCATGGATTAGAACTTGGCCAGACAGCTCCAGGTGGCTAATTGGTAAAGCAATATCTCAAAAAGGATTTGTCTTTAAATCATGGGCATTTGACATTTTTATGTAGGTTTTAAGAGATATTAAATACATTTTCACCAGACATCCATTGAGGCCATATGGCAGCCTTGAATAAGTAGAACAAATTGGGCATAACAGAGCATCATTTATTGAAGAATGGCAAGACATACTGTTAAGGGCACATTTTACAAGTTGGGGCTAGAAACTCAGGAGTCTAGGCAGTAGAGAAGACTACTTCTACTCAGTCCTTTTAAGGAGGGGCTGCGGACAATACAAGGGCAGACAGAATCCAAAGAGCAGGGAGAGAAAGAGTTCCGAAACCAATTCTCCAGATTCCAAGAGGAAAATCAAAGGCATAAAAGAGTGTAATGATTGTGTGTCCTTGCTTTCACCCAGCACGTCAGCTGGAACCAGAGGCCCTCTCTTTGGGTCCATTCAGTCATTTAATTCAACACTTACTTAGAATCTATTAATAGAGCAAGTCATACGGATCAGACCCGTAACAGGTTCATGGACACTTAAGTGCTCCGTGAATGGGCATCCGGGACTCCCTGATTCTCCTAAAGTGTATGTAAAATCTGTACAGAGGGGCTTCCCTGGTGGCGCAGTGGTTGAGAGTCTGCCTGCTAATGCAGGGGACGTGGGTTCGGGCCCTGGTCTGGGAAGATCCCACATGCCGCGGAGCAACTAAGCCCGTGAGCCACAACTACTGAGCCTGCGCGTCTGGAGCCTGTGCTCCGCAACAAGAGAGGCCGCGATAGTGAGAGGCCTGCGCACCGCGATGAAGAGTGGCCCCCGCTTGCCGCAACTAGAGAAAGCCCTAGCACAGAAACGAAGACCCAACAGAGCAATCAATCAATCAATCAATCAATAAAAATAAATAAATCTTAAAAAAAAAAAAATCTGTACAGAGGAATTTTTATTAAGAGCATGTTCCACAGCTTTAATGAGATTAAAATCCTTGTGACCGAAAAAAGGTTCAGAACCATGGAGCTCCCTGCCCGAGACTGTAAGACATCATACAGTGCAAGACACTGAGGTGAGAGTGACTGCCCCGTCCCCTGCCACAGCCTTTTAAAGTAAAAGGCACAGACCCTGTTTATTCTGAAGAAGGTGGCTAAGGAGACTCCATAAACTCCAGAGAATTCTTCAAGTCTTACAATGCTTTGATTCTAAGAAAATAATTTTTACTATCTGTAAGATCAAAAAATGTCCTGAAGAAACACAACCAGGGGGAGGGGTGAGATGTGACAGGGTGAGAGAGTGGCATGGACATATATACACTACCAAATGTAAAATAGATAGCTAGTGGGAAGCAGCCGAATAGCACAGGGAGATCAGACCACCTAGAGGGGTGGGATGGGGAGGGTGGGAGGGAGGGAGATGCAAGAGGGAAGAGATATGGGAACATATGTATATGTATAACTGATTCACTTTGTTATAAAGCAGAAACTAACACACCATTGTAAAGCAATTATACTTCAATAAAGATGTTTAAAAAAAAAAAAAGTCCAATTAAAAAAAAAAAAAAAAGAAACACAACCAAAAGGGGAAGATAAATAAAAGCCCGTTAGAAATGAGATGTTCTGAGAAGGCTGAGGCCATCTGGTTCCTATTATTCCTAAGTGAGGATACATCATTTCATGAGCTTGAGACAGAGCTGGTGTCACCTCACCAGCACGTGGATAGAGTGGTTTGCTGGGAAAGACGCAGAGACGGGGAGAAGGACGTTCTCTGTCCATCCTCACCTCTGGCTGTTGAGACAAAAACTCTAATTCGGCTTTTCAGCACGTACTTCCATCCTATTTTTGTTAATGAGTTTGAAATCTATATGTAACGTATAGATATTAAATCAAAGTTATCTAGACCTAATTTTAAAGAATTGAGTAGCTCTATAAGATCTACTAAAAAAAAAAAAAAATCCGACAATATCCCTCCTCCCTAACTCCTCCCTCCCGCAACTGATTATTTTGGCATTTATTGGGTTGGCCAAAAAGTTCATTCTGGTATTCCCAGTCCATATTATAGAAAAACCTGAACAAACTTTTTGGCCAACCCAATACCTGGCTCTCTCTAAATGATATACTTACATTGCTACTGAAATTTTTTCCAAACTTTAAAAAGGTCAATTTCCCACTATGAACACAGAGGACTTCTTAACTCTCCTCCCTCCCTCCACTTCTATCACTCTTGTTATCCTTCCCATCACCCCTCCAACCCCATATAGGAATTTTCACTCAATCAATATTCAGTGTTTACATTATTACACTATTTAATGCCATCCAAAACTGAGGATGGAGTAAGCTACTGTCACAATTCCTTTCCTGCACGACTACTGTTTTCCCAAAAGGTAGCAATTATCTTGTTTTTCAATTTGTTTGGTTTTTCTAAATACTTGTCACTAACTCAGCCCCAAACTCTTCACCACTGGTCTAAATACCCTCTGAAGATGTTTCATACTTCAGGTATTCTGTCAATTTCCTCTTCTGGAGAGGCTGCTCCTGGATCTTTGCTCTCACCTGTGTCTGGTGTACCCCATTCCCAGAGACTCTTTTACCCTTTTCAGGAATAAAGCTTCAGTCATTGGCCAGGGTAGGGGTGTGAGAGTCTCCTGCATACAACAAGTTGGAGAGGGGATCTGGGGATCTGATTATTTCTCAAACTTTCCATTGATCTTCTTTAATTTAGCTCAGATATTAATATCTTGGTCTGCTAATATAGTTACCATGTGACCATCTGCTTTCCAGCTTCCAAAATTTGTGTTCTGTCATCTTCCCTTTGTTTTTCATGACTTGATCGATTTAAGCCCTTAACACTTTACTTCACTGATGTTTTTGTTTTTTTGTTTGTTTGTTCTTGTTTTTTAAGCAGGAAACAAATGTAGAAGTGTATATTCACTCTGCTTTCACTGTTTTTGAGAGTGTTTTAGAAATCAATATTGATTTGCCTGAGAGCCCAGGCAAATATTTTAAGTAGGCATTTCATCAACAGCTATTTATAAGACAATAACCATCTTATGCTTATCTGTAACTTATAGGTGAAGAAGACGAGGCCCATCCTGCTTCAAGTAAGTCATTTGCTGGACTGATATAAATATTGAACACTCTATGCCCCAGTCCCCTTTTCACTTAACCTTCTTAATTTTAGGTTTCTGTAGAACATTGCCTTCTTGACAGTCTATGGCTGCTGTCAGGTCCCAAATACCTGAGAACTGCCTCAGGCAATCAATACCTCTGTCATGCTCTATTACAGCTGATCAATATGGACAAGGATGCAATGAGGTGGAAGCAAGATGTTTTATTCAATCAAGTTTTGGGTCTCTTTTATTGACCCCAGTACTTTGGTAGTGTTTACAAAACTTTTATACTCTCATCTAGTTTATTTCAGCTAGCACATTTGTTTTCTTTGCATGAAACACCTGCACATCCTTCAGAGTTTCAGAGTCAGTTCATCAGCATGAATAGGTCTGGATCCTAGACTCATCTCTGCCCTTGTTTGTGTGATTTGAGGTAAATACTACCACGATAGGCATCTCTCATCTATGTAACGGGAGCTGTTAAGACTCACTGGTCAGCTGGGGTCAGCAGACATATTTAGCATGGTTGGCACAATAAAGAAACTTTTTTTTCTTGGAATGTGATTGTCTTTAGTGGTGGCTGGGGGGTGGGGAAAGAACGCCACAGTTTTCTGTAGTAATCACTACTTCCTACTATGGTAACATCACCAGGCTGCTTCACAAATTCCTATGAATTTTCTGCCCCCTAAATGTACTTGAGGTTTTTTACACCATGACTGTTCTCTCATATCCCCTTTAGCACTAACCTCCTTTGAGTTTATGGACACTGCAAATAATGTTAGCCAAAATACCCCAGAATCCTGGGGGCAGCAGAGGTAGACTAGCTGTGCAGCCACCCAAAATCAGCAGGAGTACGTTAAGAAATAAAGCGACCTTCCTCTCCTTCAATATGTTTGTGGGTTTTTCTTTGATCAATGCCCAAGAACTAGCTGGTTCCTCTTTCTATATATTTCCATTTCCTGAATGGACATTAGTGTCAGCAATATCATTACCACCCACTATCTCTTCTCCTATCTCACTCTATGTGTTTGCCATATTTAGATTATGAATTCCCAGAGGGTAGGATGTTCTCATTTGAGTTTTTTCATCTTCCTTTTCTAAATGTTTATTTGGATTACAATTTTTTGCATTGTACACACAACACATTAAATGGAAACGTTCCTCATTTTTATTTGGTCTCTTTTCAAGAGGTTAGGGAGTCACAGAACACACTGTGTGCTGAATTTGTACTTTCTGGAGTTTGGCCATTAAAAGGAAAATTAATGACACATAGGAGATAGTCTTTCTTAGCAGTCTCCTCTGTACATCCTTGACAATCTTCTAGATCATACACTTGATCTTATAATCCAAAAGACAACAACAGTGACGTATTTCTTGGATTAAAGAGAGGAAGAACACATTGCAAACGAACAGAGAACAAACAAGGATAAAGAAAAGATAAATTATACAATCAGCAGGCCAAGGGGTCATTGCATCAGCTGAATGTAATTATTGGGTAAATGGGGATCACAGGAGTTTAAAGTTTAAACCAAATGGAGCAGGGGTAAGTTATCACATCTCTAATTATCAGACTGAGAAACCATGATTCATTGGTTGGAATTCGGAGAATTGGCCTGAATGCGAGGAAAAGATTGTGAAAGAGTGCAATAAACCTAATTTTCGAAGATCTCTTATGTCATTTGTGTAGTAGCAGCTTTTATATGTTTCCTCACTAAATTTTATTTCAGGGGAAGATCCTGTGATGACTGACTGGACAAAGAAGATGGTCAATTAATCAGCCTGAGCGATAGGTTCCTCCAGGAAGGTCCTGTGATGAACTTTGATACCAGGTAACGGTCATTGTGAAACAGATGCTAATATATGGCCTTTAAAGGAATCCAGTAAACATTCAGGACCCCCCAACAACAAACTGTAGTAGGCAATGCAGATACACAGATGGGAAAATAGAGAACCTGCCTCAAGGAATGTGTCCTATTGAAATAGGGCTGAGCATCATGGAAATGGGTATAGCCTTGTCTCCAGAAGGTCATCATCAAAGTGAAATGAACAAGGCCTGGATCCATGACACTAAGAGTGGCTGTGATGTATGCAATGCTTATACTGTGCCCAACATTTTCCTGGAACTCTACATAAACTATTCCATTTCATAACAACAATCAATAATAGTTAATATTTATTTAGTACTTACTAAATACCAGGCTTTATCATCTAGCTTAATTCTCACCCCCATGGTCTGAGGCAGGTATTATATTTTCTGCTTTGCAGATGAGGAAGTACCTTAGGGAAGTTAAGGAATTTGTAAATGACCGAGTGAGCATGTAGGTATGAATACTGCATGACACGGATCTATGGTTGTAAGAAATGAAAGTGTGGATTTAGAAAAATGTGAAGAAAAATAAAGTAGGAGAGTTTGGCCACAGACCAAATAAACACAAAGGACAATAGTTAAATGATTACTGTGTGAGGTTTCTTGCACATGAAATTGGCACTCTTCCAGAATTGATGTCTTTGATGGGGCAATAGGACGCTATATCTAAGAAGAATGTGTATTCCATCCACATTCATAAGGATTTTTTGTTTTATACATTATGAAATATACTACAGACAATATAAAATGTAGAGTCCAATAATAACAAACACCTGTGTACCTCTTAGCAGCTTAAGATACAGAAAACTGTGCACAAGCCCTTCCCTGAGCTCATCTCCTGTGCTCCCCTCAGGTGTAACCAAGATTCTGAATTTTGGGTTATTTCCTTATTTTTCTTTATAGTTTATATATGTATTTTGTACACGCTGCGATATTTAAAATAGATAACCAACAAGGACCTACTGGATAGCACAGGGAACTCTGCTCAATATTCTGTAATAACCTAAATGGGAAAAGAATTTGAAAAAGAATAGATACATGTATATGTATAACTGAATCACTTTGCTGTATACCTGAAACTATCACAACATTGTTAATCAACTATGCTCCAATACAAAATAAAAGTTTTTAAAAATTACCAGAAAAGAATAGTGTTTAGCACATAAAAAAACATACATTAAAGTTTGCCCGTTTATAAACTTTAGGGACACTTCAGATAAATGGAATGATACTATATACATATTCTTCTGTGATTAGCCTTTTTGTTCAACACTATTCATCCACGTGGACACAAATAGATAATGAGATCCACTGGTTTCCCTGCTGTGATAGGAGGACATTATATGAAGATGCCAAGATTGGTTTATCCATTCTAAGTCAAAGGATAATTGGGTAATTTCCAGTTTTATGCTATTAAAATCAAAGCTGTTTTGAACATTCTGGTGCATGTCTCTTGGTATACAAATTATTCACTAGGCCACAGTTCTCTAGACTAGAACCTCCAAAGCTATTTTGAATACGTATACTGATAGCTAGCCTCCTCATTTTGTTCCTGGTTTTAAAGGGGCTTCTGAAAGTATTTCACCATTGAATACGACGTTCGCCGTAAGTTTTTTGTAGATATACTTCATTAGGTTAAGAAAATTCCATTTGCTTCCTAGTTTGCTGAGAATTTTTATCATGAATGGTTGTAAAATCTTACTGAATGATTTTTTAATAAATTTATTTATTTATTTATTTATTTTGGGGTGTGTTGGGTCTTCGTTTCTGTGCGAGTGCTTTCTCTAGTTGCGGCGAGCGGGGGCCACTCTTCATCGTGGTGCGCGGGCCTCTCACTATCGCGGCCTCTCTTGTTGCGGAGCACAGGCTCCAGACGCGCAGGCTCAGCAGTTGTGGCTCACGGGCCTAGTTGCTCCGCGGCATGTGGGATCTTCCCAGGCCAGGGCTCGAACCCGCGTCCCCTGCATTGGCAGGCAGACTCTCAACCACTGCGCCACCAGGGAAGCCCTGAATGATTTTTTGATATGTATTGAGGTGACATATGATTTTCTCCAGTCAGCTGATATGATGAATTACATTAATTTTCTAATAATGGACTAACCTTGCTTCCAGGGGTAAACCAAATTTATGATACATCATTTTAGAATCCATTGCTTAATTTGGTTTGCTAATGTTCTTTTTACCTGTTAATGTTCTAGATATTTGAATTGTGTGTAATTTTATTATCTTATCCTGTCTGCGTCAAGTTTTGGATCCACGGTTAATATTGCCCTTGTAGAATAAGTTTGGGATTATTCCCTCTTTTACTATTGTCTAAAACAGTTTATGTATTTCGGAATTGAATATTTGGCATAACTCATATGTAAAACCTTCTGGTCTAGTGATTTCCAGTAGAAAAAAAATTTAATTACTGATTTTATTTCTCTCATGATAGGATCATTCAGATTTTCCATTTTTTCTCAAATGAGTTTTGATTATTTATATGTATTTTTAGATTGTCCATTTTACCTAAATTTTCAAATTTATCTGCATAAAGTAGTTTATAATTTTGCCTTATCTAATTAACTTCTTGTGTATTTGTAATTACAGACTTTATTTCCATTATGTTGTTTATTTGTGCAATTTTTTGTGTGTGGTCAATCTCATTAATTCATTATAATTTTCAAAAAGTAATGGTGTTTCTATTTGTGTTTTCAATTTCATTGGTTTTTGTTATCTTAATTTTTCCCCCAGTATCTCTGGGTTTACTCTGCTGCTCTTTTTCAAATTTTTCAGTTGATGACTCACTCAGTACATTTTTTCCTCTAATATAAGCATTTAAGGCTATAAATTTCTCTTTAAGTATTGCTTTAGCTTCTTGTCACATATTTTCTGAAGTATTACTTATATTATCACCTAATTTACATAGTTTCCATTATGATTTATTCTTTGATCCATAGGTAATTTAAAAGTGGGTTTTAAAACTTCCATACATATGCATTTATCTTTTTATGACTGATTTGTTTATATTCTGTGTGATCAAATGGATTCTTTAACATTTGTTGAGACTTTCGTTATGCCCTAGAATATGATTAATTTTTATGAATTTTCTGTGTCTCCCTCAAAGGAATTTCTACTCTCCAGTTGTCAGAAGACTGTTCTATATATGTCCTTGAGGTCAAGCTTATTCATTGTTTTTTTCCAGTTTTCTATATTCTACTATGGGACTTCCTGGTGGCACAGTGGTTAAGAATCTGCCTGCCAACGCAGGGGACACGGGTTCAATCCCTGGTCCAGGAAGATCCCACATGCTGTGGAACAACTAAGCCTGTGCGCCACAGCTACTGAGCCTACGCTCTAGAGCCCGTGAGCCACAACTAATGAGCCAGTGTGCTGCAACTACTGAAGCCCGCATGCCCTAGAGCCTGCGTGCTGCATCTGCTGAGCCTGCGTGCTGCAACTACTGAAGCCCGCACACCTAGAGCCTGTGCTCCACAACAAGAGAAGCCACTGCAATGAGAAGCTCACACACCACAACAAAGAGTAGCCCCTGCTCGCCGCAACTAGAGAAAGCCCACATGCAGCAATGAAGACCCAACGCAGCCAAAAAATAAATAAAATTTAAAAAAAAAGTAAAAATTCCCTACTATGATGTGGAGTCGTGTATTTCTCACTGTAATTCTATAGACTTATCTTTACAATTTGAAGCTATACTATTTATTACATATGAATTCAACACTATTACAGTTTCCTGAAGAATGTTAACTTTTAAGAAAATTCAGTACACCTCCTTATCTCTAGCATATTATTTTTTGGCTTTAATTCTGTTTTTGTTTGATGTTATTATTATATTAATGAAAGGTTCCTTTAGGTTAATGTTTGCCTGGAATACCTTTTTCTCACCTTTACTTTCAACCATTCTGTGTCTCTTCTAAACAACACATAGCTGGATTTTGTCTGATAGTGTGTGTATGTGTGTTAATCTGCTTTGACAATTACTGTCTTTTTAGTAGGGAAGGATAATACAATTGCATTGATTTTGGTTACTGAAATAACTGGATACATTTCCACAACTTTATTTTGTGGCATCTGTTCCACTATTTCTATACTTCTATTATCACTTTTCTTTCTTCTTGAGGATTTTTGAAGTTTTTCTCTCTCTTTGCAGTTTTTCTTCCACAAGTTTAGAAATCAGACTACGTGCAATCTCCATCACTTGGAGTCATGGAAAGCAAGTCTTCTGTGGCGTGGGTTTTATTTTTCCTAATTCGCCTACTGAGAATGTCACCCTTTGGACTCCTGGGTTTTTGGTTTTTGTGACGGACATCTGATTCAACCTCCCAACCTGCTCAGAGTTCTGGTTTTAACTCCTGTCCACCTCTCTTCACATGTGCAAAGCTCTAAAACCTAGACCATAAATGCCAGCTCCATGATTTACTTACCCCTGTGAAGTAGAGCTTTCTGGATGTTCTTAACTTTGTACCTCTATATCTATCTGCCTATCTATTGATCTATGGATCTATCAATCTATCATCATCTAGCATGCTTAAGTGCAAACTGGGAGGGTTTTTCTCTAAATAGCTGGTCATTTGCCTTGTTAGAAATGAAAGACCATGCTTTGGTTCTGATGCATTCATTTCCTTATGTTGTTTTGACAGGTTTATGCAGGCCTGGGACAATTGGGGAAAAAGTAACATATTTGCTTTGTATGTCTCCTATAAAATTTGCAGAATTCTACTCTCAGATGATATTATTCAGAGATCAAGGAAACAAGAAGGATTAACCCTAATAAAATGCTTTCCCTTCTACTATGCTTATTATTTTCCTATACTCACTTTATTTAATCTTTATAATGACTCCATGAAAGAGTTATTGTTATCCTCATTTTATACATGAGACCACATTTTGAGACTACTAAATTACTGAATTGGGATTCAAACCCTTGCTTATTGAATTCCAGAGTCCATGCGCTTTATCCTGACTCCTGCTGCTTTTCCTCAAGTAAAGAGCTCTGAGGGATTCTTTTCAGAGCTGGTAAAAACAATTCTGGTTAGTTCTTCACTGGTAATTTTCATAGCAAACAAGGCAGCTATTTACCCAGCGTTGGTTAGAACTCTGCTAATTGCTAGTACTCATTCTATTAGCAAACATGGTATTTATTGACTCCAGAAAGAGACCAGATTGTGGGAAAACATAAACGGTGATAACATAAACAAATGCTTTCAAAGCAAACCTTTGTTTGGGTCCTAACGTCAAGCAACTTTTATTTTTAATTGCCATTTTTACTTTTGACCAAGTATCTCATATTTCATACTCTTCAAACCTCTGAGAGTAATTAAGCCTTGCGTGAAAACCTCCTGATGTTGGTTCACATTCTCATTCTCATTAAATACAACGTATTTGTTCATGCAAGAGCCCATGTAGCCCTGCAAGCTAAGCCTAAAGTATTATTGGAAGCAACCTTGCCAAAATGGATGACCCAAGAATGCCATAGATAAATTAATCTTATTTAATCTCTGTGCTTTATCACTGTGGAATTTACCACAGGCAAAGGGTTGAGGAAAAGGCTCTCTCTCCCTGTCTTTCCACAGGTCCCCCTTTCCCTAGCTGAACTTGAATGTCTAAAGTGGATCCAAGAGAGCTCCAGCATGTGGGCAGCATAGAAAACAAACCATAAAGATGGTATATGGGTCCATTTTCATTGGTCACTGGCTGCCTTACCAGTGGAAGAGAACCATTTCTACTCAAAACCAGGTTGAAAGCAACATCTCCAGAAACAGCTTTCTCTCAGGCCGTATGGGAAGGGGTTAAAGTTTGGATCACTATAATTTAGAGTCAGTGATCACAAATGCAAAACTAAGTCGGGCAAGTTTTCTATTCTGAGGCTTCATACATGACCAAAGAGACGAACATGGCAGTATAAAGTGAAGGGAAGCAAAGGTGCATTGTTTCCATTATATGTAGCCACGTGTATTTGCAAAGTGGCTCATGAGATGTTGTCACACTCTAGGATATAAAAGGATCTAAATCCTTCCTCATGCAAGGTTTGCCCCCAAATACAATTTAGAGAAAGCAAGGTACTAGCATGTTCTCCCAGTGGGTAGCTCCAGCTCTCTTATTAAAATGAAATGGGTGTGTTTACGTAATCTGGGCATTCAGGAAAAAAATTAGGCAATGCTGTGTAATTTTCCCCAGAGAGTTGAAATTGAACGAAAATCAACTGCACATCTGGGTCTGGGGCTGCTTCAGCCTCCAATGCAAAAATGAAGATGAATTCCAAGTGATCAAAAAGCTCAAAAGTGCTCACCCCTGACAATTTTTTCCCTCCTTGGAATGGAAAGCATAACAACTGTTTTTCTGAAACATAAATTACGATCAGCTGGTGTTATTTTTATTATTTTTTAAGACCTTCTACTGATTAGACCAATAGCGCTTTATTACTAATTGAATACACATGAAAAGAAAAAATCCTAACACCTTCCCATGCTTTTAACTGGAACGGAAATCTAGATCAAACGGGGGTGTGCCCTTGTGTATTTTAATATTAGGCAATAATCATATATTAGCAGCTTCTCATTAATGCTTATGATTAACAGTAGTAAGAAATGGTTACAGGAGAAGTGATGCAAACACTGTATCTTTTAAAATGATTTTAACCACTCATTTCTGGTTCACATTTGAATTATGCTTTGAACTGTAGCCAAGACTAGGGCCGTCATATACAAAACTGAAATGGTTAATTCTCCCACCACTTCCTTGTTCTGACATTGTGGGGCGCATTGTCAGTGCTTTATATACGTAAGGGGGAATATGTAAAAAGTCTGTTTTAACACCGTAATCTGGACATGCGTATCTGGTGCATTTTGCTGATTTCCATGCAGCAGAATTCTGTTTTCCTCGTGTGTCTGAGATTTCTGTGTCTTTTTTGGGGCAGCTAAGGGGAGGTAGACAGCTTGGTGCTGTGGGACTCACTTCACCAAAGAAGTAGTTGGTTAAGCAGACACGCTGAGGACAGACAACCGCACATGTAAACGCACAGACACACGTGACTTAACCTTGGCAAATTTCTTGTCTGCAAATGATTTCCTTCTAAATGACACTACTGAGATTCTGAGTTGACCTTTGTACGTTCTCTCCACTTGCACAGGGGACTGGGCCATCTTGTCATTTTCATGATGGCGACAGGAGCAAAATAAATGCTTGTAGGCTTTATTCTGTCTCGAGTGCCCAGATCAACCACGAAATCAATAGCCACAACATTTTCTTTAGCTGAGCAAGGAATTCCAAGAGCAAATCCCTGTGTAAATGACAGCACAATGTCCTCATTTTAGTCAAAATATACCTTTCAGTTCAGTTAGGGTGTCACGGCAAATGCAAAGCATTTTCCTAGTGCCATTTTGTAGCCAAGCAACTCAGAGAGGAGCGCGGCCCCTCAAAGTGCACTGAGCTCATCTCTGATTAGCTGCACTGGCCACTCTATGCTACAAGAGCAGGGATAAACTTGAGTATGGGATAGAATCAAGGACAAAATTATCATCATTGATGCCTCCTGGTGATTTCATATTACAGGCCTCAACAGAAATATGGCGAAGGTAGCCAGGATGCTGCTGTTGGTATTTAATGACCCAGAAGGGATTGTGACTCTGCATAATCAGACTTCGGAGAAAGAAAACACTGTAGGTCTGCTCCCGAAAGCCAGCTCCAAGCAGCAGCAGAAGGGAAAGAAAAGGCTCAAGCATTCTTCAGAAACGAGAAGAAACCAGTTTGAACCTAGCTTCTAGGGAACACACATACATGGTGACAGGAGGTTATTTTCTCATTAGGCAACTGAGACTTATCTCGACTGTATTACTATATATGTATTGTGCCCCAAGCACTTTGGTGGGGGAGGTTCTGTAGAAATAAGAGTTCTTAGTAATTGCCGGCTCTGTCAGCCAACCGCACAGCAGCAGGTAGCTCCATGCTTTTACTTTAAGCAGCAGAGGTGCACGTTCTGGGGACCCAAGCAGAAACTGCAAGTCTGCCCTCCTTTGTCCTATGTTAGTGATCGCATCCTAATCATATTCTTAGCAGCATCTTATGTTTACCTGGGCACCTTATATTGTTCAAACTCAACATATTCTCTAAATTCAATCTCAGAAACAGGCAGTGGTGGTAGTAGGGCAAATATCAGGATTTCTCTAACAAATGTGGAAATTGAGGCACAGATTTATTTTTAAGGCCAAGGAAGCAGGTAATTCTAGAATTGAAAGGGTCCTAAGGGAACTCATTTCAGCCTCTAATTTCACAGATTAGGAAACTGAATGAGAAAGATCACATGGTAAGTTAGTAAGAGAGAGAGAACTGAGATTCCACAAAGACTTGGAATCCAGTGCTCTTTTAAAATGCAGCATCACACGTGGCCAGAGGGGTGGTCTCCTTCCTTCAAGGGCCTTCCTGTGTGCAGTGGCTGTGGAGCTAGGGATGCAAATGCTATGTGACAGTGACTCCATCTTGCTCGCCATTTTATTGTCAATTCCTAGCACAGAACCCACTCTGTGATAGGTACACAATACATATTAGGTGAATGAATAAGTGTCTTCTAATAGACACTAGGCATTTTTAGGAATAGATTGCTGATATTTGGCATACAGGAAGAGAGAGAAAAGGGGATATGTAATCTAGACCAGAGAGAAGCTCTAGACCAGAGAGAAAAGGGGATATGTAATCTACATGCCAGTCGTCTCTGTAAATATGATACACCTAGAAATAGTTTAGAAACCTGTGTTGGGTGGCCAGGGGTTCTGAATCAGGCCATGAAACAAGCTGGCAGAGTTCTGAGTAGCTTCAATCATCTTAAATGTAGACTCCCTCAGTCTGACTCAGTAGACCCCTTACTGAGTATGATTCCAGGGATGGTTAAAAACCCTTCCCCAATTTCTAAACCCACATCTCCTCTACCCTCCCCAAATGTGCTCATCATCCATTTTTTCTACATGAAAGGCTATGGTTCTCACCGGGGGGTCATTTCAAACTACATCTCCTCTCTCACCATCTAGTAGAGAAAGCCACTGTTACATACAGGAATTGTATCCTTCAGGTGCTTTTGGCAGAAACAAGGTCAATACCACTGAAGAAAGACTTTAATGACTCCGTTTTAAGGCAAGTTATCTGGAGATGGGGGTAAGCAATTGGAGCTGAGTGATATTAGGATGGTAACAGCTTGATTTGCCTTGATTACAGTTCATCAGGTCCTTTCACTTCCATTTTCTTATCTGACCATCTTGACCCTATGGTATAAGTAAAAACAATTTTCTTTTCTTCAGAGTGGAAATCAAGGTTTGGGGTGGCTACATCACATGCTCAAGGTCAGACATCTAGGAGAAACTTGCACTCAGGGCTTCTAATACTAAGTCCACTGTTCTTCTCATTTTTCTAAGGACGTGAAGTCCAAGGCAGGCAAAGGCTCTCTCTCCCTTTGATCTCTCCTATGTAGGCTAGTGCAGGTTGTCTGCTGAGCAGGTTAAAAGCTGGGCCCCGGCACCTGTCTATTTCTTCTATCAGCTCAAGAACTTTTAACCAAAGAATGAGAAATTCTGTGTAAACCCAACCTGTCAGTCTCCTACAATTTATGTCTCTTGTGTTTCACACATACGATATTTTGCTCGAAGCCTACAGCAATTGTAGAATTTGAAATTCCAATTAACCCTGGCAGTAAGCGCTGTAACTATAGGGGAGTCTTTATTCTTTATGAAATTAGAATGAACCTCAAATGTTATTGGAATCTGCGGAAACTAGAGAGGGATCAGGATCCGGATGCTTTCGTTGACACCACCCAGTCGTTCCCTCTAGAAATTCAAGGAAGAGGTGCAGGTTTTCAAAGCAAATATGACTGTTTTTTATCATGCAGGCTATTTTCATTAGCTATGGTTCCCTGCAATATTTTCATTTCATTTTTACATCAGCCAGATACATATTTTTATTATTTTCTTTTTCCTTTAGGCATATCATTTCAGGCCAAATTAGGCATCAGCTAGAAGGAGCTGGACAATTGCTCTATATTTAATTGGATGGATTAAATATACAAACAATAAAAATCTCACTGGGTGCAGATGTATCACAATTAAAACCTAGTTCTAAGTGTGGCTGCATGTGGAATTTCACTTTATCTTGATACTTGGCCAGGAGTCATGGAGAAAAATACACAGTACTCCTTCTCTGGTACTTTACTTTTAGAGATAATGTTATCTTTGGGTAAAGTAAGATATTGCTTTCCAGACTCATTTAGAATTTATTCCTGATGTCAGAACCACACCAGGTATGCAAAGGATACAAAATCCAAAGTAAAAGATTCTTATTCTCTAGGTGTTTATGAGCTAGTTTTACAAGGGTAGATACATAGCCCAAATATTCTATTCCTATGTCCATACTCATGAAAGATGCTGCTAATCCATCACTGCATTCTCCTCACAGACTCCATAAGTGGCCTTGTAATCTTTGTCTAATCAGCCACACCCAATCCAAATTGACATGTGAGATGAAGCCCAATGGCTACACCTGAACTAACTGGTGAGAGGAAGCTAAAGACAAGAGTAAGAACCACCAAGCACTGAACTCTAGGGAAGGGAGGCACATCTTAGACTCCAGTGATGAGCCTTCTGTAAAGAGAAAGGGTTTCCCCTGGGTCTCCTTAATATGGCTAGAACTTGGAGAGATGGGGGGAAAGAGAATGAATAAAGACTTCAAATAGCCAATGTATAAATAGAGGAGATGAATATGGAATACAGACATAAATATGGAATAGGGCTTGCCCTGGGGTTGGAGAGTAGGGTTCTATTCTCATTATCTGGGAGTTTCATTCAGAAAATTCCCCTATTACTGAATGTTTCTGTTCATAAATTGTAAGCATGGAGACATAGTGCTTTCTGGTCTGTAGATGCCTGCTGGCACCCTAAAGTAAAATGCGTCACATTCTGGAAGGTGTGGGAGCTCATTTTCAAAGAACAAAGGTGACTATGAGTCATAGATTTCATGCCAAGAAAATGGGTAAAATAAAGGTGACTTTAAAAGACTGCCAAATCTTCTATCCACCAAGCTTATTAAATGAAGCCTTTCCATATATACTCCTTTAGATTCATTATGGGCAACCCTGATGATCACTTTTTGTCCCCCTTTATGATAAAATGAAGAAAGCTCCAGGTTTCTTGCCCTTCTTAAGGACAGATGAAACAATAAGCCAATCTCTCTGTGTTTTACAGTTGCGGTGTGTACCTGGTTTGAGGCAGAACTGCCTAGGATGATCGCATAACTTCCCTTCAAGCAATATGATTCCATAAAATTTCACACTGAATTGGACAAGAAGCAGCATATCCTGTTTTGAACATCTGCACAATTAGATTGACAAGTGAGTGATTCTGATTGCCTGATGTATCCCTGTTCCCTCCAATCTTCATCTGTAAGGAATCCGAGATAGTCCCTCTTACTCTATCTAGACAAAAATGGAGGGGACTTCGCTGGTGGCGTAGTGATTAAGAATCCGCCTGCCCATGCAGGGGACATAGGTTCGAGCCCTGGTCGGCAAGATCCCACATGCCACAGAGCAACTAAGCCCGTGTGCCACAACTACTGAAGCCCACGCGCCTAGAGCCCGTGCTCCACAACAAGGGAAGCCACCGCAATGAGAAGCCTGCATACTGCAACGAAGAGTAGCCCCCTCTCTCCGCAACTAGAGAAAGCCCGCGCGCAGCAATGAAGACCCAACGCAGCCAAAAATAAATAAATAAAAAAATATGTATATAAAAACAATGGAACATCAAGGCTGACTGGAAATGATGGTATAAAATTCATTAAATTCTCTTACATTGCCAGAGGTGACATATGGATACTCACATCATTGTTTTCTAGAAAACAGGCCATAGGAGAATCTTGGAGAAGCAGTGGATAAAAATTCATCTGTTGTTGGGAACTACATGATCCCAGGCAGAGATAAATGATCTGGCCCAAGTTCCCTCTAACTGCCATCTGGGTGCAGAGTCTGTGTTATGTGGTACCATATCCTGTTATATTCAGGCAGGCTCCTCCTGATTTCCTATTCAGTTTCTCTTCTCTTAGCCATGTTTGTTCAGGAATGGTCACAAGAAAGAGGCTGGAATATTGGTTGCATGGGTGGACTTCTGGACTGGATCTCCCAACTCTGAGTGGTTTGTAAATCCATTTTGTCCAAATTGTGCTGTGGGCACTCATGAGTCTTGAATCAACCTTCCTTGAGAAATCTCCTAGTCCCCATGTCATAGTGATCATACTAACTTTGGGGAGGACACAGATTTTTTAAAAAAGCAGTAGGTAAGCAGAAAAAGCCATAGAGCAGCTTGAAGGTTTGCTGTATTTAATGACCTCTGAATGTTGCCATTAAAAAAAAAAAAGAAACCAATGCTATTTTCTCAGGTTACTGTGGCATCAACAGATTTTCCTAAAACCCTTTTCCCTATTCTATGGTCATCCTTCCAAAAAAGACCCACTAATTTGGAATGGCATGCTTGAAAAGCTGTCCTGTCACTGATGATGTGGCATAGTGGAAATGGCCAGTCTTGGGAGACAACAGAGCTTAGTTTCGATACCAGATCTGCCCGTTTCTAACTACATGTCAGTAAACAATCTGCTTAAACTTGTTCAGCCTTGGCTTTCGTGTAAGCTGGTAATAAAAATTTGCCAATGTCACAGAGTTACTGCAGAGACTGAATGGGACCTAGTCCCATATGTGGCACAGAGTGGGTGTACAAATTGATAGCTATGACGATTAGAAAAATCTGATCCTGTGACAACCCTTGTCTGATACTTGGAGAAGGACACACCATGGCTGGCTGTATAAATGTAGTGCCCGAGTTCAGTGGGTGGGGGGGAAGCGTATGTTAGAAAGCTGTGTTAGACTCTTCTGAGTGAGATGCAGTTAGGGAGGGCAATTTTCTTGTCTTTTTTGGGGCCTTTTCGTCTCTGAATGTGGTTTCCTGTTTCTCATCAATCCCTCTGCTGAAAACCATCCAACCTTTTTTTTTCTTTCCAGTATCTTTAAGAAAAATAATAAAGGCTTACACTACCACGCCCTTCTTCCACTGAGATGAGAGCATGTTCTTCCATTACCCCTGAGGTGATGTGTCATAAGCTGGCAGGGTTCTCCTGCTCCTTTTAACTGGGAAGCCAGAGTGGTGGGACCAGAAAGCTGTGAGTAAGAAGAGGATGGATCCAAGGAGGAAGGAAGAAAGCATGAGAGTCAGTTGGATTTGTGACTCTTGATCAACATCTATGCACCGAAAGAACTGGATAGATTCTGTTGAACTTTGGAGAAGTCAGACCAAGGATCCACAGTCTAAGTGCCCTTCATAACATCTACACTTAGAATCAAAATTTGCTTTTTCTGGTGGATATTCCATCAGGATATTCCAATCTGTACCCACCATGTTGAATATAGCTAGGAAGGTAGCCTTGTCTCATGTACTTGAAAGAGCTCACTCAAGTCCTTACTTACTTACCTGGTACTTACTATCTCTATGACCCAACATTTTGTTTTTTTCCTCAGCTGTAATACTGAGTTGTTCTGAGGATTAATTAGGATAATACATGTGAAGCATTTCAGTGCCTAGAATATAAGGAACGATCAGCAAACTTAGTACCTGGAAACCAAGAAACTAGGAAGAATGTTGTCTGAACCAACAATAAAATGAAAAATGAGAAGTCAGAGCAAAGAGCTAAGGTCAGTAAAAGGAAAGAGTTTAGCAATGAAGACAGCTGGGGTAGTGCTGGGAGTTAGAGGGAAACCCCGAAGGTGACATTTATCACTTCTCCCTCCTGACCAAACACCTGGCACCCCGGTTTTATTAACCTGTTTTACTCATGATAGTAATTTGTAATAAAGAGCACAGGAAGAGAGAACTAGGGGAAAAGAGACATTTATGAGGCACATCTGTAGCGGTTTTCCTTGTTTGATGATTTGGTTGTCTGTTATTGTTGTTTACCTCTTTTACTGTTTGCTTTCCTGATTGTCCGAGAGAGATATTCAGAAAGTGTAGGCCTGTGTGAAATTATGACTGGGTGGGCTTTCAAGAACTTTCTTGTTCATGGGAAAGCCCCTCCTAAATCATACGGCCTGTACAGTCACATTCTCTCCAACATTCACCTGGCTTTGGCCCATAAGGGTAGAAAAATAACATGGAAAACTGTCACTTTTCCAAATTAACTTAAATGCCGTGTTCTTGGTAGAAACAAGTTTGCCATTAAAAACAACACTGTCACAAGAAGCCAAGGACTGACTGTCCTGAAGAGCAAGCCTGGGCCTCTGAGCAGTAGTACATTTTCTTATCATGAAAAAAATGGAAATGATGATAGGTGATGCTAATAATTATAGCTACTAAAATGATGTCGGCTCCTGTGCGAAAAATTTTATAGATGTTATCTTTAATCCTCGAAACAATGCTGCAAGGTAGATATTATTATCTCCCTTTAAAAAATGCAAAAATTGAGGCTTAGAGACATTAATTAACATGCAAAGGTCACAGTTAGCTTCTAGTCGTGCTGGTCCACAGGACAGTTTTTTATGCCATCTGTCTGTGATGACCTTCAGAAAGCCAGATATTTTCAAAGTCATGAAAATTCAGATTTTCATTGCTTTGGACCCTCTTCCCCATCAATATTTTTTTTTTTTTCCTTCTGGAATTGACACTTGCAACCACTGGGGACTAGAGCTACAAGGCAGTGACTTCAGATTTCTTGAAGACCATCAGAAACTAAAATTAGCTCATAATAATTAGCAAGAAACAAATGCTTCTTAAAAAAGCATCCAGTCACTTAAAATGATTTTTTTTTTTTAAAGATTTATTGACTGATTGATTGATTGACTGCTATGTTGGGTCTTCATTTCTGTGCAAGGGCTTTCTCTAGTTGTGGCAAGCAGGGGCCACTCTTCATCGCGGTGCGCGGGCCTCTCACTATTGCGGCCTCTCTTGTTGCGGAACACAGGCTCCAGACGCGCAGGCTCAGCAGTTGTGGCTCACGGGCCTAGTTGCTCCGCGGCATGTGGGATCTTCCCAGACCAGGGCTCGAACCCGTGTCCCCTGCATTAGCAGGCAGACTCTCAACCACTGCGCCACCAGGGAAGCCCCGATTTTTAATTTTATAATGACTAGTATATAATCATAGCAGAACAGAGCTATTTCGTTAGAAAAAATAACTTCAAAGATGAGAGCCCATTTAGTGTTTATTTGCTCTAGGGTTCTAATTACTTTGAAAACTACCAAAACTTTGTATATGATCACCAATAGCATTCAATAGCAGTTTTGAGGGAAACAGAACCAATCTTTTTTTTTTTTTTCAAGCTCCATTAACATGGAGGAAATAAGTAATAAATGATAAATACCAGAGGCACGTATTCACCATGTCATTATTATTTTCCTGCTCTGTTGCCGGTTCAGGTCTCTTATGCCAGGAAAATGAAAAATAACGTCAAACTTGTCTTCCTGGTCATTTTCCAAATGAGGCCAACAAAACGGGATTTGAGGAACACTAAACGTGGTATTGTTTTTTGTGTACTCTATCAGCAAATCCTGGTAGCTTCAATTTGGTTTCATTACATTTCCAATCTATGCATGTGTCAATTCATCTTCTTTTTTGCCATAGTTAAGATTTGTGCACTTTATTAATCACCTCGCGACAGTCATATCAGCAGTTTCATTTAGCAGGGTAAACCAGTCAAACCCCGGCAGACTTCTGCGGGTATCACGTGGCAAAGTCTGAATTCCTGGCAACTTGAATTACTCTTGCCAATATGAGATTTTTCAGAGCCAACCATCTTAAGGCCATTTAATATATCACATCTGCCTCTGCTCTTTTCCTAATTGATATGTTGAAAGAGAGACACCCGCTAGATCTTGCAAATGTCTCCCTGAAGCAGCCTTGGGACAGAGGCTCCTCGGCGGCAGCAGCACCTTAAAATGGTAGTTTGTTAAAGTTCTGTTTTCCAAATGTAATTTAAATGATATGAGGGGGACTTCCCTGGTGGCACAGTGGTTAAGAGTCTGCCTGCCAATGCAGGGGACAGGGGTTCGAGCCCTGGTCCGGGAAGATCCCACATGCCGCGGAGCAACTAAGCCCAGGTGCCACAACTACTGAGCCTGTGCTCTAGAGCCCGCGAGCCACAACTACTGAAGCCCACGCGCCTAGAGCCCGTGCTCCGCAACAAGAGAAGCCACCGCAATGAGAAGCCTGAGCACAGCAACGAAGAGTAGCCCCCGCTCGCCGCAACTAGAGAAAGCCCGCGTGCAGCAACGAAGACCCAACGCAGCCAAAAATAAATAAAAAGTTAAATGATATGAGGGGCCTAGGTGGCATCCAGGGAGCCCACATTTTCCAAAGAGCTTCCATAAGCAACGGCGACCTTTCACGCATTCACTGCATGCTCAGGTGGTCTAAAAAGATGATATTGCCAGGTGTGATGGTCCAGTCATTCACTATGGCTTCCTAGCTTACAGTAGAGCTAACCAGATTCAGGGGTTCCTAAGTGGCTGTCACCGATTGTAATTCTTAGCCACGCTGTATTTTTAAGGTTATCACTTTTCTAATGCCAACTCCACTCTCCCTAAAGTTCTGAAAGGACACAGTTCTCAACGTATTTAGTATGGACTCAAATCATATTCACACACTCTTGATTAAGTCCCAACAGCACATCTGAGTTGCTCACCAGCTTGCTTGGAGATACAGAGTATAGAGCTGGATTCCAAACGTAGCTCTCAGCAGAAAGAAGCAATCTTAACATAATGAGTCATTGAAGAGACGTGTCTTCTGAGTTATTCTAGGTCTTACTGTTAATTTGATCACACAGAAGGGTTTGTGGGGGGCATGTCTCAAACTAAGTGACTCAAATAAGGAAGACTCAATGACTTGAAAGTTCTTATAGTGGATCAGCTAAGTAGAAACTGTGGCCCTTATATTACAGCATGGCACATGGGACCAAAAATAAAAAACGACCAATTTGATATTAAGAAAATTTAATGAGAAGGCCAGAGAAGAAAATGGGTTACTACAGTGCAATTTCTACAGACTTTCCAATGCAGTTGTGCTTCCAAAATCTTGGAATTAATAGCACTCAAAATTCCTCAGCCTCACAAATTTATAAAGCGGCAGGGTGTTTAGCAAAGAGAGGGCTAGACTGAAAATCAAGAGACCTGTCTTTTAGCTTTGACCTTATACTAGACTGTACAGCTTAGGCTGAGCCATTAAACCTGCCATACAACAAAGGGGCTGGAACAGATAGTGGGTGCCTACCGGTCCCCCTCAAAAGTGGCAGTGGGCCTCCTTGCCCTATTTTTGCTTTTCACAGAAAGCCTAACAGAAATCATACATTTATCCATGATAAGGTAACACAGGAAAATTTAAATGTTCCATTTATCTGATTTTTTCTATTATACTGGGTTGGCCAAACATCTTATTGAAAAACACGAACGAACTTTTTGGCCAACCCAATATCAATTGAAAGAGGGAACACTAGTTATTCCATGCTAATGCAATACTCTAATTGGAGGATCATGTTTTTACTTAGTGGGAAATCAAGTTAGTTGCTACTTAATAAGTGCAAATTGCAAAGGGAATCTTTCAAAAAGTAAAACTCACAGGGAAAAATAAGTTCTAATAGAAACTTGATGGTGGCCAGTTTAGAAATGGTTTCACAAAAATCCCTTCCAGCTCAGGATATTTCTATTACTACATATCTGTAGAGATTTAAAAAAACATTTTTTTTTTTAGTTCTTTCCATGTCTTTCGACTTTCAGCACAGAACAGGTTTTATTTACTAAATCTGTGGCTTTATAACTCCGTTCCCGTTCAGTTCTATACATACCTGCAGTGACAGCATTTTAAGCAAACCTCACAATTTCCTTGGCTTACACACTCCTTGCTTCACTGGCCTAATTATTTTAATAAGCAGCTTAACTGAAATGCTGGCTTACATTTATATTTCAATTTAATTGTGTACAGTTCCTAGTACAATGAAAACCTTGGAAGTCTTTCCTATTTGTGACAGTGTTTTACTGCGTCTAGCTGTTAGGGACACTGACGAATAAAGTAACTTCATTTTATTTCTATGCATACATCTTTTCTTTCCTTTTTTCTTGCTTTTTTTTTTTTTTTTTTTTTTCCGGATTAACAATGGAAAGATCCCAAAGTTCTATTATTTTGGCTGTCTAGATGAAAAGAGAATCTCCATCCAGGCCTGCAGGAAAGCCTAGATCTGGCTGGCGAGAATAAAAAAACTAGCAGCATTCCTTGGGTCAGCCATATAGCTCTCGGGGTGCTTGGGTATTCCCACTCTTTTTGTTCCCGCCATTTAGCAATTTTCTCAAACAGGAACAAAACAGGAAGTGGAAAAAAGAATGACATGGACAGTCACTTACTAATCCTATTCCCTGGGGAATGGAAAACAGAATTCCCCTCATGGTCTAATTAGTCTTTGGTATCTTTAATGAAACCAAATCATGAGAGTTTCCAGCGTCTGGCTGATGTTTCAGAGGCCTGATTTCCACGTGTCCTTGGCTCTGAAAGGAAATATCTGCTAACTTCCTGAAGTCTCCTTATTATCATCTATTACCATTTAGTTCCCAGAAAAATCTTTGTCATTTTTCTAACATGGAAGGAAAAATCTAGAGGAACAGAAATGATCTCTGTAAACTGTCATGTGTTTTTGCTTGCTTGAAACCGAAATAGCGTGACTTCAGAATTTGGTTTCGGAGCCACTGGCTCTTTGGTGACAACTTGGTAGGCACATAGCAATCTTAAGCATGACCCTGCTTTACCAGGCAAAAGTGAACATACGTGTCTCTTTTCATCCATGCTCCTGCATGTGGGTCTATAAAAGAAGAAAAATGCTATAGAGAGATGCTTTAGAAACTGAATTCTATTGCCTACTATAAACTGCGGCATACCAGAATCAGGGGATTTTGGTAAATCTTAAAACACATTCTGGAATCCTTGGCTCGAAAGCCATATTTACAGAGTCACAGAAAAAACAGCAAGAATACCATAATAGCTACTTGTATTCTGTACTACTATTAGGCCAGGGTAGACTTCAATCTTCATTCCATTGAAAAAACACAAAAACCCAAACCCTTGCAAATTGGGCATTATTTCATTTTACTTATGCAGGGTTTGAAACTCAGAAACATTAAGCACCGTCCCCAAGACCACACAGGTGCCAACGGCAGAGCCCAGCTGAACGTTTTCCAGGTACCTGAAGGATTTTGCAGACCAATTCCCCTCATTTTACACACGAGATGCTGAAATTTAGCCGTAAGGTATTTAGACACGGTAAAATAGTCTGAAATGTTAAGGATTTGTATACATCCAACTCTGATGATTCATGATAACTGAAGAGAATGTTACTTCGATGGTTAGCTTCTTGTGGGCCAGAAAAAAAGTCTGTTTTGCTCACCTTAGTGGTGGCACAGACTAGGCATTTAATCAATATTTGTGAATGAAAAGACGACGTATACAACTGAAAACAGAAAATATAGAAGTCAATTTATATTTGGTTTGGAAATACATGTTCTCTTCAGCAGATTTATCCTCTTAGGAAATCATAACTTCTTCAGGCTTACCACAGCCAGTTTGCTCTTTTTCCTTTCCTTTTCTTTTCTTTTTTTTTTTTTTTTAACACTTTAGTGAAAATTAGAGCCAGATGTGTGCTGCTAGAAGCCAGATGAAGATGTGAAATGCAGAACACCCCCATGCGCAGTCAGATTATAGGTCCCAACTGTGATCTTTTCTGGGGCCCTGGGGCTCCAAGCCCTCTCCTCCAAGCAATCCCAACTCCCTTCATAACCACTGTACCGGCCCACTCGAGTCTCCATGCTGGATGGGATGTGGCAGGGAGAAGGGAAGGGGTGTCGGATGCCAGTGGGAGAAATGATGTGTCCCTCGCTACGTCTTCAGACACAAGCCAGCTCTGTCAGACTGTTCTCCCGCTTGATTTCCTTGGCATTGAAGGCACATCTCAAACCTGATCGTAAACTCCCACTAGAGAAAGCTGCAGCGCAACCTACTCAGTTGAAAAGAACTGGCCCCCAATTTGGGGCATCCTGCCTGCTCATCTGAGGGCAGCCTGCTTTCATGCCAGACACATCTGCCTGCCAGGGTAGGTGGGGAAGATGCTTGCTCAGCAGTGAGGCATGAGCTGACATTCAGGGCCTTGAGCAGAACCTGCTGTGCAACGTTGGAGAGAAAAGCTCTTCCTTCCAGACTG
Organism: Eubalaena glacialis; assembly: GCF_028564815.1. Taxonomy (NCBI): domain Eukaryota; kingdom Metazoa; phylum Chordata; class Mammalia; order Artiodactyla; family Balaenidae; genus Eubalaena; species Eubalaena glacialis. The sequence continues at coordinate 68,680,200 of NC_083732.1, forward strand.
ACAGCCAGCAATGCCATTTTCTTGTTCGAGGAATGCAAATCTTTTCATTTCTACCCCAAAGCGCGGGAGCCTGGCTATACATTTTGACTCTCCCCTGAGCTGAGCAGGCTGAAAAGACTGACATGGGTTTAACAGACATGATCAACTTAGGTGGGCACCGTAGCTGGCAAATGGAATGTAAAATTAATTGTTTCACTAGCGGAAGAAGAGATTCAGAGGCTTTCTTTGCTGGTAGAGCTGGGTGTGCTTCAGGCACCCTGATGCTTGGCTGAAATTACCAGTAGTTACGTGTCAGGAGGGCCTGTTTCTGAAAGGTTTTTTCCAATGTGACATTAATAATTTATGAATAGGCCAGTACACAAAACCGTATCTGTAAGAAGAACTGAGGGGTAAGATAAACAGGAACTTAACTTCCTAATAAAAAGTGAAGGATGAAAAAAACCAAAAAAAAAAAAAAAGCACTTGTGGGTAATATGTGGAGTATAAATATTATCTTGTATCTACCATCAATAATCAGAAAAAAAGAAAAGAATCATGTAGGATCATGCCATAAAAGGTGACGCTTCGTGTGTTCTTTCTCCTCTGATCTGCTGTGAGCATCTGGTTGGATCTGAGTACATTAAATCTGATTAAAGTTTGTTTTTTACAATTGTTTAGACTCATTTAGTTAAGGAAGGCTGGGATGCATTCTACTCTATCTTGTGTATTGTCAACAGAATTGTCAGCGAAGTTTGGAATGTGGGAACTTTATTATGTAATTATGTGAGAGAGAAAGAGGGAGAACCCAGTTTTAGTTTGCAGTTTTGGCAGTTGGAAAAAATAAAACAGACTTTTTTTTTTACTTGAAAATTGGGCAAACTGGGCATACACGTCATCTAGACACAAAAGAAATGGAGTTTGTCTAGGCCAGTTTTTGGCATATTGATTCACTTAGACTTCTCCATCAATTAGATACAACATAACGTGAAATAAAGAGAGAATTGGATTCCTCTAATCAGCCGAATTACAAGGTTAGAGTTCTAAATTATTGCTTTGTTGTTGGAGCAGCAAATTATTGGTGAAAGGATATTTTTACTTCTATGCATTCATTTAATCTCTGTATTTATATGCTTTTCTGACAGCTATCAGAAAAATGCTGTGATGCAAATATATGTTGCAATTCAATATATATAGATTACATTTTTTCATCATTTTAAATCTTAGAGATGCTTTGAAGCTCTGAAATAACCAACACTCCACTTGCTGGAAAATAAAACCATGTCCAAACCACACAATCAAATCCCAAATACCAAAATCGCAAATCCCAAATGGATAACAAAGATGCATAATTCCGCATATGAAAGTATCAGATGTTAGAAACTCCATTTAGTATTATAAATCCACATCAATTTTTATTAAATAAAAACCTAAGTAAGAAAATAAATATAAAATCCTAGCATACAGCAGACTACTTACTAATGGTAACCACAGCTGTCATTTATTGAACATTTACCAAGCAGTTCACACCAGGATAGGCACTAAGGGGGACCCACTGAAATAGAAGACCAAGTTCTGGCTCTTAATGAACTCAAGATATAGGTAACAAAAGGAAAGAAAGAGGGAAAAAATGACCCTAACTGGGAATTTCTATGGGCCAGACATTAAGCAGTTACACATATACGTTTTATCCTCACAATAAACCTACCAGGTAGGTGTCACCAAGCCCTTATTGCTGGTAAGGGTCAGTGTGTCTCTCCCTCATCACAGAGCAAAGAGCTACAAAGACCTTATCTCCAGCTTCATCTCTCAACACTCTCTACCCCTCTCTGAGCTTCCTGGCACTTGTTTTCTCTCTGTTTCTCCAATGCATTTTCGTCTTTGAATTTGTGTTCAGAATGCTTCCTTTGCCATGTGAGGTTGAAATACCCCTTCCTCAGAGAAGGAAGCCATCCTTGAACACCCAGGCCAGGTAAGCCTGTTATATGCCTGGCACTTAAAATCTGTTAATTCCCTATTTATTTGTAGGAACATTTGATTAATGTCTCTCTCTCTCTCTCACTAGACTGTAAATTCCCTGAGGGCACGGAGCCAAAGTTAGAAGTGAAGCTTGCCCTTTTTCTAATGCCATTCAGCCTCTATCGTGTATTTGTCACCTGTATTATTCAAAAGCATTTGCCATCTTGTGTTGTATTACAAACGAAGGTAAACAAAGCTTGGGTCTTGATGCCCAATTGTGAAGTGTTGGTTTGTTCATTCATTCATTTATATTTTCATCATGTATTCATTTAGTCAATAAATATTTGTTGACCACCTAGTCTGTGCTAGGAACTCTTCTAGCTGCCTGGAATACAACGATGAATAAAACAGACAAAAATCCTTAGGATGAATGACATTTAGTCAAAAATATGCTTGGTCTACAATCTTGATCCAGTTTCTAAGTATCTGCTATGTATAAGACTATGTGTATAAGGTTGCATGACAGATTGACATGCAGACTAATGGACAACTTTTAATTAATATAAATATATTAAATATGAAGTCTATAAAATGATGAGGTGGATGTAGTGAGAGGCCTTCCATAACAGATATAGTCAAACGACTGTGGTGACTTTCAAGAGCCACGTATTTATTCTGTTCATGTTCTCGTGGCTCCACAGGTAACTGGAATGCCCATTTGACAGTTCCTGTCATGGATGGTTTAAAACCACAAAAGAAAACTGAGGTTATCACCATGCAGTTGCTCTGCAATTTGTCCATAACTTGATGATATAACTAACTGGTCCTAAGAATAGCCAAGAAAAAGTAACTCGGACTCTGATGGTCATTCCAAAAGAAGAATTACCCAAATGTTTAAGCCATGGCCATGTCACTGGTATAAGGAAACCACCTTCTAAAGGGACAGATGTCACAGGGACAGCCAAAAGAAGAAATATAAATGGACCGTAAATCAGATAGGAAAGCAATTCAACCTTATCAGTAAGATAAATGCAAATAAAAGTTGCTTGTCATTTTAAAACTAATTAGAAAATATTTAAAAGGAAAAAGAAATACCTAGTTTGTAGAGGCTTTTTCAGGAAGGTAAATGTTTTACATTCTTGATGGGAGGGTAAATTTTTATAAATTTTCAGAAGGGCAATTTGTTCATATGTGTATGTAATATGAATTCTTTAAAGTGTTCATACACCTTTTTGAGAGCATAACTTCACTTGGGAAAAAATAAAATAATTTTTATAATATGTTTATTTTTAATTGTAATAATACACAAACAGAAAAAGTCAAATGCAGTGCTTATAACTGAAAAAAGCATTCTGCCCATTGCTGCCCATCCTAGTGAACTTCCCGTCAGACACACCACTTTTAATATTTTAGCTCTTTCTTGTAGTATTTACATCAACTGTTCACATACTTATACCAAGGGATTCCCTTGCAAAGAATCTAGAAATAGATTTTTGGTAGATCTAGAAATATTACCAGGTATGTGCAGCCTGTCATTATTTATAATAATAAGAAAATCAGAAGCAACATTTGCTTGGATTGTTTGAATAAATGATGGCCTAAATGTGCAACAGAATATTAAGTAGCTGGGTATATTTAAATGACATGGCGATAAGATAAACATAAAAGAAATTATCTTTAGATAGAGGCTGGTACTCTTCTGAATTTCCAAATTCTCTTCAATAAATGTATGATTACTTATCAACAGAACAATGAACACCATTTTAAAAGGTGAATCTTTTATATTCTGTAATCTTGAGGCTTTGATTTCATGCAAGGTAGTGTGGGGTAGTATGCCAGGAAAGGGTTGAGGGAAGTGCAGTTTTCACAAGGTATAACTGGGAAAAATCTTTGCTTTTGGTTCACTTCTGTGTGAAGGAGACATTAATAGGGGCAATGATATAACATTTGCATGAAAAAGGAAGAGAGTTTGACTAGAGTCTACTTTAGTCATGGAGTGCGCTATGTGTGGAGGTCTGGACAGGAGAACTGACAAATAAATGGGGTACCAGAGCCTGGCAGATACCCAAGTAGGCAAGCGGTCAAATTCTTCAAGGTTGGTGGGACAGGAAGGGGTCATGCACATCCAGGCAGAGTCCACAGAAAGGGGTGGGTCAGATTCAGCAAAGTATCACCAGCAATGGGGTAAAGGAACAGGGATCACCTGGGAGGGTCTCCAGGCTTATAACCACGATGAAAGATGTGGGTCACTCAGGGCCCATCAACCTTAACTGTGAAGATGCCTAAGGGGAAATTATGCCCCAGTCAAGTCAGTAAGCCAGAGAGAAAAAGACAAATATCATATGATATTGCTTATATGTGGAACCTAATTTTAAAAAATGACACAAATGAACTTATACAGAAAACAGAAATAGACCCACAGATATAGAAAACAAACTTATGGTTACCAAAGGGGAAAGCGGGGGAGGGAAAAATTAGAAGTTTGGGATTAACATATACACACTACTATATATAAAATAACCAACAAGGACCTACTGTATAGCACAGGGAACTATACTCAATATTTTGTAATAACCTATAAGGGAAAAGAATCTCAAAAAGAATAGACGTGTATATGTGTGTGTGTTTCTATATATCTATATAACTGAATCACTTTGCTGTACACCTGAAACTAACACAACATTGTAAACCAACTATTCTTTAATTAAAAGAAAGTTTTCATGAAAAAAAAAAAGAAATTATGGGATGACTTCACTGGCAGAACAAGGTAGAGGAGGAACAGAGGCAGACAAGGAAGAGCTGTCCAGTAATGTGCTTTGAATGAGAGGAAAAGGGCCTTGGTCTCATTCAACGTGAAGTAAAGGCTGTGTGCCTAGAACCATTTTGAGAGTGTAAGAATATTGAGTCCAAGGAGCCGGCAGTTGGAAAAGTTCAGATGAAAGATCATCACCCCAAAATGTACCAAAGTGGCTTTAGGAGATGTTCTGAAAGATTAGCAACAATCTCTTTGTAGCCTACAGACATGTGGCTCTAAGCTAAGTACATATAAGTCAATTTAAATAGTTTTTTGTTTTTTGGATGGAGAAGCGTAGATGGTAGATTGATTCAATCTCTCAAATTTGCATAGTAAAATTTGCCTCCAGAGCTGGGCAACTGGTTCATCTCATGACCACGTGAAAGTCATGTGTATTAGGGTGAGTTAGGCAATGCTGCCCTGAAACTCAATGACTTGATATAAATAACAAAGGATTATTCTTCTTTCATATGACAGCTTTACGTGAGTAAGGCAGCTTTCCTCCATCACAAACTCACAGATCTAGGGACGCTCCATCTCGGCAGGCCACCATCTTGAATACATAGTCTCCACTGTTGCCCAGGGAAGGGGCGAAAGAGAGTGGAGAACGACGCAGGGAGCTGTGTGGCCCAATGTGGAGGTGGCATACACATGCCACTGGGCCGGACCTAGTCATTTGGTCCTAACATAAGTATAAGCACAGCTGGGAAATGCAGTGTTTCTGTGTGCTCAGGAGGAGAACTGGGATAGCGACAGTTCTCAACATCTGGTCCCAGATCAACAGAATCAGAATCAACTGGGATTTTGTTAGAAAGGAAAATTCACAGGCTCCACTGAAGACCGACTGAATCAGTAGTTCAGCAATCAGTGTTTCAACCAGCTCTTCAGGTGATTCTGATGCACACTGAAGTTGGAGAATCACTGGGGGAGGGGATCATGTAGCCAGTCTCTTTCACGCCTTTTTTTTGACTACCTACTATGCATTTATTTTTTTTAAATTGGGGTATAGTTGCTCTACAATGCTGTGTTACTTTCTGCTGTATAATGAAGTGAATCAGCTATAATGTATACATATATCCCCTCCCTCTTGGACCTCCCGCACCCCCCATCCCACCCGTCTAGGTCACCACAGAGCACTGAGCTGAGCTCCCTGCACTACACAGCAGGTTCCCACTAGCTATCTGTTTTACACATGGTCATGTATATATGTCAATCCCAATCTCCCAACTCATCCCACCTCCCCCGCCACCCCGTCTCCACACGTCCATTCTCTCCATCTGCGTCTCTATTCCTGCCCTGCATATAGGCTCACCTGTACTGTTTTTCTAGATTCCACATACACGCGTTAGGAAAACTGGGCAGCTACATGTAAAAGAATGAAATTAGAACACTCCCTAACACCATACACAAAAATAAACTAAAAATGGATTAAAGACCTAAATGTAAGATGGGACACTATAAAACTCTTAGAGGAAAACATAGGAAGAACCCTCTTTCAGCCTTTTTGGCTAATTTTTAAATGTTACAGATTACAGATAAACAGTGCATCTTCATAGAATCGTGTATGACTCTGAGCATTTATACACTTACTCTGCTGGGAATTAAACTTACAGTTTCTACAATGCGCAAATTTAAACATATCTTACCAATTATCAACTTAATACAGTAACATAGAATGTTTATGAAGAACAGCGTGTGTTTGTGAGCATTCTTTTATGGAGTCAAATAACTTTATGCACTTCTAGGCAGACATTTATTTACTTGAAGGTTAAAACATGCCTGACAATGGTTGAACCATTTGCAGAAACTCAAACAAGCCAGAGTAGAAATGCTAACAACAAATTAGAGGCAGGATCAGATAGACTGACTTGGGAATGAAACCCTGGGACCAAAATGACATGAAAACCTTGAAGAGAAAGAGAAAATTTGGAAATGCAAAGAGTGAAATGGGATGTGAAGAATTAGCAAAAAGCTGTAATCGAGGTGGAGGACCCTTAGCACGTGAAACAGGTGCCAAGTGTGAACACTGCCACGAGTGAAGAAAATGAATAAAAATACGCAAAGCTGTGATGGAAGTGGTTCTGTTGACCCACTGACGGAAACACTTCCTGTGTTATTAAAATGCTTACTGGGGGTGTGTCATTCAAAGTGGAAAGCTACAGATACAAAAGCAGCTCAGTCATTTTCCACCCATAAACGTATCCCAGTATGAATCACTGACCAGTATTTAATCTCAGATACCTATAAGATGCTTCAAAAGGTGGAATACTGGATTCATTAAGTGTGGTATCTTAGAACAATGAGATTGTTCATTTGTTTAGAATAAACATATGCATAAACTAACTGCATTCATATTTCATTAAAACATTTAAGACCTGCTAGAATTGCCATGATGAGTATAGATATTTTATCTTTTAACCAGTTTATAAATTATAAAAGCAATGCACGCTCATGGACAAAAATGATTCAAACAGATGGTTACTGAATGAAAAGGAAACACTCTCCTCTACGTTTCTACACTGCCTAGACATAACCATTGCCACTAGTTCCTTCTGTTATCCTTAGATAATTTTTCTACAGGTAGCGAGTCCTTGACCTGTATTTTAGGAGCATCTCATTTAAAATAGGTACCTTAGGGACTTCCCTGGTGGTGCAGTGGTTAAGAATCTGCCTGCCAATGCAGGGGACACGGGTTCGAGCCCTGGTCCAGGAAGATCCCACATGCCGCGAAGCAACTAAGCCCGTGCACCACAACTACTGAGCCTGCACTCTAGAGCCCGTGAGCCAAAACTACTGAGCCGTCGTGCCACAACTACTGAAGCCTGCATGCCTAGAGCCCTGCTCTGCAACAAGAGAAGCCACCGCAATAAGAAGCACACGCACCACAACAAAGAGTAGTCCCCGCTCACCGCAACTAGAGAAAGCCCGTGGGCAGCAACAAAGACGCAACGCAGCCAAAAATAAATAAATAAAATTTATGAAAAAAAAAATAGGTACCTTAGCTGTCAAAAAGAAGGCAAAGACAACACATGTAGAAAATGACAGTGGAAACTGAGAAAACTTTTAAAAGCTCAAATGAAGGCCAAGAAAAAAATAAGTATATAAATACACAAATGTTGGAAGATGGTAAAGCTCTTCACAACATTTTCTAGTGCCATAGAGTTGAGCGTTTTTGTTGGGGTGGATTCAAAGGGCAAAGGACCAAAGGGGGAAAAATTAAACATCTATATTATTCATGGGAGCCAGAGGAGGGGAAAATGAATGACCTCCAAGGAAGAACTGGGACCATCCTCAGCTGTTAAATTTCTCAGGTCACATCTTGTAATGTAAATGGCGGCATCTTGAATCTGTAGCCACGTTCATCTAGTCCTTTGCTCCTTTATTTATTTATTTTTAATTTTTATTTATTTTTTTGAGACAAACATTATTTATTAAAGAATCTAGCTGAAAAGATAGCAATTCACCAATTCCTCTATGATCCTCATGTTATGCGTAGGCATCACTCTTAAAACTTTCCAAATGGCAGATGCCCAGATCCCACTCTCCAAACTAAAGAAATCAAAATCTCAGGGAGGGACCCTGACGTGTTCATTTTTAGAAAGCTCCACAGATGCTTCTTTCTAATGGGCAACCAGGATGGAGAGCTAGCATCTTAGATACTTGAAAATCTATCCCTGGATTAAATCTGAATAATGAATATGTACATGTTACATACTTACAACAAAAGCAGACAATATATATAGCTACACATAACACACCCACATCACAACTGGTTTTGGTGGATCACAGGATGTCATGTTATAGGCCTGCATTGAGGGCATCTTAGAAAAAAAACACCCTATGAAATCCATTGCCATATTTAGTATGGATTCAGTAGGGATGTTAATTAAGAAGATAACAATTAAGTTATCCGGTGTCTCCTTATGAGAAATCAAAGGAGAACTTTTGAGGCCTCAGAACTAGTTGTACTTTCACAGAGAAAGTGATTTATTTTTCTGTTTTAGACATCATGAATCACGTAACTACTCCTATCCTCTCCTGTACTTTGGCTCCTGCAACAAAGTTCAAACTCCACTTTGTGGCCCAGGGCTAGTCCATCTACAGGGTCTCATGCCACGCATTTTGTGGACTAACCCCATTCCTTTTTCCACTGTATCTTTTAATTCTCGTCTTTCTTTTTCCTATTCTTCTTTCATTAAAAAAAAAAAATGTTGTGGGAGACAGCGGAGCCCGCAGAAGGCTGTGAGAGTGAAGCGGCCGCGGGGCCGCCATGCGCCGGCGGCCCGGACATGGGCGCCGGCGGCCCCAAAGCTCCCGGCCTGCGGCCCTTCGCCTCGGCGGTGGGGGGCGGCGGCCCGGAGGCGGCTGTCGCTGAGCAAGCTTTGGTCGCGCCCCCCTTCGGAGTCACGCGCCGCCGCGGCTCCATATTCTATGCCAAGGATGGGGATCTGGCTCACGAGTTCTATGAGGACACAGTCGTCACCAAGAACGGGTAGAAGCAGGCCAAGCGGAGGCGGGTGCATGAGAACCTGATTCCTCAGGGCATCTGAAGCTGGATCACCCCTCGCATCCAAGTGGATTTCCCTGCGATCCTCTATGAGGTGTGAGCCTGGGGGGTGGCAGGTCCCCTGGCCCCAGCAAGAACCCCCCAGGCTCCAGGTGTGGCTTCCATCGAGGAACCTAGGCTGGGCCCACAACCCCGAAAAAAGTCCCCTGGCCCGGAACCTTCAACGGTGAGCAGGGCCGCCCTACAGAGCTGGTTGGGTGTCGGTTTGTACGTGGACAGGAGTTGGCCGGTGGCTGGCAAGGGCTGACGGCGGAGTTCCCAGTCCCCGTTTCCCAGCAATCCCTCTGAGGAGCATGGCAGGGCATGTGCTGGTCAGGAATGCCTGGCTCCTGTGCCCTTGCCTGGCCTGCATTCTTGCAAGCTTGCCCAGGGCCCAGCGCTGCTGGAGGCTACAGCACTTTACAAGCAAGGTCTGCCTTCTTCCAGACCCAGGGTGTGGGAGCTGTACACAGTGGGAACTTCCTTTCCCTCTCGTTGGAGCATTTCAGCCATTTGCTTCCTCAATTCCTCCTGTGTTGGACCGAAGCTGGGGGCAGAACAAGCCTGATTCTTCCTGCCTACCTGCCTGTCTGTCGTCCCCCCCCCCACCCCAGATGGATGGACAGTTTGCTGGCTGTTAATAGGTGTGGGAGGCTTCTCCATCTACCCCGGGCTGGGCTCATCCCTCCCCACTGCAACTAGCTGTTGACTGCACCCCAAGTTGAGAGGGCACAGGATGGGGATCAGGAAGGGCTCTGGATGCCTGTGCCTATGGGGCGTTGCCACATCCCACCTACCGTGTCCAATCCCCCTTGCCCTTACACATCTGCCACCCTGTGGTAAGGGACAGCACCCTAGGGCTGCTGCCAGTAGCTCTGAGGAGCCCACCACCCCTTGCCCTACAGCATACCCATCCCTTCAGGATCAGTAAGAGAAAAGTACTGGAGCCCCTGGGTAGGAACAGAAAGGAGAGAACAATCATAAAGGAATACTTAAAATGTGAACGCTTGTCAATAGTCTAGTCCATGATGTTGGGGCAGAGTGTGATTTCTACATAGAAATGACTTTTAAAAAGAATTCCTTACTGTGCAAACTCTGTGCTTTAAGCGTGTGGGAAATGGCTTGGGGAAGGGTAGCCCTCAATCGAGGAAGGCTGTTGTGTTATTTGTTCAATAAAATTATCTGTAGACCCTGGCCATGTAGCTCTCAGTATATGTTTTTCTTTTGCTTGCGAGCACACTTGAGGCCGGATTTCTAAATGGGTAATAACTCATGTCTTTTGATGGCACTGTCTGATTTTGCATCACTGTCATGTGACCTCTGCACATGTCTTCCAGTTCGGAGTGGAGGGCCTAACTTGTCCATCTTACCTACGTGAGGGGCTGCTATCCCTTTATGGGAGGAAGACAAGGTCTGAAGTTTGTTTCCCAAAGAGCTGCGAACTGAAGACACTTTACCCGAAGGAACACCTACAACAGTTTTGCTAGCGCCACTTGGCTGTGGTAATCGTGAATATCCTGATGAGGTGGTTCCAGGAGAACTGGACTTTTTAAGTGCAGGTGGCTTATACTGTGTCCGAGAAGTCGATTTTCCTTTGGTATCAGTAGAAAATTTGCCTTTATTACTAATATGCGCTGCCTGTTCTTTACAGAAATTTATATGTCTATCGGCTGCATTTTCATTAACTCTCCTGAATATACTCAGGATCATAAGAAGGTGGGGGAGGGGGAGGAAGTGTGCCACCCTCTTTAATGGCCTGACCGAGGCCTTTAGCTGCTCTCACGGTGGCAATGAACTCTTCATGCTTCCTTCTCCAATTAGATGGCTCCTTTGGTGGTTCAGGCCTAGGTTTAAGAGGCTTTACTGTTGGAATATCCGTTCCTTCAGCTCTTTGTCTGCTTGAATCAAAAGTCTTCCGTTTTTTAGTGGCAGTTTTCTGGCAAATAGGTCCATGTTTTTTTAATGCCACTGGAAAAGAATGTTCTTCCACAAATCTTGCAAGGTAACAGTTCTCCAACTTGGACACTTCCATTCCAGGGACTCCATAGTGCCACCACCTCGGGCTCCGCCAGACTCCTCCGGCAGCACCCACCGCCGCCGCCCAGCTCCGGCCGTAGCCTCCTTTATTTATTTATAATGTATTTATTGAGTCTCTACTGTGTAACATTAGCTCTGATCTCAAAGAGCTTATGAGAGAGCTGGAGAAAACACAACGAGCACAGATGAAACATTTGGAGAGTAAGTGGTGGTATATAAAAAGAGGTAAATTGAATATAATCAAGTGACAGCCTGCAGAGTGCCCTGAGCAACACAATTAAATTCAAGCCATAATCCACGTTCTGATTTTAAAAGTTTCCTACAATTTCTCACTTTCCACTGTAACTAATACCTGCAGTTCAGTAATGTAATTTATCAATGACTATATTTCCATTCTCAAAGAGAACTCTGTTGTTCTTGAAATGCGTATATGTGTATATGGCTGCATACTTAAAAATACCTGTTTGGGGCTTCCTTGGTGGCGCAGTGGTTGAGAATCTGCTTGCCAATGCAGGGTACACGGGCTCGAGCCCTGGTCTGGGAAGATCCCACATGCCACGGAGCAACTAGGCCCGTGAGCCACAACTACTGAGCCTGCGCGTCTGGAGCCTGTGCTCCGCAACAAGAGAGGCCGCGATAGTGAGAGGCCCGCGCACCGCGATGAAGAGTGGCCCCCGCTTGCCGCAACTAGAGAAAGTCCTCGCACAGAAACGAGGACCCAACACAGCCAAAAATAAAAATAAATAAATAAATAAATTTAAAGTTCAAATTTGAAAAAAAAAAAAAAAAAACCTGTTTGGTTTTGGGGGAGGGAGGGTGGATTTGATTGCATCTAGTGATTGATTCTTCAAATTTAATACCTCTGGGAAAATATGCCACAGGATCATAACAGCTAGAGACAGAAGCCTGAGAAGTCAACTAGGTCAATCCCTTGCCACCAGGTAGGATGGAACTTCTGACCGATTACCTAGCCAAAAAGTTATGGTATACATAACCATACATCTTTTACATCTTTTCTTCCTGCATATATTGAATCAAAGAACCACCAGGCATCTGGTTTTGGAGCATTATAAAGCCATATGTGATGCTCACTAATACAAAATGCCTGGAAGGAAACTAAGTTAATACATATGGCATTAAATTTACAAATGAAGGCTCATCCATCATCAAAGACCCAGAATGCGCACTGCCATGACATAAAAAAGAACTTATGAGAAATATCTGTTTTCATTTGTGTATCATCCCCCTCAACACAAGCAACTAAGAGAACGACATGTGTGCATTTCCTGGACTTGATCTGGGGCATGCAACACATTTTACGAAGGGATTAAAGGGCCCGAGGTCTTTTACACAAGGCTATTATGCCAATTCCATGTCAGAGACAACTTATATTGTGGAGTCTTCAAAAGAAAACTACGTATGCATTATGCCAAAGCCATAAATATTATTGGAGGTTCTTAAAAAAAAATTACATGTAAGGGACAAAATAGAAGACAGCTCTGGAATGGAATCTTGTGGCTCTACTCCAAACACTGTACGGTTTCCTTTTCCAGGAGAAGGAACATGCAGCTCATCTTCCATCACCCCACATATCTGATTCCAGGAGATATTGACAAGAGAGTTTTTACAAGAATTCTATGATTCACAAAGTCAATGAGGAAACAGAATCCTCTCATGTCTTTGACGTTGGCAGTACCTTCTTAGGATCTGAAAAAGAAAGTTTCTTTCCCTTCCAATTTTGACCTTTTCTATTTGGCAGATGTTAATTTTTTTTTTTTTCCCTGCCTGTGTTTCTAATGGAGCTTGAAATTAACATGGCTTTTTGTTTACCTCCTAATTTGTGTGCCACCATCATCAATATTGTCAGCATAGTTCTGGGAATAGGGTTTATTTACTGCTTCTGTTGAGCCAGCAAATGGAGAAATGCAGAGAGGACTGTTCTGCTCATCCCATTTCAGTGTAGAGTCTCCTTCCATTCACAGAAACAGCCTTTACTGAGCAGCCAATAACCTTCCTGGGTGCAAAAGTCAACAACCATCTTCAATGCTTGTTCTTGAGGACATTTCTGAGCTGTTTTAGACATAGTCGAGTATATCCTGACCCCTTGACCCCACTCCTTGTTAACAGGTAACCCAGAAACTGAACTTGTCTCACATTCATTTCCCTTCTTCAAAGAATCCCTTGTAGGCTTTCTGGGTTCTCACTTCTTTTCCTGCTCCTTTGTGAGATTACTTATTTCCAAGTCTTCAGATGCTCTCTCTCTCTCTCTATATATATATATACATACACACACAGACAGACACAGAGAGAGAGAGAGAGAGAGGGAGAGAGAGAGGGAGGTGACATCCAATTCTGTAAACCTCTGATTTTGCCTTGGCCTTTTCATTGGGTTATGCTTACTCTTCATGACCATATCAATTTCAGGTTAGGAAAAGGGGGAAATAACATTTCTCCCCCCAAGAAAGTATTATTGAAACTTCACAACACATCTTGGAAACAGAGTTTTGATTTTGGTTTTGAAGTCTTCCTGGTCTTTGGATCCCCCTGTTTTGTCCATTAGTTGGCTTCTATTGCTTGATTACCAACATTCATACCTTCCACATAAAGGGTTCTGCGATCAGGAAATACATTTGGGAAGCAGAGGGATCCTCATTATTTTTATGCTTTACCTTAAATTTTTAATTTACTATTTTAACTATTTTTCAATGTAAAATTCAGGGCATTAAATACATTTACAGTGTTGTGGAACCACGAGCACTATCCATTTCCAGAACTTTTTCATCATCCCAAATAGAAGCTTTGTACCCATTAAACAATAACTCTCCATTGTCCTCCAACTCCCAGCTCCAGGTAACATCTACTTTTTGTCACCATGAATTTGCCTATTCTAGGTACCTCATATAAGTGGAATAATACAGTATTTGTTCGTTTGTGTCTGGCTTATTTCACTTGGTATAATGTTTTCAAGGTTCATCCAGGTTGTAGCATGTATCAGAAATTCATCTCTTTTTATGACTAAGTAATATTCAGTTTTATGTATATACCACATTCTGTTTATCCATTCACCTGTTGATGCACATTTAGGTTGTTTCCACTTTTTGGCAATTGTGAACAATGCTGTTGTGAACACTGATGTACTAAGATCTGTTTAAGTCCCTGCTTTCAACAGAAGGACACTTTTGTTTTGCAAAATTTTCATCCAGAAAAAATGTCTAGCCAGGTATCAATTATTAGTAATTTATCCTGGTCCACAACTTGGATTTGGTGCTGCTCTAGTCACCTGTTTGCTTTCAGATCCATACTTTCCTCTTCTTTGCCTACTCTGTTTGCATGAAACTACATTTCCCAGATGTCCCTGCCCTCTGGCTTCCAGGCAGTTCTAGCCAATGTAAGGCACTAGAAGGAGACTGAGGGGCAGAAGAAGGGAAAGGCCAGCATATTTCTTCCTGGATCACTTTGCTACTGGTGGCATCTAGGGCAGGGACTGCATCTCATGGCTCTAGCTCCCACTGGAATGGCCGACTGGGGTTCCAAGTTCTGCCAACCAACCCTGACTTCTAAACTCTGTCTCCTCGCTTATCCCTCCAGCCCCAGGGAAGGTAGAAGCTTCCCACTGTTGTTAACCTCTGGGTTGTCTCATTTTTGCACTTGTGCTGCAAACTGTCTTAAGTTTTCTCTTCTAAATATACCTGGAGTGGTTTCTGGGTTCCTGTATGGAACCTGAATGATAACCATTCCATTGGGAAAAGAAGGTCCACAGTGTCTCAGGATGCAGAACCGATGGCAGTGACTCTTAGCTGCCCTCAATGTATCATCCATTTAATAGTATATTGTTTCCAAGCTAGACCTGTAGTTTGGTGCGGCCATGTGAATGAGTTCTGGCCAAACTGATGTAATCAGATGTGTTGTGTGGCAGATTCTAAACCTTCTTTAGAAGTCAGCTGCTCCATACTCTTTGTACCTTCTTCCCCCTTTCCTGTGGTTTGGAACACGGATGTGACAAGTGGCATTCCATCCTGGAACATGAAGACGTGGGCCACATTTGGGGGCGAGCAGGACCAAAAGCCATAGAAGCCTGAGTCCTCGAGAACTTTGTGGAGAAAAACCGCCATCCCAGGACTGCTCCACCTGCCTCTAGTTTTACATGAGAAGCAAATAAAATTCCCTCTTGTCTAAGCTCCTACTCTTTCCAATCTCTCTATCGCAGCCCATCTGAGATCTAACCAATTCAAGACCCAAGCCATGAGCTCAGTGTCTGTCCCGGACTGCTGATTAACTTCCTTATACTTTTCCTTAACAAACTAAAGCAAGGTCCTAGATCCTCTGGTCTTATTCTAAGTTTTGGCCTCTTCCTGTTTATACTCAGAATTGACCTGTTCTCAACCACAAAGCTTTTTATTCCCTTTAACAGCTTCTGCTTTGCTTATTAAATTTTCTCTGAAAGGTAGGGGTCAGAGCCAGCTACTTACCAAGCCCATATCCAACCTAGAAAATGATTAGAGTCTGGATGTTAGAGAATTTTTAATTAAAAACCTGGGAACATTGTTTCTCGGGTATTAATAAAGCCAGTAGAATGGAGAATCAGCATGGCCTAACACTGCCAGACAGACCATTAGTGTCCTGGTCTCAGAGCCCTCTACCCAGAGCTGATGGGCTGGAACTATACCTAATGGCTGCCAAGTACAGATAAATCTCACCTCTACTTCACCCAAGTGGGCGTCAGTTAGAAATATGGACTTCCAGGATGGTGGTTCCCAAACCTTACGGTGCATGAAAACCACTTGGGGAAACTTGTCCGAAATGAAGATGCCCATCCTTCTGTTCATGATTCAGGTGGACTGGGGTGGGGACCATGAACCTGCGTGATGAAAAGGACCCCAGGCGTCTCTAAAGCACACGGTCTATGGACCACACTAGGAGAGACCATGCTCCTGGGAAATACATGAAGACTATAAAACAGCCACAAGTGCAGAGAACTGCCATCAGCTGGGGGTGGGGCTGGAGCACATTCAATGACGCCTACCACGTTCCAGGAGCTCTGCCAGGCAGTTTCGAGACATCGTCTAGTTTATGCTCTCGATAACCTGCATAACTATCATTATGACACTTGTTTTGCAGTGAGCAACCTGAGGTGCAGAGAAATTAAGCAACTTGCCTAAAGTTAAAAAGTGGATTCAAAGCTGGGTGTGCGTGTGTGGGGTGGATCTAGTCTACTGATTCCTCTAGTTTTGCTCTGCACCCTTCCCCATCATGCTCCGTACTCCTAGACACTGACCTGCATGGACGGCATCACAGGGCCCTCTGCCCTCTGGCTTCCAGTTGGGGTGGGTCCTGCCAATGGGAAGTGCTGGGAGAAGACTAAGGGGAGGGAGGAGAGGGAGTTCAGGATATTGATTCCCCAGCCTCCCTCACTGTGGGCCTCCAGGGTTGCATCCTTTGACCAAAGGCCACAGCTCTTGTCAGTGGCTCTTGCCACGTGACTGTCCCCTTCTAAGTTCCTGTAACTATTCCGTCTTCTTGCCTCTTCCAGCCTAAGGCTGATAAGTGGTACCTTTCCTCTCTTTCTGTCTAATTAGGGTGAGTGAGTTTGTTGAGGGCAGGGTCTGTATCTTTTTATCTTTGTACCCTCTGTGTCTAGAATAGTGCCTGTTTACATAGTAGAAAAATTTTAGTGCATGTTGACATAAATAAGCACTTTACTAGTCCAACAATGTGCTAAATATTCTCTAACTATTAACTCATTTAATTCTTGTTATTTTTTTTTCTTTTTTTGAGAACCAATGTTCTTTTAAAAAAGAAAGCTATTGGATGTTTGTCCCAGAAAAATGAAAACGTTTATTCGTGCAGAAGTCTGTGCACTAATGTTCATAGCAGCTTTATCGATATTTGCAATAGCCCAAGACTGGAAACAAGCCACATATCCTTCATTGACTATAAAGTTAAACGAATTGTGGGACATCCATCCATGGCATATGAGTCAGTGATAAAAGGGAACAAACTCTTCATACATGGCAACAAGTCAGAAAAAAGCCCATCTCAAAAGGTTATATACTCTGTGATTCCATGTAAGTAACATTCTTGAGGTAACTAAATTATAGGGATGGAGGACAAATTAGGGATTGCCAGGGGTTAGGGGTGGGCAGTGGGGGTAGATGTGGCTATAAAAGTGTAGCACAGGGGACCCTGTGCTGATGGAACAGCTCTGTATCTTGATTGCAGTAGTGGTAACACAAAGCCACACCTGTGATAAAATCTCTCTCTCACACACACACACACACACACGTGTGCTTGTAAAACTAATGGATTGTATAATACCAATGTCCGTTTCCTAGTTTTGATATTGTATTACGGTTATGCAAGGTGTTAGCATTGTGGGGTGCTCGGTAAAGGGTACACAGGACCTCCCTGTACATTTTTCTGCCACTTCCTCTGAACCGATAATTATTTCAAAATAAAAAGTTGAAAAAAAGAAAGCTGGTATATTTCATTTCTTCATGTTTCCATTGGCAACAGAGTCCCACTATCCTACTTTTAAAATGGCATTTAGATTTTATTTTATTCTATAGAAAGTATGAATTAAAATAGTGTAGTAGATGCAGAGAAAAATGTATAGAAGACGTCAAGCCTTTATCTGTTCCTGTCAATTTTAACTTAATGGGGATCATGAGAGCTGGAATAGGGACATTTGAAGAGGTCTGGAATTTTACTCTTTTATATTTATTTCAGCAAGATTAAAGACAAACCCACCTACTTAGGACACTTCACCTTTAGTCTCTTTCAAATAAAAATTCAGAATTATTCACCAATATGGGATCCCCTCTTTTCTTCCTCTTTCCCTCCCTTCCTCCCTTCCTTTCTTTATATGTATACATACACACACATTTGCACACATATGTGTGTAGTGTATTCATTCATATAGTAGTAAAAAAATAAGCCACATTCGAAACCGAGAATACTAAATTAGTGTCAGGAGTGAAAATCTTTATGAATTTGAGCATTTGTTCTTCTCATCAAATCATATAAACCAGGGCTATATATTTCAGACTCAGCAAAAAATGCACTAGATGAGGTTGCTAGAGATGTTCCTTAGAAAGGTAAGTTGATCTTTCTACTTCACCTCTACCCTCAGCCACTGCCTTCTGCCTGGAGGAGC
Organism: Eubalaena glacialis; assembly: GCF_028564815.1. NCBI lineage: Eukaryota > Metazoa > Chordata > Mammalia > Artiodactyla > Balaenidae > Eubalaena > Eubalaena glacialis. The sequence goes on from NC_083732.1 coordinate 68,698,665, forward strand.
CCTATTGCTCTTTGAAATCACTTATTATACATCCTGTCTGCTATCCCAAATAGTTACAATATAACATGATTTCTATTAAAAAAAAGAGAATAAGTTCTTCATTAATTTCTTGATAAACATAAGGCACTTTCCAGTTGCCGACAGAGTCTCTGCAGGTCAGTACCTGCAGGAAAGGAGGAGAGAAGGGCTGGTCTCACATTTCCATCTTGGAGGAATTCCATAACCACCACCTCAGCTGCTGTTTTGTGCTTGGCCACATGGAGAAATATAAGTGGTGTCAAGCCAGAATACCCTCTCTCAACTTGTAAATTAGCAGATTACCAGCAGATCATCTAATTTTCCTCCCTGCTGCTCTCTCACCTGCATGCCAGCAGTGTTCTGAACTAATATGTCAATACAGGGGTGTAAAGTGATTTATGTTCTACATAAATTTCTAGTTGGGGGTGTAGATGTTTATGACAGAAAATATCTCCCTGAAATCCACAGCAGACATGTAACAGGAAGGAAATCTCTTAAATACCTCCATTAATGGTTTTGTACCGGTGGCTCTTGATAAAGGGCCAATTACAGTTTTGAGATCTGTGTGATATAATCTACTCTCTGTGGTTGCAAATTTTAACTTCTTTCTGTGGTTGTGTCCTACCAATTTGGTTCAGTCAAATCAAGAAAAGATAAGATTGCTTAGTAGTAATATGGGAATATTATTACTTCATTTAATACCAAATTAAGGTAACTAAGTTTCCCTGCGCTCATTCTGTGTCCATCTGTGAGTCCAGTTTACGAAGAGCAGGAGTTTTGACATTAGCACAGCCTTTGAACCGAGCTCTGATTCTCACTGCGTGTGTCACCTCGGGAATTTGGATAAATGTTTTAAAATAGTTATTTTGCAATGAACCTCAATGTACGTTAAATGTCATCAGAAGGTTAGGAAAAGTCCTTCCAGAAGCCTCCCATTGGAGATGATGGTGTAAAAGCAAACGTGCACGGCCCAGCTATGGAGGAGGGTCTGAGGAAGGGAAAATTGCTGCAGCCCCAAATGAACAGCCACTGCTCTTGGGGCTGTAAGACATCTCCAGGTGAGTCAACATCTCCTGAGAGGTACTGTTATCAGGGCTCACCCTGAGAGCTGCGGCCCCAACATCAGAATCAAGAGATCTAACTTCTTAGAGATTTCTGGTACCATCTTCTTTTTGGTGTGAGTTACTCTCAAAATGCTGGGGCAGGTGTGGGAGAGACAGTCAAATTTCAAAAATTAAATGAAGGCACTGGCATTGCCCACTTACCTTTCTGCCTAAGGATGTAAAAACAAGCAAGCAAAAATTCTAGATCTAGTTAACATGGTCTGAGAATGAAGTTTTCTGTGAAGATGACAGATACCACATCCCAAAGGGAGATGCCACGAGCCTTGCACATACAACGCAAGGTTTGCAAAAGAGATGTGAAGCCAGTTTCATTATCTTGACCCCTCAGTCATACCAAGAGCACATAAAGGTTGGGAGCATATGTTTAAAGATTTCTTTAAAACAAAATATCAAGTGTTGGTGAGGATATGAAACAACCAGAACTCTCATACACTCTTGGAGGGAGGGTTTATTATTAAAACCACTTTGAGGCACTGGAAGAATCTACTAAGGCTGAACATGTATGTACAGACTGAATTGTATTCCCCACCCCCAAATTCATATGCTGAAGTCCTAACCCTTAGTATGTCGGAATGTGACCATATTTGGAGATGGGATCTTAAAGAGGTAATTTAGTTAAGATGAGGTCATGAGGGTGGGCCCTAATCCATTATGACTGGTATCCTTATAAGGAGAGAAAATTTGGACAGCGACATACAAAAGGAAGCCTGTGAGAAAATACAGGGAAAAGACAGACATCTCCAAGCCATGAAGGAGGTCTCAGAAGAAACCAACACTACTGACACCTTGATCTCAGACTTCTAGTTTCCAGAACTGTGAGAAAATAAGTGCTGTTGTTTAAGCCAGCCAGTATATGGTACCTTGTTATGGTAGCCCTAGCAAACTAATACAGTCTACCTTACCCTACTCAGCAAATCCACTCCTAATATGTACCAATGGAAATGTATAGTTTTGTTCACCCAAATATGTCTGATATAATCTAGAACAGAACTTTTTACAGAGTAGCCGCAAACTGGAAACTACCCAAATACTCATGAACTGCAGAATGCAGAAATAAATTGTGATATGTTCACATGTTGACCAATTTAGAGAAATGAGAATAAACCATCTAAAACTGCAGACAACAATATGGATGAATCATCCACACGTATAATGTTGAATGAAGAAGTCACACACAAAGAGTACATAATGAATGATTCTATTTATATGATGAACAAAAACAGATGATGCTATTCTTTACCATTAGAATTGAGAATTGTGTTACCCCTTGGGGGGGGTAGCCACTGGAAGAGAGCATAGGGAAGGCTTCTGGGAATACAAGTCATGTTCTATTTCTTGATCTGGGTATTAGTTTCATGGGTGTGTTCAATTTGTGAAAATTCAGTGAGCTGTACAGTTAATGTATATGGTCTTTTCTATATGTATACTTCAATCAAAAAGTTTTAGATGGAGTTTTTCTCTAAAAAAGATGGGCACGAGTCCCTGACATTCTAATTTGCCTCTATTTGTTTGGGGGGAGAGAGAGGAGGGGCTGCTTTCTGATTCCAAGTCTAGTGAGGAGGCTTCAAGGAACTTTCAAACAACTTGATATATGTCGCTGGGAGCTTGTGGGACAAAGTGAGACACCTGAAGAGCCAGAACCTGCGGCGTGCTAACTGCTCTGCTGGCAGACTAAACAAAAGATTTTAATGTTAGAGACAGTCTGTCCTCATTTGTCTGTGCAAGGACTGTATCAGCATTTCCCCTGGATCAGATCTGGGCCATCCTGAGCGAGAGAGCTGGTGTGGAGGAGCTAAGATCTCCTTTAAGACGCCACTTAAAAAGGGAAAACACAACTCAAGCCAAGAAGCTGACGCGCTGCTGAACTACTGTGGGGTGAAGAAACAAAAACTCGTCGAAGGACACAGATGCATTTGTTCTCATCAAAAGGAACACAGATGAGTCACCTCCATCAGTGGGGGTGGTGGGGTGGTGTCCTCAGAAGAACCATCAAAGAGCAAACGCTTGTCAACCCTCAAGAGCAAGGGTCGGCTTATGACAGTATTTGTCACGTAAGAACTTTCTCGACCGCCATGCCTTCCTCACCCTGTTCTCATTGGAAAAAGGTTAGAAACCCCTAGTCAGCAAGGGAAGAAGTTGTATGTGACATTGGGCAGAGGAACGTGGCCTATTTCTTCAACACGTTCCACACTGGGAAAGAGAGGAAAACCATTAAAATTGGAATCTTAAGTCATAACTCAGCTATCAGACTCCTGGTAGAAGTTGTGGGCTCGGGAAAGATAGTTAAAAGTCACAGAGCAAATTCTGAAAGTTCTCATCACAAGAGAAAAAAATTGTAACAATGTGTGGTGATAGATGTTAACCAGACTTTGGTGATCATTTCACAATATAGACATGTATTTATTCATGTTGTACACCTGAAACTAATGTAATGTTATATGTCAATTATATCTCAATAAAAACCACAGCATAATTTTCAAGGGGGTCATAAATTAATATACTCATAAAACTTATACCTAGAACATTTATTTCTCTCCCAGTAGTACACATCATCCTTGGGCTATATCAACCCGACTTCCTCAATAATGGACCAATAGGAACTATTGGTTCAGTAGAAGTAGGAGTGAGGGAGGGGAAGCAATTGAGGGAAACCCTAAGGTTTTTAGTTTGGGTGATCAGAAGAGACTGATGTCCATAAACAAAATGCAGATGCAGGAGAAAAAAGCAGGTTTGGTGGTGGAGGCAATAGAGGAGTTCATCTTTGATGTGCTCAGTTTGAGGTACCTCTGGGCTATGGTGGTGAAAATTATCTTTGGACAGCTGGGAACTCAGAAATGAAGCTTAGAAGAAGTGGCTGGACTTGGAATCATCAGTGTACAGGGGCAGTTGATGTCTTAGGAGTAGATGTGGTTTCCCAAGAAGAACATTAGGAACATTATTTTCTGAGGAGCGATTAGCAGAGTAGTCAGTAAAGGCACTTGCAAAGTAGGCAAGGAAAAGAGTGATTTTCCTGAAGCTGAAGCAAGAGAGTGTCCCCTGAAGAAAAATGAGATCAACGGTGGCAAAATTCTACAGATTTCAGGGAAAAGAGATACTGAAAAGTATTTGTTAAACCTCAGAGGACTCCAGTGATCTTTGAGTTACCATCTTGTGAAAAGAAGTTGGGTGCGAAAGCCAGAAAACAGTGGACTGTGGAACAAATGAGACGTGAGAAAGTACAATCCATATGGACTGTTCTAGAAATCTAGTTATGTAGGGAAGGAGGGCAAAAGTTTAAACACAGAAAGGGTCAGGGGAAGGGGTCCTTCCCTTTTTTGTGCCAAAGTCTCCTTTGGCAGTCTGGTGAAGCCTATGGTCCTTCTCAAGAATGTTTTTAAATGCAAAAGGGAAAATATGCAAGATTACAAAATAATCAAGTTATATTAAAAAACACGTACCAAAATAGTTCTTAAAATTTCATGATATAAGTATACAGGTGGTTCTTTATCGATGCATTAAACGGTAGGATTTACTGGCAAGAATAATAACTACCATAATTTGAAAGTGGTGATGAGTGCGAATGATATTTCAAGGTATCTTCAACAAACTGTTATGTGATTAAAAATTACCTGTGATTCTAGTGACAAAGTCACAAGAACTGCTAAGAGTAGTGAGCTTTTGTACTTATAGTCATAATAGAAAGAAATGTTACATTTCAGTAAAAATAAAATTAAGTGTAATTTGTATATTGAATTCAGCATAAAATTAAGTGTAATTTTGATTGAACTATATTTCATATATAATATTTATTCCACATACAAATAATATATATTATATATCGCCAACTTCATCAGCCCCGCTGAATTCTAGCCAAGGTTCCCTTGGAGGAGGGAGGGATCCAGAGACCTCAGGTTAAGAGCCTTTTACTAAGGGAAGAGAGGTATTTTTGTTTTAAAGGAGAGAAATTTTGTTTATGATAGAGTGGAAGGTTTTAAGTCTTGCTCTGGCAGTATGGCAGGATAATGCAGCGAAGTAGGGACGGACTCTGGAACTAGACTCCTTGAGTTTAAATCCTGGCCCCCTGTTTATTAGCTGTGTGCCATTAGGCTAGTTATTTAACCATTTAACTTTTTTATACCTCAGTTTCCTCATCTGTAAAATGGGGATGATAAATAGTAACCCACCTCACAGGTTGTTGTGAGAGTTACGTAAGAACACTTTGGCCAGTATTACCTTGACCACCTTCCACTCACTCAGTATCCCTTGGTAAAAGGGACACCTTCAGTTCTCTGAACGTGTAACACTCTTCCTTGCTCAGAACCACTGCATATGCTGTTTTTCTGCCTGGAAGGCTCGCCCCACTGTTCTCAGCATGACCGACTCCTCATCCTTTGGGATTCAGTTTAAATGTTACCTCCTTAGAAAGGCTTTTCCAGAAGCCATCTCTGAAATAGAACTCCCACCATTTCTCTGTCTCTCAGCATCCTTTGTCCCAATTTGTAACCGTTTTGGTTAGTTGTTGTCTATAATGAGCTCCATAATGGCTGGAGTTGTGTCTCTCTTGATCCTCTCTCTAGCCCCTGTGCCTACCACATAATAAGCTCTCCATAAATATTCATTAAGTGAGCCATCAGACAGGGAGCAACTGAAGATACAAAGGAGATTCCCAGCTATATCCATGCTTGGGGACTGTGCTTCAGTTTTCGATGTGGGTATGTATTCTTTTAGTCTGTTCTCAGTCTTGTCCTGGAGCTGGTGGAAAGCCAGACATATTGCTTGCATTAAAATGTTTATAAGGCAGCATTTAGTCTTTCTTCTAACACTAGGAAGATCCCCTCTCTGGTCAAGGCTGAACCAAATTAAACAAGAGAAGAATACCAAATTCTGTGCTGTGCTATGACAGTTCACGTTCACAAAGTTGGTGCACAGGACAGCCATGGGCAATTCTTTCACCGAGCCAGTCTTTTGCTATCACTCTAATTTTAGGCAATGTGAAGTGATGAAAGAGATACTGATCTAGCATTCAGAAGACAGATTCTGATAGTTCATGCTTAACTGGGTGATTTTAAGCAGATCAACCTCTTTGAGCCTTAGTTTTTTCATCTAACAAATGGCAATTTTAAAATATCTGCTGTGGCACAGACTGTTAGCCATGCCCCCAAATCCATTCTTCCCTCTACTCTGAGTACAAGACTAGATGACAATTCCAAACTACCCTCGAGGCTGGTGTGGTTATGGGATTAAGCTCTTGCCAACAGAATGTAAGCACAAGTGATATTTGTCACTTCTGCTTCTTGCTCAAGGCCCTTTACTTCCAGGTGGGAATGGAAAGGACTGGAGTAGTATCAAAAATGGTAACTTAAAGACAGCAGAACTGCTGCCAGCCTGGGCCCCTAAATGACTGTGTGGAACAGAGCCACCTCCTGACTTGCAATCTTCAGCTAGGACTGTTAAATAAGAGAGAACTAAGCCACTAACTCTTTGGAATATATTTGTTACAGCAACTAGTGTTTCTCTAACACACATGTCCTACCTACTTTACAGAACTGTGAAAGATAGTAGTTCTCATGTATAAGGAAGAGCTTAGGGAGGTAGAAAGTGCTATAAAAATTTGTCGTCATCAATATTTTCTTCCAGCTTTTTTGAAATATAGATGACACATAACATTGTGTAACTTCAAGGTATACAACGTGATGATTTGATACATGTATATATTGCAAATCATTTTATTAATACAGAGAAAACAAGTGCATATTAGAGTGCCTGACCTATAGTAGATATTTAATGTTTACCTGTTGAACAAGTAAATGAACATCTTGCTGATGAAAAGCCTGAGATTAAAAAAAAAAAAGTCTATACAACACAAAAGCATGGTAAAGATATTTGTTTGCTCAGGGAAAACTTTTAATTGATTCACTTGAGCTCACACAATTAAAGCAAAAACCTCCTGGATATGTACTTTTTTCAAGAAGATTGCTTTTCTTTTTAATACTTGTTCCATCAAAAATAAATTATAAGATATTAAAAGACATTTTGCAACAAGGAAAATATACCCTTATTCACACCATCGAAACACACTCTTTCATTTTTACCCATTGGCTTAGAACTTTTATCTACATGCATGTTAATTTTTCATAGTTGTAAATCTGTTTCTTATTATTATTTTTAAAATAAATTTTAATTTGTACTTGGTAAGGAAAGTACAGGTTTGGTAATTCTCCAGAAGTGATTCCAACAAAGAACCACCTAATATTTCTAACAGTTCCAATTTAATTTTGCCAAGGGGTTCCATTCTTATTAAAAAGCGTAACAGGGAGAGGAGGTGATTTTCATAAGAAAGTACACAGGGGTGTTACTTCTCACTACAATTAGGGTGATAAGGTTACAAATGTCACAATCTTTCTACTTCCTTTTAAAAGCTTATCTTGTGGGTCTTAACAAAAATTAAATGAAGGGCAAATGAGTATATATGGATCTTATTTAAGGATAAAAATGAATTCAGTGATTAATTCCACAAATGTTTCTTGAGTGCCCACTATGTGTCAGGGAGAATGTGGACCATACTGACACAGTCTCTACCACTGAAAAGGTTAAAGTATGGATGAAAGACAAGAAGACACATTTCGGTGAGCTCAGAGGAGGGGCGAGGCCATTTTCTGGAGGAAATGAGACCTGATGTTTGGCTGGAAGCTAGGCAGGCAAATGGGTAGAAGGAGGTCCAGGTCCGCTAGACACATGGACCATACTGAATGATGCTCACGAGACTGTAGGTTATTCTACCGTACTGGACGTTAATAGAGCACACCGAGGGTGAATGGATGAGAAGGGAGAAGTAAGCAGAGGTCAGATAATGAAGAGGAGAAAAGCTTCGTCATAGCAGTGATGGTGTTTGTTCAGCACTGCCTAGGGCAGCACTTGGCACATACAAACATGCATACATTCTGTCTGTATTTGTGGAATGAATTAAGCCACATTATGCTATGCAGTTGACCATTACTGGTCATAGTCATTGGACTCTGGTTGCAAAGGAAGAGTAGTACACCCAGGTGGGAAGGGACCGCTAGTCTTGAGAGAGAGAGACTGCATCTATGATGGCCCTTATTGCCATGCTGGGTATGCCACAGGACCACTGCTCGCTTCTCAGTGCTGGGACGCTGCTTCATTTTTGTTGGTCCTGAACTGTCTGATGCTAAACAGCAGGGGTCAGGCACACTGAACCCTAATCTGAGAAATGCCTCCTTATTTCAACTTCATTTTTCGATGGCAACGGGAATGCCACAAATGTAGCTTCTTAGGACACGCTTGCGAAGCAAATGTATAAATGCCATTTCCAACTCCTATTCCTAGAAGCAGGGAATAAGGGTGGGTGGGAGAGAGATGGGGAAGTCACAGAAGAAAGAAGGGAAGGTTGAGGAGAGAGACTGAAGACTTCTTCTAATTGTTTCTTTTTTCTTTTTTTAAATATCCTCAAGGTTTTAATTAATTAATTTACTTATTTTTGGCTACGTTGGGTCTTCGTTGCTGCCCGCGGGCTTTCTCGAGTTGAGGCAAGTGGGGGCTACTCTTCGTTGCGGTGGGCGGGCTTCTTATTGCGGTGGCTTCTCTTTGCTGCAGAGTACGGGCTCTAGGCACGCGGGCTTCAGTAGTTATGGCTCGCAGGCTCTAGAGCGCAGGCTCAGTAGTTGTGGCACACGGACTTAGATGCTCCCCGGCATGTGGAATCTTCTCAGACCGGGGATGGAACCCGTGTCCCCTGAATTGGCAGGCGGATTCTTAACCACTGTGCCACCAGGGAAGTCCCCTAATTGTTTCTTTATCCTTGATTCTAGTCTTTATTTTTTGAAACTCCTCTTAGTTGAAATTGAGCATTAAGGATGCAAATTAACCAGAAATCTTAGTCTCTAGGGAGATGAATGGATTAATAAACCAGATCTAGCAACACTGATTTATTTGGAGGCAAACACAGATTTGACGCACGAGAGCCCAGCAGGGTGGCTGACTTTGGAAACATTTTGCTACTGCTCTGCTGGGCATGCTAAGAATGCATGGCGCTGGCTGACTCCATGGGGGTAGCGCGTGGATTCAGCTGCTGAAGAGCGAGGTGAAATTAAAGAGAGAATGAATGTGTGATCTGATTTAATCACATCTGCTGCTTCAATTTCTCAATAACAGCACCCTGCTCCACTGTGTCAAACTGGAGAATGAAAAGCAATATATATATATATATATATATATATATATATATACACACACATACATATATATATATGAATCATAGCTAGAAGATGGATTAACTCTCTAATGCCTGCCAATCCATTTCAGGCATCTAAAATGCAAATGACAACTGAGTTTTTCTTATAAAGAATTTGGGAGCAATTATTCCTGGACCTGGATCGGCATAAAATTACCATAAACTGAGGAGTAAGCAATGAAATGTCATCTCCTAAAAGAGACCAAAACCTCAGGACCCAGGCTAGGGGATGGCTTGGGGAACATTATGTATTTTAATACCCAGGTCATCCTCTGCTTCTCTTCTGATGACTGAATGAATGCATGCTTCGTGTTGCTTCAGATTTCTAGTAGGATGACAGTCACCAAGTACAAGACCCAATTCAGCCTCTTTTAGGAATGCATGTTTGTGAGGAGTTTAAAAGTTACAAATCTGTATTGGAATTGATATTTAGTGGAAATCATCCTCCCATCCCCAACCTGCCCTCTCACAAAGGAGCTGCTACTTTAGGGCCTCTGGGCTCTATACCGAGTATCAAACACAATACACAATGTCATTCTGCAGGACCTGCATGTTTCCCTGGCTAGTCAGATACTTTATGGCAGCGAGGTCCTAAAGGTTAGTAAGGTGATTCATCTAATGTAAAATAGTTATTGTGGTTAAATGTTCCATTCTTCTGGGGTGGGGAGATGTCTTCTACATGATTCCATTTAGCAGCAGAAGATAAATGCTTAGGTATAATTAGCTTACCATAGGCAGTTTTACATCCCATTTACAGTGAAGCAAATCAAAGATGAAAACAACTAGACAATAGCTATTTTGGTCCCTTCCATAGAGTAAGCATGCAGTGGCGTGCAAACATGCACACGAGTGATCCCCAAAGATGCACAGCTAGTTCAGAGAAGATTCATTTCAAAAGACAGACTCAGTGAAGGGCATTTTGTAGGGAATACATGGACAGTCCAGAATTCTAATGTAATCAATTTTTCAGAAGCATGGACTTTCAATATATTTTTTTAAAATGACCTCCTAAAACATAATTTCTACTGCCAGAGATCTGAGTAACTGAAAGTTCTCCTCGTTCCTCTCTTGCTTCTGAAAACCCAGAGTGTGTTAGCCATCTCGGTAGCACTTATATCACAGTCTACTGTAATCCTCTGATCTCATCTCCTAAGACTGGAGGCCTCTCGAGGGCAGAAAGCCTGGCTTGCTCATCTTTGTCATCCATTTCCAGAGCATACGATGTAGTACCTCCATGGCACAGGTATGCAACAAACAGGTGTGAACTGCACCATTCGCCACTCCAGGTAGCCTCACTCTGGAGAGCAGTCAGTTATTTCCCAGTTTATGGAAGAACAATGGATAAATGCCACTGGAAGGAGGGAAAGGTTGGCGGGCAATCAAGTGAAGTTATATTAAAATTAATTTTCTGATTTTAAAAAGATCTGCTGAATGGGCCCTTTACAGACCTTGAGTGAGAATTTATAAACACAAGATGTTGATTTAAAACAAAGGCCCATTCATTTCGCCACGAGGTACATTTCTTTAGCACCCTGAAGAGCTGAAGCAGTCTTGGGGGTTCCTGGCCCCGACCTTTTGTTGCCTGACTGGCAAGGGTGGGCTGTGGTAGGAGTCCCTGGGCTGCTTCAAGATCCTGGCACCTCCTATTCAGAAGACGGATCTTCAACTTGAAAAGCTGTGAATGCCAGAAATGTCTTTTAAGGTGTGCCAGATCTATTTTCAATTTCCAATATGTAGAGTGAGAGTGACATATTTTTATCCATTTAAAGAGCCTTATGGATACTATAGACTTACAAACAAGTCTATAATAATATAGGAGATAATTAGTATATGTTAATCATTCCCGATTATATTTTGGCTTAAAATAAGCTGGCCTGCTCTCTTTACCCTCTTTTTAGTAGACAAAGCAATGGATATGACGATGTCTCGCCTCTTCTTGAAACCTTGCGGAGACTGGTCCTTACTTTTAGAATAAAACCAAAATCCTGACCGCGGCCCTGCAAAGTGTGTCTTGGCTACTGTCCACCTGCCTCAGTAGGCCCTTCTGCTAATTTCTTCAGTTTACCAAGTTCTTCCCAGACTCTGGGCTCTTCCTACAGGCTGTACCTCTATTGTGTTGCTCTTCTCCCCGCTTCTTTGCTTGATTAACTTGTTTATCATTGGGGGTTCAGATGGTTGGCCACTCCCTTACGAAATCCTTTCCCTGACCCTGTAGTCTCGGTTCCCCTTTGTACACTATCACACAGTCACTTCTTCACAACTGTCATTTCATAGTTATTTGTGCAATTCTTTCTTTAATGCCTACGTTCTGTCCTACATGTTAAGTGTCAGGGTAGCAGTGAAAAGGTACGCCTTGTTCATTGTTGTGTCCTTAGCACCTGGTCCAGTACATAATAGGTGCTCAATAAATAATTACTGAATGACAAAGTATCTTTCAACTAGAGCTGACTATAGACTTGAAGCATCAGGCATTGCAATGGAGTGGATGGGGGTGGACTCTGGTCTCTGAATTCAGCTTCAGCAAGAGGGACAAGTCATTTCAACTCCCTGAGCCTTCTTGTCCTCATCTGGAATCATCATGACATGAACGCTACCTCTGAAGAAAGTGAATACACACGGTGCTGCTTGACAATGATGCTCTGCATTGTTCACAGTCACACTACTGTTAATATCGCTCTGTGTATGGCTCTAGCCATTCTTCCTATTTCTGGGGAGAAGTCTCACATGAAAGCAAGCTTCCGACCTGCCTCCTTTCAGAAATCTAAAGAGAAGCAGGAGTACAGAAAAGCCTAGCTTTAATGCTGAACCAGGTCACCTAATAAAGCCATTTACAAGCATCCAGAAGCCTCAAACTGAGGGAAGACATACAAATTCTCATTCTGAGAGTGGAGCACAGTTGTTTGGTGACAAGTGAGAGGAAGGCATTTTGGGAAAGTCAAATAACATCACTAAATCAGGAGGCCTGGCTACATGGGTGGGTGGGGGGAAGGAACAGGGCACCACATGGAGTCCCCTTCCCCACTATGGACACAGGGCCCTCTAGGACCACAGCTGGGGGAAAGCGAGGACAGTTGAATGGTGACCCTTAGCTATTTTTTCTCTTACATGGCTTATTTTTACTTTTAATTTTTTTAAATTGTGAAGCATCATTCATAAAGTTATGAAAATTGTTGGGATTAGATTTAACATATCATTGAATTTATTGTTACATTAAAACTTTAGATGTATAATTATTTAAAACCATTGTCATTAAAAATTAGTATTACTATTAAAAATAACAGTAAAGCAAATACCAATGCATCAGCTATTGATCTTAGCAAGTAGAATGTTAGCAGTACCTTTGAATGTCTGGCGGGCTTTTTCCTGATTCCATCCCCTCCCCTCCACCTGTGAGCATCACTATCCGGTACTTGCGTTCACTGTTAACTTGCTTTTTAAAAAAATACCTCTACCACTTACATATATATCTCTAGTCTAAGTAACGTGTTGCTTAGCTTTGCCTGTTTGGAAATGGATGTGAGTGGACCATACTGAATGTCTTCCGTTTGACTCTTACTCAACTTTGTTTCTGACATTTGTTCATACTGATGCATGTGGCTAATTAAGATTTACTTTCCATTGTACAAACGTACCGCAATTTATTAACCATAACCGCAGATGGATTGTGGGCTTATTTCCAGTTTGGGGCTATTACTTGATTTTTTTGTGGACTTACTCTGACATCTAGGGGAGAGGTTCTGGAGGCGGGGCAGTCTGCTGGAAGTAGAGAGACTCATTTTTATGGAACGATGTGGAATATGCAGTGTGGGAAAATAATGCACATGGCCCAACCACACAGAACTCCTGTGAAGTGGGGATGTTCTCTAACCCAACTGTCACCAACGTGGTCATTCATTAAGAAATAGGACGAACATTCTGGAACTAGACAGGATACTGCTCCAACTCATGTAAATTCTATCCAGCTCACAGGGATAGACAATTCATGTGAAATACGAGATGTAGCCACACGAGGTACACAGAATAGTGGGTAGGGTGAAGTGTACCCAAGATACGGAGAGATGGGTCTTGATGCAAGAGTCTCCAGGCTGAGTCTACATGTTGAGAGTCCTCAGCATGTAGGAAATGCTGAGTAAGGCAAAGCTCTCCTGCTGGGTCTACTCAAGAAATTGGCTACTCTCCATTCTCCTGAGGCTACTGAATGACAAAACTTATTATGTAAATGCATATCACGCAGCCCTCAAATTAAGAGTGCCTGGGAATGCAGAGAAGTCACCCAAGGCACCAATGAAGAGTAAGTTATGAAATAGGCTCCCAACAAGGAATTAAAAGAAAAGGTTCTACACCACAGACTATAAATATAATATAAACCCAAGGAAATAAACATAACATATGAGAAAATAGTAGACTTTGTAAAAAATTTGCCATAAGAGAAAGACAAAAGTTTAAGAGAGTAACTACTTTGTATTCTCAAGGTAATTACTCAAAATACAAACTTGCTAAAAAGAGAGGTCATGAGGCAACAAACGGAAATAAAAAAGGGATTTTATGAAAAGAATACAAGGAAGCAAATAATTCCATTGCAGAATTTAAAACTGCTAAAAAGCAGTGAAGAGGAGAATTGTTCCTGAATTAAGTGGAATTAGACTAGTGAAATAGGACAGTGGTTCCAAACCTAGATGATCATAGAAATATGGTGGGGGGGGGGGAAGCGGATACTTAAAGTATATATTCCTAGGGTTAAATATAGGAGATTTTGATTCAGTGGGCCTTGGGTGAAGCTAAGAAATCTGTACTTCAAAAATTCCCTGAAGTGATTCAGAAAATCAATCTGGTTTAGAAACTATTAAGGTGAGTGCAAACTTGAGACACTCACCCAGAACTCAGAGAGAGAAAAAAAGCAAGTGAAAATGACTAAAGAGAAAAAGATAGACTGAAATCATGGACACAGTATATGTAGCATATGCATAATGGGAGTAAATGAGGAAGCAATCGGAACCACTGCAAGAGAACCAATTTCAAAAACGTAAACTGCCCTAAACAGAGTGAAAAATACAATCTACAGAATGGGAAAAAATATTTGCAAACCATGTATCTGATAAGGGGTTAATAGCCAAAACATAAAGAACTCATACAACTCAGTAAGAAAAAAAGCAAATAACCCAATTTAAAAATGGGCCAAGGATCTGAAAAGACATTTCTCCAAGGAAGGTATATGAAAGGCTAACAGGTACATGGGAAGATGCTCAGCACCACTAGTCATTAGGGAAATGCAAATTAAAACCACAATGAGGTATCACCTCACACCTGTTAGAACGGCCATCATCAAAAAGACAAGAGATAACAAATACTGGTGTGGATATGAAGAAAAGGTAATCCTTGTAAATAATGGGGGGGGGGCCTGTAAATTGTGACAGTCGCTATGTGGAAAACAGTATAAAGGATCCTCAAAAAATTAAAAATAAAACTACCATATGATCCAGCAATTCCACTTCTGGGAAAATACTCAAAGGTAACAAAAACACTAACTAGAAAAGATATCTACACCTCCATGTTCATAGCAGCATCATTTACAAAAGCCAAGACATGGAAGTGACCTAAGTATCCATCGATGGATGAAGGGATAAAGAAGTTGTGGTATATATAAACAATGGAATATTATTCAGCCATAAAAAGCGAGGAAATCCTAACATTTGCAACAACAGAGATGGATCTTGAAGACATTATGCCAAGTGAAATAGTCATACAGAGAAAGACAAATCCTCTATGATCTTACTTATATGTAGAATCAAAAAAAAAAAAACCCAAAAAAACAGAGAAAGAGATCAGAATTGTGGTCACCAGAGGCAGAGGGGGGAAAGGGGGAGGAAGGTGGTCAAAAGGTACAAACCTGCAGTTATAAGATAAATAAGTACTAGGGATGTCATGTACAACATGATGATTACAGCTAACACTGCTGTGTGATATACAGGAAAGTTAAGAGAGTAAATCCTGAGCATTCTCACCACAAGGAGAAATTTTCTATTCTTTTCTTCTTTCTTTTCTTTTTATTGTGTCTATATGAGAAAGTGGATGTTTGCTGAACCAATTGTGGAAATCATTTACAATATATGTACATCAAACCATCATGCTGTATGCCTTAAACTTATATAGTGATGTATGTCAATCGTTTCTCAATAAAACTAAAAAAAGATAAGCTAGAAAAAAGGATAATAAAATGGATAAATGCAAACCAAAAAAATGGATACTGAAGAAAAATCTCTCTGAAATGAGAGAAAAAAAATCACTAAAGTTTTACTGTGGACTTTGTGAAAACTGATAAATATTTAGATCCACTGAATATCAAGTCTAAAGAAACTTTCCCAAATCCAGGAAAAAGAAATAGATCCTGTATAAAAGAAAAAAAAAATCAGTCTAATTTGTCTATGTGGTTTTCAGGGAGAATGGTTACGCTATGCTTCCCAAATTCTATCATCAGTAATAAATGAAGGCAAGGAGAAGACATCTTCAGCTGGGAAAGGGCTTTAGAATGCTGATGTGTTCTGTACGGTAACTGAGATGAACCAACAATATGGGCGTTGAGGAATGCAAACATGGTTAAATAGCGTTGTTTCTAAGGAGAATGTAAACGCTATCTCATTCTTGAAACAAGAGGTCTGATTATGTGACAATCAACAATTTAACTATTGCAGGGACTTCCCTCGTGGTGCAGTGGTTAAGAATCTGCCTGCCAATGCAGGGGACACAGGTTCGAGCCCTGGTCCAGGAAGATCCCACATGCCGCAGAGCAACTAAGCCCGTGCGCCACAACTAGTGAGCCCACGCGCCTAGAGCCTGTGCTCCGCAACAAGAGAAGCCACCACAATAAGAAGCCAATGCACTGCAACAAAGAGTAGCCCTGGCTCGCCACAACTAGAGAAAGCCCGTGCGCAGCAATGAAGACCCAATGCAGCCAAAAAAAACCCAACAACAACAACAACAAAAAACCCCCAATTTAACTATTGCAGACTGAGATAAAAACCTAAAGTAGAATAACAAAAACTGGCGGGAAAGGGTGGTGTGTGTCCGGAGCTGGAGGAAGGAAAGCGTGGGCACTTTTCGTCTGTACGTGGGGTGAGTCAGTAAATATTGTTTCATTCTTGACATTAATAATTTGAGAAACAGAGGTTTAGAACATAGGTTTTAAACATGTGTCAGTATTATTTAAAAATTTGATAGTAATGATCAGAAGAATTTTAAACAAGTACCATACCTTCCAAATTCCTGGAGTAGGATGCAGGGGGGGGAAGGAGTCAAAGATAAACTCATAACGTAGAGCAAAACTAGGCACATCCATTTAAAAAAGGAAAAAAGGAGGAACAAAAGGGACTCCAAAAATTGAAGTCAGATGTAAGCTAAGAGAACAGAACAAAATAATCGACTTTTATAAACATACATATTTATGAAAGTCTGAAAGTATATGCACCAAAAGGTTAACAGTTGTTCCTGCATGGTGTGTTTAGAGTAACTTTAAAATTTTTGACTAACTAAATTTTAAAAAAATTTTCTGGCAGCAATTACATCTATGTGATTAAAAATAAAACATACACCAAAAATTCCTCTTCATTCATCTGAATGAACGCTGATCACGAAGGCCCTCATTAAAACTAGAAATGACCAGCCTAGCTGCCATGGCTGAGATTGGCATTTGCTGTGATTGTGTGACTTGTTTCACTAATCCGACTCATTTCCCCAAACAGGATGCACAGGTGGTGTGTTCATTTATTTAGTCACAACACTAATTACTCTTTACCATTGTGCTCTTCCCTGGTTTTCTCAACATAACCAATGGTAGGAAAGCATCCTTGGGTGTTGCTTGTGTGCGTGTGCAGAAGGTGTGGGACCTTGGCTCCTAGCCAACTGAGACTGGGTCCTCAGCTGTGGGTCAGTCCCTGTCAGGATGCGAGGGCTCACTGGTGACCTTTCAGCCCCTTCGCACCACACACTTTTATCTGCCCTCCAGCTTCAGCGCTCATAATTGCCCCACCACAAACCTCAAATTCCAGCCACACTGAGCAAAAGTCATTTCTTGAATCTTGCTGCCATGCCTGGACTGCTTTGCCACATTAGGGGAAAATGAAGGGCCACTCCTAAGGGTCCACGGCCCCTCTGCCT
The DNA here is from genome assembly GCF_028564815.1 of Eubalaena glacialis. Taxonomy (NCBI): domain Eukaryota; kingdom Metazoa; phylum Chordata; class Mammalia; order Artiodactyla; family Balaenidae; genus Eubalaena; species Eubalaena glacialis. Next base: position 68,716,188 of record NC_083732.1, read on the forward strand.
GTCCCCTCATTTACCTCGTGTATTGTGACTGCTTTAGCCATCTGCTGAGGAAACGTCTGTCTCACCACGTGGATGCCTGCTGCCAGGGAAGATGGTGTCGCCTTCCCGCACTAGCACAGCGCCCGAAAGTATGTGCTCTACAGACACTGCTGCGTGGAGAGCTTCTCTGAGCCGCTTCCCTTCAGCTCCCGCCCCTCTTCCCTTGCTCACACCTCTCTTCTCGGTGGGAGAGATCCTGAAACCCAGTCCCCCTAAAACCGAGTGCCCTCCGTCTGAAACTTTATTCCCTTTCTTGTCCTGCCCCTGTTCCCCTCAGGACTGAGGAGCATCAAAGAAAAGGGGGACTGAAACCGAGCAGGACCCTGTTGGGGGCTTCCTGGGTACAAGCCCCTCCATTTCCCCCGCTTCTTTTTTTTTAAAGTCAAGTGTATTTTATTTTATTTTATTTACCTATCTATCTATCTATCTATCTATCTATTTATTTATTTATGGCTGTGTTGGGTCTTCGTTTCTGTGCGAGGGCTTTCTCTAGTTGTGGCAAGTGGGGGCCACTCTTCATCGCGGCCTCTCTTGTTGCGGAGCACAGGCTCCAGACGCGCAGGCTCAGTAGTTGTGGCTCACGGGCCTAGTTGCTCCGCAGCATATGGGATCTTCCCAGACTGGGGCTCGAACCCGTGTCCCCTGCATTGGCAGGCAGACTCTCAACCACTGCGCCACCAGGGAAGCCCATCCCCCGCTTCTTGTTTGGCATTCTCTTGAGTTCCAGAGAACAGACTCAAGCAGTTAATGATTAGAACAACAGAATCAGAGGCCTCCTAGTTCCTCCTGAAGGGATAAAGATAACAATCTGATGCATATCTTTGAGTTGTTCTACAAAAACTAAGACACCCACCCCTCAGCCGGTGGAGGATGGTGACCACATGCTGACCACGAGCACAAAGACCCCAGGCTGGTTGGAATGACCAACATTCCTGAAACATCACCCTATTACCTCACCACCAGCCAATCAGAAAAATGTCCAGGGGCTGATCCTGCACCCTGTGACGCTCACCCCTAATGTTGCCTTTAAAAACCCTTGTCTGAAAGCCCACGGGACTTTGGATCTTTTGAGCATTAACTGCCCGATCTCCTTGCTTGGTAAATACATGCTGTACTTTTCCTTCACCACAACCCAGGGTCGGTAGATTGGTGAGTGAAGCCGAGTCTGGTTAGGTAACAATTTTAGGGTCTAAGAGGCAGCGTCCGGCAACCCTTGTTCTCCGAGCTTCTGAGCTCCACAGGGCCACTCTCTCCTGGAGGAGCACAGATGAGATTTTTATGCAACAAAATAAGCTGGCAAGAGTTCAACGGCACGGCTCCTGTGCTCTGTGGCCGGCTCCACCCTCATTGAAGAGCCTAGCTACTTTGTACTTCCTTCTCATCCACCTCCTACCCAAAGCCCCACCACTCTCCGGAAAGAAGCTGGCACCAGGCTTGTTCAGTTTTCTGTATCATGATCCCAAGTGGGTCTCTACTGAAAGAGAGGGGATGGTCACAAAGACCTGATGCTGAAGTTGAATATTCCCAAGTTGAAGAATTTCCTCACCCAGCCCTATCTTTTACAATATGATCAAGCAATAATCCTTTTGTTTTACAAATTTACAAACAAAGGACAAAAAAGAGTGTCTTATTTTCAGGCTGGGTCAGGAGAGTATTGAATATAGTAGGACCTCACTTACAAAGCGTTAGAGTCACTAGGAGCCCAAGAGACCCTCTGAAGAACTGGGGTTTATGCATTTCGCCTTCCTCCCACCTCCCCTCTGATCACTGGTCCCCTCAGCCTCCACTAGGTCACCTCTACTCCAGTCACACTGTACTCAGCGTCCAACCAGCCCATCACCGTGCCTCTTGTATGTGTGTGTCCCATCCCTTCATGCCCACCCCGCAAAACAACAGTCATCTTTCTAGATGTTGCCCAAATGCCAACTGCTCGGCAAAGCACTCTTGAATGACTTTGCCCACAGTTAGACATATAAACACAGTACTGGGGCAGCTCTTAGTATTATGTCATTGCATGAGAAGTTATCTGTTTCTGCATCTTCATTTATGTTTTTATTCAACAACTAGATATTGGGTAAGCGGCACGAGTGGGTGAGCTCTTTGAGGATGGAGCCTGTGTCTGTCATCCCTGGGGCCCTAGATCTCAGCTCTGCACCTGCGTAAGTTATGAGCACAATAACTCCTTGGTGCATAAAAAATAATGGAAAGATAAAGCCCAGCTCTTTGATATTCAGGAATGACTATGCTCATTTTATAACAGAGAGGTGCCCGCCTTTGTGTCTAAGATAGGTAAGGAAGATACCACAGTTTCTTTATTTTTTTTAATAGATTGCTCTATCAGGAAGTTCTTCTCATATCTAATCTGAATCGCACCTCCCATAATTCAAGCTTCCCCTTGATCCTCCCTTGCTTTGAAAATAGCAAAATGTTGCTCTTCACCACTATTCTGATATTTGAAAATTATTCTAAAATTTTCTCAGCTAGTTCCAACTAACAAAAAAATGTGGTGTTGAGAATCTCAATTAACTTTATTCCTATGGAGGCCAGTTTTAAGGCTATATATCTTTTACAGATATTTTCTCCTGGGGACTGCTGAAGGCCTTTGCATCACATGCCACAGTTGCAGGGCCAGAAGCTTCCTAGGCCTGGTAAAGGCACAGCCTTGGCTAGAGGAAGAGAGACTTCCTGGATCTAAGAAGAGTGTACATCCACTGTCTCAAAGACCCTTTACCTATTGTGTGACACTTTTTTTTTTCTTTTTAAGTTTTTATTGAATTTGTTACAATATTGCTTCTGTTTTATGTTTTGGTTTTTTGGCCCCGAGGCACGTGGGATCTTATCTCCCTGACCAGGGATCGAACCCACACCCCCTGCATTGGAAGGCGAAGTCTTAACCACGAGGGAAGTCCCTGGTGTGACATTCTTGATGTGGCTCAGCTACGACCTCTGTGGCTGTCTCGTCCACTTGCATCCAGGCTTTTCCTCCCCTTCCATTTGTGCACGTGACTCTGTGGCTCTCTACTGTGACACGTTTCCATACTCTCCTAATACCCAGGGGTTTGAGGTTGGTTTTCCAAGGAATTGTCTTTCTGCAATATCTGAAGAGCTGGCCACAAATTACTCTGTCCTGAGTCCCAAGTATAAGGTCAAATAGTACCTGGCAAAAGATTTTCAGGAACTACGAACTGTCCCACAACTTAGTGTATTAGGGGTTGAAATGTGTCTCCCCCAGATTCACATATCGAAGTCCTAATCCTCATCAAGTCAGAGTGTGAGACCTGATTTGGTGGTGTCGATGGAATGATGTAAGATGAGGTCAAATTGAAGCAGCATGGTCCCCTTATCCAATACAACTGGTGTCCTTATATAAGGGGAAAATTGTGCAGAGAGAGAGAGGCATGTGAAGACTGGAGTTATCCTGCCATACAAGAAACTACGAGAAGGTAGGAGAGAAGCCTGGAACAGGCCCTTCCCTAATGCATTCATGTAGCAATTTCTGTTGTTCTAAGCTGTCCAGTTTTTGGCACTTTGTTACTGCAGCCCTAGTAAACTAACAGAAAATGTGATATACTACCTGCTTTCTTAGTTTATCTGGCTGTTCTGAAGGGGGCAAGCACGTTTCCCTTTAAAGTTTATGTCAAGTCTTCAAGTGACATCACACTAACTACTCCCCTAGGGAATGATTAGACATTTGACATTGTCCTCTGCACTGAGGCAGAGAACACTAACAATGCAGCAGCATGAGAGATTACTACAAGCACCTATATGCCAATAAAATGGACAACCTGGAAGAAATGGACAGATTCTTAGAAAAGCACAACTTTCCGAGACTGAACCAGGAAGAAATAGAAAATATAAACAGACCAATCACAAGCACTGAAATTGAGACTGTGATTAAAAATCTTCAAACAAAAGCCCAGGACCAGATGACTTCACAGGTGAATTCTATCAAACATTTAGAGAAGAGCTAACACCTATCCTTCTCAAACTCTACCAAAATATAGCAGAGGGAGGAACACTCCCAAACTCATTCTATGAGGCCACCATCACCCTGATACCAAAACGAGAAAAAGATGTGACAAAGAAAGAAAACTACAGGCCAATATCACTGATGAACATAGATGCAAAAATCCTCAACAAAATACTAGCAAACAGAATCTAACAGCACTTTAAAAGGATCATACACCATGATCAAGTGGGGTTTATCCCAGGAATGCGAGGATTCTTCAATATATGCAAATCAATCAATGTGATACACCATATTAACAAATTGGAGAAAAACCATATGATCATCTCAATAGATGCAGAAAAAGCTTTCGCAAAATTCAACACCCATTTATGATAAAAACCCTCCAGAAAGTAGGCATAGAGGGAACTTACCCCAACATAATAAAGGCCATATATGACAAACCCACAGCCAACATCGTTCTCAATGGTGAAAAACTGAAACCATTTCCTCTAAGATCAGGAACAAGACAAGGTTGTCCACTCTCACCACTATTATTCAACATAGTTTTGGAAGCGTTAGCCACAGCAATCAGAGAAGAAAAAGAAATAAAAGGAATCCAAATCGGAAAAGAAGAAGTAAAGCTGTCACTGTTTGCAGATGACATGATACTATACATAGAGAATCCTAAAGAAGCTATCAGAAAACTACAGCTAATCAATGAATTTGGTAAAGTAGGAGGATACAAAATTAATGCACAGAAATCTCTTGCATTCCTATACACTACTGATGAAAAATCTGAAAGAGAAATTAAGGAAACACTCCCATTTACCACTGCAACAAAAAGAATAAAATAGCTAGGAATAAACCTACCTAAGGAGACAAAAGACCTGTATGTAGAAAACTATAAGACACTCATGAAGGAAATTAAAGATGATACAAACAGATGGAGAGATATACCATGATCTTGGATTGGAAGAATCAACATTGTGAAAATGACTATACCACCCAAAGCAATCTACAGATTCATTGCAATCCCTATCAAACTACCAATGGCATTTTTCACAGAACTAGAACAAAAAATTTCACAATTTGGGGCTTCCCTGGTGGCACAGTGGTTGAGAATCTGCCTGCCAATGCAGGGGACACGGGTTCGAGCCCTGGTTGGGGAAGATCCCACATGCCGCGGAGCAACTAGGCCCGTGAGCCACAACTACTGAGCCTGCGCATCTGGAGCTTGTGCTCCACAACAAGAGAGGCCGCGACAGTGAGAGGCCCGCGCACCGCGATGAAGAGTGACCCCCGCTTGCTGCAACTAGAGAAAGCCCTTGCACAGAAACGAAGACCCAACACAGCCAAAAATAAATAAATTAAAAAAAAAAAAAAAAGGAATTCCTTTAAAAAGAAAAAAAAAGAATGTCACAATCTGTATGGAAACATAAAAGATCCCGAAGAGCCAAAGCAATCTTGAGAAAGAGTAACGGAGCTGGAGGAATCAGGCTCCCAGACTTCAGGCTCTACTACAAAGCTACAGTAATCAAGACAGTATGGTACTGACACAAAAACAGAAATATAGATCAGTGGAACAGGGTAGAAAGCCCAGAGATAAACCCACACACATATGGTCACCTTATCTTTGATAAAGGAGACAAGAATATACAATGGAGAAAAGACAGCCTCTTCAATAAGTGATGCTGGGAAAACCGGACAGCTACATGTAAAAGAATGAAATTAGAACACTCCCTAACACCATACACAAAAATAAACTCAAAATGCATTAAAGACCTAAATGTAAGGCCAGACAGTATAAAACTCTTAGAGGAAAACATAGGCAGAACACTCTATGACATAAATCACAGCAAGATCCTTTTTGACCCACCTCCTAGGGGAGTGGAAATAAAAACAAAAATAAACAAATGGGACCTAAACTTAAAACCTTTTGCACAGCAAAGGAAACCATAAACAAGACGAAAAGACAACCCTCAGAATGGGAGAAAATATTTGCCAATGAAGCAACTGACAAAGGATTAATCTCCAAAATTTACAAGCAGCTCATGCAGCTCAATATCAAAAAAAGAAACAACCCAATCCAAAAATGGGCAGAAGACCTAAACAGATATTTCTCCAAAGAAGATATACAGATTGCCAACAAACACATGAAAGGATGCTCAACATCATTAATTATTAGAGAAACGCAAATCAAAACTACAATGAGGTTTCACCTCACACCAGTCAGAATGGCCATCATCAAAAAATCTACAAACAATAAACGCTGGAGAGGGTGTGGAGAAAAGGGAGCCCTCTTGCGCTGCTGATGGGAATGTAAATTGATACAGCCACTATGGAGAACAGTATGGAGGTTCCTTAAAAAACTAAAAACAGAACTACCATACGACCCAGCAATCCCACTACTGGGCATATACCCTGAGAAAACCATAATTCAGAAAGAGTCATGTACCAAAATATTCCTTGCAGCTCTATTTACAATAGCCAGGACATGGAAGCAACCTAAGTGTCCATCGACAGTTGAATGGATAAAGAAGATGTGGCACATATATACAATGGAATATTACTCAGCCATAAAAAGAAACGAAACTGAGTTATTTGTAGTGAGGTGGATGGACATAGAGTCTGTCATACAGAGTAAAGTAAGTCAGAAAGAGAAAAACAAATACCGTATACTAACACATATATATGGAATCTAAAAAAAAAAAAAAAAAAAGGTTCTGAAGAACCTAGTGGCAGGACAGGAATAAATACGAAGACATAGAGAATGGACTTGAGGACACGGGGAGGGGGAAGGGCAAGCTGGGACGAAGTGAGAGAGTGGCATGGACATATATACACTACCAAATGTAAAATAGATAGCTCGTGTGAAGCAGCCGCATAGCACAGGGAGATCAGCTCGGTGCTTTGTGACCACCTAGAGGGGTGGGATAGGGAGGGTGGGAGGGAGACGCAAGAGGGAGGAGATATGGGGATATATGTATATGTATAGCTGATTCACTTTGTTATACAGCAGAAACTAACACACCATTGTAAAGCAATTATACTCCAATAAAGATTAAAAAAAAAAAGAATGCAGCGGGATGGGACTGGGTGAGGTAATGAGGAAGAGGGAAGGAACGTGTCACATGGATCTCTATTCCCCTAAAACCTCATGATGTACACAGACTGTTGTTTATTCGCATATTACAAATTAGTTAAGGTCTGGCAAGATCGGTAATCTGCTGATAATCACAGAACCGGAGAGTAATTGCACAGACATTGGAATCCAGCTGTGTCCGACTGACTCTAGAGCCATACCAGGATTTTCCTTCTGGGAAGGTAATTAAGCATCAGGATAAGTTAGCAAAGAAAGCTGGCTATCATCATTTTCTTGAAGGCTTAACAACGGACACACAGTTATCTTGTATGGGGTAGGTTGTGCATCGTTTTTCCTGAAGTCAGGAGCATGGGCAATACAATCTTTCAAAGTTCTTTTTGGGTCTATTATGTTTATGGTCATAGAACAGTCTTCATGAATGGAAGAAGAAGGAACCTTACGCTTGAGGAATTTTACCCATGTAGTCCTCATTTGAGAGTTCAGCTCTCTGGACTAAGGGACAAGACTATGCAACCAAGCGGGTCCCTAGGAATTGCTGGCTTGGGACCAGTAATCCACATCACATGCCAGTTCCGCTTTTACACACCAGTGTCTCTTCCATGCTTTGAGTCCCAAGGTATTGAGTGATTTCAGACCCCGTTAGAAGCAGGGAGACCAAGCATGCTATCTTGACATGCTTTCTTTAACCTTATTTCACCTTCTAGTCATGTCCTGAAGATTAAGCAATAAAACTTTTTATTCACCTAAGAACACACTGCCCATCTAAAGACAGGAATCATGGGCCATGAGATTCTAGATTTAAATGAAATCACCAGGGATAGTGGATAACACCAGAAACACTCATCGCCGTTAAGAGCAGTGCAAAACCAATTTACAGATTATCGGAAGGTGGCAAAACTTAAAAGAATAGAAACAAAACTAGCAAGCAGGCTCTGCTTTCAGGAATATATAAAGTTTTTCCCCCTTTGAAAGTGGATCTCTTCAGCCAGAACTGGATGAGGTGCATAGTCAGTGATTAGTAATCACAAGCTAATCACCACTTCCTAGCAACTGTTCCTGTAGCTGCTATTTAATTTTTTAAAAAATCTTTATTCTTTATAGTTGTACCTTATTACCAAGACAGTGAGTATATGTTTACTTTGGATTCCAATGATGGGATGATGAAAAAGCTACTCTTTAAAAAAGACAATGACCCTTGATAAATAAAGATTACATTTTCTCCTCAAAGCGTTAAGACACTGACATTTTTAAATTGTGAGGAATGGGAGAGAAGTTGGGTTGCATTGTTGTTGCTTTTACCTTTTCTTACGGGATTTCTACTTGAAGGAGCTCAGAGTCTATTGAACACAGAAAGTTAACTACTGGTTAGGTATTTCACCAAGTTCTACTTGACAAACACAAAGTCATTTTCACCTGTGGGGCTCAGCCTCCCCGGCTAGAACACAGCTCTGCTGCTTGGAAATTGGCCAGACCACCGACATCGCTCCCCAGCAATTTCCTGACATCCTCCTGGTCTTGCTATTTAACACAAACAAAAAGAAGTCTTTCAAAACCCCAAAGCATGGTAATCAAGGCTCTGTACAATGTTGATTGTATCAATATATTGACACTGATACTCAATCTCTCCAGTTGAATAAAGAACCAGAAGCCACTTATCTTTAAGATTAAACAAAAGTGTTCACCTCCCCTCTCTCCCACTTCCCCAAAGTCCTCAATTATAAAGAAAGAAAAAAGAAAAAAAAAAAAATGCACAAACTGACACTTTGCCAAACTTACTTGGGGTGGAAAAAAAAGATAATTCCTTAAAGCCCATATGGGCCAGGCTGATGAAAATCAGGGACTTCCTCAACCTCTCTTAAAAAGCAAAACAGAACTCTGGTGTTTGCCCTGAAACCTTTCAGCTCTGGCTGCAGCTCTGAGGAGTGGTGGCCATGGAGCGGCCTTGCAGCCGTCTCTGCAGTCCACGCAAGCTGCGGCTGATGGAATCATGCGTCAGTGATTCTGTTCCTGCTTTTCTGATGGGTCCCTGAGGGGGCTTCTGAGTAACTGTGCCTGGCCTTCCACAGCTCTGATAGGACGTACCTCCCTTTCCCCTCTTCATGCCAAGGTTAAGACCTGAGCACGGGGAGGGTGCCTCTTCAGCGAGGGTGGTTTGCAGCCCCCTGCCCTATCCTGGGCTCCTCTGAAGCATGTTTCCCTGAAGCCTGTTGTTCCATCGGGTTATGGGTGTGAACAGCAGCTCGACACAGACAAAATGATGTTTCTGAATAAAAGAATGTGCTACCCAGGAGGCATAACCAGTATTTAATTTGCTGCCTGTGTTCGATAGACTGTGAGCTCCTCAAGGGCAGGGACTACATCTCATTTGTCTTTGTAGCCTTGGTGACTAACACACGTTCACTTGTTCATTCATTTACTCTACAACTATTTACTAAGAGCAAGAGGTACCAGATGAGAAAGGCACAGGCCTCCACAAAGAATTAGACATTTCTTTTGCCCCACAGGTTGGACTGCCATGGAATCAATATACTTTCTAATACGTTACAAGAGGCAAAAATACACACTCAAAATAAATAATACAAAAGCAGAGCTATCTTCCTCCTAGGCTCACTGAATGTCAAAGATGAATGGGACCTGCTTTTATAGATACGGAAGGAGGAGCTGACCAATCCTTGATCTTATGCTCTCTTCACCTTGAGCAAGGTGGTCTGTGGAAGATAAAGCACTTCAAGCAGACATTTCCATTGCTCCCTGCAGCCCTCCTGCCCTCAGAACCCAATTTTTTCATTCATTCATTCATTCATTCATTTATTTTTAGTATTCTAATTTTCAAAAGTTCACATAATTCAAGGGTCTCCAGACAGGTTTAAATACGGATTGTGAACCCACATACCTACAGGAGTCAAAATGTAAAATAATTTGAGAAAGTAAAGCCAGGGGAAAGAATGGAGGTCAGAACAGAGCAAGCTAGAAACACATGCTCTTGTTTCAGTTCTCTAGACCGAATTGATGGCTTAAAGCAAGGGTTTTTCTTTTGCTTATGCTTTTGTTGGATGGGAATTCATGAAGAGCTCAGCTGGGTGGCCCATCTTTGATCCATGTGATGTCCCGTCATGGGGATGGAGGATGCATTTCCAAGATGGCTTCCTCAGTCATGTGTCTGGCACCCAGGTGCTCCTTGACCTTTGTCTTTCTCCCCATGATGTCTCTTCTAGGGCGTCTTCTTGTGGCTTGGGCTTCTCACAGCATGGTGAGCTCAGGGCAGTTGCACTTGTTATATGGTGGTGCACTTCCTTGAACAAATGTCTCAAGAGACAGGAAGTAGATGCTGCCAGTTTCTGCCATATTATACTGGTCAGAGCAGTCACTCAGCCTTGTAGGGGAGGATACCCAGACACCACCTCTCCATAGGAGGAATGTTAAAGAATTTACAAATGTCTTTAGTGTGCCTTAGTCTGTTTCAAAGATCAGCCACTGGGTATCAGGTTGTTGCGTTGGGGGACTGTGGTCCTATATGAAATATTTTAAAAAATTTAAGTAGACGATGGAATAAATATTTTTAAATGTTGGCAATTAATTCAAATTTTCTGAAAAACTGTGTGTGTCAAACACGCACATTTGCAGATTCTGGCCGTGCCCACCAGTATGTACCCTGGGCTTAATGCACTAAACAAAATCCTTATAAAGGAGTTTTAGGAAAATACTGACATGTATTTTCTGCCTACAACTGAAAATGAAGATCTTAAGAGCGTTTTACCATCTTTGACAACAGAATTTTACTGAAAACACACCAGTAGGTAAATGACGGATCTTTCTATATAACTCTATCATGCCCCACAAGAGAAAACTGAATGTCTCCTATTCTGAGAATTCCCTTCTCCCATTTCTATCTTGGCCGAATCACAGTTTGATGAAATATACGGTGATTTCCATTTCTTCTTGAATTTGACTGAGAACTAGAAATACAAGATGATACTGACTTCATGCCCCAAAGGAAAACAAAGAAAAGCCCAGAAACTAAATAAGAAGTCACTGATATAAACAGTCTAATCTCCACATTAGTACTTTTTAAACTTTAGTGACCGAATCACCTTCTGAGTCAGAAGAACTAGGGGATGTCCCGAGACTCAGCATTTTGAACCAAAACTCCAGATGATGCTGATGTAGGTGGTCCCTACACCACATTGCTGGTACTCAATTACAGGGGCAGGTTTTTGAGAGAGAGCAAAACTGGGCACAGCTAAAGTATGAATCATGCCTCCTTTTACAATTTGGTGGCCATGGTAGTAATGGAATTGGGCTCCATCTCCCGACTCAGTGAAGAAAATGTGCTAGGAGTAGCAGATAGGGTTTCTAAGCCTGGTTTTGCATTAGCTAGTTGATTGAGCTCAGGGAAGTCATCCCCCTTCTCACGGCCTCCGCTTCCTCTTCTGTATGTTGAGAAGGAGCGACCCGGGTAATAACAATGGCCAGCACAACTACCCACATCCCATGCCTGAGGTGAAGCCCACTCCCCCAGGCCACCTTGCTCTCCGCTCTGCCCTGGCCTGGCCTCCCAGTCCTCGTCTACTCAGCCACGTCCAACAGAATGGAGCTGACACCTGGGGTGAGACCAGTTCTGTAGCTCTGGCAGAGGATCCCTGTGGCCTCCTCCTGCTTGGGAGGCATATTATGGTTTGGGAGGGAGAATCAGGTGAAAAAGAAACCATGAAAGGTAGTTTTGGAGGAAGGAGAAGAGTTTTAGGGGCAGGAATTGTCCAGAAATAGAAACGTGCAATCTGAGAAAGGTGGAGGTGGGCGTGGGGAGCAAACAGCCTGCCAGCCAGTCTTAGGCCCATCCTGGTTCTCACCATGACGGAGGTCTAGGTGTAGCTGTCTTTAGCAAATCCCAGCAGCTATACTGAAGGACAGCTGGCTTCAGGAAGGGCAGGGCTGGGATAAGGGTGAGCAAAACTGTGGGTCGACACATACATGAACCTGGGAGTGAGGGTCTCCCTTACATTTTGCACCAGGCCCCTCATTTGCCTCACCCTAGTCCCAGCCCTGAAGAGGCTGTATTAGGGCTCTGGAGTTACAAGCTTGCTGTGAAGTTGTCACCTCTACCACAGACTCCTGGGGCAGAGTGGGAGTGGGTCTTGTAGAAGGGGGAATGCAGACAGATCAGCCCAGACTCAGCCAGGACTTACAAGGATTTGATTTACTGAAGGGCGTTTGGTGTTAAGGGGAAAGGCTTCGGGTCTGTGTTGGGTTAGCTGTGCAACTTTGGTCAAGTTACTTAACCTCTTTAAGTCTCAGTTTTAAAATCTTTCAAGGGGCTTCCCTGGTGGTGCAGTGGTTAAGAATCTGCCTGCCAATGCAGGCGACACGGGTTTGAGCCCTGGTCCAGGAAGACCCCACATGCTGCAGAGTAACTAAGCCCATATGCCACACCTACCGGGCCTGTGATCTAGAGCCTGCGAGCCACAACTACTGAGCCCACGTGCCACAACTACTGAAGCCCGTGCGCCTAGAGCCCATGCTCCGCAACAAGAGAAGCCACCGCAATGAGAAGGCCCCGCTTGCTGCAACTGGAGAAAGCCCACGCACAGCAACGAAGACCTAACACAGCCAAAAATAAATAAATAGATAAATTTATAAAAAAATAAAAATAAAATCTTTCAAATGAGAGTAAGATCACCTTCTCGGCAGGGATGCTGTGAAAATGGAGACTGCATACATGGCACCTGGCACACGGTATTCTGTCATGACGTGGAAAGTCTTCCCTTTTTTCTAGCCTCCATTCCACATTGAGTGACTGTCAGGAAACACAACAAACTAGGGACAGCAACCTTCATGCCAAAAATGGATGTGGAAATGCACGTCCTTGGGCAGAGGAAGCCTGGCAGGTCTTGCCACGCACTGTTGACTTTCTGAGTCTCTACTGCTTTCTCTTTTAACTCCTCCCATCTTGCTAAGGTTGGACCTGATGGAAGGTGGACGGTACAATGCCAGGATCTTGCCCACCAGGAAAAATCTCCCAGTGCTGCTCTGAGGCCAAAGTTCCAGGAAAAACCATGACAAACTCTTGTGTCATAGGCCTGCTTAGTGAGAATTATACCTACTATGTACTTACAGGATTAGCATGTGCTTGGCCCTGTGCTAGGCTGTGAACATTACCCACCTCAGCCCTTACAACTCGGTCGGACAGATATGACTATTCCCAGTTTACAGATGAGCAAATAGAGACGAATATGGCTCATGACTGTAGAAATGGGCTAGGAACTGAGCCTTTTCCTGAGTTCTTAACCACTATTTACTATTGAAGATTCATCACTCTGGAAATGCAGAAAACCCAAGAAGAGTTCATTATTCTCAGACTGTTTAGAGATGCAGAGAGGAATTAGCACTTGTGTGTGAAAAATAGTATAACACTGCGAAGCAGCTCAGACAGACAGTAAGCTCCTTGGGGGCAGGGACTCCTCTTAGTAGGAGCTCAACCACTGTGGGTTTGGATGTATAAGCAGATAATATAACCATGTATGCTACAGACAGAGATACTGTTGGGAATTCAAGGTCCAGGGAGGTCCATAGTGGGGCAATGGAGAAGGCCAGTTTCATGGAGGACAGAGTAAGACCTGAGCTGGGATTTGGAGAGGTCAAAAAGAGCAAAAAGGATACAAGAAACACATAAAGCAACACATAAACGGAGGCATGATCCAGCATGAGCCTAGGGTATTGAGACCATGAGGATGACGAACTGTTTAGCCAACTTGGCAAGTAGCCAGCTAAACCAACTAATAACTGGCCAGTTCTTGGTATAAGACTCTATGTTATCTGGAAACAGGTCAACCATGGCTGTGAGAACAAGGTCAAAGGCAAACAATGTAGGCTGGTCTAGACATACAATGTAGGGAAGTGAGCTGGAGCAGGCTGGGCTGCAGGAAGTACACCCCTGGCAGAGGATATGCAAATATAACTTTGAGCAGCTGTGAAAAACACGAGGAGGACAAGTCAGCCACGAAGAATGTGCAGGAGGAAGACCGGGGAAGGGGCTGGAAGGAACACACACTGGGGCTGATCACCCTCTTCATCTGGTTTTTCATGCACCATAGCAGCCTACCTGCTCTCAGGAGACGCTTGGTGCATCTGTTTATTCTCTACACTGAACTCAAGGAAGTCGTATTTATTAAGGGATAAGCGACAGGCTCGGCCATGAGGCTCAAAAACCTCCCTTTAGTAGCGCTGTCTAACTAGATATATGAAAAATTTCCTATGCACATATATAATTTTATATAATACATTTTTCATACAAATGCTAATATAATGTAATATAAATTTATATAAATAATTTTATCCTGGGCTAAAGAGCTAAGTCGAAAAAAATGGAAGAACATGAAAGATGGTTCTATCTTGAAGCTATTGGTTCCATCCTTATCCTTGCCACCCAACCGTGCCAAAAGTGTGGTGAAATAGTACCAGCCAGTTCTGCTCTGTCACTGTTTAATTAATCTGTGTATTCCCACCAGGAAGGAAATGATTACTTGGTAATGACCTCCACATAGGCCTCAGGAACCCTAACATTTTCCACCGAGAAGGCCAGAGTGGTGATGTTGGGTGATCTCTGCCTCTAACTTGTGGGACTGAACAGCTATCCTTGCCCACACTGTACACTGTAGAACCCCAGTGAGCACATGGCATTAAAAGGCATCGTGAAGAAAAGGGTTTTCTGGTTGCGACAGGGGTCCTAAAGAACATCCCAGGTTTGCTGATTCACTGGGGGGACCAACGGGCCTCAGCATATAGCTGTGCTCACAGCTAAGATGTATCACATCACAGCAAAAGGATGCAGAGCAAGATCTGCAAAGAGAAAGGCCCCTGGGGCGAAGTCCGGAGGAAACCAGGCACTAGCTTCCGAACATCCTCTCCCCTTGGAGTCACACAGGATGCTTTTAATTCCTCCAGCCATGAACCGTGAAACATGTGTGAAATGCTCTCTATCAGGGAAGCTCATTAGAGGCTCACCGCCTAAGGTTTTTTATCAGGGGCTGGTCACACAGGCATCCTTGGCTCGGCAGGTGCTAAATTTCTAGATTCCCGGAAAGAAAGCAAGTGTTTAACATAAGTGATATTGTTTGGACAAACGGTTTAGGCACATGGGCCCTTCTGATCAGGGGCTGGTGGGGACTCTCCAGAAATCCAGGAGGGGCCAACCTCACAAGCAGGACCTTCTAAGAAAAGCAGTCTCAGTCCTGTTATGCTAATTTTTTCCCATACAATAGTCTATTAAGTCCAGAAAACTGTGTGCCATGGCCACCTTTGGGAGATTAATAATACACATTAGCACATGAAAGTGCTTTGAGAAGTACTATAGTATAAAAGACTGTTTTTAAATTTTAACCAACATTTCCCAACCCTATTTGATCATTATCCTTTAAAAAAAATACAGTACTTATCACATCCTTTTGGATACTAGCATTCTGCAGAATATGATTTGGGAAATCCTGGGCTAAGTGTGTGAACTTGCATTACTTCTCTGGCCTCAGCTTTCACCAGCTATTAAACACACTAATAACAACAGCCGGCATTTACATTGCTCTTACTGTGTGTAAAGAGTTTTTTTATACAATAACTCAATCAAATAAGAGGTTGGACAAGGTAGCCTCTCCGCAGGGTAAAGCGGCACAGGTGGGGGAAACAGTGCAGACACTGAATTACTCACCGAGATCACTTCCTGGCTTTGCCAGTTATCAGCTGTATGACAAGTTCCTTAACCTTGGTTTCTTTATCTGTGAAATGAGAAAGTGCTTAATACACAGGAAGTGCTACACATGGGCGTGTTGATATATATATTTAAGTAAATGAAGTTCTTTCCAGCTCAAGCAGTCTTGATCCTCTGCTCTATGCCACGACCCACGGACGGGCACAGACAACAGACTCTTGTGGCTTCGGAGACTAAGGGATGGGACAGTAGGATGAGGGTGGCCTGAGGGAACCAGAAGGGTCCCAGGTGGAGCTTGTTCCAGGTCCTAGGGAGCCGTGACACCCAAGGCCAGTCAAAGACAAGGCCCATGCCAGGGAGTAGACGCAGACCATCACCGGCCAAGAGGCACTGTTTCCTCGGAGTCTAGGACTGAGGCCAACAACTGTAAATACAGCAAGACTCCAAACAGCCTTCAATTAAACCTGGTGATTTTATCCATATGGTTTAAGAAAGGCACCTCACAAGAAAATCCCCTCTGAATCAAGACCCAGACAGATCTACGTGGTAGAAAAAAGAACAGGGAAGGATGCTAAATTGAAAAATGACAAACTGTCACCAAGAAAAAGCCAATTTTTAATATGCCTCAACACTTCTTCTTTCTCCCTTCTCAAGCTATCTTCAGTTGAGGAATGTTCTATATAACTGAATAATCCTTCATTGAGATATATGACGAGTTAGCTGTGTCATTCTGGAACGTGAAGGACAGTGATACATTTTGTAGTGAGTCGATAGACACAGGTGGGTATAGAGTGTGTGGGGGGAGAAGACCCCTCAGTGCACTTGGGTGTGCTAAAACTGTTGCCTAAATAAAGAACTGTGCAAGGGCTTGGTAAAGAAATTAGATTATTATCTCTCTGAGGCAATCCTAGGTCTGTCATACCCCTGATTGTTTTCACAGATAATTCCTTGTGGCCATTTTCCTAGGACTCATCTCTTTTTTGAAGTCAGAATCTAGAACATTCCATATACTTTCACTGTGCCATCCATGCCTCTCCATCCCTAACACTGAGCTGAGTGCTTGGCTCACCATATAGGTTCAAAACACATGTGTTGAATAAATGAAGTCATTCATTCACAGATCCTTCTGTTTTAAATATCCAACGTTTGCCTCCTTATCTAGCAATACCTGATGCGTCAAAGCCTCTTTCTCTCTGAATCCTGCCTGCCTCATTCGGGCAGGCAGTACCGATTCTGACAGAACATAGCACTTTGTGGGTAATAATAAGAGCGACCACTGTAGGAGCCTTTACTTTGTTTCAGGTGCTGCTCTAGCATCTTTACATATATCAACTCTTTATACAATCACCTATCAGGTAGGTCCTTTTATGCCCTTGCTTTTACAGGTACAGGGCAATGAAGCCCAGAAGTGAAAGGAACGTGCCCAAGCTTCCATAGTTAGGATGTGCAGATGCCTCTTCTCCAGCTGCCTCAGTCACAGCCTCATAGTATAGAATATTTAGCATCCTGTTGTGGCTTATGGTCTAACCATTCACGGGTCCACGCCAGTGCTAGCCTGGGAGCTAGCCTGGGATGCAGCAGGGGTGTTCCTCACATAATTCCTCAAACAATCCATAGAACAGGTTGAAAAACCTACAACAACGCAACTCAAACACTGAAAAAATAAAGCCAAGGGTTTTGTGGTCAGACAGGTCTGGACTGAGTCCCAAATTCTAACCTTGTCACCTCGGCCATGTCATTTCTGTCTCAGAGTATCAGTTTTCTCTCCATAAAATGGGAATTGTGGAACCTATTCGATGGTGCTTGTGAGAATTAAATGAGTTAAAGAACATGAAGTGTTTATTCAAGTGCCTAGCACAGAGCTTAATTAATACTGATACTCATCTAAAGGTTCATTTGATAACCATATAGCCTAAGATTTGCCTGAAGTCTAGTGGGTGTTCTACATTATGTCTCAATTTGGGGATCCAATGCAATAGGACTCACACAGAAATGCTAATTGTATTTTGTTTGCCTCAAAATGGATCTTATTTCCAGGATACAAGCTTTGTAAAATATGCATAAGTTGGTGTCTAGATTCTTAAACGTGGTACCAAAATAGCCATATTCACTATGGGAAACCTGCCTGCCTCTTATGAGCTAGCCCTTCCGTGTTTTACTTTTCTTGCTGTCATTCCTAGTTCTGATATTTTACTTCAGTTTCTTTAATCACATCCCATCATCTCCCTGACATCTCTCTGTGAAAATCTCTTATGTCAAGAACATGACCTGTTCTTTCTTGCCACGTAGGAAAGAAGTCTTCAAAGCTCACTTTTTCCCCTCTGGCTTCATCTTCATGAGCTATATGCTTCTTCCTCTAAATATTAATACAAAAAAAGATTTTAATTTGGTAACTTTATATCCCTGTCATTGATTAAGTACAATGAAGGCATCAACCACATAACAACTGTGGTCAACACCTTTTAGGGTGTCTGTCTGCCTCACAATGACCCCAAGGGATATCTCTGGACAGTGAGGGAGACACATTACAGCCCTGCTGCTGGCTGTTGTTGACTGGATCGAAGCCGGGCCAATGAGAGTTCCTGTCCAGAGAATAAGGAATTGGGTTGGGAAGGGGCAGAAAATAATTGGGAGCAGAAAGGTGAGAAATTGAGAGCACTTGGGAGAGTTCTGAGGGCTCTGGCCACAGTCAGTGAACTCAAAAGGGGTGAGACAACACCTGCCATTCTGTGGCTTGAGTTGTAGAGATACTGTATAGAAAATGAAGTAGCTAGAAAAGGAGAAACGAGAGGTCCTGCTGCCTTTTTGCTCTGAAGCCCTGTCAAAGACTTCTTCCCTATGCATATCAGGAACACCCCACCAAGCCCTGTTGTTTCGCAGAAGCCAACTTCAGCTTTCTGTTCTTTTTTTTTTTTATTTGGTTGTGCCGGGTCTTAGTTGCGGCAGGTGGGCTCCTTACTTGCGGCTCCAAGGCTCCTTAGTTGTTGGCTTGCCAGCTCCTTAGTTGTGGCACATGGGATCCTTAGTTGTGGCATGCATGTGGGATCTAGTTCCCTGACCAGGGATCGAACCTGGGCCCCCTGCGTTGGGAGCGCGAAGTCTTATTCACTGCACCACCAAGAAGTCCCCAGCTTTCTGTTCTTTGAATCCACAAGAATCCTAAATCACTTAATGGCAAAACTGACTACAATTCGGGTTATGAACAATAATCCTTATGTGCATTCAACACTGTGTGCACATTTACGAACTGCTTATTATTATTAATATCTACTACAAGCAAGTACTAGAGCAAAGCTGCTGAAGCAGCCATCCGAAGAACTAATAATTGGGTAGCAGCTGGAGGTTAAAAAGCAAGCCAGGGAGAGGGAGTGGATTTCCTGAAATGATAACTAATATGAGAAGTCATCAGATCACTGGTGATGATTCAATTTACAAGAGTCCATCAAGGTCAGATGATTATAGATCAGGAGGACAGTAGTGGGGAGTGTTTTCTTATCAGGAAAGAATAAAACAATGAAACAGATGAATTGCTGTTTTTAAGATGAAGATTATAAGAGCACAAAATACTGGCTCTGCTCAGGTGGTTCCGAAAAAAGAAATGGCTACTGTCTCCGTGGTTCCTAAGAAATATGCTTCACTCTTACAGATGCCAATAAAGCATTATGCAACTGTCAATTTAATAAGGAAGTGCCACCGAAGATTCATACTTAACAGAGGCCAAATGTAATAGACAATGGGGAAAGGTGGGGACCTGAATTAACTAACCATGTTTGAGGAAATAACTGAGGCAATAAAAAGATTAATAGGAAATCAGGCCATTCTCCAGGACCTAAGGGTTTCTCAGTGGCATGTTTTAAAAGAAGAGCATTTTATTAACTCATCCCATTTTTAATGCACTAAGAAATGTAACTCAGGTCCCTGTCATCACTGCAGAAATGGGTACTGTATATAGTGAGACTCAAGTTAACTGCAGAGTTAGTGAATGACTGATAAAAAGGACATGATCACATACTGCTCTCTGCTCAGTGTAGCCCCCTGCAGATATCTCAAGAACAACAGAACATTGTTCCAGATCAGAAAAATGCAGTAATTATGTCGCTTTAGAAAATTTGGAAAACCGAGGCGAGTGCAAAGAAGAAAATAAAAAGCACCCTCAAACCACCATCCAGAGATACCACTGTTAAAATATTGGTGTATTTCTTTCCAGTTTTCTTTTTTTTCCCTGTAAGTATGAATAACACACATTCGTATGTTTACTGAATATACACTAAAAATAACATTTTAAACTTCCTGTATATGCTATTTTCATATTCTTCGCTTAATGTCTAGTGAGAATTTTCTCTTGTCATTGCATATAATTTCAATGCTGCACCACATTCAATTGTATGGTTTTTTCATAATTTAACCAACATATTAGATATTTATATAGTTCCCACTTTACCATTTGCTATGGACTAAATATTTGTATTGTCCCCAAAGTCATATGCTGAAGCTCTAATCCCCAATGTGAAGGTATTAGGAAGTGGGGCCTTTGGGAGGAAATTAGGTCATGAGGGTGGAGCCCTCAGGAATGGGATTAGTTCCCTTATAACATGAGACACAAGAGAGCTTGCTTTCTCCTTCTCTCTCCCAGCTACACTGCCACTACCCCCCACCCCCAATCACGCAAGGACACAGCAAGGAAGCAACTGTCTACAAACCAGGAGGAGAGTTCTCACCAGGAACTGAATCAGCTAGCACCTCGGTCTTGGACTTCCCAGCCTCCAGAATTGTGAGAAATAAATTTCTGTTGTTTATGTCACCCAGCCTATGGTATTTTTGTTTTAGCAGCACTAACTAAGACACTACTTTATTATACATTAAGAAAAAGAGAGTTGTTTATTTCTACCTCCTTTCCCTGCCCCTTCTCCATGATCCATTCTCGTCTTTTTCTGTCCAGCTCTGATGGGAGGCTGACTCCTGTAGACTGCGTTACCTGTGATCTCATGCCATCTTGCTTCTGGCTGCTTTTATCTAGTGAGAGGCACCAGCAGGAGGCAGCAGGCAAGAGGTTTCACTATTCTCTCGTTCTCTCCCTGCTTGGATTGGATGGTTCTTCACAGCCTACACCTCTCTGCTGCTGTGTCTCCGGGCAGCTAACCCCTCTCCCATGGCTCCGGCTCTCCACAGACTCTGTGGATACAGTCCCTCACTTTGCTCCCTCTGGCTTCTGCTGTTGTTAGCCTCTGGGTGACTAAACAACCCTTGTGGGTTCCTTTAACCTCTGCTATGTAATCGCTTCTTAATTATCTTTAGATTCTCATCGGATGTGTATTGACAGTTTCGATGAACACCTGGTACACTATATGGTATAACTCTATGGAATTCATTTATTCATTAAAAAGCATAACAAAATCAATACTATGCAACCCTATTCCAAATATGGGAGGTTTAATGCAGGTAAAATACTCATACCAAACTTGTGAAATAGAGGAATGGTCTAGACTCTAGAAACTTCTTCCCTGACACTTTCAGAAAGTCTCACTCATCTAATTTCCCTCAGTGCTCTTCCCTCTGTAATGTTCACAAAGCACACACTTTCCCCTTCCTCAAAGCCTCTGTTCATGCTGTTACTCTAGATGGAGTGGTCCTCCAGTTTCCTCCCTACTTCTAAGATCAGGCTGCAGTCCTACCTCCTTCCTGAGTTCTTGGAGCCCACAGCCATCTCTCCTTAGAAATACTGGAGCTGCACCGTTCAATATGGTAGCCAGTAGCCACATATGGTTGCTTAAATGTAAATTAAAATGAAATTAGAAACTCAACCCTTGAGTCACACTAACCACATTTCAAGCGTTCAATAGCCACAGGTGGTCAGTGGCTACTGCACTGCGCAGTGCAGAGCTAGAATATTTCCATCATTTCAGAAAGTTCTACTGGACAGAGCTGTTCTAGAGCACTTAATTATGTACGATTCTAATGAGTATCAAATCATAAATACTCTTGTACTGTTCTCCAATTGCAGAGTCAATGAAAAACAAGGAAGAGTCTTCGTTCTGAGTCCAAACAGTGCTGGGCACGCAGGAGATGCTTAGCGGATACACATGCTGACCTAGGTAATGACCATGACTATTTCTCAGTAGAACATTAAAACACAAGAACATTAAAACACATTCCATTCCATTAATAATGGAAGCAAGGGTATAACAATGGTAGAGAATGGACAATTTGCTGGTAGTTGTGGTAGGGATTCTTCTAGTCCCACAATAATACAGTAAGTCCCCTACATACAAACGAGTTCCATTCTGAGAGCACGTTCGTAAGTCCAATTTGTTCGTAAGTCCAACAAAGTTAGCCTAGGTACCCAACTAACACAACTGGCTATATAGTACCATACTGTAATAGGTTTATAAGACTTTTCACACAAATAATACATAAAAACAAACAAAAAAATAAAGAAAACATTTTTAATCTTACAGTACAGTACCTTGAAAAGTACAGTAATACCAGCTACATCACCACTGCTTGTACGCTTGCTTCTGTACATCCTGGGCTTGAAATAAAGATACCGTACTACCATACTCTATATAGTACTGTAAAGTACACAAAAGCACAACCACTTGTAGAGGATGCAAGCACGTGACAATGTATGCCAGACACGTGAACTAACTTACGTGACTGGACATGCGAACACACGTTCACATCTTTGAAAGTTCGCAACTTGAAGGTTCGTATGTAGGGTACTTACTGTAGAGGCAAAAACTCTGTTTTATAAAATGTCCTCCTTATGTACTCATAAAGAACCTCGAAACATTAGGAATGATTCTTTAACAAGTTATATATCCTGATCAAGTGAAATCATCAAAAGGACCCAAACGCACAGCTATCTATAGAAGCTTCTATACCATCCTCCAGACTTGTTCACAATGAAAACCTGTCTTCAGGTATTGGTACACTAATGACTGTCATTCTGGTTGACAAAGAAACTGGCCTCTGTCAGAAGCAATTTAATGGCAGTGATAAAGCTATATATCTTATACAATGCCCTCTTGCTCATCTCGCTGGCTTGAGATGACTACAGAATTTTTAACAGAAATTCAGTGTTTGGCTGATTGGAATAGCCTTATAAAACACATACTTCATCCTTTTACTAATCTCTGGAAAGAATGTGTTCTTAGATATGGATCCGCTTCCTGTCTACCATTTATTCAGATCCATGACAAATCTTTGCAAAAATCTCTCTTTGAATCCTACAGCCACTCTGTGAGCTAGGTGTTTCTGTTCTCATTCGATAGCAGAGAAAACTTACTCTCAGAGAGGATGTGACATTTGCCTCATAGGTGGGGAGGGACAGAGCTGGGATCACAACCTAGACTCTTTGACTCTGAGGTTCGTTCTTTGGGTCACTTTGTGATAGTTTATCCTAGTATCAACAAAAGTAATGCTGGGAGCGGGGAGCTGGCAGAGGACAGGGCGTGGTGTACAGCCTCACAATGTCGCTTCGTGATCTCTCTCCTCAGTACAGCCTCTTGTCCCTCTCAAAGCCTTTTCTGATATTCATTTGAACAACCTTCATCAAAAGAGACCCGGGATGGGCAACCCAGTGAGGGAAGCACACCCAGGACACTTGGAGCCTATCCCTGCAGCTTTTTTTTTTTTTAAAATAAATTTATTTATTTATTTATTTATTTTGGGCTGTGTTGGGTCTTCATTGCTGCACGGGGGCTTGTTGCAGTGCGCAGGCTTCTCATTATGGTGGCTTCTCTTGTTGTGGAGCATGGGCTCTAGGTGCGCGGGCTTCAGTAGTTGTGGCACACGGGCTCAGTAGCTGTGGCTTGCGGACTCTAGAGCAAAGGCTCTGTAGTTGTGGCACGTGGGCTTAGTTGCTCTGCGGCATGTGGGATCTTCCTGGACCAGGACTCGAACCCATGTTCCCTGCATTGGCAGGCGGATTCTTAATCACTGTGCCCCCAGGGAAGTCCCCTGCAGCTCTCTTATTTGACATAAGACAAGACCTACTGTAAGTAAAGGTCAGGACTGCTTCCTGGTCAGGTGACTGCACCACCCCTTCAGCACATTTGATACACATACTCTCATGATTCCTAAACCTGCATGTTCTGTGCCGAGCTTTCACTGGAGCTCCATACTCAGACACCAGACCACTTTCTTCCAGGTTTCAAAGGCACCTCAAACTTAACGTGTTCCAAACTGACCTCTTCACTTCCCAGTCCAGCCTCTGCCTCACACTCCCCCTTGCAGGCTCCTCCACCTGTGTAGCAGCTCAGGTCAGCAGCCTGGACTCACCCTGGATTTCCCCTTGGCCACACCCAATCCATCAGCAAGGCCTGTTGATCCTACCTGCAAACAGAGCCACCCTGTTGTCCCTGTTCAGTGGCCACCACCCTAGTTGTAACCATCACCTGTTCTCACCAGGATTTCTGCAAAAGTCACTGACCTTCCCAGTTCCATCCCTGCCCTCGTCCAATCCATTTTCCACACAGCTGCCTGCATGATCTTTCAAAAATGTAAATGAGACCTCATCACTTCTCTGCTTAAAATCCTTTAATGGCTTCTCATTACACTTATTGAGACTCTATTCCAAATCCTGACTGTGGCTCTGAGGCCCTGCAAGATCTGGCCCTTGCTGTGTCCAGGCCACGTGACTTTCCCTTGAGGTCCAACCTGTGGTCTGTGTTCAGTTCCCACGTAATGCTAACGTCTTTTGTGCTCCAGAGTTTAGCACATGCTTTTCCATCAGCCTGCTTGTTCTTCCTCTACTCTTTACCTACCAACCCTAATTTCTCCATCTTGTCACCACTTAAATGTCACTGTTACGTCCCAGTCTAACTTAGAGCCTCTCTTTACATTTTCAATTTTTCCTTCATTACCCTTGACACAACTTTACAGTACACACACACACACCCCCCCCTCATTTCCGGTGGATAGGACCCCAGAGAGGGATGTGCTAACTGAACAATGCTGCAGGGGGCAGTGCAGTACAGCTCCTTTGGAGATGCCTCTCTGGCACTGGACAATGGCAGCCACTCTTCCAAATCTAACGAAGTCTCATGTAACTTTTGCCGTAGACTGTTTCCAACAACCAGTGGCCAACTTTGTGATATTCCTACTGGCTTTCATTAGGTCCAGATAATTCCTAATTTCCTGCTAATCTTTAGCCTTTGCTTCTTTGAAAGCAAATTTGAGTCCCTACAGAAAGCAAATCTGAAACCTTGAAAACAAATGTGAGTCTCTCTAGAACTTGAAGTTTTACACCTGTGATGATGTACTTTTTTTTTTTTTTGCTTCAGTTCCAACACTCTCCCTTGCATGCCTTTTCTTTCTGCCATTATAGTCAAAACTGGTCACCAGATGATAAAATAAATGGCAAGAAGAGAGGCCAAAGCAGAATAACTATAACCAAGGGAGCACAATTACCTTAGAATATGAAGAAAGATTGCTGATTGGTTGAAAATATTCCAGAGTAGTAGTCCCATGTTAACGGGCTACGTGTACACGAAGGCGTGCTGTAGCAGCCCACTGGATGACAGAGTGGGGAAGTGCTCAGAGAAGGGATATAATATAGGTTAGTAATACTATATGGATAGTTATAGGTCTAAACAATCTTTTTAAAGGAAACATTTAAGAAAGAAGTAGTTATAATGAATCAGTGCCTTAGGGGGTGGCATTAAATGAGATGAGACTATATTTATATGCAGGCTTCTTTCTTTCCTCACATTTACTTCCCCACCAGGTTCTAAAAATCACCTAGGGCAGGGACCATTTCTACGCTGTTCCCAACTGTAACTCTAGTACCTGGCATGGAACTTGGCACAAAAGAATGACGAAATATATTCACAGGGTAGCCACAGTTATAGCTACACACTTAGCATGGTGTCTAAGAGCAGGGCTTTGGAGAGAGCCTGGGTTCAAACCCTTGCTCTGTCACTTCTTAAATTGTGTGACCTGGTTTAAGTCTCTTCAATTCTCTGTGCCTCAGTTATTTTATCTGCTGAACAGGGATAATAATAGCTCCCGTCTCATACAGTTGTTGGAAGGATACAATGACAGTGTAAATGGAGTGCTTAGAACAGAGCTGATACATAAGAAACATAATGAATGATATATTTTGGAATATTCATTGGGCTGAAGGATCCTTGAAGGCAGACACTGTCTTGGGCCTAGTACAGTACCTAGCATATACTAATATGCTCAGTGAATGTATATCCAATCGAATACTTTATGAGCTGCCCTTATAAGGTCTGGGAAGGAGTTCCTAAGCTGAAGCCACTCTCCTACCTTTGGAGACACCCAATCACCTTTTCCTCTCCACCTGGGCAGTGGGATTTCCACCACAGTCAACACTTCCCACACCTGTATCAAGGGACAAAGAAGTCAACTCTTTCCCAGTCTTTTCTTTCTAAGCCCAGGGCTTGAATAGGACAGGCTCCCAAGAGTCTAAGTAATAATTATTTCAATTATCTTTACTGTCACGGCACTTCGTATCTACCAGGAACTATTTTAAGGATGAGGAAACTCAAGTACTGGCAATTCTTAACCCCAGTGCTGGGTTAACTCAAGGGACCAGTTGGGTCCCAGTGCAACTGTCTCTCACAGTAAAAACTGCCAAACCGTCATAATTTCAGCTCTTATTACGCTGCAGAGAAGAAAACAAAAGGATGACTTAAAGATTAAAATTGTGACTATTCCACTATGGAGTAACTCGTTAAGCTGTTGGAAACTCATCGTTCAAGCCCTTTAAACCCAGTTTTGTCTCCAGACCATTTAAGATAAAAAGCAAAACCCCAAAAACCCCAGGTGCAGTCAAAGCCTGTTTGTACTACAGAAGTGAAAATGGCAACGTGTGTTATGAGGGACACGGTTTTTTAGCACAGAGCATTTTGCCACAAAGGACGGGTGATTAAGGAGTTCATATCTGTGGTTGTGAGATCACCAGAAAGTCTAAATAAAAGTCTACGGAGGTCAGGTGGGCATCACCGTCCTTTTCTGTCCTCTCAGTGAGGTGGAGAACTGCTTTAACTGCACGTGTTTCTTCCTGGAAGAATTCAAGGTGGCATTTACCCCTTTCAGGTGTTCTAGAAAAGCGGATTAGAACTCTTAAGAACCAGTGCGTCAGCCTTCTGGAAAGGGAACATGATTCGCTCATGCCAAAAAGACTCTGGTGAGTCTTTTGCAGCTGCCCTACTTGTCCAGTTCCAAGGATTGCACTGTTTATCACT